>NC_134102.1:22411680-23878347 GCF_000715075.1 Nicotiana tabacum | reverse complement strand
GACAAATTTGAGCTTGAGTAGAGGCGACTTTTGACAGATTTTCAAGGAAAGACATTTGGGGTAAGTGATTCCAACTCGTATTTGGTCTATATACACAAATATATCATTGTTTTCACCATTTAATTAGTGCTTTGAGATTGAAATTTGGAAAATTTTAAAAATCTCATAGAAACGAATTTTTGAGATTTTTGGATCGATTCGGAGTCCTATTTGACTGAAACTGGTATGGTTGGACTCGTAATTGACTAGGTTATCGGATTTCATAACTTTCGTCAGATTCCGAGATGTGGGCCCCACGGACGAATTTTTAATTAATTTTGGGATTTTTATTGAAAATATAGTATTTCTTATAGAACTGATTCCTATAAATTTTATTGATTGTATCGAATTATTTATGGTTAGATTCGAGCCAATCAAATTTGGATAATCGAGGAAAGGGCCGTCTAGTGGATTAAATTGGAGAATATTGAGGTAAGTCTCTTGTCTAATCTTGTGAGGGAGAAATTTACCCCATAGGTGATTAAATTAAATAATTATTGCTAATTGTGGGGGCTACGTACGCACGAGGTGACGAGAGTCCGTACGTAGCTACTATTAATGCTAAAGTCCGGGTAGTTTAGAACTCAAAGCATGAATTACTTGTGTAAATTGTATTCTTTATTAATTAAAATAATTGATGTATATATATTGTGAATTGTTATGAAAGGTAGAAAAAAATATGAAATTTTCATATGCTTAGTTTTTATTTAGATTAATTAATTGATGAAATAAATCGTTATCCTCTCGAATAAATTTTACAATAAATACTCTTATTCCGGAGGTACATAACAAAATGTCCTCCTTTCTTGTGGATCGGGCCAAACACCTAGGCAGGATAGATGCATCTATGGATCGTGCCGCACGTCCCTCGGCAGTGTACACAATATTCTGGATCGGGTCGACCAACCTCAATAGAAATCGTGCTTAATAATAATAATTATACGATACTTTGATAGTTTATTGTAGCTTGTGAAGCTAATTGATAAATTTGGAAATCTTTGGAATTTAAGGATTATTATCCCTGTTAGCTAAGGAATTATTGTTAATCCTGTAAATGAGATTAATTGATAAACTGAAAATTTATTGGAATTGGAGGAATTTAGTTAATATACTGAGAATTGTTGCATTTGAAGGAATTTAATTATTTCTGCTGGTTAAATAAATTATTATTATATTCTGTGAATCATGCTGAATTATATATTCTAGTTTTATTTCAATAATTATTATTGACCCGTAGTGAGTGTCAAAGTCGGCCATCTCGTCTCTACCACTTCGAGATTAGGCTTGATACTTACTGGGTACACGTTGTTTACGTACTCATATTACACTTGCTGCACTTTTTGTGCAGGACCTGAGGCAAGTACTAGTGGGGGCCCTACCATCTTACACCCACGTTATCCAGGGGCATAGTGGTGCGCTACCTTTCTGGGCCATTCTGTAGCTACCAGTGTCTCTCCTTGTATTCTTTTTTTCATTCTATCTATTTTTATTTCAGATAGTATTTGAGGTTTTGTATAATCTACTAGATGCTCATACACTTGTGACACCAGGTCTTGGCACACACATTGGTAGAATTTGGTATTTTATTTTTTTCTTGGATTAAAAGTTTAATCAATATATGTTTAATTTATTAGTTGGCTTGCCTAGCTGTAGTGTTGGGCGCCATCACGACCTATATGTGAAATTGGGTCGTGACAACATGGTATCAGAGCACTAGGTTCACGTAGGTCTCACAAGTTATGAGCAGACCTAATAGAGTCTTGCGGATCGGTACAGAGACGTCTGTACTTATCTTCGAGAGGCTATATGGTGTTAGGAAACTACCTTTCTTCATATTCCATCGTGCAAATAATGTAATACTAAATATCCTTCTCTTATTCTCTCACAGATGGTGAGAACGCTCTCTAATAAGGTTCCACACCTGGGAAGAGCTACTCCCCCAGTTGCTAGAGGCCAAGGCAGAGGCCGAGGGAGGGCTCCAGCCCGTGGTAGAGGGAGAGGACGTCCCAGGACTGTTCCAGTTATGCTGCCAGTGAGTCCAACAGAGAATCCCATTATTGAGGAACAGGGTGAGGTTCCTGTGGCAGAGCCAGCTCCGGTGGATTTTACATCTGCACCAGGATTTCAGGATGTCATGGGTCGTATGTTGCAGTTCATGGACAATATGACACGGGCCAGTTTATTTCTGGTAGACCCATCCACAGCTCAGGCGGGCGAGGGAGCACAAACCCCTACCGCACATGCCCATGGACAGGCAACTGCTATATATCAGACCCAGGGTACACTACCTGTGAGTGGAGCCTAGCCAGTGGCAGCAGCTACACCTGAGCCCAGGCCAGCTGTAGCCGCTGACCCTCAGAAACTATTGGACAGATGGACTAGACTACATCCTCCTGTCTTTGGGGGTGAGCGACACGAGGATCCCCAGGATTTCATTGATCAGTGCAAGGATAGACTGATATATTCCATAGATGGTAGTGGAGCCCGTAGATGGTGGCAGTCTTATGTTCTTGGCAGACCAGCAGATTCTCCTCCCATAACTTGGGACAGGTTCACCCGTATCTTCCTGGACAGGTATATTCCACCCTTCCAGATGGAAGAGTTGAGGTTTCAGTTTGAGCAGCTCCAGCAGGGTCAGATGTCAGTGACCGATTATGAGGCGAGGTTTTCTGAGTTATCTCGCCATGCACTTATGATAGTCCCTATTAAGGCAAAGAGAGTATGGAGGTTTGTTGCGGGTTTACATACTGGCATTCAGGCCACTATGGCTCGAGAGGTTGAGATGAGTACTTCTTATGAACTAGTTGTAGAGATAGCCCGCATGATTGAGGGTGTACATCAGCAGAGCCAAGAGCAGGGTATGAGAGATAAGCGGTTCAGGTATTCTGGAGAGTTAAGAGGTTCTCTGTCTGGGGGCATAGGTCAGTTCATGAGAGGGCAGTCCAGCAGGCCCCCATATCTAGCACCACCGCCTCCTCGGGGTGCTCTAGTACGACCTTATTTCAGTGCTATACCAGAGAGTTCTTATTACCCACCAGCTATTCAGCTTTCTTCTAGTGGGTATTCAGGTCCCTAGGGCCAGACCTCTAGTCAGCTACTTATTGCACCGCAGAGTTGTTACGAGTGCGGGGATTCCAGTCACATACGGAGATTTTGCCCCAGGCTTCGGGGTAAACTAGTGCAACAGGGTCAGCAGCCTATGATTACCGGACCAGTTGCTCCACCAGTCGTCCGACCACCTAGAGGTGGAGGATAGGTGGGTAGAGGTCGTCCTAGAGGTGGAGGTCAGCCAGGCAGAGGTCAGCCAGTTGGCGCTCCAGCTCGGTTCTATGCTTTTTCGGCCATACCAGATGCAGAGGCCTCAGATGCCGTGATTACATGTATTATTTCTATTTGTGGCAAAGATGCCTCGGTATTATTCGATCCAGGATCTACGTATCCATACGTGTCATCTCTATTTGCTCCATTCCTGGGTGTTTCTTGTGTGTCCTTGAGTATTCCTATTTATGTGTCCACTCCTGTGGGCGATTCTGTTATTGTGAACCGGATCTCCTGGCCCTGTATTATTACATTCTGTGGTTATGAAACTAGAGCAGATCTCATATTGCTTGAGATGACCGATTTTGAAATTATTCTGGGCATGGACTGGTTATTTCCATATTATGCTATTCTAGATTGCCATGCCAAGACTGTTACCTTGGCTATTCCAGCATTTCCTAAGTTGGAGTGGAAGGGTTCGTCTGTTAATTCATTTAATCGAGTTATTTCTTTTATAAAGGCTTAACACATGGTTGAGAAGGGTTGTTTGGCTTATCTAGCCTATGTTCGGGATACTACTGTAGAGACTCCGGCTATTGATTCAGTGCCTATAGTATGGGAGTTCTCCGATGTATTTCCTTTAGATCTTCCAGGTATACCACCTGATCGTGATATTGATTTTTGTATTGACTTGGCTCTAGATACCCAGCCTATATCTATCCCGCCGTATCGCATGGCTCTGAAAGAATTAAAAGAACAACTTGAAGAGTTATGAACCAAAGGGTTCGTCAGACCGAGTGTATCGCCTTGGGGTGCACCTGTATTATTTGTGAAAACAAAGGATGGAACAATGCGGATGTGTATTAATTATCGCTAATTGAACAAAGCCACTATTAAGAACAAGTACCCGTTGCCGCATATTGATGATCTATTTGACCAGTTGCAGGGTGCTAGGATGTTCTCTAAGATCGACTTGAGGTATAGGTACCATCAGTTGAAGATTCGGGATTCGGATGTTCTGGAGACTGCTTTTCAGACTAGATATGGTCATTATGAGTTTCTGGTGATGTCCTTCGGTTTAACTAACACCCCGGCAGCGTTTATGGATTTATTGAACAGGGTATTCATGCCATATATTGAATCGTTTGTCATCGTCTTCATTGATGACATCTTGATCTACTCGCGTAGTAGGGAGGAGCATGAGCAGCATATGAGAGTAGTGCTTCAGACATTGCGGGAATAAAAGCTATATGCTAAGTTCTCTAAATGCGAGTTCTGGCTTGAGTCTGTAGCATTTTTGGGACATATTGTATCGGGCGAGGGTATTAAATTTGATCCCAAAAAGATTGAGGCAGTTCAGAATTGGTATCGTCCCACTTCGGCAACTGAGATCAGGAGTTTTCTGGGTTTGGCAGGTTATTATCGTCGGTTCGTGGAAGGTTTTTCATCTATCGCTGCACCTTTGACAAAGTTAACCCAGAAGGGTGCTCCGTTCCGATGGTCCGATGATTGTGAGGTAAGATTTCAGAAGCTCAAGACAGCATTGACTACAGCACCACTGTTAGTGTTGCCTTCCGGTTCGGGGATATATATAGTGTATTGTGATGCTTCACGCGTAGTCTTGGGTTGTGTATTAATATAGGAAGGGCAAGTTATTTCATATGCTTCATGTCAGCTGAAGCCCCACGAAAAGAATTATCCAGTACATGATTTGGAGTTAGCTGCGATTGTTCACGCTTTTAAGATTTGGAGGCATTATCTTTATAGGGTGTCTTGTGAAGTTTACACTGATCATCGCGGTTTGCAGCATTTGTTCAAACAGAGGGACCTAAATTAGAGGCAACGCAGATGGCTGGAGTTACTAAAAGATTATGATATTACTATCCTGTATCATCCGGGCAAAGCAAATGTGGTTGCAGATGCCTTGAGCAGAAAGGCGGAGAGTATGGGTAGTTTGACTTTCATTTCAGCAGAGGAAAGGCCATTAGCCTCGGATATTCAGTCCTTGGCTAACACACTTGTGAGGCTGGATATTTCAGAGCCCAGCCGAGTTCTTGCATGTGTTGTGGCCCAATCTTCACTATTTGAGCAGATCAAGGCTCGCCAATATGATGACCCACACTTGATGGTTCTTCGTGAAACGGTACTACAAGGTGGTGCCAAGGAAGTTACTGTTGGTGCGAATGGTGTTCTGCGACTCCAGGGTCGTCTATGTGTTCCTAATGTGGATGGACTGAGGAAAAAGATCCTAGAGGAGGCACATAGTTCTCGGTATTCTATTCATCCAGGTGCTAAAAGATGTATCATGACCTGAGGTAGCATTATTGGTGGCAACAAATGAAAAATGACATTGTTGAGCATGTAGCTAGGTGTCTAAATTGTCAACAAGTTAAATATGAGCACCAGAGGCCAGGTGGCCTACTTCAACAGATGACTATACCGGAGTGGAAATGAGAACGCATCACTATGGACTTTGTAGTTGGGTTGCCGCAAACCTTGCAGAAGTTTGATGCAATTTCGGTCATTGTCGACAGGTTGATCCAGTCAGCACATTTCATTCCAGTTGTGACTACGTATACTTCAGAGAGGTTGGCCCAAATTTATATTCAAGAGATAGTTCGGTTGCACGGTGTGCCAATTTCCATCATATCATATAGAGGTCCTCATTTTACTTCACATTTCTGGAGAGAAGTACATAGTGAGTTGGGGACCCTTGTAGAGCTCATCAAAGCTTTTCATCCGCAAACCGACGGGCAGTCAGAGCGAACAATTCAGATTTTGGAGGATATGCTCAGGGCATGTGTGATTGACTTTGGAGGTCAGTGGGATTGTATCTTGCCTTTGGCCGAGTTTTCTTATAACAACAGTTACCAATCAAGCATCAAGATGGCTCCATTTGAGGCTTTGTATGGTCGACAATGCCGTTCGCCCATCGGGTGGTTTGAGCCCTGTGAGTCTAAGTTATATGGTACTGATTTGGTGAAAGATTCCTTGGAAAAGGTAAAGTTGATTCATGAGCGACTTCGTACAGCACAATCCAGACAGAAGAATTAGCAGATTAGAAAGCGCGCGGTTTATCCTTTATGATGGGTGAAAATGTTCTCTTGAAAGTTTCGCCCGATGAAGGGAATCATGAGATTTGGGAAAAGGGGAAAATTGAGCCCAAGGTTTATAGGCCCATTTGAGGTGTTGAAACGAGTTGGGGAGGTTGCTTATGAGCTTGCATTTCCTCCCAGACTATCGGGAGTTCATCCGGTTTTCCATATATCTATGTTCTGGAAGTATCATGCCGACCTATCACATGTGTTAGACTTCAGCACAGTTCAGCTAGATAATAGCCTGGGTTATGAAGAGGAGCCAGTTGCCATTATTGATAAACAGGTTCTCCAGTAGAGGTCCAAGAGGATTTCTGCAGTTAAAGTCTGGTGGATGGGCCAACCAGTCAAGGAAGCGACATGGGAGGCCGAGGAAAACATGCGGAGCAGATATCCACACTTATTCAGCACTTCAGGTATAATTCTAAACACGTTCGAGGACAAACGTTTGTTTTAGAGGTGGAGAATGTGATGACCCAAAATGTCATCTTTAAATTTAATAATTAATTTTGTGTTCTAAGACCTCAAAAAGCACTACTTATCATTCCTCGACTTGTGTGCGCAGTCCGTAAAATTTTTCGGGAAGTTTTTATATAAAAAATAGATTAAAATATAAATTAGAGCTTTGAAACTCAACTGAGTTGACTTTGGTTAACATTTTGAGCAAACGGACTCGGATCAATATTTTGACAGTTTCGGTAGGTCCGTAACGTGATTTGGGACTTGGGCGTATGCCCGAAATCAAAATCCGAGGTCCCTAGCCCGAGATATGAAATTTTGATGAAAAATTAAAAGTTTAAGTTCAAATAGTGATCGGATGTCGAATTATGTGCAAACGACCCCGGAATAGAATTTTGATAATTCCAACAGCTCCGTATGATGATTTTTGGACTTAGGAGCATGATCGAAATTTTATTTGGAAGTCCGTAGTGAAATTAGGCTGGAAATGGCTAAAATAGGAATTTAAAGTTTGGAAGTTTGACCGGGGAGTTGCCTTTTTGATATCGGGATCGAAATCCAGTTTTGAAAATTTTCACAGCTTCGTTATGTCATTTATGACTTGTGTGCAAAATTTGAGGTCAATCAGACTTGATTTGATAGGTTCCGACATCGAATGTAGAAGTTAAAATTTTTTAGTTTCATTAAGCTTGAATTGGGGTATGATTCGTGGTTTAAGCATTGTTTGATGTGATTTAGAGCTTCGACTAAGTTCGTATGATATTTTAGGACTTGTTAGTATATTTGGTTGAGGTCCCGAGGGCTTTGGGTGAGTTTCGGATGGTTAACGGATCAAAAATTGGACTTAAACATCTGCTATAATTTTTCTCTTATGCTGGAAATTCTGGGCTGTGATCGAGCCCAAGATCGAGCCCAAGATCGAGGCCCAGAAATCGAGCTCCCGTGATCGAGCTCCCATGATCGAACTCCCTGATCGAGCTCCCAAGATCGAGCTCCAATGATCGAACTCCCTGATCGAGCTCCCAAGATCGAGCTCCCTGATCGGTCTCCCAAGATCGACCTCCCTGATCGAGCTCCCTGATCGGACTCCCTGATCGAGCTCCCTGATCGAGCTGGATAGATCTGTAAGTTATAAAAATAGAGGCATTCGACCCATTTGCCATTTTTAACAAACTTGAGCTTGAGCAAAGGCGACTTTTGATAGATTTTCAAGGAAAGATATTTGGGGTAAGTGATTCCAACTCGGATTTGGTCTATATACACAAATATATCATTGTTTTTACCATTTAATTAGTGTTTTGAGATTGAAATTTGGAAAATTTTAGAAATCTCATAGAAACGAATTTTTGAGATTTCGGTATCGATTCAGAGTCGGATTTGAGTGAAACTGGTATGGTTGGACTCGTAATTGAATGGATTGTCGGATTTCATAACTTTTGCCGGATTCTGAGATGTGCTCCCCACAGACGAAGTTTTAATTAATTTCGGGATTTTTATTGAACATGTAGCATTTTTTATAGAATTGATTCCTATAAATTTTAGTGATTATATCGAATTATTTATGGTTAGATTCGAGCCAATCAAAGTTGGATAATTGAGGAAAGGGACTTCTAGTGGATTAAATTGGAGCAAATTGAGGTAAGTCTCTTGTCTAATCTTGTGAGGGGGAAATTTACCCCATAGGTGATTAAATTAAATAATTGTTGCTAATTGCGGGGGCTACGTACGCACGAGGTGACGAGAGTCCATACATAGCTACTATTAATGCTAAAGTCCGGGTAGTTTAGGACTCAAAGCATGAATTACTTGTGTAAATTGTATTCTTTAATAATTAAAATATTTGATGTATATATATTGTGAATTGTTATGAAAGGTAGAAAACAAATATGAAATTTTCATTTGCTTAATTTTTGTTTAGATTTATTAATTGTTGAAATAAATCGTTATCCTCTCCAATAAATTTTACAATGAATATTCTTATTCCGGAGGTACGTAAGAAAATGTCCTCCTTTCTTGTGGATCGGGCTGAATGCCTCGACAGGATAAATGCATCTATGGATCGTGTCGCACGTCCCTCGGCAGTGTACACAATATTCTGGATCGGGCCGAACGACCTTGGTAGAATTCATGCTTAATAATAATAATTACACGATACTTTGATAGTTTATTGTAGCTTGTGAAGCTAATTGATAAATTTGGAAATCTTTTGAATTTAAGGATTATTATTCCTGTTAGCTAAGGAATTATTGTTATTCCTGTAAATGAGATTAATTGATAAACTGGAAATTTATTGGAATTGAAGGAATTTAGTTAATATACTGAGAATTGCTGCATTTGAAGGAATTTAATTATTTCTGCTGGTTAAATAAATTATTATTATATTCTGTGAATCATGTTGAATTATATATTCTAGTTTTATTTCAATTATTATTATTGACCCGCAGTGAGTGTTAAAGTCGGCCATCTCGTCTCTACCACTTCGAGATTAGGCTTGATACTTACTGGGTACACGTTGTTTACGTACTCATACTACACTTGCTACACTTTTTGTGCAGGACCTGAGGCAAGTACTAGTGGGGGGCCTACCGTCTTACACCCACGTTATCCAGGGGCATAGTGGTGAGCTACCTTTCTGGGCCGTTCTGCAGCTACCAGTGTCTCTCCTTGTAATTTTTTTTTCATTCTGTCTATTTTTTTTTCATGCAGTATTTGAGGTTTTGTATAATCTACTAGATGCTCATACACTTGTGACACCAAGTCTTGGCACACCCATTGGTAGAATTTGGTATTTTATTATTTTCTTGGATTAAAAGTTTAATCAATATACGTTTAATTTATTAGTTGGCTTGCCTAGCTGTAGTGTTGGGCGCCATTACGACCTATAGGTGAAATTGGGTCGTGACAAGGACATTCTAATACGTTTTCAAATTAAATTAGTAATAGGAAGTTTTAAGAAGTATATCCTAAAAGTATTAGAATTACATGACTAAAAATATGTGTGTATTTCGAAAGTAATTATACTAAAAGGAAACCTAATGTGTTCCTAAAGGTATTGAGTTTACATGCTAACATGTAGTATTATATGTCTATGTCCGAAAGTAATTATACTAATAAGATTCCTAAAGGTAATCATGTAGGATTCCCAACGTGTAGCATATGTCATAAAACTAATAGCATTACAAGGTTAATGTCTAGAATCCGGGTTATGTCATTTTATTGCGAGTTATTATGCTTAATATTATAAGGTTATTTTTGTAAACCGATGTAACGACCCGGTCGTTCGTTCCGAGAGTTGTAGCCCTGTTTTTCCCATTTCTGCTTATTTATGTGTTGTTCAGCTGTGTTGAGTTGTATCGAGTTGGTAGGTTTCGGTTCGGAGTAGTTTTGGAGTGAAATGAGACACTTAGTCTCTTAGTTAGAATGATAAGTTAGAAAAGTCAAATAGAAGTTGACTTATGAGTAAACGAGTTCAGACTTAGATTTTCATGATTCGGTTAGCTTCGTTGGGTGATTTTAGACTTATGAGTGTGTCCGGAATGTAATTTGGAGGTCTGTGGTAGAATTAGGCTTGAATTGGCGAAAGTTAGAAATTTGGCAATTTTTGTCATCAGTGGAAAATTAGGTATCGGGGACAGAATGGAATTTCGGAAGTTGGAATAGGTTCATAGTATCATTTGGGACGTGTGTGCAAAATTTGAGGTTATTCGGACGTGGTTTGATAGGTTTCGACGTCGTTGGCGAATTTTGGAAGTTTAAACGTTTTTAGGCTTGAATCCGAGATTGATTCGGTGTTTTGGTATTGTTTTGGGTGGTCCGAAGGTTCGACTAAGTTCGGGTAGTGATATATGAATTGTTGGAATTATTGGTTGAGGTCCCGAGGGCCTCGGGTATTTTCGGATAGGTTTGGGTTATGTTACGCTCGTTTTTCTTATGTTTCGACGTCGTTTCTTCAAGCATAAATGATATCATATTGAAACAATGAGCTCCGATTTCTCTTTTGATTGAATAATTAGATCCGTATTGTAATTACGGACCTGTAGCAAAAAGAATGGTCAAATTTGAACATCGTATGAGGATGTTATGGTCATTTTACTAAGAATTAGGTTGCCAAATGTTTCAGATTAATTACGCAATTTCCACTGCATTTGTAATTAAAAATCTGCACTATTTGCAAATATTGAAACCCACATATCTCATTCATTATAAGGTCAAATTGAGTGATTCAAAAGCCTAACTTGACTAGAATTTCACAAGAAATCCATTGGAGGCATAAAAATAAGTTTTGGGATCGTTTGGCATGAGAAACGAGGCAGAATAGCTGGCAGAGAAATATATAAAATGAGGGTTTGTTCATTCGGTCATATTTTGAGTTGGGGAGCTCGAATTTGGGCGATTTGGGGGCGATTTTCACCATAAGGATTGGGGTAAGTTTTCACTACTCAGTTTGGATTATATTTTATGAATCCATCTTCGTTTTTGGGATTTGATTGATGATTTCAAAGTGAAATTGAGGGAGTTAGGGCTTGAGTTTTGGGGAATTTTAGGTAGGAATTTGAGGGACCAAACGGAGTCCGATTTTGATGAATTTTATATGGTTAGACTCAAGAGAGGACGAGGTTTATTATTCTGTATTTTTGACTGATTTTGAGATGTGGGCCCAGGGGCAGGATTTTTGGCATATTTATGTAGTTTTATTGTGGAATTCGATTCTTTAGACTATGTTGATAGTAGTATTCTCATTTTTAGTTATATTCGGAGCTTTTGGAGACCGAGTCCAGAGACGAGGGCACCCCGGAGTAGGATTTTACACTGTTAATGTAAGTAACAGTTTTAACTTTGTCTTTGAGGGTATAAACCCGGAGAATTTGATATCGTGTGACTGTTTGGAGGTGATAACCACGCTAGGTGATGGGCGTGTGGGTGTATACCTCGATGGATTGAGACTTGGTCCGTCCCGTGAGGCCTTATGGCCATCATCTGTGTTTACGTAGTTACTTGTTGTTGAACTTGTCTGCCTTCATGTTAGAGATCATGCTTAGGCTTTGTTCATGCTCACATTATTTGTACTAAGTCATAGAAATTATTGTACATATTTACCTCAGTCTCTATTATTTGCTAATATGTTGTGATACTTGATGTGGGTTGTATTCCCTTGTTTGTCGATGATGGTGAGGCTAGTGAGGTACAAGATTGAGTGAGGCCGGGGGCCTGGTAGTGAGGATATTAATACCATAGTGCGTGAGTTGTCCGCGTAGCACGTGTGTTGATCGTGCAGGTCCAAGTATTGATACCATAGCGCGTTAGTTGTCCGCGTAGCACGTGAGTTGACCGTGCGGATCCACGTATTGATATGATGGCACGTGAGTTGTCCGTGCTTAGCGCTTTGGCTTTGGGAGCCCCTCCGGAGTTTGTACACACCCCCTAGTGAGTGCAGAATGTTGAGCGTTGAGTGCTGAGTGATGAGTGACATTGCTGTGAGGTTGCATTTACTTTTGATGTTGCTGCATTCACTTGTTAATTTTCCTTGTAGTCTTATTGATTTATGAAATTACCTGTTTACTTCTGTTTGTACTTAATTGTGGAAATAATAATTGGATTATTCTGCTTAGCTCGTCACTACTGCTCAGTTCCTTAGTTATTTCTGTTACTTGTTGAGGTGGTTGTACTCATACTACACCCTGCACTTTATGTGCAGATCCAGGTGAGTTAGAGTGCGGCGATCGTTGAGTACAAGCCGGCTATCTGTGGAGATTGCAAGGTAGCTGTTAGCGTCTGCAGGACATTGTTACTCCTTTTGTCATTTCTTCTTTTGGACAGTTTATATATCTTAGTTTATAGTTTTAGATGCTCATGACTTAGTGACACCCTGATATTTGGGGCTCGTTTCCGTATTTTCTATAATTATATTTAGAGTTGATTTAGTTTATGAAAAAAATTCAAATGTTTTATTAAATTCTTATAATCGATTTAGTAGTAATATTTTGGGAAATAGGCTTGCCTTGTAACACGATAGGCGCCATCACGACCATGGTTAGATTTTGGGTCGTGACAAGTTGGTATCAGAGCTCTAGGTTACATAGGTCTCACGAGTCATGAGCAGGTTTAGTAGATTCTTGTGGATCGGTACGAAGACGTCTGTACTTATCTTCAAGAGGCTGCAGAACCCTTAGGAAAAATTCACTTTCTTGTATTCTATCGTGCGAAATTGATTCAGCTTGGAACATAACTCCTTGAATTCCTTCCACGCATTTGTATGCACACATGAGCGCTCGGTATCCGTTGTGCCTCAACGGCTTGTGATTCCCTGGGTGAGGTGCGGGATGTGATTTATGTGTGTTGATGTAGGGCCAGTCTAGAGGACTTGAGGCCGGGTGTGACTGTAACTTGAGCACTGAGGTGTTGATTGTGTAACCACGTGCTTTTGGATTTATATATTCAGTAGTGTCTCTATTAGTGGAAGTGATGGCTGAATGGCTACGTGATGAGTATGATGTGTCTACGAGCTAAGTTCAGATAATTTGAATGTGACGAGAAGAATTTGCTTGAGGTGTAGAAAGAATCTATTTGGTGCTTGATTTCCATCTTGATTTGATGTATAAGTTATGGGTGTGTTGAAGGAACTCTTCATGTTGTTTAGTTGGGGAGTGAAATAGATTTCATGTCGTGATATGAGTTCAGACTCCAGGTATGTTTTGTTTTCAGACTCGTTCGAGGACGAACGTTTGTTTAAGAGGGGGAGAATGTAACGACCCGGTCGTTCGTTCCGAGAGTTGTAGCTCCGTTTTCCCCATTTCTGCTTATTTATGTGTTGTTCAGCCGTGTTGAGTTGTATCGAGTTGGTAGGTTTGGGTTCGGAGTAGTTTTGGAGTGAAATGAGACACTTAGTCTCTTAGTTAGAAAACTAAGTTAGAAAAGTCAATCGGAAGTTGACTTATAAGTAAACGAGTTCCGACTTGGATTCTTATGATTCGATTAGCTTCGTTGGGTGATTTTAGACTTAGGAGTGTGTCCAGAATATAATTTGGAGGTCCGTGGTAGAATTAGGCTTGAATTGGCGAAAGATAGAAATTTGGCGATTTTTGTCGGCAGTGGAAAATTAGGTATCGGGGCCGGAATGGAATTCCGGAAGTGGGAATAGGTTCATAGTGTCATTTGGGACGTGTGTGCAAAATTTGAGGTTATTCAGACATGGTTTGATAGGTTTCGGCATCGTTGGCGAATTTTGGAAGTTTAGAAGTTCTTAGGCTTGAATCTGAGGTTGATTCGGTTTTTTGGTGTTGTTTTGCGTGTTTCGAAGGTTCGACTAAGTTCGGGTAGTGATATATGACTTGTTGGAATTATCGGTTGAGGTCCCGAGGGCCTCGGGTGAGTTTCGGATAGGTCTGGGTTGTGTTGCTCTCGTTTTTCTTATATTTCGATGTCGTTTCTTCAAGCATAAATGATATCATATTGACCAAATGAGCTTCGATTTCTTTTTTCATTGAAGCATTAGATCCGTATCATAATTACGGACCCGTAGCAAAACAAATCATTGAATTTGGACATCGTATGAGGATTTTATGGTCATTTTACTAAGAATTAGGTTGCTAGATTTTTCAGATTAATTATGAAATTGCCACTGAATTCGTAATTAAAAATCTGCACTATTTGTAAATATTGAACCAACATATCTCATTCATTATAAGGTCAAATTGAGTGATTCAAAAGCATAAGTTGACTAGTATATCATAAGAAATCCATTGGAGGCATAAAAAGTGAGTTTCGGGATCGTTTCATGAGAAACGAGGCAGAATAGCTGGCAGAAAAATATATAAAACGAGGGTTTGTTCATTCGGACATATTTTGAGTTGGGGAGCTCGGATTTAGGCGAATTTGGGGGCGATTTTCACCATAAGGATTGGGGTAAGTATTTTCTACTCCGTTTTGGTTATATTTCATGAATCCATCTTCATTTTTGGGATTTGATTGATGATTTCAAAGTGAAATTGAGGGAGTTAGGGCTTGAGTTCTGGAGAGTTTTAGGTAGGGATTTGAGGGACCAAACGGAGTCTGATTTTGATGAATTTTATATGGTTAGACTCGGGAGAGGACGGGGTTTATTATTCTGCAATTTTTGACTGATTTCGAGATGTAGGCCCGGGGGCCGAGTTTTGGCTAATTTCGAATTTTTTGCATATTTATGTAGTTTTTATTGTGGAATTCGATTCTTTAGACTATGTTGATAGTAGTATTCTAATTTTTGGTTAGATTCGGAGCTTTTGGAGACCGAGTCCAGAGACGAAGGCATCCCGGAGTAGGATTTTACGCTGTTAAGGTAAGTAACAGTTTTAACTCTGGCTTTGAGGGTATAAACCCGGAGAATTTGATATCGTGTGACTGTTTGGAGGTGATACCCATGCTAGTTGACGGGCGTGTGGGTGTATACCTCGAGGGATTGAGACTTGGTCCATCCCATGAGGCCTCATGGCCATCATCTGTGTTTACGTAGTTACTTGTTGTTGAACTTGTCTGCCTTCATGTTAGAGATCATGCTTAGGCTTTATTCATGCTCACATTATTTGTACTCTGTCATAGAAATTATTGTACATGTTTACCTCAGTCTATATTATTTTCTAATATGTTGTGATACTTGATGTGGGTTGTGTTCCCTTATTTGTCGATGATGGTGAGGCTAGTGAGGTACATGATTGAGTGAGGTCGAGGGCCTGGTTGTGAGGATATTAATACCATAGTGGGTGAGTTGTCCGTGTAGCACGTGAGTTGACCATGCGTATCCAGGTATTGATACCATAGCGTGTGATTTGTCCGTGTAGCACGTGAGTTGACCGTGCAGATCCAGGTATTGATATGATGGCACGTGAGTTGTCCTGCTTAGCACTTGGGCTTAGGAGCCCCACCGGAGTCTGTACACACCCCCCAGTGAGCGCAGAATGTTGAGAATTGAGTGCAGAGTGATGTAGTGACATTGCTGTGAGGTTGCAATTACTTTTGATATTGCTGCATTTACCTGTTAATTTTCCTTGTAGTGTTACTGATTTATGAAATTACCTGTCTACTCCCGTTTGTACTTAATTGTGGAAAAAATAATTGGATTATTCTGCTTAGCTCGTCACTATTGCTTAGTTCCTTAGTTATTTCTATTACTTATTGAGGTGGTTGTACTCATACTACACCCTGCACTTTATGTGCAGATCCAGGTGAGTTAGAGCGTGACGATCGTTGAGTTCAAGCCGGCTACTGTGGAGATTGCAAGGTAGCTTCTAGCGTCTGCAGGAACTTGTTACTCCTTTTGTCTTTTGGACAATTAGACAGTTTATATATCTTAGTTTATAGTTTTAGACGCTCATGACTTAGTGACACCCCGATGTTTGGGGCTCGTTTCCGTATTTTCTATAATTATATTTAGAGTTGATTTAGTTTATGAAAAAAATTCAAATGTTTTATTAAATTCTTATAATCGATTTAGTAGTAATATTTTTGGGAAATAGGCATGCCTTGTAACACGATAGGCGCCATTATGACCATGGTTAGATTTTGGGTCGTGACAAGTTGGTATCAGAGCTCTAGGTTACATAGATCTCACGAGTCATGAGCGGGTTTAGTAGAGTCTTGTGGATCGGTACGGAGACGTCTGTACTTATCTTCAAGAGGCTGCAGAACCCTTAAAAAAATTTCACTTTCTTGTATTCTATCGTGCGGAATTGATTCAGCTTGGAATATAACTCTTTGAATTCCTTCCATGCATTCGTATGCGCACATGAGCGCTCAGTATCAATTGTGCCTCAACGGCTTGTGATTCCCTGGATGAGGTGCGAGATGTGATTTCTGTGTGTTGATGTTGGGCCAGTATGGAGGACTTCAGGCCGGGTGTGACTGTAGCTTGAGCACTAAGGTGTTGATTATGTGAGCACGTGCTTTTGGATTTATATATTCGGTAGTGTCTCTATTAGTGGAAGTGATGGCTGGATGGCTACGTGATTAGTATGATGTGTCTACGAGCTGAGTTCATATAATTTGAATATGACGAGAAGGATTTGCTTGAGGTGTAGAAAGAATCTATTTGGTGCTTGATTTCCATCTTAATTTGATGTATAAGTTATGGGTGTGTTGAAGGATCTCTTCGTGTTGTTTAGTTGGGGAGTGAAGTAGATTTCATGTCGTGATATGAGTTAAGACTCCAGGTATGTTTTGTTTTCAGACTCATTCGAGGACGAACGTTTGTTTAAGAGGGGGAGAATGTAACGATCCGGTAGTTCGTTCTGAGAGTGTAGCCCCGTTTTCCCCATTTCTGCTTATTTATGTGTTGTTCAGCCGTGTTGAGTTGTATCGAGTTGGTAGGTTTGGGTTCGGAGTAGTTTTGGAGTGAAATGAGACACTTAGTCTTTTAGTTAGAAAGTTAAGTTAGAAAAGTCAACCGGAAGTTAACTTATGAGTTAACGAGTTCGGACTTGGATTTTTATGATTTGGTTAGCTTTGTTGGGTGATTTTAGACTTAGGAGTGTGTCCAGAATGTAATTTGGAGGTCTGTGGTAAAATTAGGCTTGAATTGGCGAAAGTTAGAAATTTGGCGATTTTGGTCAGCAGTGGAAAATTAGGTATCGGGGTCGGAATGGAATTCTGGAAGTTGGAATAGGTTCATAGTGTCATTTGGGGCGTGCGTGCAAAATTTGAGGTCATTCGGACGTGGTTTGATAGGTTTCGGCATCGTTGGCAAATTTTGGAAGTTTAGAAGTTCTTAGGCTTGAATCCGAGGTTGATTCGGTGTTTTGGTGTTGTTTTGGGTGTTCCGAAAGTTCGGGTAATGATATATGACTTGTTGGAATTATCGGTTGTGGTCCCGAGGGCCTCGGGTGAGTTTCGGATAGGTTTGGGTTGTGTTGCTCTCGTTTTTCTTATATTCCGACATCATTTCTTCAAGCATAAATGATATCATATTGACCAAATGAGCTCCGATTTCTTTTTTAATTGAAGCATTAGATCCGTATCGTAATTACGGACCCGTAGCAAAAAGAATCGTTGAATTTGGACATCGTATGAGGATTTTATGGTCATTTTACTAAGAATTAGGTTGCTAGATTTTTCAGATTAATTATGAACTTGCAACTGAATTCGTAATTAAAAATCTGCACTATTTGCAAATATTAAACCGACATATCTCATTCATTATAAGGTCAAATTGAGTGATTCAAAAGCCTAAGTTGACTAGAATATCACAAGAAATCCATTGGAGGCATAAAAATTGAGTTTTGGGATCTTTGCATGAGAAACAAGGCAGAATAGCTGGCAGAAAAATATATAAAATGAGGGTTTGTTTATTCGGTCATATTTTGAGTTGGGGAGCTCGGATTTGGGCGAATTTGGGGGAGATTTTTACCATAAGGATTGGGGTAAGTGTTCTCTACTACGTTTTGGTTATATTTCATAAAAATATCTTCGTTTTTGGGATTTGATTTATGATTTCAAAGTGAAATTGAGGGAGTTAGGGCTTGAGTTTTGGAGAGTTTTAGGTAGGGATTTGAGGAACCAAACGGAGTCTGATTTTGATGAATTTTATATGGTTAGACTCGGGAGAGGATGAGGTTTATTATTCTATAATTTTTGACTGATTTAGAGATGTGGGCCCGGGGGCCAGGTTTTGGCCGATTTCGAATCTTTGGCATATTTATGTAGTTTTTATTGTGGAATTCGGTTCTTTAGACTATGTTGATAGTAGTATTCTGATTTTTGGTTAGATTCGGAGCTTTTGGAGACCGATTCCAGAGACGAGGGCATCCCGGAGTAGGATTTTACGCTGTTAAGGTAAGTAACAGTTTTAACTCTGGCTTTGAGGGTATAAACCCGGAGAATTTGATATCGTGTGACTGTTTGGAGGTGATACCCATGCTAGTTGACGGGCGTGTGGGTGTATACCTCGAGGGATTGAGACTTGGTCCATCCCATGAGGCCTCATGGCCATCATCTGTGTTTACGTAGTTACTTGTTGTTGAACTTGTCTACCTTCATGTTAGAGATCATGCTTAGGATTTATTCATGCTCACATTATTTGTACTCAATCATAGAAATTACTGTACATGCTTACCTCAGTCTCTATTATTTGCTAATATGTTGTGATACTTGATGTGGGTTGTGTTCCCTTATTTGTCGATGATGGTGAGGCTAGTGAGGTACATGATTGAGTGAGGCCGAGGGTCTGGTTGTGAGGATATTAATACCATAGCGCGTGAGTTATCCGTGTAGCGTGTGAGTTGACCGTGCGGTCTGTGCTTTTCCGTGCTTAGCTCTTGGGCTTTGGGAGACCCTCCGGAGTATGTACACACCCCCCAGTGAGCGCAGAATGTTGAGCGTCGAGTGGTGAGTGATAGAGTGACATTGCTGTGAGGTTGCATTTACTTTTGTTGTTGCTGCATTTACCTGTTAAATTTTCTTGTAGTCTTACTGATTTATGAAATTACTTGTCTACTCCTGTTTGTACTTAATTATGGAAATAATAATTGGATTTTTCTGCTTAGCTCGTCACTACTGCCCAGTTCCTTAGTTATTTCTGTTACTTGCTGAGGTGGTAGTACTCATACTACACACAGCACTTTATGTGCAGATCCAGGTGAGTTAGAGCGCGGCGATAGTTGAGTTCAGGCCAACTATCTGTGGAGATTGCAAGGTAGCTGCTAGCGTCCGCAGGACCTTGTTACTCCTTTTGTCATTTCTTCTTTTGGACAGTTAGACAGTTTATATATCTTAGTTTATAATTTTAGACGCTCATGACTTAGTGGCACCCCGATGTTTGGGGCTCGTTTACGTATTTTCTATAATTATATTTAGAGTTGATTTAGTTTATGAAAATAAAATTAAATGTTTTATTAAATTCTTATAATCGATTTACTAGTAAACTTTTGGGAAATAGGCTTGCCTTGTAACACGATATGCGCCATCACGACCATGGTTAGATTTTGGGTCGTGACAAGTTGATATCAGAGTCATGTTTATATATATATATATATATATATATATATATATATATATATATATATATATATATATATATATATATAGGATATAGAACACTGTAATGACTCGACTTATCATTTTAAGAATTAACGCCCTGTTCAGTGATTTAAGGTCCCGAGAAGCTTCGTAATATGTATTATGACCCGCGTGTGTGGTCAGGTTTGATTTTTGAAAGATTCAGAATTAAACTGAGAGAATAATTCTCATTTTTGAAGCTTAAATGAAAAGAGTTGACCGGAGTTTGACTTTTGAGCAAACGACTCCGGAATGGAATTTTGATGATTCCAATAGCTTCGTATGGTAATTTTGGACTTCAGAGTGTGTCCAAAAAATTATTTAGAAGCCCGTAGTTAAATTAGGCTTAAAATGGCTAAAATAGGAATTTAAGTTTGGAAGTTTGGCCGGAGAGTTGACTTTTGATTTCGGGGTCAAAATCCGATTCTGAAAATTTTAATAGGTCTGTTATGTCATTTATGACTTGTGTGAAAAATTTGAGGTCAATCGGACTTGATTTGATAGGTTTCGGCATCGAACGTAGATGTTGGAAATTCTTAAGCTTCATTAAGCTTGAATTGGGGTGTGATTTATGATTTTAGCTTTATTTGATGTGATTTGAGGTTTCGACTAAGACTGCATGATGTTTTAGGACTTGTTGGTATATTTGGTTGAGGTTCCGAGGGCGTCGGGTGAGTCCGAATGGTTAACGGATTGAATTTGGGTTTGGAGGAAGAGCTGAGGCAGCTGGGCATCAAGTGTTATCGCACCTGCACGAAAAAGGGCCACATGTGCGAGCTCGCGGAAGCGAAGCATGAGTCACATAAGCAAAAATGCATGGGCTGGCCAGGCACCACGGGTACGAGAGTTTTGCCGTGGGTGCGAAGACCGCAGGCGCGAAGAAACCATCGCAGGCGCGGACACCGCAGGCGCAAGAGTTTTGCCGCGGGTGCAAAGACCACAAGCGCGAAGAAACCATCATAGGCGTGAGAGTTTTTTCGTGGGTGCGAAGATCACAGGTGCGAAGAAATCATCGCGGGCGCGAAAACCCCTGGGCAGTACAAAAATAGAGGGGTTCCGAGCTTTTGCCATTTTTGGGCATTTCAAGCTCGGGTTGGGCGATTTTTGAGCAAAGTTTTCACGGGAAAACTTGAGGTAAGTCCCTTGTGATAATATCTACTCCATCATATTGAATTATCATCGAATAATCCGACTAGATTACATGTTTTTGAGGTGTAAATCGGGGGTTTGAACTTAGGGATTTGAAAATAAGATTTGAAGATTTGGAGGTCAAGTTGGGATCAAATTTTGGTAAAATTGGTATAGTTAGACTCGTGGTTGAATGAAAGTTCATATTTCGTAACTTTTGCCGGATTCCAAGATGTGGGTCCCACAGGCAATTTTTGAGTTAAATTTCGGATTTTGTTGGAAAATTAGTATTTTCATATGGAATTAATTCGTATAATTAGTATTGATTGAATTGAATTAATTTGAATAGATTTGAGATATCCGGAGGATTTATTCAAGCAAGACGACTATTTTGGATTATCGGCATAACTTCATAAAGGTAAGTATCTTGCCTAACCTTGAGTGGGAGAAATTACCTCTTAGGCATTGAGTCTTATGTGAAAATTGTGTAATTGAAACCATGTACGCGAGGTGACTAGTACGTACTTGGTTTATATGTGCAAATTATATTGGTTGAAATTCGTAGACGCCCTTATGTATTAAATTGAAAAATTGTTGGAACATAGTAAATCCTTTATTTGTCATGCATAAATCCTTGTTTGTTGAATTTGATTTTATATGATGATTTGGTGTGATTGCCACCTTGATTTTTATGTAAATCCCGTGTTTTTGTTGAGTTGATATTTTCTGGAGATAATTTCATTCTGGATTATTCATTTGCAAATAATTTATTAAATAATTTTAAAATAAGACATTAATCTATTTGCCAAAAATTTGGATTAAAGAAGGCGTTGTTCCTTGATGAATTACTTTCCAGTTCATGTTGTTGAAATTGGTATTGAGTTATAAAGGTCGTAAATCATACTGAGGCAAAGCGTTAAATTATAAAATATTATTTTATTGAGTTGTTTACTCCCGAATATTTTGTTAAGATTTTGTGCATATTATGGTCGAGCCATGGGCTCCTTATTGTGGAAAATAATGTATTGTTGATTCCTGTGGCAAGTTGTAATATTTGAGCACTTGATGTGCAATTTTTGATATATCGTAATATTTGAGCACTTGATGTGCAATTTGTGATATGTTATAATATTTGAGCACTTGAGGTGCAATTTGTGATATGTTTTGATATTTGAGCACTTGATGTGCAATTTATAATTTGATGTGATATTTGAGCACTTGAGGTGCAAGTTGTGGTATGCTGTGATAATCGGCACTTGAGGTGCGAATTGTGATATATTGTGATATTGATACGCATGCGGTGTTATAAGGTCTGAGTGTTGAAACGCATGCGGTGAGATAAGGGGGGCTTGATACGCGTGGCTAGTAGGGGAACTACTAGAAACCATGCGGTGTGATAAGGGTGGCTAAAATGCGGGATGCTATTTCGGAAAAAATGATATTTAAAACTAAATGTTAATGCTCCCGCGGTGATATAAGGAAATATTGTGAATTTATTTATGATTTGGGACTACGAGGCGGTACCTCGGGAGTGCCTTTTATTGATATTTCTCTATGGTTGCACTTGTCTTTTGTTATTTTATTTTTCCGTAATTTGTAGATTCTTGTGTTCTCTGTGATGCATTATTTCTTAATATTAAGTGTTTTGTATTTCTTGTTGTATTGTGTTGGCTTTGGCTTTTTCGTACGAGACTCTGGGGATTTATATTTCTGGGTTGTACTTGTTTTCGATGATTCAGTTGTTTTAAATAAAAGAAAATTACTATTATGTTTTAATTTAATAAGTTTTACATCCAAATCAGCAGCTTATCGGATGTTTTATTTTAATTGAAATGTCATTTTTCTTCACTCAAACGATTTCTAAAATAAACTTATTTCTTTGTTGATTTCTTACTAGATTTAAAGATTTTAACCTTACTTTATTGAAAATAAATTGATCCTACAATTGTTATATATTGATATTTTGGGCATGTGAGTTGTCCGTGCAGATGTGATATAGACATGGGCACGAGGTGCCATGAGAATATGAAAGGGGCTGAGACTCGTATTTATGATTACGATATAAGATATTTATGCGAAAGAGTTTTATATTCGAAGGATATTTATTTGAATAAATGTATTTGGAGGGTTTTTATTTAAAAGAATTATATGTGAATGATTTATATTCGAAGGACTTAATTAATTAGATGTACTTGTGTTTATTATCCATTTGAGCAATATTTATGGTATTCCTGTTGCCTTGCTGTTTATGTCACAAGTTGATTATTGTTGCCATCACTGCTATTTGTTATTCTATTATTTTCGTATGCTATATTGCACAGGTTGTTTGACTAGTGAGTGTCTTGACTGTACATCGTCACTACTCCACCAAGGTTAGTTTTGATACTTATGAGGTACCGACTGTGCTGTACTCATACTACACTTCTGCATATTTTTGTGCAGATCTAGGTATTAGAGATATCAGATTCGCATAGAGATTAGAGTGTGATCGCAAGGATTCAAGGTAGGGCTGCTTGGTCGTCGCAGTCCCCGGAGTCTTTCCATTTTTATTGTACTGCCACTCTTATTCGAACAGTATTGTATATTCGATCCTTGGGGATCACTGCATATACTCAGTTAGAGCTTGTGACTCAGTATTACCAGTCTTGGGAAGGTGTTATAATTATTTCCGGTGTTGGTTTCGATTATAAAAAATGGCTTGAATTGTAATTGTAATAGGCTTACCTAGTCTTAAAGATTAAGTGTCATCACGACGCTTATGGTGGGATTTTGGGTCGTGACATATAGGAAATGTCATGACCCAAAATCCGTTAAAGGTCGTGATGGCGCCGGACAACACTGTCAGGCAAGCCAACGCTAAATAGTTAATTAAATTCTCATTTTAATATTTTTGAAATCGTAAATTTACTTCAATTTAACTAGTAAAAGATGGATTTACAGAATAGATAATAATGTTTCCCAATTTTATAACTGAACATCCCATAATTATCCCAGAACCCGGTGTCACAAGTGCATGATAATTTTATAAAAATTTAAAATAAAATACAATAACTGTCCGGAATACAAATTTTATACAGGAGAAATATAAATACCCCTGAAGGAGACTCTGCTGGCTGCGGATCATAGTATAGAGTATAGCTCACCTAAGTCCCCATAATAACCGCGCCTCTGCACCCACAAGGCCACTAGTCATATATGTACCTGCACAAAAATGTGCAATAAGTGTAGTATGAGTACGTAAATCAACGCGTACCCAGTAAGTATCCCGCCTAACCTCGAAGAAGTAGTGACAAGGGGTCAACTTGGACACTAACTATGGGCTATAATTAATATACTAATTATATGATTAAGCATGGATCACGTAGAACGGATGTAAGCCCGATATCACGAAGTAAGTAAACAAATCTTTTATTAACAAGAAGTTTTTCCCAAATTCATTTTCATCATTTTAACAGTTTATATCTCAGGCCAATGAGGCAATATCAATTATTGTAATTTTCGAAGCAATTAATACAATCATGCGCAAGTTATGCCGAGGTCGTACGATCCGATCCAACAATAAAAATAAACTGTGCACTGCCGAGGGTCGAACGACGCGAATCATAGATGCATCTATAAATTTCCCTGCTCGCGAATCATACATGCGATGCGGTCAAATATAAATTTAAGGAAATACCCCGCTCGCAAATCATACCTGCGATGCGGCCAAATATAAGTTTAATATTTAAATCATATCTCTTTCTTGATTCTTTTTTAAAATAATGTAAATTCAACTTGAAACATTTTACGAAAATTACCCTGCTCGCGAAACATACGTGCGACGCGGTTACACATAGATTTCTTAAGCTATTATAGCATTACTCAATCCTTTTCGAAATTTCGAAGTTCAAATGAAACCTTTTAAATAGTAAGTTCTTCAATTTCAACTCCTTTCAAAAACATTAATAAGAAAACTCAATCTCGCTCCCTCTCAAGGCAGAAAATAAACATAAATCAATAACAATATCGACAAGGCATGATGTGAGCCTAAAACTACCCGGACATAGGCGTAGCAAGTAGCTACGTACGGACTCTCGTCACCTCGTGCGTACGTAGACCCCACAAATAGAAACACACAATAATTTAGTTTACCTATAAGGTTAATTCCCTCTTACAAGGTTAGAAAGGAGACTTACCTCGCTCCGAAGTTCCATATCCGCCTTCCGATCCCTTCAAACAACTTAAATCGATGCACAACGCTACAAAACTAGCCAATGATTATGCAAACCCATTAATATATACTCAAATACTCAATATAACCCAATTTATAACAATTTCTAACGCCGATCGAAAAGTCGATAAAAATCACCCTCGGGCCCACGTGCCCGGATTCCAAATATTTTCGAAGATAAACTTTACCCATAATCTCAAGAACTCAAATATATAGTTTATTCTCAATTCCACGCCCAATTTCGTGGTCCAAATCCAAAAATACCAAATTCTAGGTCTTCTATCAAAAGCCCCACAATTTATACTAATTTTCATGTTTAAATCCTTATACAAACTATGTATTTAACCTATAATAAGTGGGAATCACTTACCTTGGCATTGATGAAGAAGAATGAGCTCCAAACTCACTCCAAGACCGGCTCTCATGGAGAAATTGGGGTGAAAATGAGCCAAGCCCTCGTTTTTAAATAACACACTGCCCAGCCCCAACGTTCGCACCTGCGGTGCCTTAGCCACATCTGTGGTCCCGCACCTGCGGAAATTCCATCGCAGGTACGGCTCCACCTCGTCCCAACATTCTCGCACCAGCGCTACTCTCTTCGCATATGCGCCTTCGCAGGTGCGGACATACCCTTGCACCTGCGCTCCCAGACTCTTCTCTCACTCTCGCTCATGAGACACACCTCTGCATCTGCGACCTCGCAGGTGCGGACAACCCTTCACACCTGCGGTCATGCCCAGCTTCGCTCAAATCGCACCTGCGACCATGGGCTCGCACCTGCGACCTCGCATCTGTGGCCCTTTTTGCGCAGGTGCGATCACTCCAGATATCAGCTGCCTCATCTTTCCTTCCAAGTCCAAACTCAATCTGTTAACCATCCAGAATCCACCCGTGGCCCTCGGGACCTCAACCAATTATACCAACACATCCCAAAACACATTATGAACTAAGTCGAGCCTTTAAATCACATCCAACAACATCGAAAATACGAATCACCCTCTAATTCAAACTCAATGAACTTTAGAACTTCAAACCTTTACATTCGATGCCGAAACCCATCAAATCACGTCCGATTGACCTCACATTTTGCACACAAGTCACATTCGACATTACAGACCTAATCCAACTTCTGGAATCGGAATCCGACCCCGATATCAAAAAGTTCACTCCCAGTCAAACTCTCCAAAAACATTTCAAATTTCTAACCTTCACCAAATGACCCCGAAATGACCTACAAACCTCCAAATCCATTTCCGGACGCGCTCCCAATACTGGAATCACCATACGGAGCTATTCCCAGACTCAGAGTCCCAAGTGGACGTTGATAAAATTGAAATGCATTTCAACTCAAATTAATGAAATTTTTCCAAAATGCCAACTTCCATAATAGGCTCTGAAACGCTCCCGGGTCCTCCAAAACCCGATATGAACATACGCCCAAGTCTAAAATTATCATACGAACCTTTTGGAACCTTCAAATCCCGATTCCAAGGTCATTTACTCAAAAATCACACCCCAGTCACTCTTTCCAACTTAAAGCTTCTGAAATGAGAATTTTCTTTTCAAATCAACTCTGAACTTCCGAAATTTCAATTCCGACCATGCGTACCAGTCATAATACCTGAAGTAAAGTTGCTCATGGCCTCAAACTGCTAAACGACGCGCTAGAGCTCAAAACAACCGGTCGGGACGTTACATTTTCTCCCACTTAAACATGCGTTCGTCCTCGAACGTGCTAAGAACTGCTCTGGGGTTATCCGAAATCACTGTTTAATACCTCGTGCACCTACCCGTGCTACCACAACTCCGTTGAGCACACTGGCTCGAGTAAATCTGAAGATTTCCCCTTTTTGCTTAGTCAAATTAGCCTTAGAGCCAAATTCCAACATCGGGAATCTTCTGCCAGGCCTGTTTCTAATGTACGATCACCGTATCAATCACCACACAATGTACTAAAATATGACTGCATACCTTTGCTGAATTCATACCATGCACCGTATAATTCACATGACCATAATAATAGCCTCTGATAACAATAGCCGAAATTCTATGAACCTGATACTCACCATGCACCTCATGGCATATATAAGTCTTGTTCCAACTCTTACGATACCGCCACGACGGAAGAGATGTGTAGAAATTCATAACCAACTGCAGAGTCAACAAATCATTGAATCTATCCCTTTGACTAGAATCATCATCCCATTATGAACCAAATAATGGTATTTGCTCTTTAATATACTGCATACAATCCGATCACACTGATCTCGGATCCGCTATAAGCTGCTCAGGCAACAAGCCACCCCAAACATGACCAAAATTCTCATATGATGCCGCAATGTGCCAATAAGCTACAAACTCGAACGTGATACATAAGGAAAACAAATCCCTGGAAGGGACTACTCAACCCACACAACTAATTAGACAACCGAAAAGGTACTATGAACCTTCCCCAGCAAATGGAAAACAAAACACATGAAAAGAGATATAGGGGACTGTAATCAACATCCCACTGTTGCGGCGTGCAACCCGATCCAAACAACATACCCGTGGCGGCGTGCCATCCAATCCAAACAACATACCCGTGGCGGCGTGCCACCCGATCCACACATAAAATCTACAATAAGAGATACTTACCGAGCTAGAATGCTCATTACTACAAAATACCCGAATATCGGCCACAAGCATGCTAAGTGCATAATACCATCCCTGGGGAGACAGATAGTGCCATACGCTACAAAATGCAAGCACAACTAAGGTGTGATATATGATTTGAATCTCGAGAGCCATCCTGCTCGCATAACACCATCGCTATGCGGAACCTCAACACATAAGAAATTTACCGAGCCATTTCACAACTCACACGGCACAATATAGTATTACATGAAATAACCGCCGGCGGAACGACATCCAACGTCCGAATACTCCTCCATAAGGAGCGCTATGCTGAAATGAACACATCTGGCCTGATATAGAGCCCATATTCATATTTAAATCTATCCACAAACCTCAAGTCGATTCTGATCACACCGTACTAGGCTAATAACCTTTCAAGGATCCATAATAATCCTTTTTTCCCATAACACATAAGAACAACCATCATAACCGGAACAAACTTCCACAGTCCACAACCAAGTGAACCGAGCACCCTCCAGGCATAAATTCTCGAATCAACGATATTACCACAATCTTCGTACTTGGTTTCCATCTTTAATCATTTACGTGACTACCTATCACACTTATACAATCTTTCTGTGGGATACGCTCCCCCGACCTTCCGCACCAGACAACGAGTCTGCACATTCATACTACCAGCCACACCAATGCTGTAAAGCAATTCAAGAATCTGCATTCAGTATGCAAAGCCTCTTCATACCAGACACCGATCCCAGGTGATGCCAAAAACAATGCCAGCTGACTCTATCCATCTGAGTCCTTTCTCGCTCATCCGAGCTCGTGACATTCTTGTCAACACCGAACCGCAACCTTGATCCTCAACTCCCAAATCCCATGCTACTCACTGCACTTAATCATGCCAATACGTAAGAGCACAAAAATTTCATCATAACTCCGGAACCGCTAATAGGGTAAACACTTCATCATATAGAAACATTTTACTTAGATCATTTCAAGAGAGCCATTGCAACACGCAGCCAAATTCCCATAACCACAGAAAATACAAACCTTGAGTAGTGGTTTAAACTATCATAATCCTTCTGGGATCCGTCTACACATAACATGCCATAATATTCGAATGCTTCCAAATAAGATCAATTACGGCGGCCGTCAAGCCTTGCACACACCGTCACAATTCACATGTATAACTTAACACGCTGAAGGAACTGATCTCTACCACCATCATGCCAATTCAACCGTTGCTAACTGGTACACTCATTCTGATACTTCCTCTATGAGTCCAAAGTTATTTTCTCCTATTCCTCCAAGCTCCTTCATCATAATCTGCTGCAAAAGCTCGATATTCAGCCATACTATGGACTCGAAATCCTTAGGCAGCACACCTTAACTTTTGAATCCACTAGGACCGTTATTGAGAGTCACCCACTCTGACTTGGTCCCAAATATAACCAACTCCAAGGCTCTGCTAGCACATGAGCACCCTCTTAAAAAAGCACCTGGCTGAATCATCTTCCTTGTAACTCGCCTCTACATGAAGCATAAATCCTGAGTCTTTCCAAAGCCTGAGCATGAACCGATAAGGCCAACTATAGCACACATTCCTCAAATCGATTGCTCCACTTACCACTGATGTTCCCTTTCCTTAGTCGTATTAACCCATCAAAATGCCGATAACCAGAAATCTTATAAATAGACGACCGTGCAATCTAATTGTAGGCAGTGGGACTCTCTTACTTAGCTTGAAGCTACTATTGCATAACCTGGAACCCACCAAGATTCTTCCTTCATCGATATGATCTAGCACAATTACCCCACCAAATTCCTCGAAATCCTTCCATTAATCATTAATGAACACTCCGGACCACTAGCCACATTTACATATTCAATCTCTTACCGGGTAGCCAGTAGAATTCTTCCTATAAGCTTCATCAACACCACACGACCGCTAACCTGCTCACAGGAGATAACCTACTAGTGGAAATTACATGCCGACATCTTCCAACGTCGTTGCACTGGGTACACTTACTACATAATCAGTAACCCATCCTGAGCCCGTGCTCATTCACCAGCTGTACAAGTTCGTCCATTCCTCATAGACATCAACTAAAAGGTGCGACAGTACATTCCCATCCAAATTCATGTTGTAACCTTCTTCATATCAAGATACTCCTTTCTATTATATCCAATCTCCCGCCGTATAATAGCCAATATTTCAAATTAAGTCCATAGACCCAAATCACCATCCACCATAAATTCCCAAATCACACTAAACTTTCCTCAAGACGTGTAGTTATCCTATCACATAACCCACATGCTACTCCGCCACTCTTCCACTTTGGTCAAACTCACTCCTTTAAGTAACTACCCGACTCATGTTTCTCACACTTGGCCTTCTATAAGTTTGTCAACCGCAAGGCACCTCCCACATGTCCTTCCTCATCCTTCGCTGCCCAGTTGTTGCCTTAAATCAAAATCTACCTCTGTAGCACTTGAACCGATAGATCGCTACCAACTTTAAACCTTTTCGGAAATCATCTTTCTCGAGCCATCAATACTAGGAATGCCGATTCGATCCTGAACCTCTGCACACTATGACCTCTGACAGCCGCTTTCTCGGCACCATTTATAATACTCTGCTCCAAGGCGAATTGAAGGAAACCATAACACCGGCGAACTTAACACATTATAACCAATCAAGGATGATGACGCCACATCACGGGCGAAGATTCCACCACGCTTGAAGATATCGAGTCCCGCTACTCCATCAACCTCAGTTTGAACATTCTCAGTTCGATTGCCTTTCCTCCAATGGAAGTAAAATACTGAATCTCTTAATCATGCACTGAGTAAACCTCCTTTCAAGTTATTCACTGCCTCGAGACATAGGCAAGCATCCTACCATCACATCAATATTGTGCGCTAACAACTCATGAGCATCATAGCAACCTGTACATAGCCTCAAAGCTCTTAGAAGTACAGCTACTGAGCTGAAATGACAGAATATCCTTCCACAAGGCGACGACAATAGCCCAATCAACTACGCAGGGAGAAACATCCAGCACCACATCTGTAGTACCATTATAATTCCTCAATTCCTGATTTATAACCAGCGGTTCACGTCGCATAAGATTGAATAGGAAAGAAATGAAGGAATAAGCCTCAAAGGAATCAAATCACATGATGAGGAACCAAGAAGGGAAGTGCTTCTAACAGTCATGTAGCCTCTTGAAGATAAGTACAGACGTCTCTGTACCGATCCGCAAGACTCTACTAGACTCGCTCATGATTCATGAGACCTAAGTGAACCTAGTGCTCTAATACCATATTGTAATGACCCAAAATCCGTTAAAGGTCGTGATGGCGCCGGACAGCACTTTCAGGCAAGCCAACGCTAAATAATTAATTAAATTCTCATTTCAATATTTTTGAAATCATAAATTTACTTCAATTTAACTAGTAAAAGATGGATTTACAGAATAGATAACAATGTTTCCTAATTTCAATACTGAATATTGCATAATCATCCTAGAACCGGGTGTCACAAGTGTATAAGCATTTTCTAGGAATTGAAAATAAAATACAATAATTGTCCGAAATATAAATTTTAGACAGGAGAAATATAAATACCCCTGAAGGAGACTCTGCTGGCTATGGATCGTAGTATAGAGTGCAAATCACCTAGTCTTCGTAATAACCGCGCCTCTAGGCCCACAAGACCACTAGTCATATATGTACCTGTACAAAAATGAACAACAAGTGTAGTATGAGTACGTAAATCAACGCGGGCCAAGTAAGTATCTCGCCTAACCTCGAAGAAGTAGTGACGAGGAGTCGACTCGGACACTTACTATGGGCTATAATTAATATACCAATGATATGATTAAGCATGGATCACATAGAACAGATGTAAGCCCGATATCACGAAGTAAGTAAAAAAATTCTTTTGTTAACAAGAAGTTTTTCCCAAATTCATTTTCATCATTGTAACAGTTTATATCTCAGGCCAATGAGGCAATATCAATTGTTGTAATTTCCGAAGCAATTAATACAATCATGCGCAAGTCATGCCGAGGTCGTACGGCCCGATCCAACAATAAAAATAAATTGTGCACTGCCAAGGGTCGAACGGCGCGAACCATAGATGCATCTATAAATTTCCCCGCTCGCGAATCATACATGCGATGCGGTCCCCGCTCACGAATCATACTTGCGAAGAGGTCAAATATAAAATTTAAGGAAATACCCCGCTCGCTAATCATACCTGCGACGCGGCCAAATATAATTTTAACATTTAAATCATATCTTTTTCTTGATTTTCGAATCATACTTGCGAAGAGGTCAAATATAAAATTTAAGGAAATACCCCGCTCGCTAATCATACCTGCGACGCGGCCAAATATAATTTTAACATTTAAATCATATCTTTTTCTTGATTCTTTTTTAAAATAATGGAAATTCAACTTGAAACGTTTTACGAAAATTACCCTGCTCGCAAAACATACGTGCAACGCGGTTACACATAGATTTCTTAAGCTATTATAGCATTACTCAATACTTTTCGAAATTCCGAAGTTCAAATGAAACCTTTTAAATAGTAAGTTCTTCAATTTCAACTCCTTTCAAAAACATTTAATAAGCAAACTCAACCTCGCTCCCTCTCAAGGCAGATAATAAACATAAATCAATAACAATATCGACAAGGCATGATGTGAACCTAAAACTACCCGGACATAGGCATAGCTAGTAGCTACGTACGGACTCTCGTCACCTCGTGCGTACGTAGCCCCCACAAATAGAAACACACAATAATTTAGTTCACCTATGAGGTTAATTCCCTCTTACAAGGTTAGAGAGGAGACTTACCTCGCTCCAAAGTTCCATAACCGGCTTCCGATCCCTTCAAACAACTTGAATCGATGCACAACGTTCCAAAACTAGCCAATGATTATGCAAACCCATTAATATATACTCAAATACTCAATATAACCCAATTTATAACAATTTCTAACCCCGATCGAAAAGTCAATAAAAATCACCCTCGGACCCACGTGCCTGGATTCCAAATATTTTCGAAGATAAACTTTACCCATAACCTCACGAACTCAAATATATAGTTTATTCTCAATTCCACACCCAATTTCTTGGTCCAAATCCAAAAATACCAAATTCTTGGTCTTCTACCAAAAACCCCACAATTTATACTAATTTCCATGTTTAAATCCTTATGCAAACCATGTATTTATCTTGTAATAAGTGGGAATCACTTACCTTGGAATTGATGACGAAGAACTAGCTCCAAACTCGCTCCAAGACCGGCTCTCATGGAGAAAATGGGGTGAAAATGAGCCAAGCCCTCATTTTTAAATAACACACTGCCCAGCCCCAACGTTCGCACCTACGGTGCCTTGGCCACATTTGCGGTCCTGCACCTGCGAAAATCCCATCGCAAGTGCGGCTCCACCTCGGCCCAACATTCTCGCACATGCGCTACTCTCTTTGCATTTGTGCCTTCGCAGGTGCGGACATACCCCCGTACCTGCGCTCCCAAACTGTTCTCTCACTCTCGCACCTGCGACACACCTCTGCATCTGCGACCTCGCAGGTGCGGACAACCCTTCGCACCTGCGGTCATGCTCAGCTTCTCCCAAACCACACCTGCAACTATGGGCTCGTACCTGCGATCTCGCACCTGTAGTCCTTTTTTCGCAGGTGCGATCACACCAGATATCAACTACCTCATCTTTCCTTCCAAGTCCAAACTCAATCCGTTAACCATCCAGAATCCACCCGAGGCCCTCGGGACCTCAACCAAATATACCAACACATCCCAAAACACATTACTAACTTAGTCGAGCCTTTAAATTACATCCAACAATATCGAAACTATGAATCACCCTCCAATTCAAACTCAATAAACTTTAGAACTTCAAACTTTTACATTCGATGCCGAAACCCATCAAATCACATCCGATTGACCTCAAATTTTGCACACAAGTCACATTCGACATTACGGACCTACTGCAACTACCGGAATTGGAATCCAACCCGGATATCAAAAATTCCACTTCCGGTCAAACTCTCCAAAAACCTTCAAATTTCTAACCTTCACCAAATGACCCCGAAATGACCCACGGACCTCCAAACCCATTTCCAGGCGCGCTCCCAATACGGAAATCACCATACGGAGATATTCCCAGACTCGGAATCCCAAACGTACATTGATAACATTGAAATGCACTTCAACTCAAATTAATGAAATTCTTCCAAAATGCCAACTTCCATAATAGGCGCCGAAACGCTCCCGGGTCCTCCAAAATTCGATCTGAACATACGCCCAAGTCTAAAATCATCATAAGAACCTTTTGGAACCTTCAAATCCCATTTCTGATGCCATTTACTCAAAAATACACCTCAGTCACTCTTTCCAACTTAAAACTTTCGAAATGAGAATTTTCTTTTCAAATCAACTCTGAACTTCCAAAATTTCTATTTTGACCACCGTACCAGTCATAATACCTGAAGTGAAGTTTCTCATGGCCTCAAACTTCTGAATGACGTGCTAGAGCTCAAAACGACCGGTCGGGTCGTTATAGAAAAATAGTGACTAATTCTCCTAAGCACTTTAACAGACCACCATTCACTTTTAAGCACATTCTTGTCATGACTAATTCGATGTATTGCCATGAAATTATACGCATCTAAGCTCTTCTCATTAATCACATCAACATATAGATACTCACTAGCCCGAATAAAGATAAGGGAGGTGCTATTCATTTTCCATTTTTTTTTCTTTTATGTTTTTTTCTCTTTTGTTTTACACTCTCCTTAATTTGGTATTTCCAGCTAGTAAGGCTTTTAAATACAAGTGCACCTTTTTGGCCTTTCTATGGTTCCATTCAAAAGCTACCCAATCTCTTTCTTTACTCTTTCAATGACTTAAATGCTGCCAGAGGTAAAGGGTGAACAAGATACGATTTAAAACAACATAGGGGCTGGCTCATAATGTGGATGCCAAAGAAAAAGGTCTACATGCTCCAAAAGGCTGACTACAGATAATGTTATCATTGGAAGGCAAATAGGCTGAAGGGTCAATCAAAGAAAGGCATATCTCATTTTCTAGAATCACAAGACTTAATCATTTTGGTTTGACTCACACACGGGGCTAGTTCTAGACTAACAAGGGATGGCACATAGTACAATCAAAATCTCACCTCACACAATGTTCATGAATCAATCAGGTAAGTTTAGACCTGACTCTCAAGTTAAAGCAACTAGCACAGTCATCATATAATCCAAACACTAGAAAGTAACAATAAGAGCCAATAGGCGAGCCCAAGTGACAAAAGAAAGTCACATATATTCTCAAGGCATATAGTTACAATAATCAAGAAGAAAGTACTCAGTGCAAATGCTCCGGACTAAGCCCCGATATAAACTATGTCAACAACTTAAACACTCAAGTTCTTCCCATTCTATTATCAGTTCAAAAAGAAAACAAAATCTTTTTTTTTTTTTGCATTTTCCATTAGACTTTAAATCCTCAAGAAAATTTTCAAGGAAGTCCATCGTTGGGAAAATTCCAGACGTCTTTTTGAAAATACTACCTAAAAATAACTACTACCCGGTTCAAAGAGTCATCCCACGGAAAAGAACCGTGGCCATAAAAAAAACAAGAGGGATTATTTCTACCTGATTATTTTTTTATTTTTGATTTAATTTTCAACAAACATAAAATAGTAAAACTAATATAGCATAGGAAATTACCCAAACAGTTTCTTTACCCAACACTTAAAATTATGCATTATCCTCAATGCACACCCATAAATATAAGAGGGTAAAATAAACTCCCTGGTAAGCCAAAGACCAAAGCATTAGCAGCTCATGGGTTACTCAGACTTCTCCCAAACTTAGTTCTTTGTGCGGATACCCCACACTTAGTTCTAACCATCTCGCTTGCTTTTGCTTTCTTTCAATGACTTTGCTTCTTGCTCTACTAGAAAATAAAAAATGACTACAAAAATAATACAATAAAAAAATTAAAAAAATTAAAAATAAAAGAAAGTAGTAAAGTCGGGTTGCCTCCCAACAAGTGCCTGATTTGATGTCGCGATACGACGTGAACTACTTTTTGCCTCCACTGGAGCTTATAAATTGAACCCAATTTTGCTTATATTTTTCTACTATGCTCCAGGGGTAGTGGAATAAATCTAACTGACCTAAGAAAATATTGAGCCGTTCTGCAGCAGCTGGAGTTTCTCTTATGCTTTATTTTCTGTCTATTTCCTTTTCAGAGAATAGGCTAGCATTTGTTTTGTATATTCTACTAGATTTCCCACATACTTATGACATCAGGTCTTGGCACACACGAGTAGACTTGTGACTTTGGTTTTGGCTTACATGATTTCGATTTGTAATCGTTGCTTCCACTTATTTATGTTAAAAATTATAGCCTTCTGGATTTTCTTAACTACTTATTAATTTATTTAAAACGGGAATCACTAATTGATCAGTGTTGGCTTGCCTAACAACGGTATTGGGCGCCATCACGACCTGTAATGGAATTGGGTCGTGATAGTAGCCATTTTGACTACTACACATATCACACATATTCCACACATAAGATTGAGTTGGAGCACATAACTCACTCTGGGAAATATTTTAATAATTTTTTCATGTTTGATTTCCTCCACAATATGCATAATGAGGATCAAAAGTATAATTACCAACATCAAAGCTCTCATAATTCCAATATGACATGTCTCTCAAATCAAAAATAAAAATAAAATATAAATAAAATAAAATAAAAGTTCAAACTTGACATCAAGAAATATTTACAGCTACAGCTACAGTGTTAGTTCCCTGGCAACGGCGCAAAAATTTGATCACACCCAACTCTAGTCCTAAAAGGATAAGTGGTTGCTGCAAATATAATCTGGTCAAAGAGTCCAGAGTCGAATCCCAAAAAAAATTAAGGTTTCACTATAACTGTTCAATATCACCAAGAAAGGAAGCTCGAATAACTTCTAAGTTACTTAAACTAATTAACTAATGATTATCAAAAAGCAGTAGCAATTTATCAACTAAAGAGACTAAGAGTTGGAGACAAAATTAAGGAGGCATGGAGTTATGATTTTCCCAATTGTCGGAATCTTTTCCGCTACCTCTCCTATAAATTCACCTAAATATTCACTATTGATCATGTGCACTTCATGTGTCGTAATTCTCTTTCGAGGAACTACAACAATTTACTAGTCATATTCTCTCGAACTACGCTAGCTGGCTTTATCTAACCACTTACTATGACCACGTCTGGGATTTGTTATTTCTAAACCCAACTTTAAACCAGATGTATTGATTTTTCACATACGTTAGGAGTGACATTGTTCAACAACTACCTAAATATGTCCATTTATCAAGCAATACATAATAAATAGGCACAGTCAATCGATGGTCATTCAATCAACTGAAATAAGCACATAGTTAAAATAAATAGAGAAATCCAAAAGCTAAATTATATTAAAATATAACAAGAACTCATCCTCCAAAAGATTCCATCAAAACTCTAGATTATAAATTAGTTATTCATAATAGTATGCAAAACTACAATACTAGATTTCATAAGCAATAATAAAAAAATAGGAAGTATGGAAAAAACTCGTGGTTGAATCTTCCTCCTTGCTCCTAGCGTATTCTTGCCTCCTTGGGTGTTGTCTTACCCTAAAGTAGTGTCTCCCTCTTCAAAAGGACGTTTTATTATGTATTTATATCTACTAGGGTTGATGTGGGGCGTCCTTGATCTCTCCTAATTCGCAAAGGAAAAGTTAAGTTGCGTGCTGGGGATTGGTGCAACGCGTGACCCATAGGCATGCTCCCAGCTAGTTTTTTCTTCTTTGTTTCTTTCGAGTGCCATGTCCAGTGACAAAGTGCCATACTTCACTGGTTTGGATTCATTTCCTAGGCCATTTTTCTCCTACATTTCATGCAATGCACCAATTGTGGCATGCTCCCAGCTTTTGTCTCTCAACTTCTTTTTGCATCCAATCATCTGATTTTCACCAACTTCCATCCAAACTCATTACTACACAAAATAAACACGTAATGATCATATTTTATATTTATAAGCATGTTTTCTCCCGCAACTCACGTAAGAAATAATATGCAAACATACTCAAAACATGCACTTTTCATCATTTATCAGTTCGCGTGACGATGGTCACGTTCGCGAAGGATAAGCCCTTCACTGCTTTGCATTCACGACCACGTCCCCGTGTTCGGGATGAAGGAATCCACCCTAGTCCCAAATTCCCCTTTGTGATCACGAGAGTAGCTTCTCGGTCGCGAGAGACAAAACTCCAGACATCAGCAAATAACTGAAACTAGCAATTTTCTAAGTTCAAAATGATCTGTAGCCTATCCGAAACTCACTCAGGCCCCTAAGGCTCCAAATCAAACTTGCACACAAGTATAATAACATCATAAAAACTCGCTCACTCTATCAAAACACCAAATTAATACTTAGAACTATTAACCAAATATCAAAATGCACGAAATTTTTAAAGAAACTCAAGAACTTCTAAATTCACAACCGTGTGTCTGAATCCTATCTAATCAACTCCGATTTGCACCAAAGTTTGCACACAAGTTTCAAATAGCAAAATTAAACTATACCAAGTCCCAGAACTGAAATCTGAACTCGGTAGCCATAACGTCAACCTACGGTCAAACCTAGAAAATCTTTAAACCTTTAATTTACTAGGTTTCGACAAATCAAGTCAAATCAAGTTAGGAACTTCCGAATTGAATTTTGGGCATACGCCCAAGTCTAAAATTAGGATACGGACCCACCGGGATTGTTAAAATACCGATATGGAGTCATTTACGACCGTAATCAACTTAAGTTATTTTTAAAGCAAAAAATTATATTTTCTTTAAATTTTCACATAAAATCTTTTCGAAAAAAGATACAGACAGTGCACGCAAATCAAAAAATACTAAATGGAGCTAATAGAGGTCTTAGAGCATGTAAATAAGGGCTATAACTCAAAATGATCTATCGGATTATCACAATTATGAGGGATGAACAATCTATCTACTTCCTCATTGTTAAATTTTATGTTATATCCCTCCAAGACTTGTTGAATCCGCTTCTCATAAGTCATTGAAATTTTGGCTGTTCTTTTTTGTTGCAGTGTATCTAACTCCATTAACATCCTCACCCCCAATTATTACATTCACTATCCTCTTTGGAGATAGGGGCTTCGGTGGTTCTTGCTTATTTTTCATATAAGTGTAACGACCCGAACGGTCGTTTTGAGCTCTAGCATGCCGTTCAGTAGGTTGATTCCATTAGCAACTTCACTTCAGGTATTATGACTTGTACGCGTAGTCGGAATTGAGATTCAGGGAGTTCAGAGTTGATTTGGAAAGAAAATCCTCATTTCGGAAGCTTTAAGTTGGAAGAATTGACTAAGATTGGATTTTTGAGTAAATGACCTTGGAATTGGGATTTGAGGGTTCTAGAAGATTCGTATGATGATTTTGGACTTGGGCGTATGTCCGAGTCGATTTTGGATGACCCGGGAGCATTTTGTCACCTATTGTGGAAGTTAGCATTCTGGAAGAATTCCATAAATTTGGGTTGAAGTGCATTTCAATGTTTTTTATGTCCCTTTGGAATTACGAGTCTTGGAATATATCCGTATGGTGATTCTGGTATTGGGAGCGCTTTCGGAAGTGGATTGGGAGGTCCGTAGGTCATTTTGGAGTCATTTGGCTAAAGCTAGAAATTTGAAGGTTATTGAGAGTTTGACCGGAAGTGGACTTATTTATATCAGGGTCGGAATCTAATTCCGGAAGTTGGAGTAGGTCCGTAATGTCAAATGTGACTTGTGTGTAAATTTTGAGGTCAATCGAACGTGATTTGATAGGCTTCGGCATCGAATGTAGAAGTTTGAAATTCTAAAGTTCATTAAGCTTTGAACGGGGTGTGATTCATGAATTCGACATTGTTTGATGTGATTTGAAGGCTCGACTAAGTTCGTAATATGTTTTGAGACGTGTTGGTATAATTGTTTGAGGTCCCGAGGGCCTCGGGTGGATTCCGGATGGTTAACGGATCGAGTTTGGACTTAGAAGAAAAGATGAGACAGCTGATATCTGGTGTGATCGCACATGCGCAATAAGGGCCGCAGGTGCGAGCTCGCAGGTGCAAGCCAGTGATCGCAGGTGCGGTTTGGGCGAAGCCGGGCAGTGACCGCAGGTGCGAAGGGTTGTCCACACCTGCGAGGTCATAGATGCGGTGGTGCGTCGCAGGTGCGAGAGTGAGAGAAGAATCTGGGAGCGCAGGTGCGAGGGTATGTCCGCACCTATGAAGGCACAGATGCGGAAGGAAAGGCGCAGGTGCGAAGTCGAGCTAGGCAAAGGGAATGCGCAGGTGCGAGGTTATGGACGCACCTGCGAGACCGCAGATTCGACGAAAAAGCCACAGGTGCGGAAGTCGGGGATGGACAGTGTCTCCTTTAAAGTGAGGGTTTGGCTCTATCTCATTTCATTTTCGCCCATGGGAGCCGATTTTGGAGCACTTTGGAGTGCCATCTTCATCAATCATAATGGGGTAAGTGCTTTCTTCACAATTTTGTGTTAAATACATGAGTTTATATGGATTTGAACATGGAAATTAGTATAAATTGTGGGGGGTTTTGTAGAAAATCTAGAATTTGGTATTTTGGATTTTAACCACGAATTTGGGTATGGAATTGGGAATTAATCATATATTTGGGTTCATAAGGTTATGGGTAATGATTATCTTTGAAAATTTTGAAATCTGGGCACGTGGGCCCGAGGGTGATTTTATCAACTTTTCAAACGGAGTTGGAAATTTGTTGTAAATAGGATTATAATGAGTATTAGAGTATATATTTATGGATTTGCTTACTTATTGACTAGTTTTGGAGCTTTGGGCATTGATTTGAGTTGATTGAATGGCTTGGGAGCCGGTTATGAAACTTCGGAGCGAGGTAAGTCTCCTTTCTAACCTTATAAGAGGGAATTAACTCCATAGGTTAAATAAATTAATATATGCTTCTAATTGTGGGAGCTACGTACATACGAGGTGAAGAGAGTCCGTACGTAGCTACTAGTTATGCCTATGTCCGGGTAGTCTAGGTTTACATCATGCACTGTTGACATTGTTGTCGATTTATGTTATTGTTTGCCTTGAGAAGAAGCAAGATTGAGGTTGAGTAGTGATTGTCTTGAAAGAATGGAAATTTGAAGAATTTTAAGATTTAAAAGGGTTCATTTGAACTTCGTAATTATGAAAAGAATTGAGAAATATTATAATAGCTTAAGAAATCTATGTGTAACCACGTCGCAGGTATGATTCTCGAGCGGGGTAATTTTCGTAAAGGTTTCAAGTTGAATTTCCATTATTTTAAAAAGAATCAAGAAAGAAATGTGATTTAAATGTTAAATTTATATTTGGCCGCATCACATGTATGATTCGCGAGCGGGGACCGCGTCGCATGTATGATTCGCGAGCGGGGAAATTTATAGATGCATCTATGGTTTGCGTCGTTCGACCCTCAGCAGTGCACAGTTTATTTTTATTGTTGGATCAGGTCGTACGACCTCGGCATGACTTGCGCATGATTGTATTAATTGCTTCGGAAACTATAATAATTGATATTGCCTCATTGGCCTGAGATATGAACTGTTAAAGATGATGAAAATGAATTTGGAAAATTTCTTGTTAACAAAAGAATTGTTTACTTATTTCATGATGTCGGGCTTACAGCCGTTCTATGTGATACGTGCTTAATCATATCTTTGGTATATTAATTATAGCCCGTAGTAAGTGTCTGAGTCGACCCCTCATCACTACTTCTTCGAGGTTAGGCGGGATACTTACTGGGTACGTGTTAATTTACGTACTCATGCTACACTTGCTGCACATTTTTGTGCAGGTACACATATGTTTAGCGGCCTTGTGGGCTCAGAGGCACGATTATGGCGGGGACTTAGGTGAGCTGCATTCTATACGGCGATCCGCAGCCAACAGAGTCTCCCTCAGAGTACTTACATTTTTTCCTATCCAATTTGTATTCCGAATAGCTGTTGTATTTTATTCTACATTCCTAGTTAATGCTCATGCACTTGTGACACTGGGTGTTGGAAGGATTATGGGTTGTGCTGTATTGGAAGTTTTAAAGATATTATTATTTGTTTTTTTAGACTTCATCTTTTACGATTTAAATTGAAGGAAAATATGATTTCAAAAGTAACAAAAAATGAGAACCTAATTAAGTATTTATTGTTGGCTTGCCTGACAGTGGTGTCCGGTGCCATCACAACCTTTATGGGTTTTGGGTCGTGACAACATGGTATCAGAGCACTAGGTTCACTTAGGTTTCACGAGTCATGAGCGAGTCTAGTAGAGTCTTGCGGATCGGTACAGAGACATCTGTACTTATCTTCGAGAGGCTACCAGGCTGTTAGGAGCACTTCCCTTCTTGATTCCTCATCGTGCGATTCGATTCCTCCGAGGCTTATGACTTCATTTCCTTCCTATTCAATTTTACGCGACGCGAAACGCTTATTATAAATTGGAATCGAGGAATTTTAATGGCACTAATGATGTAGAGCAGGATGTTTCTCCCTGCATATTTGATTGGGGCTAATGTCGTCGCCTTGTGGAAGGATGTTCTGTCATCTCAGCTCAGTAGCTGTATTTCTGATGGTTTTAGGGCTATGTGCTATTGGTATGACGATTCGTGCATTGCCGTCGCACCGTGTTTGTGTAATGGAAGGATGCTTGTCTATGCGTCGAAGCAGTGAATGACTTGGAAGGAGGTTTACTCAGTGCATGATTCAGAGATCCGGTATTTTATTTCCGGCGAAGGAAAGGCAATCGGACTAAAAATGTTCAGACTTGGGTTGATGGAGTAGCGGGACTCGATATTTTCGAGCGTGGTGGAATATTCACCTATGATGTGGCGTCATCGTCCTCGATTGGTTTTGATGTGTTAAGTTCGCCGGTGTTAGGGTTTCCTTCAATTCGCCTTGGGGTAGGGTATTATAAATGGTGCTGAGAAAGCGGTTGTCAGAGGTCGCAGTATGCAGTGGTTCAGGATCGAATCGACATTCCCGATATTGATGGCTCGAGAAAGATGATTTTTGGAAGGGTTTAAAGTTGGTAGCAATCTATCGGTTCAAGTGCTACAGAGGTAGATTTTGATTTAAGGCAACAACTGGGTAGCGAGGGATGAGAAAGGACATGTGGCAGGTGACTTACAATGGTTAAAATTCTAGAAGGCCAAGTGTGAGAAACAGAAGTCGAGTAGTTGCTTAAAGGAGAGGGTTTGACCAAAGTGGGAGAGTGGCAGAGTAGCATATGGGCTCTGTGATAAGATGGCTACAAGCCTTGAGAAAGGTTTTGAGTGATTTGGGATTTAGGGCGGATAGTGACTGGGTCTATGGACCTAATTTGGAGTATCGGCTGCTGTATTGAGGAAGATTGGGTGTGACAGGAGGGGGTAGCTTAATATGAAAAAGGATATAACATGACTTTGGGTTGGAATGTATTGTCGCACATTTAGTTGATGCCAATGGGGAGTGAACGGTCTTGTACAATTGGTGGATGAGCCCAGGCTCAGGATGGTTTGTTGGCTTTGGGGTAATTGTACTCGGTGTAGCATTGTGGGAATATATCGGCATGTAATTTCCACAGGTGGATTATCTCCTGTGAGCAGGTTAGCGGTCGCGTGGTGTTAGCGAAGCTTCTGCGCAGAATTCTACTGGATACCCGGTAAAAGATTAAATATGTAAATATGGCTAGTGGTTCGGAGTGTTCATTAAAGGTTAATAGAAGGATTTCGAGGAATTTGGAAGATTGATTGTGCTAAATCATGTCGATGAAGGAAGAATCTTGGTGGATTCCAAGTTTATGCAATAGTAGCTTCAAGCTAAGTGGGAGAGTCCCACCGCCTACAGTTGGATTGCATGGTCGTCTATTTTTAAGATTTATGGTTATCGGCATATTGATGGGTTATTACGACTAAGGAAAGAGAACATCCGTAGTAATTTGAGCAATAGATTTGAGGAATGTGTGTTATAATTGGCCTTATCGATTCATGATCGGGCTTTCGGAAAATTCAGGATTTATGCTTCGTGTAGAGGCGAGTTACAAGGAAGATGATTCGGCGAAGTGCTTCCTTGAGAGGGTACTCATGTGCTAGCGGAGCCTTGGAGTTGATTATATTCGGGACCAAGTCAGAGTGGGTGACTCTAAATTACGGTCCTAGTGGATTCAAAAGTTAAGGCGTGGTGCCTAAGGATTTCGAGTCCATAGTATGGTTAAATATCGAGCTTCTGCAGTGGATTATGATAAAGGAGCTTGAAGTGTTCCGTGTTATCTTTGGTCTACGGGGTATCATGAGAGGAAGGGGAGCATGTAACTTTGGATTTATAGAAAAATCATCAGAATGGGTGTATCAGTTAAAGATGCGAACATGCGCACAAGGAGGGTATGAGATGGTTCGCGGGATTTGGGACAGCGTGGTCTCGTGGAATAAGGCCACTCGGGAGGAGTGCGGAATTAGGTTTGTGATATAATGATTGGAGCTATTATTATTTCTAAGGCAAGTTAAGAATAAATGGGGAAAGGACGGGTCAACTAACAATGGTTGAATTGGCATGATGGTGGCAATGATCAGTTCTTTCAGCATATTGAGTTATGCAGGTGATTTGTGGCGGTATGTGTGAGGCTTGACGGCCGCCGTAATTGTTTTTATTTGGAGGAATTCAAGTATTATGGCATGTTATGTGTAGATGGATCCCGGAAGAGTTATGGTAGTTTAGACCACTACTTGAGGATTTGTGTGTTCTAAGTTTATGAGAATTCAGTCATGTGTTGCAATGATTCTCCTGAAATGAGTAAAGTGAAAGGTTTCTACAAAGTGAAGTGTGTATCCTATTAGTGGCTTAGGAGCAATGATGCAATTCTTGGGTCATCGCGTATTGGTAAGATAGGTGCGTTGAGCGGCATGAAATTTGAAAGATTAGGGATTGAGGTTGCAGTTCGGTATTGACAAGGATGTCACGAGTTCGGAGGAGCAGGAAAAGAAATTTAATGTTTAGAATAAGCTGGTATTGTCTCCAGCGTCACCTGAGACCAGTGTCCTGTGTAAGAGGCTTTGCGTACTTATTGGGGGTTCTTGATATGCTTTACAACATTACTGTGATCGGTGGGTATGGATGTGCAGACTTGTTACCTGGTGCGGAAGGTCGTGGGAGCGTGTCCCACAGAAAGATTGTGTAAGAATGGCATGTAGTCACTTGATTGAGTAAAGATTGAAACCAAGTATGAAGATTGTGGTAATATCGCTGATTCGAGAATTTATGCCTGGAGGGTGCTCGGTTCACTTGGTTGTGGACCGTAGAAGTTTGTTCCGGTTATGATGGTTGTTCTTGTGTTTTATGGGGGAAAGGGTCATTATGGATCCTTGAAAAGTTATTATCTAGTACGGTGCGATCAGAATCGGCTTGAGGCATGTGGATGGATTTAAATATGAATATGGGCTCTATATCAAGCCGTATGTGTTCATTTCAGCGTAGTGCTCCTTATGGAGGAGTATTCAGACGTTGGATGCCATTCCATCGTCAGCTATTTCATGTAATACTATATTGTGCCATGTGAGTTGTGAAACGGCTTGGTAAATTTCTTTTGTGTTGAGGTTCCGCATAGCGATGGTGTTATGTGATCAGGATGGCTCTCGAGATTCAAATCATATATCGCACCTTAGTTATGCTTGAGTTTTGTAGCGTATGGCGCTATCTGTCTCTCCAGGGGTGGTATTATGCACTTAGCATGCTTGTGGCCGATATTCGGGTATTTTGTAGTAATGAGCATTCTAGCTCGGTAAGTATCTCTTCATGTAGATTTTATGTGTGGATTGGGTGGCATGCCGCCACGGGTATGTTGTTTGGATCAGGTTGCACGCCGCAACAGTGGGATGTTGACTACAGTCCCCTTTATCTATTTTCGTGTGTTTTGTTTTCCATTTTCTGGGGAAGGTTCATAGCACCTTTTCGGTTATCTAATTAGTTGTGTGGGTTGAGTAGTTCCTTCTAGTGATTCATTTTCCTTATGTATCATGTTCGAGTTTGTAGCTTATTGGCACAATGCAGTAGCTTATAAGACTTTTGGTCATGTCTGGGGTGGCTAGTTACTTCAGCGGCTTATACTAGGTGAGACAAGATTTTGGATCTGGGATCAGTGCGATCGGATTATATGAAGTATATTAAAGAGAAATTATCATTATTTGTTTCATAATAAGGTGATGATTCTAGTCAAGAGGGGAGATTCAATGGTTTGATAACTCGGCATTTGGTTATGAATTTCTGCACATCTCTTCCGTTGTGGCGGTATTGCAAGAGTTGGAGCAAGACTTATCTAAGCCATGAGGTGCATTGTGAGCATCAAATTCGTGAAATTTTGGTTATTATGATCAGAGAATGTTATTATGGTCATGTGAATGTTGCGATGCATGGTGTGAATTCAGCAAAGGTATGCAGTCATGTTCTGGTACATCGTGTGGTGATTGATATGGTGTTTGTATGTTGGAAGCAGGCCTGGATCAACTGAGTTGTGGTAGCACGGGTAGGTGCATGACGTATTAAACCGTGATTTCAGACAACTCCAGCGCGGTTCTTAGCACATTCGAGGACGAACGTATGTTAAAGTGGGAGAGAATGTAACGACCCGACCGGTCATTTTGAGTTCTAGTGTGTCGTTCAGTAGTTTGACGCCATGAGCAACTTCACATCAGGTATTATGACTTGTGCGCGTAGTCGGAATTGAGATTCAGGGAGTTCAGAGTTGATTTGGAAAGAAAATCCTCATTTTGGAAGCTTTAAGTTGGAAGAATTGACTAAGATTGGATTTTTGAGTAAATGACCTCGGAACCGGGATTTAAGGGTTCCAGTAGGTTCGTATGATGATTTTGGACTTGGGCGTATGTCCGGGTCGAATTTTGGATGACGCGGGAGCGTTTCGGCACCTATTGTGAAAGTTAGCATTTTGGAAGAATTCCATAAATTTGGGTTGAAGTGCATTTCAATGTTATCGATGTCCGTTTGGAATTCTGAGTCTGGGAATAGCTCCGTATGGTGATTCTGGTATTGGGAGCGCGTCCGGAAGTGGATTCGGAGGTCCGTAGGTCATTTTGGAGTCATTTGGCTAAAGCTAGAAATTTGAAGGTTTTTGAGAAGTTTGACCGGAAGTGGACTTTTTGATATCGGGGTCGGAATCCAATTCCGGAAGTTGGAGTAGGTCCGTAATGTCAAATGTGACTTGTGTGCAAAATTTGAGGTCAATCGGACGTGATGTGATAGGCTTCGGCATCGAATGTAGAAGTTTGAAATTCTAAAGATCATTAAGCTTGGAATGGGATGCGATTCATGAATTCAACGTTGTTTGATGTGATTTGGAGGCTCGACTAAGTTCGTAATTTGTTTTGGGACGTGTTGGTATAATTGATTGAGGTCCCGAGGGCCTCGGGTGGATTCCGGATGGTTAACAGATCGAGTTTGGACTTGGAAGAAAAGATAAGACCGCTGATATCTGGTATGATCGCACCTGCGCAATAAGGGTCGCAGGTGAGAACCAGCGGTCGCAGGTACGGCTTGGGCGAAGCTAGGCAGTGATCGCAGGTACGAAGGGTTGTCCGCACCTACGAGGTCGCAGATGCGGAGGTGCGTCACAGATGCGGAGGTGCGTCGCACGTTCGAGAGTGAGAGAAGAATCTGGGAGCGCAGGTGCGAGGGTATGTCCGCACCTGCGAAGGCACAGATGCGGAAGGAAAGGCGCAGGTGCGGAGTCGAGCTAGGCACAGGGAATGCGCAAGTGCGAGGTTATAGCCGCACCTGCGAGACTGCAGATGCAACGAAGAGGCCGCAGGTGCGGAAGTCGGGGCTGGGCAGTGTCTCCTTTAAAGAGAGGTTTTGGCTCTATCTCATTTCATTTTTGCCAATGGGAGCTGATTCTGGAGCACTTTGGAGTGCCATATTCATCAATCATAATGGGTAAGTGCTTTCTTCATAATTTTGAGTTAAATACATGAGTTTATATGGATTTGAATATGGAAATTAGTATAAATTGTGGGGGTTTTGGTAGAAACCTTAGAATTTGGTATTTTAGATTTTGACCACGAATTTGGGCATGGAATTGGGAATAAATCATATATTTGAGTTCATAAGGTTATGGGTAATGATTATCTTCAAAAATTTTGAAATTCGGGCAAGTGGGCCCGAGGGTGATTTTATCGACTTTTCGAACGGAGTTGGGAATTTGTTGTAAACAGGATTATAATAAGTATTGGAGTATATATTTACGGATTTGCTTACTTATTGACTAGTTTTGGAGCGTTGGGCATCGATTTGAGTTGATTGAATGGGCGGTTATGAAACTTCGAAGCGAGGTAAGTCTCCTTTCAAACCTTATAAGAGGGAATTAACCCCATAGGTAAAAAAAAATTATTATATGCTTCTAATTGTGAGGGCTACGTACGTACGAGGTGACGAGAGTCCGTACGTAGCTACTAGTTATGCCTATGTCCGGGTAGTCTAGGTTTACATCATGCCTTGTTGACATTGTTGTCGATGTGTGTTATTGTTTGCCTTGAGAAGAAGCAAGATTGAGGTTGAGTAGTAATTGTCTTGAAAGAATAGAAATTTGAAGAATTTTAAGATTTAAAAGGGTTCATTTGAACTTCGTAATTTCGAAAATAATTGAGGAATATTATAATAGCTTAAGAATTCTATGTGTAACCGCGTCGCAGGTATGATTCGTGAGCGGGGTAATTTCCTTAAAAAGCTTCAAGTTGAATTTTTATTATTTTAAAAAGAATCAAGAAAGAAATATAATTTAAATGTTAAACTTATATTTGGCCGCGTCGCACGTATGATTCGCGAGCGGGGTATTTTCTTAAATTTATATTTGACCGCGTCGCATGTATGATTCGCGAGCGGGGACCGCGTCGCATGTATGATTCGCGAGCAGGAAAATTTATAGATGCATCTATGGTTTGCACCGTTCAAATCTCGGTAGTGAACAGTTTATTTTTATTGTTGGATCGGGAAGTACGACCTCGGCATAACTTGCGCATGATTGTATTAATTGCTTCGGAAATTATAATAATTGATATTGCCTCATTGGCCTGAGATATGAACTGTTAAAGATGATAAAAATAAATTTGGGAAATTTCTTGTTAAATAAAGAATTGTTTACTTATTTCATGATGTCGGGCTTACGGTCGTTCTACGTGATCCATGCTTAATCATATCTTTGGTAAGAGTACTTACATTTTTTCCTGTCCAATTTTTATTTCGGACAGCTGTTGTATTTTATTCTACATTCCTAGTTAATGCTCATGCACTTGTGACACTAGGTTTTGGTAAGATTATGGGTTGTGCTGTATTGGAAGTTTTAAAGATATTATTATTATTTTTTTTTGTAGACTTCATCTTTTACGATTTAAATTGAAGGAAAATATGATTTTAAAAGTAACAAAAAATGAGAACCTAATTAAGTATTTATTGTTGGCTTGCATGGCAGTGGTGCCCAGCGCCATCACAACCTTTATGGATTTTGGGTCGTGACAATAAGACTGCTTTTCTTTCTCACTAAATAAATCAGTGAGATAGCCTTTTTTCAACAAATAATCAACATCTTCTTGCAGGAGCCTGCACTACTGTTTTGTGATCGTGATTATTATGGAATTCACACTATAATTCCTGACTTCTTTTTCTAGGATCTGACCTCATTTCTTTAGGTCATCTCACATTATCACTCATACCTCTTAACATAGCTACTAACTAAGAAGTACTGATGTTGAAATTGTAATCTCCTATTTTTGATCAAAAATTTTGATTGTTGCTTCTTGTCATCTCCCGTTCCTTTCCAAATCGAGAAGAAAAACCTGCCTCCTTCTATCGTGATCTTTAATCAAACTGTGCATGTTCTGATTTTGGCCTAAGATCTTGCTCCGCAAGTCCCATGTAAGGTTCATACCTTTTTTTCCGGATCTCATTTCTGACTTTGAGCGTCTAGATCTGAACCTTTTCCTCTACCTCTGCTTGGGATACTATATCTTCTTTTATTCGTACCTTTGTGCTATACCTATTATAAACATCATTCCAAGTAATTGCAGAAAATTTATGTAAACTCTTATTTAATCATCTAGTGGCTTATAAAATTCTCTCATTCAGGTTGCTGGCAAATGTCGTTGCTATCCAATTATCAGGTACATGAGGTAACATCATCCTTTCTCACTGGAATCGATCCACGAACTCTTTGAGTAATTTCGTACTTCCCTATTTTACCTTGAAGATATCTTCCATTCTTTTTTCTACTGTTTGAGCTCCTGAATGTGCTTTTATAAATGAATCTGTAAGCTCAGCAAAACAGTCTATTGAATTTTCAGGTAAGAGAGAGTACCATGTTAGTGCCTCTTTCGTAAGGGTTTCACCAAAACTTTTCACTAACACAGATTCAATTTCCTGTTTGGTTAAGTCGTTGCCCTTGACTCATGTAGTAAATGCAGTAAAGTGATCTCGTGGGTCGATAGACCTATCATGCTTAGGTATATCGGGCATTTTAAAATTTTTTGGTATTGGTAATGGTGTTGCACTTGGCCTTCCATAGTTGTTGTGAATACTTGTCAATATCCACCCTTTAATCACAAGTGATATTCCCTGTATATGTTCTATCTGTTCATTTTGTTCCTTGAGCTGTTTCTGCAAAGTTTGAACTAGATTTTGTAAGATAAAATTATTTGGCGTACAGACCCTCCGGCTCGAGAGTTAGTATTTCTCTACTTTCAGAGTTTACAAGCCCTAAAATAGGGTTTTTCACAATCGTATTAACTGTGGTGAAGCCTGAACAACACTTGGTAACCCACTTGCAAAAGTACGCAAAGCTTCACCGATCTGTTGCACAATAAACTATTTCAAGTTATCTTGAACATTTGAATGTTCCTCAAGTTGTCCGGCATTACGATTAGCATATCTAACAGATGAATTTTCTCGTGAATGTTGTGGAGAATGTATGGGTGTGTTGTGTGGAGGAATCTCTCCTTACTGTCCATCCTCACCTAAACAATTTGACTAGTTTCAGACATAATATATTGCTAAAGACAAAATATGTAAATGAAAAGTGAAAAGATTACTAGAATATCTTGTAACGAAACCAATTTGTTTAACCAAAAAATAGTTTTTGTGGTCAAAGCAAATAAAAGAATAATTCGAGTTTCTAATAACCAATTTTACTTCACTTTTTCAAATATAGATGAATTGCAAATAATTAAAATAAAATATTGAGAGAATAAGGAAAAAGAAATCTTATTGGTAATCGCAACTTCCTTCCAAAAGGAAAGAATAAGATCTTCAAGTAGCAGAGAATAAAAATATAAGTGATTGATAGTATAATTTCGTGAATTTCTTGATGACAGTACAAGTATGGTAAGGGTGTTTATATAAGGGTACAATGTGTAACTGTCTTATACCCTACTTAATTCTTGCCCGTTATGATATTTATTACATTTATTGTCCATTACATGGGTGATTTGTAACGGTTACGTTAATAATAGTCAATCGCGCATAATCAAGGATTATGTCGATTTCTTTCCATATTAGCAGCTATTAATGAACCTTCCTATTTTGTGATCTTTAATTATCCATCATGCATATATCTCTTCTTGTCCAAGTGTCAGGTACGGTATCTTTATAGACTATCCCGTAGGTGTTTTAACCATGCCTTCTCTAACCTTCTCTTTTGTTTATCGTTTTGACTCTCATACCACCTGTCAGCATATTACTAATCAACGTGACGAGTCTATTTTTTCACTAATACATTGATATTATTATTTTTTAGATTTATTTCTTAACACCTTAGATGCAGACTTTTTATTTCATTTGGCTGATGTGGATACTAAGGTTTAAACACTGGATTTAGGCCGATATCTACTTCCTCTGTCCCATTGTATGTGATATTGTTTGGTTGGGGATCGGACATAGTTTAAGAAGAAAAATAATTTTTACGGTTTAAAGCAAGCTATTTATATTTGTGTAATTATAAATTATTTTATTAAGAGTGAAACTATAAATTTATAATTAAATTTATATCATTCAAATGGGAATCACATAATTTAGTAAGGAGTAGCATTTCTTTGATTGACAATCAGTATGTTACTTTTTGGAACTTTCTAAGTGATCAACTTAGTTTCTCACTCTAAAGTGCTTTACATGTTGATAGTATTGGCAGAAGAGAAGAAAGTGAAGGTGATTTGTATTCGTCGCGGACTTAGAATTTTTAATCGCGTCAACTATTTATCGTCTGAAGTTGCTATTGATATTTGGCGCTCTGTTGATATATTTATATGAACTAATTTTTTAATATAAATAATTAGTGTTTATTGAGTACTTATTGCTGACATATAGTGGAACGTGTTTCTCACGTCGTTTCGGTGTGCGAAAAGACTTAATATAAATCTTATTGTCTTTCAATGTACAATTTTGACAAGAAAAACAAAGAGAATAACTCAAATTTTATTTTCATTGTTGTTTTTGTTGGGAAGCGTGTCATGCTAATAGAATTAAAAAAATATTTAAAAGAGAAAAATAATAAATTGCACAAGACAATACAAAGATAAGACAAAATTTACGTGATTCGATAATTTTTGCATATTTCACGGTTACATAAAGAATAGTTCTTTAATAATTGAAGAGAAAGAAGAAGTTAGTGGATGATCTGCAAATGAAAATGCAAGACCCTTTTATAGGCATTTGAAGTGCGTAGGTCATAATTCCGCTCCGCACACCGACGTAAGCACTTACGTCATAATTCCGCCTATCATTTTTCTTCTCTTCTTGACTTTTCTTTTTCTATTATTTTGTCTACTTTTTTTTTTTCTTTCACGTACAACATGTTTGCTCATGTCAAATCTTTCTCATCCTTCTTCCACTCTTAATTAGTGGCCCAAAACCTTTCACTTTTCCTCTCACTAGTGTTTGCGAGCGTTAGACATGTTGTAAAACCTGGTGATAATTTATAAGTATTATTTACATTAAATTTCTCTGTCAAGTTGTTCTTTTTAATTCGAGTCACAATCCTTATTGCCACTCGAAGTAGATTACCGTTAATGAAGGAGGGATAAATATATAACAAGAATACTAGTATAACATTAAACCGAAAGATCAAATTTCGTAAATGTGACAGAAAAAAAAAACAGTATCATTTACAGTATCACATTATAACCAAATTAAATACATTAAATATTGACCTCTGAAGGCTTGGAACCGGGAAACTCAAACCAGTGCACTAGTACATGAGCACAATTGACTAAGTTTACCAAATACTGGATGTTAATCACCTGCTATGACCATCAATACATATATTAAAAAATTATTTCCAAAAAATAAATAAAGATAATGATAGATTTGGAACCCAGTAAATCATATTAAATGACATATGATAGAATCCAGATCAACTTGAACCCTTAATGTTTAAAATCCTAGATCCGCTTGTACCGTCAGCTTAGCCAAACATCAACCAAACTTAGCATACATTTATAGAATTATTAGTCGCAGGAGTTTTCTTGTAAATCCTACTTCCGAATAGGAAAAACCCGAAAACATGTCCGACCACGACAACTATGAAAACTCCAACGTTAAAAGACATAAGAGCAAGCATGACAAGATAAGCTAGGGTTACTCTTAACCCATGCACAAGGGTTCGAACAAAAACATTCGCCTCGCCATCTTTAAAGTAGTTACAGTGAGAGAGCCATTCCACAAGCACAGAGAGCACGAAGACGAAGACGAGGGCGAGGACGTACATGCCCGTGCGCGTTCCCGGCCAGCCTGAGAAAAGAATTTCGGCATTTTTGCTCCATAAAAAGGTCATGTGTGTCATTCCCATATTGTCCATGTGATTTTGCGCAGGACTTTCCATAGGCGATGGTGGTGACATTTCTCCTCCCATTCCTGGCATGTTATGATCCATGGCTTGTGCAGATTATCTTAATTAGCCTTGTGGAATTGGATATTAACTGATAATCAAATTAAAGGAGACTTGTTATATATAGAGGAATGAGAAGGGCAAATTAAAACCTTGTGTAGTACACACTGATGTGTACTGCTTGGGTTGACTATGCTTGTTTCTTGTAGTTTTGTACTTCCTTTTATTCAAGTTCTTTAGTTTGTTCTTCCTTTGAAACGTAAATAATGGTGAATGAAAAGCTTTTGGTTAAATTTAAGTGCTTAAATGATAATCAAGAAATATATAAAAGTCGTCGCTGATCACCTTAGAAATAATTCCAAAATATAATAATGGTATGACCGCTTCAAATAACACAAAATTGGAGGAATTTAAACGGCATGTTTCATGACTTATTAGATATGACTGGGAGCATTTCTGATTGCGACAAATTCTATTCCTGTCCTTTTTTTTTTAAAGAAAAAAGAATTATCTTTAGGGTTTATGGTATATATGTTGACAATATAACTTTTTGTGTAGTTTAACTTGTGATATTCACCATTTTAATTAGATTATCAATTATTGTTTATCATATAAATTTATAAAGAATTATAAATAATGTTAGGGCTCGTTTGGTACTAGGGATAAGAAATATTAATCTTATACATATTTTATAAAGAATTAAGATTATTAAATATATTTCTTATGAAATATGCAATATTTTTTCTAGTTTTCAAACAAGTTAAAAATTACACCTCCAGATAAAAGAAAGAAAGAAGAAGAAAGAATGATGGATTTTGACTGCGTGAAGAGATGCTTAATCATACCATTTCCATAATTAACTCCGGACATAACGAACAATTAGGGTCCACTAATGAAAAGGATAGTTTGAGGGAGATTGATTGAATATATGTTCTTTTGGGATAGTCGAGATTATTGAACATCAATTTTTTTAAAAATTATTTTTTAATGGGGTGTTAGATATATGCAGTGGGATTCCAATCAATTCATTTTCGAGATAGTGTTTATGTCACGACCCGAATTTTCACCTTCACACCGTGATGGCGTCTAACATTTCACTTGCTAGGTAAGCCAACGTTAGAATAATATTATCTATTTTTAAAATAATTTTTAAATTATTAATAATCAAAGAAACAAATGCGGAAGCAAAATCTAAAATATAGTGAATAATCCATAAAAAAATAACGATGTCTAAATACCATCCCAGAATTGGTGTCACAAATGCACGAGCTTCTAGAATAAATACAAATAAAGGTCTGAATAAAATAAAGCTGTCTGGAAACAAACACACAGCTAAAGTAAAGTAGACGGGGACTTCAGAACTGCGAACGCCGTGCAGTTATACCTCAAGTCTCCTCTGAGTAGCTAAAATCCGAGCAAGTCTATGGTACGCCGCTGGGACCAACTCCAAAATCTGCACAATAAGTGCAGAGTATAGTATCAGTACAACCAACCCCATGTACTGGTAAGAGTTGAGCCTAACCTCGACGAAGTAGTAACAAGGCTAAGGCGGGTCACTTACATTACCTGTACGCAATATTAGTAACAACAACAATAATAGAAATAAATCAGATAACTCATTTATAATAATTGAAGCCAATTCAGCAGTCATAACCAATTATCATTTTCATCAATTCTGTTGCAGCGTGTAACCCGCTCTCACAATATATTCACATTCAATTATGTTGGAGCGTGCAACCCGCTCTCACAATATAGTCACATTCAGTTCTATTGCGGCGTGCAACCCGCTCCTCTAATATATTTATTTTAATCAAGTCTGTTGCGGCGTGCAACCCGGATCCCCCAATATATATATATTCATTTTAATCAAGTCTGTTGCGGCGTGCAACCCGATCCCCCAATATATATATATATGTATGTCGACTTTTAAATAAGTCTGTTGCGGCGTGCAACCCGATCCTCCAATATGGACTTTTAATAAGTCTGTTGCGGCGTGCAACCCGATCCTCCAATATGGACTTTTAATAAGTCTGTTGCGGCGTGCAACCCGATCCTCCAATATGAACTTTTAATAAGTCTGTTGCGGCGTGCAACCCGATCCTCCAACATATCCATTTCAATCAATTTCATTGCGGCGTGCAACCCGATCCTCCAATATATCCATTTACCAATTCTTATAGAAGAAATTTCCCCCAATAAATGCAACAATTAATATAAAATTATAAGACAACAAGCATACAATAATTATGATTTAATTATGAAACAAACAATGACAACTAGCAAATTATTATGAAAATCAGGGAGATAATAGGTAGTTTAATATTTAATATACTAAATGTCAAGTAGCAATTAATGCACATAATTCAAATAAGCATGTAGCAATTATTACAGGAATTCAAGAATTAATATTTGACAAGGAATTATGAGTGAAACAATTAATATAATAATTCATTCATGATTTAAAATAATTTATGATTTTTAAATAATTATGCAAATAATTAATTCGACGACGTATATACACTCGTCACCTTGCTTATACGTCGTTCACATGCAATTCACATAACAAATAATTTAAGGGTTCTATTCCCTCTAGTCAAGGTTAACCACGACCCTTACCTCGCTTTGTAAATTCCAATCAATTACTCAACCACAGCTTTTCCTTTTAAATTTATCTCCAAAAGCTTCAAATCTATTCACAAACAATTCGATATATTCAATACGAATTATAGGAATTAATTCCATATGAATTTAATAATTTTTCGGATAAAAATCTAAAATTCATTAAAATATTTGACAGTGAGACCCACGTCTCAAATCTCAGAAAAACTAACGAAATCCGAACACCATTCCGAGACGAGTTCAACCATACAAAAATTATCCAATTCCGATGTCAAATGGACCTTCAAATCTAAATTTTTCATTTTTGGAAAGTTTTACAAAAGTTCCAATTTCTTCCATCTAAATCCAAAATAAACGATGAATATAGACTTAGATTTATGAAATACAATCACTATATGATAAAGAATATTTACCCAGATCGAAATCGTGAAAAACTCCTTTGAAATCGCCCCTAAACCGAGTTCTAATTGAGGGTTTGTGAAAAATGGAAAAAATTCCATTTTGGTTCTGTTTTAAGTCACATGCGTCAGGCCTTCTTCGCATTCACGAATGGCCTGTCACGTTCGCGATGAGTAGCAGCCCGTGGCTTTCGCATTCGCGAGTCCTCCTTCGCGTTCGCGAAGGCATTTCTCCCCTGGCCTTCGCGTTCCCGTGCCAGTGCTCGCGTTCGCGTAGAAGGACAACTGACCCCTCCCCCAGGCCTCTAAAGCTTCGCGTTCGCATTGAGCTGGTCGCGTTCGTGAAGGGTAAAGTCCCCATAGCTTCGCATTCACAAAGAAGGAAAATTTAGCCAGCTCAGTTTGCTCTTCGCGTTTGCGAGAATACATTCGCGAACGCGATGAAGGAAATACCAGAAGCCCAAAGTCTGCAGAAAACCAGACTTCCTAAGTCCGAAATCATCTCGTAGCCTATCCGAAACTCATCCGAGCCCTCGGGGCTCCAAACCAAACATGCACACAAGTCCTAAAATATCATACAAACTTGCTCGCGCGATCAAATCGCCAAAATAACACCAAAAACTATGAATCAGATACCAAATCCAAGAAAATTTTCAAGAAAACTTTAAAACTTATATTTTTACAACCGGACGTCCGAATCACGTCAAATCAACTCCGATTCTCACCAAATTCGGCAGACAAGTCATAAATATTATTGTGGACCTATACCGGGATCCGAAACCAAAATACGGACCCGGGGTCAATAAATCCAACATCAGTAATTTCTTAAAAATCATTAAGCTTTCAAGCTTTTAATTGTTTATCAAAATTCCATATCTCGGGCTAGGGACCTCGAAATTCGATTCCGGGCATACGCCCAAGTCCCAAATCATGATACGGACCTATCGGAATTGTCAAAATACTGATCTGGGTCTGTTTGCTCAAAATGTTGACCAAAGTCAACTCAGTTGAGTTTTAAAGATTTATTTCACATTTTAATCCTTTTTTCACATAAAAACTTTCCAGAAAATTGTACGGACTGCGCACGCAAGTCGAGGAATGATAGATGGTGCTTTTCGAGGTCTTAGAACATAGAATTACTTAATAAATTTAAAGATGATATTTTGGGTCATCACATTTTCCACCTCTAAAACAAGTGTTCGTCCTCGAACGGAGTTAGAAAAAAGTACCTGAGCTGGTGAATAAATGTGGATATTTACTCCGCATGTACGACTCGGACTCCCAGGTAGATGCCTCTACCGGCTGACCTCTCCATTTTAGCCGAACTGAAGGATAACTCTTAGACCTCAACTGTCGGACCTGTTGGGCTAGAATAGCCACCGGCTCCTCCTCGTAAGTCAAATCTTTGTCCAATTGGACTGAGCTGAAATTTAACACATGGGACGGATCACCATAATATTTTCGGAGCATAGACACATGGAACACCGGATGAACTACTGATAAACTAGGTGGTAATGCAAGCCTGTAGGCTACTTCACCCATCCTTTCAAGAATTTCAAAGGGTCCGATATACCTAGGGCTCAACTTGCCCTTCTTTCCGAACCTCATTACACCTTTCATAGGTGAAACTCGGAGCAATATTCTTTCTCCAACCATGAATGCAATATCACAAACTTTACGGTCGGCATAACTCTTTTGCCTAGAATGAGCTGTGCGAAGTCGATCCTGAATAATCTTGACCTTATCCAAGGCATCTTGTACCAAATCGGTACCCAATAACCGAGCCTCTCCCGGTTCAAACCAGCCAACTGGCGAACGTCATCGCCTTCCATATAAGGCCTCATATGGAGACATCTGAATGCTCGACTGGTAGCTATTATTATAAGCAAACTTCGCAAGTGGCAAGAAATGATCCCAAGAACCTCCAAAGTCTATAACACAAATGCGAAGCATATCTTCCAATATCTGAATAGTGCGCTCTGACTGTTCGTCTGTATGTGGATGAAATATTATACTCAACTCCACCCGCGTGCCTAACTCACGCTGTACAGCCCTCCAGAAATGTGAGGTAAATTGCGTACCTCGATCTGAAATAATAGACACGGGCACACCGTAAAGGCGGACAATCTCACGAATGTAAATTTCAGCTAACCTTTCTGAAGAATAGGTAACTGCCACTGGAATGAAATGTAATGATTTGGTTAACTTATCCATATTGACCCAAACTTTTCTCTGAGTCCGTGGGAGCCCAACAACAAAATCCATAGTGATACGCTCCCACTTCCACTCAGGAATTTCTAACTTTTGAAGCAAACCACCAGGTCTCTGATGCTCGTATTTAACTTGCTGACAATTCAGACACCGAGCTACATATGCAACTATATCCTTCTTCATTCTCCTCCACCAATAATGTTTCCGTAAATCTTGATACATTTTAGCGGTACCTGGATGAATAGAATACCTGGAACTGTGTGCCTTTTCAAGAATTAATTCACGAAGCCCATCCACATTAGGCACACAAATACGGCCCTGCATTCGCAGAACTCAATCTTCCCCCACAGCAACCTGTTTGGCATCACCATGCCGCACCGTGTCCTTAAGGACAAGTAAATGAGGATTATCATACTGCCTCTCTGTGATGCACTCATATAAAGAAGACCGAGCGACTGTGGAAGCTAGAACCCGACTGGGTTCTGAAACATCTAACCTCACGAACTGATTAGCCAAAGTCTGAACATCTGCAGCTAATGGCCTCTCACCAACCAGAATATACGCAAGATTGCCCATACTCACAACCTTTCTACTCAAAGCATCGGCCACCACATTTGCCTTTCCAGGGTAATACAAAATGGTGATATCATAGTCTTTCAACAACTCCAACCATCTTCTCTGCCTCGAATTAAGATCTTTTTGTTTGAACAGGTACTAAAGGTTGTGATGATTAGTAAATACCTCACACGAGACACCGTAGAGGTAATGCCTCCAAATCTTCAGCACATGAACAATAGCGTCCAGTTCTAAGTCATGAACAGGATAATTCTTCTCGTGAACTTTCAACTGCCGCGACGCATATGCAATCATCTTGCCATCTTGCATTAATACTACACCAAGCCCAATGTGAGATATGTCACAATATATCATATACGATCCTGAACCTGTGGGTAATACCAACACTGGCACCGTAGTCAAAGTAGTCTTGAGCTTCTGAAAGCTCAACTCACACTCGTCTGACCATCTGAATGGGATACCTTTCTGGATCAATCAGGTCAATGGGCTTTCTATATATGAAAATCCTTCCACGAACCGATGATAATAACCTGCTAAACCCAGAAAACTCCGGATTTCTGTAACTGAAGTAGGTCTAGGCCAATTCTGAATAGCCTCAATCTTCTTAGTACCACCTTTATGCCTTCTGCCGATACAACATGCCCCAAAAAGGTAACTGAGTCTAACCAAAACTCACATTTTGAAAATTTGGCATATAACTGATTATTCTGCAAAGTTTGAAGCACACTCCAAAGGCGTTGCTCATGTTTCTCTCGACTGCTTGAGTAAATCAAGATATCATCAATGAATACAACCACAAAATAATCCAAATAGGGCTTGAACACCCGATTCATCAGATCCATAAATGCTGCTGGGGCATTTGTCAACCCAAATGACATCACTAGGAATTCGTAATGCCCATACCGAGTCCGAAAAGCTATCTTAGGGATATCAGATGCCCTAATCTTCAACTAATGGTAACCAGACCTCAAATCAATCTTTGAAAATACCTTGGCACCCTAAAGCTGATCAAATAAGTCATCAATTCTTGGCAACAGATATTTGTTTTTGATAGTGGCTTTGCTCAACTGCCGATAATCTATACACATCCGCATAGAGCCATCTTTATTATTTACAAATAATAGTGGTGCATCCCAGGGCGAGATACTGGGTCTAATAAATCCCTGATCAAGCAAGTCTTGTAACTGCTCTTTCAATTCTTTCAACTCCAGCGCGGCCATACGGTATGGTGGAATAGAAATTGGCTGAGTGCCCGGAGCCAAATCAATACAGAAGTCAATATCTCTGTCGGGTAGCGTCCCCGACAGATCTACAGGAAATACTTCTGGAAATTCACGAACAACTGATACTGAGTCCATAGAAGGAACATCCGCATTGGAATCGCGAATATAAGCCAAATAGGCCAGACACCATTTCTCTACCATACACCGAGCTTTCATATAAGAAATAACCCTGCTGGCAGAATGACCAGGAGTTCCTTTCCACTCTAACCGAGGTAACCCCGGCATAGCTAGGGTCACTTTCTTGGTATGACAATCCAATATAGTATGATAAGGGGACAACCAATCCATACCCAAGATAACATCAAAATATACCATATCAAGAAGTAGAAGATCCACACTAGTATCAAGATTACCAATAGCAACCATACACGAACGATAAAATGATCTACTATAACAGAGTCTCCCATCGGTGTAGATACACACACAGAAGCACTCAGAGAATCACAAGGCACAACCAAATATGAAGCAAAATAGAATGACATATAGGAATAAGTAGATCCTGGATCAAATAGAACTGAAGCATATCTATGGCAAAGTGGAATAATACCTGTGATCACAATATCAGATGACTCGGCCTCAGGCATAGCTGGAAAAGCATAAAATCGGGGTTGGGCCCCACCACTCTGAACTGTGTCCCTGGGACGGCCTCTAACTGGCTGGCCTCCACCTCTAACGGTTTGACCTCCACCTCTAATGGCCTGACCTCCACCTCTAACTGTCTGACCCCTACCTCTAGCTGGCTGAGCAGGCGGTAAAGCAACCAGTACTGGTATGATGACACGAGAATCCTGCCGAGATCTGTTACTCGCCAATCTAGGTCAATACCTCTTGATGTGACCAATGTTCTCACACTTATAACACCCATCCTGATGCCGTGGCTGCTGAAGCTGAAGCTAACCCAAATGGGCCGGATAACCGTTGTAGTAACTCTAGAGTGGTGGTGCACTGATAGGAGCTGAATGTTGATTGCCCATAGTAAGGCATAATAGGATCGTGACTCCCTGAAGCACCGGTAGATGCATGAAGTGCTGAATGAAACGTTCTGGGAGGATGACCCCTACTAAAATTACCCCTGCCTCCAGACGAGGAACCACTGAAACCACCAAACTGACGAGGCCTCTTATAGGACCTCTGCCCTCTCTCCTGTGCAAGAACCATCTCGATCCTCCTTGCGACATTAGCAGCCGCCTGAAAAGAAATCTCACTTCCGGTCTCCTTGGCCAACTGAAGCCTGATAGGGTGAGTGAGTCCCTCAATAAACCTTCTCACTCTCTCTCCCTCAGTAGGTAGTAAAAGGAGAACATGACGGGCCAAATCCACAAAACGGGACTAATACTGAGTAACAGTCATACTGCCCTGCTGTAGACACTCAAATTGCTTGCAAAATTCCTCTCTTAGTGTGATAGGAAGGAACTTCTCTAGGAATAGCTGAGAGAACTGCTCCCAGGTAAGTGCAGGCGATCCGACTGGTCTGGTCAATGTATAATCTCTCCACCATCTCTTGGTGGAACCCGTCATCTAAAATAAAGCAAAATCAACCTCATTGGTCTCAACTATACCCATGTTCCGCAGCACCTCGTGGCAGCATTCAAGATAATCCTGTGGGTCCTTAGAAGGTGTACCACTGAAGTGAACTGGAAAGATCTTAGTAAACTTATCCAGTCTCAATAAGGCCTCAAAAGACATGGTGGGCCTATTACCGGTCTGTGCCGCAACAACTGGCTGAACTACCCCAGCTGGCGGGGCTGCTGGAGCCTGATTCTGGGGAGCCATCTGCTCCGAAGCGGGAGTAGTGGGAGTTTGTGCTCCTCCCCCAGACTGTGAGACGACTGGTGCCACTGGAAATGTACCATTCTGGGCCACGCCATCCATAAGACTTAGCAAACGGACTAGAGCATCCTGAAGTACTGGAGTGTCTATGAATCCTTCCGGGACCTGAACTGGTCCAACTTGTACATACTGAACTGGAACTTTCTCCTAAAGATCCACCTGAGGTTCTATAACAGGTGCAGTTGCTCGAGCTCTGGACTGAGCTCTACCTCGGCCTCTAGCACGACCTCGGCCTCGACCTATACCCCTGGCCATAGTTGCCACCGGGGGTTCTGTTCCCTGTCCATCGGTAGAGGTATTACGTGTTCTCACCATCTGCGAGAGAATAAGAGTAGAATGGTTCAATCATCGATGATAGAATAAAATCGCACGACAGAATAAGAAAGAAGCAATATTTTTCCTAAACTTCATAGCCTCTGAGAGATAAGTACAAACGTCTCCGTACAGATCCTTCAGACTCTACTAAGCTTGCTCGTGACTCACGAGACCTATGTAACCTAATGCTCTGATAGCAACTGTCACGATCCGAAATTCCCACCTTCAGACCGTGATGGCGCCTAACATTTCACTTGCTAGAAAAGCCAACGTTAGAATAATATTATCCATTTTTAAAATAATTTTTAAATTATTAATAATCAAAAAAACAAATGCGAAAGCAAAATATAAAATATAGTGAATAATCCATAAAAAGTAACGGCGTCTAAATACCATCCCAGAATTGGTGTCACAAGTACACAAGCTTCTAGAATTAATACAAATAAAGGTTTGAATAAAATAAAATTGTCTGGAAATAAATATACAGCTAAAGTAAAGTAGACGGGGACTTCAGAACTGCGAACGTCGTGCAGTTATGCCTCAAGTCTCCTCTGAGTAGCTGAAATCCGAGCAAGTCTATGGTACGCCACTAGGACCAACTCCAAAATCGGCACAAGAAGTGTACAGTGTAGTAGCAGTACAACCGACCTCATGTACTAGTAAGTGCTGATCTTAACCTCGACGAAGTAGTGACGAGGCTAAGGCGGGTCACCTACATTACCTGTACGCAATATTAGTAACTACAATAATAATAGAAATAAATCAGGTAACTTATTTATAATAATTGAAGCCAGCTCAGCAGTCATAACCAATTATAATTTTCATCAATTCTGTTGCAGCGTGCAACCCGCTCTCACAATATATTCACATTTAATTCTGTTGCAGCATGCAACCCGCTCTCACAATATATTCACATTCAGTTCTGTTGTGGCATGCAACCCGATCCCCGGATATATATATCGACTTTTAAATAAGTTTGTTACGGGGTGCAACCCGATCCTCCAATATCGACTTTTAATAAGTCTATTGCGGCGTGTAACCCGATCCTCCAATATGGACTTTTAATAAGTCTGTTACGGCGTGCAACGCGATCCTCCAATATGGACTTTTAATAAGTCTGTTGCGGCGTGCAACCCGATCCTCCAATATATCCATTTACCAATTCTTATAGAACAAACTATCCCCAATAAATGCAACAATTAATATAAAATTATAAGACAACAAGCATACAATAATTATGATTTAATTATGAAACAAACAATGACAAATAGCAAATTATTATAAAAATCAGGGAGAAAATAGACAGTTTAATATTTAATATACTAAATGTCAAGTAGCAATTAATGCACATAATTCAAATAAACATGTAGCAATTATTACAGGAATTCAAGAATTAATATTTGACAAGGAATTATGAGTGAAACAATTAATATAGTAATTCATTCATGATTTAAAATAATTTATGATTTTTAAATAATTATGCAAACAATTAATTCGATGACGTATAGACACTCGTCACCTTGCCTATACGTCGTTCACATGCAATTCACATAACAAATAATTTAAGGGTTCTATTCCCTCAAGTCAAGGTTAACCACGACACTTACCTCGCTTTGCAAATTCCAATCAATTACTCAAACACAACTTTTCCTTTTAAATTTGTCTCCAAAAGCTTCAAATCTATTCACAAACAATTCGATATATTCAATACGAATCATAGGAATTAATTCCATGTGAATTTACTAAATTTCCGGATAAAAATCTGAAATTCATTAAATTATTTGACAGTGGAACCCACGTCTCAAATCTTGAAAAAGCTTACGAAATCCGAACACCCATTCCGAGACGAGTCCAACCATATAAACATTATCCAATTTTGATGTCAAATGGACCTTCAAATCTAAATTTTTTATTTTTGGAAAGTTTTACAAAAATTCCAATTTCTTCCGTCTAAATCCGAAAAAATGATGAATATAGACTTAGATTTATGAAATACAATCACTATATGATAAAGAACACTTACCTAGTTCGAAATCATGAAAAACTCCTTTGAAATCGCCCCTAAACCGAGTTCTAATTGAGGGTTTGTGAAAAATGGGAAAAATCCCGTTTTGGTTGTGTTTTAAGTCACAGGCGTCAGGCCTTCTTCGCGTTCGCGAAGGGCCTGTCGCATTCGCGATGAGTAGCAGCCTGTGGCTTTCACGTTCGCGAGTCCTCCTTCGCGTCTGTAAAGGATATTCCCCCCTGGCCTTTGCGTTCGCGTTCCAGTGCTCACGTTCGCGTAGAAGGACAACTGACCCCTCCCCCATGCCTCTAAAGCTTCTCGTTCGCGTTGAGCTGGTCGCGTTAGCGAAGGGTAAAGTCCCCATAGCTTCGCGTTCGTCGTCCAAAATTCACATTCGCGAAGAAGGAAAATTTAGCCAACTCAGTTTGCTCTTCGCGTTCGCGAGAATACATTGGCGAACGCGATGAAGGAAATACCAGAAGCCCAAAGTCTGCAGAAAATCAGACTTCCTAAGTCTGAAATCATCCCGTAGCCTATCCGAAACTCACTCGAGCCCTCGGGGCTCCAAACCAAACATGCATACAAGTTCTAAAACATCATACAAACTTGCTCGCGCGATCAAATCGCCAAAATAACACCAAGAACTACGAATCGGACACCAAATCAAAAGAAATTATCAAGAAAACTTTAAAACTTATATTTTTACAACCGGATGTCCAAATCACGTCAAATCAACTACGATTCTCACCAAATTTGGCAGACAAGTCATAAATATTGTTGTGGACCTATACCGAGCTCCGAAACCAAAATACGGACCCCGGGTCAATAAATCCAACATCAGTAATTTCTTAAAAATCATTAAGCTTTCAAGCTTTTAATTTTTCATCAAAATTCCATATCTCGGGCTAGGAACCTCGGAATTTGATTCCGGGCATACGCCCAAGTCCCAAATCACGATACGGACCTACTGGAATTGTTAAAATACTGATCTGAGTCCGTTTGCTCAAAACATTGACTAAAGTCAACTCAGTTGAGTTTTAAAGCTCTATTTCACATTTTAATCCATTTTTCACATAAACACTTTCCGAAAATTTTTTCGGACTATGCACGCAAGTCGAGGAATAGTAGATGGTGCTTTTTGAGGTCTTAGAACACAAAATTACTTATTAAATTTAAAGATAACATTTTGGGTCATCATAGTTTATCCTCAAAATCGGATAATAATTGAATTTGTAAATAGTTTTAAAGATACATGATTTAACTTGATACAAAACGACAAATTAGATTGCAATTGGAATAAGTAATGGAAAAGTAAATTCTAACCATACAAGTTGAACAATCTTAGCCCTAGAAGGTTAGCCACCCTCGAGCCAAAAGTGCTTTGATTGATATTAGAACAGAACAACAAGAGAATAATAATATGTTCCTTTGGATGAGTGTTACAATGTGTCCCATGAATAATCATCCCCCCCCCCTTATATAATAGAGGAATCTTACTTTAGGTACAATTCTATAAAAAGGTAAAAGATCTCTTGATTCGCTGATTGCCGGTTCCTTACTGATACGTGCTGAGATTCCCGTCGTAATATCCGACCAGTCGCGAATATTTCGGTCTTCTGTTAGTTAACTCGACAATGTTTCTCCGACCTCGTTCGAGGCTAAGGTCGATAGCGGACTCACTGCTCCTCGAAGGCAGGCGTTCCGACCTCGAGTTCTAGCTTGGTGGGACTTAAGGTCGATCTTCAATCCTTGGCGGCCACATTCCAAGCCTAATATATCAAGTTATAGGCGAGCTCGATTTCGACCGTATGCAAATAGTCTCCTCATTTTTCGGAGAGTAGATGATGAGAAACGACATGAACTTCCGATCCTGACTTGGATAAACAGTCAAAATGTCTCGTCAGTCAAGTCTTAATAGCATTAAATACTAGCCAGTTGTTGGTCGGCCACTCCTAGATGTGAACCATCGCTGGGAAGCTATAAATACCCCCTCATTAGTTCATTCAAACTTTACTTTCAAACCTTCTTCCCTCGTACCTTAGAAATTTCAAAACTTCCTAGCATTAATGTTCTGGTTACTCTGAAATTCTTTTAAAAGAACTTTTGTTCTATCTTTATCCCAAACCATCAATCATACTCTTTTAACTTCCTCTTTTTACTTTATTCTTCAAATAAATGGCGAAGACTTCAAAATCCGTTCCCCAAAAAGAAACTCCCTCTACCTCACGGTCGGCTACCGAGGAAATAGTCTCGCGCACTGCTGTCGAGGAACCAGCACCGGAGCCTCCTCTGAAAATGTTTATTTCTGGGGGTGCCCGATCAATGCCAATTTCAAGGTTGAAAAACCTTCTTTCGTACCATGCCGATGTGATGCGGTCTCGAGGTATATCTGCTCGATCACCGAAGATGTTCTCTCTGAAGTCAAAAAGGATGACAACTGGGTTGACAAACATGTGGTGGTTCCTTAACCTGACGAAGCCATCACCACCCACATCGAGGGATTTTTAAGTGTTTACACTTATCCCTTCACGTTGGTACTCTTCGACCAGGTCATCATCGACTTCTGCAAGAGATACAAGGTAACCCTCGGTCAGATTCACCCTTCTTTCTGGAGGATCGTAATCCTCCTCTGCTTCTTTGTGAGAAAGATTGAGGGGTTCCCTTTCACGATCGACCACCTTATGAGTTTATACAGTCCCTGAATCTACCGGGGAGGACTGATCAAGCTCGCTCGTCGGGCTAATAAAGTTGCGTTCTCGAGTATCGATGAAGGTAAGGATCAAGGATGGCTTGGCCGTTTCGTTCGAGTGAGGACCTCGGACTTGATCCCAACCGAGTACTGTCATTCCCTAAGAAGTGGAACATCAAACGTAAGTATATAATTTTGCTCTCAAGGTTTTATTCATCGCCCTTTTCCTTCCTTCTTATTGGTGTTCTGTGACGGTGCAGCTATTGCCCGGATCTCGAATGAAGTTTCTCGACTCAAGGAGTGGATCGAAGGCATTGTATCACAAAGGACTTATTCCGAGCACTCATGGAGAGAGCTTTCAAAGGGCCGATGGGAGGCCCATTCACATGGTGAGATCTTCTTCATGGCTAATATTTGGTTTTCCTTATGCAAAATTCTCACTTGCTTTATTCATTTTTGCAGGTTTATCCAAGGACGTCCAAATAAGGCCCACATCTGGTAGCGATGATGTCCCTACCGAGTCCCCTGCTCCGAGATAGGGTGAAGAGAAGAAAATAAAAAGGGGACTGAGTTCTCCGAGCTCGGAGAAGAAAAAGCCAAAGAGAAGGCTGGTGCGTAAGTCCAAAGAAAGCACCAGCGCTCGAGCACCTCCTACGGGTTCTCTCTATCAGCTGAGGAATGAACCTGGAGAAGAACAGGAAGAAGAAACCTTCAATCCGGTGGCCCAAGTGTCTACATGACTCGAAGGGCAAAGGGCCTCCGAACCAGAGAGAGATGATGTCGGTCTTCATCGAGCTAGAGAGGTCAAGGAAGAGGCCGAGACCGAAGCTTCCCAAGACGTGGGCAGTGCGCCGAAGGAAGCTCTCGGTGCGATAGAGATCACCATCACCTTCGTTCACTGAGTCCATGTACAATGAGGCTTACACGGTGAAATAATGTCCCAATGAGGGAGTCCTCGGAGCGAACGATCCCTTCTGCGGCTTCTTTGATGGAGTGGACTTTATAGCCACGGAGGGTGTCACCAGGTTGGGTGATTTAGAGATAACGAGGAAGATCCCATATTCGGGAGCAAGCGGACCTTACTGGAGTCCCAAACTGGTCAATTGATTCCCTGCCCCGAGTGCGGATCCTGGCCGGAAGGAATTCATCACTTTATCCCTTTCGGAGGACTCCCGGGTCCTCTCCTCCCCCGTAGGGGTGGCTAGTTATCTTCGATGTCTGGTGACTGAGAATGATCATACCAATATATATGAGGTGGATGCACTCTATCTGTTCAACAAAATGCAACAGACGTTAAATCGGGTAACTTTAGATATTCCTCAATGGTTCTCAATTTGTACTTAGGCTATTTTGCAGATAACTCTAACATTCTCACTTTGTGTTTGTAGGCAGCGGTGCTTCACCAAGAGACTTTCCTCTGATACCGGGATGAGCTGAAACAGCTTGAGGTCTAGGTCTGAGGGCTCACTGAGAAGAGATATTCCTACAAACTTCTTAGTGAGCAGCGTGAGGGGAGGCCAAGAGCCTCCGAGCTGAGCTCGAGGTGGCTCGGAAGGAGCATGCCAATCTGGACGAGCAAGTAAAGATATTTGAGGTTAGAGATGAAGAGCTAGGATCTTTAACTAACGATCGGAATCCGCAGGTCCAATAGAAAATCGACCAAGTTGCCAACTTCGAGTTGAAATGGATGTTGTCAAGTCCGAGACCGACTAATTGAGGGGCGGGATGGATCGTATGGCCTTGGAGAAGGAGACTACTCGGGCGCAACTGACTTCGGCTAAGTTCCAGCTTCGAGAAGCAAAGGAAAAGGCCGAGGAGCTGTTGCACCCTATGTTTTTGTACGTGAAAGTATGTCGTAAGTCAATTGATGTAAGCTTGAAAATAAGATCCTCTTTGGAAGTATATAAAGTGATTTAATGATGTTACGTCCCATTTTTGCAAGCCTTTAAGAGTTATCATTCTGGGACAAATGTTTTATTTAATATTGTTACACCCCGTACTTCAGACATCACTGTCATTATAGGATTATCTAATGTAAGCTCAAAAAGGACGAAATCCTTCTACAAAGATAAGAAAGGTTTGCCGAAGTCTTAAGTAAGTTGAAATGAATATGAGACTTGTTAATCATGATTTAAATGTGTTTAAAGTCATTATATGACTATATATGATATTTGGATATGAAATATAAAGTTTGGAAAAAATCGGATTAAAGTTGCGGAAAAACTGACTAAGGATTTGCCTTGTAACAGAGCTTTTTGAGCAATATATTTCGTGTGTTATATGGGGTATTTTTGGGACATATTATATACCAAATTGAATTTCCTAGAATGTAGTTTCCAATGCTCTTAACCGTTTGTTCATATGACGTCCGGATAAAAAGATATAAGCGTCTGAAGAAGGGCTAATGCGAGGGTGCCAAGTAGCACCTTTTTGACTTTTTAAAAATGGGATATTTACATCCCTTATCTCGTATCTTTCTCTATTTTTCCAGATAGCACGACCAAATAACACCCCTAACCTTACCCTTAATCTCTCTACAAGGGCTTCAAACAAGATTATCATTCCGGGCACGAAATCAAGAAGCGAGAACATTAAAACGACCCTTACGACGTAAGTATCGCTATATCGCTTCTCTTTTACTTTGTAGTTTGAGTTTTGGAATATATTTAATAGTTAATAGTATGTCTAATTTCTGTATTTAAGCTTTTAAATATCAAAAAATGTTGATAAATTTGTTTCCTAATAGTTAGAACTCACGGGACGGTAATCGAAAGCCGTGAGTTCGAGTTATTTGACTTGTAGTGGACTGTTTTGTGGGCTGTTTCGTGTTGATTTTGGGATGTCTATTTTTCTACTATTTAATGGAGTTTCGGAGGAGAAATTGTGCGGAGAAACACCACATAATGGCGAAAAGGTAGATTAGTCGTTCTTTATAATATTTTCGGGGTGTTTGATGCTACTATAGTTGTCGTTTTGGGTATGAAGTGATTGGGGTGTGTTGGGCTGTTATAAGATATATATATATATATATATATATATATATATATATATATATATATATAACATGGATCTCGACTTGAATCCACTGTAGGAGGTAATTATATTGTGTTATTTTATGTGCTTAAGGTTATCTTGATGTTGATTAAGTTAAATGGATGTACTAGACATGAACTAGTGAATAAAGTTGTCAATTGAGGATAGTTGGAGTTGCGGATTATATCTTTTGTTATAAATATATGGTATAAGGCTGGAATCATTGATGAATGAATTCATTATCTTGTTAATGATATTGTTAAGTTAAATTAAGAAGTCTATAAGGTGTGATAAGGGGTATACGGATTCCAATCGGAGCTTGCCGCCCGTCGTGAAGTAGTTGTGACTTGTTGTTGTTATATGGTGTCTTGTGATTGATAATTATTTATTGATGGATTGCTCTGGTCATTGTTGTTGATATATGTGATGACCCAAAATATTATTTTTAAATTTAATAATTAATTTTATGTTCTAAGACCTCGAAAAGCACTATTTATCACTCCTCGACGTGCGTGCGCAGTTCGTATAATTTTCCGAAAAGTTTTTATGTGCAAAATGGATTACAATGTGAAATAGAGCTTTAAAACTCAACTGAGTTGACTTTGGTCAATATTTTGAGCAAACAGACTCGGATCAGTGTTTTGACAGTTCCGGTAGGTCCATATCGTGATTTGGGACTTGGGCGTATGCCCGGAATCGAATTCCGATGATCTAGCCTGAGATATGGAATTTTGATGAAAAATTAAAAGTTTGAAAGCTTAATGATTTTTGAGAATTTACTGATGTTAGATTTATTGACACCGGGTCTGTATTTTTGTTTCGGATCTCGGTATAGGTCCACTATAATATTTATGACTTGTCTATCGAATTTTGTGAGAAACAGAGTTGATTTGACGTGATTCGGACGTCCGGTTGTGAAAGTATAAGTTTTAAAGTTTTTTTGAAAATTCCATTCGATTTGGTGTTCTATTCGTAGTTCTAGGTGTTATTTTGGCGATTTGATCGCGCGAGCAAGTTCGTATGATATTTTAGGACTTGTGTGCATGTTTGGTTTGGAGGCCCGAGGGCTCGGGTGTGTTTCGTATGCTCAACGGGCCATTTTGGACTTAAGAAAAATGGCAGATTTCTGGTGTTTTGTTGCAGAATTTTTACTCATTGCGATCACGTGAGGTCGTTCGCGATCGCGTAAGGCAATCTGAGAGGCCACCCAAAGTTGTTCTTCGTGTTCGCGAATTTGAGGATGCGATCGCGTAGGTGTGAGAAGTGGTGCTTCACGAACGCGTGGTCAAGGTCGCGTTGGCGTAGAGTTAAAGAGGCTAAAGCTGAGCCACGCGCTTTACTCATTGCGATCGCGTGAGGTCGTTCGCGGTCGCGTAAGTCTGTGAGTCAAATCATCGCGTTCGCGTAGAGCAAAAAGCTGGGCAGCCAAAAATGTGCTTCGCGATCGCGAAGCACTATACGCGATCGCATAAGGTAAAAATCCGAGAAACAGAATTTAAGTTCTGGAAAATGGGATTCGTCCCATTTTCAACTATTTTCCATTTTTGAGCTCGGGTAAGGCGATTCTTGGGCGATTTTCACGGAATAACATTGGAGTAAGTGTTTCTTATCCTATATTGATTATATTTCATGATTCCATACTCATTTACATTATCAATCCGTGAATTTATGGAAGAAAAATCATATTTTTATAAAATCTTCCAAAAATGAAAATTTAAGATTTGAAGGTCCATTTGACATCGGAATTGGATAATTTTTGTATGGTTGAACTCGTAGCAGAACGAGTGTTCGGATTTCATGAGTTTTTCCAGGATTTGAGTCGTGGATCCCACTGTCGAATATTTAATTGAATTTCAATTTTTTATCCGGAAAATTAGTAAATTTATATGGAATTAATTCCTATGATTCGTATTGATTATATCGAATTGTTTGTGAATAGATTTGACGCTTTTGGAGACAAATTCAAAAGGAAAAGTTATGGTCGAATAATTTATTGGAATTTGTCGTGGTTAACCTTGATTGAGGGAATAGATCCCTTAAATTATTTGTTATGTGAAATACATGTGAACGACGTATATGCGAGGTGACGAGTGTCTATAAGTCGTCAAATTAATTATTTGCATAATTATTTAAAAATCCTAAATTTATTTTAATACACGAATTAATTGTTATGTTAATTGTTTCTCTCATATTCTTTGTCAAATATTAATTATTGAATTCCTGCAATAATTACTACATGCTAATTTGATTTATGTGCATTAATTGCTACTTGACATTTAGCATATTAAATAGTAAACTGCCTATTTTCTTCCTGATTTCCATAATAATTTGATATTTGTCATTGTTTGTTTCATAATTAAATCATAGTTATTGCATGCTTGTTGTCTTAAAAAATTTATATTAATTATTGCATTTATTGGGGCAATTTCTTCTATAAAAATTGGTAAATGGATATATTGGAGGAGCGAGTTGCACGCCACAACAGAATTGATTAAAATGAATATATTGGGGTATCGGGTTGCACGCCGCAACAGACTTATTAAAAGTCCATATTGGGGGATCGGATTGCACGCCGCAACAGACTTATTAAAAAGTCTATATTGAGGGATCGGATTGCACGCCGCAACAGACTTATTAAAAAGTCTATATTGGGGGATCGGATTGCACGCCGCAACAGACTTATTTAAAAGTCTATGTATATACTTGATTAAAATAAATATATTGGAGGGTTGAAAATGAATATATGGTGGGAACGGGTTGCACGCTGCAACGGAAATTTGTTGAAATAATAGTTGGTTATGACTGCTGAGTTGGCTTCAACTATTAAAAATGAGTAACCTGATTTATTTCTATTATTGTTGTTATTACTATTATTGCGTACAGGTTAATGTGAGTGACCTGCTTTAGCCTCGTCACTACTTCGTCGAGGTAGGTTCAGCACTTACCAGTACATAGGGTCGGTTGTACTGATACTACACTCTGCACTTCTTGTGCAGATTTCGGAGTTGGTCCCAGCGGCGTACCATAGACTTGCTCGGATTTCAGCTACTCAGAGGAGATTTGAGGTATAACTGCACAGCGTCCGCAGTTCTGAAGTCCACGTCTATCTTATTTCAGTTGTGTATTTGTTTTTAGACAGCTTTATTTTATTCAGACCTTTATTTGCATTATTCTAGAAGCTCGTGCACCTGTGACACCAATTCTGGGATGGTATTCAGACTCTGTTATCTTTATGGATTATTCACTACATTACAGACTTTACTTCCACATTTGTTTCTTTGTTATTAATAAATTTAAAAATTATTTTAAAATGGATTATATTATTCTAACGTTGGCTTGCCTAGCAAGTGAAATGTTAGGCGCCATCACGATCCGAAGGTGGAAATTTTGGGTCGTGACAGTTGGTATCAGAGTACTAGGTTACATAGGTCTCACGAGTCACGAGCAAGCTTAGTAGAGTCTGAAGGATCGATACGAAGACGTTTGTACTTATCTCTCAGAGGCTATGAAGTTTAGGAACAATATCACTTCTTTATTATTCCGTCATGCGAATTTATTCTATCATCGATGATTGAACCATTCTACTCTTATTCTCTCGTAGATGGTGAGAACACGTAATACATCTACTGATGGACAGGGACCAGAGCCCCCGGTGGCAACTATGGCCAGGGGTAGAGGTCGAGACAGAAGTTGTGCTAGAGGCCGAGGCAGAGGCAGATGTAGAGCTCAGTCCAGAGCTCGAGCAGCTGCACCTGTTGGAGAGATTATACATTGGCTAGACCAGTTGGATCGCCTGCACTTACCTGGGAGCAGTTCTCTCAGCTATTTCTGGAGAAGTTACTTCCTATCACACTGAGAGAGGATTACCGCAAGCAATTTGAGCGTCTACAGCAGGGGCAGTATGACTGTTACCCAGTATGAGTCCCATTTTGTGGATTTGGATCGTCATGTTCTCATTTTACTACCTACTGAAGGAGAGAGAGTGAGGAGGTTTATTTAGGGACTTAGTCACCCTATCAGGCTTCAGATAGCTAAGGAGACCGGAAGTGAGATTTCGTTTTAGGTGGCTGCTAATGTCGCGATGAGGATCGAGATGGTTCTTGCACAGTAGAGATGGTAGAGGTCTGATAAGAGGCCTCGTCAGTTCGGTGGTTTCAGTGGTGCCTCGTCTGGAGGCAGGGGTAATTTTGGTAGGGGTCATCCTCCCAGACCATTTCATTCAGCGTTTCAGGCATCTCACGGTGCTTCAGGGAGTCACGGTCCTACTATGCCTTACTATGGGCAGCCAGCCTTTAGTGCACAGCTCCTATCAGTGCACCACCACTCCAGAGTTACTACAGCGGTTATCTGGCCCATTCGGGTCAGCGTCAGCTTCAGCAACCACGGCATCAAGATGGGTGTTATGAGTGTGGGAACATTGGTCACATCAGGAGGTATTGCCCTAGGTTGGCGAGTAACAGATCTCAGCAGGATTCTCGTTCCATCATACCGGCACCGATTGCTTCACCACCTGCTCATCCAGCTAGAGGTAGGGGTCAGGTAGCTAGAGGTGGAGGTCAGGCCATTAGAGGTGGAGGTTAGGCCATTAGAGTTGGAGGTCAGACCGTTAGAAGTGGAGGCCAGCCAGTTAGAGGCCATCCCAGAGACACGGTTCAGAGTGGTGGGGCCCAGCCCCGATTTTATGCTTTTCCAGCTAGGCCTGAGATCGAGTCATCTGATGCTGTGATCACATGTATTATTCCAGTTTTCCATAGAGATACTTTAGTTCTATTTGATCCAGGATCTATTTATTCATATGTGTCCTCCTATTTTGCTTCATATTTGGTTGTGCCTTGTTATTCTCTGAGTGCTTCTGTGTGTGTATCTACACCGGTGGGAGACTCTGTTATAGTAGACCATGTCTATATTTCATGTGTGATTACTATTGGTAGTCTTGAGACTAGTGTGGATCTTCTACTTCTTGATATGGTAGATTTTGATGTCATCTTGGGTATGGATTGGTTGTCACCTTATCATGCTATATTGGATTGTCATGCCAAGACAGTGACCCTACACATGCCGGGGTTACCTCGATTAGAGTGGAAAGGAACTCCTGGTCATTCTGCTAGCAGGGTTATTTCTTTTATGAAAGCTCGGCGTATGGTAGAGAAAGAGTGTCTAGCCTATTTGGCTTATATTCATGATCCCAGTGCAGATGTTCCTTCTATGGACTCAGTACCAGTTGTTCGTGAATTTCCAGAAGTATTTCCTGCAGATTTGCCGGAGATGCCATCCGACAGAGATATTGACTTCTGTATTGATTTAGCTACGGGCACTCAGCCCATTTCTATTCCACCATACCGAATTGCCCCGCCGAAGTTGAAAGAATTGAAGGAGCAGTTACAAGACTTGAGGTATGGTTACCATCAGTTGAATATTAGGGCATCTGATGTCCCTAAAACAGCTTTTCGAACTCAGTATGGGCATTACGAATTTCTAGTAATGTCATTTGGGTTGACAAATGCCCCAGCAGCATTTATGGATTTGATGAATTGGGTGTTCAAGACCTATTTGGATTCTTTTGTGGTTGTATTCATTGATGATATCTTGATTTACCCCAACAGTCGAGAGGAGCATGAGCAACATCTTCGGAGTGTGCTTCATACTTTGAATAATAATCAGTTATATGCCAAATTTTCAAAATTTTAGTTTTGGTTAGACTTAGTTGCCTTTTTGGGGCATGTTGTATCGACAAAAGGCATAAAGGTGGATCCTAAGAAGATTGAGGCTGTTCAGAATTTTTCTAGACCTACTTCAGTTACAGAGATCCGGAGTTTCCTGGGTTTGGCAGGTTATTATCGCCGGTTTATGGAAGGGTTTTCATCTATAGCAAGCCCATTGACCAGACTGACCCAAAAGGGTGTCCCATTCAGATGGTCAGGCAGGTGTGAGTTGAGAGCTTTCAGAAGCTCAAGACAGCTTTGACTACGGTGCCAGTGCTGGTATTACCCACAGTTTTAGGATCGTATATGGTATATTGTGACGCATCTCACATTGGGCTTGGTGCAGTATTAATGCAAGATGGCAAGGTGATTGCATATGTATCGCGTTAGTTGAAAGTTCATGAGAAGAATTAACTTGTTCATGACTTAGAATTGGCAGCCATTGTTCACGCGCTGAAGATTTGGAGACATTACCTCTACAGTGTCTTGTGTGAGGTATTTACTGATCATCGTAGCCTTTAGTATCTGTTCAAACAAAAAGATATTAATTTGAGGTAGAGAAGATGGTTGGAATTGTTGAAAGACTATGATATCACTATTTTGTATCACCCCGGAAAGGCCAACATGGTGGCTGATGCTTTGAGTAGAAAGGCTGTGAGTATGGGCAGTCTTGCGTTTTTTCCGGTTGGTGAGAGGTTGTTAGCTGCAGATGTTTAGGCTTTGGCTAATCATTTCGTGAGGTTAGATATTTCAGAACCCATTCGGGTTCTAGCTTGCACAGTCGCTCGATCTTTTTTATATGAGCGCATCAGGGAAAGGCAGTATGATGATCCTCATTTACTTGTCCTTAAGGACACGGTGCGACACAGTGATGCCAAGCAGGTTTCTGTGGGGGAAGATGGAGTTCTGTGAATGCAGGGTCGTATTTGTGTGCCTAATGTTAACGGGCTTCGTGAATTAATTCTTGAAGAGGCACACAAATCCAGCTATTCTATTCATCCAGGTACCGCCAAAATGTATCAAGATTTGCGGCAACATTATTAGTGGAGGAGAATGAAAAAGGATATAGTTGCATACGTAGCTCGGTGTCTGAATTTTCAGCAAGTTAAGTACGAGCATCAGAGACCTGGTGGTTTGCTTCAGAAGTTAGAAATTCCTGAGTGGAAGTGGGAGCGTATCACTATGGATTTTGTTGTTGGACTCCCACGGACTCAGAGAAATTTTGACGCAGTTTGGGTCATTGTGGACAGGTTGACCAAGTTAGCACATTTCATTCTAGTGGTAGTTACCTATTCTTCAGAGGGGTTAGCTAAAATTTACATTCGTGAGATTGTCCGCCTTCACGGTGTGCCTGTGTCTATTATTTCAGATCGAGGTACGCAGTTTACCTCACACTTCTGGAGGGTTGTACAGCGTGAGTTAGACACACGGGTTGAGTTGAGTACAGCATTTCATCCACAGACAGACGGACAGTCGGAGCGCACCATTCAAATATTGGAAGATATGCTTCGCGCTTGTGTTATAGACTTTGGAGGTTCATGGGATCAATTCTTTCCACTTGCTGAGTTTGCTTATAATAATAGCTACCAGTCGAGCATTCAGATGTCTCCATAAGAGGCATTATATGTAAGGCGATGACGTTCGCCAGTTGGCTGGTTTGAACCAGGAGAGGCTCGGTTGTTAGGTACCGATTTGGTACAGGATGCCTTGGATAAGGTCAAGATTATTCCGGATCGACTTCGCACAGCTCAGTCTAGGCAAAAGAGTTATGTCGACCATAAAGTTCGTGATATTGCATTCATGGTTGGAGAAAGAATATTGCTCCGGGTTTCACCTATGAAAGGTGTAATGAGGTTCGGAAAGAAGGGCAAGTTGAGCTCTAGGTATATTAGACCCTTTGAAATTCTTGAAAGGGTGGGTGAAGCAGGCCTGCATTACCACCTAGTTTATCGGCGGTTCATCCGGTGTTCTATGTGTCTATGCTCCAGAAAAATCATGGTGATCCGTCCCATGTGTTAGATTTCAGCTCAGTCCAATTGGACAAATATTTGACTTACGATGAGGAGCCGGTGGCTATTCTAGCCCAGTAGGTCTGGAAGTTGAGTTCTAAGAGTTATCCTTCAGTTCGAGTGCAATGGAGAGGTCAGCCGAAAGAGGCATCTACCTGGGAGTCTGAGTCGGACATGCGGAATAAATATCCACACTTATTCACCAGCTCAGGTACTTTTTCTAATTTCGTTCGAGGACGAACGTTTGTTTTAGAGGTAAAGAATGTGATGATCCAAAATGTCATCTTTAAATTTAATAATTAATTATGTGAAAAATGGATTAAAATATAAAATAGAGCTTTAAAACTCAACTGAGTTGACTTTGGTCAACATTTTGAATAAACAGACTCGGATCAGTGTTTTGACAATTCCGGTAGGTCCACATCGTGATTTGGAACTTGGGCGTATGCCCGGAATCGAATTCCAAGGTCCCTAGCCCAAGATATGGAATTTTGATGAAAAATTAAAAGTTTGAAAGCTTAATGATTTTTGAGAATTTACTGATATTGGATTTATTGACACCGGATCCGTATTTTGGTTTCGGAGCCCGGTATAGGCCCACTATAATATTTATGACTTGTCTGTCTAATTTGGTGAGAAACGAAGTTGATTTGACGTGATTCGGAAGTCCGATTGTGAAAATATAAGTTTTAAAATTTTCTTTAAAATTCCATTCGATTTGGTGTTCAATTCGTAGTTCTAGGTGTTATTTTGGCAATTTGATCACGCGAGCAATTTCGTATGATGTTTTAGGATTGGTATACATGTTTAGTTTGGAGCCCCGAGGACTCGGGTGAGTTTCGGATGCTCAACGGGCCATTTTGGACTTAAGGAAGATGGCAGATTTCTGGTGTTTTATTGCAGAATGTTTACTCATTGCGATCGCGTGAGGTCGTTCGCGATCGCGTAAGGCAATATGAGCGGCCAGCCAAAGTTGTTCTTCGTGTTCACGAATTTGAGGACGCGATCGCGTAGGTGTGTGAAGTGGTGCTTCGCGAACGCGTGGTCAAGGTCGTGTTCGCGTAGAGTTAAAGAGGCTAAAGCTGAGCCACGTGCTTTACTCATCGCGTGAGGTTGTTCGCGATCGCGTAAGTTTGTGATTCAAAGCATCATGTTCGCGTGGTGTTATACGCATTCGCGTAGATCAATTGCGAAGCACTGTATGCGATCGCATAAGTTAAAAATCCGAGAAACATAACTTAAGTTCTGGAAAATGGGATTCGTCCCATTTTCAACCATTTTCATTTTTTGAGCTCGGGTAAGGTGATTCTTGGGCAATTTTCATGGGAAAACATTGGGATAAGTGCTCCTTATCCTATATTTATTATATTTCATGATTCTATACTCATTTACATCATGAATCCGTGGATTTATGGAAGAAAATCAGATTATTATAAAATCTTCCAAAAATAAAAATTTAAGATTTGAAGGTCCATTTGACATCGAAATTGGATAATTTTTATATAGTTGAACTCGTAGCAGAACGGGTGTTCGGATTTCGCGAGTTTTTCTTGGATTTGAAATGTGGGTCCCACTGTCGAATATTTAATTAAATTTTGGATTTTTATCTGGAAAATTAGTAAATGCATATGGAATTAATTCCTATGATTCGTATTGAGTATATCGAATTGTTTGTGAATAGATTTGACGCTTTTGGAGACAAATTCAAAAGGAAAAGCTGTGATCGAATAATTTATTATAATTTATCGTGGTTAACCTTGACTTAAGGGAATAGATCCTTTAAATTATTTGTTATGTGAAATGCATGTGAACGACGTATAGGCGAGGTGACGAGTGTCTATACGTCGTCAAATTAATTGTTTGCATAATTATTTAAAAATCCTAAATTTATTTTAATACACGAATTAATTGTTATGATAATTGTTTCTCTCCTATTTTTTGTCAAATATTAATTCTTGAATTCCTGCAATAATTGCTACATGCTGATTTGATTTATGTGCATTAATTGCTACTTGACATTTAGCAAATTAAATAGTAAAATGCCTATTTTCTTCTTGATTTCCATAATAAATTAATATTTGTCACTGTTTGTTTCATAATTATTATATGTTTGTTGTCTTAAAAATTTTATATTAATTGTTGCATTTATTGGGGCAATTTCTTCTATAAGAATTGTTAAATGGATATATTGGAAGAGCGGGTTGCATGCCGCAACATAATTGATTGAAATGAATATATTGGGGTATCGGGTTGCACGTCGCAACAGACTTATTAAAAGTCCATATTGGGGGATCGGGTTGCACGCCGCAACAGACTTATTAAAATGTCTATATTGAGGGATCGGATTGCACGCCGCAACAGACTTATTAAAAAGTCTATATTGGGGGATCGGATTGCACGCCACAACAGACTTATTTAAAAGTCTATGTATATACTTGATTAAAATAAATATATTGGAGGGTTGAAAATGAATATATGGTGGGAACGTCTTGCACGCTGCAACGAAAATTTATTGAAATAATAATTGGCTATGACTGTTGAGTTGGCTTCAACTATTAAAAATGAGTTACCTGATTTATTTCTATTATTGTTGTTGTTACTATTATTGTGTACAGGTTAATGTGAGTGAGTTGCCTTAGCCTCATCACTACTTCGTCGAGGTTAGGCTCAGCACTTACCAGTACATGGGGTCGGTTGTACTAATACTACACTCTGCACTTCTTCTGCAGATTTCGGAGTTGGTCCCAGCCGCGTACCATAGAATTGCTCGGATTTCAGCTACTCAGAGGAGACTTGAGGTATAACTGCACAGCGTCCGCAGTTTTGAAGTCCCCGTCTATCTTATTTCAGCTGTGTATTTCTTTTTAGGTAGCTTTATTTTATTCAGACCTTTATTTATATTATTCTAGAAGCTTGTGCACTTGTGACACCAATTCTGGGATGGTATTTAGACTCTGTTATTTTTATGGATTATTCACTTCATTTCAGACTTTACTTCCGCATTTGTTTCTTTGTAATTAATAAATTTAAAAAGGATTATATTATACTAATGTTGGCTTGCCTAGCAAGTGAAATGTTAGGCGCCATCACGATCCAAAGGTGGGAATTTTGGGTCGTGACAGTATATGGTATTGGAGGAGGCTATTGTTACAAGGGAGATGCTGCCCAAATTTACATAAACGAGCTACTAGTTTAAGTTGCGGACTTAGACTTTACTCAACACTGATTTTGAATCTCTTTATGCTATGGTAGATTGAATTGAGTTGTTTGAAGAATTGCTTGGAAGGTATTAAGAACTCAATGGAGTTATGGTATGTTAAGGCTATCCCTTATTTCTTTTTGTCTTGATCCATACGATACAAACGAAACGAGCAAACGCGCAACTTTCATAAATGCCTCTATTCATAGAAGCACTAGGAGTGCCTATGTTCTTGATTCCCCATATGTCTTACTATCATATCGTCTGTTCATGGGTCTTATGACATTCCAAGAGATATTATAGACTTACTTCATTATGCATTGCATTCATTTATACATGTACGTTGACCCATGACCAGATGGCATTATATACGCATATATTATATGTATATATGGGATATAGGAAAAAGTTATAGTGTTATATACGCACCACCACTTGATCAGCTGGTCTACGATAATGATTTCGCCCACGGAGGCCAAGATGATATGATAGGATGCCCACAGAGGATTAATGATGTTATGTACGCACATACCTATGCATGATGTGACATTTATACGCATATGCATGGCATTATAAATGTTTCATGATTCACAGAGCTATTCATACTTACAGGTTGAGTTCTTTACTCCATGTTTCTTTCATGTCTTTTATATACTGCTTTCATGCCTTACATACTAGGTACTTTATTTGTACTGACGTCCCTTTTGCCTGGGGATGATGCGTTTCATGCCCGTAGGTCCCGATAGACAGGTTGAGAGTCCTCCTAGTAGGATATCATTTATCATCTCAACGGAAGGTGTTGGTGCACTCCATTTGCTCCGGGGTTGCCTATCTAGTCAGTATGAATTGGACATGTATTGATTGGTATGGCGGGGCCATATCTTGAAATTTATTACATTTATGTACTCGTAGAGGATTGTAGACAGATGTCATGTATATGGATACTTGTATGGCCTTGCCGGCCTATGTTTTGTGTATACAAATGATCATGTCGGCCTTATAGGCCCGTATGTCGCATGCATAAGTTTCTATATCATGTTGGGTCGTCCCATGTCGAGTATTCTCTTATGTTGAATTCTAGTTATCTCATGACGGCCTTTCCGACTCATTTACCATGATAGTATGATAAGAAGGATACGTTACATTGGCACTCGGTTGAGTTAGGCACTGGGTGCCCGTAGCATCCCTACGGTTTGGGTTGTGATAAAATTGGTATCAGAGCAGTTCTGTCCTAGGGAGTCTACAAGTCGTGCCTAGTAGAGTCTTGTTTATGGGTGTGTTGTGCACCACACTTATAAGCAGGGGGCTACAAGGCATTTAGGACTGTCACTCTTACTTCTTACTCTAGATCGTGTGGTAGAGATCAGTTGTAACAATTCATACTCCTAAATTATATTTTATTCATAATACAATGATACCTACATCCAGAAAGACAGTTGGTAAGAGGTTGAATGTGGATGCGGAAGAGTTGAGTAAGAGGAACCTGATTTTGCATCATGCTTATGATGAATAAATGTAAGGTCTTTAGCAGATCATGTATGTACTAAGACGTGTAAGTTTATTGATAATGAGTCATAAGGCATGAATATCTATCCACCCCTACGGTAAAAAGCAATTAGAGAATCAGAAGGTAGATACAAGTTTCAACAAGGAAAAGAAGCAAGGTGAAGAAGGATATGAGGTACCCAGTTAGTGAAGATTATCAGTATTTACAATTCAGGCAGAGAAATATAAACATTTTGAGTTACTTTCAACAGTAACAGAGATATATACAATTGACCACACCTATCTCAATTATGTTATATGGGAGCTAACAGATATAGTTTAAGAGTAGGAAGGAATACCAGGATCCAGCTGGGGTTAGAGTAACCCAAAATCATGGATGCATTGTTATTATTAGCTCTTATTTCCGAAGGATATTGCAAACGTGGTAATAGTTCTCATTGTGAGACACCCAGATGGTGAACTCTAGAACAGTACAATCAGATATGAATACTAGAATTTTCAGAAGATAGCCAGTGGAATCCTAGACGGGATAAATATTTACCTTAGTATGACTCCCATCTCTAGAAAAAAAAAAAGAGGAGAATGTTAGGCATTCTGAAGAGCCCGCGAGATGAAGCAAGGGGAGCTAAAAATGAAAGAACGTTTTATTGAAGTTTTCATAATAAAGTGATAGACAAAAATATTATCCGGAGAATAAGAAGGGAGTAAATGAAGCATTATGAGTAAGATGTGATAAATGGATGATAACAATAAATCAAAATATGATAGGATTACAAATTCTATAGTCAAGTGAAGGAAAAGACAAGAGGTGACATGCCTTGAGACAATAAAAGAGTATAAGCCATAAAGCCATGTCCCCATTTCGAAAAATGCATTGGTGACTCGTACTTGATTACCAGAAGGAAAACTCAAACCCCCGGAGTAATAAATATTAGTATGGGCTAGTGAATAAGATAAACTGAACATGAATTCGGGACCGAAGGATTTGATAATAGTCGACATCGTGAGAATTTCAGAGATCGCGTTCCAGCGATAATAGAATGGACAACAGAAGAATAACCTTTAAGGTCATTCGGGAAGACGTTTCCCTAAAGCAAGCATTGTGAGCAGAGTTAAGCTTAAGGGACTAAGTGTGACAGTTACACTAGGTGTCACCCTCGTGCGTAAGAAATTTAGTTATCCTTAGTACATAAGGGTTACCGCAAGGCGGGTAAGATGTCAGTAAAGATTTGAAAAGATGCCAAAGATGAAGAGGTAACTATGGAATAGTAAAGAAAGAATACGGTAAAAAGGTGAAAGGAATGAGATTGAATTTATTCAGATCCTACAAATATGATACGACTCCAGAACATTATGCAAGCATGACGCCGGAGAGAGGCAGTAAGGGTTCTGCATCAGATGATACTGATAAATAAGTGGGAATGAATACTCGATACATAAGGAGCAGTACAAGAGGTAAGTCAAGACAAAGGACATAACCCAAAAGGGGTTACGCAAAATATAGATATAAGAATGAACCAACGAGTAGTCTGTACTTGATTCAGGAAGAGCCTAGTTATGGCTAGACAAGAGGTCAGGGATAAATAAATAGATCATGCAAGATAGACATAGTGAACCCTAACATAGTGAATTCAATCTCGGAGATATGACATCGTAACCCTTGAGAAATATTCAGATAGGAGTTGGAGTAAGTAAAGGTACCGTATAAGTGTTACGAAAATAAGAGAGAGTGCAACTAAAGAGACAATCAAAATTTGAGTTAAGAAGTAACCCTACAAGCACAAGGGCATGGATGTATGTAACTAAGGATATTTGTAGGGGAGTAAGAACATCGAAAATTCCTTCGGGTATACAATATAACAAGCTCGTAACTTTACAAGAGCCAGAAGGTCTCCTTAAGTACTACAAAGAAAGACTAGCTGAGGAAATAACGAAGAAGGCTTCCACCTAAGCATAGTGACATAAAGAAGAAATGGTCTTGTAACAACAGTCCCACTACAACATTGTATGCACTCAATAAGAAAGTGGCATATATCATGGCTAATGAACGGGAAGAAGAAGAAAATCAAAAGATGATATTTAAGATCATATGGGTTGCATAGAATTCCAACATGTGTGGGCACTAAGATGAACCAAGTATTCATGCAACAAGTGGCAGAACGACCAGGAAAAGCCATTGCTTACATTTAAAGACAACTGAGAAGGCACGAAAGGAAATCTATGGTGCTGGCAATTTAAAGGAAGATTGCGAGTAGTATAAATAGATATGTGTAGGTCGCAGGCTAAAGTATGATAGAGCGACAAGGTTTTTGGTAGACAAGAGTAAGGTTATGAAAAGGTGGGTGAGAAGGTGACGAGAACAGGTAAGGCCTCGAGATTAAGCCTATCAAAACAAGAGAGCTGATGGTTTCCATGAGTTATAGAAAGCTCGGTACAATCTAAAGGAACTCAGAGGAGTCTAAGAATATGAGCAATTAGAAGAGATAAAATGTTGCCCTAGTAGTAGAATAAGGGTGTAATGGTGATAGATACGAGGATGACGTTTAGGCTTTTGAATGAGTAATGATTTTAAGAAAAGGGATTTCATTAATTGCATGGGATAAGAATACCCATATAAGATTAATCACGCCGGGATGCTATGAAATACAGTTATTGAAGTATAGTATCACCCTAGGTGGATAAGGAAAATCACTTCAGATGCTCCCCGATGAGACGTGAGACCTAGTGACAATATATTACGTAAGAGGTCTCAAGTTATCAGTGGTAGATATAGATCAATATTAAGATGAATCAATAATAGGTGGATAAAAATTCCAAAGTATATGAGGAGGTTATAATGTCATTCTTTAGATGAACAGTAATAAGGAAGCATTAAAGGACTTAGATTTATACATATTGGATAAGTAGTGAGAGAGTAACCTGGAGTTGGGTAGCAAACCTCGGTAATAATAAACCGTAATAAGTGTTATAGTACGGTATGACCTACCTAGATGCACTAAATCCATAAGGACAGATAACCAAGGCTAGGAAACAAAATATAGCAATAGTGGTACATTCAACAAAGTACTAAGCGAAGAACTTCAGTATACCTATAGATTCCCAGAGGGATAGCTTGTCGTAGTCCTGTATATGTTCACAAAGTAAGGCCTAGAGATTGGCTAAAAGCTAGAGAAAAATAAGAGAAGAGTCGCATAGGCGCACATACAAGGAAAAAGACATACAGACTGCATGCTAGAAGGTAGAAATAGTTACGATATTGGAAGAATTGTGACCACGAGTAGCGGTGTGAGAAATAGGCCTAAAGGGGGAATGCCCTGGCCTTTGGATTTATTCATAAAACATTTGCCTAGATGGCAAATGACAATAATAAAGTATTCATAAGAGCCATATGTTATGAGAATGATAAGCGCATTAGTCAACATTCGAGGACGAATGTTCCAAAGAGGAGAATGATGTTACACCCCATGTTTTTGTACGTGAAAGTACGTCGTAAGTCAATTGATGTAATCTTGAAAATGAGATTCTCTTTGGAAGTATATAAAGTGGTTTAATGATGTTACGTCTCATTTTCGCAAGCCTTTAAGAGTATTATTCTGGGATAAATGTTTCTACGGGGACATGTTGTTACACTCCGTACTTCAGACGTCACTTTCATTATAGGATTATCTAATGTAAGCTCAAAAAGGACGAAATCTTTCTACAATGATAAGAAAGGTTTACCGAAGTCTTAAGTAAGTTGAGATGAATATGAGACCTGTTAATCATGATTTAAATGAGTTTAAAATCATGATATGACTATATATGATATTTGGATATGAAATATAAAGTTTGAAAAAATCGGATTAAAGTTGCGAAAAAACCGACTAAGGATTTGCCTTGTAACGGAGCTTTTTGAGCAATAGACTTTGCGTGTTATATAGAAAATTGAAGTTCTTGGAATGTAGTTTCCAACAATCATAACCTTTTGTTCATACGACATCCAGATAAAAAGATATAAGCGTCTGAAGAAAGGCAAATGTGAAGGTGCCAAGTAGCACCTTTTTGACTTTTTAAAAAACGGGATATTTACATCCCTTATCTCATCTCTTTCTCCATTTTTCCGTAGTTCACGACCAAATAACACCCATAACCTTACCCTTAAGCTATCTACAAGGGCTTCAAACATGATTATCATCCCGGGCATGAAATCAAGAAGCAATAACATTAAAACGACCCCTACGACGTAAGTATCGATACATCGCCTCTCTTTTTATTTGTAGTTTGAGTTTTGGAATGTATTTAATAGGTAAGAGTATGCCTAATTTCTGTATTTAAGATTTTAAATATCAAGAAATGTTGATAAATTCGTTTCCTAATAGTTAGAACTCACGGGACGGTGATCGGAAGCAGTGAGTTCGAGTTATTTGACTTGTAGTGGACTGTTTTGTGGGCTGTTTCGTGTTGCTTTTGGGCTGTCTATTTTGCTAATATTTAATGGAGTTTTGGAGGAGAAATTGTGTAGATAAACACCACATAATGGCGAAATGGTGTATTAGTCGTTCTTTATAACATTTTGGGGTGTTTAACGCTACTATAGTTGTCGTTTTGGGTATGAAGTGATTGGGGTGTGTTGGGCTGTTGTAAGCTATATATAACATGGGTATAGACTTTAATACACTATAGAAGGTAATTATATTGTGTTATTTTACGTGATTAAGGTTATCTTGATGTTGATTAAGTTAAATAGATGGACTAGACATGAACTAGTGAATAAAGTTGCCAATTGAGGATAGTTGGAGTTGTGGATTATTTTCTTTATTATAAATACATGGTATAAGGATGGAATAATTGATGAATGAATTCATTGTCTTGTTAATGATATTGTTAAGTTAAAGTAAAAAGTCTATAAGGTGTGATAAGGGGTATACGGATTCCAATCGGAGCTTGTCGCTCGTCGTGAAGTAGTTGTGACTTGTTGTTGTTATATCGTGTCTTGTTATTGATAATTATGTGTTGATGTATTGCTCTGTTTATTGTTATTGGTATAAGGTATTGGAGGAGGCTTTTGTTACAGGGGAGATGCTGCCCAAATTTACATAAACGAGCTACTAGTTTAAGTTGTGGACTTAGCCTTTACTCAACACTGATTTTGAATCTCCTTATGCTATGGTAGATTGAGTTGAGTTATTTGAAGAATTGCTTGGAAGGTATTAAGGACTCAATAGAGTTATGTTATGTTAAGGATATCCCTTATTTCCTTTTATCATGATCCATACGATACAAACAAAACAAGCAAACGTGCAACTTTCATAAATGCCTCTATTCATAGAAGCACTAGGAGTGCCTATGTTCTTGATTCCCCATATGTCTTACTATCATATCGTCTGTTCATGGGTCTTATGACATTCCAAGAGATATTATAGACTTACTTCATTATGCATTGCATTCATTTATACATGTACGTTGACCCATGACCAGATGGCATTATATACGCATATATTATATGTATATATGGGATATAGGAAAAAGTTATAGTGTTATATACGCACCACCACTTGATCAGCTGGTCTACGATAATGATTTCGCCCACGGAGGCCAAGATGATATGATAGGATACCCACAGAGGATTAATGATGTTATGTACGCACATACCTATGCATGATGTGACATTTATACGCATATGCATGGCATTATAAATGTTTCATGATTAACGGAGCTATTCAGACTTGCAGGTTGAGTTCTTTACTCCATGATTCTTTCATGTATTTTATATACTGCTTTAATGAATCCTCTTAGTGCTGGAGTTTTTCTTTGAGTCTATCAATTTCGGTCTAAAGGCCATCCCTTTCGTATCTCATGGCACCGAGGCGAGAATCAAGCTCGATAGTTGTAGATAAAGGGATCCGATTTTGCTCCATGATTCTCTTAAACCTCTCTTTCATTTTGGCCTTCTTCTCCTCGGCAGTGTTGGTTTCCTCAGTTTTGGAGTTCAACTCTGTCTTCAAGTTATTTATTTGATCCTCCAAGGCAGACTCGCACTCGGTAGCAGCAAGCACATCGTCATGTAACTCGGCCCACTTAGCCTTAGCATCTTGAAGATTTTCTTGCAATTGAGCAGATTCTTGACTGTGGGCCATTTTATCTTACTTGCTCTGCTACAACCGAGCCTCGAGCTCTCCCATCTGAGCGGCTTTTTCTTCCAATACCGGAAGGCGTACATCAAGTTTGTTCCTCTCGGCCAAAAGCTGATCCCGCTGGGAAGCAAGTCCTTGTTTGTCAAGAATCAACCTTTGTAGGCCTTCAGAAGAAATAAAGTTAGCCTGCAAATAAAAAATATCAAGGATAGGATTTCCATCGCAACATGTGAATACGGGGAAACTAGTACGGTACCTATGCTTTATTGTGCATGGCATTATTTATCAGGCATTCCCCGAAAAAGGAGTGCATTTTCTTCCAATCTTTCTCTGAGGCCAACAAATTCAGGTAATTCGCAAGCTCCGTTGGCTTGGACAAAAGATGGCACCCTTTCAAAGCCGAAAGAGTGGCACTTCTCCTCCCTCGATGATCTGGGGAAGGGGTTGAATAATTATATCCCAAATTCCCGTGGTTGGGAGATCGAGGAGGAGAAGCATCCCTTTCTTGCTCAGACGGTACCAGTGGAGGAGTAGTAATTATTGCCGGTGGTGAAGGTGCAATAAGTGTCGATGGGCGTGAACCCATCGGTGTAGAAGGTGAATAAGCAGGGGTGGCAAAATAAGTGTTGATTGTTATTGACTCAGTGGTCGGAGGTAGAAGAGGCCCGAGGTCTAAACCCCATGGACCAGAGGAAACAAAGGGGTCGAGGAAATGAGAATCAGCATTCTTGATCAAGCTCATCTTGTCCCAAAGCGCGTCAACTTCATCCGACGTTGGGTTTTGAAGCTCTCCCAGTTAAGTATATGGTTGAGCTGGTAAAGATCCTTTCCTCTTTTTAAGGGGGGCCTTCTCACCACTGGCTTCCCCTTCATCAACAAGGACCACTGCGGCTGGCTCGGTTAATGCTTTCTTTATCTTCTTATTTTGAGACCCAACTGAGGAATAGCGTCGTCTTTTTGGCTTCTTGTTCTCACGCAAAGGACTCCGAGAGGAGGCACCCTCACCGGAAGCAGATCTGCGAGCTCTGCTTCGGGCAAGGGCACCTTGCAACACCTTCTAGCCTCCTCGGGGTGCTCCAAAATGTCGATTTTGGGGCAAATGACAGAGCTCTGCGGAAGTCCTGTATTAAGAAAAATATGGAGTAAGAAACCTTTTCATGAAATTACATGTGTTCGCACAAAGACAAAAGGAAGAAGGACTCGGTTTACCATGATTTTTGGCCTTCCACCCATATTTATGGGCCATTTCCTTCCACCGACGGGATTTTGGTATCGTGATTTCAAGAATATGCTGAACCCACTGGTCCAAGACTTGAACATGTGGTAGTTCCCATCGGGTAGATGGAACAAAAGAAACAAGAATATCAGCAACAACGAAAAACAAGTTTTTCACGAAGGAAGGAAATGAATAATCGACAACTTACAAAGGCGATTCCACGACTCAGGAAAAAATAGAATTATGGTCGGGATGATTCCGCTGGTAGCGATGAGGACAAATCACTCTATCCACCCATGATCATTATCATCATCCACGCTAGTGAGAAGAGTGTTGTGGCCACATTTGCTGAAGTTTATTACTCCCCTACGGAAAACTTTAGGAGAGTAAACATCCATCATATGTGAAAGGGTTAGGGTTTCCCTGGTATCCGTGCACAGTTGGCGAAGGCAAGCCACCGTCTGCCATATCGATGAACCTACTTGTGCTAAGCAGACCTGGTACCGGTGACAAACTCCAAAATTATGGGGTCGAGCCCTTCATTCGACCCTAGGGAGAATAGACCCAAGGTAAAGGGATACGTATAGACATACGTAAAACCCTCCTTAGTGAAGGTAACCCGCTCTATCAAATCTGGGCAAGGATTTCAAGATTGGGGCAATTGCAGTCCTCCTTCACAGTAGGGATACTAGAAGGGCGAATTGAGTAGGGATAACTACTAACAGGCCAAGTCCGCGAAGATGCAGAAGTTGCATTCTCTTGAAAGGCTTAGCAGTGCTGAGATGTTGTGGTATGATGGTACTTACAATGGGAGGTTTAGAATCGACATCGGCTTCCTTATCCTTTTTTTTTCTTTGGGTCTCCATCAGAGAGAAGACCGGTGTTTCCAAAAAAAGTAGTGAAATAAGCCATGGTAGAAAAAGGTCAGTAAAATGTTTGCTAAGAAAGTTGGAGGAGATGGAAAAATTTCTAAGAAAATGCAAGGAAGAAGAAGGACTTATGAAAATTTTGGAAGTAAAGAAGTAAAAATAATGAGTAGAAGGGGAGTTATAGATGGCAAAAATCGTGGTCATGATTACCTCGAGAACCGGCAAAAATATTTACTGAATCGTGGGGAAACACGTGTTCAGTGTATTAAATGCAAGAAGACGTGCGTCTTTTCAAGCGTTAGAGACTGTTTAGGAACTTTTATGCCAAGAAAGAAATCTTCACCAACTTCCCAGTGACACTAAGATGTGTTACCGAAAAGTAGGGGGACAATCTATATGGGATAAAATTAATTTATAACAGATGGTCGAATGATAGCATGACATGTGGAACCGAAGGTAAGAAAAAGTCAAGTCAGGCAACGACCAATACCGGACACAATGAATGTAATCGACACCAGTCAAATCCCGAAGGGAGAATATTTAACAGGAGGAGATCAAGGGTTTGCTATCGGATAATATTCAATGAGGGAATATTATCTAACATTAAATGAGCGTTGCAGAGAATATTTGCATTCATGGTTTGCCGTTACATATTCATCAATGACTCCTTTATTATCATTTAAGAGGAGTTTGATCCTAGGATCTTATTTTCCTAGGTAAAGCTATAAATATCAGGCTCAACAGCCATTGTAAACACACAAAATTCTTTGCAAACATATAATGTATTTTACTTTTGCTCTCAATTAAACAACTTTACTGGCTCTTAATCACTGCTTTCACTTTTGTCCAATGCCTCCGAAGCGAGACTTGTCATCTTCTTCAATTTCAATTGCTAAATCTCATTTTTAATGTTATTCTTTATCATTTTTGGATCAAATCAGTTCGCTTGTCTATAAACCACGTAACAAATTTAATTGTACCGTTTTATAGGCAAATATTATTTAACTTCAAAATTTTCTTTAGGTATTTTACTTGGAGTTTGATTTTTCCTTATTTCTAATAATAATGCAAGGAAAATTAACATTTACTAAGATGATAATTAAGACTATTAGTTTTCTCTACATGTGAATGATCTTTGTTTGAAAAATAATAAATAAAGAATTTAAATAATTAAATACTTTGTTAATAAAATATTGAAAAATTCTTAATTTATATGGTATAGTAAAACCCTTTTAGTTGATTTAGCATGCTTTAAAAATATGCATCGATAATAGATGTTGTTAGTGGTCATCAACTCTAATATATAGTTATGACGTGATGTCTAGTAGTAGTTATGGTTGATGGAAGTGGCTAGGATTTGTGGCTATGTGGAAGTGGTTAAATGTGATGGCTAAGTAGTGGTGGCTAGTAGTAGAGCTAGTGATTGTTGGCAGTTGGCAGCAGAAACTAATAGTAGAGGTGGTTGATGGTGGAGACCATAGGTGAAGGTGGTTGGTCGTAGTGGTAGCTAGCAATAAAGATGGATGGTGGTTATAATCGGCAACAGTGGTGGTTATGTAATGGAGGTTGGTGGCGAAGTTGTGCGGTAGTAGTCAGTGATAGAGGTAGTTTGTAGTGGAAGCTGGTGGTCGAGGGGATTGTGCGGTAGTAACAAACCATCGAGGTGATTGATGGTGGTAGATGTGTGGTTATGGCTGACAGTAAAGACTGATTTAGTGATTATGTAATTATAAGGAATAAATTATTGGTAAAAATCCACATTCATGTCTTGTCTTAACAATTTTAGAATTCTAATCAAGATTAGAGTTTATTTTTATTTGAGATAAGAGAAAACTATTTTTCATTTAAAACTCTGCATTATTATTAGTATTAGATACACACATCTTGTGATGATTAATCTCTTATTGTTATAAAATATAGCTCAAAGTAACAATATATAATAAGAAAAAACAAGCTAAGAGATATAGTGAGATAGAGAGAAGGAAGAGATTTTCTTCTTCAGTTGTGTGTATTTTTCTATCTATTACAAGGCCTTTATATAGGCATGAAAAGTGAAGAACAATATGTCATTAAATATGTCATTAAGCATTTGAGATGAAGATCATGGAGGAAGAGTAGACATCCACCGTAATTTGATTTTTCTTATAACACTCTCCATTGGATGTCCATAGATAATATGTCTTGTTAAAACTTTATTAGGAAAAATCCTCTAAAAAATCCTAGTGAAGAAAAAAAAGTACACACATTTATAAATACACCTTTTGGTTGCCTCGTTAAAAACCTTCAAGGAAAACTCAGTGGGACAAAACCTTGTAAGGGGAAAAGAGTACAACGCGTATTAACTCCCCCTAATGAGAGCATCAATTCACATCATTGAGCCTTCGCATCCCAATCTTGTACACTAGTTTCTTGAAGGTTGATGTCGTTAGAGATTTTGTGAACAAATCACCCATATTATCACTTGAACGAATCTGTTTCACATTACTATCACCATTTGTTTGAATATCATACGTGAAAAATAACTTTGGTGAAATGTGTTTTGTGGGTAGTTTGTCACACTTAAAATCACATTTGTCTCTAATAAGATGTATTATAGACCTCAACCATACACATTCTCGACTTGCTTCATGAATAGCAATTATCTCAGCATGATTAGATGAAGTAGCCACGGTTGATTTCTTAGTCGATCGTCAATATATGGAAGTGCCTCCACATGTAAACACATAGCCTGTTTGAGATCGAGCCTTATGTGGGTTAGATAAATACCCAACATCGGCATAACCAACAAGATCAGGACTGCAATCATTACCTTAAAATAATCCCATATCGATAGTTCCTTTTAGATATCACAATATATGTTTGATTCCATTTCAATGTCTTCTTGTAGAAGCAGAGTTATATCTTGCTAAGATATTAACTAGAAAAGTTATGCCAGGCCTTGTAGTGTTAGCAAGATATATTAGTGTACCAATTGCACTAAGATATGATACTTCAGGACCAAGAATCTCTTCATTCTTTTCTTGAGGACGGAAGGGGTCCTTATTCACATCGAGTGATCGAACAATCATCGGAGTACTTAATAGATGTACTTCATCCAAGTAAAACCATTTCAATACCTTTTCTATGTAGGCAGATTGATGAACAAAAGTCTCGTTTGCCAAATGTTCAATTTGCAAACCAAAATATAATTTTGTCTTTCCGAGATCTTTCATCTCGAATTCCTTCTTTAAATAATCAATTGCCTTTTGGAGTTCTATAGAAGTTCCAATAAGGTTTATGTCATCAACATATATAGCAAGTACAACAAACTCCGATATTGTTTTCTTTATAAAAATACATGGACAAATGGCATCATTTATATAACCTTCCTTTAAAAAATACGCATTAAGGCGGTTATACCACATTCTTCGTAATTGCTTTAGACCATACAAAGATCTTTGCAATTTGATTGAAAATATTTTCCGGAACTTTGAATTATGTATGTCTGGCATTTTAAATCCCTCAGGAATTTTCATGTATATCTCATTATCAAGTGAGCTGTAAATATAGGTAACCACATCCATTAAATGCATATCAAGCTTTTCTTGGACAGTAAAACTAATGAGATAACGGAATGTTATAGCATCCATAACAGGAGAATACGTCTCTTCATAATCGATACCAGGCCTTTGTGAAAATCCTTGTGCGACAAGGTATGCCTTATATCTTTGTACCTCATTTTTCTCATTCCTTTTATGTACAAAGAACCATTTATAGCCAATAGTATTAACACAATTAGGTGTTTGGACTACAGACCCAAAAATTTCACGTTTCACAAGTGAAGTTAATTCTGCCTGGATAGCATCTTTTCATTTTGGCCAATCATTTCTCTGTCTACGTTCATCGACAGATTTTGGTTCAATATCCTTATCTTGTTGCATTATTTCAACAGCGACATTATAAGCAAAAACGTTATCGATAACAATATTATTTCGGTTCCATCTTTTTTCCGTTGAGACATAACTTATTGAGATCTCTCCATTCTTATCATTTTCAGGTACCTGAACATCCCTTGAGGTCTTATCATTTGTTAAGTCTTTGTGCTCTTATTGAGCCACTACCTCTATATTATGATTACTTTGATCATTTGCTCCTTTTCTTTTTCGAGAATTTTTATCCGTAGAACCGATTGGTCTACTATGTTTCAAGCGTGATTTAAACTCATTTGCTTTAATTGATTGTCCTACCGAGATATCAACTCGAATTGGAGCATTATCAGCTGGAATATGTGACTTAGGCACCCTTGGTAGGTCAGTGAATGTATCTGGTAGTTGATTTGCAATATTTTACAAATGAATTATCTTTTGAACCTCTTATTCACATCAATTTGTTCGAGGATCTAAATGAGATAGTGATAATACATTCCAATCTATCTCATTTCTCAGCTGCTTATTTTCTCCCCCTAATGTAGGGTATACTGATTCATCAAAATGACAATCAAAATATCTTGCCGTAAATAAATCTCCAGTCATAGGCTCCAAATATTTTATAATAGAATGACATTCATACCCAACATATATCTCCAACCTTCTTTTGGGACTCATCTTTGTGCATTGTGGTGGAGCAATTGAAACATATACCGCAAATCAAAGATTCTAAGATGGGAAATATTTGGCTCCTAACCAAAAGCCAATTGCAATGGGAAGACTTTATGATAACTTGTGGGCCTTATCCACATAAGTGCTGCTGCATGCAAAATAGCATGACCCCATACTAAAACGGGGAGTTCTGTTCTCATAAGCATTGGTCTAGTAATTAATTGGAGGCATTTGATCAATGATTCCGCTAGACCATTTTGTGTATGAACATGAGCAACCGGATGCTTAATTGTTATCCCAATTGATATACAATAATCAGTAAAGGCCTGAGATGTAAACTCACCAGCATTATCAAGACAAATTGCCTTAATTGCATAATCTGGAAATTGTGCTCTTAGCTTTATTATTTGAGCTAACAATCTCGCAAATGCCATATTGCGAGTTGATAGTAAGCACACATGTGACCATCTTGTAGATGCATCTACCAAAATCATATAATATCTGAATGGTCCACATGAAGGGTGAATGGGCCCACATATATCACCCTGTATACATTCCAGAAATGTAGGGGATTCCATCCTAACTTTAATAGATGATGGTCTAATAATTAATTTGCCTTGAGAACATGCAGCACAAGAGAATTCCTTAAATTGAAGAATCTTTTGGTTCTTCATTGAATGTCCATGTGAATTCTCAATTATTTTACGCATCATAGTAGAACCAGGATGACCCAACCGGTCATACCAAATAATAAAATTATCTTGATTAGTAAACTTCTCACTTACTAGGGTATGTGTTTCAATCCTGCTAATACTTGTGTAATATAAGCCGGAGGAAAGAGCGGGTAACATTTCAAGCACATATATCTTACCCGACTTTATTGTAGTAATATAAAGATATTCAATCTTTTCATTATTTGTATTCTCAATGTGATATCCATTTTGGCGAATATCTTTGAAACTTAGTAAGTTTCTTTGAGACTTACTACAATATAATGCTTCATTAATAGGCAAATTTGTTCCTTCGGGTAGTAATAAATTTGCTCTTCCTGAGCCTTCAATTAATTTTGTACTGCCAGATATTGTATTAACATTGGATTCTTTCATCACCAAATAAGAGAAATAGCTCGTATCTCTTAAAATAGTATGTGTTGTAGCACTATCCAAAGACTCATATCATCTTTATTGATCTTGGATCTAACTAAAGACTCGGGAATTTCCATATTCTTTATAAATAAACAAAAAGTATATCATAAGAAATACGAAAGACTATAGATAAAAGAAACATTAGAAATTACACGAGGAATGTAGAAACTAGCATATATGATACTTTAGGAAAGTACACTAAGAATGTAACGACCAGACCGGTCGTTTTGAGCTCTAGCACATCATTCAGCGGTTTAAGATCCTGAGTAGCTTCACTTCAGGTATTATGACTTGTACACATGGTCGTAATTTAATTTCGAGAAGTTCGGATTGATTTGAAAAGAAAATTCTAATTTTGGAAGCTTTAAGTTGGAGGATTTTACTAAAGTGTAATTTTTTAGTAGACGACCTCGGAATCAGGATTTGAAGGTTCCAATAGGTTTGTATGATGATTATGGACTTAGGCATATATCCGAATCGGCTTTTGGTTGACCCGGGAGCATTTCGGCGCCTATTGTGGAAGTTGGCATTTTGGAAGAATTTCATAAAAATTGGGTTGATGCGTAGTTCAATATTATCGATGTCAGTTTGGTATTCTGAGTCTGGGAATAGCTCCGTATGGTGATTCTAGTATTGGGAGCACATCTGGAAGTAGATTTGGAGGTCCGTAGGTCATTTCAGGGTCATTTGGCGAAAGTTAGAAATTTGAAGGATTTTTGAGAAGTTTGACCGAGAGTGGACTTTTTGATATCGGGGTCGGATTCCGATCTCGGAAGTTAGAGTAGGTCCGCAATGTCAATTATGACTTATGTGCAAAATTTGAGGTCAATCGGACGTGATTTGATAGGTTTCGGCATCGATTGTAGAAGTTTGAAGTTTCAAAGTTCATTAAGTTTGAATTGGAAGGTGATTTATGTTTTTAGCATTATTTGATATGATTTAAAGGCTCTAACTAGTCCGTTTTATGATTTCAAACTTGATGGTATGTTTGGACGGGGATTCGAGGGGGCCCGATGTCGTTCGGACGATGCGCAGATTGAGTTGGAAACTCAAAAGGGCTGCTGGTTGCATCAGTTCTGGTGTAACCGCACCTGCGAGCTTTGGGCCGCAGGTGCGAGGGTTCGATCGCAGAAGAGGCTCTGAAGCATTTGGCCAGGGACCGCATGTCACGACCCAGAATCCTAACCTGTCGTGATGGCGTCTATCTCGATATTAGGCAAGCCGACAATCTCAATAAACCACAATTTCTTAAAGTTTGAAAAAACATAATAATTTGAGTTTAATAAAAGGCCTCATAATTTCCGATACAAACACTCCCAAAACCTGGTGTTACTAAGTACACGAGCATCTAATACGAATATAAGTCTAGAAATACGGTCTATAATAGTCTAAGACCAAATACAGTAAACAAGGAGATAGGGAAAGAGAGACAAGGTCTGCGAAACACGGCACCTACCTCTGAATCTCCCGAAAATCAACCGTGCTAGAGAATCAACACCTGATATGCTCGGGAACACCTGGATCTGCACACGAAGTGCAGGGTATAGTATGAGTACAACCAACTCAACAAGTAACGATAATAAATAAGGAACTGAAGATAATGACGAGCTACACAGTTACAGTTCATTTTAAGTAATTCCAGTAGAGAGTAGGCATGCTTTCAATTCCAAAAGTTTAAACCAAATCAGGTTTATATAGTTCAAGTTCAGGTAATCCGGATATAAAACCTTTCAGAAAATTTCACAGCAATGATAGATAGCAATTAAGTGCAACAATAAATGAAAAGCAAGTACAGCCTCTTAGGGCAACAATCACTCACTGGGCTCCCAGCCCTCAGCACTCACACTCAATGGGTACCCGCGCTCACTGGGGGTGTACAGACTCCGGAGGGGCTCCCACAGCCCAAGCGCTATAATCTGCACGGCCAACTCACGTGCCATAGTATCAATATCTGGATCCGCACGGATAACTCACGTGCTGCACCGACAACTCACGTGCTATAGTATCAATATCTGGATCTGCACGGCCAACTCACGTGCTACGCAGACAACTCATGTGCAATAGTATCAATATCTCACAATCAGGCCCTCGGCCTCACTCAGACATAAATCTATCTAGTCTCTCGGGCTCTCAATAATCATAAATTCAGCCCAAACAACAATGATATGATGCATCAATAATGAACAATAGAGACTGAGATAAAATAAACAGTAAACTGTGACTGAGTACCAAACAATAATTTAGCAGATAATTCAACATGTACACAGCCGTTGTGGGTCCCAGCAGTACCAACATATAGCCTAAACATGGTTTCTAACATGCCTTGCAGTCGAATTTCCACAACACATAGAGAGCATATAGCTAACAACAAGTTATTGAACTTTACAGTCTCACTGGACGGACCAAGTCACAATCCCATCGGTGCACGCCCACACGCCCATCACCTAGCATGTGTGTCACCTCCAAAGTAATCACATGATACAAAAATCTGGGGTTTCATACCCTCAGGACCAGATTTAAAACTGTTACTAACCTTAACCCGTGTAATTCTTTATTCCGCTACGCTCTTGCCACGAGAATTGGTCTCTGAAAGCCTCGTATCTAGCCACAATTAATTTGATTCAGTCAATACAAATTATTGTAATTAATTCCATAAGGAAATACTAATTTTCCAATAAAATCCGAAATTAACTCAAAATTCGCCTATGGGGACCATGTCTCGGAACCCGACAAAAGTTAAATAATATGAACGATCATCCAACCACGAGTCCAACCATACAAATTTTACCAAAATCCGACATCAACTCAACCCTCAAATCTTCAATTAAAGTCTATGAAGATTTCTACCATTTTCAACCCAATCTTTACCCATTTGAACTTAACAATCTTTCCACAACCTTATTGGTATGTATACATAATACTCTTACACCCAAGAATCATACTATTAATCACCCATCTTTACTCCAAACCCGAAATTGAAGAATTGAGGAAAGAAATTCTTACCTCTTTGAAGCCCTAGCAAGATCCTTGTGAAATCTTCAAACCTTGAACAAGAATTGATGGATAAATGACTAAGTCTTCACTTTCTCTCTCTAAAATGCTCTCACCTCTCTCTAAAATATCATATGAAACTCTTCAAAATGACCCCAATAGTGTTTTATAAGAATGGGGTCGGGTTTATAAAACCAGAAAAATGAAGCTCTGGAATAGGTTCTGCGATCGCATATGCGACCGCATATCGGTCGCATAAGCGGTATCCAATACTTGCAAATATCTGTCTGTGTATGCGGTCACTATGCGGCCCTAATACATGTTCTGCGGTCGCATAGTGACCGCATAACAGTTATGCAGTCACTATGCGGCCCGCATACCTGTTCTGCGGTCGCATAGTGACCGCAGAACAGTTATGCGGTCGCATAGTCGACCGCAGATTTCATCCAAACTGGCCCTCTTATGCCTCACTTTTGCGGCCATTATGCGGCCCGCAGAGTGATTATGCGGTCGCATAATGGACCGCAGAAACACGTTTTTCCACCAAAAAATTTCCTTTACTTCCCGATGCATTGTTCAATCCAAAAAGTCTGAGCTGCGACGAGATTTTCTACAACCTTTGTACTAATTGATATACCTCGACACCACAAAACCTTAATTTTCATAGCAAAAATTCTTCGGGTCACTACACATACGTCAACATCTGGTCAACCTTTTCAACTAAATTTCGAAACCTTGGAACTAGGTGTTCCAAATCATTCAAAAAACTCACTGGACCCGAACTAATTACCCCCGACAAGTCACATAACAAATGTAAAGCATAAATTGAGCAGTAAATGGGGGAACGGGATTGCAATAGTCAAAACGACCAGCCGGGTCAATTTATGCATAAATCGAACGTGCTTAGAATCATACCTGGAGTCTCAAATAGGTGTGGATATTTGTTTCGCATCTCCTGCTCAATCTCCCAAGTAGCTTCTCCGACTGGTTGGCCTCTCCACTGCACCTTCACCAAAACTATATTCTTTGATCTCAACTTTCGAACCTACCGGTTTAAAATGGCCATCGGCTCCACTTCATAAGTCAAATTACAGTCCAGCTGCACTGTACTGAAATCCAAAATATGAGACGGATCCCCGACATACTTACGGAGCATGGATCCATGGAACACTGGATGAACACTTGATAGACTGGGTGGCAAAGCAAGTTCATAAGCCACTTCTCCAATTTTCTTAAGTATCTCAAAAGGCCCAATATACCGAGGGCTCAACTTGTCCTTCTTTCCGAACCTCAACACACCCTTCATTGGTGAAATTTTGAGCAGAACCTTCTCCCCAACCATGTAAGCAACATCACGGTCCTTCCTGTCGGCATAACTCTTTTGTCTAGACTGCGCCGTGCAAAGCCGCTCCTGAATCACTTTAACCTTCTCCAAAGAATCCTGAACCAAGTCAGTACCCAATATACTAGCCTCACCCGACTCAAACCAACCAACTGGAGATCGACACCGTCTCCCATATAATGCCTCATATGGAGCCATCTGTATACTCGACTGGTAGCTGTTATTATAAGCAAACTTGGCAAGTGGCAGAAATTTATCCCAAGAACCTCCAAAATCAATGACACAAGTGCGTAGCATATCCTCCAATATCTGAATAGTGCACTTGGACTGTCCGTCTATCTGAGGGTGAAATGTTGTACTCAACTAAACCTGTGTAACCAATTCTCGCTGCACTGCTCTCCAAAATTGTTATGTAAACTGCGTGTCCCGATCTGAAATGATGGACACTAGCACACCGTGTAGGCGAACAATCTCACAGATATAAATCTCACCCAACCGCTCCAAAGAATAATTAGTACCAACTGGAATAAAATGCGCAGACTTGGTCAACCGATCCACAATCACCCAAACCATATCAAACTTCCTCAATGTCCGTGGAAGCCCAACTACGAAGTCCATGGTAATGCGCTCCCATTTCCACTCCAGAATTTCAAGTCTCTAAAGTAATCCTCCCGGTCTCTGATGCTCGTACTTTACCTGTTGAAAATTTAAACACCGAGCTACAAACCCAACTATATCTTTCTTCATTCGCCTCCACCAATAATGTTGCCTCAAATCCTGATACATCTTCGCGGCACCTAGATGAATGGAGTACCGCGAACTGTGAGCTTCCTGGAGAATCAACTCATGCAAACCATATACATTAGGCACACAAAGCCTACCTTGCATCCGTAATACATCATCATCTCTAATAGTGACTTCCTTGGCATCGCCGTGCTGAACCGTGTCCTTAAGGACAAGCAGATGGGGATCATCATACTGCGCTCTCTGATGCGATCATATAAAGAAGACCGAGAAACCACACAAGCCAAAACTCGTTTTGGCTCGAAAATATCCAATCTAACAAACTGGTTGGCCAAGGCCTGAATATCCAAGGCTAAAGGCCTCTCTGTTACCGGTAAGTATGCTAAGCTGCCCAAACTCTCTGCCTTACGACTCAAGGCATCAACCACCACATTTCCCTTTCCGGGATGATAAAGAATGGTGATATCATAATCCTTAAGTAACTCCAACCACCTTCGTTGCTGCAAATTAAGATCCTTCTGTTTAAACAGATATTATAGACTCCGGTGATCGGTATAAACCTCACAATGGACACCGTACAAGTAATACCGCCAAATTTTCAAGGAATGAACAATAGCTGCTAACTCAAGGTCGTGGACTGGATAATTCTTCTCATGTACCTTTAACTGTCTGGACGCATAGGCACTCACCCTACCGTCTTGCATCAGTACTGCACCGAGACCAATACGCGACGCGTCACAATACATAGTATAAGACCCTAAACCTATAGGCAACACCAATACTGGAGCTGTAGTCAAAGCTATCTTGAGCTTCTGAAAGCTCTCTTTACATTCATCCGACCACCTGAACGGAGCACCTTTCTGGGTCAATTTAGTCATAGGCGATGCAATAAATAAGAAACCCTCCACGAAGCGACGATAATAACCAGCCAAGCCTAGAAAACTCCGAATCTCGGTAACTGAAGATGGCCTGGGCCAACTCTGAACTGCCTCTATTTTCTTCGGATCCACCTTAATCCCTTTCACTGGACACTATGTGTCCGAAGAATGCTACCGAACTAAGCCACACTTAGAGAATTTGGCATAAAGTTTCTCCTCTCTCAGCCTCTTTAATACAATACTCAAGTGTCGTGCATGCTCCTCCTGGCTACGTGAGTACACCAGGATATCATCAATAAATACTACGACAAATGAGTCAAGATATGATTGGAATACACTGTTCATCAAGTGCATGAATGATGTCGGGGCATTTGCTAGCCCAAACGACATTACAAGAAATTCATAGTGGCCATAACGAGTTCTGAATGTCGTCTTTAGAATATCCAAATCCCGAATTTTCAACTGGTGGTACCCAGATCTCAAATCAATTTTAGAGAATGCCCTCGCTCCCTAAAGTTGGTCAAATAAATCATTAATACGCGGCAAAGGATACTTATTCTTGATTGTAACTTTGTTCAACTGCCTGTAATTGATACACATCTGCATAGTACCATCTTTCTTTTTCATAAACAGAACTGGTACACCCCAAGGGGACACACTAGGCCTAATAAACCCCTTATCAAGAAGTTCCTGAAGTTTCTCTTTCAATTCTTTTAACTCAGCTGGTGGCATACGATACAAAGGAATAAAAATGGGCTGAGTAACCTGCACCAAGTCAATACCGAAATCAATATCCCTGTCGAGCGGCATACCCGGCAGGTCTGCAGGAAATATATCAAGAAAGTCTCTCACTACCGGTACTAAATCAATAGTAGGAGTATCTGCATCAACATCTCTCACAAAAGCCAAGTATGACAAACACCCCTTCCCAACCATATGTTGGGCTTTCAAATAAGAAATTATCCTACTAGGAACATAATCTAGAGAACCTCTCCACTCAACCTTTGGCAACCCCGGCATGGTCAACGTCACGATTTTTGCGTGACAGTCCAGAATAGCATGACATGGAGATAACCAATCCATACCCAGGATTACATCGAAATCAGACATACCGAGTAATAAAAGATCAACCCTTGTCTCCAGTTCCCCAATAGTTACCACACACTATCCACAGTAATAATATAGCCCACTAGTGTAGATACACTAACAGGTGAAACTAAGGACTCACAGGGCATATCCAGATAATGAGCAAAATACAATGGTACATATAAATAAGTGGAACCAGGGTCAAATAATATAGAAGCCTCCCTATGGCACACTGAAACAATACATGTGATCACTGCATCTGAAGCAACAACATATGTCCTGACAGAAAAAGCATAGAATCGGGCCTGACCGCCATTTGATCGGCCTCCCCCCCTTGAGAGACCCCTAGTTGTTCGACCCCCACCCCGAGCTAGCTAGGCGGGTGGTGGAACTGCTAGTGCTGGTGCCGTCAGTCGAGGACTCTGGTGGGGAGCCCCACTCAATAACCTAGGACACTCTCTCTTGAAATGACCAAATTCCCCGCACTCGAAACAACCCCTTCTCTGACGAAACTGTTGCTCCTGATATCCCGAGGAATTACCTGTAGAAGCCTGAGCGGACGAGGCATGATGAGAACTCTGCGTTGGTAGTGCACTGAATGAAGACTGGCCTGAGTGTGCACTGTAAGAACTGTGGCTAGCTGATTCACCACGATGAGCTGGACAACCCGTCTGAGCGTGTCTATAAGAATGACCTCTACGGCGGTAAAACTGACCCCCTTGAAGGAACACCGTTGTAATCACCTGGAACACAAGGCCTCTTAGCATCCCTCTCTCCACGTTGCTGGCTACGAACCATCTCTATTTGCTGAGCAATGTCAATTACCTCATCAAAAGTAGCACCAGACACCCTATCCCTAGTCATAAGTAACCGCAGCTAATATGTAAGGCCATAGATGAACCTCCTAGTCCTCTCCCTATTAGTGGGAACCAACCAGACTGCGTCATAAGCCAACTCAGAAAATCTCATCTCATACTGCATCATATACATGCCATCCTGATGTAACTGCTCAAACTGTCTGCACAGCTCTTCTCTGCGAGACTGCGGCACGAACTTCTCCAAAAAGAGAATGGAGAATTACTGCCATGTAAGTGGTACTACACCAACTGGCCTGCGCGTCTAATAAGCCTCCCACCATTTGAAGGCAGCCCCGGAAAAATGAAAAGTAGTGAAAGAGACCCCACTGGTCTCCAGAATACCCATTGTCCAAAGCATCTGCTGATACCTATCCAGAAAACCCTTAGCATCCTATGACTCAGTACCGCTAAATGGTGAAGGTCGAAGCCTCTCAAATCTCTCAAGTCTCCTCTGCTCATCATCTGCCATAATAGGAACTACCGGGGCCTAAGCAGCTATAGTCGACTGGGCTGGTAGCACCCCCGGTATCTGAAGTCCCTGTACTACCTGGTCTGGAGTACGGGCAACAGGGGTATGAGTACCTCCCTCGGCCTGAGAATTGGAAGGTGCGGCCCGAGCCGAAACCACCTGAGCAAGACCAGTGCAAGCTGCCAATATCTGGGCCAAAGTCTCCTGAAGGCCTGGAATCTCAATGGGCACAACTGGTGCCTGAGCTGGTCCTGTCGGCTAAGCTATATCTCGAATATGCTCCTGACCTGGAGCAATTGGTGGTACTACAGGTGCAGGTCCAACTGTGGTACGAGCTACACCTCGACCTCTACCTCGGCCCGGGCCTCTACCACGGCCCTGGCCTCTCGCGGCCCTAACTAGTGGCACTGGTGGCTGACCGTCCAATTCGGTAGTACGTGTTCTCACCATCTGTGAAAGAATAGAATAAAAAAAATTTAGTTTCCGGAATCAACAATTTCGCACGATAGAATACAAGAAAGTGAAATTTTCCTAAGGGTTCTACAGCCTCTCGAAGATAAGTACAGACGTCTCTGTACTGATTCGCAAGACTCTACTAAACCTGCTCATGACTCGTGAGACCTATGTAATCTAGGCTCTGATACCAACTTGTCACTACCCAGAATCATAACCTGTCATGATGGCGCCTATCTCGATACAAGGCAAGCCGACAATCTCAATAAACCACAATTTCTTAAAGTTAGAAAAAACATAATAATTTGAGTTTAATAAAAGGCCTCACAATTTCCGATACAAACACTCCCAAAACTTGATGTCACTGAGTACATGAGCATTTAATATGAATACAATTCTGGAAATATGGTCTATAATAGTCTAAGACCAAATACAGTAAACAAGGAGATAGGAAAAAAGAGACAAGATCTGCTAAACACGGCAGCTACCTATGAATCTCCGGAAAATCAACCTTGCAAGAGAATCAACACCCGCTATGCCCGGGAACACCTAGATCTGCACACGAAATATAGGGTGTAGTATGAGTAAAACCAACTTAGCAAGTAACAATAATAAATAAGGAACTGAAGATAATGACGAGCTACATAGTTACAGTTCATTTTCAGTAATTCCAGTAGAGAGTAGGCATGCTTTCAATTCCACAAGTTTAAGCCAAATCAGTTTATACCGTTCAAGTTCAGGTAATCCGGATATAAAATCTTTTAGAAAATTTCACAGCAATGACAGATAACAACTAAGTGCAACAACAAATGAAAGGCAAGTACAACCTCTCAGGACAATAATCACTCACTGGGCTCCTAGCCCTCAGCACTCACACTCAATGGGTACCCGCGCTCACTGGGGGTGTACAGACTCCAGAGGGGCTCCTACAACCCAAGCGCTATAATCTGCACAGCCAACTCACGTGTTGCACGGACAACTCACATGCTATAGTATCAATATCTGAATTCGCACGGCCAACTCACGTGCTATAGTATCAATATCGGGATCCGCACGGCCAACTCACGTGCTGCACGGACAACTCACGTGCTATAGTATCAACATCTCACAATCAGGCCCTCGGCCTCACTCATTCATAAATCTCTCCAGCCTCTCGGACTCTCAATAATCATGAAATCAGCCCAAACAACAATGATATGATGCATCAATAATGAACAATAGAAACTGAGATAAAATAAACAGTAAACTATGACTGAGTACCAAACAACAATTTAGCAGATAATTCAACATATAAACGACCTCTATGGGTCCCAGCAGTACCAACATATAGCCTAAACATGATTTCTAATATGCCTTACAGTCGAATTTCCACAACACATAGAGAGCATATATCTAACAATAACTTATTCAACTTTACAGTCTCACGGGACGGACCAAGTCACAATCCCCTCGGTGCATGCCCACACGCCTTTCACCTAGCATGTGCGCCACCTCCAAAGTAATCACATGATACAAAATTCCGGGTTTCATACCCCCAGGACCAAATTTAAAACTATTACTAACCTCAACCCGTGTAATTCTTTATTCCGCTATGCTCTTGCCACGAGAATTGGTCTCCGAAAGCCTCATATCTAGCCACAATTAATTTGATTCAGTCAATACAAATGATTGTAATTAATTCCATAAGAAAATACTAATTTTCCAATAAAATCCAAAATTAACTCAAAAATTACTCGTGCGGCCCACGTCTCGGAACCCGACAAAAGTTACAGAATATGAACGCCCATCCAACCACCAGTCTAACCATACAAATTTTACCAAAATCCGATATCAACTCGACCCTCAAATCTTCAATTAAAGTCTATGAAGATTTCTACCATTTTCAACCCAATCTTTACCTATTTGAACTTAACAATCTTTCCACAACCTTATTGGTATGTATACATAATACTTTTACACCCAAGAATCATACTATTAATCACTCATCTTTACTCCAAACTCGAAATTGAAGAATTGAGGAAAGAAATTCTTACCTCTTTGAAGCCCTAGCAAGATCCTTGTGAAATCTTCAAACCTTGAACAAGAATTGATGGATAAATGACTAAGTATTCACTTTCTCTCTCTAAAATACTCTCACCTCTCTCTAAAATATCAGATGAAATCCTTCAAAATGACCCCCAATAGTGTTTTATAAGAACAGGGTCGGGTTTATAAAACTAAAAAAATAAAGCTCCGGAACAGGTTTTGCGGTTACATATGCAACCGCATATCAGTCGCATAATTGGTTTTCAATACTGGCAAACATCTATCTGTGTATGCAGTCACTATGCGGCCCGCACACCTGTTCTGCGGTCGCATAGTGACCTCAGAACTGTTATACGGTCGCATAGTCGACCGCAGATTTCATACAAACTGGCCCTCTTCTGCCTCATTTATACGGCCATTATGCGGCCCGCAGAGTGATTATGCGGCCATTATGTGGCCCGCAGAGTGATTATGCGGTCGCATAATGGACCGCAGAAATGCATTTTTTCGCTAAAAATTTTTCTTTACTTCCCAGTGCATTGTTCAACCCAAAAAGTCCGAGCCGCGACGAGCAAGCTCTCCGCGAGAAATTTCTACAACCTTTGTACTAATTGATCAACCACAAAACCTTAATTTCCTTAGCAAAATTTCTCTGGGTCACTACACACACGTCAACATCTGGTCAACATTTTCATCTAAATTTCGAAACCTTGGAACTAGGTGTTCCAAATCATTTAAAAATCTCACCGGACCCGAACCAATTACCCTCTGCAAGTCACATAACAAATATAAAGCATAAATTGAGCAGTAAATGGGGGAACAAGATTGCAATAGTCAAAACGACCGGCCGGGTCGTTACACCGCAGGTGCAGAATTTTGTGTGCACCCGCAAATGCGCAGGTGTGGGACTGGGCGCAGAAGCAGCACGATTGACGTAGAAGTGGGCTCTCATTCATAGAAGCGGGCCTCCCTGGGCTTGAAGGCCTCCGCAGAAGCAGACCAAGCACCGTAGGTTCGGTACCGCAAATGCGGCCAACGCACCGCAGGTACGAAGATCGCTAGGTAGTGAGGTTTTTATAAAACGGGCTTTTGGCCATTTTCATTTCATTTTCTCCATGAGAGCCGACCTTGGAACGATTTTGGAGCACCATTTTCACTGTCCATAATGAGGTAAGTGATTTCTACCACTTGAGAGTTAAATATACGAATTTAGGCTTGAACATTCATGGAAATTTGTAGAAATTTGGAATTTTGAAGAAAAAATTAGAAATTGGTATTCTTGGATTTTGATCACGAATCTGGGCATGAAATTGAGAATAAATTATATATTTGAGTTCGTGGTTTTTTGGGTAGTGCTTGTCTTCGAATATTTTAGGAATCCGGGCACGTGGGCCCGAGGGTTGCTTTATCAATTTTTTCGAGTGGAGTTGAAAATTGTTATAAATTGATTAATTATGAGTATTAGAGTTTATTTTGATTGGGTTGCATCTTATTTGACTAGTTTTGGATCGGCGGTCACCGGTTCGAGGTGTTAGGGCGATGTTGGAGCCGATTTTGGAATGCCAGAGTGAGGTAAGTCTCCTGTCTAAGTCTGTGAGGGGGAAACTACCCCTAGGTGATATATTTGATGTGTACAACTTATTGCGGGGACTACGTACACACGAGGTGACGAGAGTCCGTATGTAGTTAGATTAATGTTATTGTCCGGGTAGACTTAGGTTCACACCATGCTGTACTTGTACTATAGGGATTATCCTTGCTTATTTAATTCCTTATTTTACATTTCTACTTGAGACTAGACTTGCTATTGTAGAGACTTCAAGATTTCATGATTAGTCACCGAATAACTTTACTCCTCCTATGGCATGTTTCTGTGATATATATACACTTCATTGAAAGGTTAATGTTAAAGAAATTACAACTCACACGTTTATTTGTGAGTGGGGTCAAGGACCCGTCAAAGCTTCTTATTCTAATGGGATCTGGCCGTTCACCTCAGTAGGATTATGTATTTCACTCTTATGGGATCGGGTCATTCGCCCCGGTAGGATTATGTATTTTACTCTTATGGGATCGGGACGTTTGCCTCGATAGGATTATGAATTTTACTCTTATGGGATCGGGTCGTTCGTCTCGACAGGATTATGTATTGCACTCTTATGGGATCGGGTCCTTCACCTCGGCAGGATTATGTATTTCACTCTTATGTGATTATGGGTTGTTCTATATTGAAAATGTTAAGAATATTATTATTTACACTGTGAATTCCATCTTTTACTATTTAATCGAAGGAAAATATGATTTCAAAAATATTATTAATGAGAACCAAATTAAGTATTTATTTTTGGCTTGCCTGACAGTGGTGTCTGGTGCCATCACGACCTTTAATGGATTTTGGGTCGTGACAATATGGTATTAGAGCGCTAGGTTCACTTAGGTCTCACGAGTCATGAGCGAGTCTAGTAGAGTCTTGCGGATCGGTACGGAGACGCATGTACGTATCTTCGAGAGGCTACAAGGCTGTTAGGAGCACTTCCCTTCTTGATTTCTTATCGTTCTAATTGATTCTTTTGAGGCTTGTACCTTTATTTCTTTCTTATTCAATCTTATGCAATGTGAAGCGCTTGTTATAGATTGGCAATCGAGGAATTGTCATGGTAATACAGAGGTAGTGCAGGATGTCTCTGCCTGCGTGTTTGATTGGGCTATTACTATCGCCTTGCTGAAGGTCGTCCTATCATTTCAGCTCAGCATCAGTATTTCCTATGGTTTTGAGATTGGCATTGATTGTTATGACAATTCGTGCGTTATTATTGCACCGTGATTGTGTAATAGTAGGATGCTTGTCTATGTGTCGAGGCAGTGAATGACTTGAAAGGAGGTTTTACTTAGTGTATGATTCAGAGGCTCAGTGTTTTATTTCCAGCGGAGGAAAGGCAATTGAACTATGAGTGTTTGGGTTGATGGAGTAACGAGACTTGGTATTTTGAGCGTGGTGGAATTTTCATCTGTGATGTGGTATCGTCGTCCTTGATTGAACGTGTTAATCTCGCCGGTGTTATGTTTTTCTTCAAATTGCCTTCGGGGTAGGGTGTTGTGAAATGGCGTCTGAGATGCGGTTGTCAGAGATAACAGAGTGTAGCAATTTCGGAATCGAATTTGGTACTTCTAGTATTGATGGCTCGAGAAAGATGATATTCTAAGAGGTTTAGAGTTGGGGCAACTCATGTGTTCGGATATTACAGAGATGGATTCGGGTTTGGAGCAACAATTGGGTAGTGAAGGACGAGGAAGTGCACGTGAGAGGTGTCTTGCGGTGGTTGAATTGATAGGAGGTCAAATATGAAAAGTAGAAGTCGAGGAGTTTCTTAAAGGAGAGGGTTTGACCAAAGTGGGAGAGTGGTGGAGTAGCATATGGGTTCCGTGGTATGATAGCCACACGCCTTGAGAGAAGCTTAGAGTAATTTGGGAATCGTGATGGGCAGTGACTAGGACCATGGATTTTATTTGGATGCAACATGACTTCGAGTTTGGAATGCATTGTTAGACCTTTAGCTGATGTCAATAGGGAATAAGAAACCTCGATGAGTCCCATGGTTATGTAATTGTGACTTCAAGCTAAGTGAGAAGGCCCCACCATCTATGATTGGATTGCGTAGTTGTCAACTTGTGCGGTTTCTGGTTATCGGTGTTTTTTTTGGGGGGGGGGGTATTACAACTAAGGAAAGAAAACATCAGTGGTAATTGAGCAAAGGGTTTGAGGAATGTGTGCTATCTTTGACCTTATCGGTTCATGTTCAGGTTTTGGGAAGACCTATTTATGCTTCGTGTGGATGTGATGTATAAGGAGAGGAATTCAGCCGGTTGCTTCTTTGAGAGGGTGTTCATGTGCTAGCAGGACCTTGGAGTTTGATTATATTCGAGGACAAGTCATAGTGGGTGACTCTCAACAATTGTCCTAGTAGGTTCAAAATTTAAGGTGCAGTGCCTAAGGATTTTGAGTCTGTAGTATGGTTAAGTATTGAGTTTTGGCAGCGGATTATGGAAAAGGGGACTTGGAATGTTCTATGTTGTCTACAGTCTGCGGTGCAACATCGGAGGAACGGGAGAAAATAACTTCGGATTCATGAAAGAATTATCAGAATGGGTGTACTCGTTGAAGATGCGAATATGCGCACAAGGAAAGTATGTGATGGTTCATGGATTTTGAGATAACATGGTCTCGTGAAATAACGTCACTCCGGATGAGTGCGGATTTGGGTTCGTTATGATTTAAATAGAGCTATTATTATTCCTAAGGCAAGTCCGGAGTAAATTAAAAGAAGTCGGATCAGTTAGCAATTGTTGAACTGGCATGATGGTGGCAATGATCAATTCCTTCAGCGTGTTGAGTTATACATGTGATTTGTGGCGGTACGTGCGAGGTTTGACGGCCGCCATAATTGATTTTATTTGGAGGTATTCGAGTATTATGACATGTTATGTGTAGATGGATCCTGGAAGAATTATGGTGGTTTAGACCACCACTCGAGGTTTGTATTTTCTGCGGTTATGGGAATTCAGTCACGTGTGGGAATGGTTCTCCTGAAATGAGTTAAGTGAAAAGTTTCTATATGATGAAGTATGTACCCTATTGGTGGTTCGGGAGTTATGGTAAAATTCTTGTACTCTTGCGTATTGGTATGTTAGGTGCAGTGAGTGGCATGGGAATTGGAGGTTGAGGATCAATGTTACAGTTGATGTCGACAAGAATGTCATGAGCTCGGATGAGCAGGGAAAAATTTAGATGTTTAAAGTGAGTTGGTATTATCTTCAGGGTCACCTGAGATCGGTGTCCTGTGTAAGAGGCTTGGTGTACTGGTTTGCGGATTCCCAATTCGCTTTACGACATTAGTATGGCCAGTGGTATAGATGTACAGACTTGCTACCTGGGCGGAATGGTCGTGGGAGCATGCCCCACAGGGGGATTTGTATAAGTGTGACATGTCAGTCACTTGATTGTTAAAGATTGAGACCGAATATGGAGGTCATGGTAATATCGCAAGTGCGAGAGTTTATGCCTGAGAGGCATTCTATTCCTTGGGTTGTAGACCATGTGAGTTCGTTTCGGATTTGACGGTTGTTCTTATGTGTCGTGAATAGGTCATTGTGGGTCCTTGAGGGGCTATTTAGCCAAGCATAGTATGATCAGAATCAGTTTGAGGTCCGTGGATGGATTTAAATGTGATTGCGGGCCCTATATCAGGTCGGATGTGCTCATTTAAGCATAGCGTTGTTTTCGGAGGGATCTTCGGGCCTTGGATGATATTTCTGTTATCGGCCCTTCCGTGTAGTCTCTATTGTGCCATGTGGATTATGAGGCGGTTTGATTATTCGCACTCGTATTGAGATAGTTTGTGGTGTTATGTGAGCAGGATGGCTCTCGAGATGCAGATCATATATTGTACCTTAGTTGTGCTTGAGTTTTATAGCACGTGACGCTACCCGTATCCCCAGGATTTGTACTATGCACTTGGCGTGCTTATGATTGATATTCGGGCACTTCATGAGTATGAGCGTTATGGCTCGATGTGTGTTTTCTTTAGATTGTTATGTGGGGATCAGGTGGAACACCGCCACGGGTATCATGGTTGGATCGGGTTGCACGCCGCAATGGTATCATGTGTGGATTGGGTTGCATGCCACAATAGTGTGTTATTGAGTACAATTTCCCACATCTATTATTGTGTGTTTTGCTTCTCATTTCTTAAGGAAGGTTCATAACATCTTTTCGGTTGTTTAAATTAGTTGTGTGGGTTGAGTAGATCCTTCCAGAGTTTGTTTCCTTATGTATCACATTCGAGTTTGTAGCTTGTTGGCACATTGTGGCATCCTATGAGACTTTTGGCAGTGTCTGAGGTGGCTTATTGCCTAAGCAACTTGTACTGGGTGAGACGAGATTATTGGACCTTGGATCAGTGCGATCAGATTTATATGAAGCATATTAAAGAGTAAATATTGTTATTCAGTCCATAATGAGGTAATGGTTCTTGTCGAGAGGAGAGACTCCATAAATTGTGATTCGGCAGGTGGTTATGAGTTCTACACATCTTCTCTGTCGTGGCAGTATTTCTAGAGTTAAAGCAAGGCTTAAGTGGTCATGAGGTACACCACGGGCTTCGGGTCAGTGGAAATTTTAGCTGTTGTGCCGTGGAAAGATTGCCTTAGGCAAATGAGTTACACGGTGCATGGTAAGAATTCAGTAAGGGTATATAATCATGTGTTGGTACATCATGTAGTGATGGATACAGTGTTTGTATGTTAGAAACAGACCTGGTAGAGAATTTCAGATGTTGCCATTTGGCTCTAAGGCTTATTTGACAAGATAAAAGGGAGGATTTTCATGTTTTCTAGAGCAAATGCGCTCAACTAGGTTATGGTAGCACGGGTAGGTGCACGAGGTGTTAAATAGTGATTTCGGACAAACTCCAGAGCAGTTCTTAGCACGTTCGAGGACGAACGTATGTTTAAGTGGGAGAGAATGTAACGGCCCGACTGGTCGTTTTGAGCTCTAGCGCGTCATTTAGTGGTTTGAGACCCTGAGAAGCTTCACTTCAGGTATTATGACTTGTACACGTGGTCGAAATTTAATTTCGGGAAGTTCTGAGATGATTTGGAAAGAAAATTCTAATTTCGGAAGCTTTAAGTTGGAGGAATTGACTAAAGTGTTATTTTTGAGTAGACGACCTCGAAATCAGGATTTGAAGGTTCCAACAGGTTCATATGATGATTTTAGACTTAGGCGTATGCCAGGATCGAGTTATGGATGACCCAGGAGCGTTTCGGCGCCTATTGTGGAACTTGGCATTTTGGAAGAATTTCATAAAAAGTGGTTTGAGGCATAGTTCAATATTATCGATGTCCGTTTGGGATTCCGAGTATGGGAATAGCTCTGTATGGTAATTTTGGTATTGGGAGCGCGCCCGGAAGTGGATTTGGAGGTCCGTAAGTCATTTCGGGGTCATTTGGCGAAAGTTAGAAATTTGAAGGGTTTTTGAAAAGTTTGACCGAGAGTGGACTTTTTGATATCGGGGTCGGATTCTGATCCCGGAAGTTGGAGTAGGTACGCAATGTCAATTAAGACTTGTGTGCAGAATTTGAGGCCAATCTGACGTGATTTGATAGGTTTCGGCATCGATTGTAGAAGTTTGAAGTTTCAAAGTTCATTAAGATTGAATTGGGAGGTGATTCATGTTTTTAGCGTTGTTTGATGTGATTTAAAGGCTTGAACAAGTCCATTTTATGATTTCAAACTTGATGGTATGTTTGGACGGGGCCTTGGGGTCCCCGATGCCGTTCGGACGATGCGCGGATTGAGTTGGAAACTCAAAAGGGCTACTGATTGCATCAGTTCTGGTGTAACCGCACTTGCGAGCTTTGGGCTGCATGTGCGAGCCCACAGGTGCGAGGGTTGGGCCACAGAAGCGGCTCTGAAGCATTTGGCCAAGGACCATAGGTGAAGAATTTCATGCGTAACGGCGAATGGGGAGGTGCGAGGAGGAAAGGCGCAGGTGCGGGACTAGGCACAGAAGAGCACGCGTGCCGCAGAAGCGGGCTACCGTCTGCAGAAGAGGCCCTCCTTGGGCTTGAAGGCCTCCGTAGAAGCAGACCAAGCACCACAGGTGTGGTACTGCAAATGCGGCAAACGCACCGCAGGTGCAAAGATCGCTGGGCAGTGAGGTTTTTATAAAATGGGGTTTTGGCCATTTTCATTTCATTTCCTCCATGAGAGTCCACCTTGGAACGATTTTGGAGCACCATTTTCATTGTCCATAATAAGGTAAGTGATTTCTACCACTTGTGAATTATATATATGAATTTAGGCTTGAAAAATTATATAAATTTGGGGAAATTTGGGATTTTGAATAAAAACCTAAAAATTGGTATTCTTGGATTTTGATCACGAATCTGGGCATGAAATTGAGAATAAATTATATATTTGAGTTCGAAGTTTTATGGGTAGTGCTTGTCTTCAAAAATTTTCGGAATCCGAGCACGTGGGCCCGAGGGTTGCTTTATCAATTTTTTCGAGCGGAGTTGAAAATTGTTATAAATTGATTAATCATGAGTATTAGAGTATATTTGGATTGGGTTGCATCTTATTTGACTAGTTTTGCATCGGCGGTCACAGGTTCGAGGTGCTAGGGTGGTGTTGGAGCCAGTTTTGGAACGTCGGAGTGAGGTAAGTCTCCTATCTAACTCTGTGAGGGGGCAACTACCCCTAGGTGGTATATTTTATGTGTACAACTTGTTGTGGGGACTACATACACACGAGGTGACGAGAGTCCGTACGTAGTTAGATTGATGTTATTGTCCGGGTAGACTTAGGTTCACACCATGTTGTACTTGTACTATAGGGATTATCCTTGCTTGTTTAATTCCTTATTTTACATTTCTACTTGAGACTAGACTTGCTATTGTAGAGACTTCACGATTTCAAGATTTGTCACTCCTCCTACGGTATATTTCCGTGATATATATATATATATATATATATATACTTCATTGAAAGGTTTTTGTTAAAGAAATTACAATTCACACGTTTATTCGTGAGTGGGGTCAAGGACCCGTCAAAGCTTCTTATTCTAATGGAATCGGGTCGTTCGCCTCGACAGGATTATGTATTTCACTCTTATGGGATCAGGTCGTTCGCCTCGGCAGGATTATGTATTTCACTCTTATGGGATCGGGTCGTTCATCTCGACAGGATTATATATTTCACTCTTATGGGATCGGGTCGTTCGCCTCGGCATGATTATGTATTTTACTCTTATGGGACCGGGCCGATCGCCTTGGCAGGATTTATGTACCACACTCGCATGGGAGCGGGCCGTTCGCCTCGGCAGTTTAATAGATGCATCTATGGTTCGTGTCATTCGACCCTCGACGGTGCACAGGTTAAAATATTTATGTTGGATCAGTTCGTACGCCTTGGTATTTCCTATATCATATCCTCATGGAATTGTGCGTAATATTTGGCAAGAAGCAGGGGTATATGTAAATTTCCCGCCTGATTCGAATTATAACAACCTGCTTGGTGAGATCTAGTATACACATATATATTCTCCGGTTGAGGAGAAATTTGCTAATTAAGAGCTTGAATTTATTGTAAGGAGGATAATTGTACCACATATTATACTTGTTTATTTCATTTATTTACTTTGCCTTATATTTGCTCACCTCCTTATTGTACTTGGTATTATTGGACCACTAGTGAGTGTCGATGTCGACCCCCCGTTACTACTTCTCCGGGGTTAGGCTAGATACTTACTGGGTACATATTGATTACGTACTCATACTACACTTGCTGCATATTTTTGTGCAGGTACATATGTGACTAGTGGCCTTGTGAGAGCAGAGGCGCGTATGCATGCGGGGACTTATGTGAGCTGCATTCCATATTACGACTCGCATCCAGCAGAGTCTCCTTCAGAGTTATTTATATTTTTTCTGTCTTAGTTGTATTCCGGACAGATGTTTTACTTTACTTTTACTTCTTTGTTGATGCTCATGCACTTATGACACCGGGTCTTTAATCGAAGGAAAATATGATTTCAAAAATATTTAAAATAAGAACCAAATTAAGTATTTATTTTTGGCTTGCTTGACAATGGTGTTCGGCGCCATCACGACCTTTAATGGATTTTGGGTCGTGACAAAGAGCAAACTACATAAAGACATAATGTGAAAATAACTTCTTCAGTTAATATCCTCAAATAAGTCTCCAGCTTCTAAATGAGTAATATTTGTAAGGCCTCCAAAATTATCATCTTTATACGCAAGATTTTCCACAGCATCATCATATTTGTTTGAGAGACCTGCTTTATCATCATTATTTTTAAAAGTCAAGTGTGCCTCCACATTGTTATCTTTTCTTTTATTGGATGCTTGATAAAGTTTGACAAAATGGTCAGGTGTACGACAAACACGTGTCCAATAACCTTTCATACCACACATGTGGCAAATATTAACTATGCCTTTTGAGGGATTATTTTGAGGATCCTTATTGTTCTCTTGTTTATTTCCACCATGATGACGATAATTATTTCGTCCCCTTCCATGTCCATGTCCACGTCCACGTCCACGACTATGGCCACATCCACGACCACGATAATAATTTTGTCTTCTTTCAGACTTTTGAGTAGCTGCTACCATATTTACTTCAGAAAATGGTGCATGGGATGTGCTTCATATTTTTTCATTAAAAGGGTATTATGTTGCTCAGGCATGAGATTAATTCAGAATATTTCTTTAAACCCTTTTTACGGTATTGTTGCTGCAATGCCATATTTGAGGCATGAAAAGTAGAAAGAGTCTTTTCCAGTAAATACTCATCATTCATAATTTTCTCACATAATTTAAATTGGGAAGTTATCATGAATACAACAGAATTATATTCACTTACATTTTTAAAATCTTGTAACTATAAGTGAATCCATTCATATCGAGCTCATGGCAATATCGTTGCCTTAAGATGGTCATATCGTTCCTTCAAACTGCTCCATAATTCAAATGGATCTTTTAGAGTTTAAGTATTCTGTCTTTAACCCTTCATCGAGATGATGACGAAGGAAAATCATAGCATTTGCTTTATCCTGGCCTGATGTTTCATTTTCTTGCATAATAGTATTTTCAAGAGCTTTTGTAGCAAAGTGAATTTCAACATCAAGGTCCCATGATAAATAATTCTTTCCGGATATGTCAAGTGCCACAAATTCAAGCTTTGATAAATTTGACATAATGAAAACTGTCATTAAAAAATAGATAAATTAGAATTAATTTGGGTAATTATTTAATAAGAAAATAATAATAATAATAATAATAATAATAATAATAATAATAATAATAATAATAATAATAATAATAATAATAATAATAATAATAATAATAATAATAATAATAATAATAATAATAATAATAATAAGTCATGTAATATGGTATTCATATTTATATAAACAGAATTCAACAAATTTTTGAATCAATAAAATTAACCGAAAAATTCTGTGGCAAATTCTTCATTGAATTCAGAGAAAAATAAACAAAAAGAGAGGTAAAACTCAGCTATAATTATGGCAAAGTCTTGTTACAGAATGATTTAATATACGTATTCTATATATTCTTATAATATCTTAATAACATATTTATAATGATCTTACAATCTAAATTTGACATCTGTATATATTTTTAAATTTTGAATAAAATGTCAATCTATAATTATTTTAAAATTTGTTAGCAGTATACTCATAAAAATAACTGCATAGTGTCTTAAACCACAACTTATATGGATGCATCACTTTTATGTGGTTACCAGAATAATTAATTCCATGTAATAGAACTTACATAAGTATGGAATTGATTGGTTGAAAATATTTAAAGAATGGTAACATCTAAATTAACTGGTATATGTGCAGATTAGCAATTAACCTTGGGAAAAAGAAAATTAGCCCGACGTAATAACAATGCTATGACAACTTTAAAAGAAACATATCAGAAAGCAGAGTGGTGTTAGCTAGTGTGTGCCGGATCGAACTTGAGTAGAAACTAATTCATGCTAATAATGTGTTATAAAATATAGCTCAATGTAATAATATATAATAAGGAAAAACAAGCTAAGAGATATAGAGAGATAGAGAGAAGGAAGAGATTTTCTTCTTCAATTGTGTGTATTTTCCTATCTATTACAAGACCTTTATATAGGCATGAAAAATGAAGAAAAATATGTCATTGAATATGTCATTAAGCATTTGAGATGAAGATCATGGAGGAAAATCATGGTAGAAGAGTAGACATCCACCGTAATTTGAGTTTTCTTATAATACTCCCCCTTGGATGTCCACAAAATAATGTGCCTTGTTAAAACCTTATTAGGAAAAATCCTCTAAAAAAATTCCAGTGAAGGAAAAAGAGTACACATATTTATAAATACGCCTTTTGGTTGCCTCGTTAAAAACCTTCAAGGAAAACTCAGTGAGACAAAATCTTGTAAGGGAAAAAGAGTACAATGCGTATTAACTCCCCCTAATGAGAGCATCAATTCACATCCTTGAGCATTCGCATCCCAATCTTGTACACTAGTTTCTTGAAGGTTGACGTCGGTAGAGATTTGGTGAACAAATCACCCGTATTATCACTTGAAAGAATCTGTTGTACACTGATATCACCATTCTTTTGAAGATCATGTGTGAAAAATAACGTTGGTGAAATGTGCTTTGTCCAATCTCCTTTTATGAATCCTCCCTTCAATTGGGCTATGCATGCTGCATTGTCTTCATAAAATATTGTGGGTAGTTTGTCACACTTCAAACCACATTTGTATCTAATAAGATGTATTATAGACCTCAACCATACACATTCTCGACTTGTTTCATGAATAGCAATTATCTCAGCATGATTTAGATGAAGTAGCCACGATTGATTTCTTAGTCGATCGCCAAGATATGCAGTGCATCCACATGTAAACACATAGACTGTTTGAGATCGAGCCTTGTGCGGTTCAGATAAATACCGAACATTGGCATAACCAATAAGATCAGAACTGCAATCATTGCCTTAAAATAGTCCCATATCGGTAGTTTCTTTTAGATACCGTAATATGTGTTTGATTCCATTCCAATGTGTCCTTGTAGGAGCAGAGCTATATCTTGCTAAGACATTAACTGGAAAAGTTATGTCAGGCCCTGTAGTGTTAGCAAGATACATTAGTGCACCAATTGCACTAAGATATGGTACTTCAGGACCAAGAATCTCTTCATTATTTTTTTGAGGTCGGAACGGGTCCTTATTCACATCAAGTGATCGAACAATCATCGGAGTACTTAATGGATGTGCTCCATCCATATAAAATCGTTTCAATACCTTTTTTATATAGGCAGATTGATGAACAAAAATCTTGTTTGCCAAATGTTCAATTTGCAAACCAAGACATAATTTTGTCTTTCCGAGATCTTTCATCTCAAATTCCTTCTTTAAATAATCAATTGCCTTTTGGAGTTCTGTAGGAGTTCCAATAAGGTTTATGTCATTAACATATACAGCAAGTACAACAAACTCTGATGTTGTTTTCTTTATAAAAACATATGGACAAATGGAATCATTTATATAACCTTCCTTTAATAAATACTCATTAAGGAGTTAAACCACATTCTTCCTGATTGCTTTAGACCATACAAAGATCTTTGTAATTTGATTGAAAATATTTTCCGAAACTTTGAATTATGTACATGAGGAATTTTAATTCCCTCAAAAATTTTCATGTATATCTCATTATCAAGTGAGCCGTAAAGGTAGGTTGTAACCACATCCATTAAATGCATGTCAAGCTTTTCATGGACAACAAAACTAATGAGATAACAGAACGTTATAGTATCCATAACAGGAGAATACGTCTCTTCATAATCGATACCTGACTTTATTGTAGTAATATAAAGATATTCAATCTTTTTATTTTTTATAGTCTCAACGTGATATCCATTTTGGCGAATATCTTTGAGACTTACTACAATATAATACTTCATTAATAGCCAAATTTGTTCCTCGGGGTAGTAATAAAATTTGCTCTTCCTGAGCCTTCAATTAATTTTACACTGCCAGATATTGTATTAACATTGGCTTCTTTCATCACCAAATAAGAGAAATAACTCGTATCTCTTAAAATAGTATGTGTTGTAGCACTATCCAAAAGACATATATCATCTTTATTGATCTTGGATCTAAATGAAGACTGGAAAATTTCCATATTCTTCATAAATAAACAAAAAGTACATCATAAGAAATACGAAAGACTATAAATAAAAGAAAATGTGGCAAATATTAACTCTACCTTTTAAAGGGTTATTTTGAGGATCCTTATTGTTCTCTTGTTTATTTATACCATGATGACGATAATTATTTCGTCCCCTTCTATGTCCATGTCCACGTCCACGACTATGGCCACGGCCACGACCACGATAATAATTTTGCCTTCTTTCAGACTTTTGATTAGCTGCTACCATATTCACTTCGAAAAATAGTGCAGATCCAGTGGGATGTGTTTCATAATTTTTCATTTAAAGGGTATTATGTTGCTCAGCTACCATGAGGCATGGGATTAATTCATAATATTTCTTTAAACCCTTTTCACGGTATTGTTGTTGCAGTACCATATTTGAGGCATGAAAAGTAGAAAGAGTCTTTTCCAATAAATCCTCATCATTCGCAATTTCCCCACATAATTTAAGTTGGAAAGTTATCATGAATACATCAGAATTATATTCACTTACATTTTTAAAATCTTGTAACCTAAGTGAATCCATTCATATCGAACTCTTGCCAATATCGTTGCCTTAAGATGGTCATATTATTCCTTCAAACTGCTCCATAATTCAAATGGATCTTTTAGAGTTAAGTATTCAGTCTTTAACCCTTCATCGGGATGATGACGAAGGAAAATCACAGTTTTTGCTTTATCTTGGCCTGATGTTTTATTTCCTTGTATAATAGTATTTTCAAGAGCTTTTGCAGCAAGGTGAATTTCAGCATCAAGGACCCATAATAAATAATTCTTTCCGGAGATGTCAAGTGCCACAAATTCAAGCTTTGATAAATTCGACATAATGAAAACTATCATTAAAAAAAATAGATAAATTAGAATCAATTTGGGTAATTATGAAACAAGAAAATAATAATAATAATAATAATAATAATAATAATAATAATAATAATAATAATAATAATAATAATAATAATAATAATAATAATAATAATAATAATAATAATAATAATAATAATAATAAGTCATGTAATATGGTATTCATATTTATATAAACAGAATTTACCAAATTTTTTAATCAATAAAATTAACCAAAATTTTTTGTGCCAAATTCTTAATTGAATTCAGAGATAAATAAACAAAAAGAGAAGTAAAGCTCATATGTAATTATGACAAAGTCTTATTATCGAAATGAATTAATATACGTATTCTATATATTCTTATAATATCTTAATAACAAATTTATAACGATCTTACAATCTAAATTTGACATCTGTATATATTTTTAAATTTTGAATAAAATGTCAATCTATAATTATTTTAAAATTTGTTAGAGGTATGCTCATAAAAATAACTGCTTAGAGTTTTAAACCACAAATTATATGGATGCATCACTTTTATGTGGTTACCAAAATAATTAATTCCATGTAATGGAACTTACATAAGCATAGAATTGATTGGTTGAAAATATTTAAAGAATGGTAACATCTAAATATACTGGTATATGTGCAGATTAACAATCAACCTTGGGAAAAAGAAAATTCTCGAGACGTAATAACAATGTTATGACAACTTTAAAAGAAACATACCAGAAAGCAGAGTGGTGGTAGCTAGTGTGTGCCAGATTGGACTTGACTAGAAACTAATTCGTGTTAATAACGTGTTATAAAATATAACTCAAAGTAGCAATATATAACAAGGAAAAACAAGCTAAGAGATATAAAGAGACAGAGAGGGGAGATATTTTCTTCTTCAATTGTTTGTATTTTCGTATCTATTATAAGGCATTTATATAGGCATGAAAAGTGAAGAAAAATATGTCATTGAATATGTCACTAAGCATTTGAGATGAAGATCATGGAGGAAAGTCATGGTAGAAGAGTAGACATCCTCCATAATTTGATTTAACTGGTAACACTTATTACAATCTTACTTGTATATTTATATTTTTGTGCATAACTTAGTTGGTTAACACGTGTCAAGTCTTTTTTGCCACGTTGGACCGTTCTCAACTAAACCCTCGCAAAAAACCTAACATCTCTCTGTGCATGAAAAATGCTTCATCAATGGCGATTTTCAGATCAATCAAAACCCTAATTTCTCGAAGCCAACAGCTCAATAAAAGCCAAATCACTTCTTCTAGAACCTTCTTTCCCTACTATTTCTCCTCCTCATCCTCTTCGTCAACGACCATTCCGTTAACGCCGTCACTTAACGTCGATCCTTTCGTCTATCGCCGGCGCCGCCACTTCCTCTCCCGTCCCAATTCACTTTTTCCGTTCTCCGCCGCCGCTAATTTTTGTCCTCTTTTCCTCTCTTCGCCTCCGTGTAAGCTTTCTCAGTCCGCAACTTCGTTACACCTTCAATCGGATTTTCTCCTCGCTTTCCCCAGAGTTAGTGCTCTTAGATTGCAATTTCCGTACAAATTAAGCTTCCAATCGACGCATCCTTTGCAAAATGGGACGAATGATAAGCAGTGGAAAAAATCTCAGCTGGCTGTTGAAGTTAGGGATAGTTTCCTCAACTTGCCTAACTTGATTTCCTTGAGTAGAATGATATCCGGTCCATTTCTGGCCTGGTAAATTTCCTTGATGACTTCTTTATTGTAGAATGCAGAACAACTTCATTTTGTTGGCATTTGTATTTCATGATTCAGACGAATTGTGGGCATCTAATTCAGTCAATTTTAGTACTACTTATTGAATAAGAAGTTTGAAAGAGAAGTGAGAAGGTAAAAGACCGCAAAAAATTTATGTACTTGGCTGTATGCCTTTGCATTTGAGTCTGTAAGTATAGGAACTAGTACAAGGACAAGCAACACCAGAGTCCATTTTCCTTGGCTAAGAATTATGTTTGTTTATCATAAAATTAGACATAATCACTTGGGTTTTATTGAAACTGGTTGTGCTTGGGATTGAGGTGTAGTTGATCGATAAATGGAGACTAATTGCGGCTATTTAGTTTAGTCAATTTAGCATTCTATAGTGCATTGAAGGCCTTGTAATTAATTGAACCGAGTATAGGAGTGCAAATACTTTATACACCTGGATGTGCCTTTGGTTTTTCGAACGTGTTTAAGAACTAGGACAAGAACAAGCAACACCTGAGGCAATTATCTTCCTTGGTCAAGCATTATGTCTGCTTACAGTTAATTAGATATTTTGAATGCCATGGACATGATCAGCTGTTTTTTCTTGACATGATCAGTTGTGTTTTCTTGAATGTGGTTGAGTTTTTATGCCATAAGCATTGCTTATACTGCATTGTCAACATGCTGTAATCATTCTACAGTAAAGCTACAAACTATATATACAGTCCTTAATTTTACATTTCTGTTTAAATATTGCAGGATGATTATGCATGATATGTATCTTCCTGCATTTGTTGGGCTAGCTATTTCTGGGGCAAGTGATTGGGTGTGTATGCTCCATTCTTCTCCTTAAATAGAAGTTATGCCCTCCTTTCTAATTTAGTCTTACTCTCTGTGCCTTGTAGCTAGATGGGTACGTGGCCAGGAGGATGGGAATAAATTCTGTTGTTGGTTCTTACCTTGATCCTCTTGCAGACAAGGTGACTATTATGTTGCTTCCTTTCTGACTTGTTGACCTAAGCGGCAAACAAAGTTCTGGTTTTGTGGTTCCTTCCTGTTCGCTTCATCATTTCTCTTATTTCATTGATGTTTCCTCCTCCTTTATCTTTTTCGTCTTCTTATGGATGAATTGTCTCTTCCTCTGGGATTCTAGATACTTATTTGTTGGCCATCTTAAGAAAACCCTGTGTGTTTCTACAGGTTCTTATTGCATTTGTTGCTCTGGCAATGGTAGACAAGGGTCTTCTTCATCGTAAGTTCATGTCCTATTTATATTTAGCTCCATGGATTGTTTTTTCGGGCTACTGTAGTGTGTCTTTTTAGTTCTCCAGCAGTCACATTATTTTCAATTCAAAATGGAATCGGCTGCCTGAATCCGTCGAAACTATTTTGCTTCATTCAGGCAGATTTCATTCCAATACTAAATAATTAGTTTTTGTGAATCTCCTGCTTATCCTTACACTGGCATAAAAGTCTCTAACCTGATCTAATGTATGTGTAACAATAAACAACTAAATTCTTTGCTTCCTTTGGAGTCTCCATGGAAAAAGCTAATGTTAGTTCCTTCTGCTTCGTCAAATGTCATATCCACTGCTAATAGTTCATGTCAACGAGGAATTACCTTTGGTCATCTATATGCATGTCCTTTAGCTTTTTGTTTTTCCTCCTGAACTGTTTCGTTGTCTCCTTTTCCCCTACTGTTGTTGCAATCATCATCAGCGCGTACTGCTCTTTTAGACACTGCTTATATGACAATAATTTTCCTGGCTTGAGGTGGTTGAACGAAGTTTGATTTAAGAGATATGTCAGTGGTCTGTTGTGTCAAGCTACTGCTCCTTGGCCCCGTTTAGCCCACAGATGTTCTGATGAGTGCGAAAAGGTTTTAGATGAGTCGCTTGAATAGTTGTTATCTATTTTGTGGATTAACCAAATGAAAATGAAGTATTATGCTTCATTTTCAGAAACTTACTTGCTTGGTTTTTTGCTATGAAGCTGCACTCGTTTCCATGGTTGTGCTGCGTGATGTGGCCCTTGTTGGTGGTGCAGTATATAAAAGAGCTAGCATTTTAGAGTGGAAGGTGAGGTTGGCTATTAGATTCTGTAATAGTAATCTGCAGCTATTCTTTTGCTTATATTACTTTGTTGAACATTTTTTGCAGTGGAGAAGTTGGTTTGAATTCTTCAACCTTGATGGAACCCGTCCCCAGAAAGTTGAGCCTCTTTTGATAAGCAAGGTATAACATATGATCTTTGACCCCATCGTTCAGTTAGAGCTCTTTAGGCAACATTCAGAAAAAGGAAGAACTGAGAAGAATAGGTTGCATTTTAAACAAGACTGAATACATACACAGCCCCTTAAACATGCCCAAATTTTTCATTTAGACACTTGAACAAAGGGTTGTACCTATTGAACACCTTAACGAGAGCAAAAGTGTGTCTATTGAACACACCTCGCTGACATGGCACAGGGTGTGTCTTTCACCTTGAGCGCATCTTATAAGAGAAATATGAGTCCTTTACAGAAAATTGAGTTTCCAACAATTTCCGCTAACTGCCTTTCTTTAGCCATTTTTCTACTCATTTTCTTCTCCTTCTTTCAAGTCCATGCCAGATTCAAACCCATAAATATCTTCTTGTTCGTACTTTATCCATCCGATAAAGCACCACTCCCTCTCCGTCACTCTCTTCACCGTATTCTTGTCTCACCCATTTATCAAGATAAAACACGCTCGCATCAGAAAAGGATTCATCTCACAGCCACGAAAAAATATGGTATCTGATTCATTCTCTCTCAAGAAAAAGTTTGTGCTCCGTACTTTTTGTTATTCTCTAATATCTTTTTCTTCTCAATTTAAATCCTGATGCCATAGCACCACATCTGTAATTTCAAGAATTTCAGCCTTCTCTATTCTTCTTTCCAGTGAAGTTTTTTGCTATTCTCCCTCTACGTTTATAAGAGAATTTTTATCCATAAAAATTCAATCTCTACCTGCAAGCTTTTTCACAATCATTTATGAATCTTAATGAGCAACCCGCCTTTGATGGGCATGGTGGTGGTTGTGGAAATGAAAATCAGATGACGAAGGATGGTGGTGGTTGCTGTGGTGATGATAAATGAAGAAGATGGTGGTGTCATGGTGGTGAAGAAGACTAAGGAGAGAGGAAGATGATGAAAAAAGTTTTTTTTATTTTGTTTTCTTTTTGTTCTCCACATGCCACTTCTTGATTCATCTTTTTTGCCACATCACAGCGTCTGAAAGTCATGCACTTTGGTTTTGTGGAAGATTGTATGTGAGGTGTCTAATACACACACACTGCCTGAAGTTCAAGTGTTCAATAGGTACAACCCTTTGTTCAGGTGTCTAAATGAAAAAATTGGGCTAGTTTAAGGGGCTACATATGTATTCCGCCTTTAAACAAGTAATTGTGCAAAATATTAGGCCCAAACTAAGACACTGTTTATAGTGGGATATGACGAACTGAAATTGTCCTATGTTGCTCGGACTCTCCGAAAATGTCTACGGGTGCATTTTGGATCCTCCAAAAGTAGTGTATTTTTGGAGGATCCGACACGGGTACGGCAGCTTTTTTTTAGAGTCTGCGCAACAGAAATTATCTAAGAAGGTTGAAGAATTATATGACATCTTGATTTTCAAGTGTCAGTAAGATTTAGAGAGAAGGTCATCGTGAGAGACAAATCATTAGTAAAGCATGCTTGCGAATTCGGTAAGCGTTTTTTCTGTTTCCAGCTCCTAACTCTTTTTGCAATATGTACAGGTAAATACAGTTTTCCAATTGGCTCTTGTTGCTGCAGCTCTCCTTCAACCAGATCTTGGTAACGAGGAAACTCAAACATATATCACTTACCTCAGGTGAGTTACGACTGTATATCTTCGCATCATATCTCCCAAACATGTTGTACTCAATTCCATCTAATACTTCCGATTGGTGCAGCTGGTTAGTAGCCTTGACAACGGTAGCTTCAACTGCGGCCTATGGAGCACAACACCTTAGGAATCGAGCTTCATTGAAGAACAGTCTAACTAGATTCTAAGTACTTACAAACAATTTTTATCTACTTGGATCTTGGTTTCTTGCTGACAACCAGAATCTTTTCTTTCTTTTTCTTTTTCTTTTTCCCCCATGAAATGTCAAAGTAATGTTCTGTTATATCTTAAAATTCTGACAGAAGGGAAGTTATAGTTTCTGTTGTACACTTAGATCCTCACTTAGGTCTTAAGGGACAGTTCTATCAGGGAATAATAAGTTCTCTCTATATTGTTCTAACTTTTACGTCTCTGCTGATATCAAAAGACTTGACAAATAGCTTGACCTTGTTATATTTCCATGGTATCGAATCACTTGTCCTACGAATCCAACGATATGGATAGTGTTTGAATCAGCAAGTTGTTGATTGTCTAGCTATATATCTGACCCTTGCTATGCACCAAGAGTTAGATATCTTATTAGTTATTCAGTTGTAAATCCAAGAGAGAAATTATGGAATGCCGTTATTCAGCAGTATATTTAAATGTTAGAAACTCATTACTTGAAAGAGTTCGCCTAATTTCTGCAGATTTTAGAGCTCACAGTCTCCTGGTTATACTCTATTTTAACAAAGCTGACACATGCAAGTCAGTACAGCTTCTAAAAGGGGCATTCAAGGTTAGGTTTGAGTAGGTTTTTCCTTTAAAAAAAATCAAATCAATTAAATCCGTTTTTTTAAATATTGGAACCGTTTCAAAAAATATATTTGTTACATACATTGTCAGGCACATATCTTCATCCTTAAATACCCTTGGATAAACAGCGAACTTGAAAAAAAAGCGTGTGAGAAATATATAAATTGTCAATAGAAGTGTAATAGATAGCCCCTACTCGAAGTCACACATCCAAGGAGAAAAATATTATCAGCTAATAGAGATCAGACATTGTTGAACATTGTTGAACTATAACTGGGCATTGGCACTACAACACATTTTTCAGGTATATGAAACAGTACAACAATCCAAATCTTTTGTTCAGCATATGTAGAAGGTTTCCTGTTAAAACAGGATCTCTGACATGCACTAACCGAATTGTAATGATAATCAGCACACACGGCTGTTTTTCTAGAGCTATTTGTATCAGATTGTCCATAGAATCTTCAGTTCATTAAAGATTAACTAATCATTTCAGAATAGAGCAAGGTGAACGTAAAAGTAACCCTTTTTCACAGTATCATCAGCATACGATTGCATCTAAACAGAAATCAAAGCACAAGCCACGAACCAAAACCAAACAAAAGAAGGTTCCAGTTTGCACCAAACTCCAGTTATGCCCACAATTTCTAACTTAAACTCTCAACCAGGCATTTCACGCTATATCATTAACCATACAAACAGCACCGAGCAAAAGGCAGTTATGAATAGAAATAGGGATGGATTATAGGCAGTAAACAATTTACAAGAAACACAGATGCGCTCTTTCCCCAAAACATAATTCAAGACAGTACTATCATCAATATTGTGGGATAAAAGTGTGGCACAGCACTATTGTTCTTCTATTAAACATAGACAGCAGGCATTAGTTTAAAAAAACAAAAGCAGAGGTGAACCATAGACAATTGTCAAAAGCCACCTTCTAATGCAGCATTGAGTAGTTTATGTGCTCAGCTTTAATAGAGAAGATTTAGCAACCAAAGCAGCTTCCCTCTCGCACTTACTGAGGCAGACAGAAAAAGCTAAAGACCTCATCACAGCCTGCTATAAGTATTTGCATTTCTGAAAACACTTGGTAGCCCTAACTATCCATGTAAATGCAGGTAAACAGGTTATCAAGCTTAAGACCGTGTTATCAAGGGTATTTAGAACGTGGCATTCCCAAGGACATGCATCTTGTAATGTTAAACACTTTAGTTGTAGAACAGCCTGGTAATGTTAAGGGTATCCGTTACATTCATTACCTAAAAAAAAAGTTCAATGTTAATATCTGGATAACACAGTCTGTTTGTCAAAAAGTTGAGCCAAATGACATGGAACTTGAGACGAGATAAAGCATACATGAATAAAGAAATTCCACGACAAAATCAGATATCTATAACCAAAAGGAAAGGGGGAAAATATGAGCAACTGAGGGGCTATTAGCAGATAAAATGAGACCATCCTCTACCAGACTAAAGTTTAAGCTGAAAATGTTAAGTTCCTATCTATAATGTTTTTCTCCCCGAACCGTAGCATGGCAATATTTTCCATCATAATACAGTAAGTCATGCGCAGTACTAGCATAAACTTCTACTTGCTGAAATTAACATCAACACCCACATAAGGGAGAAATAAAGAAAGAAGCTTTTTAAACAGACAATGCTTAAAGTCAATTCCTTGGGTCAAATCTTCACATTCTTTAGAAACTTAGAATGAAGTCAAAGCTTCACCTTAAATACCCTTGGACAAACCGTGAAAAATAAAAGGTTGCTTGAAAGCAAAGTGTGTGAAAAATATATAAAAGATCATCCTATTTCCGGTCTGTCAAGGGAAGTAGGTAAACAAGATTCATGAATGCATCTAAGAAAGATGCATTAAATACCTGCAATTATAATTAAGTAGGTATCTATAATGCCCCTTGATAAAACACAAGAAATTCTTAGCATAAATTCTGCAAAATCAGTTCTGCCCATATCAAAAGGAGAATGATTCATTTGAACGAGCAAAATCACAACAGTTTCCGAAGACATTTTACTAAGATACATAACCAAATTTCCCTAGGAAGTTTTGAATTTTAAATTTATTAAGACCATGGCACACTGCAGACCAGAAAAACTGTAGTATACCATGTTTAGTACTTCTCTCCCTACTCCGGCAATGCCTCTTCAATCTCGTTCCACTTCTCAACGTTCTTCGAAAACTTCTCCTTCACTTGACCTATGATTTCCCGTGCATCATCAACCTTCGAAATGCTAGCCAGCCCCTCAACGAGTGATTTCATTGTGGAGAAATTCGGGACCCATCCCTCGGCCAAACAACTTTTACAAATCTTCAACGCAGCCTCAAAATCCTTACCTTGACACAAATAATACACTAACGTAAAATAGCATTCAGCATCCGGTCTCAATCCGCTAGTATTAACCATCTTCTGAAACAAACTCTTCGCTTCTTCCAAATTACCTTCTCTACAAAACCCGAGTATCAAATGACCATAAGTCACATGATTCACCTTCAAACCTCTCGATAAAATCCCATCGAGTAACGCCTTAGCTTCCCCCGACTTCTTAAGCTTACACAAGCTCTGAATCCTTAAATTATACGTACTAATTCCCGGCGCTATACCATATTCTTTCATCATTTCCAATATTTTTCCAACATCCTCATACTTCTCCTCCTTATAAAACCCGGTTATACAATTCCCAAACGTAGTCGCGTTAGGCTTAACATTCTTCCTACTCATTTCATCCAAAATCGAATAAACAGAATTCGAAGAACCTGATTCACAAAATCCTTTAATCACCAAGTTATACGTATCTAAATCCGGAGCAAACCCATACTTTTTAGGATATTCCACAAATATCCTTTTCATTTCAGCATAATCCTTAGCTAAAACACAAGCAAAAAGCAAAGAATTCAGAGTTTTCACAGTTCTTTGAATACCCATTTTCTCCTCCATTTCATTAAAAGCCCTTTTCGCCTCGTCGATCAGCCCAGCCTGCCCGTAAAGAACAATAAAATGAGAAATGAACCGCTCGGATTTCAAGTCGGGCCGGGACGTGGATTCTTGGAGAAATGAGCAGATACCTGAGAAGTGATTGAGATCTTTGAGCTTTGAAATGGCTTTGGAATAAGCAACGCGATCGAGGTGGGATTCGGGGGTTAAGGAAGCGGCGCGGCAGATTTCGAGAATGCGTTGTGGGTTTGTTTCGGATTTGAGGAGGGATAGGGCGGCGCGTGATTTGTCCTTGGCGGAGAGTGGGGTTTTAGAATCAGGGTTTAGGATGGAGTAGCGGCGGTGTTGGTGGTGGGGGTGGGTGGTGATGAGTCTGAGCTTGTTGCGAAGTGCTGCCATGGCTATAATTTAGGGTTTCTGAATTTGGGGGTTTAGGGGTTTAGGTAAAGGACTGCTTTAAACTGGAAAAAGGAGAGCCATTACTCCTTGTGGGAACTTGCACAAAAGGACGCTACTGAGTCATGCGGCAAGTGCACAGATAACCACTTTGACGACCCCTATTTAAGGCATGGCCAAATTATAGTATTGTTTTTGTAAGTTTAGCTACTTTAAGATTAACTCCTTAGTCCTTACTCGTGAGTCGAAAATTTTTATCTAAAGTTTCACCGAAATATTTGAAGAGTGACATTGTATTAGCGGTTTCCTAATCCTCACATAATAATGCTCAAGAAACTCAAATAGAAGAAAGAAAAAACAATTGACATGCAAATAACGGATAATTTACAATTTAGTGAGTGTAAACTCCTTATTCAGTCATTATAAGGAGTTGAATCATTTACAATAATAAAAGCTGTGCTAGTTTAGATATGTTTTGCATGCCAAAGTAATGAATGTCTAGAATTGGGTGTTGACCACGCGGTCGTCTAGAATTGAGGTATAATATAATATTAATAGAGAATTTAAAATCTGAAAAATAGATTATATTAATATTTCAAATGAAATAATGGATTCTACTCAAACAAAATTCAACTTTTTCTTTCAACAACTACAACATACCCAGTATTATCCCACACCGTAAGGTTTAGGGAGGGTAGTGTGTACGCAAACCTTATCCCTACCTTGTGAGGATAGAGAAGTTGTTTCCAATCAACCCTCGGCTCAGAAAAGCAATAACTTTTTCTTTCAAGTGGTTCATATTCAAGCTCGAACTTTAAAATACCCTTTTGGAATTCAACTTTGAAGATTCTCGATTGATCTGCTAGAGCTCACAATTACAAAATAAAGCATAGTTCTAAATAGGCAAAATACATAATTTACCCATCGATCTTGCAGCAAAATCCCTGTTACACACCTCACGTTCACGAAAAACTTTTTACACACTCAACCTTTGGAAAGTGTGTCTAAGACACACCACTTTTGTGCTTAACCAATTTTTCAGATAACGTAAAAGGTACGCCCTAATAGGGCCTTGACACGTGTCATTGACTTTAAAAAGGAAAAACATATATTAGAAATTACAATAAAAACCCATCTTCTTCATCTTCCCATTTCCTATCTTAAGCACCATTGTTGCTTCTACCATAGTTGTTTGTGAGAAAGTTTTCAACAATACCAAAATTCAACCACACTATCTAAACAACTAGTCGAAAATAATCGAGCAACAAATTGAATTCAATAACCCAATAATCAACAAGACCCAATTGAATTTTTAAGCTTTTTTCGATCCCCGACAATGGTAGATTCTAGATTTTTTCACCAAACCTTCAATACTACTGTTAAGGTTTTTAAATCTATCACAAATAAATAATTTTCACAAAATTTGGACAATAAACTAATAAAAACCGCTCAATTTTAGATCTAAAATTTTATGTTCTTTCAAAAATTCTATTTGGGTAAGAAGATGAGGGGGAGGGTGGTCTGAGGAAGAAGACCAGAGGGAGGGGGAGAGGTTCCTGTGAGGAGAGAAAACAAAAAAAGGGATTTTTTACGGGATTTATGTGTAAACACGCAAGTGTTATCTGGTCAAAAGTAGTGTGTCTTAGACACACTTTTAAAAGGTTGAGTGTGTAAAAAGGTTTTCCGTGAAAGAGAGGTTGACGGGTAAACTATGTATTTTGCCTAAATAAAAATATCAAGTGCAAGCATGCTGCATGCCCTACCCCCAAAGCGTTCGTTTGTGATATATGTGCACATATAGAACCGTTTGCTTCTTTACTCCGGGTGGCAGGGAAGCAACTTTAGGTTTTTAGAAATTACAAACTCATTATAAAATATGTATGAGAGTTAAAGTTTAGGTTTCTTCTCACTTGGAATCCAGAGGCCAAGTTAGAAGGTAACCTATGGAATCGAACGACCTCAGTAGATTGGTTTTAAACCCTGTAATAGATTATGAAATCCATTAAATATGTATAAACTTTAAATTTTGAAATTAAGTTATTAGTATTTGAAGTCGTCGTTGCGAAATTCAAAACTCATAAAGTTCAAATTCCGAATTCGCCTCTGAAAAATCACAATAATTCTATTTCTAGACGGTTTAGAGGATCTAAAACCCCTGCTAAGATGAAGTATATAACTGAAAATCCTGACTATAGGTCAGGGTAGTTAGGTCTTTTCCTACGTAACAAACTATATGAGAGAAAATTTGCTAGTCGAAAGAAAGAGACATCAAGTGAATGGAAGGTATGATATATGCAACATGATGTTCGAATATTGACAGCCTGGTAATTGGACCCCTCTTCCAACCACACAACAAAGGACTTGATAAATGATAATCCAAAGTACTATAATTTGAGTTTCTTAATTAACATACTAATTATGTATGGAACAAAATATGTAAATTATTATGGAACAAATTTGAGTTTCTTAATTAACATACTAATTATAATCCAAGAATTGTTATCGTAGAGACCGACACTCTTTGCTTCAAGTAAATCACAATATACTCTCTCACGGTCGAGTAATCTTGTTTTGTCGCAATTGATGAAGTCTTTTTATATTCTTACCGCGACCCGATCAACATACCACTATTGTAGCATAATGTCCAACACTTGGAGAGGCGGTTCTAAGTTTTGAACTTTATGAGTTCCGATTTGCAATTATAACACATCACATCTAATTTAATGAATTCAAAATTAATTATTTATATATACTTAATAATCTTTAGACAAAAATATATGGTATGAGCGAAAGCTACCCCTAGGCTCTACAAGGGATACGCCCGTGCTTGCAGCATGAACTTAGTATGCTAATGTCACTACTTAATTTCCCCAAAATCCCATTATCCTATCTGTATACGATCAAAATCGAGCTCTCCTACAACTTGGTAGATTAGGCTTGGAACGTGACAGCCAAAGACTGAAGATCGACCTCGAGTCCCACCGAGCTAGAACTCGAGGTCGGAATGCCTGCCTTCGAGGAGCAGTGAGTCCGGTGTCGACCTTAGCCTCGAACGAGCTCGGAGAAACATTGTCGAGTGAACTAACAGAAGACCAAAATATCCACGACCAGTCAGATATTGCGGCGGAAATCTCGACGCGTATCATTAAGGAACCGGAAATCAGCGAATTAAGAGATCTTTTACCTTTTATAGAATTGTACCTAAAGTAGGATTTCTCTACTATATAAAGGGGGTCTGATTATTCATGGGACACATTGTAACACGCATCCAAAAGTAATATATTATTATTCTCTTTAAATTTTTATTATTATCTTGTTGTTCTGTTATGATATCAATCAAAGCACTTTTGGCTCGAGGGTGGCTAACCTTTCAAGGCTAAGATTGTTCAACTTGTGTGGTTAGCATTTACTTTTCTATTACTTATTCCAATTGCAATCTAATTTATCGTTTTGTATCAAGTTAAATCATGTATCCTTAAAACCACTTACAAATTTAATTGTTATTCGATTTTGAGGGTAAATAGTTTGGTGTCCACCGTGGAGCTAAGGATAACAGTGGTTATTTGATATAAATCTCCATAACACACACTACTTTACGCTTGTTCTTTGGAGTGTCTTTAATTTTAGGTTAAAACACGAAATGTCAAACTCTCAATCAGCAGCACCCTTATATGTGGACAACGAGTCCGGCCATCAAGGTGAAAATAACAACATAGTGCCCGGTGACGAGGTGCCGCCGGTTGATCGCATCAAAATTCCCGTCGCGGGACCAATTGGCGCTAATTCACATGTGGATATCGACGCAAATTTGCCTACCGACCCCAAGAATAATGTCCGCGGTGGAGCCCGATCGACAACTCGAAACACGCAAAATATTGGAGGAGATAGGATCAATTTATGGGTGATCTTCGAAATGTTGCAGGCTCAATAGGCAGCGATAGCTCAGTTATAGAACTAAAATCGTGCACTGAATAGGGTCGAACCCGATCCACCCCAGGAAGTCACTCATATGGATGAACCGGTCGCAGAAAGGTCAAATGAACATGAATCGGGGGCTAACCCCTAGATCATAAAGATGCTAGAAGAGATGACAAAACGGATAGAATCAGGGGAGAAGAAAATCGAAGCTAATGATAAAAAGGTGGAAACCTACAATTCCAGGATAGACCAGATCCTAAGAGCAATGCCAATATTGAAAGGCATGGATTCCAAGAAGTTCATGCAAAAACCTTTTCCTCCGAGCATGGCTTTGAAGTCAATCCCTAAGAAATTCTGCATCCCGAGATTACTAAGTATAACGGAATGACCGACCCAAATGAGCATGTAACCTCTTACACATGTTCCATCAAAGGGAATGACTTGGAGGATGAAAAGATAAAGTCTGTCCTGTTAAAGAAGTTCAGGGAGACACTGTCGAAAGGAGCTATGATATGGTATCACAACTTACCTCCTAATTCTGTTGATTCATTTGCTATGCTTGCGAATTCTTTCGTGAAAGCGCACGCCGGGGCCATCAAGGTTGAGACCAGAAAACCAGACCTTTTCAAAGTAAAATAGAAGGATAACGGGATGCTCAGAGAGTTCGTGTCCCGTTTTCAAATGGAACGAATAGATTTGCCACCGATCGCTGATGATTGGGTTGTTCAGGGTTTCACCCAAGGGCTCAATGTTCGAAGCTCTATGGCTTCACAACAGTTGAAACAAAACCTGATAGAATATCTGGCCATTACTTGGGCTGACATGCACAACCGGTATCAATCGAATATCAGCATGGAAGATGATCAACTCGGGGCCCCTTCGGGATCTGTTTATCCCGTCAGAAACATCGATAGAGTCAAGAGAGACATCGATCTTGAACCGATACCAAACAGGGATCGGTACCAGCCGTATAATGGAGACTGAAGAAGAATTGGGTCCGGGCGAAATTCTATAAGAAACGAAAGGAGAAGTGACTGAGGTCAGAGCAACCAGGGACTCATGAACAAAAACATATTCGATAGGTCCATCGGGCCTAAAGAAGCACCGAGGTTACCGGAATACAACTTTAATGTCGATGCTGCCGCCATTGTATCAGCTATCGGACACATCAAAGATACCAAATGGCCTCGACCCCTACAATCTGATCCAACCCAAAGGGATCCTAACCAGATATGTAAATATCACGGCACTGGCCACAGAATGGAGGATTGCCGACAATTGAGAGAGGAAGTAGCCTGATTATTCAACAGCGGGCATCTTCGAGAATTCCTGAGCGACCGAGCCAAGGATCATTTTAGGAATAGGGATTCTAACAAACAGACCGAAAAAGAAGAACCTCAACACGTCATTAACATGATCATTGGTAGGGTCGGTGTCTCTTAGGGTCCGAAGTTGAAACGCACCAAAGTATCCATCACGAGGGCGAAACAAACTCGAGATTATATACCGGAAGGAACCTTGTCCTTCAACGACGAGGACGCGTGTCACGACCCAAATTATCCCTCCGTAAGGGGTCGTGATGGCACCTAGTCTTTACGACTAGGTAAGCCTAATATTGCGAAAAATATAAAGAAACACAACATGTTAAAGATAAATAGCATATTATAAATAGCCAAGAGTAGAACCAATCGGCATATACAAAATAGTTTCCCAAGACCCGGAATATCACTAAGTCACAAGCTGCTATAATCTATGTAGCTCTATACAAAAGTCTGAAGATAATAAGAAAAGTATCTAGACGAGGGAGTAGAAGGGGACTCTGAAGATCTGCGGGCGCAAACAGAAGTACCTTGAAGTCTCCTAGAATCAGCAGCACACACTAACCCCAAGGCTGATAGCCCGTACCTAGATCTACACACAAAAACATGTGCAGGAAAGGGCATGAGTACACCACAATGGTACCCGGTAAGTGCCGAGCCAAACCTCGATCGAGTAGTGACGGCGTCAGGTCAAGGCCCTACCAGAGTAAATATACTAAATTAAACGGTAAAAGATATAAGTAAAATTTACGGTAACACAGTTAAAGAAATTCTCAAAAATTTAACAGTTAAGGGAGTCCTCGGCTCAGAACAAGGTAAACACAGTGGAGAAATCTCTCGGAATACCGTCCCGTAGTTTCAAATGAATATGCAGTACAAGGGGATTTCCCGGAATATGTCCGTAGTCCCAAAGTAAATATGCAGTGCTGGGGGATCTCCCGGAATACGTCCGTAGTCCCAAAGTAAATATGCAGTACATGGGGATCTCCCGGAATACGTCCGTAGTCCCAAAGTAAATATGCAATACTGGGGGATCTCCCGGAATACGTCCGTAGTCCCAAAGTAAATATGCAGTGATGGGGATCTCCCGGAATACGTCCGTAGTCCAAATTTAAATATGCAACGCAAGATGAAATGACAGGTATGACATCGAGTTATACAGTTTATACTGGACACAGATAAGGCAAATAAGGACTTAACTAAATATGATGCACAGAATGTCAATTAGGCAGTTAAAACACGTAAGCATGCTTTTCTAGTCTAAACTACACAATTAAACATATTAGTACAACTTAATAAGAGAAGCAATTTATGATTTAAAAAGGATAAATAGGATTTTTGAAATAATAGACCGTGTACGTACTCGTCACCTCACGTACACGGCGCCTACACACCAAATAATATCAAGATATCCTAAGGGGGAAGTCTCCAACACAAGGTTAGGCAAGCCACTTACCTCGAACCGCTCAAATCAACTCGATATCACGTTCTTGCCACGAGTATCCGACTCCAAATAGCCCGAATCTATTCAAAACAGTACAATACCATCAATACGCGCTAATGGAATGAATCCCACAAGAAAAACTACAAACATTAGGCCAAACCCCGAAATTGGCTCAAACCCGGCCACTGGGCCCACGTCTCGAAACCCGACAAAATTTATAAAACTAGAAAGCTCATTCACTCACGAGTCTAATCATATCAAATTTACTAAAATCCGATACCAAATGGTCCTCCAATCCATAATTTAAAACTTCCAAATCCCTAGCCTCCAACTTCCAATTTCCACCTTAAATACACATTAACTAGGTGGGAAAATACATGGCAAGGCAAGATTATTGACCAAAAATAAGCACAAGGAACTTACCTCAAGAAATTCCTCGAAAATGCTCTCAACAATTGCCCTAACCTGAGTTTGCAAAGCCAAAAATGACAAACATCGCGAAGCCCTTCGATTTTAATCACTGCCCAGGTATTTCCGCACCTGCGGAACCTGGGCTCGCACCTGCGGGTGCACTTGTGTGGAAAACATGCACATCTACGCAACTCACTTTCCCCCTCTACCTTCGCACCTGCGAAGCAAGGGCCGCACCTGCTCACCCACGCCTGCGGACGTCCCTTCCGCTTCTGCGCATCTTGCGCATTTGCGAACAGCCTTGCGCATTTGCGGGCATCGCAGATGCGAAACTTCCTCGCACCTGTGACCCCAGGACAACTCTCAACTTCTCGCATCTACGCTTCCATCTCCGCATGTGCGGCTCACGCACCTACAGTCTATTTTCCGCAGGTGCGAAACACCAGAACCAGCAAAGGCACCGAATTTTCCTAAGTCCAAATTTCTTCTCGTTAGGCATCCGAAACACACCCGAGGCCCCCAGGATCTCAACCAAACATGCCAACCAATCCTAAAACACCATACGAACTTAGTCGAGACTTCAAACCACATCGAACAACACCAAAATCATGAATTAAGTACGGATTCAAACCTAAGAATTTAAAATTTTCCACATTTTACCAACGACGTCAAACCACGTCAATTCTAGTACGAATGACTTCAAATTTTACAAACATGTCACAAATGACACTACAAACCTACAACCATTTTCGGAATTCCATTCCGAGCTCGATATCAAAATTTCCACTATCGGCCGAAATCGCCGAAAAACTAACTTTTGCCAATTCAAGCCTAAATCTACTACAGACCTCCAAAACACATTCCGGACGCGCTCCTAACCCCAAAATCACTCAACGGAGCTAACAGAGTTGACGGAATTCCATTCCAGATCCGTCTTCATGTAGTTCCGACTACGGTCCAAACTCTAAGGCTTAAACTCACAACTAGGGACTAAGTGTCCCAAAACTCCCCGAATTCCATAACCAAACACTCCGGCAAATTCCAAAAGCAGAAACAAATATGGGGAAAGCAGATATTAGGGGATCGAGATTCAAATTCTCAAATTCTCAAAATGACCGGCCGGGTCGTTACATCCTCCCCCTCTTAAAGTAATCGTTCGTCCTCGAATGAGTAATAAGACATACCTGAAACTGTGAAAAGATGAGGATACTGGCTGCGCATATCTTGCTTGGTCTCCCAAGTTGCCTCCTCGACCGGCTGACCCCTCCACTGGACCTTTACTGAAGTAATATTCTTTGACCTGAGCTTTCTGGTATGCCTGTCCAAAATGGCTACTGGCTCCTCAACATAAGATAGATCTTTGTCCAACTGGACTGAGCTGAAATCCAATACATGAGTCGGATTACCGTGATACTTCCGGGGCATAGACACGTGAAATACCGGGTGAACTCCTGCTAGGCTGGGAGGCAAGGAAAGCTCATAAACAGCCTCCCCAACTCGCCACAATACCTCAAAAGGACCAATGAACCTCTGGCTCAGCTTGCCCTTCTTCTCGAACCTCATGACACCCTTCATAGGCGATACCCGAAGCAAGACCCGCTCACCCACCATAAATGCCAAATCACAAAAATTACGATCTGCATAACTCTTCTGCCTGGACTGGGATGTGCGAAGTCTCTCCTGAATTACCTTCACCTTATCCAGGGCATCATGGACCAAATTTGTACCCAACAATCGAGCCTCGTCCAGCTCAAACCATCCCACAAGGGACCGACATCGCCTACCATACAAAGCCTCATACGGTGCCATCTGAATGCTGGACTGATAACTGTTGTTGTAAGTGAACTCTGCAAGTGGAAAGTATTGGTCCCATGACCCTCCAAACTCCATCACACAGGCACGGAGCATATCCTCAAGAATCTGAATCGTGCGCTCGGACTGCCCGTCCGTCTGAGGGTGAAAGGTTGTGCTCAGCTCCACCCTAGTACCCAACTCCTGCTGTACGGCTCTCCAAAACCGGGATGTGAACTGTGTACCTCTGTCTGAAATGATGGATACTGGAATACCATGAAGGCGGATAATATCTCTGATATAAATCTCAGCCAATCTCTCCGAAGAGTATGTAGTTAATACTGGAATAAAATGGGCTGACTTAGTCAGCCGGTCCACGATCACCCAAATAGCATTGAACTTTCTCAAAGTCCGAGGAAGTCCAACCACAAAGTCCATGGTGATCCGCTCCCACTTCCAATCTGGGATCTCTAACCTCTGAGGTAATCCATCCGGCCTCTGGTGCTCATATTTGACCTGCTGACAGTTGAGACACTTGGCCACAAACCCAACTATATCATTCTTCATCCTCCTCCACCAGTAGTGCTGTCTCAAATCCTGATACATCTTCGCGGCACCGGGATGAATGGATTACCGCGAGCTATGGGCCTCCTCGAGAATCAACTCCAGAGGCCCATCTACATTGGGCACACAAATCCGACCCTGCATCCTCATCACACCGTCATCACCAATAGTCACATCTCTGGCATCACCTCGCCGAACCTTGTCATGAAGAACTAGAAGATGAGGATCATCATACTGGCGCTCCCTGATATGGTCATAAAGAGAAGACCGAGCAACCACACAAGCTAATACCCGGCTAGGCTATGAAATATCCAATCTCACGAACTGACTGGCTAAGGCCTGAACATCCAAGGCTAAGGGCCTCTCAGCTACTTGAAGATATGCCAAGCTCCCCAAACTCTCTGCCCGGCAACTCAAGGCGTCGGCCACTACATTGGCCTTCCCCGGGTGGTACAATATAGTGATATAATAGTCTTTAAGTAGCTCCAACCACCTCCGCTGACGCAAATTAAGGTCCTTCTTCCTGGACAAGTACTGCAAACTCCGGTGGTCAGTGTAAATCTCACAGGGAAAACCGTACAAATAATGGTGCCAGATCTTCAGGGCGTGAACAATAGCTGCTAACTTGAGATCATGAACCGGATAATTCTTCTCATGCACCTTCAACTGTCTAGACGCGTAGGCAATTACCCTACCGTCCTGCATCAATACCGCTCTGAGGCCAATCCTTGAGGCATCACAATAGACAGTGTAGGACCCCGAACCTGTAGGCAATACTAATACTAGGGCTGTAGTCAAAGCTGTTTTGAGCTTCTGAAAGCTCTGCTCACACTCCTCGGTCCACCTGAACGGAGCACCCTTCTGGGTCAACCTGGTCATAGGTGCTGCAATGGATGAAAATCCCTCTACAAAGCGACAGTAATATTCTGCCAAACCAAGGAAACTGCGGATCTCCGTAGCTGATGACGGTCTAGACCAACTCTGCACTGCCTCCACCTTCTTCGGATCTACCTTGATCCCATCACAAGACACTATGTGGCCCAAGAATGCCACTGAATCAAGCCAGAATTCACACTTAGAAAATTTTGCATATAACCTCTTCTCCCTCAAGGTCTGAAGCACAGTCCTCAGGTGTTGCTCATGATCTTCCCGAGATCGGGAATATACCAGGATGTCGTCAATAAACACAATGACGAAGGAATCAAGATAAGACCGAAACACACTGTGCATCAAATGCATAAAGGCTGCTGGGGCATTGGTCAGCCCAAATGACATGACAAGAAACTCATAGTGACCATATCTGGTCCTGAAAGCAGTCTTCGGGATATCCGGCTCCCGAATCTTCAACTGATGATAGCCAGAACGCAAGTCAATCTTGGAAAACACCATGGCACCCTGTAACTGGTCAAATAAGTCATCAATACGAGGCAATGGGTACCTGTTCTTCACTGTAACCTTGTTCAACTGCCGATAATCAATACACATACGCATAGAACCATCCTTCTTCTTTACAAATAAGACCGGAGCACCGCAAGGTGATATACTGAGCCTGATAAAGCCTTTATCAAGCAACTCCTACAACTGCTCCTTCAACTCCTTTAATTCAGGAGGAGCCATATGATATGGAGGAATAGAGATGGGCTGAGTGCCCGGCAACAAATCAATATCGAAATAAATATCTCTGTCGGGCGGCATGCCCGGAAGATCAGCTGGAAACACATCTGAAAAGTCCCTCACTACTGGAACTGACTCAACTGTAGGGGTATCAATACTGACATCTCTCACATAAGATAGATACGCGTCACACCCCTTCTCAACCATTCGTTGAGCTTTAAGAAAAGAAATAACTCTGTTGGGAGTATACTTTAAGGTACCTCTCCACTCTAATCGCGGTAAACCTGGCATAGCCAGCGTCACGGTTTTAGTGTGACAATCAAGAATAGCATAATGGGGCGACAACCACTCCATGCCCAAAATAATATCAAAGTCCACCATGCTGGGCAATAATAAATTAGCTCTGGTCTCAAAACCACTAAGAGCAATCAAGCACGACCGATACACACGGTCCACAACAAGAGAATCTCCCACATGAGTAGATATATAAATAGGGGAACTCAAAGAATCCCGAGGTATCCCTAAATGTGGAGAAAAATAAGAAGACACATATGAATACGTAGAGCCTGGGTCAAATAATACTGATGCATCCCTATGACAGACATGGATGATACCTGTAATGACTGAATCTGAAGCAACAACCTCTAAACGGGCTGGAAAGGCATAGTACCTGGCCTGGCCTCCCCCTCTAGGGCGACCTCGACCTCCCCGACCTCCACCCCGAGTTGGCTGAGGAGGTGGGGTGGCAGCTAGTGCTGGAAGAATGGTCGGAGGACCCGGTGGAGCACGTGGAGGCTGATAAGTCTGTGGAGGTGCACCCCTCCTGGCTCTGGGGCAATCTCTAACCAGGTGACGAGTGTCACCACACTCAAAACAACCTCTCGGAGGATGCGGTGGCTGAGACTGACTCGGACCTGGCCTGTTGGACTGGCCGGTAATAGCACCTCGACTAGGAGGCATACTGGATACTAGCGGTGTATAATATGGCTCCTGAGGTCTAGGAGGAGCTGGGACACCGCTGGCTATTGGAAGAGCTGAATGAACAGGGTGACTCATAAAACCCCTACCATAGCGTGTTGCTGGCGCACGTGCTCCTGAATAATGACTAGTCTCTCGAGACCTCTTGGTCTCCCTCTCCTCTCTGTCCCGGGCAAACATGTCCTCCACTCTCCTGGCAATGCTCACTGCCTGCTGATAAGTGATGTCCATCTCCAACTCCCTGGCCATACTGGTCCGAATACTGGGGTGGAGTCCCTTAATGAAGTGACGAACCCTCTCTATGACTGTAGCACCCAGAACCGGTGCATGGCAAGCTAACCCACTGAAACGGACTGCATACTCCGACACAGTCATAGAACCCTGATGCAACTGCTCAAACACTGTGCACCAAGCATCCCTGAGGCTCTGAGGAACATACTCATGCAAGAATATCTCTAAAAACTAAGTCCAAGTGAGTGAGGCTGCCTCGTCTGGACTACTCAGCTCATAGGCACGCCACCACTGATATGTTGCTCCCCTCAACTGGAAAGCGGTGAAAGAAACCCCACTCGTCTCCACAATGCCCATAGTGTGGAGAATACGATGGCACTCCTCAAGAAAACCCAGAGCATCATCTAAAGCTAGTTTGCTGAAAGTATGTGAGTGGTACTTCTTGTACCTTTCAAGTCTGAGCTTCTCTGCCTCAGAAGTAGCTACCCTGATCTCATGCTGAACCAGAGCCACTGGGGGCATAGGAATATACTCTGCGGCCTGATCAACCTGGACCATCTGCTCATGGGTGCGGGCTGCGGAAGTCTGTGCCCCTCCCCCGGCCTGAGATGTAGCGGGATCTATCGGAAATAGTCCAGCCTGAGCCAGAGTGCTGAACATGCTCAAGAACTCAGCCAATGTCTCCTGGAGGGCTAGAGTAGCAATAGGGATCTCCAGCACTGGCCCTCCAGCTGGAGCTGCTGGGGGCTCCTCTGACGCAGCTCTCGCAGGTGCTCGGGTTGCACCGCGTGGTCGTCCTCTACCCCGACCCCGACCTCTGGCGGCTCTGGTAGGGGGCTCGGGTGCCTGATCGTCGGTCCTCCCGGTACCGGTCCTCATAATCTGTGAGAAAGAATATAATAGAATCTTAGAATTTGTTTGGTGTCAATAACTCGCACGACAAGGAAATCAAAGAAATATGATTGTTCTTAACAGTTACATAGCCTCCCGAAAATAAGTACGGACGTCTCCGTACCGATCCGCGAGACTCTAATAAACCGGCTTGTGACTCGCGACTCCTACAAACCTAGTGCTCTGATACCAACTTGTCACGACCCAAATTATCCCTCCGTAAGGGGTTGTGATGGCACCTAGTCTTTACAACTAGGTAAGCCTAATATTGCAAAAAATATAAAGAAACACAACATGTTAAAGATAAACAACATATTATAAATAGCCAAGAGTAGCACCACTCGGCATATACAAAATAGTTTCCCAAGACCCGGAATATCACTAAGTCACAAGCTGCTATAATCTATGTAGCTCTATACAAAAGTCTGAAGATAATAAGGAAAGTATCTAGACGAGGGAGTAGAAAGGGACTCCGAAGATCTGCGGACGCAAGCAGAAGTACCTTGAAGTCTCATAGAATCAGCAGCACGCACTAACTCCAAGGCTGATAGCTCGTACCTCGATATGCACACGAAAACATGTGCAGGAAAGGGCATGAGTAAACCAAATTGGTACCCAGTAAGTGCCAAGCCTAACCTCGGTCAAGTAGTGACGAGGTCAGGTCAAGGCCCTACCGGAGTAAATATAATAAATTAAACGATAAAAAATATAAGTAAAATTTACGGTAACATAGTTAAAGAAATTCTCAAAAATTTAACAATTAAGGGAGTCCTCGGCTCAGAACAAGGTAAACACAGTGGAGAAATCTCTAGGAATACCGTCCCGTAGTTTCAAATGAATATGCAGTACATGGGGATCTCCCGGAATACATCCGTAGTCCCAAAGTAAATATGCAGTGCTGGGGGATCTCCCGGAATACGTCCGTAGTCCCAAAGTAAATATGCAATACATGGGGATCTCCTGGAATACGTCCGTAGTCACAAAGTAAATATGCAGTACAGGGGGATCTCCCGGAATACGTCCGTAGTCCCAATTTAAATATGCAACGCAAGATGAAATGACAAGTATGACATCGAGTTATACAGTTTATACTGGACACAGATAAGGCAAATAAGGACTTAACTAAACATGATGCACAGAATGTCAATTAGGCAGTTAAAACACGTAAGCATGCTTTTCTAGTCTAAACTACACAATTAAACATATTAGTACAACTTAATAAGAGAAGCAATTTATGATTTAAAAAGGATAAACAAGATTTTTGCAATAATAGCCCGTGTACGTACTCGTCACCTCACATACACGGCGCCCACACACCAAATAATAACAAGATATCCTAAGGGGGAAGTCCCCAACACAAGGTTAGGCAAGCCACTTATCTCGAACCGCTTAAATCAACTCGATATCACGTTCTTGCCACGAGTATCCGACTCCAAATGGTCCGAATCTATTCAAAATAGTAAAATACCATCAATACGCGCTAATGGAATGAATCCCACAAGAAAAACTACAAACATTAGACCAAAATCCGAAATTGGCTCAAACTCGGCCCCCAGGCCCACGTCTCGAAACCCGACAAAATTCATGAAACTAGAAAGCTCATTTGCTCACGAGTCTAACCATATCAAATTTGCTAAAATCCGACACCAAATGGTCCTCCAATCCACAATTCAAACTTCCAAATCCCTAGCCTCCAACTTCCAATTTCCACCTTAAATACATATTAACTAGGTGGGAAAATACATGGCAAGTCAAGATTATTGACCAAAAATAAGCACAAGGAACTTACCTCATGAAATTCCTCAAAAATGCTCTCAAAAATCGCCCTAACCCAAGTTTGCAAAGCCAAAAATGACAAAAATCGCGAAGTCCTTCGGTTTTAATCACTGCCCAGGTATTTCCGCACCTGTGGAACCTGGGCTCGCACCTGCAGGTGTGCTTGTGCGGAAAATGTGCGTATCTGCGCAACTCACTTTCTCCCCTGCCTTCACACTTGCGACGCAAGGGCCGCACCTGCGCACTAGTGCCTGTGGATGTCCCTTTCACTTCTGCGCATCTTGCGCATTTGCGAACAGCCTTGTGCATTTGCGGGCATCGCAGATGTGGAACTTCCTCGCACCTGCAACCCCAGGCCAATTCTCGACTTCTCGCATCTGCGCTTCCATCTACGCATGTGCGGCTCGTGCACCTGTGGTCTATTTTCCGCAGGTGCAAAACACCAGAACCAGCAAAGGCACCAGATTTTCCTAAGTCCAAATTTCTTCCCGTTAGGCATCCGAAACACACCCGAGGCCCTCGGGACCTCAACCAAACATTCCAACCAATCCTAAAATACCATACAAACTTAGTCGAGCCTTCAAACAATATGGAACAACACCAAAATCATGAATTAAGCACGGATTCAAGCCTAAGAATTTAAAATATTCCAAATTCTACAAACGACGCCGAACCACATCAATTCTAGTCCGAATGACCTCAAAGTTTACACACATGTCACAAATGACACTACAAACATACAACCTCTTTCGTAATTCCATTCCGAGCTCGATATCAAAATTTTCACTATCGGCCGAAATCACCGAAAAACTAAATTTTGCCAATTCAAGCCTAAATCTACTACAAATCTCCAAAACATATTCCGGACGTGCTCCTAACCCCAAAATCACTCAACAAAGCTAACGGAGTCGACAGAATTCCATTTCGGATCTGTCTTCATGTAGTTCCGACTATGGTCCAAACTCTAAGGCTTAAACTCACAACTAGGGACTAAGTGTCCCAAAACTCCCCGAATTCCATAACCAAACACTCCAGCAAATCCCAAAAGCAGAAAAAAATATGGGGAAAGCAGATATTAGGGGATCAGGGCTCAAATTCTCAAAACGACCGGCCGGGTCATTATAACGTGGAAGGGATCGTGCAGACCCATAATGATGCACTGGTAATATATGTACTCGTAAATAAAATTCTAGTTAAACATATGTTAATTGATCCAGGTAGCTCGACCAACATCATCCGATCGAGGGTAGTGGAGAGGCTCAGTCTACAAGATCAAATCGTGCCTGCAGTCCGAGTTCTAAATGGATTCAACATGGCGTGTGAAACCACTAAGGGTGAGATAATATTACCGGTGAACACCGTCAGGACCATCCAGGAAGCTAAGTTTTATGTAATCGAAGGAGACATGAGATACAACGCTTTGTTCAGAAGGCCATGGATCGACAACATGAGGGTCGTACCTTCAACTCTGCAGTAAGTGTTAAAATTCCCAACGCCAGGCAGAATTAAAATAATCTACGGAGAATAGCCAGCCGCAAAGGAGATGTTTGCGGTCGAAGAGGCGATTCCGGTATCCATATTTACAACGGCAAAGCGGCCGAGTTCGGTCACAAAGACAAAAACTAAATAGCAATTACTAACACCAGCTCCGACCCAACCGGAGAAACAGGGGACTGATGAAGATGATGATTATGACTACGGGGTACCCAAGTTTTTTATAGCCCCCGATGATTACGACAATACTAAATCGACGGTCGAGGAGATGGAACATGTCATATTGGTCGAGAACCTACATCGAAAGGTATACCTGGGAACGAGGTTAAATCCCGAGCTTAGGAAAAAACTCATTCAGTTCTTATAGCTAACATAGATTGTTTCGCATGGTCCCACCTTGACATGACATGGATCCCGCCGGAGATAACCACTCATAAGCTAAGCCTGGACCCAAAATCAAATCCAGTGAAGCAGAAGAGGAGACCCCAGTCCGAGATCAAGCATGCTTTCATCAAGGACGATGTATCTAAACTCCTTAAAATAGGTTCCATTCGGGAGGTTAAATACGCGGATTGGTTAGAGAACGTAGTGGTAGTCCCTAAAAAGGGAATAAATTAAGAATGTGTGTAGACTATACGGATGTGAATAAGGCATGCCCCAAGGATTCTTTCCCTTTGCTCAACATCGATCGCTTGCTCGTTGCCACGGCCGGCCACGAGACCCTCGATTTTCTCGATGCTTATTCTGGGTACAACCAAATACGGATGGCGCCGGGTGACCAGGAAAAAACCTCCTTCATCACTAAATATGGCACCGTCTGCTATAACGTGATGCCATTTGGGTTAAAAAACACCGGTGCCACTTACCAATGCCTAGTAAATCAGATGTTCGAGGAACAAATAGGGAAATCAATGGAATTTTATATTGACGATATGTTGGTTAAGTCCCTACAAGCAGAGGACCATTTAAAATATTTGCAGGAAACCTTCAGCATATTGAAGAACTACAATATGAAGTTGAACCCGGAGAAATGTGCGTTTGGAGTTGGCTCAGGTAAATTCCTCAGATTCATGGTATCCAACCGGGGAATCGAGATCAACCCCGACAAGATCAAAGCCATCGAAGATATCACAGTTGTGGATAACGTAAAGGCCGCACAAAGATTAACTGGGCACATAGCCGCCCTTGGGTGATTTACCTCGAGGTCCTCCGACAAGAGCCACCGGTTCTTCACACTATTGAAGAAGAAGAATAACTTCTCATGGACCCCGAAGTGCCAACGGGCCTTGGAGGAACTCAAGCGGTATCTATCGAGCCCACCGCTGCTCCACACGCCGAGGATAGACGAACAACTATACTTGTACTTGGCAGTATCAGAGATAGCGGTAAGTGGAGTCCTGGTCTGGGAAGAGCAAGGTACGCAATTTCCAATTTACTATGTTAACAGGACCCTAGGTGAGGCCGAAACTAGGTATCTTCACCTAGAAAAGTTGGCGCTCGCTTTGCTAAGTGCCTCTAGATAGTTAAAACCATACTTCCAGTGTCACCCCATATGTGTTGTGACTACTTACCTATTGAAGAATGTTATGCATATGCCCAAGATCTCAGGCCGGGTTGACCAAATGGGTCATAGAAATCAGTGGGTACGATATTGAATATCGACCCCGAACCGCCATTAAGTCTCAAATTTTGGCAGAATTTGTAGCCGACCCTAATACCCGAGGTCGAACGAGAGTTATTAATCAAATCAGGGACCTCCTCGGGGATCTGGACCATCTTTACGGATGACACCTCAAACGTAAAAGGGTCCAGACTTGGCATCGTATTGAAGCCACCAATAGGCAATGTGGTTAGACAATCTATTAGGACTATGAAATTGACTAACAATGAGATCGAATATGAGACCATGATTGCAGGTCTCGAACTAGCCAAAAGCTTGGGGGAAGAGGTAATTGAAGCTAAGTGCGACTCCCTCCTTATGGTAAACCAAGTTAATAGGACGTTCGAGGTCAGAGAAGAACGGATGCAAAGGTACCTTGATAAATTGCAGGTAACATTACATCGATTTAAAGAATGGACTTTTCAAAATGTACCTCGGGATCAAAAGAGTGAGGATGATGCCCTCGCTAACCTAGGGTCATCGGTCGAGGATGACGAGTTCAACTAAGGGGCAGTCGTACAACTTATGAGATCTGTTGTGGAAGAAGGTCATGCTGAGATTAACTCAACAAACCTAACTTGGGGCTGGAGAAATAAATATATAGAATACCTGAAGACTGGAAAATTGTTGTCGGATCCAAAGGAATTGAGGGCCCAACGTACAAAGGCAGCCTGGTTTTGCCTATCCGAAGACGGACAGAAAAACATTTGATGGCCCACTCACAATATGCCTAGGACCAAGGGAAACCGAGTACGTTTTGAGGGAAATCCACGAAGGCACCTGTGGTTATCATTCAGGCGTCGAATCATTGGTTCGAAAAGTTATCAGAGCCGGCTATTACTAGATCGACATGGAAAAAGACACAAAGGAGTTCGTACGAAAATGTGATGAATGTCAAAGACACGCTCAGATGATTCATCAGCCGGGGAGCTACTGCATTCAGTTTTGTCACCATGGCCGTTCATGAAGTGTGGATGGATATTGTTGTCCCTCCTTCCATGGGCACCCGGTAAGGCTCAATTTATATTGTTTATGACTGACTATTTTTCTAAGTGGGTGGAAGCCCAGGCATATGAAAAGGTCTGGGAGAAAGAAGTGATCGACTTCATTTGGGATCATATCATATGCCGATTCAGAATGTCGACCGAGATCGTGTGTGACAACATGAAATAATTCATCGGCAGCAAGGTAAGCAAGTTTCTCGAAGATCATAAGATCAAAAGGATCCTATCAACACCCTACCACCCCAGTGGGAAAGGGCAAGCAGAATTGATCAACAAAACCAAACTCCAAAACCTCAAAAAGAGGTTAACTAACGCTAAAGGAAGATGGAAGGAAATCCCGCCCGAAGTCTTATGGGCATACCTAAAGACCTCGAAGTCCAGTACCGTGGCCACCCTATTCTCACTAGTCTACGGCACCGAAGCTCTAATATCAGTCGAATTCGGTGAGCCAAGTCTCAGATTCTGATATGCAATAGAGGAATCAAACGACGAGGCTATAATCACGAGCCTAGATTTATTGGATGGAAGGCGCAAAACATCCCTTGTCCGGTTGGCTGCCCAAAAGCAACAGATCGAGAGATATTCCAATCGAAGAATCAACCTTCGACACTTCAATGTCAGGGACTTGGTACTAAGGAAGGTTACACTAAACTCGGATCGAAGTTGGGGCCGAACTGGGAAGGCCCTTATCAAATTATCGAGATCACCGGTAAAAGATCGTACAAACTAGGAACGATGAACGGTGAGCAACTACTGAACAACTGGAAGATAGTTCACTTGAAGCGACACTATTGCTAAGATACGATCCCATTCATTTCCTTTTATTTATTTACATTTTGAACTAACACTTGCATGGAATCTTCAAAGAGTGATACAACCTTTAGGCTTGAAAGCACGTGTTGCACTCTTTATCCCTTGAACCCGTTTTGTCACAAATGGGTTTTCCAGCAAGGTTTTTAACGAGGCAACAGTAAATCGTGCTAACTTAGAATTGAAGGCTGGTTATGAACCAGTATCGAAGACCACAAAAATATTCGAGGCCTCTCTTAGATCTGCCCCAAACACTAGGGGGAATCACCCTCGGATAACAACTTTAGCAAGGAAGGAAACTTTATGATTCAATGGTCTCGACTCGATCAATAGGATTTACTATAAGGGTCAAACAGTCAAATGAATCGTGCCCTTATAGTCTGCTCGAGCCCTAGCACAAATCTTATACACATGTGTAACTATTACGCACAAGAATAAAGTCTCTACCTTGCGGATAAATATTTTTTCCCTTAAAACTTTTTCTTTTCGTGAAGGAATTTCCTACATACGATCCCCTAAAGGTATCGAGCCCAAGGGCCTCCTTATCCAGGTTCAAACGATCACCCAAATCGTGGACTGCCATTCAAAAACAAACTCAGACGGCTCAGGCTATCTAAGCCCGAGGGCGCAAGACCTGTTAGGCGACACCCGAACTAAAAAGGCTATGGCCATACTAAAATGGCTCGAATACGTCCGAGATCCGTAACAAAAGCGAGGCCTTCAAAATTTTCATAACCGGTTCTAAAGGCTACCCACGATAAACTACAATCTAAAAAGTCATAAGTACTTTAGGAAAAAAGGTTTTCGGTCATATCGAACCCCCACGGTGCCTTAAATAAAATAATGTCAAAGGCAAGGTCCGAACGTGACCTAACTATTTTACGCTAAGGCCTTTCAACCTTTGCAAACATAAAGAGTAAAGCAAAGGAAAACATAATATATAAACTGTCGAAGGGGAAAACAAGCCTCATATATTATATACAATCTTTACAAAGGCCAAATGGCTCGAACAAAAATACAAAAGTACACGAGTACAAAAAACAAAAAAGCAAAAAATGTCTTATAAAGGCATTTAAACAGCCTGGTCTTCTTCGCCCCCAGTTCCATCGGAACCATCGGAGTCTTCTTCTTCTTCTTCTTCTTCTTCTTTGGGGCAGGACAATTTCTTGGCCTCGACCTCAAGCCCCTTAGCGGTCTCGATCTTGTCCAATAGATCGAAACCCCGAGCATGGATTTCTTCAAGGGACTCTCTTCGAGACTGCCGCTTCTCGTATTCAATGATATCTTTCAAGCGGTCCTGGGCTGCCTCGGCATCGGCCTTATATTGGGTCACTATCTTGTCGTCATCGGCTTTAACCACCGCCGCCAATCACTTGGCCGTTTCAAGTTCTTTGGCCATAATTTTCTGCTCGGAGGCAGCCAAACTTAACCGAGACTGGAGCTCTTTGACCTTTTTGGCCTGTACCTGTCACGACCTAAACCGAAGGGTCGCAATGGGCACCTTGTGCCTAACTCAACCGAGTACCAACGTAACGTATCCTTCTTATCATACTATCATGGGTAAATGAACCGGAAAGGTCGTCATGAGATAACTAGAATTAAACATAAGAGAATACTCGACATGGGATGACCTAACATGATATAGAAGCTTATGCATGCGACATACAGGCCTATAAGGTCGACATGATCATTTGTATACTCAAAACATAGGCCGACAAGGCCATACAAGTATCCATATACATGACATATCTTTATAAGCCTCTACGAGTACATAAATGTCATAAAGTTCAAGATATGGCCCCGCCATACTAATCAATACATGTCCAAATCATACTGGCCAGATAGGCAACTCCGGAGCAAGTGGAGTGCACCAACACCTTTCGCTGAGATTATAGCCTACTAGGAGGACTCTCAACCTATCTATCGGGACCTACGAGCATGAAACACAGCTTCCCTAGGCAAAAGGGACGTCAATACAAATAAAGTACCTAGTATGTAAGGCATGAAAGCAGTATATAAAATACATGAACAAATAAAGTATCTAGTATATAAGGCATGAAAGCATGATCTCGGTTCTCACAGTCCCGATTTTCGTGGCACTCCTGGTGCCGTATCAAATATTATTCTCCCCCTAGTGTTCGAATGCGAAGCATGTGAATTAGTACACCTTAATTCTTGCTTTAACGGAGGAAATGACTTATGAAGGGTTAAATAATCCCTTTTTAGTGATGGAAGGCAAAGCTTTCCATCAAACCAAAGATTATTCAACCATCCATATAGTCCTTTGTCATCGATGTGAAAATTTTGGTGCCTTAGTATCTAAAGGTCTTTCCTTTTGCCTGTGATGCTCCCTTCGTAGTATGCTTTCCGTTGCTACCTCGTTAAAAACCTTGCCAGAAAAACCAAATTGGAAAAAAAATTGGTCGAAAGAAAAAAAAGTGCAGCGCGTACTTTCAATATTGGTATCATCCGTCAGCAATAATACTTTTTGAGGTGAGTCGCATTCCAATTGCTGGAAAACTTGACTCCATCTTTATTCTCCAACTCGTACGGCCTTTTACCGGTAATAGCTAAAATCTGGTAAGGACCTTCCTATATTGGACCAACTTCCTAGCATTGACTTCCCGAGTGTTCTAAGTCACCTTTCTCAAAACCAAGTTTCCTACTTTGAAGTAGAGCATATTGGCCCTCCGATTATAATGTCTTTCAATCCTTTGCTTTTGAGCCACCATTCTCACATACGCCAAGTCCCTCTGTTCGTCTAGTAAGTCCAGCCTCACCAATAGCGCTTCATTGTTTGCTTCTTCATTAGATCAGAAAAACCTTAATGTTGGTTCCCCTACTTCCACCGGTATCAGGGCTTCTACGCTATATACAAGATAAAAAGGTATTTCTCCTGTGCTTGACTTTGCCGTTGTCCGGTATGCCTATAGTATACCTGGTAGCTCTTCGGGCCATTTGCCTTTAGCATCTTCTAGCTTCTTTTTAAAGTTTTGGATAATCACCTTATTTGTTGATTCTACTTGTCCATTATGATTTTCAAATCTTCCAAAAACTTTTTGACTTTTGAGGCTATGAACTGCGGCCCGTTATCACAGGCAATCTCCTTCGGTATACCGAATTGGTAAATTATATGGTCCCATATAAAGTTAACTACTTCGCGCTCACCGATCTTCTAGTAAGGACCTGCTTCAACCCATTTAGTGAAGCAGTCAGTTAAGACCAAAATAAATCTTACCTTTCCGGGGCCCGGTGACAGAGGACCAACTTTGTCCATTCCCCATTTCATGAACGGCCATAGGGACAATACCGAATGCAAGAGTTCTACTGGTTGATGTACCAACTGTGAATGTCGTTGACAGTTTTGCACTTCTAAACGAATGCCTTTATGTCCTGCTCTATCTGGGGCCAATAGTAACCTGCCCTAACCGCCTTTAGAACTAACGAATCTGCACCAGAATGGTTCTCGCAAATTCCGTCGTGGACTTCTCTCATCATGTAGTCCGCCTCCGAGGCTCCCAGATATTGGGCCAATGGTCCTTGGTATGATCTTCTATATTATTGCCCATCCATGATGCTGTAACGAGCTGTTTTGGTTCGTAGTGCCCGAGATGCCTTTGGGTCTTCGGGTCTTTGGGTAATTTACCATGCCAAAGATATTCGACAAACTTATTCCTCTAGTCCCAGGCTAGGTTGGTTGAATTGAATTCACAGTAATCATCCACATCCAATACTGAATGTAAAAGTTAAACGATAGTACCGAAGTCAGATCCTTTCATCTTCGTAGATGACCCTAAATTAGCCAATGCATCTGCTACCACATTTTCTTCTCTTGGAATGTGTATGATCGTCCATTCCCTGAATCGTGTGAGCATTGACTGAACCTTCTTCACATACTATTGCATGTGCTCTTCCATCGTGTCAAAAATCCCGTATACTTGGTTTACTACCAGCTGGGAATCACACTTTATCTTGATGACCTCGGAACCGTGTCCGCGGGCTAGTTCAAATTCTACAACTAAAGCCTCATACTCTTCTTCATTGTTATTTAATAAAATAGTCTTAATGGCATGCCTTAGGATTTCTCCCGAGGGCGTGACTAGAACTATCACGAGACCGGAATCTTTTACGTTGGACGCTCCATTCGTAAATAAGGTCTAGACTCCCGATGCCGTTTTTGACATCAGCACTACTTCCTTTGCATCCAAGGGCATTCACCCGGAAGTGGAATCGGCCACAAAGTCGACCAAAACTTGTGACTTGATTGTAGTCCTGGGTTTGTATTCAATGTCAAACTCACTAATTTGAACTGCCCATTTAGACAAATGGCCTGACAACTCAAGCTTGTGAAGGGCATTACTTAAGGTAAAAGTTGTCACAGTGGCTATTGGGTAGCACTAAAAACAAGGCCTAACCTTCGAGAGGCGAATACGAGAGCTAAGGCCAGCTTTTCGATGCGAGTCTCCGCTCCCAATAATATTTTACTAACATAATAAATAGGAAATTGCATACCTTCTTCCTCTCGGACTAAAATGACACACATTTTATTAACGAGCCTCTGATAAGTGGCTCTAGTGTTCTTAAGCCCAAATGGCATCACATTATAACAATATGTTCCAAAGTTCGTTATGAAAGAAGTTTTTTCCCGATCCTTCGGGTTCATCTTGATTTGTTTGTACCCAGAGTAAGCGTCAAGGAAACTCATTAACTAGTGCCTGACCGTAGCATCAATCATTTGGTCAATGTTTAGCAATGAAAGTGAGCTTTTAGGGCACATCTTTATTGTCTTTGTTCGGAAAGAGAGAAGTCATCGGTTCCTGTAATTGATATTTGGTGGGATCCTTCCCCATGTTGCTGGAAATAATTATCGCATTCATCTCCCTTGCAGCCAGTTGATCTCCTCTTATATGCTTGATTCATTCCGGGGTTAGGAATTTCAATAGTTGATGATACGTTGAGGGCACAACCTTTATCTCGTGTATCCATGGCCTTCTGAGGATTACATTGTAATCTATATTGCCATCTAACACTTAGAATAGAGTGGTTTTGATCCATACTTTGATGTTTCTGGGGAGCAAAATCTCTCCTCGGGTTATCACACTTGTCGTCGAGATGATGCTTCTGGTCAGTTTTGCTTGCTCCAGCACTCTCCATTGGATGATTTTGGCTAAGCTTCCTGGATCAACCAAAACACACTAATTTTGAAATCTAAAACATTGAGAGAGATTACCAAATCATCGTTATGTGGCAGGAGGAGTCCGTCAGCATCTTCCTCCGTAAAAGTGATATCATCTTCCGCGACCTCCTAGAGTCTCTTGTCATGAGTCACTAATATTTTTATTTTCTTGGCCGCTGAAAAGGTCACACCATTAATTTTATTCCCTCCTAAAATCATGTTGATAGTCAATCGAGGGGAGTTCTCTGCTACCTTCGAAGTCTCGGCATTGTCCCGGTTTCGGCCATAGTTATTCTTGGCTCGATCACTTAAGAATTCCTTGAGATGTCCATTCTTCAACAATGTCACCACCTCTTAATGTAGATGCTGACAGTCTCCAATTTTATGGACGTGAGTCCCATGATATTCACACTACAAATTGGGATCTCTTTGGCTAGGATCGTACCGAATTGGCTTCGAAAATCATGCTTCTTTGATATTCCTCATCGCCGATTCCAACTCTACTAAGCTGATATTTAAGTCTGATAACCTGGGATATGCGGGATTTTAGGCCCCTGATATCTCTTTCTCTTGTAATGATCTGCTGCTACGACCTTGATCGGTTCTTCTATCGGGAGTGAACCTATCTGACGATCGAAACCCTTTGTTGTTCCGACCTTCGGTTCTTTCATATGGCATAAAAATACTTCTAGAAGACTGTTGATCCGCATCAAAGTCGCTTTTAACTTTATCCTGGTTTTGTCTCATTCCCATCCCTTGGTTGATACCGGAACCTAAGATGATTGTCCTTTATCCTTATTTTTGATCATAACTGTTATGGATATCCGCCCATTGTGGTTTCTTGGAATTCGAGCAAGCTTTCCTTCAACTTTCGGGAGGTGTCGAAGCTCCGTGGATTCAAACTGTTTGTGAATGCCTTTGCTGCCCATTCATCTGGTATATCTGGTAGCAACATCCTCTCTTTCTAGAATCTGATCACGAATTCTCGCAGCAATTCAGACTCACTTTACGCAATCCTGAATATGTCTGCCTTCCTAGATTGGACCTTCCTTGCCCCGGCATGGGCCTTAATGAATGAATCTGCAAGAATCTCAAAAGATTCAATTGAATGCTCAGGTAAGAGTGAATACCATGTCAGGGGCCATTTTGTGAGGGTTTTACCAAACTTCTTCAATAAGACAGATTAGATCTCATGTTGAGCCAAATCGTTCGCTTTCACAGCCGTGGTGTAGGTTGTGATGTGCTCCTACGGATCCGAAATCCCATCGTATTTTGGTATGTCCGACATCTTGAACCTCTTCGTAATTAACTCTGGTGCTGCTTGGTTTAAACGACAATTATGTGTATTTTTTCAAATCTGGGCCTTTTAGTATTGGTGGGGCGCCCAGAACCTGATCCATCTAAGCATGAAAATCCTTTGCATTTTGATTCATCCGTTCGTTCATTTCCCCCATAAACCTCATAAGCTCGATTTTGAAGGGATCATTCCTGTTGTTGTTTCTAGATTCGCTACCAGTCCCTCCGTCTTTGTCGAAACCATCCTCGTCTCTTGGGGTGTTGTTGTCGACCTTCTGAGCCATTTGGTTTGCAGGAGCACTAGGAGGAGACGGGCCCTTTCGTTCGCATTATTGGAGGCGCCTGACAAATCTTGTTTCAACTCCGTCATCACCCGATCCTGCCTTGAGAGGTGTTTTATGATTGCTTTTTGCTGTCCTCTTAAGAATTTACTGTTTCCACGATATGTTCTTCCTCCGCATCATGGGGAGTTGTCTCCCGCACATACCGAGGGTACCGTCCTTTACGAACCGGGGTTGTTTCATCACCTTCGTTACGGGTGTCGCTGATTGAATCATCATATTGGGACAATTCTTCGTGCCCCTCTACGTTGTGCGTGATGATGTCATTAGCTGCCATATCCTTTTTTTCTAAGTAACAAATCAAAACAAGTTAGTAATAAACGTAAGGATCAAAGCAATTACGTAACTGTCTAAGCCCTACGGTGGACGCCAAACTGCTTACCCTTAAAACGGTACAATTAAATTTGTTACGTGGTTTATAGACAAGCGAACTGATTTGATCCAAAAATGATAAAGAAATAAGATTAAAAATGAGATTTAGCAATTGAAATTGAAGAAGATGGCGCCGGGCGCAATGCCTCTGAGGACAGAGGTGAAAGCAATGATAAAGAGCAAGTAAAGTTATTTAATTGAGAGCAAAAGTAAAATACAATATATGTTTGCAAAGAATTTTGTGTGTTTATTATAATGGTTGTTTAGCGTGATATTTATAGCTTTACCTTGGGAAATAAGATCCTAGGATCAAGCTCTTTTTAAATGATAATAAAAGAGTCATTGATGAATATGTAACGGCAGGCTATGAATGCAAATATTCTTTGTAGCGGTTGCTTATTTAATATTAGAGAATATTCCTTCATTGAATTCTATCCAATGAATATATTGATCTCCCCCGTTAAATATGCTCCAGTCAGGATTTGTCCGGTATCAATTACATTCGTTGTGTCCGATATTGGTCATTGCCTGACTTGACTTTTTCTTACCTTGGGTTCCACGTGTCATGCTACCATTAGACCATCTGTTATAAATCAATTTTACCCCGTACACATAACATATACCAGAAGAAGACTTATATTTACTAGTGGAGCAATGTGTAGAAAAATGATAAAAATTGAGGATCACCTGGCAAAAGTTAGTTGTTAATATATCCAAAAGTTAGTTAAGAAAGAACATGCCTTAAACTCCATACTCCATTCAAACTACATATATTGGTCCAGTAATATCGGATAAAATTTTCTCCTTCCTTTGTCCCAATGACACGAGTCTTAATATCATTCAATCTACATCTAATTCTCTGAAATTTTCAATTAAAATGCAAAATACTAGTCTGATTTTATGTTAAAATTTCCAGTGTCCTTTTTTCATTGAAGTTGGATCAATTTCTTCACCTTCCCTTCTATATTTTAGATTCATTTCTCTAAAAAAAAAATTTGGAATGAAAGAGAAATGAAAATCAAGATTCAAGAATTTTAGTTGGTAAATTGCAAGGCATAAAGGGCTTGTCTTGCTAAATTACCAGATAGAAGGGACAAAGGGAAGGAGCTGATCAAATTTTCTGTTGCAGAAGCTACAAAAATGAGGAAGACTCAATTAAAATCCTCTAGGAGTTCTGTGAATGAGACAAGGACCTCCAACAAATATGATGACTCAGATGGCTTGGCCACCATTCTTAGAAGTGTTACTATGCATCCAGGTTGAGATATCCCAATTTCTCCTTTACTTTTACGTAGAAGCGGATCCAGAGTTTAAACTTGATTGGTTCAACATTTTGAGTTCTTACCGTTTCAATTACACTTTAAAATTATGGGTTGGAAATATAATATTGTCATAATTTTTGAATTTTTCATATATATATATATATATATATATATATATATATATATATATATATATATATATATATATATATATATATATATATATATATATATATATATATATTTATGTTATGTGTCGAATATACTGGGGTCGGTTGGGAATACACAATGATCTTGATCTTTATAAGATCCTTCTATATTCAGATTTCTCTTGAAACTATTGGAGACATTGATCTCTGGATATGTATGATGCAATAAGCCTTTATGTCTTAATAAATTTGTCAAGCTACCTGAAAGGCTTTTTGGTATAAATGTCCGTAATACGGAAATCAACCTTTTCACAATACGTTTTAAATAGCACGGTTAACACAAGGTGCAAGTAGCACACATAGATGATAGACTGAGAGAAGATCAGTTGAGTATGTTTGGTCATATCTTACGTCGGCCTCCAAATGTAATAGGTGTGAAACTATGGTGAATGAAGGTGCTAAAAGGAGATGAGATAGACCTAAAATCACATAGAAGAAAATTATCTCGAAAAACCTACAATCTCTTGGATCCACGTAGAGAAACAACGTGCAGTCGAAGAAAAAGATTTATATAGACAATACCAATTAGCTGAGATGAAGTTTTAATAGTATGTTTACCTCAGGTACAATTTCTAGGAGTCTTTTAGTCTTGTCAGAGATTTATATGATAGGAGAACTTCTACTAGTAGACAAACTATATTGGTATTATGTTTATGTTATATAATATTGGCTGAGAAGAACTTAAATGGAACGACATGGACACTTAGGATTAATGTAGTGGACCCAACTTGCTTGGGATTGGGCGTAATTGCTGTTTTAGTAGTATCCCAAATAGCCATTATTGAGGAGTTGTTTGTAGCCTTTGATTCTTAAAAAATAAATCCTGGTGTTTAAATATCCAAGTTATGAATCACATCATATGGCATAATTGACCAGTGTAATGGCATAATCTTTCCTTGGTTACAATGTTCAGCAAAACTTAAATATAAGGGCAGCCATGTCTAGCCCTGATTCATTCAAAGATCTGTCCAATTTTAACTTGTTCTTGATTAAATAGTGCATAAATGTATGAAAATTCAACATCTGAGCAGGTGTCAGCAAGCAGAAGATGATAGCTGAAGATATACTTCGATATGGGAATGTAAACATTTCAGCAGAAGTATTCACATTCCGCGAGTTGGCTCATGCAACAGACAACTTCAATCCTGAGTTTCTAGTAGGTGAAGGAGGATTTGGGAGAGTCTATAAGGGACACCTCAAAAGAACTAATCAAGTATGTCATTTTCTTCTGTCGTTTATCTCTACCTCTTGTGGTTATTATCTAGTTGTAAACAACTGTTTCAGTTTCATCATCAAATGTGTTTCATGTCCAGGTTGTTGCTGTCAAACAACTTGACAGGAATGGAGTTCAAGGAAACAGGGAATTTCTTGCAGAGGTCTTGACTCTAAGTCTTGTTAACCATCCAAATCTTGTCAATCTGATAGGTTATTGTGCTGATGGAAACCAAAGAATTCTCGTCTATGAATTCATGCACAATGGATCTCTAGAAGATCATCTTCTTGGTATGTGTCCTTTTGTCAAATATACAAAACATGTACACCGATTATGTATATAAATTTCTGCATATTATATGTATATTTGTACTTAACATACAAAATATATACATTTTCCGGCTATCATTTTTATATGTAATTTTCCTTCAAAAAAGATTATCAAAGAAGATGGTTGCAACATACTAATTCTTCTGCTTCACAGGTTTGCCATCGAATAAGAAGCCATTGGATTGGTACACAAGAATGAAGATAGCTAAAGGCGCAGCGCAAGGGCTAGAATACTTGCATGATATTGCCAATCCTCCAATAATCTATCGCGACTTCAAAGCATCCAACATATTATTAGATGAGTGCTTTATTCCAAAGCTCTCGGATTTTGGTCTTGCAAAGTTAGGTCCAACAGGAGGCGAGGATCACGTTTCTACAAGAGTTATGGGGACCTATGGATACTGTGCACCAGAGTATGCTATGACTGGACAGCTGACATCTAAATCTGATGTATATAGTTTTGGAGTTGTTCTTTTGGAGATTATTTCAGGGAGAAGAGCTATTGATAATACAAGATCACCAGAGGAGCAAAACTTAATTTCTTGGGTTAGTTGATAGCTCTTTCATAATTGAATTAGCTTGCTCATTTGGCATCTTCAGTAGCACTGAAAAGAAAGTAGATAGTTTAGTTTTCCACACCTAAAACGATTTAGCTTCAATAATACAACAACGATAAGCCATCCCTTCCTTCTATTTCTTTTGTTTTACTATAATCTAGATATTTCTTCTGAAAATTATGGTGTTGAAATATTCGTCTTCCTAACAACCCTTTGGTTAATGTACGATTTCACTGCTTTTGGCAGAAGTGCATATAATAGTGTATGATGGGGACTATAATTCTCGACCAGGCTAGACTAGGCCGGCCCAGCCCCTAAGTTTCCAGTGTGTAATGAGGGTGCGAGCTGGAGGAGGGTGAATTGGTCCAACTCCCGGCTCCTAACCCCGTTTTTGGGGTCCGATCCTAACCGTTTTGAGTCTTTTTATGTTTTTTGTAGTAGGCGAAAATCATAAAATATAGTGGATTTTTTGTTTTCCACTCTTAAGGAAAGATTTCTTTTAAACAATGGACAAACCTTTTATGTTTTTGGATTGGTCCCGGGTTCCAAATTGGGGTTGGGGGGGGGGGGGGAGGGGGGCCAGCAGTCCAGACGTTGAGCCATTGGATTGGTTCAGTCCCGCTCCTTAGTGATCGAACCAGCCCACTTGTCATGTATAATGGAGACATAAGCCATAGTAAAGAGTAGAATTTGATGTTTTCCCTTGTTATGTTGAATCATTTCTAATGTTAGCTGCATTATATATACCGATAGTGTAAACAATTTTACACCGTCGATTAATTTCAATATGTGATAACAGGTTAATTACCATTTTATTACTTTTGCAGGCCAAACCACTTTTCAAAGACAAGAATAGGCTCGACGAAATGGCTGACCCATTGCTAGGAGGAAATTACCCTGTAAAGGGACTTCGTCAAGCTCTTGCAATTGCAAATATGTGTCTTCAAGATGAAGCCAACACTAGACCTCTGATTTGTGATGTTGTTACTGCTCTTGAGTACTTAGCTATGCCAAAAGATGAAGACGCGAACACCACAGAACTAGAGCTGGATACTGCTGATGAGTTCTGTCTCAAGGAGTTAACAGAAACTAATTGCGTGTCATGAGATGAATCACCTTTGTCCTATTTCCAAATTTTGCTCTGCTAAGAAAAGCAGAAAATAACAGCCTTTAGCTTATTGCTGATTGTAGACTTCTGTACTTTTTTGTTGTTTGAGAAATGTAACAAATTTAAGAGTTTTGACTTTTGATGTGAAGATTGTTGTCTTCTGTACATTTTGATGTTTGAGGTCTGCATACACATTATCCTTCCCAGACCCCACAACGTGGGAATACACAAGGTATGCTGTTGTTATTGAAAAATAAAGGGAAAAAAATGAGTTTTGATATGAAATTCTGATTGCTTGTCAAATGGAAAACAGAAACCAATGTGCTAAAAGAGATTAAGAGAACCTCTTTAGGTCTACCAGTAAAGTAGAGATTAAAAGTGACCTATATGTGTACACATTTCAAATATTTTTTTTCATATGCATATATAGTTCGAGCTGAGAGTAACAATTTCAGTTAAATCCACCGAACCTGTCCTAAATCCGTCTCGGTGTAACTGAACTTGGCCATTTCCTCCTTCCATTGCTTCTTCTCTTCTTTTTCCATTTCATCGTACAGGACCCGAAACTAGGCCAGTAACTGCAAACTTGGTTAGATGCAATCATAACCAAACTTGCAATGAAAGCATATATTATCCAAAAACAATCAAACCAAAAATTAAGCGGCATGACATCTATACCCGGGGCGGTCCAACGAATTTTGTGGCCTAAAGCCAAACTTTACAAGGGGTCTTAACTTTTTTTTTTTTAAAAAAAATTATTATTTTTTATTTGAAGTCTATTTTTCTAGTTTTGTTTTAGATGCAAAGTTACTAAACAAAAATTAAAATCAATTTCTTCCAATAAATCTTTCTCAATTGACAATATAGCTAATCCATTTAACCCCTCTTGAGACATTGTTGATCTTAGTTAAGATTTTATCAATTTTAATTTTGAAAAACCTCTTTCCGCTGAAGTAACGATAACGTGAGTTATTAACATTATTCTATAAGCAATATATGCATTTGGAAAAGAATCAAATCTTTTTATTTGATCGAGTATATCAATTAAACTGTTATTTTCTAATTGTACTATTTTTCTTAATACTTTTAATTTAGAAAATAAATCTAAATCACCAATATCAGATTGATTATTATGCTTTAAGGAACATTCAAGATTAAGGCAATATTTTTCTAAATTTCCATCATCTAGTGATCTTAGTTTTTAACGCTAAATAGAAAACCAAAAATATTCTCATATGCTTCGAATTGTTCAAATCTATTTTGAAGTGAAAAATAGCCTTGTCGAGGGATTTTTAGATTTCATTTTTTTAAGCGAATATTCCACTAAGCTTAGTGCTTAGTGGTGTTTTTTATTAATAATAACAAAATCCAGATACAAATTGTATCGATGTCTAACCAAGTACAAAAGAGTAAAACAAGAGTGTACATCAATCCTAGTACCATAACTGAGTAGTGAACTCAATTGTGATATTACAAAAAGTGCTACTAATTGTTTATCCGAGACCAAACCCACAAGACCTACATAGCATAGTACTGTAAAGGCCTTGAGTTTGTGATTTCGCTTGCAATATTCTCGTAGTAGCCTTGCATATATGTGAACAATCCAGTCAGTTATAGCTTCTTGATCCCTTATATAATCTGTATGTGATTGACATTTGACCTCCCATAGCCCGTATTTTCGCACCAAGAACACATCTCACAGTGTATGGAGCTGGACCCTCTATACTTCAGAGACGTAATAGAAGTTCCTTTCAGCTTGCGATCTTTACTGTTGTTGTCATCTCTAATCAGCAAAAGGAAGCAGAAGCATTGGACATACCATGTTAATATCCATAGCTTCCCAGTTTCTCTCTTTAAGTTGCTCCCACAGATTGTATGCCACCTACAAGCCTTCATTCTTTTTTGTGTTGTATTGAGCTGAACCATTTATTGGTTACACCAATAGGGATTGAGTATCAAAGATACTAATACTACCCTAGTAAGTTTTGCCAATACATATAGAACAACCTCCTCCTTTGTACCTGCAAAAAAGAAGTTATCGAAAGTGAAAAAAGACTTCCTACTCTCCTTCTTCTAGATTTGAGTAGGAGGTTTATGATGTTCATGGTGTTCAACTCCATGTCCTGTAAAACATCGATGTCTGTCCAGTAACCTTTCCATCCAGGCTCCCCACCACACTCTCCAAAACACCTCATATTTTTCAGTTATCATCATGAATGATTGGGTTTACACCTCCTTACTCTAATATATGGGACTTGCATTTTATCACTATTCAAGATTTTCTTCCCATGAGTGTCCAAATAACAAAATGATTCAGCCTGAATATGAGCATTCAACTCTAAAGTTAAGTTTGCCAGGTGATCAGCTAGCTTATTCCCTTCCCTAAGCACATGAGTTACTGCCACTACACACCTAGACATAAGATTAGGAATTTCTTCCACTTGTCCCACAATATGCCATGGTGGTTCCCATATTTCATCCAGCACTCTCTTCATCAATAATGAATCTGTCTCAATGACACAAGGAGGTAACTTTGATCGTACTATGTACCTTAGAGCTTCCAGGATTGCTTTTACTTCAGCAACATTATTGGTGGCATCATGGATTTCCTCTGCTTGTGCATACAGTAAGTCACCAATTTCATCTCTAATACAGAAAGCATATGAAGCTCTACCATTTCCTCTGCATGCTCTGTCGCGCCTCCGTTTTCTCGTAAAATCAGGTTTCGACAAGTGAAAACTATTTTAAAGGAGGTATTAAAAGAGGAGAGTCGTTACCTAATGGTTTAAGGTACGTTAGGGCACCTATTATACAAATGACTCTGTTTGACTAATCAACGCCACCAAAGATCGGGCAAGGGCTCAAGTTATCTCAAAGAGAAGGTGTTAGGCACTCCTTGAGGTCCACAATTGTGGGTCTCGGCTGAACTTAAGATTATGATTAAGCTAAGTGATCAAATAAATAAAGGAGTTCAGAAGTCACAGAACTTTATTATAATATGATTAATACAGATCTTAATGCGAATATAGGGATACAACTATTTAGATCTAATAACAACATATAAAGAGGAGGGGGGTCCTAAGTTTTTTAGCCTAAAGGATCACCCTGTGTAACATAAATAATACTTCGTAACTCCCTCAAGATGGGGTGTTACTCATATTATTCAGCGGGCACAGACTATCATCTCCTGCTACCCGATTACTATGTTAAAGTTGTTACCTAAAAGCGTTCTAATTCAATTATAGGTCGTACTCTATGCGTGCATTACCCCTCCCATACCTATGATCTAGGAGGGCATTGGACCTCTATTTAGGGTGGTTCTAGACTTAAACTTAGGCTGATCAAAATGATAAAACTAGGAGACATACAAAACACATTGGACTTCAAATATGGCAATAAATGGGCTCAAGTTTGCCTCCGCACTTAAGCAATAAATGCACGCAAACACATATGCCAAACAGGAATCTTCAGAATCATATAGACATGCTTTCTAGGCGATCAAAGTATGCAAGTGATTTCAAATGCATGATATAGCTTATAGACGGAATCATGCGGGTATCATACGCTAATTGTTGAGAGTTTTAAGTTACCAATCCTATATGCATGATGCCTAAGTGATTTACGTAGTTGGCTACAACGGAATCTGCTAGGGAAAGAGTCCCAAAATTATTCATACGACGCGCATGAAGCAGTGTTTGAATGGTCTAGCATTAACCAATTATAGCGAGCAATTATTTCCTATAGGTGGGATCTCTAACGCATAGTACTTTAGAGCTTGTTTTATTATACTTAGTCCTATGAACAAGATTTCTAGTGGACAATGTGATACAATAGAAAATGAAATGATCAAAATCCTGTAGGCATGATTTCTAGTGAATAACTGAAGTGAATTGAAGGAAAATTCATTTTGTTCCTATAGGTAGGTTTCTAATGCGGTTGAAAGCAGTCATGCAAATTGAAAGAGTGCTCACTTCCTATAGGCATGTTGTCTATAAACACGTAGCAGTAGACATAGCATTTGAACTCATGTTTAATGGTAAACAGGTAGTGTGTGTGTGCTTCTCCTAATGTCATGATCTCTACAGTGCTCATGTAATTGAACAACACATATAGCGAACACATTATCAAGTCCTATAGGCATGTCATCTACCCATCGCATGTAAATATTAAAATCTACCCCATTCCCTTTTACTAACAACCCCAATTGTTGATACAAAGATTATTACAGGACTAACAATGAGTAAAAATATTATATAACAGTGAACAGACCCATAGTATACCCAAATAAAATAACTAAATACCCAACCTTACTGGGCCTTCAACAAAGAGCCACATTCAATACACGATCATGGGTCCATAGAAGAAGAGCCCATGCCCGCTCAAATGAGCCACATCACCAAGTGTTGCACCACTTGGAACGACCTATATAGACATGTAGTCCATGATAGGGAAATAAAGTATTAGGGATAATTTTGGAGGTTGAAAGAATGACTAGGACCAAGCCCTAGTGTGTCAGAATTCACAAGGGTCTCAATTGGACCCCTAGCAGTGCTCACACTAGGGAGGCCAATAATAGAACCTAGGCAGCCTTGGCTTTCAGCCGGCTAAGAATGAAGAGTTCAGAATAACATAAGTTGCCAATGATAAAAATGGATAGAAATTAGGTGATACATTCATATCCTAAATTAGACATAGCCAAATTGAGCATATAGATTAATTAATCAAACAGGCCAGTAGGTTCAGCAGGACAACAAAGCACCACATAGATATCCTCATATGTGGTGTCTCAAGTCACCGGTTTATTTTAAAATCCCAAATCGAGAAAATTTGACTCTATTTATGGTCCGCGAATACAGAAGACCGGGTAAGGAATTCTGTTAATCCGGGAGAAGGTGTGAGGCACTCCCGAGTTCCGTGATTTTAGCACGGTCGCTCAACTATTAATAATTGGATTAATTATCTGATTTATTACATGTTTGAACCTATTGTGCATTTTATTCCTTTTAACCGCTTTTAATATTTATGAAAATCATTTAAATAAGTCGCGATGTCGCGCACTTATTATTTTTGTACACATTGTGAATCGCGTCATGTGAAACGTACCCGCGACTCACAACATGTTTATTTTAATTAATATTTAAAGTTATGGTCGAGTCACATGAAATGCACACTCGAATTGGGATTATGTATCGCGACCATGCCATGGGAACCGTACCCATGACCACGATAATTTATTATTAATCACGCCTAAAGCAAACTACGATGTTCATGAATTATTCTCCCTAAAAAGAACTTTGAAATTATTGAGGCCACAAATTATGAAAATTATTGCGGAGAAATGATGTGATTTAATTGTTAAGCTAATGGGCCAAGATACAGAGGTGATTGTCATTTATTGAATTGGCTTGACAAATAACGCATTTGGCCCATATTTCGCGGCAAATAGATCAATCCAACTTGATTCCAACTAAAATTCAGGCAGCCCAATTAATAATCATCTTAAAACTTTCGGCAAACAATTCATCAATTACTACAAAGATATTCTCAAATCACAAACTAAAGAAGTCTTAAAACGAAACCAATACGAGCACACAAACATATGGATAGAAATTCATGAACAAAACAGAAATAAAAAAAATGATTAAGGAATCTGAATTAAAGGAAAGGTGGAATGAATCTTTCTATCTCAATAACTATTTTTTGCATACTGCTTATCAAACACCTTTAATCAAATGAAACATACACAGCTCAGTACCAACCTATGTGGATTCTAAACCATTCTTTCACAGATAAGCTAAACAACAACAATAATTTCATACCAAAATATATCTGAGAACAATTTTATGAAGAACATACCTCGCCGCACAAGGTTCGAGTTTTTTAGAAAAGATGAAAGCCAAATAAAGCTGGAATCAACGGGTTTGAAGCTCAACAAGCAATCTCAAAAGCAGCAAAATTCCTCAGCAAACCCAGAAATCGACGCCAAAACTGGAAGAAGTTGAAACAGTCCTTTAAATTCTAGGTTTCTCCTTTTGTTTGAAGCCCTTTGGATTTTTTTTGGTTTCAGATCTGAAATCTCGAACTAAACCAAGCACCCCTACTGCACCTCGATCGGAACTCCGAGCGAATTCAAAATAGAACCCGAGTCAACTAATTCGCACCAAAAATTAATCACTAACCAGGGATCCAAACTTGGTTGATTATGATTCAGAAGGGTGGGACTACGGCGATGATAGATGTGTAGAGTCGTGAACCGAGAAGATGCGAAAATAGAAGCCTTGTTCTTTCTCGCCGTCACTCTATTCTCTTCTTTGTTTCCAAAATCCCCCTCTTTAATCTAATTCTGTCCCCTCCCTCTATTTCGTTCTCTTCTTTTGTTAGATGGGGTGACTGGTTTTTTCGAAAATGGGGGAGGGATCCGTTCTCTATGTATGGTTTCATTTGTTCCAAAAAAAAGGTAGAAATTTTTTTTTTGAATTTTGATTTCATTTGTTTTCTTTTTCTAATGAAAGACTCCTACAAATAAAATATTTTTTGGTTTAAAATTTTTCTTATTTTTTATTTGTTTGGGATTTTCTAAAAAAAAAGATTCCTAAAGAAGGAAAAAAAGGAAATTTTTTTGGATTTTTAAAAAATGGGGGCCGGAACCGATGAGGTTTGCCTACGTATCTCACATCCTGTGAGAATCAGACCCGCGTAGTTCATCAGTTTTGATGGAACTGAGGAAACATGACCTTTGAAACATTGGCTTATTTTCTCTCTTTTCTTTTTCAAAATTTCAGCATAGCTTCAGAATTATTCAAATACCTACCTCTCTCTTGATTTTTTTCTTTTTTCTCTTTTTTTTTTGATTTTCTTTCCCTATTCTAGCAGCCAGTCAACATGCAAGCCAAAATAAACAAATGTGCAAGTAGCACGTAAGATGCATCATGATAGTCTTTTTAATTTGGGTACACCTTTCCTAGACGGACCCAACCCCTATGTTGAGTCCCCAAAGTCAAATGCACGTGATGCAAGCAAACGTACCTACTAGGGATTCGACATGAGGTTATGTCATTCTAAGTTTAAAACCTAGGTGTATTGTTCTAGACCTGGCTTACCCGAGCGGATAACTCGAGCCGGGGGAGGGGGGGAGGGCAGCATACCGGGAATACAGAAGCTTCACCGGCTTTGCAACTTGTCCGAACCTCGTTCTAAAATTAGGATATGACTCTAACAGAAAAGAAACCACGCGAAGCGCACGCTTCCCAAAAGATTTAGAAGACTCAATGAGAAGAGGGTTTCGTAACAGTTTTATATATAGTTCACGACAATATCAAAGCGGTAAAGAGCGACAATTAGCACATGAGGCTCAAATAATAAATATCAGACAATCATGAAAGTCAAGCATAACAGTTATCTAAGCTCGAATTCTGAACCCTGAACCAGAGATTCTGGATTCTTTTCCCCAGCAGAGTCGCCAGAGCTGTCACACCTCCTTTTTCTCGAAAGAGATAAGGAGGTTTTTTCAATTTAAGTGACATTAATCGAAATGAGATTATTTATTTATTTCAGAGTCACCACTTGGAATAATTTATGATGTCCCAAGTCACCGGTTTATTTTAAAATCCCAAATCGAGGAAATTTGACTCTGTTTATGGTCCGCGAACACAGAAGACCGGGTAAGAAATTCTGTTAATCCGGGAGAAGGTGTGAGGCACTCCCGAGTTCCGTGGTTTTAGCACGGTCGCTCAACTATTAATAATTGGACTAATTATCTGATTTATTACATGTTTGAACCTATTGTGCATTTTATTCCTTTTAACCGCTTTTAATATTTATGAAAATTATTTAAATAAGTCGCGATGTCGCGCACTTATTATTTTTGTACACATTGTGAATCGCGTCACGTGAAACGTACCCGCGACTCACAACATGTTTATTTTAATTAATATTTGAAGTTATGGTCGAGTCACATGAAATGCACACTCGAATTGGGATTATGTATCGCGACCATGCCATGGGAACCGTACCCATGACCACGATAATTTTTTATTAATCGCGCCTAAAGCAAACTACGATATTCATGAATTGTTCTCCCTAAAAAGAACTTTGAAATTATTGAGGCCACAAATTATGAAAATTATTGCGGAGAAATGATGTGATTTAATTGTTAAGCTAATGGGCCAAGATACAGAGGTGATTGTCATTTATTGAATTGGCTTGACAAATAACGCATTTGGCCCATATTTCGCGGCAAATAGATCAATCCAACTTGATTCCAACTAAAATTCAGGCAGCCCAATTAATAATCATCTTAAAACTTTCGGCAAACAATTCATCAATTACTACAAAGATATTCTCAAATCACAAACTAAAGAAGTCTTAAAACAAAACCAATACGAGCACACAAACATATGGATAGAAATTCATGAACAAAACAGAAATAAAAAAATGATTAAGGAATTTGAATTAAAGGAAAGGTGGAATGAATCTTTCTATCTCAATAACTATTTTTTGCATACTGCTTATCAAACACCTTTAATCAAATGAAACATACACAGCTCAGTACCAACCTATGTGGATTCTAAACCATTCTTTCACAGATAAGCTAAACAACAACAATAATTTCATACCAAAATATATCTGAGAACAATTTTATGAAGAACATACCTCGCCGCACAAGGTTCGAGTTTTTTAGAAAAGATGAAAGCCAAATAAAGCTGGAATCAACGGGTTTGAAGCTCAACAAGCAATCTCAAAAGCAGCAAAATTCCTCAGCAAACCCAGAAATCGACGCCAAAACTGGAAGAAGTTGAAACAGTCCTTTAAATTCTAGGTTTCTCCTTTTGTTTGAAGCCCTTTGGATTTTTTTTGGTTTCAGATCTGAAATCTCGAACTAAACCAAGCACCCCTACTGCACCTCGATCGGAACTCCGAGCGAATTCAAAATAGAACCCGAGTCAACTAATTCGCACCAAAAATTAATCACTAACCAGGGATCCAAACTTGGTTGATTATGATTCAGAAGGGTGGGACTACGGCGATGATAGATGTGTAGAGTCGTGAACCGAGAAGATGCGAAAATAGAAGCCTTGTTCTTTCTCGCCGTCACTCTCTTCTCTTCTCTGTTTCCAAAATCCCCCTCTTTAATCTAATTCTGTCCCCTCCCTCTATTTCGTTCTCTTCTTTTGTTAGATGGGGTAACTGGTTTTTTCGAAAATGGGGGAGGGATCCGTTCTCTATGTATGGTTTCATTTGTTCCAAAAAAAAGGTAAAAAATACTTTTTTGAATTTTGATTTCATTTGTTTTCTTTTTCTAATGAAAGACTCCTACAAATAAAATATTTTTTGGTTTAAAATTTTTCTTATTTTTTATTTGTTTGGAATTTTCTAAAAAAAAAGATTCCTAAAGAAGGAAATAAAGGAAATTTTTTTGGATTTTTAAAAAATGGGGGCCGGAACCGATGAGGTTTGTCTACGTATCTCACATCCGGTGAGAATCAGACCCGCGTAGTTCATCAGTTTTGATGGAACTGAGGAAACATGACCTTTGAAACATTGGCTTATTTTCTCTCTTTTCTTTTTCAAAATTTCAGCATAGCTTCAGAATTATTCAAATACCTACCTCTCTCTTGATTTTTTTCTTTTTTCTCTTTTTTTTTTGATTTTCTTTCCCTATTCTAGCAGCCAGTCAACATGCAAGCCGAAACAAACAAATGCGCAAGTAGCACGTAAGATGCATCATGATAGCCTTTTTAATTTGGGTACACCTTTCCTAGACGGACCCAACCCCTATGTTGAGTCCCCAAAGTCAAATGCACGTGATGCAAGCAAACGTACCTACTAGGGATTCGACATGAGGTTATTTCATTCTAAGTTTAAAACCTAGGTGTATTGTTCTAGACCTGGCTTACCCGAGCGGATAACTCGAGCCGGGGGAGGGGGGGAGGGCAGCGTACCGGGAATACAGAAGCTTCACCGGCTTTGCAACTTGTCCGAACCTCGTTCTAAAATTTGGATATGACTCTAACAGAAAAGAAGCCACGCGAAGCGCACGCTTCCCAAAAGATTTAGAAGACTCAATGAGAAGAGGGTTTCGTAACAGTTTTATATATAGTTCACGGCAATATCAAAGCGGTAAAGAGCGACAATTAGCACATTAGGCTCAAACAATAAATATCAGACAATCATGAAAGCCAAGCATAACAGTTATCTAAGCTCGAATTCTGAACCCTGAACCAGAGATTCTGGATTCTTTTCCCCAGCAGAGTCGCCAGAGCTGTCACACCTCCTTTTTCCCGAAAGAGATAAGGAGTTTTTTTCAATTTAAGTGACATTAATCGAAATGGGATTATTTATTTATTTCAGAGTCACCACTTGGAATAATTTATGGTGTCCCAAGTCACCGGTTTATTTTAAAATCCCAAATCGAGGAAATTTGACTCTATTTATGGTCCGCGAACACAGAAGACCGGGTAAGGAATTCTGTTAATCCGGGAGAAGGTGTGAGGCACTCCCGAGTTTCGTGATTTTAGCACGGTCGCTCAACTATTAATAATTGGACTAATTATCTGATTTATTACATGTTTGAACCTATTGTGCATTTTATTCCTTTTAACCGCTTTTAATATTTATGAAAATTATTTAAATAAGTCGCGATGTCGCGCACTTATTATTTTTGTACACATTGTGAATCGCGTCACGTGAAACGTACCCGCGACTCACAACATATTTATTTTAATTAATATTTGAAGTTATGGTCGAGTCACATGAAACGCACACTCGAATTGGGATTATGTATCGCGACCATGCCATGGGAACCGTACCCATGACCACGATAATTTTTTATTAATCGCGCCTAAAGCAAACTACGATATTCATGAATTGTTCTCCCTAAAAAGAACTTTGAAATTATTGAGGCCACAAATTATGAAAATTATTGCGGAGAAATGATGTGATTTAATTGTTAAGCTAATGGGCCAAGATACAGAGGTGATTGTCATTTATTGAATTGGCTTGACAAATAACGCATTTGGCCCATATTTCGCGGCAAATAGATCAATCCAACTTGATTCCAACTAAAATTCAGGCAGCCCAATTAATAATCATCTTAAAACTTTCGGCAAACAATTCATCAATTACTACAAAGATATTCTCAAATCACAAACTAAAGAAGTCTTAAAACAAAACCAATACGAGCACACAAACATATGGATAGAAATTCATGAACAAAACAGAAATAAAAAAAATGATTAAGGAATCTGAATTAAAGGAAAGGTGGAATGAATCTTTCTATCTCAATAACTATTTTTTGCATACTGCTTATCAAACACCTTTAATCAAATGAAACATACACAGCTCAGTACCAATCTATGTGGATTCTAAACCATTCTTTCACAGATAAGCTAAACAACAACAATAATTTCATACCAAAATATATCTGAGAACAATTTTATGAAGAACATACCTCGCCGCACAAGGTTCGAGTTTTTTAGAAAAGAAGAAAGCCAAATAAAGCTGGAATCAACGGGTTTGAAGCTCAACAAGCAATCTCAAAAGCAGCAAAATTCCTCAGCAAACCCAGAAATCGACGCCAAAACTGGAAGAAGTTGAAACAGTCCTTTAAATTCTAGGTTTCTCCTTTGTTTGAAGCCCTTTGGATTTTTTTTGGTTTCAGATCTGAAATCTCGAACTAAACCAAGCACCCCTACTGCACCTCGATCGGAACTCCGAGCGAATTCAAAATAGAACCCGAGTCAACTAATTCGCACCAAAAATTAATCACTAACCAAGGATCCAAACTTGGTTGATTATGATTCAGAAGGGTGGGACTACGGCGATGATAGATGTGTAGAGTCGTGAACCGAGAAGATGCGAAAATAGAAGCCTTGTTCTTTCTCGCCGCCACTCTCTTCTCTTCTCTGTTTCCAAAATTCCTTCTCTTTAATCTAATTCTGTCCCCTCCCTCTATTTCGTTCTCTTCTTTTGTTAGATGGGGTGACTGGTTTTTTCGAAAATGGGGGAGGGATCCGTTCTCTATGTATGGTTTCATTTGTTCCAAAAAAAAATGTAGAAAATATTTTTTTGAATTTTGATTTCATTTGTTTCTTTTTCTAATGAAAGACTCCTACAAATAAAATATTTTTTGGTTTAAAATTTTTCTTATTTTTTATTTGTTTGGGATTTTCTAAACAAAAAGATTCCTAAAGAAGGAAATAAAGGAAATTTTTTTGGATTTTTAAAAAATGGGGGCCGGAACCGATGAGGTTTGTCTACGTATCTCACATCCGGTGAGAATCAGACCCGCGTAGTTCATCAGTTTTGATGGAACTGAGGAAACATGACCTTTGAAACATTGGCTTATTTTCTCTCTTTTCTTTTTCAAAATTTCAGCATAGCTTCAGAATTATTCAAATACCTACCTCTCTCTTGATTTTTTTCTTTTTTCTCTTTTTTTTTTGATTTTCTTTCCCTATTCTAGCAGCCAGTCAACATGCAAGCCAAAATAAACAAATGTGCAAGTAGCACGTAAGATGCATCATGATAGTCTTTTTAATTTGGGTACACCTTTCCTAGACGGACCCAACCCCTATGTTGAGTCCCCAAAGTCAAATGCACGTGATGCAAGCAAACGTACCTACTAGGGATTCGACATGAGGTTATTTCATTCTAAGTTTAAAACCTAGGTGTATTGTTCTAGACCTGGCTTACCCGAGCGGATAACTCGAGCCGGGGGAGGGGGGGAGGGCAGCATACCGGGAATACAGAAGCTTCACCGGCTTTGCAACTTGTCCGAACCTCGTTCTAAAATTTGGATATGACTCTAACAGAAAAGAAGCCACGCGAAGCGCACGCTTCCCAAAAGATTTAGAAGACTCAATGAGAAGAGGGTTTCGTAACAGTTTTATATATAGTTCACGGCAATATCAAAGCGGTAAAGAGCGACAATTAGCACATTAGGCTCAAACAATAAATATCAGACAATCATGAAAGCCAAGCATAACAGTTATCTAAGCTCGAATTCTGAACCCTGAACCAGAGATTCTGGATTCTTTTCCCCAGCAGAGTCGCCAGAGCTGTCACACCTCCTTTTTCCCGAAAGAGATAAGGAGTTTTTTTCAATTTAAGTGACATTAATCGAAATGGGATTATTTATTTATTTCAGAGTCACCACTTGGAATAATTTATGGTGTCCCAAGTCACCTGTTTATTTTAAAATCCCAAATCGAAAAAATTTAACTCTATTTATGGTCCGCGAATACAGAAGACCGGGTAAGAAATTCTGTTAATCCGGGAGAAGGTGTGAGGCACTCCCGAGTTCCGTGGTTTTAGCACGGTCGCTCAACTATTAATAATTGGACTAATTATCTGATTTATTACATGTTTGGACCTATTGTGCATTTTATTCCTTTTAACCGCTTTTAATATTTATGGAAATTATTTAAATAAGTCGCGATGTCGCGCACTTATTATTTTTGTACACATTGTGAATCGCGTCACGCGAAACGTACCCGCGACTCGCAACATATTTATTTTAATTAATATTTGAAGTTATGGTCGAGTCACATGAAACGCACACTCGAATTGGGATTATGTATCGCGACCATGCCATGGGAACCGTACCCATGACCACGATAATTTTTTATTAATCGCGCCTAAAGCAAACTACGATATTCATGAATTGTTCTCCCTAAAAAGAACTTTGAAATTATTGAGGCCACAAATTATGAAAATTATTGCGGAGAAATGATGTGATTTAATTGTTAAGCTAATGGGCCAAGATACAGAGGTGATTGTCATTTATTGAATTGGCTTGACAAATAACGCATTTGGCCCATATTTCGCGGCAAATAGATCAATTCAACTTGATTCCAACTAAAATTCAGGCAGCCCAATTAATAATCATCTTAAAACTTTCGGCAAACAATTCATCAATTACTACAAAGATATTCTCAAATCACAAACTAAAGAAGTCTTAAAACGAAACCAATACGAGCACACAAACATATGGATAGAAATTCATGAACAAAACAGAAATAAAAAAAATGATTAAGGAATCTGAATTAAAGGAAAGGTGGAATGAATCTTTCTATCTCAATAACTATTTTTTGCATACTGCTTATCAAACACCTTTAATCAAATGAAACATACACAGCTCAGTACTAACCTATGTGGATTCTAAACCATTCTTTCACAGATAAGCTAAACAACAATAATAATTTCATACCAAAATATATCTGAGAACAATTTTATGAAGAACATACCTCGCCGCACAAGGTTCGAGTTTTTTAGAAAAGAAGAAAGCCAATTAAAGCTGGAATCAACGGGTTTGAAGCTCAACAAGCAATCTCAAAAGCAGCAAAATTCCTCAGCAAACCCAGAAATCGACGCCAAAACTGGAAGAAGTTGAAACAGTCCTTTAAATTCTAGGTTTCTCCTTTGTTTGAAGCCCTTTGGATTTTTTTTGGTTTCAGATCTGAAATCTCGAACTAAACCAAGCACCCCTACTGCACCTCGATCGGAACTCCGAGCGAATTCAAAATAGAACCCGAGTCAACTAATTCGCACCAAAAATTAATCACTAACCAGGGATCCAAACTTGGTTGATTATGATTCAGAAGGGTGGGACTACGGCGATGATAGATGTGTAGAGTCGTGAACCGAGAAGATGCGAAAATAGAAGCCTTGTTCTTTCTCGCCGTCACTCTATTCTCTTCTCTGTTTCCAAAATCCCCCTCTTTAATCTAATTCTGTCCCCTCCCTCTATTTCGTTCTCTTCTTTTGTTAGATGGGGTGACTGGTTTTTTCGAAAATGGGGGAGGGATCCGTTCTCTATGTATGGTTTCATTTGTTCCAAAAAAAAAGGTAGAAAATATTTTTTTGAATTTTGATTTCATTTGTTTCTTTTTCTAATGAAAGACTCCTACAAATAAAATATTTTTTGGTTTAAAATTTTTCTTATTTTTTATTTGTTTGGGATTTTCTAAACAAAAAGATTCCTAAAGAAGGAAATAAAGGAATTTTTTTGGATTTTTAAAAAATGGGGGCCGGAACCGATGAGGTTTGTCTACGTATCTCACATCCGGTGAGAATCAGACCCGCGTAGTTCATCAGTTTTGATGGAACTGAGGAAACATGACCTTTGAAACATTGGCTTATTTTCTCTCTTTTCTTTTTCAAAATTTCAGCATAGCTTCAGAATTATTCAAATACCTACCTCTCTCTTGATTTTTTTCTTTTTTCTCTTTTTTTTTTGATTTTCTTTCCCTATTCTAGCAGCCAGTCAACATGCAAGCCAAAATAAACAAATGTGCAAGTAGCACGTAAGATGCATCATGATAGTCTTTTTAATTTGGGTACACCTTTCCTAGACGGACCCAACCCCTATGTTGAGTCCCCAAAGTCAAATGCACGTGATGCAAGCAAACGTACCTACTAGGGATTCGACATGAGGTTATTTCATTCTAAGTTTAAAACCTAGGTGTATTGTTCTAGACCTGGCTTACCCGAGCGGATAACTCGAGCCGGGGGAGGGGGGGAGGGCAGCATACCGGGAATACAGAAGCTTCACCGGCTTTGCAACTTGTCCGAACCTCGTTCTAAAATTTGGATATGACTCTAACAGAAAAGAAGCCACGCGAAGCGCACGCTTCCCAAAAGATTTAGAAGACTCAATGAGAAGAGGGTTTCGTAACAGTTTTATATATAGTTCACGGCAATATCAAAGCGGTAAAGAGCGACAATTAGCACATTAGGCTCAAACAATAAATATCAGACAATCATGAAAGCCAAGCATAACAGTTATCTAAGCTCGAATTCTGAACCCTGAACCAGAGATTCTGGATTCTTTTCCCCAGCAGAGTCGCCAGAGCTGTCACACCTCCTTTTTCCCGAAAGAGATAAGGAGTTTTTTTCAATTTAAGTGACATTAATCGAAATGGGATTATTTATTTATTTCAGAGTCACCACTTGGAATAATTTATGGTGTCCCAAGTCACCTGTTTATTTTAAAATCCCAAATCGAAAAAATTTAACTCTATTTATGGTCCGCGAATACAGAAGACCGGGTAAGAAATTCTGTTAATCCGGGAGAAGGTGTGAGGCACTCCCGAGTTCCGTGGTTTTAGCACGGTCGCTCAACTATTAATAATTGGACTAATTATCTGATTTATTACATGTTTGGACCTATTGTGCATTTTATTCCTTTTAACCGCTTTTAATATTTATGGAAATTATTTAAATAAGTCGCGATGTCGCGCACTTATTATTTTTGTACACATTGTGAATCGCGTCACGCGAAACGTACCCGCGACTCGCAACATATTTATTTTAATTAATATTTGAAGTTATGGTCGAGTCACATGAAACGCACACTCGAATTGGGATTATGTATCGCGACCATGCCATGGGAACCGTACCCATGACCACGATAATTTTTTATTAATCGCGCCTAAAGCAAACTACGATATTCATGAATTGTTCTCCCTAAAAAGAACTTTGAAATTATTGAGGCCACAAATTATGAAAATTATTGCGGAGAAATGATGTGATTTAATTGTTAAGCTAATGGGCCAAGATACAGAGGTGATTGTCATTTATTGAATTGGCTTGACAAATAACGCATTTGGCCCATATTTCGCGGCAAATAGATCAATTCAACTTGATTCCAACTAAAATTCAGGCAGCCCAATTAATAATCATCTTAAAACTTTCGGCAAACAATTCATCAATTACTACAAAGATATTCTCAAATCACAAACTAAAGAAGTCTTAAAACGAAACCAATACGAGCACACAAACATATGGATAGAAATTCATGAACAAAACAGAAATAAAAAAAATGATTAAGGAATCTGAATTAAAGGAAAGGTGGAATGAATCTTTCTATCTCAATAACTATTTTTTGCATACTGCTTATCAAACACCTTTAATCAAATGAAACATACACAGCTCAGTACTAACCTATGTGGATTCTAAACCATTCTTTCACAGATAAGCTAAACAACAATAATAATTTCATACCAAAATATATCTGAGAACAATTTTATGAAGAACATACCTCGCCGCACAAGGTTCGAGTTTTTTAGAAAAGAAGAAAGCCAATTAAAGCTGGAATCAACGGGTTTGAAGCTCAACAAGCAATCTCAAAAGCAGCAAAATTCCTCAGCAAACCCAGAAATCGACGCCAAAACTGGAAGAAGTTGAAACAGTCCTTTAAATTCTAGGTTTCTCCTTTGTTTGAAGCCCTTTGGATTTTTTTTGGTTTCAGATCTGAAATCTCGAACTAAACCAAGCACCCCTACTGCACCTCGATCGGAACTCCGAGCGAATTCAAAATAGAACCCGAGTCAACTAATTCGCACCAAAAATTAATCACTAACCAGGGATCCAAACTTGGTTGATTATGATTCAGAAGGGTGGGACTACGGCGATGATAGATGTGTAGAGTCGTGAACCGAGAAGATGCGAAAATAGAAGCCTTGTTCTTTCTCGCCGTCACTCTATTCTCTTCTCTGTTTCCAAAATCCCCCTCTTTAATCTAATTCTGTCCCCTCCCTCTATTTCGTTCTCTTCTTTTGTTAGATGGGGTGACTGGTTTTTTCGAAAATGGGGGAGGGATCCGTTCTCTATGTATGGTTTCATTTGTTCCAAAAAAAAAGGTAGAAAATATTTTTTTGAATTTTGATTTCATTTGTTTCTTTTTCTAATGAAAGACTCCTACAAATAAAATATTTTTTGGTTTAAAATTTTTCTTATTTTTTATTTGTTTGGGATTTTCTAAACAAAAAGATTCCTAAAGAAGGAAATAAAGGAATTTTTTTTGGATTTTTAAAAAATGGGGGCCGGAACCGATGAGGTTTGTCTACGTATCTCACATCCGGTGAGAATCAGACCCGCGTAGTTCATCAGTTTTGATGGAACTGAGGAAACATGACCTTTGAAACATTGGCTTATTTTCTCTCTTTTCTTTTTCAAAATTTCAGCATAGCTTCAGAATTATTCAAATACCTACCTCTCTCTTGATTTTTTTCTTTTTTCTCTTTTTTTTTTGATTTTCTTTCCCTATTCTAGCAGCCAGTCAACATGCAAGCCAAAACAAACAAATGTGCAAGTAGCACGTAAGATGCATCATGATAGTTTTTTTAATTTGGGTATACCTTTCCTAGACAGACCCAACCCCTATGTTGAGTCCCCAAAGTCAAATGCACGTGATGCAAGCAAACGTACCTACTAGGGATTCGACATGAGGTTATGTCATTCTAAGTTTAAAACCTAGGTGTATTGTTCTAGACCTGGCTTACCCGAGCAGATAACTCGAGCCGGGGGAGGCGGGGAGGGCAGCGTACCGGGAATACAGAAGCTTCACCGGCTTTGCAACTTGTCCGAACCTCGTTCTAAAATTTGGATTTGACTCTAACAGAAAAGAAGCCACGCGAAGCGCACGCTTCCCAAAAGATTTAGAAGACTCAATGAGAAGAGGGTTTCGTAACAGTTTTATATATAGTTCACGGCAATATCAAAGTGGTAAAGAGCGACAATTAGCACATTAGGCTCAAACAATAAATATCAGACGATCATGAAAGCCAAGCATAACAGTTATCTAAGCTCGAATTCTGAACCCTGAACCAGAGATTCTGGATTCTTTTCCCCAGCAGAGTCGCCAGAGCTGTCACACCTCCTTTTTCCCGAAAGAGATAAGGAGTTTTTTTCAATTTAAGTGACATTAATCGAAATGGGATTATTTATTTATTTCAGAGTCACCACTTGGAATAATTTATGGTGTCCCAAGTCACCTGTTTATTTTAAAATCCCAAATCGAAAAAATTTGACTCTATTTATGGTCCGCGAATACAGAAGACCGGGTAAGAAATTCTGTTAATCCGGGAGAAGGTGTGAGGCACTCCCGAGTTCCGTGGTTTTAGCACGGTCGCTCAACTATTAATAATTGGACTAATTATCTGATTTATTACATGTTTGGACCTATTGTGCATTTTATTCCTTTTAACCGCTTTTAATATTTATGGAAATTATTTAAATAAGTCGCGATGTCGCGCACTTATTATTTTTGTACACATTGTGAATCGCGTCACGTGAAACGTACCCGCGACTCACACCATGTTTATTTTAATTAATATTTGAAGTTATGGTCGAGTCACGTGAAACGCACACTCGAATTGGGATTATGTATCGCGACCATGCCATGAGAACCGTACCCATGGCCACGATGATTTATTATTAATCGCGCCTAAAGCAAACTACGATGTTCATGAATTGTTCTCCCTAAAAAAAAATATTGAAATTATTGAGGCCACAAATTATGAAAATTATTGCGGAGAAATGATGTGATTTAATTGTTAAGCTAATGGGCCAAGATACAGAGGTGATTGTCATTTATTGAATTGGCTTGACAAATAACGCATTTGGCCCATATTTCGCGGCAAATAGATCAATTCAACTTGATTCCAACTAAAATTCAGGCAGCCCAATTAATAATCATCTTAAAACTTTCGGCAAACAATTCATCAATTACTACAAAGATATTCTCAAATCACAAACTAAAGAAGTCTTAAAACGAAACCAATACGAGCACACAAACATATGGATAGAAATTCATGAACAAAACAGAAATAAAAAAAATGATTAAGGAATCTGAATTAAAGGAAAGGTGGAATGAATCTTTCTATCTCAATAACTATTTTTTGCATACTGCTTATCAAACACCTTTAATCAAATGAAACATACACAGCTCAGTACTAACCTATGTGGATTCTAAACCATTCTTTCACAGATAAGCTAAACAACAATAATAATTTCATACCAAAATATATCTGAGAACAATTTTATGAAGAACATACCTCGCCGCACAAGATTCGAGTTTTTTAGAAAAGAAGAAAGCCAATTAAAGCTGGAATCAACGGGTTTGAAGCTCAACAAGCAATCTCAAAAGCAGCAAAATTCCTCAGCAAACCCAGAAATCGACGCCAAAACTGGAAGAAGTTGAAACAGTCCTTTAAATTCTAGGTTTCTCCTTTGTTTGAAGCCCTTTGGATTTTTTTTGGTTTCAGATCTGAAATCTCGAACTAAACCAAGCACCCCTACTGCACCTCGATCGGAACTCCGAGCGAATTCAAAATAGAACCCGAGTCAACTAATTCGCACCAAAAATTAATCACTAACCAGGGATCCAAACTTGGTTGATTATGATTCAGAAGGGTGGGACTACGGCGATGATAGATGTGTAGAGTCGTGAACCGAGAAGATGCGAAAATAGAAGCCTTGTTCTTTCTCGCCGTCACTCTATTCTCTTCTCTGTTTCCAAAATCCCCCTCTTTAATCTAATTCTGTCCCCTCCCTCTATTTCGTTCTCTTCTTTTGTTAGATGGGGTGACTGGTTTTTTCGAAAATGGGGGAGGGATCCGTTCTCTATGTATGGTTTCATTTGTTCCAAAAAAAAGGTAGAAAATATTTTTTTGAATTTTGATTTCATTTGTTTCTTTTTCTAATGAAAGACTCCTACAAATAAAATATTTTTTGGTTTAAAATTTTTCTTATTTTTTATTTGTTTGGGATTTTCTAAACAAAAAGATTCCTAAAGAAGGAAATAAAGGAAATTTTTTTGGATTTTTAAAAAATGGGGGCCGGAACCGATGAGGTTTGTCTACGTATCTCACATCCGGTGAGAATCAGACCCGCGTAGTTCATCAGTTTTGATGGAACTGAGGAAACATGACCTTTGAAACATTGGCTTATTTTCTCTCTTTTCTTTTTCAAAATTTCAGCATAGCTTCAGAATTATTCAAATACCTACCTCTCTCTTGATTTTTTTCTTTTTTCTCTTTTTTTTTTTGATTTTCTTTCCCTATTCTAGCAGCCAGTCAACATGCAAGCCAAAACAAACAAATGTGTAAGTAGCACGTAAGATGCATCATGATAGTCTTTTTAATTTGGGTACACCTTTCCTAGACGGACCCAACCCCTATGTTGAGTCCCCAAAGTCAAATGCACGTGATGCAAGCAAACGTACCTACTAGGGATTCGACATGAGGTTATGTCATTCTAAGTTTAAAACCTAGGTGTATTGTTCTAGACCTGGCTTACCCGAGCAGATAACTCGAGCCGGGGGAGGCGGGGAGGGCAGCGTACCGGGAATACAGAAGCTTCACCGGCTTTGCAACTTGTCCGAACCTCGTTCTAAAATTTGGATTTGACTCTAACAGAAAAGAAGCCACGCGAAGCGCACGCTTCCCAAAAGATTTAGAAGACTCAATGAGAAGAGGGTTTCGTAACAGTTTTATATATAGTTCACGGCAATATCAAAGTGGTAAAGAGCGACAATTAGCACATTAGGCTCAAACAATAAATATCAGACAATCATGAAAGCCAAGCATAACAGTTATCTAAGCTCGAATTCTGAACCCTGAACCAGAGATTCTGGATTCTTTTCCCCAGCAGAGTCGCCAGAGCTGTCACACCTCCTTTTTCCCGAAAGAGATAAGGAGTTTTTTTCAATTTAAGTGACATTAATCGAAATGGGATTATTTATTTATTTCAGAGTCACCACTTGGAATAATTTATGGTGTCCCAAGTCACCTGTTTATTTTAAAATCCCAAATCGAAAAAATTTGACTCTATTTATGGTCCGCGAATACAGAAGACCGGGTAAGAAATTCTGTTAATCCGGGAGAAGGTGTGAGGCACTCCCGAGTTCCGTGGTTTTAGCACGGTCGCTCAACTATTAATAATTGGACTAATTATCTGATTTATTACATGTTTGGACCTATTGTGCATTTTATTCCTTTTAACCGCTTTTAATATTTATGGAAATTATTTAAATAAGTCGCGATGTCGCGCACTTATTATTTTTGTACACATTGTGAATCGCGTCACGTGAAACGTACCCGCGACTCACACCATGTTTATTTTAATTAATATTTGAAGTTATGGTCGAGTCACGTGAAACGCACACTCGAATTGGGATTATGTATCGCGACCATGCCATGAGAACCGTACCCATGGCCACGATGATTTATTATTAATCGCGCCTAAAGCAAACTACGATGTTCATGAATTGTTCTCCCTAAAAAAAAATATTGAAATTATTGAGGCCACAAATTATGAAAATTATTGCGGAGAAATGATGTGATTTAATTGTTAAGCTAATGGGCCAAGATACAGAGGTGATTGTCATTTATTGAATTGGCTTGACAAATAACGCATTTGGCCCATATTTCGCGGCAAATAGATCAATTCAACTTGATTCCAACTAAAATTCAGGCAGCCCAATTAATAATCATCTTAAAACTTTCGGCAAACAATTCATCAATTACTACAAAGATATTCTCAAATCACAAACTAAAGAAGTCTTAAAACGAAACCAATACGAGCACACAAACATATGGATAGAAATTCATGAACAAAACAGAAATAAAAAAAATGATTAAGGAATCTGAATTAAAGGAAAGGTGGAATGAATCTTTCTATCTCAATAACTATTTTTTGCATACTGCTTATCAAACACCTTTAATCAAATGAAACATACACAGCTCAGTACTAACCTATGTGGATTCTAAACCATTCTTTCACAGATAAGCTAAACAACAATAATAATTTCATACCAAAATATATCTGAGAACAATTTTATGAAGAACATACCTCGCCGCACAAGATTCGAGTTTTTTAGAAAAGAAGAAAGCCAATTAAAGCTGGAATCAACGGGTTTGAAGCTCAACAAGCAATCTCAAAAGCAGCAAAATTCCTCAGCAAACCCAGAAATCGACGCCAAAACTGGAAGAAGTTGAAACAGTCCTTTAAATTCTAGGTTTCTCCTTTGTTTGAAGCCCTTTGGATTTTTTTTGGTTTCAGATCTGAAATCTCGAACTAAACCAAGCACCCCTACTGCACCTCGATCGGAACTCCGAGCGAATTCAAAATAGAACCCGAGTCAACTAATTCGCACCAAAAATTAATCACTAACCAGGGATCCAAACTTGGTTGATTATGATTCAGAAGGGTGGGACTACGGCGATGATAGATGTGTAGAGTCGTGAACCGAGAAGATGCGAAAATAGAAGCCTTGTTCTTTCTCGCCGTCACTCTATTCTCTTCTCTGTTTCCAAAATCCCCCTCTTTAATCTAATTCTGTCCCCTCCCTCTATTTCGTTCTCTTCTTTTGTTAGATGGGGTGACTGGTTTTTTCGAAAATGGGGGAGGGATCCGTTCTCTATGTATGGTTTCATTTGTTCCAAAAAAAAGGTAGAAAATATTTTTTTGAATTTTGATTTCATTTGTTTCTTTTTCTAATGAAAGACTCCTACAAATAAAATATTTTTTGGTTTAAAATTTTTCTTATTTTTTATTTGTTTGGGATTTTCTAAACAAAAAGATTCCTAAAGAAGGAAATAAAGGAATTTTTTTGGATTTTTAAAAAATGGGGGCCGGAACCGATGAGGTTTGTCTACGTATCTCACATCCGGTGAGAATCAGACCCGCGTAGTTCATCAGTTTTGATGGAACTGAGGAAACATGACCTTTGAAACATTGGCTTATTTTCTCTCTTTTCTTTTTCAAAATTTCAGCATAGCTTCAGAATTATTCAAATACCTACCTCTCTCTTGATTTTTTTCTTTTTTCTCTTTTTTTTTTGATTTTCTTTCCCTATTCTAGCAGCCAGTCAACATGCAAGCCAAAATAAACAAATGTGCAAGTAGCACGTAAGATGCATCATGATAGTCTTTTTAATTTGGGTACACCTTTCCTAGACGGACCCAACCCCTATGTTGAGTCCCCAAAGTCAAATGCACGTGATGCAAGCAAACGTACCTACTAGGGATTCGACATGAGGTTATTTCATTCTAAGTTTAAAACCTAGGTGTATTGTTCTAGACCTGGCTTACCCGAGCGGATAACTCGAGCCGGGGGAGGGGGGGAGGGCAGCATACCGGGAATACAGAAGCTTCACCGGCTTTGCAACTTGTCCGAACCTCGTTCTAAAATTTGGATATGACTCTAACAGAAAAGAAGCCACGCGAAGCGCACGCTTCCCAAAAGATTTAGAAGACTCAATGAGAAGAGGGTTTCGTAACAGTTTTATATATAGTTCACGGCAATATCAAAGCGGTAAAGAGCGACAATTAGCACATTAGGCTCAAACAATAAATATCAGACAATCATGAAAGCCAAGCATAACAGTTATCTAAGCTCGAATTCTGAACCCTGAACCAGAGATTCTGGATTCTTTTCCCCAGCAGAGTCGCCAGAGCTGTCACACCTCCTTTTTCCCGAAAGAGATAAGGAGTTTTTTTCAATTTAAGTGACATTAATCGAAATGGGATTATTTATTTATTTCAGAGTCACCACTTGGAATAATTTATGGTGTCCCAAGTCACCTGTTTATTTTAAAATCCCAAATCGAAAAAATTTAACTCTATTTATGGTCCGCGAATACAGAAGACCGGGTAAGAAATTCTGTTAATCCGGGAGAAGGTGTGAGGCACTCCCGAGTTCCGTGGTTTTAGCACGGTCGCTCAACTATTAATAATTGGACTAATTATCTGATTTATTACATGTTTGGACCTATTGTGCATTTTATTCCTTTTAACCGCTTTTAATATTTATGGAAATTATTTAAATAAGTCGCGATGTCGCGCACTTATTATTTTTGTACACATTGTGAATCGCGTCACGCGAAACGTACCCGCGACTCGCAACATATTTATTTTAATTAATATTTGAAGTTATGGTCGAGTCACATGAAACGCACACTCGAATTGGGATTATGTATCGCGACCATGCCATGGGAACCGTACCCATGACCACGATAATTTTTTATTAATCGCGCCTAAAGCAAACTACGATATTCATGAATTGTTCTCCCTAAAAAGAACTTTGAAATTATTGAGGCCACAAATTATGAAAATTATTGCGGAGAAATGATGTGATTTAATTGTTAAGCTAATGGGCCAAGATACAGAGGTGATTGTCATTTATTGAATTGGCTTGACAAATAACGCATTTGGCCCATATTTCGCGGCAAATAGATCAATTCAACTTGATTCCAACTAAAATTCAGGCAGCCCAATTAATAATCATCTTAAAACTTTCGGCAAACAATTCATCAATTACTACAAAGATATTCTCAAATCACAAACTAAAGAAGTCTTAAAACGAAACCAATACGAGCACACAAACATATGGATAGAAATTCATGAACAAAACAGAAATAAAAAAAATGATTAAGGAATCTGAATTAAAGGAAAGGTGGAATGAATCTTTCTATCTCAATAACTATTTTTTGCATACTGCTTATCAAACACCTTTAATCAAATGAAACATACACAGCTCAGTACTAACCTATGTGGATTCTAAACCATTCTTTCACAGATAAGCTAAACAACAATAATAATTTCATACCAAAATATATCTGAGAACAATTTTATGAAGAACATACCTCGCCGCACAAGATTCGAGTTTTTTAGAAAAGAAGAAAGCCAATTAAAGCTGGAATCAACGGGTTTGAAGCTCAACAAGCAATCTCAAAAGCAGCAAAATTCCTCAGCAAACCCAGAAATCGACGCCAAAACTGGAAGAAGTTGAAACAGTCCTTTAAATTCTAGGTTTCTCCTTTGTTTGAAGCCCTTTGGATTTTTTTTGGTTTCAGATCTGAAATCTCGAACTAAACCAAGCACCCCTACTGCACCTCGATCGGAACTCCGAGCGAATTCAAAATAGAACCCGAGTCAACTAATTCGCACCAAAAATTAATCACTAACCAGGGATCCAAACTTGGTTGATTATGATTCAGAAGGGTGGGACTACGGCGATGATAGATGTGTAGAGTCGTGAACCGAGAAGATGCGAAAATAGAAGCCTTGTTCTTTCTCGCCGTCACTCTATTCTCTTCTCTGTTTCCAAAATCCCCCTCTTTAATCTAATTCTGTCCCCTCCCTCTATTTCGTTCTCTTCTTTTGTTAGATGGGGTGACTGGTTTTTTCGAAAATGGGGGAGGGATCCGTTCTCTATGTATGGTTTCATTTGTTCCAAAAAAAAGGTAGAAAATATTTTTTTGAATTTTGATTTCATTTGTTTCTTTTTCTAATGAAAGACTCCTACAAATAAAATATTTTTTGGTTTAAAATTTTTCTTATTTTTTATTTGTTTGGGATTTTCTAAACAAAAAGATTCCTAAAGAAGGAAATAAAGGAAATTTTTTTGGATTTTTAAAAAATGGGGGCCGGAACCGATGAGGTTTGTCTACGTATCTCACATCCGGTGAGAATCAGACCCGCGTAGTTCATCAGTTTTGATGGAACTGAGGAAACATGACCTTTGAAACATTGGCTTATTTTCTCTCTTTTCTTTTTCAAAATTTCAGCATAGCTTCAGAATTATTCAAATACCTACCTCTCTCTTGATTTTTTTCTTTTTTCTCTTTTTTTTTTGATTTTCTTTCCCTATTCTAGCAGCCAGTCAACATGCAAGCCAAAACAAACAAATGTGTAAGTAGCACGTAAGATGCATCATGATAGTCTTTTTAATTTGGGTACACCTTTCCTAGACGGACCCAACCCCTATGTTGAGTCCCCAAAGTCAAATGCACGTGATGCAAGCAAACGTACCTACTAGGGATTCGACATGAGGTTATGTCATTCTAAGTTTAAAACCTAGGTGTATTGTTCTAGACCTGGCTTACCCGAGCAGATAACTCGAGCCGGGGGAGGCGGGGAGGGCAGCGTACCGGGAATACAGAAGCTTCACCGGCTTTGCAACTTGTCCGAACCTCGTTCTAAAATTTGGATTTGACTCTAATAGAAAAGAAGCCACGCGAAGCGCACGCTTCCCAAAAGATTTAGAAGACTCAATGAGAAGAGGGTTTCGTAACAGTTTTATATATAGTTCACGGCAATATCAAAGTGGTAAAGAGCGACAATTAGCACATTAGGCTCAAACAATAAATATCAGACAATCATGAAAGCCAAGCATAACAGTTATCTAAGCTCGAATTCTGAACCCTGAACCAGAGATTCTGGATTCTTTTCCCCAGCAGAGTCGCCAGAGCTGTCACACCTCCTTTTTCCCGAAAGAGATAAGGAGTTTTTTTCAATTTAAGTGACATTAATCGAAATGGGATTATTTATTTATTTCAGAGTCACCACTTGGAATAATTTATGGTGTCCCAAGTCACCTGTTTATTTTAAAATCCCAAATCGAAAAAATTTGACTCTATTTATGGTCCGCGAATACAGAAGACCGGGTAAGAAATTCTGTTAATCCGGGAGAAGGTGTGAGGCACTCCCGAGTTCCGTGGTTTTAGCACGGTCGCTCAACTATTAATAATTGGACTAATTATCTGATTTATTACATGTTTGGACCTATTGTGCATTTTATTCCTTTTAACCGCTTTTAATATTTATGGAAATTATTTAAATAAGTCGCGATGTCGCGCACTTATTATTTTTGTACACATTGTGAATCGCGTCACGTGAAACGTACCCGCGACTCACAACATGTTTATTTTAATTAATATTTGAAGTTATGGTCGAGTCACGTGAAACGCACACTCGAATTGGGATTATGTATCGCGACCATGCCATGAGAACCGTACCCATGGCCACGATGATTTATTATTAATCGCGCCTAAAGCAAACTACGATGTTCATGAATTGTTCTCCCTAAAAAAAAATATTGAAATTATTGAGGCCACAAATTATGAAAATTATTGCGGAGAAATGATGTGATTTAATTGTTAAGCTAATGGGCCAAGATACAGAGGTGATTGTCATTTATTGAATTGGCTTGACAAATAACGCATTTGGCCCATATTTCGCGGCAAATAGATCAATTCAACTTGATTCCAACTAAAATTCAGGCAGCCCAATTAATAATCATCTTAAAACTTTCGGCAAACAATTCATCAATTACTACAAAGATATTCTCAAATCACAAACTAAAGAAGTCTTAAAACGAAACCAATACGAGCACACAAACATATGGATAGAAATTCATGAACAAAACAGAAATAAAAAAAATGATTAAGGAATCTGAATTAAAGGAAAGGTGGAATGAATCTTTCTATCTCAATAACTATTTTTTGCATACTGCTTATCAAACACCTTTAATCAAATGAAACATACACAGCTCAGTACTAACCTATGTGGATTCTAAACCATTCTTTCACAGATAAGCTAAACAACAATAATAATTTCATACCAAAATATATCTGAGAACAATTTTATAAAGAACATACCTCGCCGCACAAGATTCGAGTTTTTTAGAAAAGAAGAAAGCCAATTAAAGCTGGAATCAACGGGTTTGAAGCTCAACAAGCAATCTCAAAAGCAGCAAAATTCCTCAGCAAACCCAGAAATCGACGCCAAAACTGGAAGAAGTTGAAACAGTCCTTTAAATTCTAGGTTTCTCCTTTGTTTGAAGCCCTTTGGATTTTTTTTGGTTTCAGATCTGAAATCTCGAACTAAACCAAGCACCCCTACTGCACCTCGATCGGAACTCCGAGCGAATTCAAAATAGAACCCGAGTCAACTAATTCGCACCAAAAATTAATCACTAACCAGGGATCCAAACTTGGTTGATTATGATTCAGAAGGGTGGGACTACGGCGATGATAGATGTGTAGAGTCGTGAACCGAGAAGATGCGAAAATAGAAGCCTTGTTCTTTCTCGCCGTCACTCTATTCTCTTCTCTGTTTCCAAAATCCCCCTCTTTAATCTAATTCTGTCCCCTCCCTCTATTTCGTTCTCTTCTTTTGTTAGATGGGGTGACTGGTTTTTTCGAAAATGGGGGAGGGATCCGTTCTCTATGTATGGTTTCATTTGTTCCAAAAAAAAGGTAGAAAATATTTTTTTGAATTTTGATTTCATTTGTTTCTTTTTCTAATGAAAGACTCCTACAAATAAAATATTTTTTGGTTTAAAATTTTTCTTATTTTTTATTTGTTTGGGATTTTCTAAACAAAAAGATTCCTAAAGAAGGAAATAAAGGAAATTTTTTTGGATTTTTAAAAAATGGGGGCCGGAACCGATGAGGTTTGTCTACGTATCTCACATCCGGTGAGAATCAGACCCGCGTAGTTCATCAGTTTTGATGGAACTGAGGAAACATGACCTTTGAAACATTGGCTTATTTTCTCTCTTTTCTTTTTCAAAATTTCAGCATAGCTTCAGAATTATTCAAATACCTACCTCTCTCTTGATTTTTTTCTTTTTTCTCTTTTTTTTTTGATTTTCTTTCCCTATTCTAGCAGCCAGTCAACATGCAAGCCAAAACAAACAAATGTGTAAGTAGCACGTAAGATGCATCATGATAGTCTTTTTAATTTGGGTACACCTTTCCTAGACGGACCCAACCCCTATGTTGAGTCCCCAAAGTCAAATGCACGTGATGCAAGCAAACGTACCTACTAGGGATTCGACATGAGGTTATGTCATTCTATGTTTAAAACCTAGGTGTATTGTTCTAGACCTGGCTTACCCAAGCAGATAACTCGAGCCGGGGGAGGCGGGGAGGGCAGCGTACCGGGAATACAGAAGCTTCACCGGCTTTGCAACTTGTCCGAACCTCGTTCTAAAATTTGGATTTGACTCTAATAGAAAAGAAGCCACGCGAAGCGCACGCTTCCCAAAAGATTTAGAAGACTCAATGAGAAGAGGGTTTCGTAACAGTTTTATATATAGTTCACGGCAATATCAAAGTGGTAAAGAGCGACAATTAGCACATTAGGCTCAAACAATAAATATCAGACAATCATGAAAGCCAAGCATAACAGTTATCTAAGCTCGAATTCTGAACCCTGAACCAGAGATTCTGGATTCTTTTCCCCAGCAGAGTCGCCAGAGCTGTCACACCTCCTTTTTCCCGAAAGAGATAAGGAGTTTTTTTCAATTTAAGTGACATTAATCGAAATGGGATTATTTATTTATTTCAGAGTCACCACTTGGAATAATTTATGGTGTCCCAAGTCACCTGTTTATTTTAAAATCCCAAATCGAAAAAATTTGACTCTATTTATGGTCCGCGAATACAGAAGACCGGGTAAGAAATTCTGTTAATCCGGGAGAAGGTGTGAGGCACTCCCGAGTTCCGTGGTTTTAGCACGGTCGCTCAACTATTAATAATTGGACTAATTATCTGATTTATTACATGTTTGGACCTATTGTGCATTTTATTCCTTTTAACCGCTTTTAATATTTATGGAAATTATTTAAATAAGTCGCGATGTCGCGCACTTATTATTTTTGTACACATTGTGAATCGCGTCACGTGAAACGTACCCGCGACTCACAACATGTTTATTTTAATTAATATTTGAAGTTATGGTCGAGTCACGTGAAACACACACTCGAATTGGGATTATGTATCGCGACCATGCCATGAGAACCGTACCCATGGCCACGATGATTTATTATTAATCGCGCCTAAAGCAAACTACGATGTTCATGAATTGTTCTCCCTAAAAAAAAATATTGAAATTATTGAGGCCACAAATTATGAAAATTATTGCGGAGAAATGATGTGATTTAATTGTTAAGCTAATGGGCCAAGATACAGAGGTGATTGTCATTTATTGAATTGGCTTGACAAATAACGCATTTGGCCCATATTTCGCGGCAAATAGATCAATTCAACTTGATTCCAACTAAAATTCAGGCAGCCCAATTAATAATCATCTTAAAACTTTCGGCAAACAATTCATCAATTACTACAAAGATATTCTCAAATCACAAACTAAAGAAGTCTTAAAACGAAACCAATACGAGCACACAAACATATGGATAGAAATTCATGAACAAAACAGAAATAAAAAAAATGATTAAGGAATCTGAATTAAAGGAAAGGTGGAATGAATCTTTCTATCTCAATAACTATTTTTTGCATACTGCTTATCAAACACCTTTAATCAAATGAAACATACACAGCTCAGTACTAACCTATGTGGATTCTAAACCATTCTTTCACAGATAAGCTAAACAACAATAATAATTTCATACCAAAATATATCTGAGAACAATTTTATAAAGAACATACCTCGCCGCACAAGATTCGAGTTTTTTAGAAAAGAAGAAAGCCAATTAAAGCTGGAATCAACGGGTTTGAAGCTCAACAAGCAATCTCAAAAGCAGCAAAATTCCTCAGCAAACCCAGAAATCGACGCCAAAACTGGAAGAAGTTGAAACAGTCCTTTAAATTCTAGGTTTCTCCTTTGTTTGAAGCCCTTTGGATTTTTTTTGGTTTCAGATCTGAAATCTCGAACTAAACCAAGCACCCCTACTGCACCTCGATCGGAACTCCGAGCGAATTCAAAATAGAACCCGAGTCAACTAATTCGCACCAAAAATTAATCACTAACCAGGGATCCAAACTTGGTTGATTATGATTCAGAAGGGTGGGACTACGGCGATGATAGATGTGTAGAGTCGTGAACCGAGAAGATGCGAAAATAGAAGCCTTGTTCTTTCTCGCCGTCACTCTATTCTCTTCTCTGTTTCCAAAATCCCCCTCTTTAATCTAATTCTGTCCCCTCCCTCTATTTCGTTCTCTTCTTTTGTTAGATGGGGTGACTGGTTTTTTCGAAAATGGGGGAGGGATCCGTTCTCTATGTATGGTTTCATTTGTTCCAAAAAAAAGGTAGAAAATATTTTTTTGAATTTTGATTTCATTTGTTTCTTTTTCTAATGAAAGACTCCTACAAATAAAATATTTTTTGGTTTAAAATTTTTCTTATTTTTTATTTGTTTGGGATTTTCTAAACAAAAAGATTCCTAAAGAAGGAAATAAAGGAAATTTTTTTGGATTTTTAAAAAATGGGGGCCGGAACCGATGAGGTTTGTCTACGTATCTCACATCCGGTGAGAATCAGACCCGCGTAGTTCATCAGTTTTGATGGAACTGAGGAAACATGACCTTTGAAACATTGGCTTATTTTCTCTCTTTTCTTTTTCAAAATTTCAGCATAGCTTCAGAATTATTCAAATACCTACCTCTCTCTTGATTTTTTTCTTTTTTCTCTTTTTTTTTTGATTTTCTTTCCCTATTCTAGCAGCCAGTCAACATGCAAGCCAAAACAAACAAATGTGTAAGTAGCACGTAAGATGCATCATGATAGTCTTTTTAATTTGGGTACACCTTTCCTAGACGGACCCAACCCCTATGTTGAGTCCCCAAAGTCAAATGCACGTGATGCAAGCAAACGTACCTACTAGGGATTCGACATGAGGTTATGTCATTCTAAGTTTAAAACCTAGGTGTATTGTTCTAGACCTGGCTTACCCGAGCAGATAACTCGAGCCGGGGGAGGCGGGGAGGGCAGCGTACCGGGAATACAGAAGCTTCACCGGCTTTGCAACTTGTCCGAACCTCGTTCTAAAATTTGGATTTGACTCTAACAGAAAAGAAGCCACGCGAAGCGCACGCTTCCCAAAAGATTTAGAAGACTCAATGAGAAGAGGGTTTCGTAACAGTTTTATATATAGTTCACGGCAATATCAAAGTGGTAAAGAGCGACAATTAGCACATTAGGCTCAAACAATAAATATCAGACAATCATGAAAGCCAAGCATAACAGTTATCTAAGCTCGAATTCTGAACCCTGAACCAGAGATTCTGGATTCTTTTCCCCAGCAGAGTCGCCAGAGCTGTCACACCTCCTTTTTCCCGAAAGAGATAAGGAGTTTTTTTCAATTTAAGTGACATTAATCGAAATGGGATTATTTATTTATTTCAGAGTCACCACTTGGAATAATTTATGGTGTCCCAAGTCACCTGTTTATTTTAAAATCCCAAATCGAAAAAATTTGACTCTATTTATGGTCCGCGAATACAGAAGACCGGGTAAGAAATTCTGTTAATCCGGGAGAAGGTGTGAGGCACTCCCGAGTTCCGTGGTTTTAGCACGGTCGCTCAACTATTAATAATTGGACTAATTATCTGATTTATTACATGTTTGGACCTATTGTGCATTTTATTCCTTTTAACCGCTTTTAATATTTATGGAAATTATTTAAATAAGTCGCGATGTCGCGCACTTATTATTTTTGTACACATTGTGAATCGCGTCACGTGAAACGTACCCGCGACTCACAACATGTTTATTTTAATTAATATTTGAAGTTATGGTCGAGTCACGTGAAACGCACACTCGAATTGGGATTATGTATCGCGACCATGCCATGAGAACCGTACCCATGGCCACGATGATTTATTATTAATCGCGCCTAAAGCAAACTACGATGTTCATGAATTGTTCTCCCTAAAAAAAAATATTGAAATTATTGAGGCCACAAATTATGAAAATTATTGCGGAGAAATGATGTGATTTAATTGTTAAGCTAATGGGCCAAGATACAGAGGTGATTGTCATTTATTGAATTGGCTTGACAAATAACGCATTTGGCCCATATTTCGCGGCAAATAGATCAATTCAACTTGATTCCAACTAAAATTCAGGCAGCCCAATTAATAATCATCTTAAAACTTTCGGCAAACAATTCATCAATTACTACAAAGATATTCTCAAATCACAAACTAAAGAAGTCTTAAAACGAAACCAATACGAGCACACAAACATATGGATAGAAATTCATGAACAAAACAGAAATAAAAAAAATGATTAAGGAATCTGAATTAAAGGAAAGGTGGAATGAATCTTTCTATCTCAATAACTATTTTTTGCATACTGCTTATCAAACACCTTTAATCAAATGAAACATACACAGCTCAGTACTAACCTATGCGGATTCTAAACCATTCTTTCACAGATAAGCTAAACAACAATAATAATTTCATACCAAAATATATCTGAGAACAATTTTATGAAGAACATACCTCGCCGCACAAGGTTCGAGTTTTTTAGAAAAGAAGAAAGCCAATTAAAGCTGGAATCAACGGGTTTGAGGCTCAACAAGCAATCTCAAAAGCAGCAAAATTCCTCAGCAAACCCAGAAATCGACGCCAAAACTGGAAGAAATTGAAACAGTCCTTTAAATTCTAGGTTTCTCCTTTTGTTTGAAGCCCTTTGGATTTTTTTTGGTTTCAGATCTGAAATCTCGAACTAACCAAGCACCCCTACTGCACCTCGATCGGAACTCCGAGCGAATTTAAAATAGAACCCGAGTCAACTAATTCGCACCAAAAATTAATCACTAACCAGGGATCCAAACTTGGTTGATTATGATTCAGAAGGGTGGTACTACGGCGATGATAGATGTGTAGAGTCGTGAACCAAGAAGATGCGAAAATAGAAGCCTTGTTCTTTCTCGCCGTCACTCTCTTCTCTTCTCTGTTTCAAAAATCCCCCTCTTTAATCTAATTCTGTCCCCTCCCTCTATTTTGTTCTCTTCTTTATTTAGATGGGGTGACTGGTTTTTTCAAAAATGGGGGAGGGATCCGTTCTCTATGTATGGTATTGAGAATCCCAGGGGAGAGTGAAATTAGGGTCTATTTTAGAGATGAAGTTGGGCTGACGGGTAGTGGGCTGGGGCGAATGGAATGAAAATGGGCCGCTAGAAGCACCTGACCCAAAGCTGTAATGAGACCCCATAGCCTTCTATTTTCTTTCTTTGTATTTTGCAAGACTAATCAATTTATTTAACACTTCTAATTCCAATTAATTTATAAAATTAACCTAATGACCTATTTTTCTACAATTAACTAATTCATTTAGCTAACAAATGCATGTAGAGTTACTAATGTATTTTTTAGTATTTTAGTGTTTTACAAATGCAATTGGTTATGTAATTAAAATTTAAAAAAATGTAAAAATTAAAAAATGTTTTTGTATTTTCTTTAGGATTTAAAATGCAACTTAAAAATGTATCAAACATGAATACGTACAAAGAAAACTAAGTAAAAATATAGAAAAATAATTTAAAACTATTTTTTAGATTTTTAGGAGTAATTTTATATTAGGGCAAAAATTAGGTGCTCACAGAAATTGGGGAAGAAATAGGTTTTCAAGATATACATTATCATTCATGACATTAAACCAAATAGGACCTAAGAGGTTCGGATTAAGCTAAGCATGCATCTTAGTATCATAAGACAAACATGAGGCAAGATTGCATTGAAACATGATAGGGATCACACATTATGACAGTCTAAGCAATCACTGAAGGAACAAGGGATTAAGACATGCTGGGGGCATATTAGCAGGGAAGAAAGATCACAACTGAGAGAAAAGGTCTTATAACATTAAAACACATTACGTATGCAAGACAAGCATCATAGAGATTCAGTATAGAGTGAAGAGTAAGCTCATGTTAAATAGCACATGTAGGTATTCTAGCATCGACATAGTAGACTATTTACCTAAGGAAGGTCTAGATTGTGCTAAGTATATGTCTTGATGTTATGAAACAGACATGCTAACTCTCATCTGGGAACAAGACAATATTTATACATGATAGGGGAACACACATTGTGACAAGTTAAGTAATCACTGAAGGAACAAGGAATTAAGTGAGCCAAAGACATGCTGGGAGATATATTAGCAGGGAAGCAAGGTCATAGTTGATAGAACAAATCTTAACACAGATTAGAACACATTACATATGCAAGATAATCATTACAGAGATTCAGAACATAGTAATAATAAACCCATATCAAATGGCAAACGTAGGCATTCAAGTATTGACCAGTAGACGCATTATCTAGGGGAGGTCTAAGTTATGTTAGGGATTCATCTTAATATCAAAACAGTTCAAACATGGTAGGGAAAACAAGTTAAGATAACTGTTCTATAATTTAAACCATCATTAAAGGGGTATGAGATCAAGTGAGCAAGCTGAGTGATACAATAGCAGAGAAACAAGTTATAGTTAACAGTGAAGGTCTTAACACAAGTTATTACAGATATGAGGTATTCATTATAAAGATTCAGGACAAAGCAGGAAATCATATTCATGAACATTCAGACACCAATACACTAGCTAAACGAGCTTAGGAGGGTTCAGATTATCCAAGTTAGACCTAGACGATCTCAGAACTAGCAGCATTAAGAGGGGTTAAATGCTAGAGAGATTTAAAACGAGTGTAAAGCTAACAAAGTTGTGCATAAGAGTAGCCCAGAAACACATTAGGCCATAAATTTCAGAAGCGAGAGAACATGCAAATCAGAGACACATAAAAAATGAAATTGCAAAAGATCAAGCGACTTACCAGTTAAATGGACAACAACAAAGAACAAAAATTTCACAAGAACCCAGAATCTCAATGCGTCAAAGTTACCAAAAGCTTCAGAAGAACTCTGGGCAATGCTCGCACCAAGAGAAAGTTTGAATAACAGAATCTCAGTGGCCTTTGCTTTTAGCCGGCCAAAATGAAGTACAGAACAAGAGAATGAGGGATCACAGAACAAAGCTCCAATTTTTAGTGAAAGTATCTCGATTCCCGTCTGCTTCAAAGGGGGATGGGGATGGGTTTATATAGTAGCAAAATTAGAAGAATAAACAAGGAAACAAAGTAAATAAAAAACCCAAAATAAGGAAATAAAGCATGCAAAATCGATTCAGATCAATTTAGGAGAGAAAACGGGTAATCCCTAGTTTAGACGGGGAACAAAAATGGCCAAAATCTCACTGAATCGAAGCCAAGGAGTTTGATAGTTAATATATCAAGTCAGAAACATGAAGATGATACAGAACTAGAATCAAACGAACACAACGACTTAGCTTCCATAAATAATCAAGTAACCAGTACTTGTAGCGTTCAAAAGATGGTAAGTAACTCCGCGTATACAAGAAAGGAAAAGAATCGTGGATGGTTTCTATGTAATGCCGAATTGGGACCGAGATTTGAGTGAGGACGGCTAGGGTTTAGGTTTGAGAGATGAGAGCGTGTGAGGATACAAAAGCGGTGGGGTTTGGATTTTTGTCTCTAGGGTTTGGGGTATTGGGGATATAAGGAAAGGGTAGGTTAATTATGGGTCGTTGATCATTTAAGATCAATTGCCAAGTTTGAACGGGGCAGCGGGGCGGGTTATTAAGCGGGTCGCGACCAGGTTAAATTTCATGGGTTGCTTGGATTAGGATTTGGGGGGTTGGGCCAGATATTTGGGTTTGTCTGATCCGAAAAATAACACAAAATTGGGCCAGCTCTTTAAAATAAGAAATTAAGGGAAAAATATTTTAATAAAATAGTTAAATAAATTATAAAAATACTGTTTATGAAAATTAATACCTTAAAACAATAGTATACGATTATGTAAATATAAGATATTATTTTGACCCTGAATAAAACAACAAAGGCAATACAATTGTAAAATATAGGCTATTATTGCGAGATTGTGCAAATAGCCTGAAAATACTAATGTAATTATATAAAAATAGAATAAAATACCTGAAGCAAATATTATAGATACAAAATGAGGATTTAGGTAATTGAGTTATCACAAAATAATTTGAAGAAATAATTACTAGATATTTATATAGTTTAAATGAAAGAAAATTAGTTTAAGAGCTCTAAAAATATGGAACATTATAGAAAATGCGTGTATAGATTTGTAAACTAAATAATGATGCATAAAATTCTATTTTGAAGGCATGTATATAATTTGAAAAAATATGAGGGCAAAATTGGGTAGCAACAACTGCCCCTCTTTACCCGGGAATGATGAAAGAGTTATCGGGTAAAGAATATGATGACCAATTTTGGCCGAATTGAGTGAGGGATGGTGTGATTTGAAAAATGGGGCCGAACCCTGGTTCCTGAGTTGCCTACATATCCCTGGTGTTACGGGAATCATGTCGTGTGTAGTTCTGGATCCAACGGTGAACTGAACCGATGGAGTTGTCATGGGAATGGTCGTATGCTTCGGAAAGGGTTCTTTTGGGTAGGACAATATCAGATGAATTTGCGCGAAATCATGAATGTGACTCTGAAATGTTATGGATGTATCTCAAAATGAGTATTTGAACGGATATCAAGTAAAAGTGGGTAACTGATGATGGTTGGTTGCGTTTGAAATAATTGCAGGATGTGAACGTTGAATGAAAATCGGAGCGAAGAGTACTCCCGTTAGGAGAACGGTTACTTCCTGGATTACCTACAAAACTTAAAAACAATGCACGCAAGTATATATGGATTATTGCGAGAATTTAAACATGATGCAATTCCCTTTGGATCATGAGAGTTGTCTTTGGACGGTGAGGATGATGTATTTAGACCATGACGTCCTGGGCCATGAATCATGTGATAAGGGATTTGCAGGCCATGAAATGATGTCCACGGGCCATGAAAATGGTGCATCTGAACCATGACGCCTTTGAATAATGATGTGCAATACGGAGAGATCCTCAGGCCATGGAATGGTGTCTTCCGGCTATGAGGATGATGTCGTCGAACTATGATGCCTTTGGAAAAAATGGCTATGTTTCAGCCCATGAAATGCAAAGACATGATGTTTGGTCATATGCGAAGATACGAAAAGACAAAGCTTAGTCTTGGGTAAGGTGAGGGCAGTGCTTAGCCCTGCGTGAGTAGAGGATAATGGTAGGTTTTAGATGGCGTAGTGAATATAACATTTTAGTCTTGAGGAAAAGGCAGTGCTTAGCCTTAAGCAAGAAGGGGAGGCAGGGCTTAGCCTCATGCAAAATAGGAGACAACGCTTAGTCTCATGCGAGTAAGGGAAGCAGTGCTTAACTTCATACAAAATAGGAGAAAATGGTTCGTCTCATGTAAGAAGGCAATGCTTAGCCTTGTATAGTTAAAGACGCAATGCTTAGCCTTATGCAGTTAAGGAGGCGATGCTTAGCCTTGTGCAAATAGGAGACAATGCTTAGTCTCATGCAAAGAAAGGAGACAATGCTTAGTCTTATGCAATTAGGGAGGCAGGGCTTAGCCTCATTCAAAATAGAAGACAATGCTTAGTCTCGATGTAAGGAAAGAGAGTGCTTAGCCTTGTGCATTTAAGGAGGCAGGGCTTAGACTCATGCAAACTAGGAGATAATGCTTAGTCTCATGCAAAGAAAGGAGACAATGCTTAGTCTTATACAATTAAGGAGGCAGGGCTTAGCCTCATACAAAATAGGAGACAATGCTTAGTCTCGATGTAAGGAAAGGCAGTGCTTAGCCTTGTGCAGTTAAGGAGGCAGTTCTTAGCCTCATGCAAAATATGAGACAATGTTTAGTCTCATACAAAGAAAGGAGACAATGATTAGTCTCATACAAGGAAAGGCAGTGCTTAACCTTATGCAATTAGGGAGGAAGGGCTTAGCCTCATGCAAAATAGGAGACAATGCTTAGTCTCGATGTAAGGAAAAGAAGTTCTTAGCCTTATGCAGTTAAGGAGGCAAAGCTTAGCCTCATGCAAAATAGGAGACACTGCGTAGTCTCGATGCAAAGAAAGGAGACAATGCTTAGTCTCATGCAAAGAAAGGCAGTGCTTAGCCTTATGCAATTAGGGAGGCAGGGCTTAGCCTCATACAAAATAGGAGACAATGCTTAGTCTCGATGTAAGTAAAGGCAGTGCTTAGCCTTATGCAATAATGGAGGCAGTGCTTAACCTCATGCAATGTAATAGAGACAATGCTTAGTCTTATGCAAAGGAAGGGGACAATGCTTAGTCTCATGCAAGGAAAGGCAGTGCTTAGCCTCATACAATTAGGGAGGCATGGCTTAGCCTCATGCAAAATAGGAGACACTGCTTAGTCTCGACGTAAGGAAAGGCAGTGCTTAGCCTTATGCAGTTAAGGAGGCAATGCTTAGTCTTATGCAAAATAGGAGACAATGCTTAGTCTCAATGTAAGGAAAGGTAGTGATTAGCCTTATGCAGTTAAGGAGGCAATGCTTAGCCTCATAAAAATAGGAGACAATGCTTAGTCTCATGAAATTAGGGAGGCAGGGCTTGGCCTTATGCAAAGAAAACTATGAGTGATAGTAAAGTGTTTCTTAACTGGAGATGTTTGGGATGGATAATCTGCTATCTTGAAGGTAGTGACCTAACATGTCTGCAGATATTATTGTCTTACTGTGCCTGCATCCAAAGAAAAATTTGTGAGTTTTGTAGGGGAAGGTTGGTTCGCACTTTTGTCTTTTGCTTTGCGTGTGCTCCTGTCTTGAGATCTTGTTTGAGTCACCCTGGGTAACATCTGGCTGTTTATAGAAATAATGTTTCAAAAAATATGCATGCATTTGATGAATGTAGTTATTTAAAATATAGTAATATGAAATATCAACTAAGTTAGATGAACCAATGACCGTGACATATTTTAGGGACTTTACGACTTCCTTGCTCTAGAATTTTGAGGGTCCTCCTCAAAATTCTGCCCCAGTTTAAAAGCAATTCTTTAATTGTTCTATGCATGACGAAATTGGCTGGACTTGCTTTAGAATTTTGAGGGTCCTCCTCAAAATTCTGCCCCAGTTTCTGACCATGGAATAAAATGAAGATTTTATTGAGATGTGACCCAACCCACAGGGCTGCCTACATATTCCCTCTTAAACGGGAATCAGGTCAAGCGTAGTTCAGTTACATCAGATGAAGAAATGTAAATAATCTAAACATAGTATATTTTGACTGCGTCTGAGTTGATAGGTTTTGGCCAAACTTCTCCGTCCATCTCTGCGAGTATGAGCGCTCCTCTTGTTAGTACTCTGTGAACTATATAGGACCCTTGCCAATTGGGCAAAAATTTTCCTTTGGCTTCATCTTGATGCAGGAAGATCCGCTTCAGCACCAGCTGCCCCGGTGTGAATTGTCTAGGCCTGACCCTTTTATTGAAAGCTCTGGACATTCTGTTCTAGTAAAGTTGACCATGACATACTGCGTTCATTATTTTTCTGTCAATGAGAGCCAATTTCTCATAACTACTTCGTATCCATTCTGCATCACTGAGTTCAGCCTCTTGTATGATTTTTGAAGAAGGAATTTCTACTTCGGCGGGAATGACGGCTTCAGTGCCATAGACTAGCAAATAAGGAGTTGCCCCAGTTGATGTGCGAACCGTGGTACGATATCCAAGTAGGGAAAATGGTAATTTCTCGTGCCATTATTTGTGATTGTCTACCATCTTCCTTAATATCTTCTTGATGTTCTTATTGGCGGCTTCCACAACTCAATTCATTTGTGGCCTGTATGCTGTGGAATTCTTATGCTTGATCTTGAAGGTTTCACACATGGATTTCATCAAATAACTGTTAAGGTTGGTGGCGTTGTCGGTGATGATTGATTCCGGTTCCCCGAATTGATAGACAATAAGATCCTTAATGAAATCTGCGATGACCTTTTTAGTTACAACCTTGTAAGATGCGGCTTCAACCCATTTTGTGAAATAGTCTATGGCCACTAGAATGAACCTATGCCCATTTGAAGCGGCGGGTTCGATTGGACCGATGATATCCATCCCCCAAGCAAAGAAAGGCCAAGGTGCACTTATTGCATTGAGTTCATTGGGTGAATTACTCGTATCATATCCTCATGTAATTGGCATTGATGACACTTTTGGACATACTTGATGCAGTCCGTTTCCATGCTCATCCATAAACATCTTGCTCTTAATATCTTCTTAGCTAAAATAAAACCATTCATATATGGTCCGAAAGTTCCGGCATGTATCTCTTCGAGCAATTTGGATGCTTCCTTGGCGTTGCCACACATAATAATCCTAGATCTGGAGTCCTTTTGTACAGAATTTCTCAACTTTGGAAGAAATGGTTGGACAATCTTTGGAGTGTGCGTTTCTGAGTATGATTTGTGTGCTCCGGGTTCTCTCCTTTTTCCAAGTATTCTTTGATGTCATGAAACCACGGATTCCCATCAGTTTCTTCTTCAACACGAGAAAAATAGGCTGACTGATTATAGATCCCTACTAGAATAGGATAGATTAAATTCTTGTCTAGGTGTTGTATCATGGAATATAGAGTGGCCAACGTATCTGCGAACTCATTCTGGATTCTCGGAACATGTTTGAACTCTATTTTTGTGAATCTCTTCATCAACTCTTGTACGTAGTACAAATATGGCAATATTTTGGTATTCTTTGTAGCCCATTCTCCTAGAACCTGATGTACCAAAAGGTCTGAATCTCCAATTCCAGCAATTCCTGAACGTTCATGTCAATGGCCAACTTGAGCCCCAATATGCAAGCCTCATATTCTGCCATATTTTTTGTACATGGAAACTTGAGCTTCGCGGATACTGGATAGTGTTGACCTATTTCTGACACTAAAACTGCTCCAATACCTACTCCGTCGAAGTTTGCAGCTCCATCAAAGAACATTCTCCAACCGTCGTAGGTTTTGGTGAAATCTTCTCCTACGAATGATACCTCTTCATCGGGAAAATACGTTTTCAGTGGTTTGTATTCTCCACCCACAAGATTTTCTACCAAGTGATCTGCCAATGCTTTCCCCTTGACCGCCTTCTGAGTTACATAGATGATGTCGAACTCACTCAGTAGTATCTACCATTTTGCCAACTTTTCCGTAGGCATGAGTTTTTGGAAGATGTATTTTAACGGATCCATTCTTGATATGAGATATGTGGTGTAGGCACAGAAGTAGTACTTCAACTTCTGAGCTATCCACGTCAAAGCGCAGCGGGTGCGCTCCAGTAAAGAATATCATGCTTCGTAGGGCATGAACTTCTTACTTAGATAGTATATGGCCTGTTCCTTTCTTCCCGTCTCATCGTGTTGTCCCAAGACACATCCGAAAGCCCCATCCAGTATAGATAAATAGAATAGCAGAGGTCTCCTAGGTTCTGGTGGGACCAGAACAGGTAGTTTGGATAAATATTCGTTGATCTTATCAAAGGCTTTCTGGCATTCTTCAATCCAACTTGTTGCAGAGTCTTTCTTTAATATTTTGAAAATCGGTTCACAAATTACAGTTGATTGTGCTATGAAACGGCTGATGTAATTGAGACGTCCCAAGAAACTCATCACATCTTTCTTGTTCTTCGGAGGTGGAAAATCTTAAATATCCTTGACCTTTGATGGGTCTAGCTCAATTCCTCGACAGCTGACGATGAACCCTAACAACTTTCCAGCAGGGACTTCGAAGGCACATTTTGTGGGATTTAGTTTCAAGTTGTATCTTCGAAGTCGATCAAAGAATTTCCTCAAATCTGCCATATGATATGTGCTTCTCTTGGATTTGATGATGACGTCATCCATGTACACCTCTATCTCATTGTGTATCATGTCGTGGAAAATGATTGTCATGAACCTAATACAGGTGGGTCCAACATTCTTTAGGCCAAACGACATCAATTTGTAACAATATACTCACCACGGTGTAATAAAAGCTATCTTTTCGGCATCCTCTTCATCTATCCAGATCTGATGATATCCCTCAAAGCAATCCACAAAAGATTGGAGTTCATGCTTGACACAATTGTTGATCAATATGTGTATATTGGGCAACGAGAAATCATCTTTGGGACTTGCTCTATTTAAGCCCCAATAGTCGACACATACTCTGACTTTCCCATCTTTCTTTGGAACTGACACAATGTTAGCTAACCAGGTCGAATATTCAACCACTTTGAGAACCTTGGCTATGATCTGCTTGGTGACTTCCTCCTTTATTTTCAAACCTATATCCGGCTTGAACTTTCTGAGCTTCTGCTTTACAAGAGGACACATAGGGTTGGTAGGTAGTTTATGAGCCACTATGGACATGATCAAACCGGTCATATCATCATAGGACTATGCAAAAATATCCTCATACTCCTTCAAGAACCGGATGTACTCTTTCTTCTCTAACGGTGATAAGTGAATGCTTACACGCATTTCCTTGACTGTTTCGGAGTCTCCCAAATTAATTCTCATCCAAATTGGACTTAGGCTTTTTCCACTTCTCTGACAATTTCCTCGGGTATTATATCCTCTTCCAGATCCTCTGAATTATTATCCTTATGTTGTGTTTTCTCATTACATATCACAGTCGTACGTTCATCGGGATATGTAATAATAATGCCAGGAACTCGTCGGGCCCTTGATGGTGCAGCAGTCCAATTCTTGAGAACAACTCCCTTCTCCATGGTTTGAATAATGAGGCCTTCCTCCTCCTCCTCCTCAATTATCGCACCGCAATCCATGTCTTCATCATCCAGAAATAGATTTCTTATTCTAGCTAGAACTTCATCTTCTTCGGACTCCCACATCATGTCAGCTTGATGAAATGACTGGCTCAAATGTGGTACTGGTTGCTCTAGAGGGTAATAAGGACCACGCCATAGTGACGACCAATTCTGATACTCGTGCCAGGTGTATTCATACCCAAGCCCAAAATTTATGCCGTGATGCTTTAGTTGTATCGGTTTGGTGATCCCCTGAAGATTCTTACCGAGACCCTTGCCGGGCTCATACCCTGTCCATGCCAATATTCCTTCTATCTTACTGCTCTACCATTTGTCCTTTTCAATTGCATTGACGCGCTCGATGCGATGGTATGTTTCTCCACCCAACTTCCTTCTATTATCGATGATCGGAACAGTTTGACTGGTGTAAATGGGATTACTTCCGTCCCCATTGATGATTACTTCCTGATGGTTCCACTCAAACATCACGACCTAATATAGAGTAGAAGCTACGGCCCCAGCAACATGTATCCAAGGTCGTCCCAACAATAGGTTGTAGGTAGCAAATATATCTAACACTTGAAACTCAACATCAAACCAGGTTGAGGCCATATGCAGGCTAAGGTTGGTCTCCCCAATTGTGGCCCTTTGAGACCCATCAAATGCTTTAACATTCATACTTCCTGCTCGTATCTCGTGCAGGCCTTTACCCAATCTTTTTAGAGTAGTTAATGGACATATGTTGAGACTCGAACCCCCATCTATCAGGACTTTGGCAATGAACTTGTCCTCAAACTGCACTGTGATATGCAATGCCCTGTTGTGACTTAGTCCTTCTGGTGGTAGCTCGTCTTCATGAAAAGTGATCTTGTGGCTTTCCAACACTTGCCCTACCATGTTGGCCATCTCTCCACTGGTGATGTTGTTGGGTACATATGATTCATTCAACACCTTCATCAGGGTAATCCTATGTGCCTAGGAGTTCTGCAACAGTGATAAAATAGATATTTGAGCAAGGGTTTTGTTCCAATGATCAACCACAAAATACTCTCTTGCATGGAACTTTATCCAAAGATCATCTGGGCTAGTCTCAATGACAGGCGGTTTAGAGGCGGCTTCTTTTCTTGTTCTTCCAAAATACTCGGGTGTATAAATCCTACAAGTTCTGGTCATGCCTTGCGCTGCACCTGTTTCTTCCATTTTTTCTTTTCCTTTTCTTCTTGCTTCCGTAACATAATCCCATGGTATAACATTAGACTTATAAGACAACGTAGGTGCTACCATTACGGCGAAGGGCATTGTTACTTCAACCTCAAACGGAGTTGGTGCAGCTACCTCAACTTCAATTGGTGCCTGAGTCTATACCATGATAGGTGTGAGAGTGACTGGAGATTTTTTAGAATTATCCCCTTCTCGAATGAGTCCAATTGACCCCTCTGAGTCCCATTCTTCATCGGTCTCTATCACGTTTACTCCTCCACCCCTATGATATGGGAGAGGATTGTTACGGACATTAGGTGCAGCCTCCTTTGCCTGTATGACTTTGGTGTCAATTAATGTCTGAATATTATCCTTTAAAGTACGGCACTCATCAATAGTATGACCTTTCATGCCTGAGTGATAGGAACATGTTTTATTTGGGTTAATCCACTAGAAAGAGTTTTCCATAACAACAACGGGAATGGGAGTGATATAACTAGCAACCTTTAGTCTCTCGTACAGCTGGTATATAGGTTCAGCAATTGGGGTGTATTGTCTAGGTGGTCTGCGGTCGAAACTTAGTCTAGGTTTTTGGTAGTTTTGACGGGCTGGTGGTGAGTGGTAGTATGCTGGTTGGGTGTTATAGGTATGGTAAGGGAGGTGAATGCTGATATGTGGGTGGAGGTGTTTGGTATGTAAGAGGAGACCTTGGACCTTGGGCTACCATTTCTTCTTGGAGATACCTCCTGATTGTAAGGCTTTATTTGTAGCTTGGAGTGCATCAAAATTTGTCACCATTCCGCTTTTGATCCCTTCTTCTATTCTTTCTCCCAATTTGAAGATGTCAGAAAATTTATGGTTTTCAATAACCATCAGTCTTTCGTAGTATTGCGGATCCTGAGCTCTGACGAAGAACTTATTCATCTGTTCTTCTTCCAGTGCTGGCCTTACTTTTGCAGCTTCAGACCTCCATTGAGTGGCATATTCGCGAAAAGTTTCCGTTGGCCTCTTCTTAAGATTCCGAATGTAGAAAACGTCCGGTGTGTTGTCTGTGTTAAACATGAACCGATCCATGAAATCTGATGCCATGCTCACCCAATTATCCCATTTCTTTGGATTTTGATTGATGTAGCAGGATAGGGCGTCTCTGGTGAGGATCCTCACGAACAATTTCATGTAGATTCTTTCATCCCTGCCAACTCCTACAAGCTTGTCACAATATGTTCTCAAGTGCACCTTCGGATCACCAATTCCGTCAAATATTTCGAACTTAGGAGGTTTGTAACCCTATGGCAGTTCTACATCTGGATGAATACACAAATCTTTATAATTCAAACCCTCAATACCTTTTCCCCCTTCAACACTTTGAACTCTGTCAGTAAGTTTCTTGAGTTCTTCTGCCATGTTCTTGATGAGCGGGTCCTTCTCGGCGGATTCGGGTATGTATAGGGTCTGTTGTGGGGTATGGGGTAAAGTTTCCATATATATGGGATTGCTTTGGTGGACTCCGGGAATCTGAGCGTAATGGTGGTCATTGGTTGAGTTTTGCGGGTTAGGAGTAGGCCATGGTGCATTTTGAGGGGTTTGGTATGTGGTTATTTGTGGGTATTAAGTTGGGTGGTGATGGTGTTGTTGAGGAGTAGGTATCGGTGGAGGGTGGTGGTTCTGAGGTGGTGTGGCGTATTGATGTAGTGCGGGAGGATTTTGCAAATTTTGTGTGTTTTGGGGAGGTGTCGGGTTTTGGGCATTTGTGTTTTGTTGGTTGATATCAGGGACGTTTAGGGTGAGGGAAAGGTTTGCCTAGTTCCGGACCTGCTCAAGTTCCCCTTGTAGCTCCAATATTTTCTGTTCCAGACGTAGGACTAATTCATTATGTGATAAAGTATTCTGACCGTCCGAGGTTTCAATTTTCTCTATATTGTCCTTTCTGATACCGCTTAAATCATCCATTTTTCCTTTCCCTTTGATTTTTCCTTTAGGATCACTTGGTGGAGGAGGAGGCGGAGGAACTCTGGATCTAGTATGATATGTGGATGATGCCAGTATGCACGAACCAACCTTTGGGGAATGGGAATAAATAAAAGAAAAAAACAAAAAAAGGTAACCAAGTCAGTAAGGGATATTGAAAGAACGTCTGCAATATTGAACATGCTCTATAAAATCATGTAACAGAATCGCGTCCTAATTTGGGGGATCTCGTTGTGCCCGAGGTCGGCCTAAGCGACACATAGCCGGGCTTGACAACTCCCACTATAAACCTATTTTTCAGATTAATCCCTGGCTTGACATCTCCCACTATATCATTTACCAACCATGATGGTTAGAAGTATACATAGCCGGCATGGTACCTGTCTGGCTCGATAGTGTCTTCTCTACAACGACCTTTTGATTCCACATATGTTGCGCCTCGAACTTGAACGAAATGATGTTCCCTTTAAATTTTGCTTTATACTGGACCATGTTGGAAACCCGAGGTATAACCTGCTTTCTTCCCGCTTGCCTCATTACTCTTATAGGAGCATAATGATAGATTCCTCTTTACCCGATCAGCACCACATGAGTGGTTTTTCTTGACCTGATGATGAACTCGCTGCAAGGGAACCATTGAAACATCCAATGTACCTTTTCGTCAGTCAGATTGCTGAAGAAATGTACCAAGCTTACAGCATTTCTAGGTTGAACGAACCTATCTGGGATAAATGTCATTCTTTTTGGATGATGGTAGGCTATGTAGTCATTCAATGGTCATTGCAAAAGCTCTTGACGATATTCACCTCTCTGGAAATGTTCTAATAACCAAACCTGCAGCAATAGATTACAACCCTTGAAGTGCCCATACCCCTGCTTGCATCGATCTAGAGCGCGATATATTTTAGCCAAGATCATGGGGACGATAGTGTAAGTTTGTCCCTCAATTCCTTCAATTAGAATCCTAGAGACCATGGCTAAGCGAGTGTGGATCCTCCCCTTTTCATCGATAATATCAGCAACCCCAAGAAACAGATAATGAACACCATGACTCGTCGGTGTCCAACCCAAAGAAGTAATGGCAAGTTCATCACAGTGAAGGTGATATGACTTGCTATGCCCATAACGTTCATAAAGGAATTCAAATGGTATGTAGGATTCCTTCAGACAGAGTAATTCATCATTTCTTGAAACCCATCATTTTCAAAAAACCACGGGGAGTGCGATTTTTTGGTACTAATAAACCCGAACTATCCCATGGTAGCCTAGCGAAGCCTCCTATTTCCTCTAGGAGGGGGGTCATCTCTACATTACCAAAGCGAAAGACAACTCTTTTCTCATCCCAAAACATAGTGGCGGCCTCAATGAATGCGTTATTTGGCCGAATGTCCAATAAGCAAGGTAAATTTCCGAGGACCCTTTTCACATGATTCTGGTCACTAGATGAGAGGTTATTCCACCAATCAAGCAGCAAAGGTGGGATATTTTTAACCATGCCGAACCTGGGAACTTCGTGCCTCATTTTCTGCAAAACAAATAGAGTTAGCCCTTTCCCACTCCGGGTCTGACTATTTACACATTAATGATCAACATATTAGCATGTTTTCTCCAAATAATGCTCATAACGTGATGGTGTCCATTGGGATTATGGAAATCCCGTCGGGCTTTGGATAAGGCTTATCTTAGTGGATTATCATGTGGACAACGTTTTAACCCATACTAGGTTTGACATGATGCATGCACAGTTGATATTGGAATGAGGTTTCTAGAAGGGTCTAGACTGGTACTCTCAAGTGGACAACTTGAGAGGGAAAGACATGGAACCGTCGACTGCACCGCTGATCGATTAGTTTACCGTAAATAAACCTTTCCAATTTAATAGGTTAATTTTGGAAGACATCAAGAGACTCTATGTTATTAATCGAGCATGGGTGGAATATGATGTGGAGCATGCTTTATGCAAAGATAATAACACATTGCCAAGTATTTGTATAATAGATATGTGAAAGCAATAAATGCGGTATTAAGCTAAGACATAAATGACGTAAAAAGAAAGACAAAAGAAGAAGTTAGTTCGTGGAACATAGGGAATATAATATAGTAAGCAGGGGAGTAAAGGTGGAGAAGGGAAGGGATGTGCATGTTATAACGGGTTTAAACAAGTAAAGGTGAACGGGAAAGAGATGTACATGTAATAGATAAAGTTAACAAATAAATATGGAAAAGGAATGTGCGTTTTATAACAAAAAAACTAATCCACATAAGCCAAGTTCATTATGGTAAGAGCCTACGTTTCCCCAGCGGAGTCGCCATGCTGTCATATCCTGTTTTCACATGAAAGCGAGCATCGACATCGTGACAACAAGAGTCACCACCTAACGGTTTAAGGTACGTTGGGGCACCTATTATGCAAATGACTCTGTTTGACTAGTCAACTCCACCAAAGATCGGGTAAGGGATCAAGTTACCTCAAAGAGAAGGTGTTAGGCACTCCTCGAGGTCCACAATTTTGGGTGCCGGCTGAACTTAAGATTATGTGGATTATGATTAAGCTAAGTGATCAAATAAATAAAGGAGTTCAGAAGTCACAGAACTTTATTACAACATGATTAATATAGATCTTAGTGCGAATATAGGGATACAACTATTTAGAACTAATAACAACATATAAAAAGGAGGGGGGTCCTAAGTTTTTTAGCCTAAAGGATCACACCGTGCAACATAAATAATACTTCGTAACTCCCTCAAGATGGGGTGTTACTTATATTATTCAGCGAGCACATACTATCATCTCCTGCTACCCGATTACTATGTTAAAGTTGTTACCTAAAGTGTTCTAATTAAATTATAGGTCGTACTCTATGCGTGCAATACCCGTCCCATACCTATGGTCCAGGAGTGCATTGGACCTCTATTTAGGGTGGTTCTAGACTTAAACTTAGGCTGCTAAAAATAATAAAACTAGGCGACATGTAAAACACATTGGACTTGAAATATGGCAATAAAGGGGCTCAAGTTTGCCTCCGCACTAAAGCAATAAATGCACGCAAACACATATTCCAAACAGGAATTTGCAGAATCCTATAGACAGGCTTTCTAGGCGATCAAAGTATTCAAGTGATTTCACATGCAGGATATAGCTTATAGATGGAATCATGCGGGTATCATAAGCTAATTATTGCGAGATTTAAGTTACCAATCCCATATGTGCGATGCCTAAGTGATTTACACAGTTAGGTATGACAGAATCTGCTAGGGAAAGAGTCCCAGAATTATTCATACGATGCGCATGAAGCAATGTTTGAATGATCTAGCATTAACCAATTATAGAGAGCAATTATTTCCTATAGGCGGGGATCTATAACGCATAGTACTTTAGAGCTTGTTTTATTATACTTAGTCCTATGAACAAGATTTCTAGTGGACAATGTGATACAATAGCAAATGAAATGATCAAAATCCTGTAAGCATGATTTCTAGTGAATAACTGAAGTGAATTGAAGGAAAATTCATTTTGTTCCTATAGGCAGGTTTCTAATGTGGTTGAAAGCAGTTATGCAAATTGAAAGAGTGCTCACTCCCTATAGGCATGCTGTCTATAAATACGTAGCAGTAGACATAGCATTTGAACTCATGTTTAATGGTAAACATGCAGTACGTGTGAGCTTCTCCTAATGTCATGATCTCTTCAGTACTCATGTAATTGAACAACACATATAACGAACACATTATCAAGTCTTATAGGCATGTCATCTACCCATCGCATATAAATATTAAAATCTACCCCCATTCTCTTTTACTAACAACCCCAATTGTTTATACAAAGATTATTACAGGCCTAACAATGAGTAAAAATATTACATAACAGTGAACAGGCCCACAGTAGGCCCAAATAAAATAACTAAATACCCAGCCTTACTGGGCCTTCAACAAAGAGCCACGTTCAATACACGATCATGGGTCCATAGAAGAGCTCACACCAATTCAATGAGCAACAACACCAAGTGTTGCACCATTTGGAACAACCAATATTGACATGCAGTACATGATAGGGAATGACAAGGACTAAGCCCTAGTGTGTTAGAGTTCACAAAGGCCTCAATTGGACCCCGAGCAGTACTCACACTAGGGAGGCCAATAATAGAACCTAGGCAGCCTTGGCTTTCAGCCGGCTAAGAATAAAGAGTTCAGAATAACATAAGTTGCTAGTGAGGAAAATGGACAGAAGTTAGGAGATACATTCATATCCTAAAGTAGACATAGCCAAATTGAGCATATAGAGTAATTAATCAAATAGGCCAGTAGGTTAAGCAGGACAGGGAAGCACCACATAGATAGCACCATATTGAAAGAAATTGGGAAAGAAACAGGTTTGCAAGATATACATTATCATTCATGACATTAAACCAATTGGGACCTAAGAGGTTTGGATTAAGCTAAGCATGCATCTTAGTATCATAAAACAAATATGTTAATTCTCACCAGGAGGCAAGATTGCATTGAAGCGTGATAGGGAGTACACATTATGACAGTCCAAGCAATCACTGAAGGAATAGGGGATTAAGACATACTGGGGGCATATTAGCAGGGAAGCAAGATCACAACTGAGGAAAAGGTCTTATAACATTAAAACACATTACGTATGCAAGACACGCATTATAGAGATTCAATACAGAGTGAAGAGTAAGCTCATGTTAAATAGCACATGTAGGTATTCTAGCATCGACACAATAGACTATTTACCTAAAGAAGGTCCAGATTGTGCTAAGTATAGGTCTTGATGTTATGAAACAGACATGTTAACTCTCATCAGGGAACAAGACAACATTTAGACATGATAGGGGAACACACATTGTGACAAGTCAAGTAACAACCGAAGGAACAAGGAATTAAGTCAGCCAAAGACATGCTGGGGGACATATTGGCAGTGAAGCAAGGTTATAGTTGATAGAAGAAATCTTAACACAGATTAGAACACATTACATATGCAAGACAATCATTGCAGAGATTCAGAACAGAGTGAAAATAAATTCATGTCAAATGGCAAACGTAGGCATTCAAGTATTGACCGGTAGATGAATTAGCTAGGGAAGGTCTAAGTTATGCCAGGGATTCATCTTAAAACAGTTCAAACATGGTAGGGAAAACAAGTTGAGATAACTGTTCTATAATTTAAAGCCATCATTAAAGGGGTATGAGATCAAGTGAGCATGCTGAGTGACACAATAGCAGAGAAACAAGTCATAGTTAACAGTGAAGGTCTTAACACAGGTTATTACAGATGTCAGGTATTCATTACAAAGATTCGGGACAAAGCAGGTAAGCATATTCATGAACATTCAGACACCAATAAACTAGCTAAACAAGCTTAGGAGGGTTCAGATTATCCAAGTTAGACATAGATGATCTCAGAATTAGCAGCATTAAGAAGAGTTAAATGCTAGAGAGTTTTAAAACGAGTGTAAATCTAACAGAGTTGTGCATAAGAGTAGCCCAGAAATACATTAAGCCATAGATTTTAGAAGTGAGAGCACATACAAATCAGAGACACTTAAAAAATAAAATTACAAATGATCAAGCGACTTACCAGTTAAACGGACAACAACAAAGAATAAAAATTCCACAAGAACTTAGAATCTCAATGCGTCAAAGTTCCTAATAGCTTCAGAAGAACTCCGGGAAATTCTCGTACCAAGAGAAAGTTCGAATAATAGAATCTCAGTGGCCTTGGCTTTCAGCCGGCCAAAATGAAGTACAGAATAAGAGAATGAGGGATCACAGAACAAAGCTCCAATTTTTAGTGAAAGTATCTCGATTCCCGTCTACTTCAAAGGGGGACGGGGATGGGTTTATATAGTAGCAAATTTTGACGAATAAACAAGGAAACAAAGTAAATAAAAATTCCAAAATAAGGAAAGAAAGTATGCAAAATCGATTCAGATAAATTTAGGAGAGAAAACGGGTAAACCCTAGTTTAGACGAGGAACAAAAATGGCCAAAATCTCGCTGAATCGAAGCCAAGGAGTCTGATAGTTTATGTATCAAGTCAGAAACATGAAGATGATACAGAATCGAAATCAAACAAACACAATGACTTAGCTTCCATAAATAATCAAGTAACCAGTATTTGTACCATTCAAAAGATGGTAAGTAACTCCGTGTATGCAAGAAAGGAAAGGAATCATGGATGGTTTCCATGTAATGTTGAATTGGGACCGAGATTTAAGTGAGGACGGCTAGGGTTTAGGTTTGAGAGATGAGAGCGTGTGAGGATACAGAGGTGGTGGGGTGGGGATTTTTGTTTATAGGGTTTGGGGTATTAGGGATATAAGGAAAGTGTAGGTTAATTACGGACCGTTGATCATTTAAGATCAACAACCAAGATTGAACGGGGCAGTGGGTCATGTTATTAAGCGGGTCGTGACCAGGTTAAATTTCAAGGGTTGCTTGGATTGGGCTTTGGGGGGTTGGGCCAGAGATTTGGGTTTGTCTGGTCCGAAAAATAACTCAAAATTGGGCCAGCTCTTTAAAATAAGAAATTAAGGAAAAATATTTTAATAAAATAGTTAAATAAATTATGAAAATACTGTTTATTCAAATTAATACCTTAAAATAATAGTATAAGATTATGAAAATGTAAGATATTATTTTGACTCTGAATAAAATGACAAATGCAATACAATTATAAAATATAGGCTATTATTGCGAGATTGTGCAGATAGCCTGAAAATACTAATGTAATTATATAAAAATAGAATAAAATACCTGAAGAAAATATTAGTCATCACAAAATAATTTGAAGGAATAATTACTAGATATTTATATAGTTTAAATTCAAGAAAATTAATTTAAGAGCTCTAAAAATATGGAAAATTATAGGAAATGCTTGTATAGATTTGTAAACTAAATAATGATGCATAAAATGGGTATCAACATGCTCCATCTGTGTTACACTTTATCCACCCTGTAGGAGGCAAATGCCACTAGACTATAGTGTACTTCTATTTTGGTGTATGAGCCATCAATTTATCATGTAAGTACGGCCAGTTAGCGGTGACCCCTGCAAATGGAGGTCTTCTAATCTTCAGCAACATATGTATGGATGTGGACACTTCATAGATCACCCTATTGATGAACACTATTCTTCCATGCATTACTGCATTCCTTCTTTTCCACAAATGCCAAATAATCAATGATGGCATAGCTTGGTAAACCATCTTCAGGCCTGTATTAGCTGGCTTATTCCACCACTCATTTATCACACGGATTAGTAGCTTCCCTTCAATATTAATACCTGCTGCTGAACTGAAATATTTCCAGATGAATCTGGCCACTGGAGATCTAAAGAATACATGTGCAAGAGTTTCTTCTGTAGGACTTCTACAACACCAACACCTTGATGTAACCACATATCCCCACCTTCTGAATGTGTCATCTAATGGTAAATTAGCCTTCCATAATCTTCATAGAAAGAAGGATATCCTAAATGGAACCCCCTTCACCTAGATGAATTTGTACAACTCGTTTTCCTGTTTTCTCTTCCTTACATATTGCCAGGCTGATTTCACAGTAAACTTTCCTTTAGGTTCAAGTTGCCACCATGGTTTGTATTGTATATTAGAGAATTCAAGAGGTTGAATGGTTTCTATAATGTGCTCAGAAAGTTCATCAGGTAATAAGTCTCTCAGCATATCAACATTCCATTGTCCATTCTCTATAAGTTCATGAACATTTTTTACAGATTCATCACACCAATGATCAGGTCTTGAGGCATGATATAAAGACCCTACACCTACCCAATTATCATACCAGAAGTAGGCACTGCCACTCTTTTAGCTGCCACCATCTTTGATGCTCGATGATATCTCTCATTTGTAGCAGTTTCTTCTACGCTTGTGATCCATACTTCCAAGGCACAAGTACTTCATGAATCTTCTTACAATATTTAATCCTTATAAATGTTGTCCATAATGTCTTCTTGGTACTGAAATTCTATCATAGTTTCCCAAACAGTTCTTTTGAAATATCATGTAGAGATCTAAAACCAACACTTCCTTCCTCTTTTGGTAAACATAAAATATCCCATGATGCCCACTGTCTTGCCTTACCATTCCCAGAGTTACTCCAATAAAATATTGCAAACATCTTATGCAATTCTGTTATAACATGTTTTGGACGATTGACTGCAGATAAGAGATGTATAGGCATACTTTGGAGTACATGTGCTATCAATATTTCCTTTTCACCAATGGATAATAGCTTTCCTTTCCAAGAATGAAGCCTTACCTGCACTTTAAGGATGATGTCCTTATAGAAATCCTTCTTTCTTCCACTATAAAAGATTGGACAACTTAGATAAGTAATTTCAGGCATATAGAATGATGATTTTTCCTTGTTTACCTTTTGTCCAGATGCCTTTTTATACTCCTCCAGAACATTCATAATCAATTGTATTGACCTATAGTATGATGAACTAAATATAATAGTATCATCTGCCCAGGATAGGTAATTAATATTTTGACTCCACTTAGGCATTCCATAACCAATAAAATTTGTATTGTCATACAAGGCATATAATGCTCTCCCTAACACTTCAACTGCCAGAATAAACAAAGTTGGCGATAAGGGATCACCTTGCTTTACACGCCTTGTAGACTTGAAGAAACTAATGGCCTGCCATTCAACAGAACTAAGTACCAGTTATTAGAAACCAACCCGTATACCGTGTCAATGATCTTCTCATCAAAGACCATCTGCCTAAGTACTTTTGTCAAAAATAACCATGATAGTATGTAATAAGCCTTTGCCATGTCAAGCTTGATCACCACATTGGAAGGCTTACCCCTCTTCCGAATGTTAGAAACAATCTCTTGAGTCAGTAATATGTTCTCCACAATACTCCTCCCTTTCACAAACCCTTCCTGATTTGGTGAGATTAGAGTAGGTAGAATATTCACTAGTCTTTCATGAATCACCCTAGAGATGATCTTGTTTGAAAAGTTGCTCAAACTAATAGACCTCATGTCTGAATAAGTGGCCACATTCTTCTTCTTTGGCAGTAGCACTAAGTTGGTATGAGTAATGATTTTTGGCAATTTTTCTCCACAAAAGAAAGCTCAGGCCATGTCCAGAACATCATCACAAATTATATCTCTAACATGAATTGTAGAATTGGCCAGTAAAGCCATCTGGGTCACTAGCACTATTACCATTCAAACCAAAATCTGTCTGTTGTACCTCTTCCATGGTACGTTCTGCCCACAATTTCTTATTTTTCTCTTCAAAAACCAATTTAGGAATATGGTTCACATATCAAAGTTTGTTGGAATATTTTCTTCTGTAAAATGAGCTTGAAAGAACTCCACTGCTTCCCTTTCCATCTCCTCTTGTGTTTCTAGCAAGTTCCCATTGCTATCAAGAATTCTAGATACTTGCAGACTCTTCCTCTTTCCCTTAACATGGGTATGAAAAAACTTAGTATTTCTATCACCATCTTTAAACCATTGTAGTCCAGCTTTCTGCCTCCAAAACTCCCCTTCTAGATGTAGATATCTCGTGAGGTCTGCTTGAACTCTATGAAGCTTAGCTATGTTTTGAGCAATATGATTGAGCTCAGACTCTACTTCATGTACCTTGATAACATCCTCTAGTGAAGCAATTTGCTTGAAGATGTACCCAAAGTCTCCCTACTCCAGGATGTCAAAGCCTTCTTCACTTGTTTGAGTTTTTGCTGTAAGATAATAAAAGGACTTTCCACCACATCTTTCTTCCGGTTCTCTCTTACCACTTCCATGAATGATGTGTTTTCAGCCCAGAAATTCAAGAACTTAAAGGACTTCTTCACCTGTACTGTGTTAACATTGCAAGACAACACCAAATGGGCATGTTCTGAGCCATATTTGATGAGGTGCTATACTTCTAATGCTGGAAACATGCCTTGAAATTGTTGATTAGCTAGATATCTATCCAGCCTTTTAAAAAATACATGCATCATCCGATATGCCATTCCACCATGTGTACAAGCTGCCTTTGAAGCCAAGATCATACAATGCACAATTATCAATACAATGTGCTAAGTCTGCTACTTCATTGATAGATACTGGCAATCCACCATACTTCTCTTCCTCAGATAAATGACATTAAAATCCCCTCCTACTAGCCAAGGAATCATCATGTCTGAAGCTAAATGATACAGTGAATCCCATAGTTCAATTCTTTCTAAAACAGTACACTTAGCATACACTAGTGTCACAATAAAATCTTTAACCAGTACTCTATGAAATAACTTAAGAGTCATCTGTTGTTCCATTACAACACCTCTACATCAATGTCTTCATCTATGAAAGCCCAGATTTTTCCATTCACATTAGCAACCGCAGTTTCCATACCAGTCTTCTTCTATATATCTCAAGTTGATTTATATCTTGCCAAAGCTCCATCAACTCAATCAGATAAAAATTGTACTTCCTATGGAGCTTAACTAATATATGAAAAGCTTTTTGAGTGTTCACTAACCTCACATTCCAAATTAAGACATTATCGATTGACATTATTTGGAATTAGAGAGAACACTCCTCTTTGGTTGTACCCTCACATACACTGATTTTTCTTTGTGTTTTCTAGCCGGCTTACCACCTGAATTCTTCTTGTCTATGCTCCTGGGTGATAAGTCTCCCTGCTTAGAAATCTGTAGGAAATTGGCTACTATATATTCCTCATCTACATCCTCACCAAGATCCTCCTGTTCAATCTATTCCTCATTAACAATCTGACGAGCCAAAGGCTTTGATTTATGGTTCTTTGCTACCATTCCCAAATCCATTTGACCTCTTTGATTAATGAAAATGCCCTTTGCCATAATTCCACTTGTAAAGTTTTTTCAGCTAGAATACCAGGGTCATCCATTGCAGACTCCACAATTTGAGTTGCCATATTGCCTCCTTTCTCTGGATCATAGGCCTTTGTATTAATTGCAATTTGATCTTAAGTCTGCTCAGTAGACCTTTTCAATATCTTGTGGTGCTGCTCCATGGCATCTACTGCTCCTTGGATTGCTTTGAATTGTAAATTATACATAGACCCTAGACTAGGGTTAACTGTATCTGCCTTCGCATGAACTACTGTTCCATTGATTTCTGCACCCTTGCCTTGAACTGTTTGGTTGTTTGATCCAACTGTATCACCTCCATAGTAACAATGTCCAAGTGCCCCTCATCTGGAAACTTCCTTAAACGATCTCCAGAAATAGCAGATGATTGAACATTACCACTAAGGTTTACTGTTCCATTGGATTTCTTCTTAGTTGAACCTTTGATGCCTGATCCATCAACATTCTCGTCAAATTAATTTTTCCTATATAACACATGTTTCTTACAAAATTCGGGTTCGATATTTATTTCAAATGCAATTTCCTTGGTAGAAATCACAACAGTTTCAAATTGTTGGTTTTTTTAAAAGATGGGGCAGCAAAATGATTAAAAGTATTGATTGAAAAAAGTCTCTCATAAATTTTATAAACCAAGAGGGCTTTAAATAGCCAATTTAAAAACAGAATCTACGGAAAATCTAGAGAATAAATATTCAAATTCAAAAACCTAAACTATCTCAACTAACTTATCCTATTAAATTTAAATTTAAACAAAGACTCCTCCTTCGACTAAACTACTTATTATTATGGTAAATCAAATATCAGCAGTAACAAATGCAAAATCCAACACTCTTCCTTGTTTTTGTTGCTTCAATAGGTTGATCTTCCTCAATTTCTGCTTTGGCAATTTGTGCTCGTGCATTCTTTAAAGTGTTTTTGAACTTGCATCCATCTGCAATATGACTTGTTCTTTCTTTTTTTCTTCTTTTTGGTTTTGCACATAAAAATTCGATCTCAGCAACTTTGTCTTGTCTGAAGGTTCTTCTAAAGGAGTTTTAATTTGGGTAATGATAAGATTTGCGGGGAGTGGGTATAAAGATCTTTCTTCTATTACAACATTTCATAAATCATAGGTTTCAAGATACAATTTTATTTTTACTGACCAAATCTGATAATTTTCGCTAGTGAAAGTTTGTGGGGCATTCAATGAGAGACTGCTGCTTTCCATATTTGAAAATGGGTTTAAAAATTGATATTGGTTAAAAATAATTTGAAAATGGTTCTTTGAAAGAACTCACAGATCTCGTAAGATCAATGAAGCTCTGATACCACTGTTGGTTTTTTAAAAAAGATGGGGCAGCAAAAGGATTAAAAGTATTAATTGAAAATGCCTCTCATAAATTTTATAAACCAAGAGAGCTTTAAATAGCCAATTTAAAAACAGAATCTGCGGAAAATCTGGAGAATAAATATTCAAATTCAAAAACCTAAACTATCTCAATTAACTTATCTTATTAAATTTAAATTTAAACAAAGACTCCTTCTTCGACTAAACTACTTATTATTTGGATAAATCAAATATCAGCAGTAACATGCAAAATCCAACATAAATCCTTCTTCTCTATATTTGTTAAGAAAGAAATTAAATTTTTCACTTCACAAAACTTTTTTTTAGATTATATATAGTCTATTAGGTGTAACAAAATATAGACCCTAAAAAATGTGAAGCCTAAAACAGTTGCTTTACCTGCTTTAGGAAAGAGCCGCCCCTGATATATACAAATGTATGGTTACGAGGTGACTTCTTAAAATGGCTTGAAAGGGCGACTTAAGAGAAAGCCCCTAACTTCAGTGTGATTAGTTTTCGCCAATTGAAAGCCCGGCAGTACGCTAGACTAGATTTTCAATGCTAAGTGAAAGGCCAATACCAAGATCACAGAGCGTACAAGAGAAATTGGATGAACGTTGAGAGTTGAGTCGTAGGCACCAAATCTGAGATTTAAATGTTTGCTAAAGCCTTCTGACTACATACTCCCCTTATGTCTTAAAAATAAATGCAAATTACACGAAATGGCATAAATAAAATGGAAAGTACGTATATAGGGGAAAAGAAATTTGATACTATTAAATTAGACGATAAGCTTGAATAAGAAACTTAAAACCTTAACTTTGCATATGAATTAAAGATGTAAAATATTTTTTTCATTATATTTACATGTTTTAAAATAAATTGAAACGTTAATTAGAAAACTGGAACTTTATTTACGTCTTATATTTCACATGGTTTACTTGAACTCTTTTAGATTTCTTGGTCCATATAATTGTTTTTTAGCACGAAACAAGAAAATTAATATTTAAACAGTCAAACAATGAAACAAACTTCAATTAGGAAGTAGCAAAACTAGTACTATCTAGAAAACAATCGAATTAGGCTAATGAACTAGCTATCATTAAGAAGCTTCTTAATCTAAAGCACTATCTCATCGCTGACGATCAATATAGAATCAATCTATATCGATCGATGAGTTCCCATCAAGAGCACTATCAAGAACATTTTGGGATTGAATTTCACCAATGCTTTATCAAGATCTTGAGGTAATGAATGATGAGCTCTTCATCTTGATCTATATAAATGTTTTGTGTTTTGTAATTTAATTATTGTTACAATAGATATCTTACTTCACTTAAGCTCGCATGTTGACTATGCTTTGCACGTCTCACAAACTTCGGCGGTTTTCTACGCCTTTGGCTTTGAAAAAACCATCAAGGTCCAAACGACTTGAAACTGACATCTTAGGAGATATTACGAGCACAGTAAGCAAAAACTCAAATCTTGTAGTTAAAAGCAGCCACACTGAGCAATTACGAGCGTAAAACACACACTTAAATTCTGCTCGCTAATCAAATACAGTATAGTATAATATCGTACACACATGGATTAGATTTAAACAGTATTCTCGTAGTTTCTAGCTTGATTGTTATCCATGATGATCAACAGTTGAGATTTATATGATGTCTAAATAAAATTAACTAAGAATCTAAAGCTATTGACTAATGACAATCGAAACAAGGAATAAGCAAAGAAGGTTATCAATGGGAGAAAATAAAGTTTTGATAGGATAGGTGCAAGATAATTGTTCAGGATCTAACTCTAGATAATTCACTTCTAATGTTCAAGTGAATCTCTCGAATTCACTCAATTATAAGTTCAAACGTTCAGCAAAAACTCCTCTCTCAATTAAGTCTTAACCTCACAAGATGAACCAATTTAAGCACGTGAAGATATGCAAGAATGCAGAGTGGATTGGTCTTTAGGAAAACCTCTTTCGATTATTCTCCTAACTAGGTTAAATCAATGATTCCACTAGCCTCTTTCGATTACTTAAACTCAGCTAATAATATAATGCAAAGATATCACAAATTATGTCTCTCTCGATTACATGAACTAGTGAATATAGATGCAATAATTAAATAATCCAAAATGATGTAACGACCCGACCGGTCGTTTTGAGAGTCGTAGTCTCGTTCCCCCTTTTCCTGCTCATTTTGTGCTTTATAGCTGCTATGTGACTTGCCAGGGTAGTTTGTTCGGGTCCGGAGAGATTTCGGAATGAGTTGAGACACATAGTGTTGGAAGCTTAAGTTGAAAAGGTTGACCAAATATTAACTTATGTGTAAACGACTTCGGAATATAGTTTTGATGGTTCCGTTAGCTCCGTTGGGTATTTTTGGACTTAGGAATGTGTCCGGATTGAGATTTGGAAGTCCGTAGTTGAATTAGGCTTGTAATAGCGAAAGTTAAAAACTTGAAAGTTTGACCGAGAGTGGACTTTGTGGTTACCGGGCTCGGGATGGGGTTCCGAAAGTTGGAATAAAGCCGTGGTATTATTTGTGACTTGTGTGCAAAGTTTGAGGTCAATCAGATGTGATTTGATAGGTTTCAGCATCGTTTGTAAAATGTGGAATTCCTTAGTTTTTATTAGGCTTGAATGTGGGTGCGATTCGTGTTTTTGATGTGATTTGAGGGCTCGACTAAGTTCGTATCGTGTTTTAGGACTTGTTGGTATGTTTGGTGGAGGTCCCGTGGGATATGAGAATCTTATTTCATTCATTATATGCATGTACACTTGCTTTATTGCTTCTGTATGATATGTTGTACTGGGGCCTGCGGCTATGCTGGGCGGATTATGTTATTGACACGTGATTTGTCCGTGCGGATTCACATATTGATATTATTGGCAAGTGAGTTGTCCGTACGGATCCATATATTAATATTATTAGCACGTGAATTGTCCGTGTCGCACATGAGTTGTCCGTGCAAACTCTATTGTTAGCATGTGAGTTGTCTGTGCATCACGTGAGTTGTCCGTGCAGTGTGTAAAACTTGTATTTTCTTGACCATTTATCTGATTTACTTGTTCTTTCCCCTACATGCCATAAAACTGTTGAGCAGGGAAGTTGAGAACCAGTGCACATGCACCCACGGATATTCGCATCACGAAGCCTTATGAGCTAGCTTCAAATCTTATACTATGTTAATCAAAAAGGATAGAATTGTACTGATTTAACTAGTGACCTCAACAAATTAAGCTTCTCTTACCTTGCCTTATTTATTTGTGATACATATTGAGTTGGTTGTACTCACACTACACCCTGCACCTCGTGTGCAGATTCAGACATTTTCGGGCATGGCAGTTGTTGATCGTGGAGTCTACCTGCTCGGAGATCATCGAGGTAGCTTCTTGGCATCCGCAGACCTTGATCCTCCTTTCCCTATCTTTCGGTTTTATGTATTTAGTCTTACTTTTCAGACAATGTTCCAGACTATGTTGTTATATACAGATGCTCATGTACTCGGTGACACCCAAGTTTTGGAGATTTTTCGTATTTAGTTTTGATCTTATCCAGTTTACTATAGCTTAAATTATTAAACCTGCTTTAGCTCACTTTAAATTTAAAGTTGCTGGAAATAATTGAGTTGTCGGCTTGCCTAGTTCCATGTTAGGTGCCATCACGACAAGTTAGCTTTTGGGTCGTGACAAGTTGGTATTAGAGCCTAAGTTACATAGGTCTCGCGAGTCTTGAGCAGGTTTAGTAGAGTCTTGCAGATCGGTACGGAGACGTTTGTACTTATCTTCGAGAGGCTGCCGAACCCTTAGGAAACTTCATATTCTTTTATTCTTGTCATGAGGACTAGTTGGTTCCGGTAGCTAAACTTCTATTATTCTCTTCTCTCATAGAGGGTGAGGACACGTGCTACCGGTCAGGCGGACGACCACCAGTACCACCAGCTAGGACCACGAGAGGCCGGGGTCGCGGTAGGGGCCACGGTAGAGGCAGAGGTTCAGCTTGTACAACAATTAGAGCAGCACCTACAGATCCACCAGTTGCTCCCGCTCAGGAACAAGTACCAGATATAGTTGAGCTAGTGGGGCAGATCAGGCACCAGCTGTGCCCATTGTGATTCCAGGCCTTCGGGAGGCTTTGGCTCAGATTTTGACTGTGTGCACCAGCCTTGCTCAGGCAGTTTTTGTTCAGGCCGGGGGAGGTACTCAGACTCCCGCTGCCATACACCAGAGCAGGTGATGCAGGGACTTCAGACACCGGGGTTACTACCACCCCACCCAGTTGTAGTTGCTTAGGCCCAGATGGGTCCCGTTATGATTGATGAAGAGCAGAGGAGACTAGAGAGGTTTGGGAGTGTAACACTCAGTAAATCCGGATTAGTTGTGGATGCGTTAAATGAGTATTAATGTGACCTTATAGACATATGAATTCTTATCGGGATGATTATAATTATGATTAAGGGTGTAAAATGTGTTGGAATCAAGACCGGGAGTGAGGTACATAAAATTTGATAGAAATGACTAAGTTTATGGGAGGTCCGTTTTATAGCCTTATGTCACGACCCCAATTTACCTCCATAGAATATAATGATGGAACCTAGTCTCTAAGACTAGGTAAGCCTAAAACCTTTATAGAATAACCGAATATAACTATGAAACTCAATCCTTAACAGCTGAAATAAATAAGAACTGCAAATTAAATAAATTACAACTCCCAAAATCCGGTGTAAATAAGTCACAAGCTTCTAAGAATTTATTATGAGTGTCTCTATGCATCAGATTCTAAGGAGAATAAGGAAAACAACATAATAAGGATAGAAGGGGGCTTCAAGGTCTGTGGACGCTGACAGATGTACCTTAAAGTCTCCGCATACAGACTAACTCACTGATACCTAGTCTGATAGGAAGTACCTGGATCTGCACAAAAAAAGATGTGCAGAAGCGTAGTATGAGTACACCACAGCAGTACCCATTAAGTGCCAAGCCTAACCTTGGTAGAGTAGTGACGGGGTCAGGTCAGGGCCCTACTAGAAATAATAAAAGACAAGGCGAAAAGTTTAACAATATAATAATAATAATAATATTATTAATAATAATAATAATAATAATAATGAAAATGAAAGTGAATCAAGTAAGAACCATGTCACAATTAAACTGCACAGAATAAGGGCAAATAATACATCACGGAAGAAAAATAGAAAATTTACATATTCAGGAAAAAACAGAACATTCAAGGCAAGTACACCAATAGAAAAATATCAACAAGGGCACTCTCGAGGTACCGTCTCGTAGTCCCAAATCATAAATAAATTCACAATATTTCTTTTTCTTATATCACCACGGTGAGCCTTCACATTTAATTTTAAAGAAATTATTTTCCCAAAATAGCATCCCGCGTTTTAACCATCCTTATCACACTGCATGACTTCTAGTAGTTCCCCTACTAGCCATGCGTATCAAGTCACCCTTATCTCACCGCATGCGTTTCAACACCCAGACCTTATACCACCGCATGCGTATCAATATCACAATATATCATAATTTTTACCTCAAGTGCCCAAATATTTCAATATGCAAAAGTAAATCAACAACAACATTATTTTCTACAATAAGGAGCTCATAACTCAATCACAATGTATAAAAAAATATCTCAACAAAATATTCGGGTGTGAATAACATAACAAAATAATATTTCGAAAATTTAACACTTTGCCTTAATACCAAATTTATAATGTCAAATACTTCATATTAATAATAATTTAATTAAGAAATTCAACTTTCAAATAATGAGCACAAAATAAAAGAAACAAAGCTTCAACTAAACAGGTAAAGCAATTAACAGGAAAAGGTAAGGCAAGTTTAGAATATATAAATAGACCAATGATGATGAGTATAACATGATAAAATAATTTAATTAATATTTGACAGAGATCTACATAATTGAAAGCCAATGTTTCTCATATTTAGTCCGTGTACACACTCGTCACCTCGCGTACACGACTTTCAATACATCATAATTTTCACAACAATGCCAATCCTAAAGTGAATTATCCTCACACAAGGTTAGACAAGTCACTTACCTCGAACCGGATAATTCTTTAATCTGCTATGCCTTTGCCTCGCGAATTGGCCTGCCTCTGAAAGCCTAGTATCTAGTCACAGTTAATTCAATGAAAATGAAAGTGAATCAAGTAAGAAGCATGTCACGATTAAACTGCACAGAATAAGGGCAAATAATACATCATGGAAGAAAAACAGAAAATTAACATATTCAGGAAAAAACAGAACATTCAAGGCAAGTACACCAATAGAAAAATATCAACAAGGGCACTCCCGAGGTACCGCCTCGTAGTCCCAAATCATAAATAAGTTCACAATATTTCTTTTCCTTATATCACCACGGTGATCCTTCACATTTAATTTTAAAGAAATCATTTCCCTGAAATAACATCCCACGTTTTAACCACCCTTATCTCACCGCATGACTTCTAGTAGTTCCCCTACTAGCCACGCGTATCAAGCCACCCTTATCTCACCGCATGCGTTTCAACACCCAGACCTTATACCACCGCATACGTATCAATATCACAATATATCACAATTTTCACCTCAAGTGCCTAAATATTTCAACTTGCTAAAGTAAATCAACAACAATATTATTTTCCACAATAAGGAGCTTACAACTCAATCATAATGTATAAAACAAATCTCAACAAAATATTCGGGAGTGAATAACTCAATAAAATAATATTTCGCAAATTTAACATTTTGCCTTAATACCAAATTTTGAATGTCAAATACTTCATATTAATAATAATTTAATTAAAAAAATTCAACTTTCAAATAATGAGCACAAAATAAAAGAAACAAAGCTTCAACTAAACATGTAAAGAAATTAACAGGAAAAGGTAAGGCAAGTTTTGAATATATAAATTGACCAATGATGATGAGTATAACAGGATAAAATAATTTAATTAATATGTGACAGAGATCTACACAATTTAAAACCAGAATTTTCCCACATTTAGCCCGTGTACACATCATCACCTCGTGTACATGGCTTTCAATACATCACAATTTTCACAACAAGACCAATCCTAAGGGGAATTTCCCTCACACAAGGTTAGACAAGTCACTTACCTCGAACCGACTAATTTTTTAATCTGCTATGTCTTTGCCTCACGAATTGGCCTCTGAAAGCCTAGTATCTAGTTACAGTTAATTCGATTTAATCAATAAAAATTATTGGAATTAATTCCATATGAAAATACTAAGTTTCCAACAAAATCCGAAATTTAACTCAAATATTACCTGTGGGCCCCACATCTCGGAACCCGACAAAAGTTATAAAATATGAACGCCCATTCAATCACGAGTCCGACCATACCATAATTATAAAAATTTCGATAACAATTTGACCCTCAAATCTTCATATTAAACCAAGAGTGTTTTCATAATTTTTCAACTTAAATCACCAATTAAATGCTAAAACTAGCAATAGATTTGAGTAATTTGACCAAAATTGAGTTAATAACACTTACCCCATTGTTTTCCTTGAAATTCTCCCGAAAATCGCCTCTCCCCGAGTTCCAAAATGGTAAAAATGTAATGAAGTCCCATTTTCAGAACATAAACATTCTTCCTAGTGATTTCTTCTATGTGATCGCGGACCAACTCACGCGATCGTGAAGCACAAATTTTTATTAACCAAAAATAACCCTACGTGATCGCGAATATACTCCATCGCGATCTCGAAGCACAATCTCCGTAAGCCTACGCGATCGCAGACTTATTCACGCTATCGCGTAGCATTAAGCGCGTGACCCAGCTCCTTCCTCCTTTCCTCTTTCCGAACGCGGCCTAGCCCACGCGTTCGCGATGCACATTTTCCCTAAGCTATGCGATCGCGGTTCCCTACACGCGAACGCATAGAGTAAAGTCCTCCACTACCCAATTAAGCCTACGCGATCGTGGACCTTCCACGCGATCGCGTATAAGGAAATCAGATTAGAGACACCATAAAAATTCAGCTAAAAACACTAATTCCAAAATTGATCCATTAAGCATCCGGAACTCACCCGAGGCACCTGGGACCTCGGCGAAATATACCAATAAGTTCTAAAACATCATAAGAACTTAGTCGAAGCCTCAAATTACATCAAACAATGCTAAAAATACAAATCATACCCCAATTCAAGCCTAATGAAACTAATAAATTTCAACTTCTACATTCAATGTCAAAACCTATTAAATCAAGTCCGATTGACCTCAAATTTTGCACACAAGTCATAAATGACATGACAGACCTATTCAAATTTCTAGAATCGAATTCCGACCCGGATATCAAAAAGTCAACTCCCCAGTCAAACTTCTAAGCTTAAATTTCTATTTAGCCGTTTCGAGCCTAATTTAACTACGGACCTCCAAATAATTTTCCGAACACACTCCTAAGTCTAAAATCACCATATGGAGCTATTGAAAATCATCAAAATTCTATTCCGGGGTCGTTTACACATAAGTCAATATCCAGTCACCCTTTTCAACTTAAGTTTTCAAAACCACACCGGACCCAAATCGACTACCCCGGAAAGTCACATAACGCTATAAATAACAAAATGAGAAATAAATGGGGGCACATGGATACAACTCTCAAAACGAACGGGTGGTTACATCCTCCCCCTCTTAAACAAACGTTCGTCCTCGAACGATTTTAGAATTATACCTGGAGTGGTGAAAAGATGAGGGTAATAGCTGCACATATCATGCTCGGTCACCCAAGTCTCCTCCTCGATCGGATGACCCCTCCACTGTACCTTTACTTAAGCAATGCTCTCCGATCTCAACTTTCTAACCTGTCTGCCCAAAATGGCCATTGGCTTTTCAACATAAGATAGATCCTTATCCTACTGGACTGAGCTGAAGTCTAAAACATGAGATGGATCGACGTGATACTTTCGAAGCATGAAAACATGGAACACTGGATGAATTGCAGAGAGACTAGGTGGTAGTGCAAGTCTATAAGCCACCTCTCCAACTCTCTCAAGAATCTCAAAAGGAACGATATACCCAAGGCTCAACTTACCCTTCTTCCCGAATCTCATAACACCCTTCATGGGCAACACCCCTAGCAAGACTTGCTCACCAACCATGAACGCAACATCATGAATCTTCCGATCTGCATAACTCTTCTGTCTAGACTAGGCTGTACGAAGTCGATCCTGAATCAATTTAACCTTTTCCAAGGCATCCTGAACCAAGTCTATACCCAAAACCTAGCCTCGCCCGGTTTGAACCAACCCACTGGAGACCAGCACCGTCTACCATACAAAGCCTCATACGGTGCCATCTGAATGCTCGACTGGTAATTGTTGTTGTAAGAAAACTCAGCAAGTGGCAAGAATTGATCCCAAGCACACCCAAAATCCATCACACATGCAAGAAGCATATCCTCCAATATCTGAATAGTGCGCTCGGACTGTCCGTCCGTCTGAGGGTGAAATATTGTACTCAACTCCACATGAGTACCCAACTCTCACTGTACGACTCTCTAGAATCGTGATGTAAATTATGTACCCCGGTTAGAGATGATAGATATCGGTATGCCATGAATCCCGACAATCTCGCGAATGTAAACCTGAGCCAGCTGCTCGTAAGAGTAAGTAGTAACAACAGGAATGAAAAGGGCTGACTTGGTCAATCTATCCACAATCACCCAAACTGCATTGAACTTCCTCTGAGTCCGTGGGAGCCCAACAACAAAATCCATAGTGATCCGCTCCCATTTCCATTATGGAATCTCTAACTTCTGAAGCAATCCACCCGGTCGCTGATGCTCATACTTCACCTGCTGATAATTTAGGCATCAAGCTATATATTCCACTATGTCTTTCTTCACCCGCCTCCACCAATAGATTAGTCTCAAGTCCTGATACATCTTCGCGGCACCTAGATGAATGGAGTACTGCGAACTGTGAGCCTCCTGGAGAATCAACTCACACAAACCATATACATTGAGTACACATAGCCTACCCTGCATCCGTAATACACAGTCATCTCTGATAGTCACTTCCTTGGCATCACCGTGCTGAACTGTGTCCTTAAGGACAAGCAGATGGGGGTCATCATACTGACACTCTCTGATACGATCATAAAGAGAAGACTGATAAACCACACAAGCCAAAACTCGACTCGGCTCAGAAACATCCAATCTAACAAACTGGTTTTCCAAGGTTGAAACATCCAAGGCTAAAGGCCTTTATGCTACTGGTAGATAGGCTAAGCTACGCAAACTCTCCACCTTATGACTTAAGGCATCGGCCACTACATTGGCCTTCCCGGGATGATGGAGAATGGTGAAATCATAATCCTTAAGCAATTACAACCACCTCCACTTTCGCAAGTTAAGATCCTTCTGTTTAAACAGATGCTGTAGACTTCGGTTATCGGTGTAGACCTCATAAGGGACACCATACAAATAATGCCACCAAATCTTTAAGGCATGAACAATAACTGCTAACTCAAGGTCGTGGATCGGATAATTCTTCTCATGTACCTTTAACTGTTTGATGCATAGGCAATTACCCTACCGTCATGCATCAACACTGCACGAAGACCAATATGTGATGCATTACACTACACAGTATAAGACCCTGAACATGTAGGCAACACCAATACTGGGGCTATAGTCAAAGCTGTCTTGAGGTTTTGAAAGCACTCCTGACATTCCTCGGTCCACCTAAACGGTGCACCCTTCTGAGTCAATTTGGTCATAGGTGCATTAATAGAAGCGAAACCCTCTACAAATCTGCGAGAATACTCCGCCAAGCCAAGAAAACTCCGGATCTCCATAGCTGAGGACAGTTTGGACCAACTCTACACTGCCTTAATCTTCTTCGGATCTACCTTGATTTCCTCACAAGAAAATATATGACCCAAGAATGCCACTGAATCAAGCCAGAAATCACACTTTGAAAATTTTGCATATAACTTCTTTTGTCTCAAAGTCTAAAGCACAGTCCTCAGGTGCTGCTCATGATCTTCCTGACTCCGAGAGTACACCAGAATGTCGTCAATAAACACAATGACGAATGAGTCAAGATAGGGATGAAATACACTATTCATCAAATGCATAAATACTGTCGCGGCATTGGTCAGCCCAGATGACATTACAAGGAACTCATAATGACCATACCGAGTCTTGAAAGCAGTCTTCCAGATATCTAGCTCTCGAATCTTCAGCTGATGATAGCCTGGACGCAAGTCAATCTTAAAGAACACACTAGCACCCTGAAGCTGATCAAATTGGTCATCAATACGTGGTAATAGATATATGTTCTTCACTGTAACCTTGTTCAACATGCGGTAATCAATACACATCTTTATAGAACCATCCTTTTCTTCACAAATAAGATAGGAGCACCCTAAGGCGATACACTGGGCTGAACAAATCCCTTATCCAACAGCTCCTGTAACTGCTCTTTTAATTCCTTCAATTCTGCTAGGGCCATACGATATTGTGGAATAGAAATGGGCTGAGTGCCCGGTAACAAATCAATGCCAAAGTCAATATCCTTGTCGGGTGGCATACCTGGAAGATCTACTGGAAACACATCTGAAAAATCCCTTACTACTGGAACTGAATCCACGGTAAGAGTATCAACACTAACATCTCTCACACAGGCCAGATACGCATCACACCCCTTCTCAACCATTCGTTGAGCCTTAAGGAATGAAACAACCATGCTAGGAACATAATCTAAGGTACCTCTCCACTCTAGCCATGGTAGACCTGGCATATCCAATGTCACCATCTTGGCGTAACAATCAAGGATAGCATGATAGGGCGACAACCAGTCCATGCCCAAAATAATATCAAAATTCACCATATTGAGCCATAATAAATCACCTCTACTCTCAAAACCACTAATAACATTCACAAGCGACCGATACACGCGATCAACAATAATAGAATCACCTACGGGTGTAGATACATAAACAGAAGTACTCAAAGAATCACGGGATACGCCTAAATATGGGGAAAAATAAGATGACACATAAGAATAAATGGAGCCTGGATCAAATAAAACTGATGCATCTCTATGACAGACCAGAACAATACCTATGATAACAGAATCGGATGCAACTGCCTCCATCCTAGCAGGAATGGCATAATATCTGGCCTGGCCTCCTCCTCTAGGGCGACCTCTACCTGCTCGAACTCCACCTCTCGCTGACTGTGCAGGTGGAGTTGCAACTAGTGCAATAATCATAGCCTGAGAAGCCTGAGGGCCCTGTGGAATAGGTGGGCCTGAGAAATCTGTGGAGGTGCACCCCTCCTAAGTCATGGGCAATCCCTCATTATATGACGAGTGTCACCATACTCAAAATAAGCCCTTGGAGGACATGTCTATTGGGACTGGCTCGGGACTGGTCGGTTGGACTAACCGCTGAAAGCACCACGTATAAATGGTACATTAGACACTAACGATGCATAATAGGGAACCTGAGGTCTGGGAGTAGTTGGAATACAGTTGGAAGTGCTAAATGAATAGGATGACCCACATAGCCTCTACCATGACTGGCTACAGCTGGGGCACAAGAACTTTTATATGTGCCAGAATCTCGAGGTCTTTTAGCTTCCCTCTCTTTTCTCTCCCAAATATGCATACCCTCCAATCTCTTAGCAATTGACACCACCTGCTGGTATGTGATGTCCATCTCCAGCTCTCGGGCTATACTGAATCTACTACTAGGGTGGAGCCCCTCAATAAACCGACGGACACACTCTCTGGCAGTAGAAACCATGGTTGGTACATGACTAGCCAAATCACCGAATCAGACCGCATACTCTGATACTATCATAGAGCCCTGACGCTACTGCTCAAACTCGACGTGCCATGCATCTCTGAGACTCTGAGGAACATGCTACCTCAAGAACATATCTAAAAACTGAGTCCAGGTAAGTGAAGCTGCCTCAGCCGGACTATCCAACTCGTATGCTTGCCACCACTGGTATCTCTAAGCTCGAATGCCGTGAAAGAAATCCTACTAGAATCCACAATACCCATAGTACGGAGGATACAGTGACATTCCTCAAGAAAACCCTAAGCATCCTCTGAAGCCAAACCACTGAAAGTGGGAGGGTGGTACTTCTTGTACCTCTCGATCCTGAGTTGCTCCCCCTCTGAAACTGCTGCCCTAACCTCATGCCAAACTGGGATAACTGGATGCACTGGTATAACCTCTGGGGCATGGTTAACCTGGTCCCGTGGCTCTGGGGTACGAGCGGCAGGAGTCTGTGCTTCTCCCCCGGCCTAAGATGTGATAGGAGCAAGTGGAATCAATATTTCCTGAGCTAGAGTACAAAACATGCTCAAAACCTAGGCAAGAGTCTCCTGAACTGCAGGGGTAGTAACAAGCGTCTCAGGGGCCAGTTCTCCAACTGGAGCTACTGGTGGTTCCTCTGCAGAAGCTCGTCCAGGTGCTCTAGCCGCACCACGTGGTCTTCCTCGATCTCTGGCTCAGCCTCTACCCTAGACTCGTCCTCTTGCGGCTCCAACAGGGGGCGTGGGTGTCTGATCATCAGATCTAGTTGTGCGTGTTCACACCATCTGTGAAAGAATAGAAAGACAATAGTTTAGAATTTTGAAGTCAACAAATGCGCACGATAAGGAATCAAAGAAGTGAACATTTTCCTGACAGTTCCATAGCTTCCCGAAGATAAGTATAGACGTCTCCATACCGATCCTCGAGACTCTACTAAACCTGCTTGTGACTCGTAACACCTATAAAACTAGAGCTTTGATACCAACTTGTCACGACCCCAATTTCCCTCCGTAGGATATCGTGATGGCACCTGGTCTCTAAGACTAGGTCAGCCTAACAACTTTACAGAATAACCGAATATAACTATGAAACACAATCCTTAATAGCTGAAATAAATAAGAACTGCAAATTAAATAAATTACAACTCCCAAAACCCAGTAAAAATAAGTCACAAGTTTCTAAGAATTTATTTTGAGTGTCGCTATACATCAGGGTCTAAGGAGAATAAGGAAAACAACATAAAAAAGATAGAGGGGGACTCCGAGGTCTGCAGATACTGGCAGATGTACTTTGAAGTCTCTACGTATAGACTAGCTCACTGATACCTGGTCTGATAGGAAATGCATGGATATGCACAACATAGATGTGCATAAGCATAGTATGAGTACACCACAGCGGTACCCAGTAAGTTTCAAGCCTAACCTCAATAGAGTAGTGACGATGTCAGGTTAGGGCCCTACTAGTTATTAATAAAAGACAGGGCAAAAAGTTTAACAATATAATAATAATAATAATAATAATAATAATAATAATAATAATAATAATAATAATAATAATAATAATAATAATAATAATAATAATAATAATAATAATAATAATAATAATAATGAAAATGAAAGTGAATCAAGTAAGAACCATGTCACAATTAAACTGCACAGAATAAGGGCAAATAATACATCACGGAAGAAAAATAGAAAATTTACATATTCAGGAAAAAATAGAACATTCAAGGCAAGTACACCAATAGAAAAATATCAACAAGGGCACTCTCTAGTTACTGCCTCGTAGTCCCAAATCATAAATAAATTCACAATATTTCTTTTCCTTATATCACCACGGTGAGCCTTCACATTTAATTTTAAAGAAATTATTTTTCCGAAATAGCATCCCGCGTTTTAACCACCCTTATCACACCGCATGACTTCTAGTAGTTCCCCTACTAGCCATGCGTATCAAGTCACCCTTATCACACCGCATGCGTTTTAACACCCAGACCTTATACCACCGCATGCGTATCAATATCACAATATATCACAATTTTCACCTCAAGTGCCCAAATATTTCAATATGCAAAAGTAAATCAACAACAACATTATTTTCCACAATAAGGAGCTCACAACTCAATCACAATGTATAAAAAACAAAATCTCAACAAAATATTCGGGTGTGAATAACATAAAAGAATAATGTTTCGAAAATTTAACACTTTGCCTTAATACCAAATTTATAATGTCAAATACTTCATATTAATAATAATTTAATTAAGAAATTAAACTTTCAAATAATGAGCACAAAATAAAAGAAACAAAGCTTCAACTAAACAGGTAAAGCAATTAACAGGAAAAGGTAAGGCAAGTTTAGGATATATAAATAGACCAATGATGATGAGTATAACGGGATAAAATAATTTAATTAATATTTGACAGAGATCTACATAATTTAAAGCCAATTTTTCCCATATTTAGCCCTTGTACACACTCGTCACCTCGCGTACACGACTTTCAATAGATCACAATTTTCACAACAATGCCAATCCTAAAGGGAATTTCCCTCACACACGGTTAGACAAGTCACTTACCTCGAATAGGATAATTCTTTAATCTGCTATGCCTTTGCCTCGCGAATTGGCCTGCCTCTGAAAGCCTAGTATCTAGTCACAGTTAATTCGATTTAATCAATACAAATTATTGGAATTAATTCCATATGAAAATACTAATTTTTCCAACAAAATTTGAAATTTAACTCAAAAATACCCGTAGGCCCCACATATCGGAACCCGACAAAAGTTACAAAATATGAACGCCAATTTAATCAAGAGTCCAACCATACCAAAATTACTAAATTCCTATAACAATTTGACCCTGAAATCTTCAAATTAAACCAAGAGGGTTTTCATAATTTTTCAACTTAAATCACCAATCAAATGCTAAAACTAGCAATAGATTCGGGTAATTTGACCAAAGTTGAGTTAAGAACACGTATCCTGTTGTTTCCCTTGAAAATCTCCCGGAAATCGCCTCTCCCCGAGTTCCAAATCGGTAAAAATGGAAAAAAGGGACGAAGTCCCATTTTCAGAACTTAAACATTTTGCTAGTGATTTCTTCTATGCGATCGCGGACCAACTCACGCGACCGCGAAGTATAAATTTTTACTGCCCAAAAATAACCCTACGTGATCGCGGAAAATTCCATGCAATCGCGAAGCACAGTCTCCGCAAGCCTACACGATCGCGAACTTATTTACGCGATCGCGAAGCATTAAGCATGTTGCCCAGCTCCTTCCACCTTTCCTCTTTGCGAACACGGCCTAGCCCACGCGTTCGCGATGCACATTTTCCCTAATCTATGCGATTGCGGTCCCATGCACGCGAACGCGTAGAACAAAGTCCTACACTGGCAATTAAGCCTACGCGATCGTGGACCTATCCACACGATCGCGTATAAGGAAACCAGATCCGAGACACCAGAAAAATTCCGGAAAAACACTAAGTTCAAAATTGATCCGTTAACCATCCGAAACACACCCGAGGCACCCGGGACCTCGACTAAATATACCAACAAGACCTAAAACATCATACGAACTTAGTCGAAGCCTAAAAGCACATCAAACAATGCTAAAAACATGAATCATACCCCAATACAAGCCTAATGAAACTAACAAAATCTAACTTTTACATTCGATGTCGAAACCTATCAAATCAAGTCTGATTGAGCTCAAATTTTGCACACAAGTCATAAATGACATGACAGACCTATTAAAATTTCTCGAATCGTATTTCGATCCCGATATCAAAATGTCAACTCCCCGGTCAAACTTCTAAGCTTAAATTTCTATTTAGCAATTTTAAGTCTAATTTAACTTACGGACCCCCAAATATTTTTCCGGACACGCTCTTAAGACCAAAATCACTATACGAAGCTATTGGAAATCATCAAAATTCTATTTCGGCGTCGTTTACACAGAAGTCAATATCCGGTCACCCTTTTCAACTTAAGTTTTTATCCTTGAGACTAATTGTCTCAATTCATTTCAAAAGCTCACTGGACCCGAATCGACTACCCCGGCAAGTCACATATTAGCTATAAAGTACAAAATGAGCAGTAAATGGAGGAACATGGCTAAAACTCTTAAAATAATCAGCTGGGTCGTTACACCTTAGATAGTGTAAGGCCATGAAAACTCACGGCCATAGACAGTGCAAGAAACTATCCAGGGCATTAACCTCAGCGCCCCTGACAGTGCAAGGCACTATCCAGGGCATCAAAGTCAGCGTCCCTGACAGTGCAAGGCACTGTAGTTTTGGCTCTTCTGATGGCGCCTTCCACAGTTATTTTGGTGCCTCAGATGATGCCCCGCGCCGACGATGTTTATCTGAGCTACTTTTATTTCCTCCTCAATTTTTGTGACACATACGCTTATTTAAACCATACCTCGTTCCCTACAACCCCAAACACGTAAGTTTGCTCAAGAAAGGGAAGCTCTCAAGAACCCAACTTCCCCAAGGTCCCTCCATCATCCAAGGTGAGTTCTAAAGATGATTCTAAGTTAATTTAAATTCTCTGATACTTTATTAACATGGGTAAATCCTTCGAATAATTATATATTCGATCGAGACACCAGTGTTGAGATAAGAAATCCTAGAACTCGAATTCAAGAGGATTGAACTTCAAAAAGGTAATGCATCTACTCCCTAATCATTTATAGATATGAATTGATGAGTTTTTGGGAGAATAGTAAATTGGTTTGATAAAGAGAACCATAAGAACTATGCTAGGGTTTTGGATTGTTGACTTATGATTATTACAATCATTTGCATGATGGAAATAGTGTTTGTTACATCTATTTGGGATTGTAGAATCACCTAGAATTAATAGAATGAGAATTGGGTAAAGAAAATACCAATTACTAAGGGCTACGAGGCTTTACGCCCATAAGGTGTTTGATAAAATGCCTAAGTGACTAATATAGGAGAATTAGTGCTAATATTGGTTCTTCTTGATATATATATATATATATATATATTGATATATATTATTGTTTAAAAGGCGACGTACATTGTGATACGCTTGAAAGGACCAGAGTCAAGGTATGTGAGGCTAACTCTCTATGTTTTGGAATGTTAATGATTCTCCCTACACTACATTTCTTTTACGACGTTACTAATTGCCTCAAAAATATATAATTAAGCCTAGTTCCTTGAATAGTTTCAGAACTTCTATTCTCTATCTTCGAAACTCATCCATAACTTTCATTATGAATGTTCTGAGCTCAGTGCGTAATCGATATAGACTTGGGTTTGATGCCCATGGATGTCAGTCTAGATTACTCAGCATGTCATAAACAAATAAAGTTTCAGTTTTCATAATTAGTTCATGAATACAAGTCTCAGTCTAGTCCTATTCAGTAAACCAGTATCATGTAATTCAGTATTATGTATTGCAGTATGATTCTCAATTCCTGAATGTTGAACACCTGTATTTGGGCCGGAGGCCATAGTTTATTCTTTATGCATCTTTGGTCCTTAGGCCACAGTTATGTATACGTATACTTGGGCCCGAGGCTACAACTCGTGCACATATATATTGGGTATGAGGACGCAGTTTATTTATTCAGATAAACAGGTGGTTCATCATTCGGAAGAGGGAGTATTCATATCCTTATTTCCTTTATTCAGTTCAGTTATCAGTTATCATTTCAATTATCAGTTATCAGTTATTATTTCATGTTGCAGTTTCTACAGTTATCATTTCACTTATCAGATATTAGTTATCACTTTAGTTATCAGTTATCAATTTAGTTTCAGTTTCAGTATTTATAGTTCTTTATTTCAGTTGCTTTACATACTAGTGCAATTCAAATGTACTAACGTCCCTTTTTGCCCGAGGCCTGCATCTCACGATGCAGGCAATAATTTACAGTTTGACGATTCAGTCAGAGTGCTAGGATTCTCGTACTAGCTATTGGGTGATCCCCAGTTCTTCCGGGGCATTATCATTACTTTATAGTCTTCCCGTATGTACAAACAGTTGGCGTTTTTAGTATTTCATTTGAGTATTCATAGACTAGAGTAGCAGTTATATAGAGTCACAGGGTTTTCATGTTATGCAATGTTGCTACATATATATTTCAGACTTATATTAGTGTTTTTGCAATTGATTTATATCATTCAGACTTTCAGTATATCAGCATGTGCTAGTTTATCTTTCTCATTGAGTATGTTATGATATCACATGTTGATTCAGTCAACCAGTTGGTTCGCTCGGTCACATGTAGTCAGACACCTGGTGCCGTGTTACGTCTAGGCCCAGGTTCGAGGCGTGATAAAGCTTGGTATCAGAGCACTAGGTTCAAGTGTCCTAGGGAGTCTATGAAGCCGTGTCCAGTGGAGTTTCCTTTATATGTGTATGCTAGACACACATATAAACAGTTAACTACCAAGACATTTAGGATTGTCTCATTTCTTTCTTCTCTAAATCATGCCATGAAACTTAGAGCAATAGGTAATTGTCTTTGCCTATCAAATTCCAGACATACCGAATGCCCAAGCGACGGGTGGGAAAAACCCGAGGTCATAGAGATGATGATTGCCCATTGGGGTATGATTATGGAGTACAGGTTGGTAACAAATGAGATTTGAAAGGATGTTGAAAGTTGGATGCAATGAATAGTAGTATAGATTAGAGCATCACCTTATCAGAAAGTAAAAAAAAGAGTTATCATATTCTATGGTTATTACTTTACCTCAGTTACCAGTTGTACAGTCTTTCAATTAGCAGGTTTATGGTTATTCAGTATGCCAATTATCAGTTATTCAGCAACCAAATCTCCAATTTTAATGTATCCAAATTTTGGTGACTTCTAAGTACATAGCGATGCCTATGGGTGATAAAAGAAAATGTAACACTGATTATAGCGAAATCTTCGCATGTTTTAGGTCCATATTAAGACTCAAGACTCGCCGGATGGTGCAGAAAGTGATTTATCAGATAATTATATACTATGAAGGACATGTTTGTGTATGGTAGTGTATCCGTATGTGTTTTACCTCATAGAGCAATTTCATTTTAATTCTTGAGAATGGAGCCACAAGTTGGATGATGACGTTAAGATGTCAGACCCCACAGTGTAACAGGTTAAGAATTTAATTGTAGCAGGCATCGATTGATCATTATAATTTTGGACATAAAAGATCCTAAGGGAAAAATAAATAGGAGTAAGAAATATTTGTTATTACCAAAGATGTGTCTTTCGTACGATTCATGCGTATGACTAAGAAGATATGATGTACAAAATGAGAATCAAGAGCAGGCGATAATGAATTTTAGGGAATGATTTTAAGTTGTTCAAATTTATTGATATTAGAACTAGAAAGTACCACGTTAGTAAGCTACTATAAGTAGCAGCTATTATTGTGAGATAAAGGATATGGAAGTCCCCCTTAGGTTATGTGACTATATTTTTACCCCGGAAGTTTATAGTCTGATATGATTTTGAAGTGTATAGAATGTCTGGGGTTAGATATTCCAATTTCTTTTAATACAGATAAAATTTCCCTAAGTGTGATCCACGTACATAGTACAAAAGAAAGATAGTATGTGACCGTAAAATAGGGTCGGATGGTGAGTGAAGTTAGGAATAACCTTATGGTTTACTTTAGTTATTCAAAGCAGAAAAAGAAAACATGATGCTAGCAGGTGGTTAGTAAAAGTTTAGTAAGAAAGTTTTGAGTAGATACAATGAATTAGCAATTTCAGCAGAGCTAGTAGAGGTATGATTTGATTTACTTAGCCAAGTTAACACTAGTGAGTGGGAAACAGTTTGAAACACTGAACACGTGCTAGAACCCAAAGAGTTTAAGTTAAACCTGAAGTACAATGACAGTGAAAGAAAAAGAAAATTAGCTAGGTAGTAAGAGAGCAAACTATATAAGAATAGCTCTTAAGGGTATCCCCATGATTGACAATGTGAGCAGAGTTAAATCATTAGGATAATGTATGATAGTTGTGAATACATTAGCCTTCCCTTTATGTAAGTAATTTAGTTTTTCCTAGTAAGAAAGATTTCTTAGAAGTATGTTGGAAAACAAGTCATTATTGGGTAAAATGCAAAGAATTGCGAAAGATAATGAATGTTGTTTGGATCACAACAAAAGAGAAGAAACCGCAAGTACAAGAACATAACCATTGGTCTAAGGGGAGATGTGAAAATTGGTAAGTCCTGTTGGAGATTTGAAACCCGCATAGTCAGCATGGAATATAAAAACTATAAAAATCATGCCCAGTTATGTGTCACGAGGGTAGTGTCATTGCACGAGACTCTAAGCTTTGGAGTACTGGTCAATGACTTAGCGTGCATCAATATTATAAGTGTTTTCAGGAATTACCTTAAAAAGATAATCAAGTATGAGAAGTATAGCTCATGATTGAGGCAGACAAAGAACTCTGGTGAAAGACATTCACTTCTTAGTTAATCTAGGAGTTCGACTTTCGGACTCCGAAGATAATGGATTTGTTGTCCAGAACAAGACTTGTTCCTTCTTAGTAGCCGAAGTGAAGGAGAAACACTTTGATGATCCCTACTTGTTATAGCAGAAAGAGGGGATTCACAAGCATAAGACGATGTCTTTTGAACAAAGGGGGAGATGATGGTACTTTGAGGTACCAAGAAGGATTGTGTGTACAGACATAGATGGACTTAGAGAAGGAGGATCATGTTAGAAGCCCATAATTCCAGGTATTATATCAACCCCGGTTCCCCAAAGATGTATCATGCTCAAGGAGATTTATTGGTGGAATGACATGAAAAGGAATGTCGCAGACTTTGTGGCCAAGTGTCCGAATTGTCAGCAAGTGAAAGTCGAGTAATAGAAAACCAAGTGTTTATCTCAGAATACACATATACTTTAGTGGAGACAACAAATATGGACCTTATAATAGGATTATCTTGCTCATTTTGAAAGCATGATTTGTATGGGTGTAGATCGCCAATTGGTTGGTTCGAAGTTGGCGAAAGAAGATTTGCTGGGACCAGATTTAGTCTATCAAGCTATGGAAAAAGTCAAGGTTATTCAATAGCATTTGAAGATGGCTCATAGTCGCCAAAAGTCCTATTATGATGTGCAGCGTAGAGACTTAGAGTTTCAAGTTGATGATTGGGTGTTTCTGAAAGTTTTGCCCATGAAAGGTGTTTTAAGATTCGGAAAGAAAGGAAAGCTAAGTCCGAGATACATCGGGCCATATATGATCCTAGGAAGGATAGGGAAAGTAGCTTATGAGTTAGAGTTTCCCCTAGAATTGGTGGTTGTACACCCAACATTTCACGTGTCATGTTATAATATTCAAGTTTCCAGTATTCAGATCTTATGTCATGACATTTATGTTAGCTGTATTTAGATCTCATGTTATAACATTCATGTCGGTCCAGTACTCAGATATTCATGCCAGCTTAGTACTCAGATATTGCTGTCGGTTCAGTGGTCATATATTCATGTCATTTCAATACTCAAATATTCGTTCCAGTTCAATATTCATATATCTATGTTAGTTCAGCATTCACGTATCCATCACAGACCAATATTCACGTATATGTTTCATGTTATGAGTATTATGATGCCTTGTAAGGCTTGTGTTATGCTTTGTTAGATGGCAAGTGTTTTGGAGAAATGTTGATGATAACTAACCTTCTCATTCATACCTTATAATATAATCTCCATGTCCTTCAGTATTCACTTAGCTCAGTATTCGGTCAGTTCAGTAGCCATCCAGTTCAGTACCTATTCAGTTTGGTATCTCAGCCATTCAGTAATCATGTATTCATTCAGTTTCGTACGCATATATTCATGACGGTTCAGCTTTCATAGGTTTCTATATGTCCTGTTTGACATCCAGATTTAGTCGTAGTTATAATAAGGACAATCATTTGAGGACGAATGATCCCAAGGGGGAGATAATGTAACACTCCGTAAATTTGAATTAGTTGTGGATGCGCTAAATGAGTATTAGTGTGACATTTTAGACATGTGAAGTCCTATCGGGATGATTATGATTATGATTATGGGTGGAAAACGTGTTGGAATCAAGACCGGGAGTAAGGTGCATAAAATTTGATAGAATCGACTAAGTTTATGGGAGGTCCATCTTATAGCCTTAGATAGTGCAAGGCCATGAAAACTCCCGGCCATAGACAGTGCAAGGAACTGTCCAGGCCATTAACCTCAGCGCCCCTGGCAGTGCAAGGCACTGTCCAGGGTATCAAAGTCAATGCCCCTGACAGTGCAAGGCACTGTAGTTTTGGTGCCTCTGATGACGCCTTGCACAATTATTTTGGCGTCTCAGATGATGCGCCGCGCCGACGATGTTTATCCGAGCTACTTTTATTTCCTCCTTAATCTTTGGTACGCGTACACTTATTTAAACCCTACCTTGTTACCTATAACCCCAAACACGTAAGTTTGCTAATGAAAGGGGAGCTCTTAAGAACCCAACTTCCTCAAGGTCCCTCCATCATCCAAGGTGAGTTCTAAAGATGATTCTATGTTAATTTCAAATCTCCAACACATTATTAACATGGGTAAATCCTTCAAATCATTAGATATTAGATCGAGACACTAGTGTTGAGAAAAGAAACCCTAGAACTTGAATTCAAGAGGATTGAACTTCAAAAAGGTAATGCTTCTACTCCCTAATCATTTATAGCTATGAATTGATGGGTCTTTGGGAGAATAGTAAATGGGTTTGATAAAGAGAACTATATGAACTATGCTAGTGCTTTGGATTACTGACTTATGATTATTATAATCATTTGTGTGATGAAAAATGGTATTTTTTGCATCTATTTGGGATTGTAGAATCATCTAGAAGTAGTAGAATGAGAATTGGGTGAAGAAAAGACCAATTACTAAGGGCTATGAGGCTTTACACCCATAATGTGTTTGATAAAATGCCTAAGTGACTAAAATACGAGAATTAGTACTAATATTGGTTCCTCTTGATATATATTGACAAGGATTATCGTTGAAAGAGGTGATGAACATTATGATATGCTTAAAAGGACCAGAGTCAAGGTTTGTGAGGCTAACTCTCTATGTTTGGGAATGTCAATGATTTTCCCTACATTAAGTTTATTTTCCGACGTTACTAATTGCCTCAGAAATATATAGTTAAGCCTAGTTACTTGAATAGTTTAAGAACTTCTATTCTCTAGCTTCGTAACTCATTCATGACTTTCATTATGAATGTTCTGAGCTCAGTGCGTAATCAATATAGACTTGGGTTTGATGCCCATGAGTGTCAGTCTAGATTACTCAGCATGTCATAAACAGTGGAAGTTTCAGTTTTCATAATCAGTTCATTAATAAATGTCTCAGTCTAGTCCTATTCAGTAATCCAGTATCATGTAACTTAGTGTGATTCAGTATTTCAGTATCATATACTGCAGTATGATTCTCAGTTCCTAATTTTAAATTCCTGAGTGTTGAACACCTGTATTTGGGCATGAGGCCGCAATTTATGCTTTATGCATCTTTGGGCATGAGGCCGTAGTTTATACTTTATGCATCTTTGGGAATGAGGCCGTAGTTATGTATACGTATACTTGAGACTGAGGCCGCAGATTGTGCACATATATATTGGGCCTGAAGCAGCAGTTTATTTATTCAGATAAACAAGTGGTTCATCATTCAGAAGAGGGAGTATTCATATCCTTACTTCCTTTGTTCAGTTCAGTTATCATTTATTATTTTAGTTATCAATTATCATTTCAGTTATCAATTATCAGTTTTTAGTTATCAATTATCATTTCATGTTTCAGTTTCAGCAGTTATCATTTCACTTATCAGCTATTAATTATCACTCCAGTTATCAGTTATCAATTAGTTTCAGTTTCAGCATTTACAGTTCTTTATTTCAGTTTCTTTACTTACTAGTGCAATTCAAATGTATTGACGTCCCTTTTTGCACGGGGCCTGCATCTCACGATGCAGGCAATGATAGGTTGACGATTCAGACCACTAGGATTCTTGTACCAGCTATTGGTGAGCCCCAATTCTTTCAGGATATTATCATTACTTTATAGTCTTCCAGTATTTACAGACAATTGGCGTTTTCAATATTTCATTAGAGGCTTCATAGACTAGAGTAATAGTTAGACAGAGTCGCAGACTTTTCATGTTAAGCAATGTTGCTACATATATGTTTCAGACTTATATTAGTGTTTTCGTAGTTGATTTATATCATTCAGACTTTCAATATATTAGCATGTGCTAGTTTATCTTCTGCATTCAGTATATTATGATATCACATGTTGATTTAGTCAACCAGTTGTTTCACTCTATCACATGTAGTCAGGCACCGGGTACCGTCTTATGTCCATGCCCAGGTTCGGGGTGTGATAGGGAGACTCCAGCCTCTATCATTCAGTGGGGTTGAGCCTGGGGATGCCCAAGACTTTTTGGACAGGTGCCGGTGGATTCTTCGCATGACAGGTATTTTGGAGACCAGTGGGGTCTCATTCATTACCTTTCAGTTCACTAGGGCTGCCTTCAAATGGTGGGAGGCTTATGAGAGGAGAGGGCGGTTGGTGCAGCACCACTTACATGGCATGAGTTCTCCATTCTCTTTTTGGAGAAGTTCGTGCCACAGTCTCGCAGGGAGGAGCCGCGCAGAAAGTTTGAGAAGTTATATTGGATGGAATGCCTGTGACCAGTATGAGGTGAGGTTTTTAGAGTTGGCCAGTCATGCAGTTTGGTTGGTCCCCACTGAGGGGGAAAGGATTAGGAGGTTCATTGATGGCCTCACCTATCAGTTGCGATTGCTTATGACTCGGGAAAGGGTATTTTGTGCAATGTTCGACGAGGTGGTTGATATATCTCGGCAGATAGAGATGGTCCATAGTCATAAGCGTGAGGAGAGGGAGGCCAAAAGGCCTCGTAGTTCGGGTGGTTCCAGCGGTGTTCCTTCTGGGGAAGTCCTACCACAACAGGGGTCGTCCTTATAGGCCCGCTCAGATGACTCGTCCAACTCATCATGATGCATTAGTTAGACACGATTCTTACAGTTCTCGCTTAGTCCAGTCTTTATTCAGTGCACTATCAGTGCAAAGTTCTCACCATGCCTCGTCTGCTCAGGTTTCTTCAGGCAGTTCCTCGGGTTAAAAGGAGCAGCAACTCCGTCAGAGGAGGGGTTGTTTCAAGTGCGGGGACATGGGTCATATCAAGAGAGATTGCCCTAGATTGGTGAGTGGGGCTCCACAACAGAGTTCTCGGTCGATGGTACCAGCACCAATAGTTACACCACCCACCCAGTAGCTCTGGGAGGGGCTCAAGCAGCTAGGGGTCGCCCAAGAGGTAGACGCCGATCAGGTGGCGGTCAGGCCCGATTCTATGCTATTCCTGCCAGGCCAGATGCCGTTGCTTCAGATGCAATGATCACAGGTATTCTCTTAGTATATGTTACATCCCACATTTTTGTACGTTAGATTTGTCGTAAGATAATTGACATAAGTTCAAGGACAGGATTATTTTTGAGGTTATAAGTATTTATGCTATTTATAACAAGTGATAAGTAAGTGTCGTGAAGGTCAGAGGGTAAACGAGTTGAAGAAATAAGTTTTGTCGAAGTTTGACATTTTGGAATAAAATACGGTCCAAGCTATAATACCCTATATTTATGGATTAGTGCTATACAATATACCACATGACCATGATAGTAAAGTATATTATAGTAAGGTATATGAAGTATATTAGTATTTAAGTGAAATGAGACTTAGAAATTAATTATATGGATAATTGGTTAAATATTGGATTTTAGTGGAAAATTAATTAGTGGATAATTATTGTTGTGGGCAGAAATCCACGTGTAGTTGCTAGAATGACTAAGCATTATAAGTTATGAGGTGGCATCTTTGGAGTTAAGTTCTTTATTAGGTGTATTCATGTTAGGGGGCCCACACTCTATTATGTGGAGTCCAAATTCATTATCTAACTAAATTTAGTTATTCATATTTCTTAAAAGACTAGTGTTCAACAGCAAGACATAAATATTTTAGAAGTGATGTATTCCATTTTTGAGGAGTAGGAGGAAATTTATCTTTAAAGTGACACAAAGGTCTTGGACGGAGGCAAATGGAGGCGGCAACATGACTTTCACTTTTGTGTGTAGCAGCCCATAATTTAGTTGTGTAAACAACAACGTCCCTCCTCCATTTTTAAGGAGATAACTCATATTCTTCTCAACAAAATGGGTACTAAGTTCTATGATAGAGGCAAACGCAGAAAACAACATAGATGTTATACCCACATTGTTTCCTCCGGATAATAGCAAATTGGAGATTTCTTTGTAATAACGTAAGGTGTCGGGAAGCTTTAAAGAAGGTGATATAGGTTTGATCCGTTGTCTACGATCTTCTACGAGCTCATACAAGCAATTAAGGTATGTTAAGGCTAATCCTTCCTTTTTTTGGCATGATTCAAGTAACGATACGTAAATGTAATGTTATTTCATAAATGATTCTACTCTTAGTAGATAAGGATGCCTATGTTATTTAATTCCTATAAAATGATACTCAAAGCATGTCTAAGTATGTTTCTAAGTCCCTATTGAGGCATACGATAACGAAGTTAATGTTCATAATGTAATGATATATGCATCTTCATTTACCAGTCATGCATTTACCACCGAGCTACAATCGGTTGGGCAGTTATGCATTTACCACCGTACTATGGCCGGTCGGGCAATCATGCATTTACCACAGTGCTACGGCCGGTCGGACAGTCATGCATTTACCACCGAGCTACGGTCGATTGGGCAGTTACGCATTTACCACTGTGCTACGGCCAGTCGGGCAGTCATGCATTTACCACCGTACTACGGCTGGTTGGGCAGTTATCACCAGTTAGGCGGTTATACATTTACCACCGAGCTACAGCCGGTCGGGCAGTTACCACTAATTGGGCAGTTATACATTTACCACCGAGCTAAGGCCGGTCGGGTAGTTACCACTGATCAGTTGGACAGTCATGTTACGATATGGATAATAGTCCCAAAGAGGCATTATATATGTAAGTATAATTAGTATGCATATACGGTGACACTTCAAAGGTGCATGTTGATTCTTACATCTCTTTCATTAAAGTTGACTTATTGTTATGTTTCAAGTCTGCCTTACATACTCGGTACATTATTCGTACTGATGTACTTTTTGTTATGGATGTTGCATTCATGCCTGCAGGTGAAGTAAAATCAGTTTGACAAGCCCTCTTAATCCATTGAAATCAGTTTCATGCCGAACATGATCCCGACTTAATCCCTTGGGATTTTACTCAGTTTTCAAAGCTCCAAATAGCTCAAATCAGCTCCATAACATCTACATAGCTCGGAATCACTCTTACAAGGCATAAAACACACAATAAGTGCAAACCACTACCAATTAAAGCTCAAACACGAATAAAGTACAGTAAATTAGAGTGCAATAGGCGACTAAAATACTAGATGATAGCCTACCATCAAGATCCTATACTTAAACCATTGCTCGTCCTTGAGCAATCAAACTACACTTTATATAGATACGACCTTTTTAAACTACTCTCCTAACTCATCATACCCAAGAATATTTAAAACATATTAATCACAATAATGCAACATCCTCGCCTAAAGATTTGACTCAAAAGCACCACACATTTTTTACAACCTGCTCACTTACTCTAACACAGAGGTCAAAGACTTTACCTTTCCTTCATGAATCAAGTGCCCCCACACAACCATAGAGAGTAGTTCCGCACATAATAAAATTTTAAGAACAATTAGGAACTAAAGATAAAAAGAATTCGCTCACTCTAAGATACAACATCCATATGCCACAAAAGACGTACCATAAGCTTTTCCGTAGTGTACTACTCTACTAATTGAGTTCATTCAGTCAAGGATCAAGTAGGACTTTAATTTGTTGTAATGTAGGCTGAGGGATAGGTAGGATACATTCAGATATAAGAGTGACTACACCTCCCTAAGCACTTAAATACATACAATTAACCATTCAAAACCCCACACTTATGTCAAACCAAAACTCCACCTTCACATCAATATACATTAACTCCCTACTTCTTTAAGCACAATTACATCAAGTTACCACTATCAAGGAATATTTTTCATAATCATACACTTAATTGTTTTCTTTTTTTTTTTTCAATTCAAGTGACTCTTTCTGTTTCAAAATAGTGCACCTTTCTCCTATTTCATTAGATCCACTCAAAAGCCAAACTAACCGCCCCACACTTCAATTTTTACACAGTTCATACAATTTCAAGTGCTCACTAGAGGTAAAAGGTCAAACTAGATGGTCAATTCAAACAAATAGGTAAGACTTGTAATGTGGTTGTAAAGACGTAGGATTATAGGTTCAACGGGATTAACTACGATGCATAACAATTTGGTGGATAAACTATATAGCTGGATCAACAAAGAAATGCCTATATCACTTCCGAGACTGAATAAAACTACTATTTCGCTTTGCAAACACACGAGGCAAGTTCTAGACATCAAATGCAATGCACAGAATACACAAAACCTCACACACACATGGCACATAACTCATTCAGGATCGGACTATCAAGACACTCTAGTCAAAGCAGTTAAGCACAATTAAGATCGTATAATTTAAGATGCTTATACAAGAGTAAAATACTGAGCCTAAGCGTCACAACTAAAGCACTTACTATTCTCAAGGCATAATAAAGTTAAAAGATATTGCGTTCAATTTAAATCACAGTACATGGTTTCCTACTCCTAAATAAAAATAAAAACTAACTATAGCCGGTTCAACAAAACCCTTGAAAAAGAACTACGGCACAAAGAAAAACCAAGAGGGAATGATTACACTACCTAACAAAAGAAAATCTTTTTATCTTTTTCTTTCGACTTTAATCCCTCAAGAAACCTGTCGATGATATCCATCGTCGGGAAAAATCAAAAATATTAAAAAATTTCAATTATTTCTATCTCCAGCTACTACAACTAACAAGAAAAGAAAACTAATATAAATACACACAATTATCCCCCACCCACATTTTAAGTTGTGGCATGTCCCCATGATACACAATTAAAAAGTATAAGGTAGAGAGACTTCTTGAACACTAGTCGGGGTCTAAGTCGAAGTCGGGCTCCATTCCTCGCGCCCGAACTAATGCATGCATTCATGCAGATAGCTTCTTCTCAGCCTTCTTGGGATACACCCCACACTTATCTTTCTTGCTCACTGCAGCCTTCTCTTTCGAGCCCTTCACTATTCACTCAACACTCGCAACTGGTTTTCCTTTTTGCACCCTATTTTCTACATCCATCTTGAACATCATAGTCTCCTCACCCACTCTAAGCATGGGTTTTCTCTCGTGTATATCCAATATTGCTCTACCCGTTGCTAAGAATAGTCATCCTAGGATGGTGGGTATTCTCATCCATATTCACCACTATAAAATCCACAGAAAATACAAACTTATTCACCCGAACTAACACATCTTCCACTATCTCCTCGGGTATTAAAGTCGTTTTGTATGCCAGTTGCAAAGATATTGGTGAAGACCTTATCTCTACTATCTCCTTCTTCAGTTTCCTGTAAATAGATAGAGGCATTAAATTAATTGAGGCACCAGAATCACATAAAGACTTATAAAAATTAATAGTTCCTAAAGAGCAAGGTATAGTAAAATTCTCTGGATCTCCACACTTTTGTGGGAGTTTATTTTGCAATATCACACTGCAATGCTCTATGAGCTTGACCACTGAGGTCTCCTCTACTTTCCTCTTCTTCTTAAGGATCTTTTTCAAGAATTTAGCATAAGAAGGCATTTATGAGAGCATTTCTATGAATGGTAAGTTCACATGAACCTGTTTTAGCATATCCAGCAATCTCTCAAATTGCTTGTCCAGGTTTTCTCTATATAGCTTTTGAGGGAAAGGTAGCGCAGACATATGCTTGCTCTCCTCATGTTCCTCCCTCCTCAATTTTTCTTCCTTCTTTTTCTTCTCAGCTTCCATTGGGCCTTTCTTCTTCCTGTCATCATCCCTTTCCAGCTGCTCCCCACTTTATTTTTCAAGTCTCACATATTTTTGGATAGGGGTGGGGTCTTCCAACACTTGCCCACTTCTCAAGGTTATAACATTCACTGTTTCTTTGGGATTTCTTTCAGTATCAGCAGGGAGAGTTCCTGGAACCCTCTCAGATAATATTGTTGCAATATGTCCCACTTGCTTCTCTAAATTTTGAACTGCTGCTCCTTGTACTTCAAATCTTTCATCGGTTTTCATAATGAAGGCCTTCATGAGATCTTCTAGACCAGGCTGATTGGGCTGTTGAGGCTGGAACTGCTGCCTCGACTGATTCACAAAACCAATAGCTCCTTGTCCCTGAAATTTGGGTTGTTTTGTTGCTATGCATTAGCGGTACCCCCAGGTGAACTCCATGAAAAACCAGGGTACTTCTGACCCCAAAATTATAATTTCCCACAGCATTCACTTCCTCAGTCGAGACTTGACACTCCTGAGTAGGGTGTCCTCTTCCACATATATCACATGTTGCATGAGGCTCACTTTGTATTTCATCCAAGGTCAGCTTTCTTATTTCTTTAGCCATAGCATCAAGTTGTACCTGTACAGATGTATTAGCATCAACTTGGTAAAAAACAATTGATCTTCTTCTTTCAGCACTCTCATAGGGCCACTGATTTGCATCTTCAGACAACTCATCAAGAATTGTAACTATTTCCTCTGGAGTCTTCTTCATCAATGGGCCTCCAGCTGCATTGCTCAATGTTCTACGTGAGGCCGGTGTCAATCCATCCCAAAAGTCTTGGAGCTACATCCATAGTTCAATTTCACTATATTGACACTTTTTAACTATCTCCTTAAACCTTTCCCATACTTCAAAAACAGTCTCGGTTTCTTTATGGCACAAGTTATGGATTTCTCTTCTAAACTTGCTCGTCTTAGATGAGGAGAAATATTTATCAATGAATTTTCTGATCGTCTCCTCCCATGTTCTAATTGATCTCGTGGGTAAGCTTCGAAGCCATGACTTTGCATCATCTTTGAGTGTGAAGAGGAATGCCCTTAACTACACTGCATTTTGTGACACACCATTGTATTGAAAGGTGTCCATAATCTCCTCTAAGTCCATTAGATGTGTATTTATATCTTCGTTCATCTTCCCTATAAAGACAGGGCAATTCTGACCCTTGCTTCAATTCGAAATTGTTAGCTGCAATTGGAGTTGGTCTAACACTTGATAATCCTTGGTTGTAACCCGGCCTAGCATAGTCGCCAAGTGATCTCCCTAGGCCGGGATGTATATTTCCGAACTGGCCTGCAGCCAAGGGTTGATTTTGAGAAATTCTCTGACCCCTCGCTTATTCATAGACAATTTGTGCTTCTCTCATAGTGTCACGACCCAAAATCCATAAAGGGTGTGATGGCATCGGACATCACTGTCAGGCAAGCCAATAATAAATACTTAATTGGGTTCTCATTTTGTTACTTTTGAAATCATATTTCCCTTCAATCAGTAAATAATAATACTTTTAACAAATTCAATACAGAACAACCCATAATCATCCCAAAAATCGGTTTCACAAGTGCATGAGTATTAACTAGGAATATAAAATAAAATACAACATATGTCCGGAATACAAATTGGACAGGAAAAATGTAAGTACTCTGAAGGAGACTCTGCTGGCTGCGGATCGTAGTATAGAATGCAGCTCACCTAAGTCCCCGTCATAACTGCTCCTCTACGCCCACAAGGCCACTAAACATATATGTACCTGCACAAAAATGTGCAGCAAGTGTAGTATGAGTACGAAAATCAATGCGTACCTAGTACGTATCCCGCCTAACCTCGAAGAAGTAGTGGCGAGGGGTCAAATTCGACACTTACTATGGGCTATACATAGGATATCAATGATATAATTAAGTATGGATTATATAAAACGGTTGCAAGCTCGATATTTTGAAGTAAGTAAGCAGTTCTTTTATAATTAAGAAATCTCCAAATTTATTTCCCATTATTTAACAATTTATCTCAGGCCAAGGAGGCAATATCATTTATTGTAAATTCCAAAGTAATCAATTCAATCATGCGCAAATCATGTCGAGGTCGTACGACCAGCTCCAATATAAATATTTAAATTGTGCACTGCCGAGGGTCGAACGGCGCGAACCATAGATGCATCAATTTAATTTGTCGAGGCATTTGACCCGCTCCACAAAATATAAACACATTCAACAGTCAATCAAGAATTCTTTGAGGAGCAATTATCCAAGGAAATGTCAATTCTCATTTAACGGTCAATAAAAACGAAGTTTAACCTTTTAAAAATTCATTTACCAAGTTCAATATGATATAAGCAATTTAAATTAACAATAAGGTTGCAAATATCGCAAGTATAGCATTATTTGGGTCCTTGACTACCCGGACTTAGCATAATAGTAGCTATGCACAGACTCTCGTCATCTCGTGCGTACGTAGCCCCTACAAATATAAGCACATATCGTATTATTTAACCTATGGGGTTATTTTCCTCTGACAAGGATAGAAAGGAGACTTACCTCGCTCCGAAATCCGAAGTTATTTTCTCCCATTCTTCCACTACTACACCGCATATCTAAGATAACATAGAACACTCCAGGCCCCCTTTATAATCCGCTGCAACAACTCAATACTTAACCATACTACGGACTCGAAATCCTTAGGCACCACACTTTAACTTTTGAATCCACTAGGACCGTTATTGAGAGTCACCCACTCTGACTTGGTCCCAAATATAATCAAACTCCAAAGCTCCACTAGCACATGAACGCCCTCTCAAAGAAGCACCTGACTGGATCACATTCCTTGTAAATCATCTCTACAAGAAGCATAAATCCTGAATCTTTCCAAAGCCTGAACATGAGTCAATAAGGCCAACTATAGCACACATTCCTTAATCCTTTGCTCAAATTACCACTGATGTTCTCTTTCCTTAGTCGTAATAACCCACCAATATGCTGATTACCAGAAATCTCACAAGTAGACAACCATGCAATACCATCGTAGGCAGTGAGGGCTCTCCCTCTTAGTTTGAAGCTACCACTACATAATTCTGGAATCCACCAAGACTCCTTATCCCCCATTGACATGATCTTGCACAATCAACCCACCAATTTGCCTCAAAATCTTCTTGTTAACCATTTCATGAACACTCTAAATCACTAGCCATGTTTTTATATTCAACCTCTCACCGGGTAGCCAGTAGAATTCTTTGTAGAAGCTTTGTCAGCCACGCGACCGCTGACCTGCTCACATGAGATAACCCATATGTGTAAATTACATGCCGACATCTTCTAACGTCGCTGCACTGGGTACACTTACTACATAATCAGTAACCCATCCTGAGCCCGTGCTCATTCACCAGCTGTATAAATCCATTCACTCCTCATGGACATCAACTAAAAGGTTCGACAATACATTCCCATCCAAAGTCATGTTGTATTCTTCTTATCAGGTAACTACTTCCCGTCGTATCCACTCTCCCTCGTATAATAGCCAATATTCCAAATTAAGTCCGTAGACCTAGTCGCTGTCCATCATGAAATCCCGAATCACTCTAAACTTTTTCCAAGGCGTGTAGCTATCCTACCACAGAACCCATCTGATACTCTGCTACTCTCCCACTTTGGTCAAACCCTCTCCTTTAAGCAACTACCCGACTTCTGTTTCTCACACTTGTCCTTCTAGAAATTTAACCACCGCAAGACACCTCCCACATGTTCTTCCTCATCTTTTGCTGCCCAGTTGTTGCCTTAAATCAAAATCTACCTCTGTAGCACTTGAACCAATCGATCACTACCAACTTTAAACCTTTCTGAATATCATCTTCCTTGAGCCCTCAACACCCGGACCACCGATTAAGTCCTGAACCACCACACACTGCGATCTCTGACAGCCGCTTCCCCGATACTATTTCACACCACCCTGCCCGAAGGCAAATTGATGAAGACCATAACACCGACAAACGTAACACATTCAATCCAGGGTGACGACACCACATCACAGATGAAAATTTCAACCATGCTTGAAATACCAAGTCTCGTTACTCCGTCAATCCAAACCTGAAAATAATGAATCTCTGAATCATGCACTGAGTAAACCTCCTTCAAGTCATTCACTGCTTCGACCCATAGACAAGCATCCTACCATTACATAAACACGGTGCGATAGTACCGCACAAATCGTCATAACAATCAGTGCCAAACCTCAAAACCTTAGGTAATACTAATACTGAGCTGCAACGACAGAACGACCTTCCGCAAGGCGATGACATTAGCCTAATCAAATATGCAGGGAGAAACATCCTTCACCACATCTGTAGTACCATTAAAATTTCTCGATTGCCAATTTATAACAAGTACTTCACGTCGCATAAGACTGAATAGCAAGGGAATGAAGGCATAAGCCTCAAAGGAATCGAATCGCACAATGAGGAATCAAGAAGGGAAGTGCGTCTAAGATTCCTATAGCCTCTCGAAAATAAGTACAGACATCTCCGTACCGATTCGCAAGACTCTACTAGACTCGATCATGACTCGTGAGACCTCAATGAACCTAGTGCTCTGATACCATATTGTCACGACCCAAAATCCATAAAGGTCATGATGGCGTCGGACACCACTGTCAGGTAGGCCAACAATAAATACTTAATTGGGTTCTCATTTTGTTACTTTTGAAATCATATTTTCCTTCAACTTAAATAGTAAAGAAGGGGGATTTACAAAGTAAATAATAATACTTTTAACAAATTCAAAACAGAATAACCCGTAATCATTCCAAAACCCGGTGTCACAAGTGTATGAGCATTAACTAGGAATATAAATAAAATACAATAGCTGTCCGGAGTACAAATTGGACAAAAAATGTAAGTACTCTAAAGGAGACTCTGCTGGCTGTGGATTGTAGTATAGAATGCAGCTCACCTAAGTCCCCGCCATAACCGTGCCTCTGTGCCCACAAGACCACTAAACATATATGTACCTGCACAAAAATATGCAGCAAGTGTAGTATAAGTACATAAATTAACGTGTACCCAGTAAATATCCCGCCGAACCTCGAAGAAGTAGTGACGAGGGGTCGACTTCGACACTTATTATGGGCTATACATAGGATATCAATCATATAATTAAGTATGGATTATATAAAATGGTTGCTAGCTCGATATTTTGAAGTAAGTAAGCAGTTCTTTTATAATTAAGAAATCTCCAAATTTATTTTTCATTATTTAATAATTTATCTCAGGCCAAGGAAGCAATATCATTTATTGTAAATTCCAAAGCAATCAATTCAATCATGCACAAATCATGCCGAGGTCGTACGGCCCGCTCCAACATAAATATTTAAATTGTGCACTGCCGAGGGTCGAACGACGCGAACCATAGATGCATCTATTTAGTCTGCCGAGGCGTTCGACCCGCTCCACAAAAGATAAACACATTCAACAGTCAATCAAGAATTCTTTGAGGAGCAATTATCCAAGGAAATGTCAATTCTCATTTAACGGTCAAGAAAAACGAAGTTTAACCTTTTAAAATTTATTTACCAAGTTCAATATGATTTAAGCAATTTAAATTAAAAATAAGTTTGCAAATATCGCAAGTATAACATGATTTGGGTCCTTGATTACCCGGACTTAGCATAATAGTATCTACGCATGGAATCTCGTAACCTCGTGTGTACGTAACACCCACAAATAGAAGCACATATCGTATTATTTCACCTATGGGGTTATTTTCCTCTTACAAGGTTATAAAGTAGACTTATCTCGCTTCGGAATTCCATAACCAGCTCCCAGGGACTTCCGACAACTCAAACCGACGCCCAACGCTCAGAAACTAGTCAAAAATTGAGAAATTCCATAAATATATACTCAAATACTCATTATAATCCTATTTACAACAATTCCCAACTCCGTTCGAAAATTCGATAAAAACCACCCTCGAGCCCACGTGCTCGGATTCCGAAAATTTTCGAAGATAAACTTTACCCATAACCCCACGAACTCAAATATATAATTTATTTCCAATTCCATGCCAAAATTTGTGATCAAAATCCAAAATTACCAATTTTAGGTTTTCTATCAAAATCCCACAATTTTTACCAATTTTCATGCTTGAATCCATATAAAACCATGTATTTAACTTATAATAAGTGGGAACCACTTACCTTGACATAGATGATGAAAAATCTCCCTTCCAAGAGCTCCAAAAATCGCCCAACCAAATGAAAAATGGAGGGAAAAAGGCCAAATCCCGACTTTAAAACAATCTGCCCTGGCCAGGCCCTTCTTCGCGTTCGCGATCAAAGCCTCGCGTTCGCAAAGGTTGTAGACACCAACGCTCTGCGTTCGCGGTTGTAGCTCCGTGTTCGCGAAGGCAAAACTACTCCAGGCTCCCACTCCGCTTTCTTCTTCGCGTTCGCGACCCCTGTGTCTCGTTCGTTTAAGCTTCCTTAGGAAACCCTCCGCGTTCGTGACCTCCGCCTTGCATTCGCAAAGGCCAAAAACGCAGCTGCCTCAAATTCCTCTTCGCGAACGCGGGACACCCTTCACATTCGCGATGAAGGAAACCAGATACCAGCAACAGCAGTCCAAAACATCCTGAAATTATCCGAAACCATCCCGAAACAAACTCGAGGCCCCCAGGACCATGTCCAATCACACAAACCAGTCCCACAACATAATACAGACCTCCTCGAGGCCTCAAATCATATCAAACAATAACAAAATCATGAATCACACTCCAATTCGAGATTAATGCACTTTAGAACTTCAAAACTCTACATTCGATGTAATAACCTATCAAATCACGCCTGATTGAAAAATTTGCACACAAGTCACATTTGACATTATGTACCTACTCCAACTTCCGGAATTGGAATCCAACACCGATATCAAAAAGTTCACTCCCAGTCAAACTCTCCAAAACCTTCAAATTCTAACTTTCGCCAAATGATCTCAAAATGACCTACGGACCTCCAAATCCACTTCCGAATGGGCTCCCAATACCAGAATCACCATACAGAGCTATTCCCAGACTCAGAATCCCAAACGGACATCGATAGCATTGAAATGCACTCCAACCCATATTTACGAAACCCTTTCAAAATGCCAACTTCCACAATAGGTGCCGAAACGCTCCCGGGCCATCCAAAGCCTGATCCGGACGTCGCCCAAGTCCAAAATTATCATACGAACCTGTTGGAGCCTTCAAATCTCAATTCTGAGATTGTTTACTTAAAATTAATAACTTAGTAAATTCTTCCGGCTTAAAACTTATGAAACGAGAATTTTCTTTCAAAACCAACTCCAGATTTTCCGAAATCCAATTCTGATCAACCGTACAAGTCATAATACCTGAAGTAAAGCTGCTCAGGGCCTCAAACAACTGAACGACGCACTAGGGCTCAAAACGACCGATCGGGTCGTTACACATAGTTGCTTCCTCAACATCCCTTGCAGCTTTTTCCTGTTGTTGGGCTTCCTCTCTTGCAACGAAATCTACATTATCATCATGATTTCCAGCCATAGTTTCTTTGGTTGAGGATTGCCCGACCTTTTCTGATGTCTAGGTGAGATTTCTTTTCTTCCTCAGCTGTCGCAGTTGTTTTTCTATCTTTGGCTTGTATAGTAGAACTTCTTTTGCAGAAGCTCAAGTCATGCACCAATCTAAACTTGTAACCTGCACACAGTCAACGAACACCAAATATAAATAGGGAAAAATAAAAGAAAAGAAAAAGAAAAATTCCTGAATTAGCACTACAAACTCTTTCAAACACTATTGATTGTCAATCCCCGACAACGGTGCCAAAAGTTGATGAGCGCACAACATACACTTAAATTCTGCTCGCTAATCAAATATAGCATAGTATAATATCGTATCCACGTGGATTGGATTTAAACAGTATCCTCGTAATTTTTAGCTTGATTGCTATCCAGGATGATCAACAGTTGAGATTTATATGATGTCTAATTAAAATTAACTAAGAATCTATAGCTATTGACTAATGACAACCGAAATAAGAATTACGCAAAGAAGCTTATCAATGGGAGAAGATAGGGTTTTGATAGGATAGGTGCAAGATAATTGTTCAGGATCTAACTCTAGATAATTCACTTCTAATGTTGAAGTGAGTCTCTCGAATTCACTCAATTATTAGTTCAAATGTTCAGCAAAAACTCCTCTCTCGATTAAGTCTTAACCTCACAAGATAAATCATTTTAAGCACGTAAAGATATGCAAGAATGCGTAGTGGATTGGTCTTTAGGAAAACCTCTTTTGATTATTCTCCTAACTAGGTTTAATCAATAATTCCACTAGCCTCTTTCGATTACTTAGAAGAAGCTATGAACTCTACCAACAATATAATGCAAAGATATCACAAGTTACGCCTCTCTCGATTACATGAACTAGTGCATATAGATGCAACAATTAAATCATCCAAAATGATTCAATACATAAAACTAGAGTTATAATCCATAAACAATCATCAATGCACCAAATCCATCAAACCCTAAATGGAACTACTCCATATATAAGGAGTAATTCTTCACAAATAAAATTAAAGTATAGGAAAAAGTAAATTCAATCCAAACTCGGGTCTTGAGTGAGGAAGGAATGATGAAGTATGTCAGAAGTATAGAAAATAACGCTTTACCATGTATTTATACCAAGTAGGGTCGGGTCCAAACGACACCACCTTCTCCTAGTCGAAATAGGACATTGGCTCTGTAACACTTACACAGGCGCGCCGCATGGGGCGACCCGCCATACGGGGCATTAGTGGAGAAATACAGAGAGCTCAATAATTGACAAGCAATGGAATTTGGGCAGCTGCGACGTACCACGCACTGGAGTTGTGGAGTTTTCTCAGAATACAGATTTTTGCTTGATTTTTGACGTCCAGACTTGGTCCTCGACCCCCGAACACGATCCCGGCTTAATCCCTTGGGCTTCTACTCAGACTTCAAAGCTCCAAATAGCTCGAATTAGCTCCATAACATCTACATAGCTCACAATCACTCCAACATGGCATAAGACACAAAATAAGTGCAAAACACTACCAATTAAACCTCAGACACACTTAAAGTACAGTGAATTGGAGTACAATAAGCGATTAAAATACCAGATTATAGCTTACTATCAAGAAAGTTCCAATTGGACGCGATACACTTGTAAATGCTTTACTTTTGCTCTTTATTTCTCTTACATTATATCTTTTGGTTTTATTGTGTGTGTATTTGTCCGTTTTTAGAATTAGATTATTTTTAAATAGTTTGATAAGGGGGTTAAGGGATTGGATTTATCATTTTAAAGCCAAAATTAGCCCAAATATTGGACCAAAATCACAGGCCTAGTCGCTCCATGACCCGGTCCGAATGGGTGGCCTGGAAGACGCCAAAACGACGTCGTTTTGATTATGTGGGTGAGATTGAATCTCAGACATCCATCTTAATATGATTCAACTGTCCAAGATCCTCACTCATTCCAGGTATTTAAACCCTTTAATAAACAAAAATTGGCCATTTTCCTATAACCCCAAACCCTAGCATCTCTCTTCCTCTCTCTTCTCTCTTCTCTCTCCCTCTCTGCAACCTTGATCCTAACGACGGCACCGGCCACCGGTGGACCATCTTTAATCCACCTCAAACCTACATCATCCTCGTCTCTTAATCCTCAATCCGATTCCGCCACCCAAATCACCAAAAAAGCACCTTTAACCCCTCTTTTTAAGCCCGGACAGTCGCACCACCACCACCTCCAGCGATGGTCCCTTTGATACAAGAAATTAGGATATAGTTTGTGTTAGTTTTCCTTGTGTATCTGATGTAGTTAGTTAACTAGTAGTGGGTTACGACATTTACCTTTTGTGTTGCAATATTAATTATTATGTACTCTTTCTTCTAGAAATCTATGAAAAATATATCCTTTAGTTTGGTTTAATTGATTACTCGGAAGCTTATCTTCCCTGTTTTCTTTGCATTCTTTGAATCCTTGTGATTCCTGGAATTACTTCCATCAAAGAGGCATTAGAGCAGTACGTCCTTTGGCTTCAAATTATAGCATCACCATGGCTTCCGATGTAACTGAATTGAAGGAGATGATTGAGAAGTTCACATTAGAGGTTGCAAAAATTGGATCAAGATAAACTCATGTGGAAACTCAGTATGAATAGAATTACATGGAAATGAAGGGAAATGTTGAAACATCGAGACGACCTGAGAGAGGGAAGGAAGCATTGTATCCAGAACTTTCCGGCGAGACATAATCACCCACTGCCATGCCATATGAGATTCCACACTCTGGAGGGAAACCACATGCAAGCCCAAACTATTCCCTTCACTTCAACACATTTACTTGACTCTCAAAATTGTACTTTCCTCGATTTGATAGAATAGATCCGAAAACTTGGTTGTATAAAATCGACCAATTCGTTTCATTAGATGATATTCTGGTTCACCAATGAGTCAAAATTGCTGCTATCCACTTCGACGGCATTGCTATTTTGTGTCATCAGGCTTATATGAGAAGCCGTCAATATCTTCCAATGCCGATGTGTGATGAATATGTGATGACATTTGTTGAAAGATTTGGGAATGAGTACGAAGATCTTATAGCAGAACTGATGCAATTGAAACAAATAGAGAGTGTGAAACGTTATTAGGTGGAGTTTGATAATATAATGACGAGATTAACTTTGTCCCCGGATCACGCTATTAGTTGCTTCATTGTCGGTCTCAAAATAGAGATTGGTCACCTAAAATTCACCTGGTCGTGATGACACCTAACCCAACCCGTCAGGTAAGTCAATTAACCACTATCCAATTTAAGTGAGATTTATTAAAAAAAGAAATGAAAATACAACTGCTTTTATACAAGAAGTTCCCAAGGACTGGTAGTACAAATCATGAGCTTCTAAGATTTAGAATTTATAAAGCTGGTGTGAAATAAAGTACATCATCTGTTTGAGATATACATGAACAGATTAATATTCTAAAGCTACCAAGATCAAGAGTCAGCTATGACCGGAACGCATGTACATCTTCAAATTCAGCTCCATCCGTGCACAACAACATCAACATCCAACATTTGCTCGCAAGGTGTAGAAGTGTAGTATAAGTACAACCAACCCCATGCACTCAATAAGTAACAAACCTAACCTTAGGTTGAAAGTAGTGACGAGCTGGAACAAAGGTCGGGTCCAACACCAATAGCCAACAACAGTCCATAACAACATAAAGCAAGTAGTAATAAAAGAAGTAACTCAGAGATATAGTGCTCAGCTTGTTCACAGTTCTAGAACATAATTATGCTTTTCAAGTATGTCAGTGAAAACCCAAATCTTTTACCGAAATCAACCAAAATATGAGTACGTTTGTAAAATTTTGATTTTTTCCCCAAAACTTTCAACAGGTAAATATTTTATTTTCAAATGGCATGAGGAAAGTACATATCTATGCCTACATGTCAATGTGTATGTGAAGTCATGAATGACGTAATATCGTACATCATGAGGAAAATGTATCTATATGCATGTATGTCAAATGTGCATGTTGAATGCAATGCAGCTCAGTGATAAGACCATACGCATATTCTTAGAGTATCAATTCACTTAGTCGTCACAGTCACTTAGTCCTCACAGTCAGTCAGTCCTCCCAATCACTCGGCACTCGCTCTCGGCATTCGCTCTCGGCACTCGCACTCAGTAGGTACCTGTATTCACTAGGGGTGTGTACAAACTCCTGAGGGGCTCCTTCGGCCCAAGCACAATAACAAGCCAATCACGGTATAAATCAATAAAATATGTTATGGCGTGCAGCCCGATCCCATCATAAATTAATATTACATGTTGCGGCGTACAACCCGATCCCATCAATATCCTCACGGAAAAATATCGCTTCTACGAAGCCCTATGAAGACCAACCCTTCCGCACCTGCGGAGTTTTCCCGCTTCTGTGCATACGCAGGTGCGCCAACCAACTCACGCTTCTGCGCCACACACATCTGCGCACACGCAGGTGCGCCAACCACTCATGCTCTTCATTTTCATATCATTGCTTTATCTGCCTTTCGTTTTCGGTGATTTCCTTGGGTATATTGTTTCTTAACTCTGAAGATGTGATTTCGGGATATCATACTTGGTGTTTTTATGATATTTTCCCCTTTCGCATGTCCCCTCCCATTTAATATTTTATCATTCTTCTTGTTATTTTTTTGCTTCATATACATTTGTATAGCGTTTTTACATAGGCGTCTTGTCATAGCCTTATCACTACCTCGTCGAGGTTATGCTCGACACTTATGGAATACATTGGGTCGGTTGTACTCATACTACACTTCTGCACTCTTGTGCAGATACTGGTATTGGTCCTAGCAATGCGTGAGGTACGCCAGCTTGGATCATTGCATACGGAGACTCGAGGTAGATCTGCTGGCATCTGCATACCTTGAAGTCCCTTTCCTTTTTCCCACTTATACTATTCTTTTATTTCGAAACAATTATATTTATTTCAGTTTTTGCTTGTAGACTTCTAGTTTCTGGTGTACTGGTGACACCGAATTTCTAGGAGTAGATACTATCACGTGATTTATATCAGTACTGTGTCAGACTGATTTCTAATTCTGGAGGGCCGTGCAGTGTGAGTTAGGCACATAGGTTGAGATGAGTATAGCATTTCACCCTCGGACGGACAGTCTGAGCACACCATTCAAATATTGGAGGACATATTTCGCGCCTATGTTACGGATTTTGGGGGTTCTCGGGATCAATTCTTGCCGCTTGCGGAGTTTACCTACAGCAAGAGCTACCAATTGAGTATTCAGATGGCTCCCTATGAGGCATTATATGGGAGGCGATATTGTTCGCCGGTTGGTTGGTTTGAGCCGAGAGAGGCTCGGTTGTTGGGTACCGATTTAGTTTTGGATGCCTTGAAAAAGGTCAAGATGATTCAGGATCGACTTTGCACAGCTTAGTTTAGGAAAAAGAGTTATGCCGATCGTAGATTTCGTGATGTTGCATTCATGGTTGCAGAGAGGGTTTTGCTTTGGGTTTCACCCATGAAGGGTGTGATGAGGTTCGGAAAGAAGGGGAAGTTGAGCGCTAGGTCTATCGGACCCTTTGAGAGTCTTGAGAGAATTGGTGAGGTGGCATACAAGCTTGCATTGCCACCTAACTTATCAGCAGTTCATCTGGTGTTCCATGTCTCCATGCTCTGAAGTATCATGGTGATTCGTCCCATGTATTAGATTTCAGCTTAGTCCAAATGGTCAAGGATTTGACTTACAAGGAGGAGCCGGTGGCCATTCTAGTACCGCAAGTCCAGAAGTTGAGGTCTAAGAATTATCCTTCTGTTAGAGTGTAGTGGAGAGGTCAGCCGATCGAGGCAGCTATGTAAGAATCCGAGTCTGACATGAGGAGTAGTTATCCACACCTTTTCATCAGTCCAGGTACATTTCTATGTTCGTTTGAAGACGAAAGGTTATTTTAGAGGTGGAGAATATGATAAACCGATAGGTTATTTTGAGTTTCAGCCTTTGTTCCCATGTTCCGAGACCGCAGTTAGCTCCGTTTAGTATTTTTCGATTTACGTGCGTAGTCCGTGTCTTATTCCGTAAAATTTTTATGTGAAAAAAAATTGAAAAATATGAATTTTAGTCTTAAAAATAATTTGAGTTGACTATGGTCAATATTACCCGAATCGGTATTTTGACGATCCCGATCCGTACCGTAATTTTAGACTTGGGCGTATGCCCGAAATTGAATTCGGAAGTCCCTAACTTGTTTTGGTTATATGTGTTGAAAACTAGTAATTTAAAGGTTTAAAGAATTCTTAAGTTTGACCGTAGGTTGACTTTATTGTTACTAGGTTCAGATTTTGGTTTTGGAACTTGGTATAGGTTTATTTTACTATTTAAGAGTTGTGTCCAAAATTTGGTGAAAAACAGAGTTGATTTGACACGATTCAGACGCTCAGAGGTGATTATAGGATTCTTGAGTTTTACTTTGAAATTTCATTCTTTTTGAGGATTGATTTTTAGATTTAGATGTTATTTTGGTGATTTGATTGCGAGGTCAAGTTCATATGATGTTATGGCTCTTGTGTGCATGTTTGGTTTGGAAACCAAGGGTCTCGAGTGAGTTTCAAACGTGTTTCAGATGAGTTTTGCTAGGGTGAAGATTGTTGGGTACAATACCGTGCTCGTGCTCTACTGCAGATATCGCATTTGCGAGGTCTGGCTCGCATTTGTGAACATGCACTAGAACTGGGTAACCTCGCATTTGCGAGGAAATGGTTTGTAATTGCGAGCAGCTCAGGATCGCATTTGCGATCACTTGGTTGCGATGCCTGGCAAAATAGTATACCTTCGTAATTGGGAAAGTGTTGGTCGCATTTGCGAAGGTGGGAACTTCGCATTTGCGACTTCTGTGGCTCTGAGGCAGGGTTCGCATTTTCGACCCTTGTTTCGCATTTGCGGTGTTTGCAATTGCGACACTTGCAATAGGGTAAAAGAGGAAAAAAAATTGGACTTAGCTCATTTCACACCATTTCTCAACCCTAAACACTCTAGAGGCGATTTTCCAATAGACCTTTCTACCCAAATTCATTAGTAAGCAACTTTAATCCATTTTGTTTTTAATTACCCATTACATTTCATGAGATTTCAACATTAAATTTAGGATTTTCATGGTAGAAATTAGGAATTTGGGTAGAATTTGGGGTTTTATGAAATTGAAATTTAGACCTCAAATTGAGGTCGGATTTCAAAACTAATCACGTAACCGAGCTCGGGAGTGAATGGGTAAATGGGTTTTGGTCCGAATCTCGAGTATTGACCAAACGGGCGTGGGAGTAACCTTTGTTGACTCTTTTCAAAATATTAAAAATGGAATCTTTTTCACTCGTGGGTAGTTTCTAAAGCTTATTTTGAATTATTTTAACTATATTTTATTAGATTTGATTGGTTTGGAGGCTAATTCTAGAGGAAAAGCCGCGGTTGAGCATTGATTTGGGTGCTGAATGAGGTAAGTATTATAGTTAATCTTTACTCGAGGGATTAGTACTTGTTGGTCTATTTGCTACGTGTTTTATGTGTGGGGACAACGTATATGTGAGATGACGAGTACCTATGCATTGTAGTTGGGTTAAAGCATGCACTTGAAAATTATTTCTTGTGTTATATTGTTTCGTTAATTATGATTTATGCTTAGGTTAGATTATGAATTCATTTAATTATTCGTTTCGTATTTATAGTGTATTTTAAAGATGTTGAATATTTTGAAATTGAAGTTTGATATCATGGAACCATATTTGAAGTGAAATTATTCCCCGCCTTGTTTTTATTATTCAGATTTGTATTGTTGCTTGGCGAGGAAGAGATAAAAGCACGAAGGGTGTTGTTATGCCTTATTTACATTCATTATCATATATTGAGAGATTTGAGAGTAAAAACACGAAGGGTGATGCCGTGCCATTCATTTTCGTATCATTGCTTTATTTGCCTTCCGTTTTTGGTGATTTTCTTAGTTATATTGTTGCTTGACTTAGAAAATGTGATTTTGAGATATCGTACTTGCTGTTTTTATGATATTTTCCCCTTTCGCATGTCCCTCTCTTAGTTAATATTTTATCATTCTTCTTGCTATTTTGCTGCTTCATATATATATATATTTGTACAGGGTTTTTATGAAGGTGTCTTGTCATAACCTCGTTACTACCTCGTCGAGGTTAGGCTCGACAATTACGAAGTACATTTGGTCGGTTGTACTCATACTACACTTCTGCACTTTTTATGTAAATACTGGTAATGGTCCCAGCGGCGCGTGAGGTGCATCAGCTCGAATCATTGCATGCGGAGACACGAGGTAGATCTGCTAGCATCTGCAGACCTTGAAGTTCCTTTCCTTTTTTCCACTTTTATTGTTCATTTCTTTCAAAACAGTCGTATTAATTTCAGTTTTTGCTTGTAGACTTCTAGTTACTCGTGTACTCGTGACTCCCGATTTCTGAGTGTAGATAATATCATGTGCTTTATATCAGTAATATGTTAGACTTGGTTTCTAATTCTCGTTGTGTATCACTATTGTATTCTAACTGTTAAGATTTGGTTATTTAATTATTTCACGGCGGCTTGCCTAGCAAGTGGATGTTAGGCGCCATCATGACCCCGAGGTTGGGATTCCGGGTCGTGACTGAAATATAGTAGTATGAACACATATATTTTGTCCTTTTGTAACATGTTTAAGGATCTATGTTATTTATTTATTTATTTTATTAATAATTTCACTTTGTCAAAAATAGTGTTATCATTTCCTTACGAAATAGTGATTTCCTTGAGGGTGAAATTATTATTATCATCTCATGATTTTATGCTTAATTGTTTCAGCTAATTTGGGACCTTCGATATTAGATTATAATGTGTCTGTGTATGGAGTTACGACAATTATACTGGTTAACGTTGGAATAGTTAGATTAGTCCATTAAGAAATGGGGCCTAGGCAGAAGCTTTGACCCATTGTAAATAAGTGGTTTGAATTTATATAATAATAAGATCCATAATAGTTTTTTTATCTGAACTATTATAACGGCTATGTTTGAGCGCACGCGTCTCTACTATTCACAAAAATTTATATAATAATTTAGAAAATATTCAAGGTTAACATGTTTTAACCTTGAAGTAAAATATTCAAATCTAATATGAAGTAAAATAATAGCTTCGTACGTGCTATTTATTTTTTGGTAACTAACAACTTTTATTAATCATCAAGAGCAATCTTTATAAAAGACATAGCTTAAACAAAACTCAATAAGCTATCTAAATATGTACAGGTACTCAACGGCCAATTGATCTAGAAAAGAAACTTTAAACTTATGCTCTTACTCTTGGCAGTTTCTTTAACAATGCAAACATAAGCTATTTCCTTGGAGATTCTATCTATCCTCTTCCTCTCAAATAATAGCCTCTGATTCCTCTCTATCTAGATAACCTGTATAATTTCAGTGTATACCTTCTTGAATATCTGTGCTTCTTTGTTTTTTCCCTTAGCATTGTTGATTGCCCAGTTTAGCTGTTGATCCCAATATCCCATTGATAAGGATCTTTTCTTCATCTGCTTCAATATTTTTTTTCCCATAATTGCCTTGCAAATTTACATTCTACAAAGAGATGATTTCTTGATTCCTCATGATCTTGACAAAAGACACATTCTGGATCAATATTCATTTTTCATTTGATTAACCTGTCTGCGGTCAATAGCCTTCCATGCATATTAATCCACATTGTGAATCTAGTTTTTTGGTCTAGCATCATTACTAAATATTAGGTGCTTCTGTTACATTCTATGGCAGTCTCCAATTTTTAGTGTGTCTGCTTGGTTCCATAACACTAGATTAATCAGCCTTGTACCTCCTCCTGATTTAGATGTTCAAACCTTATCCCAAGCCAGTAAAGACTCTTTTGTTATCACATTTTCACCTGAGCAGAGGTAACTTCTATAGTATGCTTCAATGGATCTCATGACTTTGGTAGGAATCAGGAACAATTGGCACCAATAATACTGTATATCAAATAGAACAATTTGCACAAGCTGTACCCTGCCTGCATATGATAGGTTTTAGCAGTCCAAGAGGATATTCTAGAGACAATCTTATTGATCCGAGGTTGCCATTGTAATAATAAGATCTTCTTAGTGGACAAGGGGATGCCTAGATATTTGAAGGGTAGCTCACCCCATGTATACCCCAGTTGTTGTAGTATCTTTTCTCTTTCACTCAGCATCACCATCACCAAAGTATACTGAACTATTTTTCAAGTTCTCATGCAGCCCTGATGCAGCTGAAAAATCTCTAAAAAATTGATTAAGATAAGTCACAGAGAACAGATGACCGCTTGCAAATAGCAACAAATCATCAGCAAACACAAGTGCGTCACCCCCAATTTGCTACATCTAGGATGATATTTAAGCTCTTTTCCTCTTTTAGCTCATTTTAACTTCCTACTCAGGTACTCCATGGACAGTGCAAAGAGAAAAGGAGACATGAGATCTCCTTGCCTTAATCCTATAGCTGCATTGAAAGGTTTTGTTGGTTCACTATTAACCAAAATGGTATAGTTAAATGTTTTCACACATTCAAGTACCCAACCAATAAACTTCGTTAAAAATCCCACTTCTTCTATGACTTACTCTAGATAAATCCATTCCAAAGAGTCATAGATTTTTTTGCAAGTCAATTTTTATCATGCACCTAGGAGATATATGTTTTCTTGAGTAAGCTTTCACAAACTCATGAGCCAATATGATATTATCAGATATCTTTCTTTTAGGAAGAAATCCTATTTATGCCTCACTTATCACTATTGAAATCACTTTTTGTTGCCTGGATGCAAGGATCTTAGAGACAGTCTTATAGAGGACTGTACAACATACAATAGGTTTATATTATTTTATTGTCACTGGATCCTTAGTTTTTGGCACTAGCATTATAGCAATGTAGTTTATGGCTTTGTATAGCTTTCCTGTTCTAAAAAACTCCTTTACTGCTAAAATTACTTCCTCTTTGATTATATGCCAAGTTTTCTTGTAGAAATATGCATTACAACCACCGATACTAGGGATTTGTCATTATCAATAGAGTTTAAACCATCTAGTATTTATGCCTTTGTCACCTCTTCACACAATGTTACTTGTAGAGAGTAGTTCAATCTAGTCCCTTTCCTCATGGTTATTTTGTTGACTGCAACTAATGTTGAATGGAAGACCCCATCAAATCTCTGTAAAACTGAATGATCTCTATTTTAATAGCTGTAGGGTCTGTTAATTTGTCTTCTGTTACAGAAGTTAACTCTATGATATGCTTCCTCTAGCTTCTCTCCTTCATCACAGCTGAAAAATACTTTGTATTTGAGTCTCCAAGCTGGATCCATTTTGCTCTAGATTTCTGCTTTATGACACTTTTTCAATTAAAGAACATTTCTCTAGTTTCTACAATGCTTCCTTCTCCTTTATAATAAGTTCATTGAGTAGTTACTTGTGATCAACTCCTATATTACATCCAGATCCCTTCTAGTTTGCTCTTTCTTTTGGAAGATAGTTTGGAATTCTTCCCTATTGAGCTTTCTAAAAGCTGACCATGGGAGATAGTTTTGAATTCTTCCCTATTGAGCTTTCTTAAAGCTGGCCTCAATGAGTCTATCTGCAATGAGCTTTCCCTATTGGAATTCTTCCCTTACAGGGCAATTTACTCAGCATCAAGCTATTAATACAATCAGAGAAATCTTTTATCTCATTAAAGTTAACCGGATTCTCAATGAGTCTATTTGCATGGTATAAAATTAAATTGAAATCACCGCACACTAGCCATGACTTAGCAGGCATGTGAGAGATCCCAGTCAGTTTATCCCATAGATTTCTCCTCTGCTCCACAGTATTCAAGACATACACCACTATTATTGTACATTCCATATTATATGTTCTCCCTTTTACCTCATAGTGGATAAGCTGAGTATCACAATGTACTATATTAACTTCATAGTAGTTTCTATCCCATATTCTACCATTTGTTGCAAGCTGATAGTTAGTACATAACCCTTAGTTAGACACTACATTATTGAATACTACATCAGGTTTGTGTTGCTTTACTCTTGTTTCAACCAAACCTACTCAACATTTTTATTTTTCATAAAGTTTTTCAATTCCTTTTGTTTATACCCCTTATTCACCCCTCAAATGTTCCAAAATAACCGGATCATTTGGCTATTATTGAACTACCTCCTTTATCAAAAGGTACATTATCTCCCCGATCCACTTATTGTAATATCCCAAATGCATTCTTGACTGAAGTAGGTTTCCTAGGTTGGTGGGGTTCCAACACGGGAAAGTTTCTCAAATCTAGCTCAGGGCTTTCTGCTACTTGAAAGTACAAGTGGGGATGAATTATAGCCTGTTAAAAAATTTTAGTCGACTATGGTATGCACTTAGTTGATCGATGCGGAGACAGCCTACACAATACTGTTAGTACTTCGATTCAATCAAATACTAATCTCAACAAACAGTAATTGCTTATAATAAAATATGAAAGCAGTAAGGTAAATGACACCAGAAATTTTATACTAGTTCGGAACCAATATGGTATCCTACTCCAGTCTCCTTGGGTTGCAAGGATGTTATCTCTTGATCTCTTTGTAATATGAGTTGTGTACAACTTGTGTGATTTTCAACGTTCAACACCAACGTTTACAATGTTGGTTTTCAATCGCTCACCAACAACGAACAAGGGTTGGTTTTAACACGCTCACCAACAACGCAAAATGTTGGTTTTTACTCGCTGAACAACAACGATTCTTTGATTTTCACTCGCTCACCATAGTAACGAATAAGGATACAACCTCTAAGGACACACTGCCTCTCCAATATTTTTCAGTCTCTCTTAACTCTTTTGTGTATCTGCTAAAAGTAAATTTCAGTGCTTGTTAAGAGTAGAATAAAGAACTTGTAGTTGGATAGACAATTGTATAAGAGGCTGCATGTTTAATACTTGAGTTTGCCAATCTTCTTATAGGCGAGTTTTGAGAGTTGTTTGTATATTGGTCTTTGATTGAAGCCCACAATATTTTACTGATATTTAGCCCAAGAGAGGTGCCTCTGATTCCTTCATGATAGATGAGTTGTATTCATTTCAGTGCTCCATCCTTTATTGAAGAAAGGGGTAGCACTCAAATTATCTCACATTATGTTGTGTTTCCTACTCAAATTGTCGTGCTCCATGTTTTATTGAAGAAAGGGGCAGCACTCAAATTGTCTCCCATTATATTACTTCACTTTGTTTCTGGATCTTCTTTGAGTTACTACAATTAATAAGATAAAGTGAGTGAACTTGATTTGCCTTATTGTCATCATTGAACCTTAAGTGTAACACAACTTTCATTCCGGATATCATATTTTTTCATAGTCAATTCCAAACAACTTCTTCTACCAATCCATAAAATATTCAGTCACAAATATTCTTGTCCTTATGAGATGATCCTTCCTTTTATATTTTTGTCGTTGCATCTTTTATGGAATGATTTAGTTCAAAATAGCTTCTTCCATTTAATAAAGAATCTGAATTTTTTTTGATTCTTTCAAAACATCCTAGTAGCTTATGATATCTTCCTTCATACCCTACCTTCCTTTGATGAAAAAGACATAATTAATGGGGTGTTCAAACATGTAAAGTCTAGTGGTGGAATTCATTCTCACTCTTCACTAATCCAACATAATTAGTGGAAGTGGGTCTTCAAACATGTAAAGTCTAGTAGTGGAATTCATTCTCACTCTTCATTATTCTAGCATAATTTGTGAAAGTGATCATTAATAGATCTCTTTCCTTTTGCGAATATTTTGTTGCAGCTATCTTGATTCTTTTCTCAATTGATTGAAACTTGGGGCTAACACAAATCTTTTCCATGATTAATTCCATGATCAACGCGGCATATTTGCTCCTTAAATTATTCCATGCTATCTCCTTCTAATAAAATATTTCCTTATCATCCTTTGAATATAATTTTTCAAGCTGCTTCTATACCATATCCATTAGCTTTGGACTTTCCTTATTTTTAACATCTTCCATATATCATCTTTGATCATTATTCTTTTAGCAAACCTGTACAAAAATAAATTACCACAAGTAAATATTATTTTACTAAAAGTTATGCTAGTTTGGCATTATCAAAATCAATATGTGAAACATTGGGGCTAATAATTTCTCCCTTTTTGATAATGGCAAACCATTGAGTACAAAACATAAAAGATTGCATCAAATACTTAATTAAAGTGCATCTAAAGTAATAATCTAGATAGACTAGTTACTTCTCTGAAATGTTCCGCTTATATCGAGCTTATTCTTCCAAGGCAGGTAAAGGCCCCCCTTACTCTAAGGGTTCCATAGTCATGCTCCCCCTGCCTTCATGCATATTATCTATAATATTTGCAAGTAAAGTTTTGTACCAATATATATTTCTTCCCCTTTTTTATCATCAAAAGGGTGAAAACATCTTGCAGAAATTATGTAAGAAAGTATTCACAATCACATAATTTAGTCGAAAGCTTAGTATAATCATTTGAATGAAGCGTAGAAAAAATGTAGCAAAACAAACTCACGGGACACTTGATTTTTCCAAAACATCATTTAGCATATAAGAAGGTGTAATCGCATATAGTCACTTCAAAATTACTAGATGATTTAAAAAGATTAAGAAACTTTTGATATCCTCAAATGTTAAACTTTAAAAATTTTGAACAAAAGCTTAAGACCCTTAGAAAGACTACAACGTATTAATGCATATAGGAGTCAAGAAATGGTCATGTATTCATATTACCAAAATACAAATATGGGATCATTCTCATGAAAGTCATTTTTCTTTTACTGGTGTAGAATAGATCTTCATGAAATGACTATTTGAATATCTCCTTTAATCAACTATCCTTCACACATGATTACGGAAATTATATTTTAAAGGATTCATCACTCATCAAGAAGTCATATAATCTTGTTTATCCAGTCTTAGAACCATTTCCAAGCATAAAATAAGTCATTAGTGACAAGTGATTCATCTTTGACTTTCAGGTCAACTTTTCTTTTCTCAATGTAAGAAAATATATGCACGCTGCAATAACTTCACATGGAGAAATATTCACTCTTGGCTAGATGAACCTGTTGAACCTTACATTTATCTTTTTCATGAGATGAGAATATCCTACTAGATCAAATCAATTAGTTCTTGCATATAATAAGCCACAATTTAGAAGTCAACCAAAAATCTTTTGTGGTACTATAACGATATTTTATGAGATCAGGTATACCAAAATATCTGCTATAAAAATGCAATAGAGAATCGGTCATACCTTGATGTTTTATTTGATCGGTAAACTTACTAATTTTCTCCTTGCTTCATTATTTTGGAATGTGAAGATAAAGGTTAAGTCTCCATCATGCTCATTTCCAAACCGATCATCTTCCAAAGGCTCAAAGCTTGACATGCTTTTAGTTAGTATTATCAAAAATATGCTCTTAAATGCATAGTTGGAAAAAATAATCGTTTAAACGATAATCATGAAATTCTTTTAAATGATAACGAGTCTTGATCACAAAAATATGGTTCAAAAACTTTTAACTCCAGAGAAAGGCGAGAGAATAAAGTTATGCTATTTTCAAACCATTTAAAAAGTATTTCAACATCCATACAGAGACAATTTACAAACTCTGTAATATGCACATGGAAAATAACATTCTAACAGAACTCTCTATGAAGAAACAAGCCTTCTTGTTGTGAAACCTTGGGCTATAAGTTTACCCTTAACTTTCACAATCTTACCAATCTCATCAAGCTTCTTGTTGGTCATCCATGATTGCAGCACCTTTCCTTGATAATAGATTTTCACACTTTTTATTCTTTCAGCTTTGTTCAGCAGATCTTGCATAGAATCCATCATTTATCACTTAATGCTTTTTCATGTCTGTCTAGTTCAACTAGCACGGATGTGCCATTATCCATTTATTGCTAGCTATCCACTGAAAGTTCTTCATCCTTTTCACAAATTTCTTAGAAAAGTATTATTGTAAAGAAAGCGCGCATGTTGAGATTTTTCTACAATTAATATTCTGAATTTCATAAGATCGAAGGTAGTAATGAATAAGGAATATACCAAGAGTCCTATCAAGACAGTTGCAACTAAATGGAATAAGATAACCAAAAATTATTTTTTCTTCCTTCCCTTAGCTCAGACAGAATTTCATTCAAAATAAGATCTAATAAAAAAATATTAAAGCACATATAAGCCAATTTATGCAAAAATGATGCTTTCTTTTCAATTCTGCATTCCATTCAGACACCAAACTAAATATGTGAGAAATCATGACGCAAAAAAAATGTCAAAGAAATACTATAACTCACATCTATGATCAAATGCATTATTTTCTTATTAAGGAATATAACCTAGGCAAAAACATCAATAGAAATATACACATGTACCTTCTAAACTTTTGAGTCATAGGTCAAGTATCTCCACATGTGCATAGATTATTTGCCTTAAGGTTTAACAACCTTCTTGAATTTGAAAGAAGTATTGATACTCTTACCAAAGGAATGAAAATCAGAAGTAATTCTAAAAAATAATCTTAAGCACATGACGACATAAAAAGTGCATGTATGCTTGATTATCCTAATGTTAATACAAATGACATGGTTTATGCAAGACATGCATTCGTGCTATTTACGATCTCTAAGTCAAGGATAAAAATAATACCAAACAGGATTGTAGTATAATGTAGCTAGTCGACTCAAGCAATATGTAGTTGTATATACCATATAATGCTTAACCAAAAAGAATGTTACTAGATACGTATCATCTTATAAAGCCTCTGAAGGAACTTGAATATCCTTTAGTGATACCAATCATTTAAGTTTTATCATCACGTGTAATTAATAGTTCCTTCATCCTCTATAGAATAAATCGTTGAAGCATCTCTAAGCATGTTCCATGATCAGCCATTATGCAAATATCATTGACCCATTTTTATGGCTGGACTCAAAATTCTTGCAAAACAAATTAGTTTGTTTTTGGTACCCAAATCTTTTTGGGTCCTTCATGGTTAGTGGCTTGTATCATTGGAGATACATGTAACTGTTTATGTCTCCAAATAAATTTTGATCTAACATGATTTTTGGCATAATTACATGCAAATACTTTATGTCCGAAATTACCACAGTAGTGACAAGTAATATGAGGAGAAGAGTGCTTACCTGTAGCTGCCTTATTAGTTGACTTTGAACTTTCCTCAGTCAACTTGTTTAAGGTAGGACATTTACGAGTAGATCCCTTTTCAGTCGACTTATAGTTGTTAAGCCAAGGAGACGACTTTGATCGATCAAAGTAGTGGCTGAAAAATTTGTGCAAGCTACTTATTTGTTTGCGAAGCTCAAAATTTTCTTCTTGAAGTAAGTTATTCTCCAACTGATATTCTTCAAGCTGAATATCCCAGTCTTTCTTTTTATTTCTCAACTTGTTATATTCTTCAAGTTGGATCTCCCAATCTTTCTTCTCATGTATCAGCTTGTTATATTCTTCAAGTTGGATCTCTCAATTTTTCTTCTCTTTCCTCAACTTATTATATTCTTTGAGAACTTTCTCAAGGTCGTTGAGAACCAATTCAATATTTTTCTGTAATTCATCACATTTATCGCAATACGTAATAGGAGAAGGACATACCTTGTCAATTTATCCCATTGCCATGAAACATAGGTTTTCCATTCTTTCGTGATCGTTTTCTTCTTCAGATTCATTCTCGTAGCTCCAAGTTGAGATTCTATGATTCTTCTTCTTGAAGTTAGGACATTTTAATTTCATATGTCCAGGTTTACCACATTCGTAGAAGCATACGTTCTCTTGTTGTTGAACCTCATTCTTGCGGTTCTTTCTACTCTTCTTTTTTTCGTCCTAGGTATCACAGCCAAGTCTTCTCGATCATCACCAGGTTCAGATTCTTCAAGAGTTGACTTGGATTCAATTTTCTTAACTTTGTTGGTGTCCCCATGGATATTTTTCAATTTGTCCTATATATCTTTAGCAGTCTCACCAGTGGATATATTCTTTTATTCTTCTTTACTAATCGCACAATAGAGCATGTTGATTGCTCTAGCGTTTGTTTGCATAATATCCAACTGTTCTTTTGTGTAGTCAAATATGGATGTCCCTTTTTCAAGCTTCCTTCCATCATTGTTGTTAGTAATAAGTCTAGGTCCATTCTAAATAACTAGCCAGGCAAGATATTCTATTGATTGAACATAAACCTTCATTCTTTCTTTCCAATGACTATAGTATTGACTATTAAAGTACGGTGGCCTTCTTGTTGAGTATCCCTCTTGAAGTACGGTTACAGTAATTTGAGGACATGCCATGGATCTTTTATCACTTGTTTTTATGAAAAAAAAATAAAGATGTGAGACCTGCTCTGATACCAATTGAAAGTACAAGGGGGGAGGGTAAATTGTAGCCTATTAAAAATTTCTATTAGACTATGGTATGCACTTAGTCGACCGATGCAGAGACAGCCTGCACAATACTGTTAGTACTTCGATTCAATCAAATATTAATCTCAACAAATAGTAATTGCGTATAACAGTAATTGCTTATAATAACATATGAAAGTTGTCACGACCCAAAATCCATAAAGGTCGTGATGGCGCCGGACACCACTGTCAGGTAAGCCAACAATAATTACTTAATTAGGTTCACATTTTATTATTTTTGAAATTATATTTTCCTTCAATTTAAATAGTAAAGAATGAGGATTTACAAAGTAAATAATAATACTTTTAACAAATTCAATGCAGAATAACCCATAATCACCCCAAAACCCGGTGTCACAAGTGCATAAGCATTTAACTAGGAAAATAAAATAAAATACCGCAGCTGTCCGGAATACAAATTGGATAGGAAAAATGTAAATACTCTTAAGGACACTCTGCCGGCTGCGGGTCGTAATGTGGAATGCAGCTCACGTAAGTCCCTGTATGCATACACGCCTATTCTTTCACAAGGCCACTAGTCACATATGTACCAGCACAAAAATGTGCAACAAGTGTAGTATGAGTACGTAAGCAATGTGAACCCAGTAAGTATCTAGCCTAACCCCAGAGAAGTAGTGACGAGGGGTCGACATCGATACTTACTAGTGGTCCAATAATATCATGTATAGTAAAGAGGTAAGTAAATATGATGCAACATAAATAAATGAGATAAGCAAGTATAGATTATGTGGTACCAATACCCCTCTTTACGAGGAACTCGAGCTAAAATTTGGAAATTTTCCTCCTTAACCAGAGCATATATATGAATATCGTGGATCTCATCAGATAGATTTTCATAACCCAAATTGAAAAACCTTACAGATGCTCTGGCTTCTTGCCAAATATTATGCACGATTTCATGAGGATATGATATATAAAATGCCGAGGTGTACGACCCGATCCAACATAATAATAAAATTGTGCACTGCCGGGGTCGAACGGCCCAAACCATATGATAAATCAATTAACCAACCGAGGCAAACGGCCCGCTCTCATGAGAGTGTGGTACATAAATCCTGCCGAGGTGAACGGCGCAATCCCATAAGAGTAAGAAACTTGACGGGTCCTTGACCCCACTCACGAATAAACGTGTGAGTTGTAATTTCTCTAACAAAATCCTTTCAATGAAGAATATATATCGCGGAAACATTCCATAAGAGGAGTAGAATTATTCGGTAACTAATCATGAACTTGTGCAGTCTCTACAATAACAAGTCTAGTCTCAAGTAGTAATGTAAAACAGAGGAATTTAATAGGTGAGAGACTGCTCAAATAATACAGCTATAGCATGATGTGAACCTAAGCCTACCCGGACAATAACATGAATGTAGCTACGTACGGGCTCTCGTCACCTCGCGCGTACGTAGCCCCCACAACGAGTAGCACACATCAATATACAATACCTAGGGGTAATTTTCCCCTCACAGAGTTAGACGGGAGACTTACCTCGCTCCAAAATTTCATAACCGGCTCCAAAGCCCTCTAATACCTCAAACTGATGCCCGTCGCTCCAAAACTAGTCAATTAAGATGTAACCCAATCAAAATGTACTCTAATACTCATAATAAATCAATTTATAATAATTTTCAACTCCGCTCGAAAAATCGATAAAGCAACTCTCGGGCCCACATGCCTGGATTCCGAAAATATTTGAAGACGAACACTACCCATAGCACTACAAACTCAAATATATAATTTATTCTCAATTGCATGCCCAAATTCGTGATCAAAATTTAAGAATACCAATTTCTAGGTTTTTCTTCAAAATTCCAAATTTCTACAAATTTCCATGTTTAATTTCATATATAAACCAAGTATTTAACTTGCAATATGTGGGAATCACTTACCTTGACATAGATGATGAAAATATCCCCTTGAAGCTCTCCAAAAATCGCCCAACCAAGTGAAAAATGAGAAGAAGAGCCAAATCTCGCTCTTTAAAACAATCTGCCCAGCGACCTCTCGCACCTGCGATCCCTTGACCGCTTCTGCGGTTCCGTAGGTGCGGCCACATTACCACTTCATACCCCTTAACTCCGTATCTGCGGGCCCCATCTGCTTCTGCGCCTTCACTCTTGCGGCTCCACGTGCGCAGGTGCGGTCCTGCTTCTGCAGAATTCGACCGCCTTTGCAGTCCCAGCCTTCCCCAGCCTAAGTCGCTTCTGCGACCCTCATGGCCGCTTCTGCGGCCCTAACCTCGCAGGTGCGGTTACACCAGAAGACAACATCCCTCAGCCCTTCTTCCGAGTCCCAACTCAATCCTTTTACCATCCGGATTCCACCCGAGGCCCTCGGGACCTTAACCAATTATACAAACACGTCCCAAAAAATATTACAAACTCAGTCGAGCCTTCAAATCACATCAAACAATATCAAAATTATGAATCACCCTCCAATTCAAACCTAATGAACTTTGAAGCTGCAAACTTCTACCTTCGATGCCGAAACCTATCAAATCACGTCCGATTAATCTCAAATTTTGCACACAAGTCCTAATTGACATTACGGACCTACTCCAACTTTCGGAATCGGAATCCTACACTGATATCAAAAGGCCCACTCCCGGTCAAACTTTTAAAAATTATCCAAATTTCCAACTTTCGCCCAAATGACCCTAAAATGACTTACGGGCCTCCAAATCCACATCCGGACGCGCTCCTAAGATCAAAATTACCATACGGAGCTATTCCCAGACTCAAAATTCCAAACGGATATTGATATCATTGAAATTCACTCAACTCAAATTTATGACATTCTTCCAAAATGCTAACTTCCACAAGAGGCACTGAAACGTTCCCGGGTCATTCAAAACTCGATCCGGACATACGCCCAATTTCAAAATCATCATGCGAACCTGTTGGAATCTTCAAATCCTAATTTCAAGGTCGTTTACTCAAAAATCACACTTTAGTCAATTCCTCCAATTTAAGGCCTTCGAAATAAGAATTTTCTATCCAAATCAACTCTGAACTTCCCGAAATTAAATTCCGACCACTCGTACAAGTCATAATAACTAAAGTGAAGCTGCTCAGGGCCTCAACCCACTGAACGACGTACTAGAGCTCAAAACGACTGGTCGGATCATTACAAAAGCAATAAGGTAAATGATACCAGGAATGTTATACTAGTTCGGAACCAATGGGGTATCCTACTCTAGTCTCCTTGGGTTGCAAGGATGTTATCTCTTGATCTCTTTGTAATATGAGTTGTGTATAACTTGTGTGATTTTCAACGTTAACCACCAATGTTTACAAGGTTGGTTTTTACTCGCTCACCAATAATAAGCAATGGTTGGTTTTAACATGCTCACCAACAACGCAAAAGGTTGGTTTTTTCTCACTCACCAACGACTCTTTGGTTTTCACTCACTCATCAAAGTAACGAATAATGACACAACCTCTAAGGATACACTGCCTCTCCAATATTTTTCAGTCTCTCTTCACTCTTTTGTGTATCTACTAAAAGTAAATTTCAATGCTTGTTAAGAGTAGAATAAAGAACTTGTAGTTGGATAGACAATTGTATAGAAGGCTGCATGTTTAATCCTTGAGTTTGTCAATCTTCTTATAGGCGAGTTTTGAGAGTTTTTTGTAGACTGGTTCTTTGATTGATACCCACAATAGTTTACTGATATTTGGCCCAAGAGAGGTTCCTCTGATTCCTTCATGAGAGATGAGCTGGATTCATTTAAGTGCTCCAAGATTTATTGAAGAAAGGGGTAGCACTCAAATTGTCTCCCATTATGTTGTGTTTCCTACACAAATTGTCGTGATCCATGCTTTATTGAAGAAAGGGGCAGCACTCAAATTGTCTCCCATTATGTTACTTCACTTTTTTTTGGATCTTCTTTGAGTTACTGCAATTAACAAGACAAAGTGAGTGAACTTGATTTGCCTTACTGTCATCATTGAACCCTAAGTGTAACAAAACTTTCATTCCGGATATCATATTTCTTCATAGTCAATTCCGAACAACTTCTTCCAATCCATGAAATATTCAGTCACAAATATTCTTGCCCTTATGAGCAGCTCCTTCATTTAATATTTTTGTCATTGCATCTTTTATGGAATGATTTAGTTCAAAATAGCTTCTTTCATTTAATAAAGAATCTGAACTCTTTTTGATTCTTTCAAAACATCCTAGCAGCTTATGATATCTTCCTTCGTACCTTGCTGTCACGACCCAAAATCCTAACCTGTCGTGATGGCACCTATCTCAATACTAGGCAAGCCGACAACCTCAATAAACCACAATATCTTTTAAGTTTGAAAAGATAATATTTAAATTCAGCGGAAAAAGTCTCACAATACAGATAAAAACACTCCCAAAACCCGGTGTCACTGAGTACATGAGCATCTAAATAATACAAAGTCTGACAGATAGGAACACTGTCTGAAAATATAGAACAATACAATAACGAAAGGAAAGAGAGTCAAGGTTTGCGGACGCAAAACAGCTACCTTGATAGTCTCCAGCAGATAAATCCTTAAATCTGGCAACTGTTGTATCCGGAAGTACCTAGATCTGCACACGAGGTGCAGAGTATAGTATGAGTACAACCAACTCAATAAGTAACAAAACTAACCTCTGGGCTAAAAGTAGTGACGAGCTCCGCATGTACAGTCCATTATAAATAATAACAATACATAAATGTAGGCATGCTTTCAAGTTCAATAGTTGCTTTCAGTACAAATAAAACAGATCAATTCTGAACAATACGAGAAATATGACATCTCTGTATCTACATGCCAATGTACGTACTGTATGTGATGCACCTTAATGAAAACTCTGTGTACTCACAATCTAAAATACTCAATCACTCAGTACTGTATATGGCCAATCCAGCCCAGGAAAGATCCATCCCGAAATATATATGTACATCCATCAACTGACAGTCAGTCGCTCAGTATTGTATAAGGCCAATCCAGCCCAGAGGAAGATCCATCCCCAAATATCAATGATTCAGACAAGATCCATGTCCAGGGAAAATCCATCCCTCAATATAAATACTTCGGGCAAGATCCATACCCAGGGAAAATCCTTCCCTTAATATAAATGCTTCGGGCAAGATCCATGCCCAGAAAAAATCCAACCCTTAATATAAATGCTTCGGGCAAGATCCATGCCCAGGGAAGATCCATCCCTCAATATATATATCTATGGCAAGATCCATGTCTAGGGAAGATCCATTTCATATATATATATATATATATATATATATATATATATATATATATATATCAACTACGCTCACTATGGGCGGTGCAGACTCTGGAGGGGCTCCTTCAGTCCAAGAGCTATAATAGCCAGATCCAAGCATAAATAAATAAACATAACTATCATCAGAATCTCCAGTCTCTCGGGCTCTCAATAACATGAAACATCAATCTGACATGATGATATGAAGTATCAATGAATGATAACAGAGACAGAGATATGATATGCAAGTGATAGATATGATTCAGTACAAAATTATAAGTTTAAACAAATAGTTCAACAATAATACGACCCTGTGGGTCCCAAAATATATCGGCGCATAGCCAAATCATGATCTTTAACATGAGTCTCAACTCAATTTCTCTAACACGTGGAGGACGTGCGGATAATGACATTTTGTTTAATTATGCAACTCCACATAATCAACTAAGTCACAATTTCTATGATACACGCTCGCACGCCCGTCACCTAGCATGTGCGTCATCTCCAAACAATTCATACAACATGTAATTCAGGGATTCATACCCTCAGAACTAAGTTTAGAAATGTTACTTACCTCAACAAGACGAACCCAACGTTGAGCAAGCTAATCAATACTCAGAAAATTCCATTCCGCGTGTATCCACCTCTGAATGCCTTCTTGTCTCCTCAATTAAATGCCAACGATCCGAAACTGAAATTCACCCCTTAATGATACTACAACGATCTACTACACTAAGCAACTTTAATCTATAATATCAACATCCTATGGGACCAACATTAGTAACCAATTCCATAGTTTAGGCCATTTAGATAATTTACCAAACACCTAGTGGGCATATATTTATACATTTCTTAACCATAGAATTAGTTCTTTCAACTACCATCATTTACCAACAATTTATCCCACCATTATTCTTTAACAACTTATAATCCTAACATCACATGTGTGACCAACCATTCTCACCCAACCAACAACATTTCATCAAATAATCACTTTTCAGTTTCTACAATGGGTATTCATTTAAATTGAGAATTTATAGCTTCCAAACACTATACCATTAGTTCCAATACTTGATTCATACTCATATTTCCATAATAAATTCATACATGTATACATAATACTCTCACACCCAATAATCATACTTCTTATGACCTACTTTTAATCCAAATCCCGAAATTGAAAACTAGGGTATGGAACCTTACCTCTTTGATGAAGATCTTATAATTTGCTTCTTTGATTCTTGGAGATTGGTGCAAGATTGGATGATTAGAATGTTAAGTTTACTTCTTCTCTCTCTAAAATGCTCTTACATCTTTCTAAAATATCAGGTTTTAGCTCAAACATGACTTAACCCCTCTCCCTACCCGGTGTTGGGGGTATTAAATGAGCTCATACGTGCGCGGCCGCGCACCTGGGCAAGTGGCCACGCATCCGGCTGCGCACCTGAGGCAGAAAGTCTCAAATATGTGCAGTCGCGCATCTGGGCGCGCATATGAGGGCGCGCATATGACACAGGTCCAATAAAATGGTCATAACTTTCTGTATACATATCCAAATGATGAACGGTTTGATGCGTTGGAAACTAGACTCAAAGGGCTTTACATCATATAACTATTCATATCATGAGAGTTATGCTCGTTTGAAGTTAGATCTTGTGCGAACGCACTTGAAACTTTATCCCATCATATAATTTTCAACTTGACTTAGCCTTAGGGATCTTCTTAGACCCTAAACCATTCTTAATGCACCTCATACATATATTATCATGATCAATTAATATCATTCAAATTACCAGTCTTGTTCATACCCGAATTGATATATTTAGCACCCGCCAATCTTCTTAATGGTCTTAAAACACTTAGAAATTTTTTGGGGTGTTACATTCTCCCCCACTTAAGAACATTCGTCCTCGAATGTTTTTCAAGTCATTATTAGGCACAATATTATCCTCTTTTCACCTTAACCATCATCTCTAATCGTTCTTGACTTCATATAGATCTTAGATATTCTTCCAACATTTCAACTTCCTTAAGGCCCCAAAATTTGGCTAACTCCCAAATTGTTCAGAAATTTCGGCAGAGTGTCCTCTATAATTGGGCCTAACCACCTGCCAGAGAATCACCAAAACCAGTCCTAACAACATATTCATGAACCAACGACGCAACATAACATTAAAATAATGCCAACAGTGGCCTCACGACCAGTATACTACTAAAAAGAAACACCTTTAACATCAGCTATACAGTTGATATATAATTCATAGAAGGTAACTCTTAGCATTTTTCGTAGAACACAACTTTATAAATACATGATTATTCAAACAAATGAGGGTACTTCTTCTTCATTTCTTCCTCGGCTTCCCAAGTGGCCTCTTCAACCTGTTGGTTTCGCCATAACACTTTTACAGAGGCAATTTCTTTATTTCTCAACTTCCGAACCTGCCGGTCTAAAATGGCCACCGGCTCCATATCATAAGTCAAATTACTGTCCAGCTGCACTGTACTGAAAACCAAAATATGAAATGGATCCTCAACATACTTTCGGAGCATGGACACATGGAACATTGGATGAATACATGATAGACTAGGTGGCAAGGCAAGTTTATAAGCCACCTCTCCAATCTTCTTAAGTATTTCAAAAGGCCCAATATACCGAGGGCTTAACTTGCCCTTCTTCCCGAACCTCAACACACCCTTCATGGGTGAAATCTTGAGCAGAACCTTCATACACTGCTGATAATAAAAGGAAACACGCGAAATCTCATAACCACTTGTTAGATCAACAAGTCATGGAGCTCTCTCGCCCCAACCAGAACCATAATCGCTTTCTAAGTCGACTTTTAATATTATCCTTCCGAATATACTGTAATCAAACCTGATAGTACCTATTCTAGGTCCAATGACCATATATTATTAAACATAACTATCCCACTGACATGCCACACCAATACAACTCAAGCCACAACTGCGCAACCTTGTACCCAAAGTGGAAGATGTCTCAAAGTAGAGAACCGTATTGCAAGTTCAACAAGCACTACCACAACTGCAATGCTATAAGCTCATTATATATAGTAGAACCAAGACACACGAATTTAATAAGAGTAACCAGCTCTTCTAGAGAGTCATCCACTCTACTCAAATCTCAATTGCATTGTCCAAGCGGGCCGAACGACCTATGCCCCATTAGCACAATAACACCCAAAGAAATAATCCACACCTGTAAGCAACCGATTGAATCCTTTTTCTTGGTACGCTACATTCATCATGAACAGCAACCCTAGACCATTTCTAAGACTCCCATATATCAATAAGGTGTAATACATCATGCATCCAGAAATTCCTTACTCAGGTCATCCTCAAAAACAACCTCTGTGAGTCATACCTGACCCACAAGTATGCCTCAGACCGAAACCTATACAATACATAACCATGCAATCAAATCGCCGACGGCAAACTCCCTCACATGTCTCAAAGCCATATAACAAAATATTCGATAACTCACAATACCCATATTCTATTACTACCATAATCCCGCACTAAGATTCAACTAAATCCTTCATAAACTCACGCAACACAAACCATATAATACCTCAGATCATCTGCTAAGCTTGCATTCATCCTCATGACAGTCAAGTCAACTTCCTCAAGCGATCCAAACTCAAATTGCAACACATAAAACTCACTGGTATATAGAAACTCTCCACATAATTATCTTAAGAGTCACACAACTTCAAAACATCTCGCAGAAGATAACCCACCTGCTTAGCCTCAATCTGGCATCTCTCTATGCCTTTTCTTGGCCACAACCACTATGCACTCACTAGATCTTCCCGAGTCTGAACTCATCAACAAGACATGAGAATTTACTTTGTTCCACAAATAAGCAACATGAAAGAATCCCTCAAAACACTCATAACTCAAGACTGTACATCACATCAAGACAGAAATCAAGCACCCAATAGTCCTTTTTCAATCCCAAGAACCCTTCTCGCCATATCTAAACCATTTAAACGCATACCGCAATCACGTCATACTCAACATATAGCCATCCAACCACTTACTGAGCCATCAATCCCACTCCTAGGGAAACAACCAAACATATGAGTCCAAAGCACGTAGTCACGCAACTGAAACTACTGAGCCTACATTGCGGTCTAAACATAGCCTTAACTCCTCCATACTGGCCCATCACCAATACTCAGAAAAATGCATCTCGAACCTAATCCGTGAAAATCACAAGTTGTCGATGCACAGTTGATACCGAGCGCTTACATATGCATACGAGTAAGTGGAAGGAATTCAAAGAGATACACTTCAAGCTGAATCAATATCGCATGATAAGGAAAGAAAGATGGGAAGTTTATCCTAAATGCCCTGTAACCTCTCAAAGATAGGTATGGACGTTATCATACTGATCTGCAAGACTCTACTAGACACTTGCTCATGACTCGTAAAACCTATAAACCTAGAGCTCTGATACCAACTTATCACGATCAAAAATCTAACCCGTCATGATGGCACCTAACCTAACCCGCTAGGTAAGCCAAATAACAATAAAACATAACATAATGATAATGATAAGAGTCAAACAGGAAATAACTGAATTTTATACAAGTCCCCAAGGACTGGTAGTACAAGTCATGAGCTACTAAGACTTAGATTTTACAAAACTGAACTAAAATAATTACACCATCTGTTTAGAATGTAAATGAACAAAATTCGAATCTAAAGCTACCGAGGACAAGTGATAGCCATAACTGGAACGCAGGTACATCTTCAGTGTCAACCCACGCCATACACAACAGCATCAACACAAAGATCTGCATGCAAGGCGCAGAAGTGTAGCATGATTACAACGACCCCATGTACTCTATAAGTATCCTAACTAACCTCGGCGAGGTACAAGAAGCAAGAAATATAAATGATACTCACCAATGCCTGTACAGTACATAATTTCAACAAGTACAAAATAGATATATGATCAAATCAGGAAAACCTCAGGTATAACCGCCTTGATGCTCAAAATTCTTTGTTTTAAAGTATTTTACTCGGTCAACAATCCAGCATATAAAGAAGGTATGCAAGTAAAGCATGCAACAATCAAGGAAATTGCAAATAAGGGTGAAATGCATAACCAAATAATAGTCTGTTGTGGCACACAACCCGATCCAATAATCATAAGCTAATAAGGCCTATTGCGGCGTGCAACCTGATCTAATAATAGTAACCAGCTCTCCAAGAGCTCACATCAACTATAAATCTGTCGGTTTCTCACAATTTGCGTGTACACCATCAAGAGAGAAACATGAGAGGGTGACCCTAAGGTAATGGATCCTTATCCACACGCAAGCACGTCCAATTCAAAGTACTACTAGCCCGACGTGGTCCTAGGCTCAATATCATAATCTGCCCGGCTGGTCATAGGCTCAATGTGATAGATCCGCCCAGTGTGGTCACGGGCATAACAATACAATTTGCCTGGCATGGTCACAGGCATAAGAACACAATCCGCATGACATGGTCACAAGCATAACAACAATCCGCCCGGCATGGACACAGGCATAACAATGCAATCCGCCCAGTGTGGTCACAGGCATAACAACACAATCCGACCGGCGTGGTCACAGGCATAACAACACAATCCGTCTGGCGTGGTCACACGCATAACAACACAATACGTACGACGTAATCACAGGCCTCCAGTCCAATCATATCACACAGGAGCAAAAAAACAATAATACATATATGTGATGAATAAATAACAAATCTCATGCTCCCGGGCTGGTATAATCCCAGCACATGTTGCTTCTGCGACACCAAAACTCGCTTTTGTGATTGCGATTCTGCGCTACAGTTGTCGCACCTGCAGCCCCGCAGATGCGCCTACATTCCACATCTGCGACCTTTTCGCCCATTGTCCATTTTCGTTTCTGCGATCACAATGTCCGCATCTGCGGCCGTGCTTCAGCGCCCAAACTTCCGTACCTGCGGACTCTGCTCCCAGGACACAACTTTCGCTTTTGCTACTCTTTTGCCACTTTTGCGGCTCCGCACCTACGCCCATGGCTCTGTAGGTGCGGTCACACCAGAATCCCTGCCAAACCAGCATAGCCAAAATGATCTATACCTCGTCCAAAACTCATCCGAGCCCCTCGGGACCCCGTCTGAATATACCAATAAGCCCCATAACATAACACAGACCTACTTGAGGACTCAAATCACGCATAACAACACCAAAACCATGAATTGCGCCTCAAAACAAACTTTTGAACTTTCAACTTCTAAAACTCATGTCGAACCATATCGAATCAACCCGGAATGACCTCCAATTTTGTACACAAGCCTCAAATGGCATAATGAAGCTATTCCAATTTCTAGAATCATAATTCGAACCCGATATCATTGAAGTCAACTCCTGGTCAAATTTATGAATATTCTAAACCTTCAAATTTCTAACTTTCATCAAATAGTGCCAAAACCTTCTAGAAATATCCAAATATAAATTTGAGAATTAGTCCAAGTCCAAAATCACTATCCATATCGAACGGAACCATCAAACCTCCGATACGGGGTCAAATATATAAAAGTCAACCTTGGTCAACTTGAAACTTCAAACATGAAATTCATTCTTCCAAACTAATACTGAATCACTCAAAAACAAAAAATGACGATCTATACAAGTCATAATACATCATACGCAGCTACTCACCCTCAAACCACCGAGCTAAGTTCAAATTCTCAAAATGATCGGTCAAGTTGTTACAATCTGTTTCTTATAAATAACTTTGCTCGTGAGGTCAATGTTGGTTTCTCCTTCTGTTGATCGGGGTATGGTTTTTCTCCTTCAATTGATTTGGATTTAGTTGTACCTCTATAGTATTCTTCCCCTTCTACTCCGCTTGATTCACATTCTCTCCATTTTTCTACTCACCACCAGCTGAGTTGATTGGACTCAAGCTTAGGGTTCGTGTGAATTCAGCTGCCAGTTTTACAATCCCAGACATTTGTTGTGGTTTCTCAATCGTCTCAGGAACACACTCTATTGTGCCAGAGTTTCTCAAATTTCTGGCAAAGATTGAGGAAGATCCAATTTCCTTCAAACATTGTTCCATTAGTGTTGATTCCGTCAGAATTTGCGTAATAGCATACTCTCTCTCTCTCTCTCTCTCTCTCTCTCTCTCTCTCTCTCTCTCTCTCTCTCTCTATATATATATGACTAAATCTTAAACTCAAAACTTTTGTCTTCGTGGTTATCTATTAGTCAAGGTCAAAGAATATCCTCAGATCATTGGTTATTATGCAAGTTTCTTAGTATTAAACATGGGAAGTAAAATTTATTAACCTATATTTAATTTGTTGAATGACTGCAATATTGTGTTTGATATTTTTTCTTTTCTTTTCTTTTAAAGCAAAGAATAAGGCTCTTGTTTTAAAATGAAACATAATTAATATTTTTGTTTAGTTTGTTCTCTTCTAGTAATGTAAATACATAAAAAAATATTTATCTACATTTTTATGGAAATAGACAGATGTATGACCTATACACGTAAACAACTCGTACAACATCATGGTAAGATATAGTCATAAAGGAAGGTTGGTCTTGTGCAACACTTGGAAGGGTCGCATACTTATCTTTAAATTAAGTGAGTACATATTGTGCGTAGGACAATGGTACAACAACATGGGCTGTAAAATAATTGCTTGCTGGCATGGCCGCTACCTGTACACATGCACTATGCGCATTGCCTGCATAAGGGCGTAGGTACTGGGTACTAGTAAGGCTATATAGACACATGCACACTTGTCACCTGGTGCAGCCAGAACCATGGCTATCCACGACACTAGGTATTAAAAATCTTACCTAGACGGCATCATGGGGTATGGCCAAGGGATCATGGAGCATAGCTGGAAAGTGTATCAAGACAACATATACGTGCAAACATATACATGTAGGGGTGGAGTTGTGTATTATGTTGTGCATCTAGGTCAAATATTTCTTATTACTAATATATATTAAACCTTGAATATGTTGACACTATTTGAAGTTGCAGTCCAGCAACAAGAGTCCATCAATGGGAATCAAATGTTCTTCTTTCTTTTACTACTTGTTCATACATAGATTCTCGAATCCATCAATGGAGTTTGATAAAAGTACAAATTGGGCGTCCATGGCATAAATTGACTTGGTATCAGAGCACAGGAGCTTCCGATTCAATCGTTTCTGTCATCTCTTAGTCTAACAGAGTTTTTCGATTTGCCCTAATTTTGATCAATCTGTGCGGTGTAAGCTTCGTCTCACCTTCAATTTTAGGTTCCTGATTCTTCACTTCTCATTTCACTGTTTATCTCTTCAAAATTCATTATGGTTGTTGTCGATCAAAATGATGCGACTGGTACTACCACAAATGTCAAAATTATTGTTAATTCTGGGATGGATCCCAGCGGTCCTCTCTGCTTACATTCATCAGAAAATCCTGGAGATATGCTAGTCAGTGTGGCCTTCAGTGGAATTGGATATATATCCTAGCGACATATAGTTTTGCGTGGCCTATCTTTTAAGAAGAAATTTATTTTATCAGCGGAGAATTTCAACGTCCTAATCCTCAGTCACCTAAGTTCCGACAATGGGAACATTGTGATGATATGGCAGAAGATAGCAGACAATGTAGAATATGCTAGCAATGTTGTTGAACTGTAGAAAGAATTAGAAGATCGATGTGAGCAGACTAATTGTGCGAGGTTGTATCAAATCTAGAAGGAAATCAATGACTTGTCCCAGAGAGTCTTGGATATCACTAGTTATTACACTCAACTGATGAAACTCTGGGAGGAGTTGAGTACCTTGAGTGCAAAAACACGGTGCATCTATCAATGCACTTGTGGTGCTAAAGAAAATATGCATAAGGAAGAATAGGATGAGAGACTAATCCAGTTCCTCTTGGGGCTAAATAAAGTTTACACAACAGTGAGAGAGAGTATCCTCATGATGAATCCTCTTCCCTCAATGGCACAAGATTTTTCTTTGCTCATTCAAGATAAGAAGCAGTGAGAAATGAGACCTTCCAACCAGATGGTTGCAGAATCTATCTCTCTTCATGTTAATACCTCAAGGAATGCCAATAATCTCATAAACAATAATTTCAGAACCAACTACACTTCCAATGCCAGATTTCCAAACACTTGTCCTAGGACATACTAAGGACAAGTGTTTTAAGCTTCATGTCTATCCTCAGACGTCAAGAAACGATCAAAATTTCAAGTTTAATAAGAACAAAAGAATTTTGACCAATGCACACTTCACTTCCCTTGAAAAGAGGAGTTTTGGCCCAAGGATGAAAGCCAAAATCTGAATCTGTCTAAGGAACAACATCGTCAATTACTTAACATACTTCAACATTTTCATGCTAACAGTGGAGGAGAAAGCTCAAAGAGTACAAACCATGGAGCTGGATCTATAAACCTTGTTGCAGGAGCTATGAGGTTTGCAGGTTTGATAACTTGCTCATCCTCTATTGATTTTCGAAAACTATCTTGTAGATGTTTCAGAACTTGGACTGACACATGGATTTTAGACTCAGGAGCCTCAAACCACATGACATTTAATAAATCTTCATTGGTTGATGTTAGACTCATACCTTATCCTTTATTAGCCACTCTCTTAAATGGTTATAGAGTTAAATAAACAGAAACTGGTAGTGCGTCTCTTGCTCCCCAGATTACTCTACACAAAGTCATGTTTGTCCCTTCCTTCAAGTTTAATCTCATCTCTATGTCTTCTTTAACTACACAACTTAAATCCTTAATAGCCTTTACTGATACGTGTTGTCTACTATAGGCCCCTTCAATGAAGAGGCCTCTAGAGATTGGTAAAATCATAGATGGGTTATATCTCCTCTATTCTCTTTTCTTAAAGAATGTTAGTATTATTTTTGAATCTACTTCTTCTATTTCATGTGTTCCATGTCATGCTTATGATGTAAACAGCTCACAAAATTCTGCATCTAGTGCTTGTGATTAGAGTTTTTCACAGTGTCATTTCCTCTCAAATGTAAATAAATCCATCTCCAATAAGACACCTGATTGTGATTCCTATTCCTTCTTGTCTCATGGTAATAATGTCAATGTATTGTGGCACAATAGATTGGATTATGTTCCTTTTGCTAAAAAGAGAGGCATAGTCACTATTCATGTTACCTTTTCTACTAAACAACCTTTTCTGTGTTTTATCTGTCCCATGGCCAGACAAACACGGTTATCTTTTCCTCAAAGGGCCAGCAATACTAAACAAATATTTGACCTCTTACGTGTTGATTTGTGAGGACCCTACCATATCTCTACACTAGACAATTACAAGTACTTTTTAACCATGGTAGATGATCATAGCAGGTCCACATTGACTCATCTCCTATCTAGTAAATGCAATGCCATGCAGATTCTTAAAGCCTTCATTTCCTTTGTTGAGATCCAATTTCACATAACCATTAAGTTAGTCAAGTCATACAATGGTTTGGAATTAACTAATGCAGAGGCAACCTCCTTCTTTTAAACCTAGGGTATTGTCCACCAAAGAACCTGTCCATACACACCACAACAAAATGGTGTGGTTGAAAGAAAGCATAGGTATCTCCTTGAGACAGCCAGAGCACTTTTGTTTCAATCAAAGTTACCTATAAAGTATTGGGGAGAATACATTTTGACAGCCACATACCTCATCAACAGACTACCTACTACCTACCTAAAACATAAATGCCCTTTTGAGCTTCTATACAAAAAGAAATCAAATTATTCTCACTTGAAAATTTTTGGTTGTCTGTGCTTTCCCACTATACCAAAAATAGATAGGGATAAATTTGAGCCCAGAATTGTGCATCATGTCTTTGTTGGATATCCATTTGAAATCAAGGGATACAAGGTGTTGAATTTGGAAACTAGAAAAATCCACATATCTAGAGATGTGACCTTTCATGAGGATGTCTTCCCCTTTGCTATTCCACCTATTACAGGTTCATTTCCTTCAACTCTCCACTGAATTCCTTTCATCACTGACTTACACATTATTGTACTCAATCCATAACAGATAATCTACCCATCATAGACAATGTTGGTATTGCACATGATGAATTCTCATCTGATCCTTTTGCACATTCTCATCCAGAGCAACAACATTCTAACTCTCCTGTAATCTCCTCACATAATTTATCTGACACCATTTCAAAAAATGCCTCACTATCTCTAGAGCCCAAGAGGTCTGGTAGACAACAATAACTACCTGCTCACCAACAGGATTATGTCTACTCCATACCTCAGCTGAAATCCATTCCTATTACTCTGTCTAATGCTCAACCAATTACTTCCACTTCCCTTAATGCTTTATTTTCCTTAAATAGTCATATTTCTCCTGATTCTCTAGTCCATGATAGTCAATTACTTGTAATGAATGTCTGCAATGACGATGAACCATATTAATATGAGGAAGCTACACTTAATCCTATTTGGCAAGCAGCAATGACACATGAGTTTGAAGTCATGCATCCCAACCACACATGGGATGTTGTACCATTGCCAAGTGGTAAACAGGTTATTGGCTGCAGATGAGTGTATAATATAAAGCACAAAGTTGATGGAACAGTGGAGAGATTCAAAGCTAGGCTAGTGGTAAAAAGGTATACTCAACAAACTGGTATAGACTACAAAAAGACCTTCAATCCTATTGTAATGATGACAACAGTAAGAGCCCTTATAGCAACATTAGTAAAGAAGCAGTGGCATATCTTTCAATTGGATGTAAACAATGCATTCCTCAATGAATACTTTCATGAGGAAGTGTACATGCTGATGCCACCACGACTAGAGAATGACTCTCCAGGCTTATTTTGTAAGCTAAAAAAGTCCCTGTATGGTCTTAAACAGGCAAGCAGGCAGTGGTACTCTAAGTTGACTGAAGTTCTATGTTCAAGGGGATATGTGTATTCCCTGAACGACTACTCACTTTTTTATAAGAAGACAAATGTGATGGCTCGATAGGTCATTTTGAGTTTTAGCCTTTATTTCTGTATTTTGAAACCTCGAATAGATCCATTTAATGTTTCTTCATTTGCGTGCGTAATCCGTGTCTTTTTTCAGAAACTTTTTATATGAAAAAATGAAGAAAATGTGATTTTTAGCCTTGAAAATGATTTAAGTTGACTACGATTAATATTTTATATAAATAAACTCGGATCAGTATTTTGACAGTCCCGGTAGATCCGTATTATGATTTACAACTTGGACGTATGACCAAAATTGAATTCAAAAGTCCTTAACTTGATTTAACGTGATTAGTTAAAAACTAGTAATTTGAAGGTTTAAAGAATTTTTAAGTTTGACTGTAGGTTGACTTTATTGCTACCACGTTTGGATTTCAGTTCAGGAACTTGGTATAGGTTTATTTCACTATTTATGACTTGTTTGCAAAAATTGGTGCAAAACAGAGTTGATTTGACGTGATTCGGACGTCCGGTTGTAAATTTGAAAGTTCTTAATTTTTTTTGAAAATTTCATATATTTTGATGTCCGAATCATGGTTCTAGGTGTTATTTTGGTGTTTTGATCATGCGAGCGAGTTCGTAGGATATTATTACAGTTGTGTGCATATTTGGTTTGGAGCCCGAGGGGCTCGAGTGAGTTTTGGATAGGCTACGAACCATTTCGTACTTGGGAGATTGTTGGTTTCAATGATTTCTGGTGTCTGGTTCTTTGCTCTTTGCGACACAGAAGCTACTCATGCGATCGCGAAAGGTAACCTGGCTGGGGTGAGATTTCTTTTATGTGAACGCGAGGTTGAGGTCGCGAACGCGAAGCAGTGGTAAGATCACCCTTCGCGAACGCGACCAATACCACGTGAACACGCTGGGTAATGGGTCTGGAAGGGGGGTCTGTTGGGTGTTCTATGCGAACGCGTACCTTGGGACGCGAACGTGAAGGCCAGGGGGAAGGACCATCATGAACGCGATGAACATCTCGCAAACATGAAGGCCGGTTGGGACGCAGTGCTTCGCTCTCGCGTCAAGTCCTTCACGAGCGCGAAGAAGACGTGACGCCTAGTATTTAAAACTTCTAAAAATTGGGATTTAACCCATTTTTCACCATTTTCTAGTTTGAGCTCGGCCTAGAGGCGATTTTGAAGAGAAATTTTACCCCAACTTCATAGGCTAATAGATTTTAACTTGTTTTCTTTCATTTTCATCAACACCCATTGATTTTTAACCTTTAGTTTAATCTTTTTCATGGTAGAAATTAGGGATTTAGGTAGAAATTGAGGTTTTGAAAAATTGAGACTTAGACCTCAAATTGAGGTCAGATTTAGAAACTAATTACATAACCGGGCTCGGGGGTGAATGGGTAATCGGGTTTTGGTTCGAATCTTGGGTTTTGGCCCAAGCGGACCCGAGGTTGACTTTTGTTGATGTTTTTTCAAAATTATTAAAGATTGGATCTTTTTCACCTGTGGGTAGTTTCTAAAGCTTATTTTGAATTGTTTGAACTATATTTGGTTAGATTTGATTGGTTTGGAAGTTAATTCTAGAGTCAAAGCCCTGGTTGAGCTTTGATTTGATTGCGGAGCGGGGAAAGTAGCGTGGTTAACCTTGACTTGAGGGATTAGGACTTGTTAGTCTATTTGCTATGTGTTTTATGTGTGGGAACAACGTATATGTGAGGTGACGAGTACTTATACGTTGTTATTGGGTTAAAGCATGCGGGTGGAGCTTGTTACTTTGTATTTTATTGCTTTGCTAATCATGATATCTATGCTTAGGTTAGGTTATTACTTCTTTTATTATTCGTTTCATAATTATTGCTTATTTCATAGTAGTTGAATATTTTTGGAAGTTAAAGTTGGGTATCATGGAACCATATTTGATGTTGAATTTATTCCCCACATTATTTATTACTCGAATTCATATTATCATTATTACATGGTGAGGAAGAGAGTAAAAGCATGAAGGTTGATGTCGTGCCACTTTATTTGCATTATCATGATTACATGGTGAGGAAGAGAGTAAAAGCACGAAGGGTGATATTGTGCTATTTAATTTACATTATCCTGATTACATGGTAAGGAAGAGAGTAAAAGCACGAAGGGTGATGTCGTGCCATTTCATTCATATTATTACTACATGGTGAGGATGAGAGTAAAAGTACGAAGGGTGATGTCATGCCATTATATTCAAATTCTTGAATGTTGAGGACGAGAGTAAAAGCACGAAGGGTGATGCCATGCCATTTTCATATCATTGGTTTATCTGATTTCATTGGTTGATGATTTACTTGGCTATTTTGTGATTTCATACCTGTCGCAGCTATTATATTTGCCCCCTTTTGTATGTCCCCTCCCAGTTTGTACATTATCATTCTCTATTATTATTGCTGCTTTATATACACTTGTATAGGTTTATCTACGTAAGTGTCTTGTTACAGCCTCGTCACTACCTCGTCGAGGTTAGGCTCGACATTTACGGAATACATTGGATCGGTTGTACTCATACTATACTTATGCAATTCCTGTGCAGATACTAATATTGGTCCCAGCGATGCGTGAGGTGCGTCAGCTCGGATCATTGTATACGAAGACTCGAGGTAGATCTGCTGTCGTCCGCAGACCTTGAAGTCCCCTTCATTTCCCCACTTTTACTGTTCATTTCTTTCGAACCAGTTGTATTTATTTCAGACATTGCTTATAGACTTCTAGTTGCTCGTGTACTCGTGACTCAAGATTTCTAAGAGTAGATATTATCACGTGATTTATATCAGTACTGTATTAGACTGGGTTTCTATTTCTCGTTGTATATCACCATTATGTTTTTAACTATTAGAATTGGTTATTTTATTATCTCACGTCGGCTTGCCTAGTAAATGGATGTTAGGCCACATCCCGACTCCGAGATTGGGATTTCAGGTCGTGACAACAGAATACTCTACAATTTATATAGATGTATATGTAGATAATGTTATCATCACTGGAACAGATCTTTTAGAGATTGTTCAGATCAAACACTTTATACATGATCAATTTAATATCAAAGATCAGGGAAGGTTGCATTACTTCCTTGGGTTGGAGGTCCTATATATAGTTGATGGTGTGATAATTTCTCAAAGAAAATTTGCACTGGATATTCTTAAAGAATATGATTTTCTCTCTTACAGTAGCGTTTTTACTCCTCTTGATCCCAATGAGAATTTGAGAGCTAAAGAGGGAGCGGTATTACCAAATCCTACATACTATAGGAAACTGGTGGGAAAATTGAATTTCCTTATCAATACCAGATTGGACGTAGCTTTCAGCGTGTAGTATCTCAGTCAATTCATTCAAGATCCTAGGGAGCCACATTTGCAAGCAACTTTTTATTTGCTTAGGTACTTGAAGAATGATCCAACTCTAGGAGTTATTCTATCTAATGATTCTGACTGCAGCCTGAAAGGTTATTTTGATTCAGATTGGGCGGCTTGCCCAAAATCTAGGAGGTCAGTCACTGGATATGTAGTCTTGCTGGAAAATAGTCCAATATGTTGGAAATCCAAAAAATAAGAAACAATCTCTTTATCTTCAGCAAAAGCAGAGTACAGGTCCTTGAGAAAGGTCGTTGGGGAGCTAACTTGGTTGTGTAGCCTTTTTGATGAGCTCACTATCCCTTATCCTTATCCAGTCTCAGATTTTTGTGATAGCCAATCTGCTTTGCACATAGCCAAAAATTCTATTTTTCATGAACAAACTAAGCATATCGAGGTTGACTGTCATTTTATGCGAGATAAGCTTCAAGAAGGATTGATTTATCTGCATCAGACTGCTATTGGTGCCCAGTTAGCAGATGTCCTTACCAAAGCCCTCACTAGTGTGAAACATTCTGCAATATTGAGCAAATTGGGTGTGAAAACTTCACCTTTAGCTTGGGGGGTATTGAGATGTATTGTATTTATCATCGTTTGTACATATTCAGATTTAACTCTAGTCCTTGTACTCATAGCTTCAACAATTATGTAGATTAGTTAGTTGATTAGCTCTTACTTAGCTGTCAAGTAGTTAGAGTTAGTTAGTGGTTATGTTCGCGTGTATATATACATCACAACCTGGTAATATTGAAACAACACGATTCATTCTCTCTTTTGGAAATCAAATGTTCTCCTCTCTTCTACTACTTGTTCATACGAAGATTTTAGAATCCATCAATGGAGTTTGATGAAAGGACAAATTGGACGTCCATGGCATAAATTGACAGTTCTTTTTCTGGAAATGTCACGATCCCAATTTCTTTCTGTATGATGTCCTGATGGCACCTAATCTCTACGACTAGGTAAGCCTAAATTTAACAATAACCTGACAGAAATAATTAACAAAATACTAAAATAAGTCTGATAAACTGATATAATATCATGAAATAGAATCTCAATAATACACTCCCCAAAATCGGTGGAACTGAGTCATAAGCTCTATAGAGTAAGCTAAAATGTCTACTACATCACTGTCTGAATGAAAATAGAATAGGAAGTAAAGATATAGGAATGTGACTCCGAGGCCTACGGATGCCAAGCAGGCATACCTTGAAGTCTCTGTAAAGCAGCTAACAGACGATCACTAACGTCAGACACGAGCAGACGTACCTGGATTTGTACAAAAAGATGTGTAGAAGTGTAGTATGAGTACACCACAACGGTACCCGTCACACCCCTTTTTTTTACCCCAAAAGATAATGTATTATGGATTATTGTGGGTTAAAGAGTTTTTTCAATTAAAATAATAAATTTGAGTAGGAATTATTTTATTTACAGAGTCGCCACTTGAAATTGAATTTTGGATATTTCAAGTCACCTATTATTTGAATCCCTAGTCAAAGGAAAGTTTGACTCCTATTGGTCTGCGAAAATAAAGTTCGGGTAAGGAATTCCGTTGACCGGGGAGAAGGTGTAAGGCATTCCCCGAGTCCTGTGATTCTAGCACGGTCGCTTTATTGACTTAAACTTGGCTTGAATTAATTTTGGACAAACTATGATTTATACGATTTTCATGTTTTTTCCTATGTCCTCTTTTATTACTTGATTATTAAAATTATTAAAAAATGACTTGAATTATATTAAATTGTCCTAACCGCACCACGCAAGAGAATGTGCGACCGAGACGAAAAAAATTATAGCGCACCTAATGTTTGTCTAACGCTTAAATTAATTGAAAATAATTAAAAACTTTTAACTGAAAAAAGAAGAAAGTAATTTTTAAACTTATTTAGTTGAGTTATTATAACGATAAAAAAAAAATCTGATTTGCATTGTTGAAGTTGAAAATAAATGGCACTTTGGGTAAACTTTATTTTTAAGTTAAAAAAAATAGGCTAGCTTTTTTTTTTTTTTTGAGAAAAAGGACTGAAACTTCTGTCTAAGCCCCATTTCATAATGGACTAATCATAATATTCCAACATTAACTAGTATAATTGTTGTGATTCTAAACTAAATTATTTACACAAAAGCGCATCAATATTATAATCCAATTTTTGAAGGTCCTGAATAAACTGAAACAACTAGGCACAAACTCATGAGATGATGATTATAATTCCAGCCTCAAGGAAAAATCACTGTCTTGCAAAGAAAACGATACCACTATTTTTGATAAAGTGAAATTATTAAAGAAAAATAGTAATAACATAGATCCCTACACAGGTGACAAAAGAAAGAAAAATATGTGTGTTCATACTGCTATATTCCTAACACATCTCACATCTTATTTTCCAATTATCATGCTAGATATACTAAAAAAATAATCAATAAAAAAAAGTTAGCATCTTCCAAGTAATATTCAAACAAGTAGACATAAGCAAATAAAAAAAAAGGTTAGCATCTTCCCATTTATGTTAAAGTACCCAACTTTTAACATAAATTGGTACTTACGCAAATATCACACTTACTTGAGCATCAACACTAGTAAATAAATATTTATGTAGCTTTAATAGAAAACAACACATTGAACTTCAAAGTAACTCAGTCCAGTGAAACCTAAAACAAAATTATGTTTTTCATTTACATGCTACAACATTGATGTAACAATTATCTTTGAACAAAATCGGATATTACATGTTCCACCAATCAAACGGGTTCAAATCTTTTTTATTGTCATTAAGAATCTGCAATACAAAAGTTTAAGAGTTATCTGATTTGCAACAAAATGAAATTCAGCAGTGAACGAGCAGAAAATCAGCAACAAAGACAGCAGAAATAGCAGTAAAATGAACGTTTAACCAGCCCGAAAACCTTTGAGAAGAAACCCAGAACCAACTCTAAAAAAGACTTATACTTTTCTAAAAGTTTGCACTCTAAAAATTCACTCACAAAGCTCACAATTTCAGCTTACTAAAGGATGCTTTAGCTGCTGATTTATACTCTCAAAGTTGTGTTTTTTAGGTTGTCTGACCTCTCCTCCAAGCGTGTTAGAGTGTATCTTTCATAGGAGAAGAAACCCAGCCTTCATGATTGAAAAATATGCCCTCTTTTGACAGATTTTACAACAAAACCTGCTCTAAATATTCAAAAGACAAGACTTTTTGGTTCAAAATCTGTCCAAAAAGAGTATTTTCACCAAAAGTCTGCTCTAACTATTCAAAAGATAGACTTTGGTTCAAAAGCTGTCCAAAAGTAGTATTTTTCACCAAACAAATGACTTTTGAGTTTTGTACTCCAAAGTCTTTGAACAATAAAAAATAACCAAACAGGTACTATGTACTCAAGTATTCAGTTTTTATCACCACATAACTGAAATTCAGCTTATACACTCAAACTCAAAACAACTACGGATTAGCACAGCATAAACGAGACTAAAAATGTAATTGAACTAAGCATTCAAACGATCTAGATTGGAATGAATTCGATTTGTGCAAACTAACATGGAACAACAACTGACTTCATAAGCTAAAGCTCAAAACCGAAATTAGACGAGCATCGTTAACATCGGACGACGACATTCAACAACTAAACAATCGACTAACTAAGTAAATAATTTAACTACTACACTAAATATCATGTTTGATCAATAACAATCTGACAAACAACTAAACTAAATGGAGATAACTAATTAAATAAACCTCACTTGAAACTCTAATTAACAACAACAAACCAAAAGCGAAATATTAAACATCAAAAACTAACTTACTACTACAAAAAAGAAAAATCAGAAATTAATAAAAGGGATGACGGTTATACCTAACGAGTATGCTTGAAAATGTTCCAGCCACGAGAAGACGCCGGAGATACTAAAAGGCGGGTGCCCGACAAACAAACGTTTCTTTCGGGCAAACGCTAAAACGAAATGAGTTTCAATGTCTCGCCATAAGAAACGAGTGTTTTTGAGTAAAAAAAATAGCTTAAATGGAAGTTCGGGTCATTTGGCGTTGGTGAGGCAGTGGAGCAGCGGCGCCAGTGAGGCGGCCGACAGTGGTGGACGTCGGCATTTATAGGTGAAACTAGGGGTGAAGTGTAGGTATCGCGGATCTCTATCCATTGATGTATGTGTTGTAGGGTGGTAGTGGCCGGAGTTCTTTGATTTTGGGAAAATAGGCGGCGACTGAGGTTTCTTAGATCTAAATATCGTGAAATTTGAGCGAATTTTGAGGGATTTGGGTTGGAGATTTGGAAAGAGGAGGTTGAGAGGATTGTATGGTGCGAATTTGGGGGTGTTCGGAGGTGGGTCACCGCCGGTGGGCAATTTTCGGCGGCGGAGGAGAGGCGGCGGGTAGAGAGACGAGAGAGAGTGAAGAGAGAGGAAGAAGAAAAGAATAATGGGGGAAATGGGGCAAATTTTCAGCATTTCTAAGTCTTAAATACCTAGTTGGGAGATTGATTGTGGACCATTGGATGAGGGAGAGATGAAGGGCTGAGATTTGATCTTGGTTCACTTAATGAAATGAAAAACTATGCCATTTTGAACAAAGTCTTGGACATCCATTTTTGGACTGGGTCGGCAGAATTGGGCTAAACGATTGGGCCTGATTTGTGCATAACTCAACTGAAAATCGCATGAATCCAAACCTTTAAACCCCTTAACAAATTAATTAATAATCTAATACTAAAGTCTATAAACACACACAATAAACCTAAAAAAATATAATGTAGAAGAAATAGAAAGAGCAAAAATTAGATATTTACAGATGCCCCTCTTTGCTCGAGAACACGAAGAGTTTTCGTGCAAAGAAAGTGAATGCCATAGCTAATTTTTGTTCGTGTATCACTCCAATGGAAGCATTTTTGAAAAACATGACCAAACCTTGATTTTGAAGTTGCCTATATATCCTTGACTATAAAGTAATCAGGTCAGTATAGTTCTGGGAAAGTTTTGGTAGCTGGGACTATCGGACATTGGAGTTAAGACTGTTGCTATTGTTGTTGTTGCTATTACTGTTACTTACTGCATACATCAAAAGAAAAGAGAGGATAACTACATATGTCTCTAAGCTAAAAGTTACAAAATTCCTATCTATGTGGCTTCTGAAGTCAAATCTTGATTCTTGACTCGCTCGCTTATATTAATCTTAGATTGGATCATGATGTTCATTGAAAAGAAGTTTATGACTCAATCTCAGTTGCTTGCTTTTTGGATCAGAATTTGAAAAAATGAAACTTGAGAAGTTGGGCTGCTAACACATTATCAAAGCTAACTCCAACTATCTTGTGGTCGAAAGACTTCTTTCTTCTGATGATAAACTGAAACTGCAAGCTTCAATTGTCAGTTGTGTTCTACGGCGGGGCCTGCAAAACCATCAAAGACGAACAAAACAAACAACATTTTTCTGCCCCAGTTTGGCACTAGAAAATTTTTGTGAGTTATTAAAGAAAGCTATAAGCTATCTAATTTGTTGAAATGAAGACAACGACAGTAGTATAAACTAGCTAGAAGAGGATATGCAACCAGGGGTACCCTGTATTAAAGAGAGATAATGTAACCAAGGGTTAGCGCCCTGTATTATTAAGGAGGAATGTAACCAGGGGTTGGCGCCCTGTATCACTAGGAAGGAAATGTAACCAGGGGTTGGCGCCCTGTAACACTAAGAAGGAAATGTAACCAGGGGTTGGCGCCTTGTATTACTGAAAAGAATGTAACTAGGGGTTGGTACCTTATATTAATAAGAAAAATATAATCAAAGGTTGGTACCCTGTATTACTGATAAACTGCTGAAGCCCCTCAGGCGAAAAGGTTCTACCTGAGTTAAGCTACGTAAAACAACCTTAGCAAAGAGTACTTCTACCCAGAAATATGAGCTATATTCCCCTAGGCGAAAAGGTTCTACATGGGTTAAGCTACGTAAAACAGCCTGAGCGAAGAGTACTTCTAATCGAAAATATGAGCTGGATCCCCCTAGGCGAAAAGGTTTTACCTGGGTTAAGCTATGTAAAACAGCCTGAGCGAAGAGTACTTCTACCCGGAAATATGAGCTGGAACCCCCTAGGCAAAAAGGTTCTATCTGGGTCAAGCTACGTAAAAGAGCCTGAGCGAAGAGTACTTCTACCCGGAAATATGAGCTGGATCCCCCTAGGCAAAAATGTTCTACCTGGGTTAAGCTTCCTAAAACAGCCTGGGAGAAAAGTGTTTCTACCCGGAACTATGAGCTGGATCCCCCTAGGCGAAAAGGTTCTACCTGGGTTAAGCTACAAAAACCAATCCTGGGCGAATAGTATTTCTACCCGAAAACTATGAGCTGGATCCCCCTAGGCGAAAAGGTTCTACCTAGGTTAAGCTACGTAAAACAGCATGAGCAAAGAGTACTTCTACCCGAAAATATGAGTCGGCTCCCCCTAGGCGAAAAGGTTCTACCTAGGTTAAGCTACGTAAAATAGCCTGAGCGAAGAGTACTTCTACCCAAAAATATGAGTTGGATCCCTCTAGGCGAAAAGGTTCTACCTGGATTAAGCTACGTAAATGGTCTGTATGAATAATAGTCAATAAAAGAAAAAGGACGTTTTGCGGAATTTACCTTTTATGACATCTGTCCTTTGAGAATCACCATTCTGCACTGCTTTGTTCCGGCTTCAAACACAGAACAATTGTGAGTTTTCAAAGTGGTGGTCGGTTTTGTGGCCTTGATGCCCTGAATAGTTTGAATTAATGGCCACTGCTGTCGAAAAAACCAATTCTGTCAGTGTGGTACCGAGACGCTCGGATATTCTGTATCGCTTTCTGAAGGCCTTGACTTACAGACATTTCCCCCGACTGTTTCCATGGTACCGCTTACCCTGGTCCCTAAGGCAAGGCAATTTTCCCTTAAAATAAAACTTAGTTATCTTACACACACTACCAGTTAGTGTCCGTAGTGCTTATCAACTTTTTCCATTAAGCCAGTCTTGCTTAGGAAACCTTTTGAGTTTCTTTGAGACATTTTATTCGTCTTATCAAAAGAGATCACAGATGGATTCGTGCCTTTGTCAATGACGTATATGCCCCAAATTATGCTTGATATTACGGGAAAACTGTAGTCAGTTTTGCAGCTATTTCTTTGCTTCGCTTTTGATGCAAGATTTGACCGAAAGGGACTCAAAGAAAAATTATGGGAAAAAATAAAAGAGCAATTGAAAGTGAAAAAGGAATTGTCTCTAAACAAAAGGTGTCCTTTTCGGGGAGAGGAATAGGGAGACTTATTTGGAGGTATGTGATGACTTCAATGAATCATGACATGTATTTTTGACTGGACGCCTGATCCGTCTATGTTGTCTTATTCTCAAAATCTGTCACAAATATTCATCTTGAAACTGTCTTGGTTGTGCTTATGTTGTAGTATCGAAAACCCTCATTCGTTTAGTAGCGCTCTTTGCAGGTTTTTGCTAACTGACCTCTCTTATTTCTCTACTCACCATCTTCTTATGGTGACTTTATGGGCTTTCACCAATAAGACTCTCTCATTTCTCTGCTCACTGTCGCCTTACGGTGCTCGTACGGGTTTTCACCGATAAAAATCTCTCATGTGTTTTTGTTTTTTTTGTTTTGTTTTTGTCGCCCTTGACTAAGATACTACATGTGGCAGGTTGCCCAAAACCCTTGTCATGGTTACTTTATCATTCTTCAAAGATCGATCAGAAGGTCTTAACGGAAAAAGGTGAAAAGAACCTTGAAGTGAATTACAACTTTTGGAACCTTTTTATAGAATTACCATAAAAATAAAACAAACTTTTGTCCCAGTTTTGGAGTATTGGTGATATAGATTTTTTGTTGTGATGGGACCAAAAACTTCCGCTTTTCTTGGCCTGAAACCGAAGCCAAAAGAACCTTTGTTACTTATCAGAGAAATGGGTTCCGAAATTCCTTGCAAGGATGCCCCCAAGCCTTTTCATGGCTCATAACCTTGTCTCAGAATAAGTGCAGCCACCATCACAGATGTGGCAGAAAGACGAAGATGCAGAATGGACTTTCCTTCCTCAACATGGTCCAGAGCAACCACTTCGAAATCCTAATAGATAATGGACTCACAACCTTCTTTGGCCTCAATACACAGGATTAACGGGTCTTTATAAATAGATGACTCATCTTCTCCGTGAACAATAATTTCTTTCCTGTCATGTTCGAACTTGAGCATTTGATGCAAGGAAGATGACACAGCTCAAGCCATATGGATCCCTGTCCTTCCAAGAAGAAAGTTATAAGAGGTTTCCATGTCCACTACTTGAAAGACAATTTCAAAATCAACCGGCCCAATTGTCATGGTGAGGCTAATTTCCCTAATGGTGTCTCTCGCTGAGCCATCAAAAGCCCGGATGCGGACATTGGTGGGTTGGATTCTGTCTATATTGATCTTCATGCTTTGCAAAGTAGAGAGAGGGCAAACATATATGCTCGAGCTGCCATAAACCATGACTTGCTTTACGTAGTTCCCCTCATGTTTGACAGTTAAGCGCAAAGCCCTATTATGCTCGGCTCCTTCCTCGGAGAGTTCATCATCAGTAAAGGAGATTTCGTTCACCTCAAAAAAATTGTTGGCCATCTTGTCTAACTGATACACTGTGGTCTTCTCTGAGATATGTGCCTCGTTTAGGATCATGATTAGTACACGGGCATGCTCTTCTAAATGTATGAGCAGAGATAGCAAAGAGATTTGAGCATGAATCTTTCTCAACTGATCAATGATTCAGTAATCCTGAACTTTCATTTTTTTCAAAAGCTGTTTCGCCGCTTCTTCAGTGACTGGTTTCTTTATTGGCATTTGGCCTTCTCTAATTTGCTTGGCCTTCCTCAAATCTTCTAGAGAGTAACACCTCCCTGACGAGTAAAACCTCCAATTCTACCCACTTCTTTTATGATTTTCTTGCCTTTGTAGGTCACTACAGTTTTGTTGTAGTTCCAAGGAATGGTTTTCGTGTTTGTCACACGGGGTTGTATGGCGGGCTTGATTATGATTGGTTCTGTTATACCCTTTGTACCGCTCTGATCTTGCCTTGTGATGGGGTGGCCTCCAAGTACATACAACCTAGGGCTTGGAACACTGGATCGAACGTCTAACCTCGAGATTTTTGGAACAAATAAAGTTGCCTTCTCTGAGCACTGGGCACCTTTCACAATCAACGACACATCTCGGCGTGGACTTACTTCCAGTCCTGTTCCTTCTTGAATTATTCCCATTGTTATTCTTGCTCGACCAGCTGGCATATATTCTTGATCTCAGTCAATTATTCCCACAAAATGAACATCATTATGTGCTGGCAACGGGTTGTTTGTCACATTAGGAGGGTCCTTGCCATTTGTCACCACAATCAACTTTTCAGCGATGAGTCTTTCTATGGCTCTTTTTAGTGTCCAACAGCCATCAGTGCTATGCACCGGGGCACCTGAATGATATTCACATCTAGCATTTGCTTGAAATCCATGTGAATCGGGATGCATATGGTGGGGAGGGATGGGTCCAATCACGCCCATCTGCTTCAACTTCTGGAACAAACTGGAATATGATTCATCCAATGGAGTAAATGTTTTCACCGGTCTCTACTCTCGACCATAATCCTGCTTGGGACGAGCATTGTAAGGTGCCAAATAATTTTGTTGTTGAGGTGGGGGGATCCTAGGAGCTGGTGCCCATACCTATTGATTGGGAGGCCGAGCATAAGACTGGGCATTAAACACCTTATATTATGGTGGGCCTACAGAATACTGAGGAGCTGGCAGGGGATAATAATGTTGAGGGTAGCTGGATTACCCCTGCTGAACTTGCACATAAGGGTGTGATGCCCCTCTTTGGACTTCCCTGGTTCCCGAAGTCATCATGGACCCTTCATATCTCTTCTTTCTATTTGCCAAACTTCCCAATCCATTTTGGATTGCTTGGGTGGTGGCTTTGGGAGCAGCTTGACTTACAATTTTTTCAATCTTGAGGCCATTTGTGATCATCTCTCCTATTTTGATCGCTTCTGCAAAAGGTCTACCCATTGCGGACATCATATTCTGAAAGTATTCAGGCTATTGAGCCTCCAGAAAAATAGTAATCAACTCGTGGTTATCCATGGGTGGCTTAACTCTAGCCGTTTTCTCCCTCCACTTGATAGTATACTCCCTTAAGCTTTCAGTTGGGCTTTTCTTCATATTGGACAGGGAATTACGATCCAGCGCAATATCAATGTTGTACTGAAATTGTTTGACGAAGGCATGTGCCATGTCATCCCAAATATGCCAGTGAGAGATATCTTGGTTAATGAACCATTCAGAGGCTACTCCCACCATACTCTCCCCAAAATAAGCCATCAACAATTCTTCTTTTCCTCCTGCACCCCTCAGCTAGTTGCAGAACCTTTTCAAGTGGGCGATAGGGTCGCCGTGTCCATCATATTTTTCAAATTTTGGGGTTTTGAACCCTGGTGGCAAATGGATGTGAGAGAACATGCACAGATCACTGAATGAAATACTTTTGTGACCACCTAGTCCTTGTATGTTTTTATGTTCTGCTCAAGACTTTTTATTTTTCCGGTCATCTCATCTAGCTCACCTATCTTGGCAACCCTTTCGGTTTCCATTGGTGACTCATACTAAGGATTCTGATTGTACAGTGATGAGACCCTGAAATCCATATTTGGAAAGTAGTATTGGCCATCATAAGCCTGAGGTGGTGGCTCGTTGTTTGGCCTCATCACAGAAGGTGGTAGAGAGATTGCATATACTGGTGTGCCAGACATGACAATGGGGTTGTTTCTGACCAGCATGGCTAGAGGCCGCACATTAGAAGTACCAGGGGCTACAGAGAAGCTGTAATTTGGCACATACCCTAGTGGTAAAATGTGATCGCTCATTGCATGGAGCGGTGGTTGACTAGCTAGGGGTACGGTGGAAGTTCCCTCTGAGGGACCCTGAGGCAGAGGTTGACTGGAGACCCAAGCTTGATATACATCAGACAGTCATTGTCTCAATTGTCTTACTTCATTCGACTCTTGCTCAATTGACTGATCCTCGGAGGTTGTCACCGACCAACTCGATTTCATCATTGTTAGTCATTGCTACCTTTCCCTTAGATTTGGTAAAAATGATGTGTTACCAATTTCACCAAAAACCAACCACCTTAAGTTTACTAATTAATAGGCAACAAATGTGTTAGGATTAAGCATTTTACAGATATGAATCACACGTAATATGCCATGCGCCTAACATTATCACCGGCTCCAACATGCTTTTGGAAGGCTTTATGTTTCATTCCGGCTTATGAGGTTCCTGCTTATTGGCGCCCTTAATGTCCTCTCTCTCTCTCTCTCTCTCTCTCTCTCTCTCTCTCTCTCTCTCTCTCTCTCTCTCTCTTCGCTTTTCTTTTCACTCGCCTCATTTGGATCCCTCATTTTAGAGTCGTTGAAAAATATTTTGATCGAACTTTTTGGGGGTTGCCTACGTATCATGTTGTCACATGAATCAGATCATGACCAATATATATATATATATATATATATATATATATATATATATATATATATATATATATATATATATATATATACACACACACACATCTTTTTGGTTCACTTTCGAATTTTTCTAAAATAAAATCTTTAAATTGATTTTTTTATTCAAAACTCAAAAAACAAAATTTACATAAAGACAAACATTCAACCAAGACCAGACTCGACTTAAACAGACATTTTAAAAAAATAAATCTCAAAATACCAAAAGATTCTTACACACTCAAAAGATAACAAAAGAACAATCAAAGTGGACTGCCAACTAAAAGACCACTTTGATCTTTGCAGTAGTATCCCCCGGCATCACTGTAGTCAAGGCACTTGTTCCTGTGGTTGACCCCCAACATTGCGGTATATCCTCTCTAAATCTACAGATATATGACGGGCGACGCTCAATGATACTTTTGCAAACTGCTCAGGCATCATTCCCTGGCAACTCCTGCATGCTCGGGAGGTATATGTGTATTCCACGAGGATATTTCCCTTAATGTGCTCCTGAGCTAAATGCAACTCTTGATTTTTTTGTCCATGAGTTTCGGCTATATCTAGCACATCATGCTCGCGTTCTAAAGCCATATCTCTCTACCGCCGAACTTCTACTAACTCCCCCTCTAACTGATCTATCACCTTTTGGTAGTGATGACTTTTTATTTCAAACTTGTCTATTTGGCATTCCTTACTTGACTCAACACCTTCTAACCGATCTCTTAGACCTTGGATTAGCGGAGCAAAACTCCTGCGCTCATGATCACAAACTACCCTGAACTGGGCTTCTCTTTCTCCTTGTTGTTGAACGGTCGTGACTATGTTCTTCCCCCGAAGTCGGGGCATGACAAGTGCTTGTCTCTATCGTTCCCACTAAGCTTTCTCTTTCTTAAAAGCAACATACTGCATATCCCTATCCATTTTAATGATGTCGAGTTCCTCTTGCAGTGCTCCCAAGGTAGATTCATAATCTCTTTTCGTTTCTTCTACAGCCAGCCCAAATCTATTTCGAATCTAGGCCTCCCACTCTACGGTGCTCTTCACAATTATCCTTGGTCTATTTGCAAGAGTATCTTTATTATAGAACCACTAAAGATAAAAAGGATTCAGGTCACCCCGCTCTCGATCTGCCACCATTGTGCCATGCTCGAGTATCTTGGTGCCATTCCAAACATGTTGAGCATAAGTTTCACGAATGGGATCCTCTGATGTTGCTTCCCAGATAAAGTTTTCCATAGTCTCTACCGGGGGAACTATCTGTTTATGGCCCAACTGACGTAGAACTCTCATGGGAGCATATCGCTGATAACCCCGAAGCCCCATCAAGATCAGAAACGGATGACAAGATGACTTATAGATGACATATTCTGTGAAAAACCAAGGATAATTCCATGTGATCTGATCATTTGTTATTGAATGAAGATATTCCCTCCGGTCCTGGACACTTTCTGGAAAACTACGAATCTCCAACTCACTTTTCAATCTAGAATTATACTAGCGAACATGATTACCCCAACAAGTACGGTGATCTAACTGATAAGGATAGCGGAAAAGATGATCCATGAACCATATCTAGAGCAATAGATTGCAACCTTCAAAGAAACAATTCCCTTCCCAGCACCTGATCAAAGCAAGAAAGGTATCTGCTAACACCATAGGAAGAATGGAGGAATCATTTCTTTTCATCATGGCATTGACTATCCCACATAACTTAATGTTGATCTTCCGATCCTCTTTTGGTAAAACCATGAACCCTAAGAAAGCTACAATGAATGTTTTTCGTCCATGATCTCGCTATGTGTGTTTATTTTGTTTGTTAACGAGCTTTGTCCCATATTCAGAGAATCCCCCTTCATGTCCGTACCTGTCATACAAGAAATCTAGGTGGACCTGCCATTGCACCACATGTGTTATCTCGACGTGGCTGATCTTCATCTGCTCAAGGAACTTGGTAGTGGTGACATCCCTGAGAGCCAAAAGTTTCTTTGTTCGAGTCTTATACCCCAAATCTGTATATTCAGAGAATTCCTCCAAGGTGGGAGTCATCTCAAACCCATTGAGACGAAACACATTTTTCTTCGGGCCCGAGAAATAAACCAAAGCCTCGATGAGTTCTCGCTTGGGCTCGATCTCTATAATAACCACGTTTTTCAAATAATCTTTAATCTTTCCTTGATCAAACCCATCCATGTTGTTCCACCAACGCTTTAAAAAACTAGGTACTTTGTTGATAATCTTAAATGGCGAGTGCTCTTCTTCATCTTTCGGCCTTTTGTCAGGTCTCCTAGTAACTGAATCCATATCGTTCGTAGATAAATGACATCAAGCAGACTTTTGGATAAGACAACAGATAAAAGTCTTATGGGGAGAACACCAGACTCTAGGAGAATTACTAAGGTATCTTGCCGAGGAAACAAAAAATGATAAAAACGGCCAGACAAAAGACAAAATGATAGAAGGTGACAAAGGGGACAAGACGGTTATTTTTATGAAAACGGCTCTTCAGTACTTCCAAGAAAAGTACTAAGGTTGTCTTTGTAAAACTATTCGTACACATGGATAAGCGGAAAAAAACTATTATTAAATTTTTGTTGTTATTTTGTTTTACGAAAACAACCATTTGGTACTTCGAAAATAGTGTTAAGGTTGACTCGGCCGGAAAATAAGGGTAACACGACACAAATATGAATATAAATGACCATTTTACGTAAACAACCCTTTGGAACTTTCGAGGAAGGGTTTAAGGCTATCTTGGCAAAAATAGCCAAAAAACGGTTAAAAATGACAATAGTTAAATTGGCTATTTTTACGAAAACAACCCTTCGGCACTTCCGAAGAAGGCTTTAAGGCTTGTCCTGGCAAAAACGGTCGAATACGAGGGTAAAACGATAAAAGGTGAACAAAAATAACTATTATTTTTCAATTCCGCTCAACTAATTTTCTAAAGCCGGTCAACAATGCGAGAAAGCCTTCCAAATGATGTCGCAAGTAGCACATTAGTGAACATGATGGTCTCAAAGAGGGTACCTGTCTTATACAAACCCGACCCCTACGCTGACCTTCGCTAAGTCAAATGCACATGATGCAATAAAACGATCCTACTAGTGATAACCAGGTATGTGGCTTATTCTTCTAGGTTTTAAAAATCCTAAGGGATGATGTGTATTTAGACTGGCCATAAAATGAGCAGACAACTCGAGATGGGAAGGGGTAGTGTACCGGGAGCAATACTTCTCCGGCCTAACTACTAGACCCTTCCAGTTCTTAAACATTTGTGACTAATAATCCATCAACCAGGAGCCCAGGACCACCGGCTTTATCTAAAAAAGAATGGGGCGCGTATCCGCGATTCCCGGGGTTATAATCAGAAGACTTAGAGGGGGTGCATGAGAAGACCGTTTATATATATAGTTCAACAATGTCAAAGCGGTAAAAAGCGGACAAAGATAAGCATTCACACAGAACAAAAAACCAAAGATGCCTTGATTCAGATTTTATTTGAATACAGAGATGTGTTTGCTTGGTCTTATGATGATATGCCGGGTTTAAGTGTTAATCTAGTAGTTCATAAGCTTTCCACATATCCTGACTTTCCACCAATCCAACAAAAGCAACGAAAATTTAAAACGGACATGAGTGATAAAATAAAAGAGAATATTATGAAGTAATTGAGCGCTAATGTGGTCAGAGCCGTCCAATACACTACCTGGGTGGCAAATGTTATGCATGTGCCGAAGAAGGATGGAAACTAGAGTCTGTGTTGACTATAGAGACTTGAACAAAGTGAGTCCAAAGGATAACTTTCATTTACCAAACATCCACATCCTTGTAGACAATTGCGCAAAGCATGAGATACAATCTTTTGTGGATTGCTATGCTAGATACCACCAGATTCTAATGGACGAGGATGATGCAGAAAAGACCAATTTCACCACTCCATGGGGTACATATTGTTATAGGGTCATTCCATTTGGTTTGAAGAATGCACGGGCAACTTATATGAGGGCCATGACCACCATTTTTCATGACATGATGCACAAAGAGATTGAAGTACATGTCGATGATGTCATCATAAAGTCAAAAGACACAAGCAGATCATGTGCGCGATTTGAAAAAGTTCTTCAAATGGCTGTGAAGGTATGACCTTAAGCTCAATCTAGCCAAGTGTGCATTTGGAGTTCCATCTGGGAAACTCCTCAGTTTCATATTCAGACGGAGAGGAATCAAATTGGATCCATGGGGAACTCCTCAGTTTCATAGTCAGACGGAGAGGCATCGAATTGGATCCATCTAAGATAAAGTCCATTCGAGATTTGCCACCATCGAAGAACAAAACTGAAGTCATGAGTTTGCTCGGGAGGTTGAACTACATCAGTCGGTTCATTTCTCAGCTCACAACCACATGCGAGCCCATCTTTAAGTTGTTGAAAAATTATGTTGCTATCAAGTGGACGGACAATTGCCAAAAAGCTTTTGATAGGATCAAATATTATCTGTCAAAATCCTCTGTACTGGTCCCACCTGAACCTGGAAGGCCTTTGTTTTTGTTTCTATCGGTGATGGATAATTCCTTTGGATGCGTTCTGGGGCAACATGATGCGGCATGCAAAAAGGAACATGCAATCTATTATTTGAGTAGGAAGTTCACCAATTATGAGGGTAAGTATACCCTTTTAGAAAGGACATGTTCTACCTTGACTTGGATCACTCGGAAGATGAGGCATTATCTTTTGCCCTACACTACTTAACTCATATCCAAAATGGATCCCTTGAAGTACATCTTCCAAACGCCAATGCCCAATGGCAGGCTCGCAAAATGGAAAATTCTGCTCACAGAGTTCGACATCGTCTATGTCACTCACACCGCAATGAAAGCACAAGCCTTGGCTGATCATTTGGCAGAGAATCCAGTCGTTGATGATTATGAGTGACTGAGCACATACTTCCCAAATGAACAGGCTCAATAGAGAAAGTAGTTCCGAACAACAGCTATGCATAGAAAATGTATTTTAATGGGGCTCTCAATATCAAAGGAGTTGGGATCGGGCCAATCATCATCTCACCTATTGGAAAGCATTACCCTGCAATGGCCCGACTTCGATTCTTCTGTATCAATAATATGGCAGAATATGAGTCTTGTATCATAGGTCTAAAAATGTCCCTCGATCTGGATGTGCATGAACTATTGGTTGTAGGAGATTCTGACTTGCTTATCCGGCAAGCCTAAGGGGAATGGGAGACTCGAGATATCAAGCTTATTCCATAAAAACAATGTGTGCAAAACCTAAGCAAAAGATTCAAGTCAATCGAGTTCAGGTACATTTCCATGTTTCACAACGAGCTAGCTGATGTGTTGGCCACCTTAGCCTCGATGCTCCCTTATCCAGGAAACACTCATATTGATCCATTGGAAATCCAAGTTCGGAATCAACACGGTTACTGCAATACTATTGAGACAGAACCAGATGGCGAACCATGGTATCATGACATAAAATGATTCCTGAAAATAAGAGAATACCTATAGCATGCCAGGGAAGATCAAAAAAGAACTATAAGGCGGCTCACCGGTAGTTTCTTCCTTAATGGTGAAATCTTGTACAAAAGGACCCCATACTTGAACCTGTTGAGATGTATAGATGACATAGAAGCTGAACGGATCATGAGTGAAGTGCATTCGGGGGTATGTGGACCTCACATAAATGGTTATGTTTTGGCAAAGAAGATTTTGTGGGCAGTTGTCTTACTATGGATTGATATTGTTTCCGTTTTGTTTGCAAGTGTCACCAATGAAAGATCCATGGCAAACTGATTCACTCGCCTCCGTCAGAATCGCATCCCATGTCCTTTCCTTGGCCTTTCGTTTCTTGGGGAATGGATATTATTGGGCCAATTGAGCCAAAGGCTTCAAATTGGCATATATTCATCTTGGTTACAATTGATTACTTCACAAAGTGGGTGAAGGCGGTCACTTTCAAAGAAGTCACCAAGAAAGCAGTGGTAAACTTTGTTCATTCCAACATCATCTGTCGTTTTGGTATCCCAAAGACCATCATCACTGATAACGCAACCAATCTAAATAGTTATCTGATGAAGGAGGTATGCGAGCAATTTAAAATTTTACATCGTAACTCTACCCCTTACCGACCAAAAGCCAATGGAGTCGTTGAAACGGCAAACAAGAACATCAAGAAGATTCCCAGGGAGATGATCCAAGGGTCCAGGCAATAGCATGAAAAGTTACCTTTTGCTCTTTTGGGATACCGCACCACTACTCGCACATCTGTAGTGCAACTCCTTTTCTGCTAGTATATGGAACGGAAGCTGTAATACCGGCTGAAGTTAAAATTCCCTCTCTCCGAATCATTGTGAAATCTGAGATTGAAGACACTGAGTAGGTCAAGACCCGATTAGAAAAGCTAATGCTAACTGATGAAAAATGGCTAGCAGCAGTGTGTTTTGGCCAGTTATACCAGCAAAGAATGGCACGCGCTTATAACTTGAAAGTGTGCCCAAGGCACTTTGAGGTAGGCCAGCTCGTTTTAAAATGCATCCTTCCACACCAAGCAGCAGCTAAAGGAAAGTTTACCCCGAACTGGCAAGGACCCTACATCATCAAGAAAGTGTTATCAAAAAGGGCCTTGCACTAGGTAGATGAAGAAAGACAGGTACCATACATGACTATTAATGCAGATGCAGTCAAAAGATATTATGTTTGATATATACCCACTGCGGAACTTTCACGCATGATTTTATCATATCGAGATGATGAAGGCTATCATTGCTCACTATCCCAAATAGGTGTCACCCTTTTATTAACCCTTTTGAGACATATTTGTCTTCTTTGTTTTCCCTTCTTTAGGAACTCGTGTACTTGTAAAAGCAAAAACGAAAAGAAAAAAAAAGAGGAAAACAAATAACAAATCTTTTGAGTCAATAAACTACGTTCGACTTGATTTCGAAAGGATACGCAGACATCCTTACCCTGGGTTCGGTACCATCACAACAAAAATCCATATCCCCAATACTCCAAAACTGGGGCAGAAGTTTGTTTTATTTTTATGGTAATTCTATAAAAAGGTTCCAAAAGTTGTAATTCAGTTTAAGGTTCTTTTCACCTTTTCCCATTAAGACCTTCTGATTGATCTTTGAATAATGCTAAAGTCACCATACCAAGGGTATTGGACAACCTGCCGCATGCAGTATCTTAGTCAAGGGCGACGAAAAAAAACAACAAAAAATGAGAGTTATATCGGTGAAAACCCGTATGGGAACCGTAAGGCGACAGTGAGCAGAGAAATAAGAGAGTCTTATTGGTGAAAACCCCTAAAGGTACCATAAAGCGATGGTAAGTAGAGAAATGAGAGAGGTCAGTTAGTAAAAACCCGCAAAGAGCGCTACTAGCCGAATTAGGGTTTTTGATACTCCGGCATAAGCACAACCAAGACAGTTTCAAGATGAGCATTTGAGTCCGATTTTGAGAATTAGACAACTTAGATAGATCAGGCGTCCAGTCCAAAATGCATTTCATAATTCACTGAAGTCGGCACATACCTCTAGATAAGTATCCCTATGGCTCTCCCCGAAAGGGACACCTTTCGTTTAGACACAATTCCTTTTTCACTTTCAATTGCTTTTCTGTTTTTCCCATAATTTTTCTTTGAGTCCCTTTCGATCTAATCTTGCATCAAAAGCAAAGCAAAGAAATGGCTGCAAAACTGACTACAGTTTTCCCATAATACCGACACAATTTGGGGCATATACGGCATTGACGAAGGCACGAATCCATCTGTGATCTCATTTGATAAGACGAACAAAGTGTCTCAAAGAAACTCAAAAGGTCGCCTAAGAAAGACTGGCTTTATAGGAAAAGTTGATAAGCACTGCAGACACAAACTGGTACTAGGTTCAAGACAACTAAGTTTGATTTTAAGGAAAAATTGCCTTGTCTTAGGGACCAGGGTTAGCGGTACCATGGACATCCGGGTATGAAAATAGTCGGGGGTAATATCGAAAAGCCAGGCCTTCAGAAAGCGATACAGAATATCCGAGCGTCTCAATACTGACAGAATCGGTTTTTTCGACATCAGTGGCCATGAATTCAAACTACTCAGGGCATCAAGGCCACAAAACCAACCACCATTTTAAAAACACACAACTTTTTATTGTTTGAAGCAGGAACAAAGCAGTGCAGAATGGCGATTCTCAAAGGACGGATGTCACCAAAGGTAAGTTCCGTAAAATCTCCATTTTCTTTTATTCACTACTGTTCATATAGACCATTTACGTAGCTTAACCCAGGTAGAACCTTTTCGCCTAGGGGGATCCAGCTCATATTTCCAGGTAGAAGTACTCTTCTTTCAGGTTGTTTTATGCAGCTTAACCTAGGTAGAACCTTTTCGCCTAGGGGGATCCATCTCATATTTCTGGGGTAGAAGTATTCTTCGCTCAGGCTGTTTTACATTGCTTAACCCAGGTAGAACCTTTTCGCCTAGGTGATCCAGCTCATATTTCCGGGTAGAAGTACTCTTCCCTCAGGCTGTTTTACGTAGCTTAACCCAGGTAGAACCTTTTTTTCCTAGAGGGAACCAGCTCATATTTCGGGGTAGAAGTAATCTTCGCTCAGGCTATTTTACGCAGCTTAACCCAGGTAGAACCTTTTCACCTAGGGGGATCTAGCTCAAATTTCCGGGTAGAAGTACTTTTCGCTCATGTTACATTCTTTTTAGTAATACAGGGCACCAACCCCTGGTAATATTTCCTTCCTAGTGATACAAGGCACCAACCCCTGGTTGCATTCCTCCTTAATGATACAGGGCGCCAACCCCTAGTTACATTATCTCTCTTTAATACAGGTACCCCCTGGTTGTATATCCTCACCTAGCTAGTTTATACTACTGTCGTTGTCTTTATTTCAACAAATTAGATAGCTTATAGCTTTCTCTAATGACTCACAAAATTTTCCTAGTGCCAAACTGGGGCAGAAAAAATTTTTGTTCGTCTTTGGTGGTTTTGCAGGCCCCGCTGTAGATCACAAGTAACGATTGAAGCTTGCAGTTTCAGTTTATCATCAGAAGAAAGAAGTCTTTCGATCACAAGATAGTTGGAGTTAGCTTTGATAATGTGTCAGCAACCCAGCTTCGCAAGTTTCATTTTCTCAAATTCTGATCCAGAAAGCAAGCAACTGAGATTGAGTCATAATCTTCTTTTCAAAGAGCATCAATATTCAATCTAAGGTTAATACAAGCAAGCGAGTCAAGAATCAAGATTTGACTTCAGAAGCCACAAAGATAGGAATTTTGTAACTTTTAGCTTGCAGACATATGTAGTTATCCTCTCTTTTTCTTTTGATGTAAGAAGTAAGTAACAGTAACAGCAAGAACAACAAAAACAACCTTAACTCCAGTGTCCGGTAGTCCCAGCTACCAAAACTTTTCTTAGAACTACACTGACCTGATTCCTTTATAGCCAAGGATATGTCATCAACCTCAAAAGCAAGGCTTGGTCACGGTTTTCAAAAATGCTTCCATTGGAGTGATACACGAGCAAAATTAGCTATGGCATTCACTTTCTTTGCACGAAAACTCTTCGTGTTCTCGAGCAAAGAGGAGCAGCTGTAAATATCTAATTTTTGCTCTTTCTATTTCTCCTACATTACATTTTTTAGGCTTATTAAGTGTGTTTATAGATTTTAGCATTAGATTATTAATTAATTTGTTAAGGGGTTTAAAGCTTTGGATTAATGCCATTTTCAGTTGAGTTATGCACGAATCAGGCCAAATGTTTTAGCCCAATTCGGCCGACCCAATCCAAAAATGGTTGGGCAAGACTTGGTTCAAAACGGTATAGTTTCATCGTTTTATTAAGTGAACCAAGATCAAATCTCAGCCCTTCATATCTCCCTCATCCAATGGTCCACAATCAATATCCTAACTAGGTATTTAAGACTTAAAAATGCTGAAATTTTACCCCCATTTCCCCCATAATTCTTTTCTTTTTCCTCTCTCTTCACTCCCTCTTGTCTCTCTGCCCGCCGCCTCTTCGCCGCCGCTGGAAATCGCCCACCGGTGGTGGCCCACCTCCGAACATCCCTAAATTCGCACCATACAATCCCATCAACCTCCACTTTCCAAATCTCCAACCCAAATCCCTCAAACCCGCTCAAATTCCACGATTTCTAGATCTAAGAAACCTTAGTTGCCGCCTATTTTCTCAAAATCAAAGAACTCCGGCCACTACCACCCTACAACACATACATGAATGGATAGAGCTCCGCGATACCTACACTTCCCCTCTGATTTAACCAATAAATACCGTCGGCCGCCTCACTGTCGTCGCTGATCCACTGCCTCACCACCGCCAAATGCCCTGAACCTCTATTTTAGCTATTTTTCGACTCAAAGACTCTCGTTTCTTTTGGCGAGATGCTGAAACTCATTTCGTTTTAGCGTATGCCCGAAAGAAATATGCGTTTCGTAGTCGGGCAACCGCCTTTTAGCATATCTGGTGACTTCTCATGGCTCGAACAGTTTCAAGCATACTTGTTAGGTATAACCGTCATCTCTTTAATTAATTTCAGATTTTTTTTATAGTAGTAGGTTAGTTTTATATTTTTAATTTTTCGGTTTTGGTTTGTTGTTGTTAATTATAGTTTCAAGATAGTTTTATTTAATTAGTTATCTCCATTTAGTTTAGTTGTTTGTCAGATTGTTATTGATCAAACGTGATCTTTTATCACCACATGAATGAAATTAAGATTATACACTCCAACTAAAACCAACAACGCATTAGCAAAGCATAAACAAGACTAAAACACTAAAGATCACGTTTGATCAATAACAATCTGACAAACGACTAAACTAGATGGAAATAACTAATTAAATAAACCTCACTAGAAACTCTAATTAACAACAACAAACCAAAATCGAAAAATTAAAAATCAGAAACTAACTTACTATTATAAAAAAATCAGAAATTAATTAAAGAAATGACGGTTATACATAACGAGTATGCTTGAAATTGTTCGAGCTACGAGAAGACGTCGGAGATACTAAAAGGCGGTTGCCCGACTCTGAAACGCACGTTTCTTTCGGGCAAATGCTAAAACGAAATGAGTTTCAGTGTCTCGCCAAAAGAAACGAGAGTGTTTTAGTCGAAAAATAGCTAAAATAGGGGTTCGGGGCATTTGGCGGTGGTGAGGCAGTAGAGCAGCGGTGCAGTGAGGCAGTCGACGGTGGTGGACGGCAGCGTTTATAGGTGAAATTAGGGGGAAGTGTACCTATCGCGGAGATCTATCCATTCATGTATGTGTTTTTGGGTGGTAGTGGCCGGAGTTCTTTGATTTGGGAAAATAGGCGGCGGCTAAGGTTTCTTAGATCTAAAAAACGTGGAATTTGAGCGGGTTTTAAGGGATTTGGGTTGGATATTTGGAAAGAGGAGGTTGAGGGGATTGTATGGTGCGAATTTGGAGGTGTTCATAGGTAGGCCGCCACCGGTGGGCCATTTTCAGCGGCGGAGGAGAGGCGGTGGGCAGAGAGACGAGAGGGAGTGAAGAGAGAGGAAGAAGAAAAGAATTATGGAGGAAATGGGGAAAAAGTTTCAGCGTTTCTAAGTCTTAAATACCTAGTTGGGAGATTGACTGTGGATCATTAGATGAGGGAGAGATGAAGGGCTGAGATTTGATCTTGGCTCACTTAATGAAATGACGTAGTTTCATCATGAAACTATGCCGTTTTGAACCAAGTCTTGGCCAGCCATTTTTGGACTGGATTGGCCGAATTGGGCTCAAAAATTGGGCCTGATTTGTGCATAACTCAACTGAAAATGGCATTAATCCAAATCTTTAAACCCCTTAACAAATTAATTAATAATCTAATGCTAAAGTCTATAAACACACAATAAACCTAAAAAATGAATTGTAGGAGAAATAAAAAGAGAAAAAATTAGATATTTACAGTACCTAGTAAGGATCAAGCCTAACCTCGGTAGAGTAATGACGAGGACGGGTCAAGACACCTACTAGGATATAAATAAACAGTAAGAAACATAATAAGGATAAATGATGGAAAGCGGAGAAATAACTGATACGAAACAAGTCAATAGCATGAACTAGTACCGGAATGGTAAGGATGGAAATAACATAAAGAAATCAATCAAAGAGAACCACAATGATGGTATACGTACAATGACTAACAGAACAAGGAAGAACAAAATAACAAGAAGTGTTCTCATCCAATAACTCTTTGCAACAAGATTAAACAAGAATCACCTCGCGCACAATAAAAATTACCACCGAGGTACTTCCTCGTGTATATATCAAGAATCATAACCGGGGTACTACCTCATATTCACAATTTACAATCTCAATCACAATCTTTCCTTATACCGCCGCGTAAGCCTTACATTTAAATAGTTTTAAAAATATCTTTGCCCAAAATAGCTACATGCATTTTAGCTCACCTTATAATGTCGCGTGGCTTCACATAGTTCCCCTACAAGCAACACGCACATAAGTCCCACCTTATGCCACCGCATGAACATTAACCCCTAACCTTATACTACCGCATGCGCGTCAATATCACATCACAATAACGACTCACACCACAAGTGACCAAAAGTCACAACTTGCCAACAATCACAATATCAATATTTCCACAACTATAGCACATGGCTCCACCACAACGTGTATAAGAATATCAATAATAACAATGAATGTAAAATTCTCAACAATAAAGATATCTCAACAATTCACAACTTCACCTCAAAGTGATATGGCTTTAACAACCTCAACACCAATAACTCAACAATGAGCAAAAATTATTTGTAACCACGAACTAAATACAAATAACTCATAATAGGAGAGATAACATGACTTCAAATAAGAATAATAGAAATGAAAGAGATAACTTGTAATAATGACTTCAACTAATGATAATCAAAAATGAAAGAGATAGCACGTACAATGACTTCGAATAATGATAATCAACAATGAAAGAGATAATATGTAACAATAACAGGGGAAACAAATTCAAATAAAGTATGAGAGCAATTTATCAAGTAGGATGTAGAAAAAGTATTAAACAAGTCATTTAAGGCATGTAAGGATAGACTAATACAAGTAAGAATAGATTGACTATGAGAATTTAGAACATGATATAACATTTCAATTAAAGCATGGAAAGAGTCTAAGTAGCCTAAACCAGTCAAATACCATGTACGACCCGTGTACCCACTCGTCACCTTGCGTACATGACTTTCACATAGCACAAGGATACAATCAATCCCAAATCCTAAGGGGTAGTTTCCTCCACACAAAGTTAGGCGAGATACTTACCTCAAACAAACTAATTCAATCCACTAGTAAGCCTTTTTCACGAATATCCAATTCTGAACAGCCTCGAATCTAGCCAAAATAACTTTATACTATAAATACAAACCATAGAAAACTATTCCGGATAATAAAATTACAAACTTTAAAGAAAATCAAAAAGTCAACTCAAAAAGTCAAGCCCGGGTCCACAACTCGGAACCCGACAAAACTTATAAAATCCGAACACCCATTCAATAACAAGTCCAACCATATAAAAATTATTCAATTCTGACCTCAAATCGACCGTCAAATCCTCAAAATATAGCTTAAGAAGTTTTCCACAAATTTCCCCAATTATTTCAACTCAAAACACTAATTAAATGATAAAAATAATTATGGATTCATGAATGATAAGCAAATCCGAGTAAAAAAAATACATACCCTGATCAACTCCTTGAAATCTCACTCAAGATTGCCCAAAACCGAGCTCTCTAACTCAAAGGGTGAAAAATAACTCTAACCCTCGATCTTCTCCTTTTTCTGCCCAGGCATTCAACACATGTTGCCTCCCAGTCACACCTGCGGAATAATCCATCACAGTTGTGGCCTCAACTAAGCCCAGCAAATTCCGCTTCTACATCCCACAACGCGCACCTGCACTCTCGCTTCTGCGGACACCCACGCACTTCTGCGCGTCCGCTTTTGCGGAAAATGACCTCATCTGCGGTCCTAAGACAACATTCCAAACTCCGCTTCTACGGAAGAAATCCGCATCTGCGGTTGTGCACCTGTGCAAGATCCTCCGCACCTGCGAACCCAGCTCCCCAGCCCAAATCTTGCATCTGCGGCCAATGAGCCACTTCTGCGGTGCTGCTCCTGCGGCCTAAATTGTGTAGGTGCAAATGCACCAGACTGCAGCAAGCATAAAAATCCTCCAAGTCTCCAAATGAATCTAATTCAACCCAAAACACATCAGGGGCCCCCGGGACCCCGTCCAAATATGCCATCAAGTTCCAAAACACATAATGAACCTACTCGAGGCCACAAATCACATCAAACAACATCGATTCTACGAATCGCAACCCAATTCAAACTTATTGAAACCATGAACATCCAACTTCCAAAACTAACGTCGATTCATACCAAACCAACTTCAATTGAACTCAAATTTTGCACACAAGTCATAAATGACACAACGGACCTATTCCAACTTATGGAATCGGAATCCGACCCTAATATCAATAAATTCAACTCTCGGTCAAACTTCTCAACCTACCAAACCTTCAACTTTATAACTTTGGCCAATTCAAGCCAAAACAACCTACGGACCTCCAGATCAATATCCGAACACGCTTACCGAAACCGTCAAAACTCCATTCTGAATTCGTCTACACAAAAGTCAAACTCCGGTCAACTCTTTCAACTTAAGCTTCCAACTTTGGAACTAGGTGTCCTAATTCACTCTAAAACTCAGTCGAAACCAAACCAAACACCCGGCAAGTCAGATAGCTACAGTATAACATAGAGGAGGCAATAAATAGGGGAACGGGGCTAAAATACTCAAAACGGTCGGCCAGTTCATTACATCCTCTCCCTCTTAAAATAAACGTTCGACATCAAACGAGTATAGAGACATACCTGAAGTGATGAAAAGATGTGGATAATGGTGACGCATATCATGCTCGGTCTCCCAAGTCGCCTCCTCGACTGATTGACCTCTCCACTGAACCTTCACTGAAGCAATGCTCTTTGACCTTAACTTTCAGACCTGCTTGTCCAAGATGGCTACCGGCTTCTCAACATAAGATAAATCCTTGTTCAATTGGACTGAGTTGAAATCTAAAACATGGGACGGATCACTGTGATACTTTCGTAGCATGGAAACATGGAACACTAGATGAACTGCAGATAGACTAGGTGGAAATATTAGCTTGTAGGCCACCTCACCAATTCTTTCAAGGATCTCAAAAGGTCCGGTATACCTAGGTCTCAACTTGCCCTTCTTTCCGAACCTCATCAAACCCTTCATAGGTGAAACCCGGAGCAAAACTCGGTCTCCAACCATAAATGCTACATCACGAATATTCCGGTCGGCATAACTCTTCTGCCTAGACTATGTTGTACGAAGCCGATCCTGAATCAACTTAACCTTCTCCAAGGCATCTCGAACAAAATCTGTGCCTAATAACTTAGCCTCTCCCGCCTCAAACCACCCAACTGGAGAACAACACAGTCTCCCATATAGGAACTCATACGGAGCCATCTGAATACTTGATTGGTAGCTGATGTTGTAGGCAAACTCTGCAAGTGGCAAGAAGTGATCCCAAGAACCCCTAAAATCCATAACACATGCACGAAGCATATCCTCCAATATCTGAATTGTGCGCTCGGATTGTCTGTCTGTCTGGGGTTGAAATGTTGTACTCAACTCAATCCGAGTGCCTAACTCACGCTGTAGAGCTCTCCAGAAATACGATGTAAACTGCGTACCCCGGTCAGAGATGATGGAGACTGGCACACCATGAAGTCGGAATATCTCGCGGATATAGATCTTAGCCAGCTGCTTTGAAGAATAGGTAGTCACTACTAGAATAAAATGAGCTGACTTGGTGAACCTATCCATAATTACCCATATAGCGTCAAATTTCTTCTGAGTCCTTGGGAGCCCAACAACGAAGTCCATGGTAACACGCTCCTATTTCGACTCTAGAATCTCAAGTCTCTGAAGCAAACTGCCTGGTCGCTAATGCTCATACTTCACCTGCTGACAATTTAGGCACCGAACTACATACTCTACTGTGTCTTTCTTCATTCTCCTCCACTAATAGTGCTGCCTCAAATCCTGATACATCTTAGCAGCATGCGGATGAATGGAGTACCTCGAACTATGGGCCACCTGAAGAATCAACTCATGTAACCCATCCATATTGGGCACATATAATTGGCCCTGCATCCGCAACACACCGTCCTTTCCGATAGAAACCTCCTTGGCTTCGCCATGTTGTACCGTGTCCTTAAGGACAAGCAAATGGGGGTCGTCAAACTGACGCTCTCTGATGCGATCATATAAAAAAAGACCGAGAAACCACGCAAGCAAGAACTCGACTAGGTCCGAAAAATCCAATCTAACAAACTGGTTGGCCAAGGCCTGAACATCTAGGGCTAGTGGCCTCTCAGTTGTCGGTAAATAAGCCAAACTATCTATACTCTCCTCTCTTTGACTCAAGGCATCGGCCACTACATTGGCTTTCCTGGGATGATATGGAATAGTGATATCATAGTCCTTAAGCAATTCTAACCATCTCTGCTGCCGCAAATTAAGATCCTTCTGCTTGAACAGATGATGTAGACTCCGGTGGTCAGTATAGACCTCCCATGGGACACCGTACAAATAATGCCGGCAGTTCTTCAATGCATGAACAATTGCTGCTAGCTCCAAGTCGTGAACAGGATAACTCTTCTCATGAACCTTCAACTACCTAGATGCGTAGGCAATCAACCTACCATCCTACATCACTACCGCACCAAGCCCAATATGCGACGCATCACAATACACGATATATGATCTTGAACTTGTACGAAACACCAACACTAGAGCTGTAGTCAATGCAGTCTTGAGCTTCTGAAATTTGAACTCACACTCGTCGAACAATCTGAAAAGAGAACCCTTTTGGGTCAATCTGGTCATAGGTACAGCAATAGATGAGAAATCCTCTACGACATGGCGATAATATCCGACCAAACCAAGGAAACTCCGGATCTCAGTAGCTGAAGACGGCCTGGGCCAACTCTGAACTGCCTAAATATTCGTTGGATCTACCCTGATCCCTTCACTCGACACCACATGACCCAAAAATGCCACTGAATCAAGCCAAAATTCACACTTTGAGAATTTTGCATACAACTTCTATTCTCTCAAGGTTTGGAGCATGATCCTCAAATGCTACTCATGGTCTTCCCGGCTACGGGAGTACACCAGGATGTCGTCAATAAACATAATGACAATTAAATTAAGATATGGCTGGAATACACTGTTCTATCAAGCGCACAAATGTTGTTGGGGCGTTGGACAACCCAAATGACTTCATAGGGAATCATAATGACCATACCAAGTCCTAAAGGCAGTCTTCGAAATATCCGAATCCCGAATCTTCAGCCGATGATAACCTGGCCGCAAATCAATCTTTGAGAACACTCTGGCACCCTGTAGCTGATCAAATAAGTCATCAATGTGGGGCAATGGATACCTATTTTTCATTGTAACCTTGTTCAACTGCCGATAATCGAACACATGCACATATAACCATCTTTATTCTTCACAAACAAGACTGGAGCACCCCAAAGTGACACACTAGGCCGAATGAAACCCTTATCAAGCAACTCTTGTAACTGCTCATTTAACTCCTTCAACTCCGCTAGGGCCATACGATATGGTGGAATAGAAATAGGTTGGGTGCGGGTAACAAGTCAACACCAAAATCGATATCTCTATCGGGCGGTATGCCCGGAAGATCTACTGAAAATACATCTGGGAAGTCTCTCACTACCGGAACTGACTTAACGGTAGGAGTATGAGCATTGAAATCTCTCAGAAAGGCTAGATAAGCATCACACCCCTTATCTACTATCCGTTGAGCCTTTAGAAATGACACAACCCTACTAGGAACATAATCTAACAAACCCCTCCACTCTCACCATGGCAAACCTAGAATAGCCAATGTCACAGTCTTGGCGTGATAATCCAGAATAGCATGATAGGGTGACAACCAATCCATGCCCAAGATAACATCAAAGTCTACCATACTAAGTAACAATAGATCAACTATGGTCTCAAAACCACCAATAACAAATAAATATAACCGATACACACGGTCCACAATAATAGAATCTCCCATAGGCGTAGACACACAAACATGAGAACTCAAAGAATCACAAGATATATCCAAGTACTGAGCAAAGTAAGATGACACATATGAATAAGTGGATCCTGGATCAAATAAGACTGATGCATCTCTATAGCAAACCGGAACCATACCTATAATGACTGCGTCTGAAGCGACTGCCTCTATCCTACCCGGAAAAGCATAGAATCTGGCCTAGCCTCCCCCTCTAGGGTGACCTCTACCTGCCCGTCCCCCATACCTAAATGGCTGTGCAGGTGGAGCGGCAACTGGGGCAGCAACCATGGCCTAAGAAATCTGTAGACTTGACTGAATCTGTGGAGCCTGAGTATTCTATGGAGGTGCACCCCTCCTAAGTCTGGGGCAGTCTCTAACCATATGATGGGTATCACCACACTTGAATAAATCTCTCGTTAGGCGTCACTGTTGGGACTGACTCGGGCCTGATTTCTTGGACTGACCACTGAAAGCACCCCATGCCAGAGGCGCACAAGAAAGTGGCTGAGCAAAATGTGCACCCTGAGACTTCGGAACAACCGGAGCACCGCTAGAAGTTGGAAGTGCTGAGTGAACTGGACGGCTCACAAAGCCTCTACCATGACGGGCTGTAGTTGCAGCGTGACCACCACTAAATCCTCCCGTAACCCGAGGCCTCTTTGCCTCTTTGTCCTCTCTCTCACAGCCCCGTATACCCTCCAACCTCCGTGCAATCTCTACCACCTGCTGATATGGGGTATTTGTCTTCAACTCTCGAGTCATGCCAAATCTAATACCATAGTTGAGCCCCTCGATAAATCGACGAACTCGCTCTCTGACTGTAGAAACCAAGGCAGGTGCATGTTTGCACAAATCACTAAATCGGACAGCATACTCTGACACTGTCATAGTAATCTAGCGCAGCTGCTCAAACTTCGTGCGCCATGCATCCCTAAGGGTCTGAGGAACAAACTCTCTCAAGAATAACTCTAAAAATCTAGTCCATGTAGGTGAAGCTGCATCGGCGGGGCTACGCTCCTTTTACACTCACCACCACTGATACACTGCTCCCGACAGCTGGAATATAGTAAAATCAAGCCCACTCGTCTCCACAATACCCATGGTGCGGAGAATACGGTGGCACTCCTCTAGAAAATCATGTGCATCCTTTGAAAACAAACCACTAAAAGTAGGAGGGTGATACTTTCTGAACCTCTTAAGCCTAAGCTGCTCCTCCTCGAATGTTGTTGCCCCAACCGCAGGCTAAATCGGAACAACAGGTTGTACTAGTATAACCTCTGGAACCTGATCAACCTGGACCCGCTGCTCTGCGGTACGGGCCGCGGGAGTCTGAGCTCCACCCCCAGCCTGAGATATGGCTGGTGCAAGTGGAATCAACCCCGCCTGAGCTAAGGTATCGAACATGCTCAAGAACTGTGCGAGGGTCTCCTAAAGTACAATGGTGGCAACAGGCGCCTCGGGTGTCTGCCCCCTAACTAGAGCTACTAGTGACTCCTCTATCGCATCTTGGGCAGGTGCTATGGCTGCACCTCGTGCCCCTCTTTGGCCTCTACCCCGTACCCGGCCTCTCGCAGCTCTAGCAGGGGGTGCGGGTTTCTGATCGTCGGATCCAGCAGTGCGTGTCCTCACCATCTATGAGAGAATAGAAAGTTAAAATTTAGTTTTTTTTTAAAGTCAACCAATTCGCACAATATGGAATCAAAGAAGTGAAGTTTTCCTAACAGTTCTGTAGCCTCTCGAAGATAAGTACAGACGTCTGACTCTACTAAACCTGCTTATGACTCGTAACACCTATGAACCTAGAGCTCTGATACCAACTTGTTATGACCCCAATTTCCCTCCATAAGATGTCGTGATGGCACCTACTGTCTACGACTAGGTAAGCCTAACATTTAACAATAACCTGACATAAATAATTAACAAAATACTAAAACAAGTATGATACATTGATATAATCTCCTGAAATAGAATCTCAACAATACACTCCCCAAAACCGGTGGAACTGAGTCATAAGCTCTACATAGTAAGCTAAAATGTCCACTACATCACTGTCTAAATGAAAATACAATAGGAAGTAATGATAAAGGAAGGTGACTATGAGGCCTGCGGATACCGAGCAGGCATACCTTGAAATCTCCGTAAAATAGCTAACAGACGATCACTAACGTCCGACACGAGCAAATGTACCTGGATCTGCACAAAAAGATGTGCAGAAGCGTAGTATGAATACACCACAACAGTACCTAGTAAGTATCAAGCCTAACCTCGGTAGAGTAGTGACGAGGCCAGGTCAAGATACCTACTAGGATATAAATAAATAGTACGAAATATAATAAGGATAAATGATGGAAGGCGGAGAAATAACTGATACGAAACAAGTTAATACCATGAACTAACATCAGAATAGTAAGCATGGAAATAACATAAAGAAATCAATCAAAGAGAACCATAATGATCGTATACGAACAATGACTGATAGAACAAGGAAGAACAAAACAACAAGAAGTGTTCTCACCCAAAAACTCTTTGCAACAAGATTAAACAACAAGAATCACAATGAGGTACCACTTTGCATACAATAAGAATCACCACCGAGGTACCGCCTCGTGTACATATCAAGAATCACAACCGTGGTACCGCCTCGTATTCACAATTTACAATTTCAATCACAATCTTTCCTTATACCGCCGCGTGAGCCTTACATTTAAATTAGATTTGAAAATATTTTTGCCCGAAATAGCTACATGCAATTTAGCCCACCTTATGACGTTGTGTGGCTTCATGTAGTTCCCCTAGAAGCAACACGCACATAAGTCTCACCTTATGCTGCCGCATGCACATTAACCCCTAGCCTTATATCGCCGCATGCGCGTCAATATCACATTACAACAACGACTCGCACCACAAGTGCCCATATGTCATAACTTATCAACAATCACAATATCAATGTTTTCACAACAATAGCTCATGGCTCCACCACAACGTGTACAAGAATATCAACAATAACAATAAATGTAAAATTCTTAACAAGAAAGGCATCTCAACAATTGGCAACTTCGCCTCAAAGTGATACGGCTTTCACAATCTCAATACCAATAACTCAACAATGAGAAAAAATAATGTGTAACCACGAACTAAATACAAATAATTCACAACGGGAGAGATACCATGACTTCAAATAAGAATAATATCAATGAAAGAGATAACTTGTAACAATGACTTCAAATAATGATAATCAACAATGAAAGAGATAACATGTACAATGACTTCAAATAATGATAATCAATAATGAAAGAGATAACATGTAACAATAAAAGGGGCAACGAGTTTAAATAAAGCATGAGAGCAATTTATCAAGTAGGATATAGAACAAGTATTAAACAAGTCATTTAAAGCATGTAAAGATAGACTAATACAAGTAAGAATATATTGACTATGAGAATTTAGAACATGATATGACATTTCAATTAAAGCATGAAAAGAGTCTAAGTAGCCTAAACCGGTCAAATACCACATACGACCCATGTACCCACTCGTCACCTTGCGTACACGACTTTCACATAGCACAAGGACATAATTAATCCCAAATCCTAAGGGGTAATTTTTTCCACATAAAGTTAGGCGAGATACTTACCTCAAAAAAGCTAACTCAATCCACTAGTAAGCTTTTTCCACGAATTTCCAACTCCGAACGGATCGTATCTAGCCAAAATAACTTTATACCATAAATACAAACCATAGGAAACTATTCTAGATAATAAAATTATAATTTTTAAAGAAAATCAAAAAGTCAACCCCAGGCTTGCATCTTGGAACCCGACCAAACTTACAAAATTCGAACACTCATTCAATAACGAGTCAAACTATACAAAAATTATTCAATTCCGACCTCAAATGGACCTTCAAATCCTCAAAATAAAGCTTATGAAGTTTTTCACAAATTATCCCAATTTTTTCAACTCAAAACACTAATTAAGTGATAAAAATAATGATGGTTTCATGAATAATAAGCAAATCCAAGTAAAAAACACTTACCATGATCAACTCCTTGAAAATCTCACTCAAAATTGACCAAAATCGAGCTCTCTAACTCAAAGGGTGAAAAATAACTCTAACTCTCGATCTTCTCCTTTTTCTGGCCAGGCATTCCACACCTCCGGCCTTCCAGTTTCCATTGCAACCCTGCACCTGCGGAATAATCCATCACAGTTGCGGCCTCAACTAAGCCCAGCAAATTCTGCTTCTGCGGCCCACAACGCGCACCGATGCTCTCGCTTCTGCGGACACCCACGCGCTTCTGCACGTCCGCTTTTGCGGAAAATGATGCGGTCCTAAACCAACATACCAAACTCCGATCTGTAAAAGAAATCCGCATCTGTGGTTGTGCACCTGCGCAAAGATCCTCCGTACCTGCGGACCCAGCTCCCCAGCCCAAATCTCGCATCTGAGGCCAATGAGCCGCTCCTGTCGCTTTTGCCACACCTGCAGCCTAAATTGCGCAGGTGCGAATGCACCACACTTCAGCAGGCATAAAAATCTTCCAAGTCGCCAAATGAATCTGATTCAACCTGAAACACATCTGGGGCCCCGGGACCCCGTCCAAACATGCCATCAAGTTCCAAAACACATAACGAACCTATTCGAGGCCAAAAATCACATCAAACAACATCGATTCTACTAATCGCAACTCAATTCAAACCTATTGAAACCATGAACATCCAACTTCCAAAACTAACGGCGATTTATACCAAACCAACTCTGATTGACCTCAAATTTTGCACACAAGTCAACAGACCTATTCCAACTTTCGGAATCCGGCCTCAATATCAATAAAGTCAACTCTCGGTCGAACTTCTAAACCTTCAACTTTCTAACTTTCGCCAATTCAAGCCAAAACGACCTACGGACCTCCAGATCAATATCCGAACACGCTTACCGGAAACGTCAAAATCCATTTCGGAGTCGTCTACACAAAAGTCAAATTTCAATCAACTCTTTCAACTTAAGCTTCCAACTTTGGAATTAAGTGTCCCAATTCACTCCGAAACTCACCTGAAACCAAACCAAACATCACGGCAAGTCACATAACTACAGTATAACATAGAGGAGGCAATAAATAGGGGAACGAGGTTAAAATACTCAACCGGACGGGTCGTTACAAAAAAAAAAAGACCAAACAAGCCAAACTTGACAAATTGTGTGATTCCTCTCCAAACATCAACTTCATCTCAACATGCTTCTAGAGAAGAGAAGTACGGCAAGACTAATGATGCGCCAAAGTATGGGACGCAGAGCATTTTTGCATATTGTTACATTACAGAATGCGTTTGCAGAAGACCAAAATTTTGGTTGCTAATTTTGAAGTTCATTGATGTTCGTTATTTCCCGAAAATTTAGTAAACAAGAATCAACTCTCGCTCTATCATGCTCTCTTTGAAGTAAGATCAGTGCCTTTACCTGATATGCTCTCTTCAAAGAATTCCGATCCTGATGGTTTATTCCTGCTATTCCATCATTTTACTTCAAAATTTTATATATAGTATTATGTTTCAATTCTCACAATAATGATTTTGCTTAAACCTAAACAGAAGAATTACATAATGAAAATGTTGAGCTAAGTCGGCCCAAAGATAATGTATATTGCCGCTTTGGGCCAAAACAACACGGTTTTCCTCAAAAAGCCCCACACCATTAAGAGATCCTACACTTTATTTTAGGTTCTAAATCTTCTCAGCTACGAATATGGGATTTCGTTCAGCTACCAATCAAGCTAATATCAAGCTCCAATACAACAAGAAGTAACACCAAATACAACACTGAATTGCATATTTGGAAGTCTTCAGAAGGTACCAAAAAATATTACAGAAGACACAAGCGACACAACCAACAACGCCTCAATCTCAAGCAAATTGGGCCGGCTATATGAATCACCACTTTCTACGTCGCTTCATTTAAGCCCTTCAGTCCAATAACAATAAAAATGACAACTAAAAACTATCCTGTTCATTTGATACATTTCTCATCAGAACTCTAGGCTCTTTGCAGCTAAATCAAACAATTGTTCCAGCTCCTGTTTTACTTTGTCACCAGCAAAAATAAAATTAATGGCATTCCTAGCTAGCTGGAACATCTCTCTCTTTTGTATACCTTTAAAATGTAAAACAAAAGTTAGAGAGAGCTTAATCTAAAAGCCGACTAGGTATATTGGCAGTAAATAATACATACCAAAAGCAGAAGAAGCAAGGCTGTATTCGCCAGATACGCTGGTAGAGAACACCCCTGAATCGTCAGTGCATAGGACAATTGGATGTCCACTATTATATAAATCAGCTGTGCAAGTCAAAGCTAAGGGTTATGTACTTGATTTAAATAGTTAATATCATAAGTAAAGAAACAACTTTCTCAAAGTTCGTAAGTGATAACAGGACAGTGGACTGAAGGTGTACATTTCTGTTTTTCCTAGATTTAGATACAACACAAAACAGTCTAAAGAGTATCAGAAACCTCACCAAAATGATGAATATCCAGAGAAGATATTGTTTCAGTTCTGATATTTGAAGTCAAGCAAATTTCAACCTACAACGACATAAAACGCCAAATGTGATAAAACTAGAAGGATCAGTAGGCCAAGAGAACTTTAGTCCAACATCAAAATATTGCATGGCCAAAGAAAATTCTGCATCTTGATTATCATGATAGAATTCTAGATGGAAACGTCTAGCAGCATTCTTAGCCTAGAAAATACGCAAGGCTATAAAAGGAGGAGAAACTGACCAAGCATACATTCCATTCTAGAAAAGAGAAGGACATTTGGTTAAGTAATTTAGCTCAATCATTGATATGTATGACTCTATTGTATCAAAAGATAAATGTCCTAGAGAAATCTGATAATACGCATGCAATATTACTAACCGGTATCTTTAAAGATTTTAGCTTTGCCCATTCTTCCTCTCCAAAGCAACAAGCATGGCCAATTCTTGCAGGGAGAAAATCTAGCATCGCGTGGATTTCCACCGGATTGGGTACCTAAAGAGAGATGGCAGTGTGACACTGAGAAAAGACAGAAAAACTACTGAAGTCAGATGCACCTCGCCACAATGAAGGGTGATCAGAAGTCCTTGCTCTTTAGCAAACTCCAAAGCGGGCAGAAAGGTTAGCCTACAAAGAAAAACGTATCTAGAAATTCAAACCTTTATAGGCTATATCGTCAATGCAAGGCAAGATTAGTATGCAATAGAAAATCTTTTCCGAGCAAAATAGTACCATTCACCAATGATAGGATTTCCGGATAGGTCAATACCCACTACCCCCAGATGTCTCATTTCCAGAGCAAGCTTAACCTTCACCAACCACAAAGAACTTATCAAGCCTAGCACTTTAAGCAACATATATAAACCTATAGCGTCTTTATACATCAGATACAAAAACATACCGTTTCCATTGCAGCTTCAGTGGATTCACGACGATCAATACTAAGTAGAAGTCTGACAAATATTTTCTTTCTTCCTGTACCATTGCTAGCATTACCCTCACTCCGAGCATAAATACCGCCATTAGCTTGACAATCAATATTAGGTTCACTGAAAAAATCAACTTCGATGGTAGTAACAGCTCTTAAACCCTCCAAAACTGCTTCTATGTATGACCTCTTGTTCATCCCTTTGGAAACATTCTTCTGCAGAAAAGACATATATATAAAATAAGATCTACAAATATCAGAATTGTATCAAATGAATGAGCTTGAACAGTAATATGTGAAGAAGCCTTTTGGAGTTGTGAACTAATTTCCTTAAAAAGTAGGAACAGGATACACAGGATCAAATATGTAAAGATGCATTTGCATCCATATTTCCTGTTTATATATCCTTTTACCACATAGTTATTTCCAGAAACTAGTGGTAATGAGCTAAATGAAGCTAACAGCAAAACGCCATGTCAATCATCTAGTTCACTTAATTCAACCGTGTTATGCTTGCTATTATAATTTCATTTTTCAAATGCCAGGCACACTCCAGCTGACAGCTGACTTGTCACAATCGTCCCAATTAATTCACTATGACTAAACAACAACAACAACAACAACAAATACGCCTAAATCCCAAACAAGTTGGAGTCACCTATATGTGTTAGGATCGGAAAACCGGGTAGTGCGGAGTTTAGCCAAACGTTATAATGATAATAACAAAGACAATGCAAGTTGATAATAACGTCAATTAAAGAAGATAAAGAAGACACAAATTTAACGTGATTCGGTCAAGGTGACCTACGTCCACAAGCGGAGAGAATCGATTTTACTATACCAACAAGAGTACAAAAGAGAGTACAAAATTAAAGTAAATACTCTAATTACCAAATACCCCAAGAGAATAACCTCACAAAATCACTCCAAAGAAAGGTTTCACACAAGTATTTCTCAACACCCACTCTCTTGCAAAATACTCTATAATGAAATAAAGGAGGAGAAAGAAAGACAAGAGTGAAAAACTCTTGAATTGGTGTGTTTGCAAATGAGAAGAAGCTCCTCTATTTATAGCATGAAATCCTTGGCCTAATAGTGGATATTATGTCATGGCAAAATGTCATGATCTACAAATTTTGTTATAATAGATATTATGTCATGGCAAATGTCAAGAAAATTTGGTCATATTACAAATCTCCACCTTTGCCTAATTTCGGCTTATATATAGTAACTTTGCTCCACCTTCTCCGCAAAAACCCCAATGGGCAAAATCATTCTTCATAAATGTCAATCAAGTTCAGGCAAAGTTTGAACTTAGACACTGGAAGAGGTTTTGTGAACATGTCAGCAGGATTGTCTCTAGTGTTGATCTTCGAAACAGGGACTTTTCCTTCAGCAATGGTTTCTCGGATGAAATGATACTTTATATCAATGTGATTCATCCTCTCATGATACATTTGATCTTTAGTCAAGTGAATGGCACTTTGACTATCACAGAAAATGGTAATACCACCTTGGTGTAAACTGAGTTCCGCAAATAGACCATTCAACCATAAAGCTTCTTTGATCGCCTCGGTCACTGCCATATATTCTGCTTCGGTAGTAGATAAAGCTACTACATGTTGTAATGTAGCTTTCTAACTAATAGCGCAACCACCAATGCAAAATACATAGCCTGTCAGTGATCTTATTTTGTCAAGATCACCTGCATAATCTGAGTCTATAAAACCAACCAAAGTGTTAGTATTTCTCCCAAATTCCAAACATGTGTTTGAAGTACCTCGCAAGTATCTGAGAATCCATTTCACAGCATGCCAATGTACTTTACCAGGGCAAGCCATATGTCGGCTTATCACGCTCACTGCTTGTGAAATGTCTGGACGTGTACAAACCATTGCATACATAATACTGCCGACTGCACTGGAATAAGGAACTTGTGACATGTACCTCTCTTTTTCCTCTGACTGTTGGGACTGAGCAGCTGATAACTTAAAATGAACAGCAAGAGGGGTACTAACTGGTTTAACATCTTTCATGCCAAACCTCTCCAAGACTTTCTCCAAGTACTTCTTCTGGGTCAGAAATATCCTGTTGGCTTTTCGATCTCTTTTGATCTCCATGCCAAGGATTTTCTTAGCTGCTCCCAAATCTTTCATCTCAAATTTACTTTTCAGCTGACTTTTCAAATTGTGAATTTCTGTTAAATCCTTAGCAGCAATGAGCATGTCATCAACAAATAATAATAGAACTTTCGGAACTAAACACAACTATCATACATGCTCCTCGAATAACCATGACCCAACATAAAGGAATCAAACCTTTTATACCATTGTCTTGGAAACTGCTTTAATTCGTACAAGAATTTCTTCAACAAGCAAACGTGATCTTCTTTTCCTCAATTTCAAATCCTTCGGGCTGATGCATGTATATTTGTTCCTCAAGTTCGCCATATAAGAAAGTTGTCTTAACGTCAAGTTGTTTTAATTTCAAATCATACATGGAAACGAAGGCAAGCAAGACACGAATAGAACTATGTTTAACAACAGGCGAGAAACTATCCTTGTACCTGACTATAGCCCTTTGCAACTAATCATGCCTTATACCTTGCATCTTCAACCCCTTGAATGCCATCCTTTTTCTTGAAGACCCATTTGCAACTAACAATTCTTTTTTCCTGATGGCGGATTCACAAAAGACCAAGTACTATTCTTGTGGAGAGACTCAATTTCTTCATTCATTGCAATCAGCCACTTGGTTAAATCAGCACCAGAAACTGCTTATGAATATTTTGATGGCTCTTCAATTTCTTCAGTTTCCTGTGCAACTGAAAAAGCAAATGCAACATAATCTCCAAACCTTAATGGTTGTTTACCTTCTCTTATTGGTCTATGTTTGGCTATAGAATACTCATCTTCTTCTGGTTCAACTTCAGGAGTGTCAACTTCAAGAATTTCAGCTTCTGTCTCAACTTCAGGAGTTTCAACTGTATTTTGCTCTAAAGTTGATGAGCTTGGCTCAGAAGGAATGCCAATCTCAATCTCCACCTGGTTATGTGTACTCTTTCCTTTATCTGTATTACAAGAACTAGAAGACTCGTTTCTAGAATGCAACATAGAGGATTCATCAAAGGTTACATCTCTGCTAATTATAAATTTTGGTGTCGAGGGATCAGGATACCATAGTCGGTATCCTTTCACCCCAGATGCATACCCAAGGAAAATGCACTTTTTAGCCCTTGGGTCTAATTTTCCATCATTTACATGCATGTATGCAGGGTAACCAAATATCTTTAAATCAGAATAATTAGCATGAGTACCTGACCACATTTCCTCTGGAGTCTTAAAGTTCAAAGGTGCAGAAGGAGCTCGGTTGACAATATAACAAGTTGTAGAGATAGCTTCTGCCCAAAAGGTGTTTGTCAACCCAGCATTTGAAATCATGCAACGAGCCCTTTCCAAAAGAGTTCTATTCATCCTTTCCGCCATACCATTTTGCTGAGGTGTCATTCACACAGTACGATGTCGAGCAATTCCTTCATTCTTGCAAAATTCGTTGAATTCATCATTACAAAATTCCAAGTCATTATCTGTTCTAAGTCGCTTAACCTGTTTTCCTGTTTGCTTCTCAATCAAAACTTTCCATTGTTTGAAATTTAAGAAAACATCACTTTTATTTTTCAGGAAATAAACCCAAACTTTCATTGAATAATCATCAATGAAAGTTAACATATACCTGGCACCACCTTTTGATGGGGTACGTGAAGAACCCCAAAAAATCTGAATAAATGTAATCCAAATTACTTTTTGTTCTATGAATCGCTGGAGATTTGAAGCTGACTTTTTTCTGCTTCCCGAACACACAATGTTCACAGAACTCCATATTTTCAGTACTTTGGCCACATAAGAGACCTTTTTACTGAGGATGGAAAGACCTTTTTCACTCATATGCCCCAATTGCATGTGCCACAATTTGGTGATGTCAGAATCTGATTTATCTGATATTGAAACTGCAGCAGCACCTGTAACAGTAGATCCCAAAAGAATATACAGCATACTAGATCTGCGTGCTTTCATTATCACAAGAGCACCATGAGAAATTTTCAGAACTCCACCTTCACATATGTACTTGCACCCAAGAGATTCTAGAGTGCCTAAAAAGATGAGATTTTTCTTTAAGTCAGGAACATGTCTAACATCGGTGAGGATTCTCACCACACCATCGTGCATTTTGATTCGGACTGTACATTTTCCAATAACTTTGCAGGCAGCATTGTTGCCCATCAAGACAACTCCACCTCCAATAGATTCATATGTGGTAAATAAATCCCGACTGGGACACATGTGATAAGAACAACTCAAATCTAAAATCCACTCATTGTTAGATTTGAAACTATTATTAGTTGCTAAAAAAATAGTTCCCTCAGTCTCATCAGCAGCTACACTTGTTTTGGCAGTGTCAGTATTTTTGTGCTCATTTTTGTTTTCTGTATGCTTTTCTTTGTTTTTCAATTTAAAGCATTCAAAAATAATGTGACCTTTCTTATGACAATATTTGCACATGAAATTTCTATATCTGGATTTTGACCTTGATTTAGGTTTCTCACTACTTGAATCTTTCTTATTGGATCTACCTCTTATGAATAAGCCTTCCCATTTGTTCTCACTAGTATCCGCAGTAATATCTCTATCTATTTGTTCTTTTGATTTCAAAATAGATTTGATATCTTTATAAGAGATATTATCCTTTCCATAAAGCATAGTATCTCTTATATGTTTAAACGGCTCGGGTAAGAAAACAAGCAATAACACAACTTGATCCTCATATTTGATTTCAACATCTATGTTACTTAAATCCATAAGAAGAAAATCAAAAGTATCAAGATGTGTAAGTATAGAGGTACCTTCAGCCATACGAAAATTGTAGAGTTTTTGCTTTAGATAAAGCATGTTTTCTACTGTTCTTTTCATATATAGGGTTTTAAGCTTTTCTCATATGCCTTTGGCTGAGCTTTCTAATGCAACTTCACGCAAAACCTCATTTGAAAGATTTAAAATAATACCTGCTTTTGCCTTTTTGTCTATGACGGCAAACTCCTCGTTCGTCATTTTATCTGGCATCTTCTCATTTTCTTGCAGTGCCAAATTTAAGCCATCCTGAATTAGGATAGCTTCCATCTTTAATTGCCACATTCCGAAGTTTGCACTTCGGTCAAATTTCGCAACATAAGACTTTGTTAGAGTCATTTTGGCTATTTAAACTAATCCGGTTAGATCTGGCTCTAATACCAATTTGTTGGGATCGAAAAATCGGGTAGTGCGGAATTTAGGCAAACAGCGTTATAATGATAATAACTAAGACAATGCAAGTTGATAATAACGGCAATTAAAGAAGATAAAGAAGACATAAATTTAACGTGGTTCGGTCAAGGTGATCTAAGTCCACAAGCGGAGAGAAGCGATTTCACTATACCAACAAGAGTACAAAAGAGAGTACAAAAAGAGTAAATACTCTAATTACCAAATACCCCAAGAGAATAACCTCACAAGATCACTCCAAAGAAAGGGTTCAGACAAGTGTTTCCCAACACTCACTCTCTTACAAAATACTCTATAATGAAATAAAGGAGGAGAAAGAAAGACAAGAGTGAAAAGCTCTTGAATTGGTATGTTTGCAAATGAGGAGAAGCTCCTCTATTTATAGCAAGAAATCCTTGACCTAATAGTGGATATTATGTCATGGCAAATGTCATGATCCACAAATTTTGTTATAATGGATATTATGTCATGACAAATGTCATAAAAATTTGACCATATTACAATATGAATCTTTACTAACCACATTACTCCTTTACAAATACTTTTTGTCTCATTGTAAATACAAGCACAATAATTATATAAATTAGGAACCTATCATTCAAGCTGATGTTAAAATTCAAGTACCTTTGGAGTTGTCCTTAGCTCCAAGTATACAACATTTTCAGCAGCAAAATCTTCAATTACCTAATTTTTTATGGACATGATAACAAAGAGAATCAAATAACTGCAACATACATTACACGAAATGAACTCTGGACTACTGCACTAACAGAGTACCTCTTTAGTAATTCTGGTTACTGTTTCATGGTCAGTTGTAAGAATGTAAATCAAATCAAACAATTTGAAGACTTCAGAAAGGGGGCGATCATCTGAATCACATAGAGAAAAGCTCAAGGCAAGTTTCAAGATACCAAAAAAGAATTAAAAAAATGAGCTTGACATATTAATATGAAAAGCACAAGATAGAAATTGGCTTACGTTTTAAGATAACATGCTCCACATCAGGAAAACTTACGAGGCCCTTGTCACCCAATTCTCTAGCAAGTTCCCTGCAAAATAAAGAATGGACCACAGAGATTTTTCTCAGAAAATACAATTAAACCAAAACCAAAAGCCAAAACATAATTCAACGCATGGGAAGGACAAGGAATAGATATACAAGGATTGGTAATGTATGGATTGTTTATGTGGTGATTAATAATGCAGGATTGCTGATGCAATGATTAACAATGTTATACAAGAAGTACTTACTTTAAAGGGATTTTATCTTTAAATAGCCTAATCCCAACAACGCTAATACACGTATTCTTATTTCACATTTTACCCCCGCATAAACAATACATAGATAACTTATGTGAGTATTATTTATAAGAAAATGCAAAATTGCGACCAAACAATGTATAAATGATGCTAAATTTAATGAGGAGATTAATTGTTCTCATTCAAGCAAGCAACCAAGGTATTGGTTATGCTGAATTTAATGAGGAGATTAATTCTCCAACTCAAGCAACCAAACGGGCTCTGAAAGATTTGAGTTTATATATCCCAGCAAGAGAAAATAACCAAAACGGTTGATATAGGGGTTGATTTTAACTTGATCCTTCTATTTGCAAAAGCAGATCACTTATAGTTCGTGGCTAATAGAATCTAGAAAGACTAACAGCAAAAACTCATTGTATGGAATGCCCCTTGAACACATTTTGATAGTGTTAAAAAAAAATATGGACACTATCTCAAAATGACACTCGATAGAATGGTGTGGAGGTCGGGGATTAGGGTTGTGGTTTTAAGGGCAGTCTAGAGTTTCGTCTAGGCATCCCAGTAGTATTAATACTAGTCTTGTATTTTGCTATTTCTAGCCCCGTGCTATTTCACATTGTGTCATTATTTCCAGCAAAACTGACTCTATTTTTATAGTATCGTATTTTTGGATATCTGTTGTTGCACGTATGTCTATTTGCGCCCATGTTTAATTACCTTGTTGTTGCTATTGTCTGTTTAGTGCTTCATTTTCACTTCTTTTGAGTCGAGAGTCTTTCGAAAACATCCTATCTACCGTCATTAGGTAGGGGTAAGGTATGCATATACTTTACCCTCCCCAGATCTCACTTGTGAGATTTCACTGGACTTGTTGTTGTTGTTGTTGTTGTTGTTGTTGATATAATGTTATCTCAACAACAGCCTATTGCCGATTATGATCGGAATACTTGTGAATGATACTATCAGCATCATATTCACAAATCACAACAATGGTAAAACCTTTCTTCCTATAGTTTTTCTTTAAGGATATTTTCTTTAGTTTAGGGACTTCCAGCAGTAGCCGAGCTAGGTGGATGCAAGAGCATTCAATTGAATTTCCTTCGTTATACTGCACAAATAGGGCAAAATGAATGTTTCATTGAATCCCTTGACATAATTCCTAGTGTAGTCGCAAAGGGGTTAATTTCTTCTTTTTTTTAAGATCACAGGTTCAGATTCTAGTCGTGACATCCTAGTATATTTTTTAATCACCTTGTATGAATTCCTAGTTCCACCATTGACTTCTAGTTAATCATAAACCTTTTTCTGTTAGTCATTGTGGGTTTGCCATGAACTAGATGTGACCCACTTTTGCAAACTTGAGGGAGTTAACTCCAGTGTTGGATCAAATCATCAAATTAAACTTATTCCTACGCTTATGATATAATTTTAAGGTTTTTTTTTTCTTCATTTTTTTTACTCCCAGCCAGGGGCAAATTTATAGGGGAGATTATGGGGCGCATGTAAACCGATAGTTTCTCCGCAATATTAGATATTTTATGCACATATTTTCTAAAATTGGTATAATATTAATTATTGGCACTCATACCCTAAGAAGGCTGAATGATACACTTAGTTGAATGTTAAATTATTTACCAAGAGCAAGAAGGATCAATTCCCACTTAATACAGTTAAACCTCTCTATAACAGTCTCGTTTGTTCCGAATATTTTTGGATGTTATAGCGAAGTGTTGTTATAGAGAACATATATTATAACATAACATAAAAATTGGTTCCGGAAAAGCTTGATTTTTATAGTTAAGTGTTGTTATATAAGAATATTATTATAGAGAGGTGTTACTAATTTTTACTCCTTCTTTAGTCGTACACTCATATACTAATAATCTTAGATCCGTGTGCTCCCCGCAGCAGACACATAACTCAAAATGCAAGCAAATACTACACAAATGGCGTTTAATACTTTGTTATTTTCGAAAACAAAAAGTTAACTTCACCCCAGAAAGATGGAGGACAAAACAAGAACACCACCCAAGAACCATTTTTTTCTTTTTTTATTTGTTCCCAAGAATCTAAGAAGAAGTCAACACATAGGAATATCTGTTTAAACAACTGTTCCCAAGAAATCAACAGACAGAAATATTTGTTTATATTTTCCAAGAATCATATGAAGAAAGAGAGTAACATACAGTAAAGTGGAGTCTCTGATAGAGCCATTAAGGTGGGCATGTAGTTCAATTTTCGGCATTGACACCCACCAATCCATCTCTGAGCCACTGTTTGTGAATTTTGTTTAGGTGGTCTATCTTTTTTAGACTAGCAAAATTCTAAGAGAATAAAATGGTGGAGTTTACAAGAATTGCATTTGTATTAGGGCTGCATATTCTTGCAGATAAATACAAAGTGACGCAGAAGAAAAGATAAAACACAAAAGGAACCCAAAAAATAAAACACATATTATAAAATAAAGACAGTAAAGTAAGGACAAGTATAGAGAAACTGATATATTATTCAAACTTCAAACTTTTGTACATAATGAACTGAAAACTCTTCTATTTATAGAAGAAAGGAAGTTGTTTGCAAGCTGCTGTGTAAGCTGCTTGTAAACTGTTGTGTAAGCTATTACTCTAAGTTGTTGTGTAAGCTGATTGTAAGATGCTACTGTACCAGATATAGATAATCTTCGACCATGGGTAATATTTATCCATAACGGAGTACTGAAAGGATAAGTTTCTTCAGAAGGCTTATTTCCAATAGAGTACTAAATAGATAAACATATTTACGACGGAGTCTCATATGGATAAACTTCTTAAGGAAGCTTATTTACAACAAAGTACTAAATGAATATTCATAATATAATATATTTATAACACTCCCCCTTGGATATTCATTAAAAGATAATATGCCTCGTTAAAACCTTACTAGGAAAAACTCCTTTGGGAAAAACATCCTAGTGAAGGAAAAAGAATACACATATTTAGTAATAGGCATTACTAGCTGCCTCATTAAAAACCTTATAAGAAAAACCCTATGGAAAAAAATCTTAGTAAGGAAAAAAAAAGAGTATATCGCGTATTTTACTCCTCCTGATGAAAACCTTGTTCAAAATATTTAAGTCTCCGCATTCCAATCTTGTACACCATCTTCTCAAAAGTTAAAGTTGGTAAAGATTTAGTGAATAAATTTGCCGGATTGTCACGGATTTGTTGCACATCAATGTCACCATTTTTCTGAAGATCGTGTGTATAGAATAATTTTGGTGAAATATACTTCGTTCTATCTCCTTTTATAAATCCTCCCTTCAATTGGGCTATGCATGCATCATTGTCTTCGTATAAAATTGTGATTTTTTTCTCATATTCCAAACCATATTTTTCTCGAACAAAATAAATTATTGATCTCAACCATACGCATTCCCTACTTGCTTCATGAATAGCTATTATTTCAGCATGATTTGAAGAAGTAGCAACAATAGATTGCTTTGTGGAGCGCCATGATATGATAGTACCTCCACATATAAAAACGTACCCGATTTGAGATCTAGCTTTATGGGGATCAAATAAATAACCTGCATCTGCATAACCAACAAGATCTGCACTATCTTTGTTAACATAAAACAAACACATATCAAGAATTTCCTTAAAATATCGCAATATATGCTTAATCTCGTTCCAATGTCTCCGTGTAAGAGAAGAACTATATCTTGCTAGTAAATTAACCGAAAATGCTATGTCAGGCCTTGTAGTATTAGCAAGATACATTAGTGCACCAATTGTACTGAGATAGGGTACTTCGGGACCAAGGAGTTCCTCATCCTCTTCTGGAGGTCGGAACAAATCTTTACTCACTTCAAGTGATCGAACAACCATTGGTGTACTCAATGAGTGCGTTTTGTCCATGTAAAAGCGTTTTAAGACTCCTTCTGTATAGGCAGATTGATGGACAAAGATCCCGTCTGCTAAATGTTCAATTTGCAGACCAAGACAAAGTTTTGTCTTTCCAAGATCTTTCATCTCAAATTCTTTCTTAAGATATTCAATTGCCTTTTGGAGCTCTTCTGAAGTTCCAACAAGATTTATGTCATCAACATAAACAGCAAGTATAACAAATTCTGAAGCCATTTTCTTTATAAAAATACATGGACAAATAACATCATTTATGTAACCCTCTTTCAGCAAATATTCACTGAGGCGATTATACCACATGCGCCCAGATTGCTTTAAACCGTACAAAGATCTTTGTAATCTGATTGAGTACATTTCCCGAGATTTTGAATATGCTTCAGGCATTTTAAATCCTTCAGGGATTTTCATGTAAATTTCATTATCAAGTGACCCGTACAGATAAGCTGTAACCACATCCATTAGATGTATTTCAAGCCTTTCACGTAAGGCTAAACTGATGAGATATCGAAATGTTATGGCATCCATAACTGTTGAATATGTTTCTTCATAATCGACTCCAGGTCGTTGTGAGAATCCTTGTGCAACAAGGCGAGCCTTGTATCTTTCAACTTTATTTTTATCATTCCTTTTTCGCACAAAAACTCATTTATGACCAACTAGCTTTATACCAGCAGGTGTTTGGACTACTGGTCCAAAGACCTCTCTTTTAGCAAGTGACTTCAATTCCGATTGAATTGACTCTTGCCATTTTGGCCAATAAGATATTTGTTGACATTCTTCGACAGATCGGGGTTCAAGATTCTCACTATCTTGCATAATGTTAAGTGCAACATTATATACAAAAATATGATCCATCACTATTTTAAATCGATTTAAATTAATCCCATCACCAGTAGAATTTATTAAAAGTTCCTTACTCACTTGAGTCTCGGGTTCATTGATTTCTTCAAGAATCTCAGAACTAATCAGATCTTGGGTCTTTTCAGGAGATCCCTTCATAATATCATTTTAATTATTTGTCGATTTTCTTTTTCTAGGATTTCGATCCTTAGAACCCAAAGATCTACCACGCTTCAGGCGTGCTTTAGGTTCACTAGCTCTCACGCTAGTAGATGGTCCTGCTGGGACATCAATTCGGATAGGCACATTTTCTGCAGGGATATGCGACTTAGTTATCCTTTTCAAATCAGTAAATGCGTCTAGCATTTGATTTGCTATATTCTGTAAATGAATGATCTTCTGGACCTCCTGATTACATATAGGGGTACGTGGATCAAAGTGAGATAATGATGAAACTTTTCATACAATTTATCTTTTGATTTCCTTTTTCTCTCCCCCTAATTGTGGGAAATTTATTTCATCAAATCGACAATCTGCAAATCGAGCAGTAAATAAATCTCCCGTCAATAGTTTAAGATAGCGAATAATAGAGGGTGATTCAAATCCAATATATATTTCTAACCTTCTTTGGGGGACCATCTTACTGCTATGTGGTGGTACTACTGGCATATATACAACACATCCAAAAATTTGTAGATGGGCAATATTTGGTTCATGACCAAATATTAATTGTGACGGAGAATATTTATTATAATGTGTTGGCCTGAGACGGATAAGTGATGTTGCGTGCAAGATAGCATGTCACCAAACAGTAGTGGGCAATTTTGTTTTCATAAGTAGTGGTCTTGCTATCAATTGCAGCCGTTTAATAAATAACTCTACAAGGCCATTTTGAGTATGAACATAAGCTACACGATGCTCAACTTTTATTCCAACTGATAGACAGTAATTATCAAAAGCTTGAGATGAGAATTCTCCAGCATTATCAAGGCGAATAGCCTTTATAGGATAATCTGGGAATTGTGCCCTTAATCAAATTATTTGGGCTAATAACCTTGCAAACGCCAGGTTATGAGATGATAGTAGGCACACATGGGACCATCTTGAATATGCATCTATTAGGACCATAAAATATCTAAACAACCCACTTGGTGGGTGAATAGGTCCACATATATCCCCATGTATACGTTCTAAAAAGGCAAGGGACTCAATGCCAACCTTCATTGGTGATGGTCTAGTGATTATTTTGCCTTGATAACAAGCATCACAAGAAAATTTATCATTTGTAAGAATCTTCAGGTTCTTTAATGGATGCCCACTTGAATTTTCAGTAATTCGTCTCATCATTATTGATCCAGGATGGCCCAAACGGTCATGCCAAAGCACAAAAGTATTTGAATCAGTAAACTTCTGATTTACGATAGACTGTGCTTCAACTGTACTAATCTTTGAATAGTATAAGCGAGAAGATAAAGTTGGCAACTTTTCTACAATGCATTTCTGGCCAAACATATTCTTTGTAATACAAAGATATTCCACGTTCATTTCATCTATTGTCTCGACATGATACCCATTTCAGCGGATATCTATAAAACTCAACAAGTTTCTTCAGAACTTGGAGGAGAACAATGCATTGTCGATAATAAATTTTGTTCCCTTAGACAGAAATATAGTAGCTCTTTCGGAGCCTTCAATCAAAGTTATATTACCAGAAATTATTGAAACATTTGCTTTTTCCTTATACAAATAAGAAAGGTATTTATGATCTTTGAATATGGCATGGGTTGTTCCACTATCAATTACACAAATATCTTCACGATTGGTCTTTGATCCAAATATAATTTGAGGATTATCTATATTCTTCAAAATGACATAAATAAAATAAATATGATAGTAAACATCATTTTCAAAGCATAACTTTTATTTATGTACAATAATTACATAACCATACTATTTACTACAAACAATAAAAATTAAAATATCTATATTTCTACAGATTCACTACCGATCACATGACTTATTTTTTCTTCTGGGAGTGCAAAATAATCAGTTACATCCAAATGCATGAAGTCTAAATTATCTTCAGAAATAAAATTTGCTTCAGCATTTTTCTCTGTCTTCTTCAGGGAGGCTTGATACAGCTCAACCAGGTGCTTTGGCGTACGACATGTACGTGACCAGTGCCATTTTCCTCCACATCTATAGCATGCATTTTCTAGATTTACTGCTTGCACCGCTTCTTTCTTTTGTTCCTTCCTTTTCCACTGCTGGTGGTGAGGAGGATTTTTTGGTGCATTATTATTACCACGGTTAGAGTTTCCTCCCCGACCACGGCCATGACCACGACTGGGGCCGCGTCCTCTTCCACGCTTAGCTTGGTGAAAGTTCCTCTCATTCACTTCAGGTAATGGACAAGAACCAGTAGGTCGGCTTTCATGGTTTTTTTATTAATAGCCCATTATGTTGCTCTGCTACAAAAAGATGTGAGATAAGTTCAGAATACTTTTTGAATCCCATCTCTCGATATTGCTGTTGCAGGAGCATATTCGAGGCGTGAAAAGTGGTAAAAGTTTTCTCCAACATATCATGATCAGTAATATTGTCACCACATAGTTTCAATCAGGAAATAATTCTGAACATAGAAGAATTATACTCACTGATAAATTTAAAATCTTGTAGCCTTAGATGAGTCCAACCATAACGTGCCTATGGAAGAACGACCATCTTCAGGTGGTCATATCTATCTTTCAAATTATTCCACGGTATGACTGGATCTTTAACAGTAAGATATTCCATTTTCAGGCCCTCATCAAGGTGATGACATAGGAATATCATTGCTTTGGCACGGTCTTGGTTTGATGCCTGATTTTTATCTTTGATGGTGTCTGCTAGACCCATCGCATCAAGATGAATTTCGGCATCAAGCACCCAAGACATATAGCTTTTGCCCGATATATCCAGGGCTACAAACTCAGGTTTAGAAAGATTTGACATTATTTAGAAAAGAAAAGTTTGTACCTCTGATACTTTCAAAGTATTTGCTCGAGATGGCAGAGTCTCGTGCTGATAACGTATTGTAAAATAAAGACAGTAAAGTAAAGATAAGTATAGAGAGAAACTAATATATTGTTCAAACTTCAAACTTCTGTACATAATGAACTGAAAATTCCTCTATTTATAGAAGAAAGGAAGTTGTTGTGTAAGCTGCTACTGCAAGCTGCTGTGTAAGTTGCTTGTAAGCTGCTACTCTAAGCTGTTGTGTAAGCTGCTACTGTACCGGATATAGATAATTTTCTATCATGAGTAATATTTATCCATAACGGAGTACAAAAGGATAAACTTCTTCAGGAGGCTTATTTCCAATAGAGTACTAAATAGATAAATATATTTACGGCGGAGTCTCATATGGATAAGCTTCTTCAGAAAATTTATTTACATCAGAGTACTAAATGAACATCCATAATATAATATATTTATAACAATACCAATCTTTCTTTTCTTTTTTTAAGAAAAAGGTCATACTCATTTTGCCACGTATGACCTTTTTTGGACAAAATTCTGGCTCCAGAGGAAAAGTGAACAAAGGGGAGAAATAAGGATCCTTTCTCATAGAGGATTTGAATATTCTAGTTTCGAGATTCTAATTTACTACAATCAAGTAAATTTATTTAGTTTAGAACTAATTATATATATTATTTAATAAATTATTTTGATATATATTATTGGATTTCGATAAATCTATGGCTTATTCATTGCACACCCGCCTCTCGTTTGGTAACTTATATAAAGAAAGAGAAGGGAAATGAATGAAAACATAAAGTTTCTACTATCTTATTTGGTAAGATTTTTTTTTAAAGTTATTGTTGAGGTTTTTGTTATTTAAGATGAAATAGTCTTAAAATGAGGGTGAATGGGAAATGAAGGGAAAATGAAATTTTTGAGTAAAATTTTAAGTTTTTCCCTCTTGACAATAAGACATTGTCCCATATTGGAAGAGGAAAAGATTTTTTCTGGGTATATATATATATAATTGCTCTTCTTGTAGCTCTTAAAGAGTTAAGAAGAAAGCAAGCCTCGCGCCGTCGTCGTCGTCGCTCGCTCGGCTCGGCTTCGGCTTCGGCTTTGGCTTCGGATTCGGATTCGGATTTGGTCAAATGATTGATTGATTAATTTTTTGGACTAAATTTATTTGTTAATAGTAAATATTAACGTAAGATTATCCGCATTTGTAACGGATATGTTCCAATCCGTGTATTGACCATCAGCTGCAATAGCAGCCGCCTAATGCTCTTCTCACCATGGCTAAGTGCTTGCTCCACAAACAAGCTAGTGCATGCTCCACCATGGAGGGTGGAGGTTCGTTCATCTTCAAAGTTGACTGCTATAAATATGTGCAGCAGCTGTTGAAGAAAAACAACACCAAAAACTGAAAACGCTCAACTTTGGCTACACATTGCACTCCTTCCTCTCAGCATTTCCATACGATTTTCTGAGTTTCTACTCCTTTGTTCTACATTGTTTTAACTTCAAACAAACCAATTGTAAGTGTGATTTGCTACCGAACTTTGTGTTCACTGAAACACTGGGGTTTGAAGTACCGCTACACCAGTGTGTGATTCGTTCTATCCTGGGAGGAAATAATCCATAACCTTGGGTATTAGGAGGGGATTAAATTCCTTAAGGAAACACTGTGAATTCAGTGGGCTCGAATTAATTACTGTTTCATTATGATAACTTATATTTCCCAGAATTATTATTTATAAATACAATAATATTGGCGGGACAAACAATCTTAAGGAATTTAATATTTATTTCTGTATTTGTGTTATTCTTATTATTCTGCAAATTAAAACCTTTGTGGTTTTGTGTACTCACGTTTTGGAGAGTAAAGCCTTCGTGGCGTTTTGTTGGAGATTAAAATCTACGTGATTTTTACTCTAGTTTGAAAACGTTTGTTTGTGTCATTCTTTTACAGAAAAAAAAATGACGACTGAAAGCGAAAACCAAGCTGTTCCGATGGTGACTGCCAACGCATCGACAAGCCGAACACGGGCATTGGCACCGGCAGAAAAACCCAGAAAATTTTCCGGGATTGATTTCAAGCGCTGGCAGCAGAAGATGTTCTTCTACTTAACTACGTTATGTCTACAGAAGTTCATCAAGGAAGATGTTCCTGATCTGCCAGATAAAACTCCAGAGAATGAACGCTTTATCGTGATTGAAGCGTGGAAGCATTCTGATTTTTTATGCAAGAATTATATTCTTAGCGGACTGGATGATAATCTGTATAATGTATACAGTGGCGTGGAGACGTCAAAAGAATTGTGGAATGCGCTTGAAAAGAAATATAAAACTGAAGATGTCGGGATGAAGAAATTCGTTGCCGCAAATTTTTTGGATTTCAAAATGGTAGATAGCAAGTCTGTTATTACCCAAGTCCAGGAATTGCAAGTGATTATTCATGATCTACTTGTTGAAGGTCTTGTCATCAATGAAGCATTCCAAGTAGAAGCAATGATTGAGAAGTTGCCTCCGTTGTGGAAGGACTTCAAAAATTATTTGAAACACAAACGAAAGGAAATGTCCCTTGAAGATCTCATTGTTCGGTTGAGAATCGAAGAGGACAATAAAGATGCTGAAAGGAGAGGCCGTGAAAATTCAACAATAATGGGAGTAAATATTGTTGAAGATAACAAAAAGAGGAAGAAGGCTTCTGTCCCGAAATACAACCCAAGCAAGAAGCGGTTTAGTGGAAACTGCTACAACTGTGGGAAAATCGAACACAAATCTACGGAGTGTCGTGCTTCAAAGAAAGACAAGAAAAGGGGTCAAGCAAACATGGTAGTAAAGCATGATGATGTTGATAACTTGTGTGCCATGCTTTCTGAATGTAACTTGGTGGGAAATCCTAAACAGTGATTTAATTCTGGAGCCACTCGCCATGTTTGTGCAGTTAGAGAAGCTTTTGCTACTTATGCTCCTGCTGGACCCGGAGAGACAGTTTATATGGGAAATGCTTCAACAGCAAAAGTTGAAGGATATGGGAAGATATTTCTGAAAATGACTTCTGGCAAGATCATGACTTTGAACAATGTCCTTCATGTTCCCGAAATGAGAAAGAATTTAGTCTCTACTGGACTTCTTGTTAAGCACGATTTTAAGTGCATTTTTGTGTCCGACAAGGTTGTCATAAGTAAGAATGAAATATTTGTAGGAAAAGGTTACCTCACCGAGGGCCTTTTTAAGCTGAATGTAATAGTTGTTGAAACTAATAATAAAACTTCAGCTTCTTCTTACTTACTTGAGTCAAATGATTTATGGCATGTACGTTTGGGTCATGTCAATTATAAAACCTTGCGAAAAATGATTAACTTGGAAGTATTGCCTAAGTTTGAATGCGAAAAATCAAAATGTCAAACATGTGTGGAATCTAAATATGCTAAACATCCTTATAAGTCAGTTGAAAGGAATTCAAATCCTTTAGACTTAATTCACACAGATATTTGTGACATGAAGTCAATACCATCTCGCGGTGGAAAGAAGTATTTCATAACTTTTATTGACGATGGTACTCGATATTGCTATATTTACTTACTGAATAGTAAAGATGAAGCAATAGACGCATTCAGGCAATACAAAAATGAAGTTGAAACGCAACTTAACAAGAAAGTAAAAATGATAAGAAGTGATAGGGGTGGTGAATATGAATCTCCTTTTGAAGAAATATGTTTAGAATATGGAATTATTCATCAAACAACAGCCCCTTACACGCCCCAATCTAATGGGATTGCGGAAAGAAAGAATCGCACATTAAAGGAGATGATGAACGCGTTGTTGATAAGTTCTGGTTTGCCACAGAACTTGTGGGGGAAGCCATTCTTACGGCTAATCGAATATTAAATCGTTTGCCCCATAGCAAAACACAATCCATTCCATATGAAAAATAGAAAGGAAGGAAGCCCAACTTGAATTATTTTAAAGTGTGGGGGTGTTTGGCAAAAGTGCAAGTTTCTAAACCCAAAAGGGTAAAGATATGACCGAAAACCGTTGATTGTGTTTTCATAGGATATGCAACAAATAGTAAAGCATATCGATTTTTGGTTCATAAATCAGAAAATCCCGACATTCATAATAATACGGTTATAGAATCAGATAATGCTGAGTTCTTTGAAAATATATATCCGTATAAAAAGAAATGTGAATCGTTTGGTGAAGGATCTAAACGACCACGGGAAGAAACAAAAGAAAGTACATGTAATCAGGAGGATCCAAGACGTAGTAAACATCAAAGAACGTCTACTTCATTTGGACCAGATTTTATGACTTTCTTATTGGAGAATGAGCCTCAAACATTTAAAGAAGCTATGACTTCTTCGAATCATTGTTTTGGAAAGAGGCAGTCAATAGTGAAATAGAATCCATATTGAACAATCATACATGGGAATTGGTTGATCTTCCTCCTGGAAATAAACCTTTGGGTTCTAAATGGATTTTTAAGAGAAAAATCAAAGATGATGGCACTATTGATAAATTCAAGGCAAGACTCGTAGTCAAAGGGTATAGACAACGAGAAGGTCTAGACTACTTTGATACATACTCTCCAGTTACAAGAATTACGTCCATACGGATGTTAGTAGCATTAGCTGCAGTGTATGGTTTTGAAATTCATCAAATGGATGTTAAGACGACCTTCTTAAATGGAGAGTTGGAGGAAGAAATTTACATGGAACAACCTGAAGGGTTTGTGGTTTCAGGTAAAGAAAAGAAGGTATGTAGACTTGTTAAGTCTCTTTACGGACTAAAACAAGCACCCAAACAATGGCATGTGAAATTTGACCAAACAATGTTGTCAAATGGTTTTAAGATAAATGAATGTGATAAATGTGTGTACATTAAAAATGTTCCAAATCACATAGTCATTGTTTGCCTATATGTGGATGATATGCTGATAATGAGTAATGACATTGCCAACATAAATGCTACTAAGCGTATGCTCAATAGCAAGTTTGATATGAAAGACTTGGGAGTTGCTGATTTAATTCTGGGAATTAAGATCCATAAGACTCCTCAAGGTCTGGCATTGTCACAATCTCATTATATTAAGACAGTACTTGAAAAATTCAAGTACTTGAGCTTTAAAGTTGCAAAGACTCCAATTGACGTGAATCTTGCATTAGCAAAGAATAAAGGCCAAAGCATATCACAATTGGATTATGCTCGTGTGTTGGGAAGCTTAATGTATATAATGAATTGTACACGACCAGATATAGCTTGTGCTATGAGTAAACTGAGTCGATATACGAGCAATCCAGGCCAATCTCATTGGATGGAAATGAAACGAGTTTTGGGATATTTAGAACATACCCAGAACTTTGACTTGCACTACAGTAAATTTCCTGCGGTGATTGAGGGATACTGTGATGCAAATTGGATCACCGGTTCAACTGATTCTAAGTCCACGAGTGAATATATATTCACTATTGGTGGAGGAGCGGTATCTTGGAAGTCGTCCAAACAAACATGTATTGCCCGCTCTATAATGGAGGCTAAATTCATAGCCTTAGATAAAGCCGGTGAAGAAGTTGAATGGCTCCGAAATTTCTTGGAAGATATTCCATTTTGTCCCAAACCGTTGGCACCAATATGCATACATTGTGATAGTCAAGCGGCAATTGGAAGGGCTAGGAGCGTTATGTATAACGGTAAATCTCATCATATACGACGAAGACATAAAACCGTTGGGCAATTACTTTCTAGAGGAATTATCACGATTGACTATGTAAAGTCAAGTGATAATGTGTCGGATCCACTTACAAAAGGCCTAACTAGAGAGGTAGTTGAGAAATCATCAAGGGGAATGGGGCTATGGCCGAGAACAAGTCATTGTGGCGATAACTCTACCTAGAAGACTGGAGATCCCAAGATCTAGGTTCAAGGAGATCAAACAAAGTCATTAATGACGGTTCAACATTGTCAAATAAAATTTTAGTCCGTTCTCGTGATGAGACAATGTTCAGTACCAAGGATAAAGCATTAAGGCTTTTTAATGATTTCTAAATTTGATACGGGATATATCAAATAGTGTATCTACAGGATGACACATTTAGGAATCACCTATGTAAGTGTGAAGTGTTAGCCGCTTCAAGGAGAACTTTGTAAGGCCAGTTTTCTACGCACTTATGAAACCAGGCGGTGTTCATGGCTGAAACGAACACAACAATGAGAACCAAAGACGGTTAAGGGTCGGTTGTGTGACTTATGGTTGTCTAGGTATACACCAAAGTTTGACGGTTCAAAGATATCAAATCTACCGATTGACCGAGTATATCCGACATAAGTTCACTACGGAAAGTTCAAAGGGAAACCTACTTATCCAGATGCGATTAATCCTTGCTTGCAAATCACACAGTTTTTCCATGCATACTTCCGTGATATAACCATTTCCCATTCATGTGGGGGATTGTTGAGGCTTTTGTTATTTAATATGAAATAGTCTTAAAATGAGGGTGAATGGAAAATGGAGGAAAAATAAAATTTTTGAGTAAAATTTTAAGTTTCCCCCTCTTGACAATGAGACATTGTCCCATATTGGAAGAGGAAAAGATTTTTGGTGGGTATATATATAATTGCTCTTCTTGTAGCTCTTAAAGAGTTAAGAAGAAAGCAAGCCCCGCGCCGTCGTCATCGTCGCTCGCTCGGCTTCGGCTTCGGCTTCGGCTTCGGATTTAGTCAAATGATCGATTGATTGAATTAATTTTTTGGATTAAATTTATTTGTTAATAGTAAATATTAACGTAAGATTATCCGCATTTGTAACGGATATGTTTCAATCTGTGTATTGACCACCAGCTGTAATAGCAGCCGCCTAATGCTCTTCCCACCATGGCCAAGTGCTTGCTCCACAAACAAGCTAGTGCATGCTCCACCATGGAGGGTGGAGGGTCGTTCATCTTCAAAGCTGACTGTTATAAATATGTGCAGCAGCTGTTGAAGAAAAACAACACCAAAAACTGAAAATGCTCAACTTTGGCTACACATTGCACTCCTTCCTCTCAGCATTTCTATACGATTTTCTGAGTTTCTACTCCTTTGTTCTGCATTGTTTTAACTTCAAACAAAGCAACTGTAAGTGTGATTTGCTACCGAACTTTGTGTTCACTGAAACACTGGGGTTTGAAGTACCGCTACACCAGTGTGTGATTCGTTCTATCCTGGGAGGAAATAATCCATAACCTTGGGTATTAGGAGGGGATTAAATTCCTTAAGGAAACACTGTGAATTCAGTGGGCTCGAATTAATTACTGTTTCATTACGATAACTTATATTTCCCAGAATTATTATTTACAAATACAGCAATATTGACGGGACTAAGAGTTATGGGGTCTGTGACCTCTATTTGTTACAGCCTCTGGTGGTGCAAGGTTTGGCATAGACCCCTAACTGTTCAGTGGCAGATCTAAGAGGAGTCAATTGACACCTCTTCGTCGGAAAATTAAACCGCGTAAATAAGTTAAATATTATATTTTTATATATATATATATATATTGTGTGTTGACTTTCCTTTATTTTTTCATATGCGTACTTATTTATATTATGACTCACCTTAATGAAAATTTTGGCTCTGCCACTGTACATGTTTAGTATTAGGAATCCTAATAATAGTAGGATAGTGTCCGCTGGTGCTTTGGTATCCAATTAATTAGAATATGCTCCCTATTAAGATTCTTTTCATTCTCTTCTTAACCAAACCAAATAATGGAAATTAAAGAGTTTTCTTTCTTCGTTATCCCTTTCTTCCATTTTATCACATTTCCTTTCTCCAAACAAAACTTACTATTCCTCAAAGTTTATTCTCCACTATTTCATCGACTGAAGAATCCCTTTCATTCTTTTCATTTTCAGTGAGGTGGTTGGCCAAAATTTCCTTGTGAAAGGAACTTTGGCTTTTCTTTTTCTTTTGGTTTGGTATTATGTATTTGCCAATGAGTTGTTTTCCTCTGCTTGAAAGCAATGGCAGCTGACCGTTTTCTCCTAAAACAAGATCAAACTCATTTTATCCGTTTATCAAATCAAATAAAATCATTTTTTCAGTTTTTGTTGTGTCACATAAATACTAGGTAGTATACTGCTTTGCGTTTCAAAATGGTTCAAAAAAAAAATTCACTCCTTCTTGATGCTTGCGGCAATCTCACCGAATAAACTATCACTAATGGTTGTGGTGGGATGAACATAATCTTTTCGCCCTTAATTTGATATCTCAAATTTGAGCCTTAGAAAATAAAAAAATAGTTCTGGCAATGAACAATTTAATGAACCTTACGTGACACAAATTCAAATTAGTAGGGACTCAATACAGATATCAGGCTCCGGGTAGGCTAACCCTTTTGCCTGGCTAGCACTTACTCAAGTTAGAATTTTGCGCTCTCTCAAAACGCTTGCACGCCTGCGAGTGTTCTCCCCGGTCCTAAGAAGATAGAGCACTCGTGGCATACACTTGGCAATTTACCTTAGAAAGAATTCAACCCACTTGAAAGAGGAAAGGGGAGTAGGCATAGTCCCGCTCCTGGCTTAACCCTCCTACGTGAACCCCTACTGCAATCAGACAGTGGAAAAAGAATGATAACTTAGGCGCAACGACACCTAGAGTTGTTACAGTGAGTTAGAGAGAAAAGCCTTAAACAAAAAAAATAAAAAATAAACTTATATACCATATTATTTCTGTGGATTTTGATATGGCGTGACAACGTTCTCACATAATTAACAAAAAAAAAAGTGTGAGTTATAGATATTGGCATCATGTAGCCAATAAATATATATCATAACAATGATGTGTATATCACAACTTTATTTTATGTATTTGTGTATATCAAAAAGTATATAATAATTTTATTTTCCTTATTCGTATATCTAAAATATACAATTATAAATATAGTTGTCTATATTTTGTTGTTATCTCTATATCCAAGTATATAACACAAAAATAATTATATTTTTGTATATCATAGTGTATAACAAATCAAATAACGTGCATGCCAAAATGTATATCACAACTTTATTTTTTCTCTTTGTATATATCAAATTGTATATAATTTTATTTTATTTTTCTTCCTTGTATATCTTAGTATATAACACATAATTTCTTATGAATATACACAGAAATATATGCTAGAAATAAAATCAACTATCAAAAGAAGAGAGGGGGAGAGGGGGAGATGGGGTTCAACGAACTCTAATGCGGATCTATCTTAGAATTTAAAAGCCACCATTTTCTTGCGGATCTAACTGATCTAGTGAAAAGGGGGTTGTGGAGGGGGGAGGGAGGGGGGAGGGGGGTGAGAGAGCAGCCATTTACTTACGGATCTAACTAATCTAGCGGACAAGGGGGCTTGGAAGGGGGATAGGGGCGGCGAACAAAGAAGGGAGGACGGGGTGGGGGAGCAAGGGGGGGGGGGGAGCAGCAAATGGTGAGAGAGAATATATAAGAAGGGAAAAGTCTTCGTTTAACCTATGTTATATAATCGGGTTAAATTTACCCCTACCGTTATATTATCGGATCAAATTTACCCCTACAATGAGCAAACTTTTAAAAAACACTCTTTGATCTGTTAAGTAATCCAAAATCTCCCAAATTTCTTTTATTTAAATTACTTGTTGTTCTTCTTGGTCCACTATTTTAATTTCAAAAATTATTATTGATGTGAATACTAAAGTTATTAGACTATACAAATTATTCATAACTTTTTTTATTACCAATGCACCCATTTCTTTTTTTGTAATAAATAAAATTGATTTAAAATTTTATTTACTTTTCAATTATATACACACCGTAAAATTTACTGGGTCTATTTATTGTGTATTATATGCCGGAGATCAAAGAGCTTTTTCTATTTGTTCTGTTATTTATTCAAGAATGAACTTGAAAGTCGTGAAGACGTGAGGAATGCATTTACTGAAGATGGTATTAACGGTTTGAAAATGCTCGATACACATATTAGTTAGTGAGGTAAATAGTATCCATCATAAATGTTTCAACAAGATGCTAAGATTTGATATATCAACTTCGTTCAGTTCAATTTTCTTTTGACAAGCAAAGTGATATAGTGAAAGCGAATATTAGATGCAATTATATGCCTTAGTTGTAGTGGCAAGATGTCTCTTAAGATTGGGTTGCCATTTTGTGGTCACGATGGGAAAAGATTTCTACAATCAAAGGCAGAACTTTTGGAATGACATGGGAGATAGACACATGAATGTAGGAAACGTTATATTACATACTGTTTTAAATAATGATATGATGATTTCTCCAACCATTCAAAAAAATATTGTGGATGCTTATGATAAAGAAACAATCAAAGTTGTCATCAAAGACTTGGATGGTGATTATTTTAGGATATTAATTGATAAACCAAAGGACATTTCACGTAAAGAGCAAATAACCCTAGATGTCGATATGTTAACAAAAATTGAATGGTGATCGAGTGATCTTGGCTATTGTCAACGTGAGTGATGATACATTTGCACTATCACTAAAGGAAGCAATTTATTTTTTGCTTTTGGTCTCGTTAAGTCCATTTGGTATATGTGCACAATGTTACGAAGAAGCTAGTAATATGTAACGGGAAATAAATGGCCTCAAGTCTTTGATCTTGCAAGATGCTGCAACTACATATTATATTCATTTTTTTTGCTCTTGCAATTAACACTTGTATCTTTCTAAAAGCATTTGGATGTGGATACTGCAGGAGCATCTTTTGAGCGCAAGGACTTTTCCACAACGTCAAGTAGATAAGTTAAGAATTGCTTAAAGTTGGAGATGTCAAATCGGGCAAGGATTGAATAAAAAACGCGGCTGCAATGACCGGGTGAAACTCACAGAGAATCTCATTTTAAAATATTTAGAAGAGAGTCTAAGGTTAACCGGTAAAGTTACTATCATGTGACCAGGAAGTCATGTGTTCAAGCCGTGGAAATAATTTCTTGCCAAAATGCAGGGTAAAATTGCGTATAATAGACTCTTGTGGTACGGCCCTTCCCCGAACCCCACGCATAGCGGGAGTTTAGTGCACCAGGCTGCCCTTTAAATTATTGAAAACAATCTCTCAACCTTCACTAGGTAGGGGTAAGTTCTGCGTACACACTACTCTCTTCAGATCTTAAGTATGAGAATATAATGGGTATGTTGTTGGACAATTGTATATTTCTATTTCCTTCAATTATCACGTGCTTGAAAATATTGAATGTAAGCCGCCACATTCAGTTACTAGATGTAGAAATCTATTCGCGTAAGATTTAGATATTTATTTTTATGCTCGACTTGATGTTCAGAGTACTACTATTGACAAATAAATTGAACAATGTTTTACAAAATAAAGATAAATATGTTGTTAACTGATTAAAGAAAATGGAAAGTCTGAGATGGGTGAGGCTATTACGTACATTGCAATCATCAATGTAACAGAGTAACTCGAGAAAGCTTATGCTCGTGACATCATTTCACTGGGTGAATGCGAAATTGAGTGCATAAACTATCTTAAGCACCATTGTTGCTTCTGCCATAGTTGTTTGTGAGAAAGTTTTCAACAACACCAAAATTCAACTATATTATTTAAATAATTAATCGAAAATAATCGAGCAACAAATTAAATTTAACAACCCAATAATCAACAAGACCCAATTAAATTTTCAAGCTTTTTTCGATCCTCAACAATGGTGGATTCTAGATTTTTTTTACCAAACCTTCAATACTACTGTTAAAGCTTTTAAATCTATCACAAATAAATGGTTTTCACAAAATTTGGACAATAAACCAACAAAAACCGCTCAGTTTTAGATCTAAAATTTTATTTTCTTTCAAAAATTCTATTTAGGGAAGAAGATGGGGGGCGTCCTGAGGAATTGAAGAAGACTAGAGGGGGGGGCTCCTGCGGGGAGAGAAGACAAAAAATGGAATTTTTTACGGGATTTACGTACTTTTTTTGTGTGCAAACACACAAGTGCTATCTAGTCAAAAGTAGTGTGTCTTAGACACACTTTTAAAAGGTTGAGTGTGTAAAAGGTTTCCCGTGAAAGAGAGGTGCGTAACAGGGATTTCGCTGCAAGGTTGATGGGTAAACTATATATTATTTTTATTTTTTTTTGTCATTGGAAAATTTTCTTTTAGAGTGTCTTTTGCCATAACTTTGCCAAAACTGTGATACATACAACTATAGTCTACCCAATATGTCGTAAGTTCTCCTTCTTGTATGCTTTGAATTAGACAAACATTTTACGGTAGCAACCCAACATATAAACAACCATCAACTACTGTGGTATAAAAATAGTATCCTTTTAAATTTAGAAGTTACATGCTAATACTTTAACAGAGGGTTTAAATGATGCTATCATGTAAAAACTTCTATTGTGCTTGAATTATAAAGACTGCAATAGTTTATCAATGCAATTATCCCATACTCTAATCGAATATTGGAAACTTACTTTTTTAAAAAAAAATTATTTTCGCTGACTTAAAAATCTATGGAAAAAGTGTTTCAAAAATTTTAATAGGAAAAATCTTATTTCATGTGTTTCTTTCAAAAAAAATGCATAAAACATAGATATATTGCTTTTAAACTTATTTCAAATATTAGTAAATCTTTAAGCTTTTAAACTTGTTTAAAATACTAATAAAACTTTTTTACAGACATGGTTTGATGTTCCAGAACCATGAAAATACTGGACATATGAAGAGACTTGCTATTTTTTCTAATATCACCAAAACAAAATGAGCGGCAAATGTGATGGTTTTAACATGTAAACAAAATAGATTTATTGAACTTTTATAAATGAATATGCAAACCAACTAACAAAGAGTGCCTAATAATAATTAATTTTTTTTCTCAGTAAGCTGTTGAACTATGTCTCTACTTTGAATTTTCATACTCTAAATTTCAAACGAAATGAGATATTACCAAAGGGAGGCATTGTCAAAAAAGGTAATTTTGTCTTACCTTTTTTATTTTTTATTTTAAGTTTTGATCACCTTCAAAAGGCTAAACTTTCAAATAATAAGGAAAACATTCTCTATAAATGAGCTTTTGTTTTACCTTTTTTAAAGTTTAGATCCTTGTAAATTCTAACCATAAATCCAAAAGGTTAAACCTTAAAAATGAAGATATTTAAAAGAAGAAAAATGTGTTGTAAAAGAGTTTTTGTTTTACTTCTCTTTTTTCTTCTTAAATTATATGTTTTTGTACTTTATTATCAATCTTAATATTTTTAAATTGTTGGACCTGACATGTTTATTCTATGTCAAGTAAATTTCCTTTTAACTTTTTTGTTCTACATCTACATTAGATTCATCTACTCAATTTAACATTTTTTGTTTATTTACATTATTATGTCAAGCTGTAGTATATAAAACTTTTGTTCTACATTAGATTCATTAACTCACTTTAACATTTTTGGTTATGTACATTATTGTGTAAAGTTGGTTAGTTGTGGTATACTATTACTTTTTGGCTTTTTCTGTTTTATCATACTCTCTACATTTATGTGTTTGTTATAGTATAATAGTTATTTTATTTACTTTTATATTTATAAAAAATACAAAGAAGAGTGGATGACAAAGCAAATGGTCCACTTGAAATGATTTGGAGGGAACATGTAATGTGGATCTGACAGAATGCATGAGATCATATGTGAAAAGGGTAAACCTGTCAAAGCAGCAGAAGATTTAATATTGTAGCTACAATAATTTGTATTGGCAATCAATGAAATTGATTCATTGTAAGCCAATTACAATTATAACCTAATTAGTCGGTAAGAACGATCTGAAGCTCTTCAACTGTCCCTTATTAATAGCAAAAATAGAAATTTGTTAGGGAGAGACAAATTATTGGTAATATATTTTGCTTGGTCAAGCAGGTTGAGGCAGCAACCAGAAAGTTTTAGGTAATATATCTTCCTTTGGATTGTGGTCCTACTTATCCATTCCAGTTGCTTGGTTTATGTAGTATATATCTCTCAATTATGAAGGGGAGCTTTGGAGCGGCGATAAAGTTATCTCCATATAATTTATAGGTCACGGGATCGAGTCGTGAAATTAACCATTATTGCTTACATTAGGGTAAGATGTTTATATCACACCTCTTGAGGTGTGGCCCTTCGCCGAACCTTACGTAAATGTATAATGTTTTGTGTATCGAGCTACCCTTTATATTTCGCTCTAAGGCTTGTTCATCTGTGACAATAGAAAACTCTGCACGCCTTACAAAATATTTCACAAAATTAGGAATATTACTTTGAAATTTGAATACCTATTTACAGTAAGTATAAGAATTAGGAATATTACTTTGAAATTGGAATACCCATTTACAGTAAGTATAAGATTTAAGTTTAATACATTGATAATGTTAATATGTAGTATAACCTGTTGTAACAGGAAGTTGCCATTTTTATTTGGTTGCCAAAGTTACCACGAGATTTAAATATAATTACCTTATAATGACTTGATTGGTAACCTTTTTTATAATCAATAGAGACTTCATTTTACGTAAGTTAGTTTAGACCGTAAGTGCATAAAATTTAAACAGTTAAACTCATGTTATAGCAAGCCCAAATACACCGAGGCAGAGCTAAAGTATGGAGTACAGATTAATGCGAACCCAATAGTTTTTGCTTAGATCTTGTATTTGTATACTATGATATTCATTAAATATGTTTAAATATTTAATTGCAAACATAGTACTAAGACAAGCTATGAGTTCAGTAATAATTTCAGAATCCTAAACTTTAAATTCTGGTTCCACCTCTACAAATATATGCTCCTTACCAGAGGTGCAAACAAGATTTCAAGCTTGTAGGTTTAGGATCCTAATCGGCATTTAAGTTACTGCATTTTAAATTAATAATTTGTATATATTTAATAAAAACTTTAAGACAAATTTATGATTTGAACCAAAGCTACTGGGTTCAACTGAATCAGTAGCCGACATTGTTGCTCGCCTCTGCTCCTTCCATCACAAGATGTAATGAGATGGCCGGGGTTCCTCCACTCTTAAATAGAGGTGTTGAGTTCGAGCCCCCGGAATGAAAAAATCTCTTATAGGGAGCACTTTCCCTTTAATGGATGCTACGTAGCGTGAATCTGAATTAGTGTGAGCCAATTGATTCCGGATAATATACATGCTCTACTCTTTAACAACAACAACAAATTCAGTGTAATTTTTTAAATATGGTCTAAAAAGGGTAGTGTGTACACAAATATTATTACTATCTTATAAAAATAAAAATATTGTTTCCGATAGACCCTCGGTACTGCCGGTACTACTCTTTACTTAAGGTGAAAATGACTATATATTCTAGACACTTGAGCTCGACTTTATTAAAAGACTTTGAAGAAAGTTCTGCTCAAAAATATATGCTGCATTAAAATCCATACGCTAAAAAGTGAAAACTTAAACTTACCCCACACCAATGGAGTGTGGTCCAATAATATGTCCTTCCTCGTCTTGTAACATAGTTGCCAAGTATTTTCCTGAATCAAGACCAACCCCACCTGCTTCAACTCCTATTAGCCTCACATCTAATTCATCTTCTATGAATTCATGAAACATGTCTGATGCATAATTTTTTTTAAAAATTAGTTCTTTACATAATTACCTTTCACATTTTTACTGTAACAGTTTTATTATCATATTCTTTAACTTTGTACGTTACTTTTATTATAACAATTTTATTACCCTTTAAATTCTTTACTCTCTCTGAAGCCAACTTTTTTTTTTACAGCGGAGCAAAACTAACAGAGAAAACCAATTGAAATATTTAATTGTTATGACATATAATGCAAAATACCAATTGTTATAAAAATAGGTAGATTTTTAACAAATAAAGAAAACTTCAGTTTATACTTTGTACTAATTCAAAATTAAATTTAGTATTAAATATGATATTATTTTTATTATAGTAGAATGCTAAAGGAAAAAAATTAATTAAAATATCACAATATAAAAATATACAAAATATAGCAAAAAGTATTTGGAATAGTAGGTTTTAAGGGATTTGAGGGGCAATTATGCCTTTAACCATGTTTATGCAAATATTAAAAACCCTTACATTACTAATACCATGGTTTGCTATGTATTAATTATACATAGGATAATACCAAATAGGATATATAACTAATATAAATATTAGTTATTCAAACAAATATACCAAACAAAGAATAAATAATACACAAAGCTAATACTTACTAGGGGCGTACATGGACCGGATTGGTTCGGATTTTATCAAAACCAAACCAGATCAATTATATCGGTTTGGATTTGTAACGACCCACTCGGTCGTTTTGAGTATTATAACCCCATTTCTCCATTTACTGCTTAATTTATGCCTTACAGTTGATTTATGACTTATCGGGTTAGTTGGTTCGGGTGCGGAAGAAATTCGGAGTGAAACGAGACACTTAGTCTCATAACTAAAAATTTAAGTTAGAAAAGTTGACCGGATGTGGACTTATGTGTAAACGACCTCAGATTTGAATTTTGATGATTTTGATAGCTCCGTATGGTGATTTTGGACTTAGAAGCGTATCCGGAAAATTATTTAGAGGTCAGTAGAGGAATTAGGCTTGAAATGGCGAAAATTGAATTTTCGAAAAGTTTGATCGGGAGGTTGACGTTCTGATATCGGGTCGGAATCCGATCTGAAAATTAAAATACCTACATTATGTCAACTATGACTTGTATGCAAAATTTGAGGTCAATCGGACGTGATTTGATAGGTTTCGGAGTCGTTTGTAGAAATTGAAAATTTCAAAGTTCATTAGACTTGAATCTATGTGCGATTCGTGTTTTTAGTGCTGTTGGATGTGATTTAAAGACTCGACTAAGTTCGTATAATATTTTAGGACTTGTTGGTATATTTGGTTGAGGTCCCGGGGGACCTCGGATGAGTTCGGATGCTTAACGGATCGAATTTGGATTTGGAGGAGGAGCTGAAGCAGCTGGGCATCTGGTATGATCGCACCTTCGAGAAAAAAGGCCGCAAGTGCGAGCTCGCGGATGCGAGGCATTAGTCGTAGAAGCGGAAATGCATGGGCTGGCCAGGCATCGCGGGTACGAAGATCGCAGGCACGAAGAAATCATCACGGGCGCGGACATCGCATGCGCGAGAGTTTTGCCGCGGGTACGAAAATCCTGGGCAGTGTACAAAACAGAGGGGTTCTGACATTTTTGTCATTTTTGACATTTTAAGCTCGGGTTTTGGCGATTTTTAAGCAAGAAATTACGGGGAATCTTGAGGTAAGTCACTTGTGGTCATTTCTACTCTATAATATTGAATTATCATCGAATAATCCGGCTATATTACATATTTTTGAGGTGTAAATTGGGGATTTGAACCTAGGGATTTAAAAAATAAGATTTGAGGGTGTGGAGGTCGAGTTGAGGTCGGATTTTGGTAAATTTTGTATGGTTATACTCGTGGTTGAATGTGCTTTCAGATCTTGTAACTTTTGTCGGGTTCCGAGACGAGGACCCACTGCGATTTTTGAGCTAAATTTCTGATTTTTATGAAAAAATAGTATTTTCTTATGGAATTAATTTCAATAAATTTTATTGACTGAAACGAGTTAATTGTGACTAGATTCGAGGCATTCAGAGGCCGATTTGCGAAGCAAAGGCATAGCAAAGTAAAGAATTTTACGGTTTGAGGTAAGTAATAGTTATAAATTTGGTCATGGGTATGAAACCCCGAATTCTTGTATCATGTGATTATTTTGGAGGTGACGCACATGCTAGGTGATGGGCGTGTGGGCGTGCACCGAGGGAATTATGACTTGATCTGTCCCGTGAAACTGTAAAGTTGAATAATATGTTTTATCTGTACATTCTCCATGTTGTAGAGAAATTGAACCATAAATCATGTTTAGATTTTATGTTGGCATAGTAGGGACCCACAGAGGTCGTGTACGTGTTGAACTATCTGCTTAATTGTTGTTTTGTACTCAGTCACATTTTACTTATTTATTTTATCTGAGTCTCTATTGTTCCTTATAGATGCATCATACCATTGTTGTTTGGGCTGATTTCATAATTTCTGAGAGCCCGAGAGACTGGATAGATTTGTGACTGAGTGGGGCCGAGGGCCTGATTGTGAGATATTATTATAGCACGTGAGTTGTTCGTGCAGCACGAGAGTTGTCTGTGAGGATCCAGATATTATTATACTATAGCACGTGATTTATCCGTGCAGCATGTGATTTGTCCGTGCGAATCCAGATATTATTATACTATAGCACGTAAGTTATCCGTGCAGCACGTGAGTTGTTCGTGCGGATCCAGATATTGATACTATAGCACGTGAGTTGTCCGTGCAACACGTGAGTTATTCGTGCAGCACGTGAGTTGTCCGTGCGGATTATAGCGCTTGGGCTGTATGAGCCCCTCCGGAGTCCGTACACCCCAGTGAGCGCGGGTACCCATTGAGTGTGAGTACTGAGGGCTGAGAGTTTCTATCTGTCATTATTGTGAAACTCTTTGAAAGATTTTATATCCGAATTACATGAACTTGAACTATATAAAAATTGATTTGACTTAAACTGCCAGATTTGAAAGCATGTCTATTCTTTGCTGGAATTACTGGAAATGAACCATAACTGTGTAGCTCGTCACTATCTTCAATTCCTTAATTATTATTGTTATTTGCTGAGTTGGTTGTACTCATACTTCACCCCGCACTCTGTGTGCAGATCCAGGTATTCCTGGACATAGCGGGTGTTGATTCTTCCGCACAGCTGACCTTCCGTAGATCCCGAGGTAGTTGCCGTGTTTCGCAGACCTTGCCTCTCCTTCCCTATCTTCTTATTTATAGTATTTGGTCTCAGACTATTATAGACCGTATTTTCCAGACTTGTATTCATATTAGATGCTCATGTACTCAGTGACACCGGGTTTTGGGAGTATTTATATATGTATTTGTGAGTTTTTCTTCCGCTAAATTTAGATATTATGTTTTCAAACTAAAAGATACGTGGTTTATTGAGATTGTCGGCTTGCCTAGTATTGAGATAGGCGCCATCACGACGGGTGAAAGTTTGGGTTGTGACAGGATTGGTTCGATTTTATCGAATTTTTCGGGTTTTTTGTTACATGAATATTATTTCAATCTTGCATTATTAAAGTTATAGACAAAATTTTGATAAGTGAATATATATTTACTAAAATTAAAAATAAAATAACAAACATATGATCTATTAAAGTGATCTTATGGGAGAAATATTTTTAGTAACACATAATAGTTTATTTTCTTAGTCGTCTACCAATAAGTTTTGGTTGATGTACGCTTTCAGGGTTAACCAAATTTAATTAATAATTAAACATAAAATCAATATGATACCTAAATAGTGATATGTTCTGTGTAATTTTAGATTATCGAAATACCACTTCAAATTCAAAAAACATGTAATAAATATTTACATATGAATATTAAAGAACAAAGAGATGATTGACGCATTTCAATAAACATAATAAGAAAGTGATATAATCTATTATTTAAAGTAAATAAAAATGAATGCACTTTATAATTCTATTAAATATTTTATCCCATGAGAGAATCTCAAATATTTCTAGACATCTTTTAAATAAAAGTCTATATAAAGTCTAAAAATTATATATTTATATGTCGGTTTGGTTCGATTTTTTTTACTCAATATCAAACCAAACTTAGACGGGTTTTTTAATCGATTTGGTTTGACTTTTCGGTTTGGTTCGATTTTTCGATTCAATTTGTATACTTCTAATACTTATATTATTTTTTCTAATACCTCGTACTGTCCTACCAAATGATCCGTAACAGTTTTTCCTGCCGGCTGGCCACAATAGTTTAAGGTATATTTTAAACGTGGGAAAAGGGCTTCTTGATTTTATCATGTTATGGTTTGAGCTGGTAGATGGGGACAACCTACAAATTATGTGGCCAAGTTTCTATATAGTACCACATAATAATCACAAAAAATCCAAATAAGTACCATACAGTGGATCTTGAGGTGGAAAAGTTTTTTGTCCTGTCAAGGTCTCCAATTAAATCAAACAGATATAGAAAATATCAATATACTATATAATATCCTCTATAAGAATAACAAATATAAAAATATAGTCCATATTTACAAAAACAAGAAAGAAGAATTTAGAAATTTATTTAGGAATATAAGTAGCAAGAAGAACCCCTCTTATGACCAAGAAAAAAGAAAATCATATCCAATTAAATAAGAAAGCAAGAGTTACGGAGAAAAAAGAAAGAACAAGAAGGAAAATGTAGGAATAGCTGAAGAAAAGAACAACAAATTTAATACATATGTATAAGATTTTTAAGTTAGTAATGCAAATTAGTGCACTAACTTCTCTATGTAATCATTACAAAACATAAAGAAAAATTAACCAGAAAGAAATCTAATGATAATTTCAAACTTAACCATTACCAACAACCTTTTATGTTATTAACCAAATGCAGCGGCGGATTCAGGATTTTAAGGTCGTGGGTGTTCAGGATTTTAAGGTCGTGGGTGTTCACTTCTTTAAACATAAAGTTGCTATTAATCAGAAATCTATGGTTATCAAAATATGACTTATAGTCGCAAATCAAGTAGGAATTGAACCCACGCCTCTAGTTTCAAACACGCCTTTACTTCAACCTCAACACCACAACACCCATTAGTCTTTTTGGTTCTTCGATGCTTGCTAACATATTATATCCGTTTTCTTATATTTTTTATATAACTATACCCAGTTTATGTGGGAGGTCAATGGGACCTAAAGTTTGTACATAGATCTGCCACGGACCAAATGCATGCAAATTATAAATTTTTAAGAAATTTCAAAAATATTCCATCACTTAAGTTGTCTTATACTATCAGGAGAATATAGCCAACTCTGAGATCCTTTTAAAACATTATCAAAAGTTGGTGTTACCATTAACATTAAGAAAAAAGAAAAAAGATAGCAAGATTATGTGAGTAAGAAAGATATGCATTTCATGCACACTGTTATACATTAAAAAGCTGCCTTAACATAAAGTATAATTGGTTATACACAATCTATATTCTTTATAAATTCATTGTCTATATAAAATACACTGACTATACATCAATTATCGAGTAAACACTCTGGATATACTGCGAAACTCACCAGTCACCTCATTCAAACACACTCGGGATACACTCCAAATATACTCTAGATACACTCAATATATACAAATAATACCCTACCAAACTCAAAATATAATGCATATACATTGTATAACAATGTCTGAATCACTTTTATGCAACTAATATACAAGTGTGTGTAACCGCATAATGATGCACTGGTAATATCTGTACTCGTAAATAAATCTCGAGTTAAGCGTGTGTTAATTGATCAAGGTATCTCGACCGATATCATCAGATCGAGGGTCGTAGAGCAGTTGGGTCTATAAGACCAAATAGTGCCTGCAGTCTGGGTTTTAAACGGATTCAACATAGCATGCGAAACTACTAAAGGGGAGATAGACCTGCCGGCGAACACCAACGGGACCATTCAGGAAACGAAGTTCTATGTGATAGAAGGGGATGTGAGATATAATGCTCTATTCAAAAGGCCATGGATTCATAGCCTGAGGGAAGTGCCCTCAACACTACACCAGGCACTGAAGTTCCCCACACCGGGAGGGATCAAGACGGTTTACAGAGAGTAGCCGACCGCGAAAGAAATGTTCGCGGTCGATGAGGTGATCTCGATGTCCGCACACTCGACATCAAAGAACATGGAGGCGGTTAGGAAGGAAGAAACTAAATAGTAATTACCAATATCAGCCCGACCGAACCGGAGAAGCAAGAAGCAGGAGAGGATGATGATTACGGAATCCCTAGGTCGTTCATCACCCCTGATGATTCCGACGCCACAAAATTTAATGGTCAAGGAGCTGGAGCAAGTCATATTGATCGAACACTTGCACGTTCGGAAGGTATACCTAGGCATGGGGTTAACTCCCGCGCTCAAGAAAAAACTCATTGAATTCCTTATAGCTAACATAGATTGTTTCGCTTGGTCCCATCTTGATATGACAAGGATCCCGCCGTAAATAATCACTCATAAGCTGAGCTTGGATCCAAAGTTCCACCCGGTTAAATAGAAGAGGAGGCCCCATTCCGAAGTCAAACATGCATTCATCAAAGACGGGGTATCTGAATCCTTAAAATAGGTTCCATTCGGGAAGTTAAATACCCGGATTGGTTAGCTAACGTAGTGGTAGTGCCTAAAAAAGGGAATAAGTTAAGAATGTGCGTAGATTACAAAGACTTGAACAAGGCATGCCCTAAGGACTCTTTTTCCTTGCTTAACATCGATCACATGATCGATGCGACGGCCGGGCACGAGATACTCAGCTTTCTCGACGCCTATTCAGGGTATAACTAAATCCGGATGGACCAAGGCGATCAAGAAAAAACTTTTTTTATCACTAAATTCGGCACATATTGTTATAACGTAATGCCATTCAAACTAAAGAACGTCGGTGCCACTTATCAACGCCTAGTAAACCGAATGTTCGAAGAACAAATAGGAAAATCAATGGAAGTTTATATTGATGACATGTTAGTTAAGTCCCTGCGAGCAGAGGACCATTTGAAACATTTGCAGGAAACCTCTGATATACTGAAGAAATACAATATGAAGCTGAACCCGGATAAATGCGCATTCGGGGTCGGATCCGAGAAGTTCCTTGGATTCATGGTGTCCAACCGAGGGATCGAGATCAATTTCGATAAAATCAAAACTATTGAAGACATCACTGTGGTGGACAGTGTCAAGGTCGTTCAGAGTCTAACCAGGCGCATAGCCGCCTTGGGCAGGTTCATATCGATGTCTTATGATAAGAGCCATCGGTTCTTCTCATTATTGAAGAAGAAGAATAACTTTTATTGGACCCCGGAGTGCCAACAAGCTTTGGAAGAACTCAAACGGTACCTTTCGAGTCCACCCTTGCTCCATACTCCGAAGGCGGATATACAGTTGTACCTATACTTGGAGGTATCCGAGATAGCGGTAAGTGGAGTCCTAGTCCGGGAATAGGAAGGTACGCAATTTCTTATCTATTATGTTAGTAGAACTCTAGGCGAGGCTGAAACAAGGTATCCCTACCTGGAAAAATTACCGCTCTCTTTGCTAAGCGCCTCTAGAAAGTTAAAGTCGTACTTTCAATGCTACCCCATATGCGTAGTAATTTCTTACCCACTAAGGAACATAATTTATAAACCTGAGCTCTCAGGCCGGCTGGCTAAATGGGCCGTAGAAATTAGCGCGTATAATATCGAATATCAGCGCCAAACTGCCAACAAATCACAAATTTTGGCAGACTTTGTGGCCGACTTTACACTGGCCTTAATACCTGAAGTCGAAAAGGAATTGTTATTAACCTCGAGGACTTCCTCGGGAATCTAGACCCTCTTTACGGACGTTGCCTCAAACGCAAAGGGGTCCGGACTCGGCATCGTGTTGAAGCCACCTACGGGTAACGTAGTTAGGCAATCTATTAGAACTGTGAAATTGACTAACAATGAGGTCGAGTATGAGGCCATGATTGCAGGTCTCGAATTGGCTAAAAGCCTGGGGGCCGAGGTGGTTGAAGTTAAGTGTGATTCCCTCCTTGTGGTAAATCAAGTCAATGGGACGTTCGAAGTAAAAGAGGAACGAATGCGAAGGTATTTAGACAAATTGCAGGTAACGCTGCATCGATTCAAGGAATAGACACTACATCACGTACCCCGAGATTAAAATAGCAAGGCCAATGCTCTAGCTAACTTAGGGTCATCGGTTTATGACGATGAATTCACATCAAGAACGGTCGTACGGCTCATGAAATTGGTAGTGGAAGAAGGCCATGCCGAATTAAATTCAACAAGTTTAACTTGGGATTGGAAAACAAGTATATAGACTACTTGAAGACTGGGAAGTTGCCCTCGGATCCTAAAGAATCGAGAGCTCTACGCACGAAGGCGACCGGGTTCAGCCTGTCCGAAGGTACTATGTTCAGAAGAACGTTCGATGGCTCGCTCGCCATATGCTTGGGGCCGGGAGATACCGAATATATTTTGAGAAAAGTTCACGAAGGCACCTGCGAAAATAATTCGGGGGCAGAATCTTTGGTTCGTAAGATCATCTGGGCCGGCTATTACTGGATCAATATGGAGAAAGATGCAAAGGACTTTGTACGAAAATGTGATGGCTGTCAGAGGCATGCATCGATAATTCATCAACCCGGAGAGCTACTATATTCGGTCTTGTCACCTTGGTCGTTCATGAAGTGGGGAATGAAAATTGTCTGTCCCCTGGCGTGGGCACCCGGTAAGGATCAGTTCATACTATTTATTTATTTATTTTTCAAAGTAGGTCGAAGCTCAAGCGTTCGAGAAGATCCGGGAAAAAGAAGTCGTTGACTTCATTTTGGACCACATAATATGCCGGTTCCTGGATACCAGCCGGGATAGTGTGTAATAACGGGAAGCAATTCTTCGGCAGAAAGGTAAACAAATTTTTCGAAGACCATAAAATCAAAAAAGATCTTGTCAACACCCTATCACCCTAGCGGGAACGGGCAGACATAATCAACAAACAAGACAATACTTCAAAACCTAAAGAAAAGGTTGACTGATGCCAAAGGAAAATGGAAGTAAATTCTACCCGAAGTCTTGTGGGAATACTGTACAAACTCGAAATCTAAGTACCGGGGCCAGTCCATTTCGTTGGTCTACGGTGCCCAAGCACTAATACCGGAAGAAGTGGGAGAATCGAGTCTCAAGTTTCGATATGCGATCGAAGAATCAGATGGTGAGACCATGAGCACGAGCCTGAAACTATTGAATAAAAGGCGTTAGGCCGCCCTAGTTCGGTTGGCTGCCCAGAAACAACGGATAGAAAGGTATTACAACCGAAGAGCCAACCTCCGACACTTCAATATCGGGGACGTGAGTTGTCCGTGCGAATCCAGATATTATTATATTGTAGCACGTGAGTTCTCCGTGCGGATTCAGATATTGATACTATAGCACATGAGTTGTCCGTGCAACACGTGAGTTGTCCGTGCGGCACGTGAGTTGTCCGTGCGGATTATAGCGCTTGGATTGTACGAGTCCCTCCGGAGTCTGTACACCCCCAGTGAGTGCGGGTACCCATTGGGTGTGAGTGTCTATATGTCATTGTTGTGAAACTCTTTGAAAGATTTTATATCTGGATTACATGAACTTAAATTATATAAAAATTGATTTGACTTAAACTGCCGAATTTGAAAGCATGTCTATTCTTTGCTGGAATTACTGGAAATGAACCATAACTGTGTAGCTCGTCACTATCTTCAATTCCTTATTTATTATTGTTAATTGCTGAGTTGGTTGTATTCATACTACACCCCGCACTTTGTGTGCAGATCCAGATATTTCTGGACATAGCGGGTGTTGATTCTAATACCTCGTACTGTCTTACCAAATGATCCCTAACAGTTTTTCCTGCCGGCTGGCCACAATAGTTTAAGGTATATTTTAAACGTGGGAAAGGTGCTTCTTGATTTTATCATGTTATGGTTTGAGCTGGTAGATGGGGACAACCTACAAATTATGTGGCCAAGTTTCTATATAGTACTACATAATAATCACAAAAAAATCAAAATAAGTACCATACAGTGGATCTTGAGGTGGAAAAGTTTTTTGTCCCGTCAAGGTCTTCAATTAAATCAAACAGATATAGAAAATATCAATATACTATATAATATCCTCTATAAGAATAACAAATATAAAAAAATAGTCCATATTTACAAAAACAAGAAAGTGTAAACCAAAAATAGTTTAACGTATGTTTTAAACGTGGGAAAGGAACTTCTTGATTTTATCATGTTATGGTTTCAGCCGGTAGATGGGACAGGACAACCTACAAATTATGTGGCCAAGTTTTTATAGTAGTACATAATAATCACAAAAAATTCCAAATTCCTACTATTAATAACAATTTGAGGAGCTTGGGTTACTGTACTTAGTGCTACAGTATATGTACCTATTCTCATGTAGCCTTACTCTATGTAAAAACTCCTTGAGCCCTCAGATTTTTCAAAACTTGCTGTTAACTTTAACAAGCCACGTGCACCTCACATGGATTTGGATGACCCGATGTAAAACTGAAGGAAAACAACTTTTATTTGCTCACATTTACCTGTTCTTCATTGGCCATTAGAATTTTCAGTTGAGTTTACATCAACCACTGAAATTTAGAAATTTATTTAGGAATATAAGTAGCAAGAAGAACCCCTCTTATGACCAAGAAAAAAGAAAATCATATCCAATTAAATAAGAAAGCAAGAGTTACGGAGAAAAAAGAAAGAACAAGAAGGAAAATGTAGGAATAGCTGAAGAAAAGAACAACAAATTTAATACATATGTATAAGATTTTTAAGTTAGTAATGCAAATTAGTGCACTAACTTCTCTATGTAATCATTACAAAACATAAAGAAAAATTAACCAGAAAGAAATCTAATGATAATTTTAAACTTAACCATTACCAACAACCTTTTATGTTATTAACCAAATGCAGCGGCGGATTCCGGATTTTAAGGTCGTGGGTGTTCAGGATTTTAAGGTCGTGGGTGTTCACTTCCTTAAACATAAAGTTGCTATTAATCAGAAATCTATGGTTATCAAAATATGACTTATAGTCGCAAATCAAGTAGGAATTGAACCCACGCCTCTAGTTTCAAACACGCCTTTACTTCAATCTCAACACCACAACACCCATTAGTCTTTTTGATTCTTGGGTGCTTGCTAACATATTATATCCGTTTTCTTATATTTTTTATATAACTATACCCAGTTTATGTGGGAGGTCAATGGGACCTAAAGTTTGTACATAGATCTGCCACGGACCAAATGCATGCAAATTATAAATTTTTAAGAAATTTCAAAAATATTCCATCACTTAAGTTGTCTTATACTATCAGGAGAATATAGCCAACTCTGAGATCCTTTTAAAACATTATCAAAAGTTGGTGTTACCATTAACATTAATCAACAGAGAAACAATTAGTAAGTACCATACAGTTGACCTTGAGGTGGAAATGTTTTTTGTCCCGTCAAGATCTCCAATTAAATCAAACAGATATAGAAAATATCAATATACTATATAATATCCTCTATAAGAATAACAAATATAAAAAAATAGTCCATATTTACAAAAAAACAAGAAAGAGTAAACCAAAAATAAAAAAATATTGAGACCTTTTTGATATTTTGACTTTTCGTAGCATAAAATATCAACCAACCATTATATATATATATATATATATATATATATATATATATATATATATATATATATATATGCATTTGACAAGCAATTGTTTTTTGTTCTCCAACCTTTAACAAACATATAGAAAAAATGTAATTGATGAGTTTTCAAAAATCAATCCTTCCCCTTTCCCCCCTCCCCAGTCATTTATAGAATGACTTCCCCTTTCCCCCTCCCCAGTCATTTATAGAATGACGGGGCAACATTATATGTTATTCTACTTTTTAACTCTTAGGGCTTGTTTCATGTGCTATACCTGAATTTGAAAAGACATATTGGTATAGCGCATCAAATATATGCACTATATTTGTTTTATAAAACGGGCCAAAAACGTCCTTCCTCCCATTTTTAAAAGCTTAAAACTCCATTGGAGCCCACCCCTCCCCAAAAATCGTGTCACGTCATTATTTTAGCGATCTAACACCCGATCCAAGGCGTTGTCGTTAACACCCGATCCAAGGCGTTGTCGTTTAGTGAAACTCTTGTATTGCCCTGTTCGGTGGTCAAATCTTCATTCTTTCTCAATTCAAAAAACTCGAAAAAGAGGTATTCCGAATCACTTTTGTAGTATAACTCATGTATATAATTGACTAATTAGTTATTTTTACGTTATTGTATGTCTTTTGTGATCGTTTTTTGAATTTTTTATTTTTTTATTTTTTATCCGGATTAGTTTATTTATGTGCAAAAAATTATAAAAATTATATATTGTTCTTTTGTTGAATAATTAGTGTTATATGTGACTTTAGTATTGTACATATAATAATATGTGACTTTAGTGTTGTTTGGTGCCATTTAGTATTATGTAGTGATCTTTAGTGTCATGTAGTGCCCTTTAACGTAGTAGAACTGATAATAAATTTTAATTTATGTTAGTTGATGTTGTTTATGGCCATATAGAGTAGTGTGACTTTAGTGCTCTTTAGGATTCGTTAGTGTAGAATAAAAACGGCGTGTCCTCATTAAATAACCTGGTTAGAGTACTCAATTATGGATCAAATTTTAATCAATTATTAAGCGTATAGTAAATGTATTATTAGATATGACTCATAAAATAATTAGTTGGCGGTACAAAAGAGGCGTTGCCGGATTTTTGTGTAAAATATAAAAATTAACAAACAAATCGCTATGCATCAAATAAATACTTAATACTAAAGTTTTAAAAATAATATAAAATAATTAAACAAATTAAGTATTTAGTATTGTTTTAACGGCAAAGGTCCAAATATACCCATGTACTTTCGAAAATGGTCTAAGAATACCCCTCGTTATATTATTGGGTTATCTATACCCCTGCTGTCATACTTTGAGTTCAAATATACCCCTCATTTAAACGGAGGGGCACATGTCATCGTCCTATTGGCCAATTCTAAATATCTCCTAATTAATTAAAAAGACTCATTACCCATACCAGAAAAATAACTTTCTAAAGCAATTTTTTGTTTGTAAAAACTGGAAAAAAACTGATTTTTTTTACTAAAAACTGGAAAAAAACGAATTATTTTGTTTTCCAGTTTTTACAAAAAAACTACTTTACAAAAACTGAAAAATATTTTCTAAAACAATATTTTTGCAAAAACTGGAAAAAAACTGAAAAGTAATTTTCTAAAGCGTGTAAAAACTGGAAAAACTGAATTTTTTTTAACTAAAAACTGAAATATATATATATATATATATATATATATATATATATATATATATATATATATATATTTATTTTTTCAGTTTTTACAAAAACATTGATTTAGAAAATTGCTTTTCAATATTATTTTTAGTTTTTACAAAAAAAATTGCTTTAGAAATTATTTTTTAGTTTTTTTAAAGTTATTGTTTTCTAAAAACTGGAAAACAAATATTTTCAATTTTTTTAGTTTTTTGTAAAAAAGACATTTAATTGTTTGTAAAAAAGCATTCAGGTTTTTCCAATTTTTACAAAAATATTGCTTTAGAAAATTGTTTTCCAGTTTTTATAAAAATATTGCTTTAGAAAATATTTTTCAGTTTTTTTTAAAACAGGTTTTTTGTAAAATCTGAAAAAAAAAATATTTTTGTTTTTTTTTATTTTTAGTAAAAAAGATTCAGTTTTTTCTAGTTTTTACAAAAAATATTACTTTAGAAAATTACTTTTGGGATATGGGTAATGGGTCTTTTTAATTAATTAGGAGATATTTAGAATTGGCCAACAGGACGATGACACGTGTCCCTCAGTTTAAATGAGGGGTATATTTGAACCCAAAGTATGACTGCAGGGTATAGATAACCCAATAGTATAATGAGGGGTATTCTTAGACCATTTTCGAAAGTAAATGGGTATATTTGGACCTTTGCCATTGTTTTAATCAAGAATAAGATTGTTAAAAAAATTACAGTACGTAAAAGAGATTGTCCCATTTTTGTTTGTTTAACAGTATTAAATTAAGATATAAATCGTTATTAATACAAAAAAACTTTAATAGTATTTTTTATATGAATAATAAATAAAATATCGAGATTAGTTAAGAAAATTAAATATTTAATTTTCTTATAACCCAAAAACATCTGGAAAAAAGTTGATAGTTCAAACAAAATTCTGCCGAATTTTAGTCTAAAAATCTAAGAAACTGACAGCATTGTGGATCAGTTAATTAACAGGTATAGCGCATGAATTTTATGCACTATATATAAAAAGGTTACGAGTAATTGTTTTAAACCTATTTTGGTGTTTTGAGTCCAAAAAACTAACATTTTGGTTCCGGACTTCCTTTCCTCCTCCCCAGTCAATTATAGAATGACGGGGAACATTATTTGTTGTTCTACTTTTTAACTCTTAAAAGACAAATACACTTATCAATGTTCAAATATTATATTGAAGGCACTCCTATAAATATTGTTTCTACTGGAACAACAATTGTTACTGGTTGTTTATCCTTTTGGATTAGTTCTTAGCCTTCATGCTTATCCTAGATTAGATATAGAATTAGATTTATCCTTTTAGTTCATATTTATCATTCAATTAGTTAGCTCTTGATAGTGTTTTGATTTGAATAAGTCTCCTAACTCAAGGAGTACTCTTAGGAAGAATTGTATTTAAACTAAGCCTGGCATTCAATATAGATACAGTTTCCATAATATTTTTGAGTGTTTATATAGTATCTGAGCCTATACAACTCAAACAAGCATGATCCAATTTTTTTCCGCATCAAACCCTCCAATGACGAATGATGGAAACACTACCAAAATTGTCAATGCCGACAACATTATCGGTACCACAACCATCATCCAATTCAACCCCGCTTCCCAACTACCTATCAAACTTAGTGGCAGTAACAATTTTTTCACTTGGAAAGCTCAGTTCTCTATGCTTATGCGATATGCACGGCCATGACCTCTACTGTTACCTTGATAGGTCTACCCTGATTCCTACACCGAGCACTACTTTGGAACCAATACAACCCTCAATCCTGCTTATACGCTCTGGTTCCGACAAGATCAGCTCATCCAGAACGCTCTTATGGCATATTGACCCTGCCATTGCTTTCACAGTTGCTGCTGTCAACACATCTAAACATGATTTTGGACTCCTTGCACACTGCATATGCAAACAAGTCCTAGACTGGGATCTTCAGCCTTCGTAACCAACTTGCACGAATCACAAAAGACACCAATCCTATTACTGAGTACCTTCAGCGTATTCGGTCACTCTCTAATGAACTTGCCACTACAGGTGCCCTGGTCTCTAACTCCGAACTTATCGCTAAGATTCTTAGTGGACTTGGCCCTGAGTTTCGTGAGATATCGCCTTCCATACGAGCACGTGACACCACCGTCACCTATGAGGAACTATATGAAAAGTTGCTCGATCACGAGCTCTTTATCCGACATGAGGAAGCTAAGAAAACTCATAGTCCTATAATAGCATCGATTGCTACTCACAACAAACAGAACAATAATGTCAACAAGCACAACAATCACCGCCAATCCTACAACAACAACTCTCAACCATAGCGATAGAATACTCGCTCCAATACATCCATCCAGTGACAACCCTAAAACAATAACCCAATGGGTGTTATTCGTTGCCAATTATGCAATAAGATTTGACCATACTGCAAATGTAAGCCTATCCAAGTCACATAGTCATTTTGAGGCCAAAGCCGATTATATCACATGCTTCAACATTACCGCTAACTCATGGATAGTGGACTCTGGTGCCACACACCATGTCACAACCGAACCTCATAACCTACAACCATACAACGATAACGAGGATGTCTCCATGGGTGATGGTAACATAATTCTCATCTCACATATTGGTTCTACTCAATTAAATGCATCAAATAATATTTTTAAGCTAACTCATACTCTATGTGCTCCAGCTATCAAACATAATCTTATTTTTTTTTCCAAATTTGTTAGGACAATATCTCTTGAATTCTTTCCTTTTTCTTTTCTTGTGAAGGATTTGAAAACGCGGACACCGTTGGCACGCGGCCAGACCATAATGGGCTATATAAGTGGCCCACTTCACATCCATAAACTCACATATCTAGCACTTCAACTTCGTTGACCACTTGGCACCAAAGATTGGGTCACCCGCACTCTAGAGTTTTTGCATATGTCTTGAATAAATTTGTGATGATCCAAAAGGTCATCTTATGTTTTAGAACATGAATATGAGCTCTTAAGCCTTACAAATCTTATGTTTATCCACCTCAATTTACGTGCACAGTCCGAGCAGATTTCCAAAAAGCTTTTATGTTAAAAACTAATGAAAATAATAATTTTTACCTTAAAAGTTAATTTTAGTTGACTTTGACCAATATTATTGATAAACGGGTCTAGATCTGTACTTTGACAGTCCCGGTAAGTCCATATCGAATTATGGGATCTGGGCACATGTCCGGAATCAAATTCGGAGGTCCCTAGCTCAAGTTATGAATTTTTGATGAAAATTAAAAGTCTGAAAATTAATTATTTTTAAGAATTGATTGATGTTTGGAATTGTTAGTACCGGGTCCATATTTTAGTTCTGGAGCCCGGTATAGGTTCATTGTGATATTTAAGACATGTCTGTGAAATTTGGTGAGAAACGGAGTTGATTTGACGTGATTCGGACATCCAGTTGAGAAAATAGAAATTTTAAAGTGTTCTTGAGAATTTTATTTGATTTGGTGTTAAGTTTGGAGCTCCGAGGGTTCGGGTGCCATTCGGGCGATGCGCGAGTTGAGTTCAAACCTCAACAAGGCTGCTGGTGGACCAAATTTGGTGTGCCCGCACCTGCGAGCCTTTAGTCACAGGTGCGAGCGAAAGCCCCGCAGATGCGACCCAGGCATGGACTTTATTTTTTTCCCCATATGCAGACTTTTCTCCGCAGGAGCGGGACCGCAGAATCGAAACCCTGTCCGTAGATGCAGCCCTAGTTGGCCCAGCCCTTTTCCGCAAAAGCGCACACCCCGTCGGCACATGTGGATACGCAGGTGCGACCAAAGCACCGCAGGTGCGAAGGTCGCTGGGCAGTGAGCATTTAATTTGGACTCCAACCATTTTTCTTCTCGTTTTCAAAAGAATAAGAGGCCTAGGGCGATTTTTTAAAGACATCTTCTTCCCCAAATCATAGGTAAGTGTTCCTTAACTCGTTTCTTTCAATTATCCATTACATTTCTTGAATTTTCAACCTAAAATCTAGAGTTTTTATGATAGAATTAGGGTAGAAAATAGAGATTTCGAGAATTTGGGGATTTACACCTCAATTTGAGGTCGGATTCCAAAACTAATTACATATTCGGGCTCGGGGGTGAATGGGTAAAAGGATTTTGGTTCGAACCTCGGGTTTTGACCAAGCGGGATCGGGGTCAATTTTTTGACTTTTTGGAGAAAAATTTAAAAAATTTAATTTATGCAATATAATTGATTCCTTTAGCAATATTTGGTATTATTGAGTCATTTTGAATAGATACGAGTGGTTTGGAGATGAATTCCAAAGGAAAAACTGTGATTGAGAATTATGTGGCCTTCGGAGCGAGGTAAGTGTTGTGTCTAACCCTGACTTGAGGAATTAAGAACCTTAGATTATTTGCTAAGTGAAATTCATGTGAGCGGCGTAGATGTGAGGTGACGAGTACTTATGCGCTGCCAAATTTACCTGTTTTCCATGTTTCTCAGTTTTTCTTATATTGTCTCATTCCTATGCCTAATTGCGATGTGTTATACTAGTGTTGTTCAATTTATCGTTCTTATCATGTTTACGGATTTTCTGGTGATAATTGAGTTTTTATTTCAAAGTTGAGATTGATGTTTTGGAACCAAATGTTGAGGTAAAGATTTGTACTTGTTATTCTATCTCCCTCTTGATATTTATGCATTGCATTATGGTAAGGGAGAGTGATAATGCACGAAGGGTGATGCCGTGCCATATTGTGAGTGTTAATGCACGAAGGGTGATGTCGTGCCATATTGTGAGTGTTAATGCACGAAGGGTGATGCCATGCCATTTTGTGAGTGTTAATGCACGAAGTGTGATGCCGTGCCATGATATGAGAGTTAATGCACGAAGGGTGATGCCATGTCGTTTCTATTTATTTTAAGGTGAGATTGAGAGTAAAAGCACGAAGGGTGATGCAGTGCATTTTTCCTTACTATATTCACTATTCCTGTTGATCATGGTATATTGACTGCTCCGATGATCACTCTGTTGTAGTTCTTTATCTTGTATTCCCCTCAGTATCTTCCCCTTCCGACATTTCCTGTTTGGTTCTTCATTCTGTTATTTGCATATACACTGTTAAATTGTACAAGTTGATTTGTAGGTGCCTTGCCTTAGCCTCGTCACTACTTCGTCGAGGTTAGGCTCGACACTTACCAGTACATGGGGTCGGTTGTACTGATGCTGCACTCTGCACTTACTGTGCAAATTTTGATACCGGCTCAGGTTGATCGAGATTTGCTACTGGTCCGCTGTCCGGAGACTCAAGGTAGATCTGTCAGCGTTCACAGACCTTGAAGTCCCCGTCTATATTTTTATGTCCTACTGTTTTCTTTCATTCAGACAATTGTATTTCTTTCAGACTATTACTTGTAGTAAATTTTAGAATGCTCGTAAATTGTGACTCCAGATCCGGGTGGTAGTAGTTAATACAATTTTTTATGATATTTTGCGCTTATTATATTTCATCTTAGTTAATTATTGTTAATTACTGAATGGAAATAAGGAATTGGTTAATGATTCTCTAATGTTGGCTTGCCTAGCAAGTGAAATGTTAGGCGCCATCACGGTCCCGTCGGTGAGAAATTTCGGGTCGTGACGAAATTCTCGCTCCCATTTGTTGAGAGAGACAGGTTTCTTTATTGTAATTCTTGTCTGTCTAATAAATCCCATCGACATTTGTTTCACACATTAACTCTAGAAAGCTACAAACATCTTCTAATTATTTTCAGTGATTTATGGGGACCCTCTCCTATGTTATCTCTTGATAAAAAATTATATTATTGTTGATCAATACACAATATATAATATACACTTGGATCTACACACTTAAATATAAATATGAAGGTAGAATTTTTTTTCAAAAATTCCATCCTTTGGAAGAAAAACATTTCGATACCAAAATTCTATCATTTTATACTGATGGTGGAGGAGAGTATAGAAGTCTTGACTCTTATCTATCACTTCACGGTATCAAAAACCTTTCCGCCCCACCCTATACGCCTCAAAGAGTTGCTCTTGCTGAGCGCATGCATCACCATATTATTTAAACTGCACGAACACTCTTACATGAGGCGTCTCTCCGATCACATTTTTGGTCATTCGCCTGTCACCATGCGGTCTATCTCATTAACCGACTCCCCACCACACTTATAAATAATAATTCTCCTTTTGAAAAATTATTTGGTAGGACACCTGATGATGATTCTCTAAGAATTTTTGGGTGTTTATGTTATCCATGGCTTAAACCATACTCCAAAAATAAACTTGAACCAAAATACACCCCAAGTGTTTATCTCAGTTTTTCATTGTCCCATCACTGTCACCACTGCTTTGATCCAATCTCATCAAAAATTTATTTATCCCGTGATGTACATTGTGTTGAAAATAACTTTCCATTCCAAATTCTTTTCTCTAATATTGCAATTCAAAAAAGTCACATGGAATGGACAACTAGTACAAGTCTTAATTCATCCAATCCCACCCCTAATATTTCTAATATTTCAAATTTGCCCTAACAAATTAAAATACCAATTTCAGTTGTAGAACCCCAACCCCAAACGTCATCTCTTTCTCTAAACCAAATAGACCTGCCACTACAATCCCCCATCTCCGGCGTGCTAGCGGCAAAATCGGATTCAAACTCTTTAAAGACTTCTACTCCAGGTAATCCTCTCTCTCCTCCTTCTTCTATAATTCCCACTGCCCAGGAGTCTAATTGTCCATGCCCATCTTCTTTGAAGCCTTCGAGCACTGCCCGTCAACCGCCAAACCCCAACACATCTATAAATTCACCAAATTCTACATCTAAAATATCACAAACCTCTCCGCCACTTCTAGTGTATCACCGCAGAACACCACAATCTAAAACCATGACACCTCCTCCTACTGTCTCTGTTCGAACCGGCAGCAACCAAGAGGCACCACTAGTCAAACCCGTGCTTTACCGCTGCCCTTCCTCTCCCAATCGCATTATCACTCATTCAAGGAATAACATTCAAAAATAAAAGCAAATTTTTGACTACTTTGCTCACTTAGAAACCCCACCGGTACCACATACCTTCAAACAAGCCGAGAAACACCCTGAGTGGAGAAAAGCTATGAAATCAGAATTTGATGCTTTGCTAAATAAACGTACTTGGGAACTAGTTCCAAATGATCCTTCTAAAAAATATTATTTAATGTAAGTGGCTTTTCAAGATTAAAAGGAAAGCATACAGGTTTATTGATCGCTACAAAGCGAAACTAGTTGCCAAAGGATTTACTCAGAGGTCGGGTGTTGATTTTTACTTGACTTTCAGTCTGGTAGTCAAACCCACCGTTGTCCGAATCATTCTTGTTGTTGCTCTTCAGTTTCATTGGCACCTTCGTTAGCTTGACGTCAAAAATACATTTCTTCAAGGTGATCTTTAAGATGAGGTTTACACGAAGCAACCTCTGGGTTTTACTTGTGCCAACAACCCAACTCATATCTGTATGTTGCGCAAGGCAATTTATGGCCTGAAGTAAGCACCTCGGGCTTGGTACAATGAACTCAAATGCCATATTCTCTACATGGGATTTGTCAAGACTGAATCTGACAGCTCTCTATTCGTTAGAATCAGCAACACTGGTTTCATGTTCATTCTGGTATATGTTGATAACATCATCGTCACCGGCAGCAATCATATCACTGTAAATGAGGTTATAGCTTCCCTTGCTTCCCGCTTCTCAATTAAAGATTTGGGAAACCTTCATTATTTCTTGGTGTTGAGGTGATTCAAAGTTGAGATGACATTATTCTCTCTCAAGCAAATTATGTCAATGAAAGTTTAAGTGCAGAATTGATGTCTGATTGCAAAAGTGCTAAAACACCAATGAGTAACTCCGAGTTACTCAAACTCAATGATGGGTCTGACTTTACAGATACAACTCGCTATCGCCGAGTCTTATGCAGACTTCAATATCTGTCTTTTACAAGGTCGGGCATTTTCTATGCGGTCAATAAACTGTCCCAGTTTATGAAATCGCCATCGGACTTACATTGGAAAGCTATGAAACGTGTTGTCAGGTATCTTCGTGGTACAATCCAGTTTGGCCTCCGTGTGTTCCCAAATTTTGATTTTAATCTGCACATGTATTCTGATGCCGACTGGGATAGATATCACACTGATAGATCCTGCACATCTGGCTATATTCTATTTCTTTATCGAAACCCTATCAGTTGGTCTTAAAAAAAAAGCAGAAAATTGTAGCTCGCTCATTAAGTGAAGTTGAATATAGAGTTGTTGCCAACTCTCTTGCTGAGCTGTTATGGGTGAGAAACCTATTGCTTGAGATGAAGCTTTATGTCAGAGATACTCCCATAATCTACTGTGACAACATTGGTATCACTTACCTAAGAGAGAATCCGGGCCTTCATAGTCGCATGAAGCATGTTGAGGTGGACTTTTACTTTGTACGCAACCATGTTCAACAGAAGGGGGTTCAAGTTGTTCATGTTCATTCTGCTGACCAACTAGCTGATACGCTCACCAAGCCACTTACCAAACCAGCCTTTGACCGAAATCTGTTCAAGTTAGGCTTAGTTACACATCGCCTAATTTGAGGGGGGTGTATTAGAACAACAGTTGTTACCAGTTGTTTATCCCTTTGGATTAGTTCTTAGTCTTCATGCTTATTCACGATTAGATATAGATTTAGAGTTATCCTTTTAGTTCATATTTATCATTCAGTTAGTTAGCTCTTGATAGTGTTTTGACTTAAATAAGTCTCCTAATTCAAGGAGTACTCTTAGGAAGACTTGTGTTTAAAGTGAGCTTGGCATTCAATATAGATACAATTTTCCATCGTATTCTTGAGTGTTTATAGTTTCTATGATTAATGCTCACGCTGCCAAAATATTGGTCGACTTCTTCAAATTCTTTTATTTAACAATCAATTTAGAGAGCACGTGTGGAGATTGTATTTAGCCAAAATGTGAAGAACTAATTATTACTTCATTCATTTCAATTCATGTGTCTTACTTTTTTCAATTTTTTTTTTATCTTTTTAAATAGTAAATTTTTAATACCAATATTTATATTTCACTCATAATGACACCCGTTATAAGGAATCATATGGCAATATGTATGACCACATGATCGACTTAAAGAGTACTTTTTATAGGTTATACTCACCTTTAATTTAAGGTAAACAATATTAAAATTCTTTTTACATTTTAGTCCAGTTAATCTAGAACATATCAGATGAAACTGATCAGAGAGTAACGATTTAAATTTTCTCTTAAGCAATTTCAGTCATATGAGGCGCATTATCAAATTTCTCCTTTTGGGATAACGAAATAAAAATAAATGCGTTAGACGTCTCTAGTCCGAATAATAGTTGTTCGTTTAAAACGTTGATAAATTTTAAGTTGTACTGTAGCCGAACAAGTTTGTGTATAACTATATATATATATAGACAAAATTAATAGTCTTAGCCATCAAAAATCAATAGGTTAATCTTCTAAAATGAGGCTATTTAACTAAAGCTATAGTCTATGTACAATTTCAGGCAACCCTATGCTACTTCAACAACCTTGGTCCCCTTAAGTTCTCAATATCCTTTCACTTGGCTTCGATTATTATCTATCACCTTATCACCTTTATCTTGTTGATGTTACTAACGTGTTGTGTCCGTTTCTTTTACTTTTACCTTGAGTTGGGGGTCTATCGAAAACAATTTCTCTACCTTCACACAAGGTAGAATTTACCCATCCCCCACTTTATAAGATTACGCTGGGTTTGCTTTGTCGTCGTCATCTTGAAGTTCTCAATATATTAGCAGCCTTAAGTTCTAGTTCATTTGTGTTTCTTATACATCCCTAGCAAAGACATTATGGCATGTAACATCGAAGTTATTGTTCGACAAGCAAAAATTGCTGAACCAAGATTGTCATATAGCAGAAAATGGAAAGGAAAATTTGCTATATTTTCCGTAGCTACTGGCCCGAGCCGAGTTACAGAGTTACCAGGGAAGCTGGTTTACCATGAAAAAAAGAGAGCAATATTTAGCAATGAAAAGTTTGGGATTTTTGGTGGAAAGTTCGTACCTGAGACGCTTATATCTTCTTTAACAAAGCTTGACTACGAATTCAACTCTGCTTTGCATGACCCTCAGTTTCAGGTTTTTCTTAAATTCCCTTACTTGTACATGTAACTATTTTTTTATATACGTTTCCACGTACTCCTACAAAGTTCTGAGAGAATTGTTTCCAATGTTATTCCAACAAAAAAAAGGAGTTGACTATGTATGGTCGCTGAAATTGATGTCATATGATATTAAAGTCCAACGAATCACCCATGTGCGAAATGCTCCGTAAATTTCGCCACCCACGTCACTTGCCACATCATCGCTTTACCCACTTAATTTGTAAATTTCATGTTAGATAATAAAAGAAATTAATCGGTGTGCAAATTAAGTCCACGCTCAAAAAAATTGAGAGCCTCCGTATAATTAGTTGTAGTAATTTCTTTACGGTGTGTGAGACCTTTCGAGAAAAATTGTGTGATCTTGGCCCAAAACGTACAATATTACACCATGTTAAAAATATCTTTGGGATGGTTTAGCCCAACAACTGGTATCAGAGCCCAGATTCAACGGAACGAGCATGATCATGACAGAGTGATGATATATGCGAGACTCGGTTTGGAGACACGCACACAAAAAGAAGCTAGTAGCGGGTTTCGATTGCCTTAAATACTCTAACAATGTGGGTGTCACACAGTGAATCACGGAAATTGACTTATGGATCGTGGTAATAATAGGGGTCTCTTAATGGCGTAAGAACTTTTGAGAAAAATCTTACGGACTCAAAACATACAATATCGTTAAGTGTATCTTTGAACTGGTTTAGACAACAGAATTACTAGCATGTAAAACTCTTGACTAGCAATATTTTAAAGTAACAACATATAATTTTTATGCAGATGGTGCTGGGAGTGGCACTAAGGGACTACGTAGGGCGTGAAACTCCTTTATACTTGGCTGAGAGACTAACAGATAACTACAAGAGCAGAAATGGGGGAAAAGGGCCAGACCTATATCTAAAAAGGGAAGATCTGAACCATGTTGGAGCACACAAGATCAACAACGCTATTGCACAAACAATGTTGGCTAAACGCATGGACTGTAAAAATATCATAGCAGCCACCGGTGCTGGCCAACATGGCGTCGCGACGGCGGCTGCCTGTGCTAAACTCTCATTGGAGTGTACTGTATTCATGGGAAGCTTAGATATGGAGAGACAACCTTCTAATGTAATCTTGATGAAGCATCTTGGTGCAAAGGTACTTCTTCTTTCACAAAATTATTTAAACTTTTTGACATCACTAACTCTGTCATTTATGTGACACTTTTTCGATTTTTGAGATTTATAACCTTGTATTTGACATAATTTCTTTAAGTTTTTTGAAAACTATGTACTACAAGTTAAAATAATTATAATTTAAAATATTCAAAAGACATAAAAAAATTACCATTAAAGAATAATTGATTTGATTCTCGAAATTCGAACATTATTACTTAAAATTGGGACGGAGAGAGTATAATGGTAAAGTCATAAATCTATTTTTATCTCATTCAAGCAACTGAATTATGTCTAAATTACTCGGCTAATATAATTATCGGAAGGTCAAATTTTCCGACACCACGTTATGTGTTTGCCTTAGTACTTTGCCACGTAATGTTACGACACCGGAAATTTGACCATCTTATAAATTTATTGTTACTGCGAATAAAGTTCAGTAATCATATTTATAGGCCAAATCATGGGCACGTGAATTCATGATCTCTCTGTCAAACTAGATATTTTATGTACCGTATTTTTAAGAATTAATCTAATATTATCTAATGTCATCCATGCTCCAAAAAAATTGAATGATGCGTTTGATTGAATGTTGAGTTATTTACCCAAAGGAACATAGATCAATTTCCACTTAATATTTTTTTCTACTCTTTTTAGTGATGCACTCATATGCAAGAAATCCTAGATCCACCTCTCTAATATGACAAAAAGAGGAAAACCCTTACATGTTTGAATATTCATGCAGGTGAAATCTGTAAAAGGAAGTTTTAAAGATGCAGTATCGGAAGGCATTCGACATTGGGTTAACAACTTGGAGACAAGCTATTTCTTAGGAGGTGCAGCCATAGGACCACACCCATGTCCAACCATGGTTCGTGAATTCCAATCAGTAATTGGAAAAGAAACGAGGAAACAAGCCATGGAAAAATGGGGTGGGAAACCAGATGTGTTAGTGGCTTGTGTAGGTAGTGGCTCTAATGCGTTGGGTCTATTTCATGAATTTATTGAAGATAAAGATGTGAGGCTAATAGGAGTTGAAGCTGGTGGGGTTGGTCTTGATACAGGTAAACACTCAGCAACTATGGCTAGAGGTCAAGTTGGGGTGTATCATGGTGCAATGAGCTATTTGTTACAAGATGATGAAGGACAAATTATTGAACCACACTCAATAGGTGTGGGGTAAGTTTTCACTTTAATTTAAAGCGCACGGATTCTTTTAATCAAGAGGGGTCAATTATAAAGGAGTAAAGGGTAAAGGAGCATATTTATTTTTGGGAGGGGGAGGGGAGGTTAAACCATCTCTTATCTGTAATCCACTGACTCGACTAATCGTATCCGTGCTGTATTGAGCAGTGGCGGAGAGCCATTCTTTGCCAAGGGGTGTAAATTGATACACCTTCGCCTGAAATTTATACTCTATAGATAAGTAAATAAAAAAAAAATAAAAAAATATATATATATATATATGTTGACTCCCCTTTGCCTTTTTGTGTGTTTATTTTTTATATTTTGACCTCTCCTTTGACTTTCTGATTGCAGTACCTAGTGTATTTAGTTTTGTATTTTTGCTTCGGTTTTCTAATTGACGTGCTTGTTGCTCTTCTTTTTACCTTTCCTAAACCAAGGGTCTTCCGAAACAGCCTCTCTGTTTTCTTGAAGGTAGGGGTAAAGTTTGCATACACACTACCCTTCATAGACCCCACTTGTGAGATTACACTGAGTTTGTTGTTGTTGACTCCCCCTTGTAAGAATCCTGTATAGGGAAAGCACTCCCTATAAGGAATTTCTCCATTTTGAGGGAATCCAACACCTCTAATTAAGAGTGGAGGAATCTCTTCCGGCCCACCATATCCGATGATGGTGTGGAGCATATATATGGATAAATAAATGAAGTCAATATAAAAAAAATTAGTTTTTACCAATCAGGTCACCTATAAAGTAGTTATATTTAAATCTCCTTAATGAGTTAAATGGCAACGTGATAAATTGACAACTTATTTGTTATCACAAGGTTAAACTACATTATTGGTAGTATAAAAAAACCTTTAACTTTATCAATACATAATTTAAATATTATCCTTGCTATATAAATGAGTATTCAATGTAACCTTCCAAATTGAATGCATAATTTAAATATTATCCTTGCTATAAATGAGTATTCAATGTAACCTTCCAAATTTAATGCAATATTATTGAATATGCAGATTAGAGTACCCAGGTGTTAGCCCAGAGCTTAGCTTTCTAAAAGACACAGGGCGTGCAGAGTTTTATACTGTCACAGATGAACAAGCCTTAGAAGGTAAATTAATTATCTCTAGCAATATTTTGAAAGATGGAATCATAACCATTCAAGTTTTCAATAGTAATTGATGTTTTTTTTCACTTTTGTGGTTGCAGCATATAAACGGTTGTGCAGGCTAGAAGGGATATTCCCAGCCTTAGAAGCTTCACATGCACTTGCATTTCTCGACAGACTTTGCCCTACTCTGGAGGATGGTGAGAAGGTGGTTGTTAATTTAAGCGGCCGCGGAGATAAGGATGCTGCCACAGTCTTTAATCATACAACAAAAAATGAATGAACGAAAGAATTACTACATTAATGAACTGATGTGTATGTTGTAATTTGTAGCAAAGTAGGATCACAAATCAAATTAAGAGATATTCTAGTACCTAAGTGAGTCAGTGACAATATTTTCAAAGGTGTTTCACATACAATGCCATATCCATAAAAGATATAGTAGTCAATTTGATATATAGTTTAGTGTTTAAAATACTAATGTGTAAGGAGAACAATACAAAATAAATAATCTAAACTTTATAAAAAGGAAAAAAGGAAGAGATGGGATCATTTTTCTATTCTAGTCTTGTCAAGAAAATATATTATGTTGTTATATTATTTTTCTTGTCGATTGCAAAAACAAAATGATTTCTCAAACCCACACAAGATAGTGCAAATGATTTCTCATCCTAAACATCTCACTTTTAGCAATAAAAAAACGATAAAAATATATCTTCAATCTCAAAACAGAGTGAAATACAAAACTATTTATTTTCTATCCAAATCAAAAAGTTTTCAATTATAAAAAAATAGAGCAATGTCCAACAGAATTTAAAAAGCGGATGAATTAGGAAAAATAAAATACTTTTCAGAAGGAAAAAACACACTTTAAAAATCCATTTATGAAAGAAAAAGAAAAAGATAGCAAGATTATGTGAGTAAGAAAGATATGCATTTCATGCACACTGTTATACATTTAAAAGCTGCCTTAACATAAAGTATAATTGGTTATACACAATCTATATTCTTTATAAATTCATTGTCTATATAAAATACACTGACTATACATCAATTATCAAGTAAACACTCTGGATATACTGCGAAACTCACCAGTCACCTCATTCAAACACAATCGGGATACACTCCAAATACACTCTAGATACACTCAATATATACAAATAATACACTACCAAACTCAGGATATAATGCATATACATTGTATAACAATGTCTGAATCACTTTTATGCAACTAATATACAAGTGTGTGTAACCGCATAATGATGCACTGGTAATATCTGTACTCGTAAATAAATCTCGAGTTAAGCGTGTGTTAATTGATCCAGGTATCTCGACCAATATCATCAGATCGAGAGTCGTAGAGCAGTTGGGTCTATAAGACCAAATAGTGCCTACAGTCTGGGTTTTAAACGGATTCAACATGGCATGCGAAACTACTAAAGGGGAGATAACCCTGCCGGTGAACACCACCGGGACCATTCAGGAAACGAAGTTCTATGTGATCGAAGGGGATGTGAGATATAATGCTTTATTCAAAAGGCCATGGATTCATAGCCTGAGGGAAGTGCCCTCAACACTACACCAGGCACTGAAGTTCCCCACACCGGGAGGGATCAAGACGGTTTACAGAGAGCAGCCAACCGCGAAAGAAATGTTCGCGGTCGATGAGGTGATCCCGATGTCCGCACACTCGGCATCAAAGGACACGGAGGCGGTTATGAAGGAAGAAACTAAATAGTAATTACCAATATCATCCCGACCGAACCGGAGAAGTAAGAAGCAGGCGAGGATGATGATTACGGAATCCCTAGGTCGTTCATCGCCCCTAATGATTCCGACGTCACAAAATCAATGGTCAAGGAGCGGGAGCAAGTCAAAATGATTGAACACTTGCTTGTTCGGAAGGTATACCTGGGCATGGGGTTAACTCCCGCGCTCAGAAAAAAACTCATTGAATTTCTTTTAGCTAACATAGATTGTTTCGCTCAGTCCCATCTTGATATGACAAGGATCCCGCCATAAATAACCACTCATAAGCTGAGCTTGGATCCAAAGTTCCACCCGGTTAAACAGAAGAGGAGGCCCATTCCGAAGTCAAACATGCATTCATCAAAGACGGGGTATCCGAATCCTTAAAATAGGTTCCATTCGGGAAGTTAAATACCCGGATTGGTTAGCTAATGTAGTGGTAGTACCTAAAAAGGGGAATAAGTTAAGAATGTGCGTAGATTACAAAGACTTGAACAAGGCATGCCCTAAGGACTCTTTTCCATTGCTTAACATCGATCGCATGATCGATGCGATGGTCGGGCACGAGATACTCAACTTTCTCGACGCCTATTCAGGGTACAACCAAATCCGGATGGACCCGGGTGATCAAGAAAAAACTTTCTTTATCACTAAATTCGGCACCTATTGTTATAACGTAATGCCATTTAAACTAAAGAACGTCGGTGCCACTTATCAACGCCTAGTAAACCGGATGTTCGAAGAATAAATAGGAAAATCAATGGAAGCTTATAGTGATGACATGTTAGTTAAGTCCCTGCGAGCAGAGGACCATTTGAAACATTTGCATGAAACCTCTGATATACTAAAGAAATACAATATGAAGCTGAACCCGGATAAATGCGCATTCGGGGTCGGATCCGGGAAGTTCCTTGAATTCATAGTGTCCAACCGAGGGATCAAGATCAATCTCGATAAAATCAAAGCTATAGAAGATATCACCGTGGTGGACAGTGTCAAGGTCGTTTAGAGTCTAACCAGGCGCATAGCCGCCTTGGGCCGGTTCATATCGATGTCTTCCGATAAGAGCCATCGGTTCTTCTCATTATTGAAGAAGAAGAATAACTTTTATTGGACCCCGGAGTGCCAACAAGCTTTGCAAGAACTCAAACGGTACCTTTCGAGTCCACCTTTGCTCCATACTCCGAAGGCGGATGAACAGTTGTACCTATACTTTGAGGTATCCGAGGTAGCGGTAAGTGGAGTCCTAGTCCGGGAATAGGAAGGTGCGCAATTTTCTATCTATTATGTTAGTAGAACTCTAGGCGAGGCCAAAATAAGGTATCCCTACCTGGAAAAATTAGCGCTCGCTTTGCTAAGCGCCTCTAGAAAGTTAAAGTCGTACTTTCAATGCTACTCTATATGCGTTGTAACTTCTTACCCACTAAGGAACATAATTCATAAACCCGAGCTCTCAGGACGGCTGGCTAAATGGGCCGTAGAAATTAGCGCATATAATATCGAATATCGGCCCTAAGCTGCTAACAAATCACAAATTTTGGTAGACTTTGTGGCCGACTTTACACCGGCCTTAATACCCGAAGTCGAAAAGGAATTATTATTAACCTCGGGGACTTCCTCGGGAATCTAGACCCTCTTTACGGACGGTGCCTCAAACGCAAAGGGGTCCGGACTCGGCATCATATTGAGGCCACCTACGGGTAACGTAGTTAGGCAATCTATTAGAACTGTAAAATTGACTAACAATGAGGTCGAGTATGAGGCCATGATTGCAGGTCTCGAATTGGCTAAAGGCCTAGGGGCCGAGGTGGTTGAAGTTAAGTGTGATTCCCTCCTTGTGGTAAATCAAGTCAATGGGACGTTCGAAGTAAAAGAGGAATGAATGCGAAGGTATTTAGACAAATTGCAGGTAACGCTGCATTGATTCAAGGAATGGACACTACATCACATACCCCGAGATTAAAATAGCGAGGCCAATGCTCTAGCTAACTTAGGGTCATCGGTTGATGACGATGAATTCAGATCAGGAACGGTCGTACGGCTCATGAAATTGGTAGTGGAAGAAGGCCATGCCGAATTAAACTCAACAAGTTTAACTTGGGATTGTAAAACAAGTATATAGACTACTTGAAGACTGGGAAGTTGCCCTCGGATCCTAAAGAATCGAGAGCTCTACGCACGAAGGCAGCCAGGTTCAGCCTGTCCGAAGGTACTATGTTCAGAAGAACGTTCGATGGCTCGCTTGCCATATGCTTGGGGCCGGGAGATACCGAATATATTTTGAGAAAAGTTCACAAAGGCACCTGCGGAAATCATTCGGGGGCAGAATCTTTGGTTCATAAGATCATGAGGGCCGGCTATTACTGGATCAATATGGAGAAAGATGCAAAGGACTTTGTACGAAAATGTGAAGGCTGTCAGAGGCATGCATCGATAATCCATCAACCCGGAGAGTTACTATATTCGGTCTTGTCACCTTGGCCGTTCATGAAGTAGGGAATGAAAATTGTCTGTCCCCTGCCGTGGGCACCCGGTAAGGCTCAATTCATACTATTTATTTATTTATTTTTCAAAGTAGGTCGAAGCTCAAGCGTTCGAGAAGATCCGGGAAAAAGAAGTCGTTGACTTCATTTTGGACCACATAATATGCCGGTTCCTGGATACCAGCCGGGATAGTGTGTAATAACGGGAAGCAATTCTTCGGCAGAAAGGTAAACAAATTTTTCGAAGACCATAAAATCAAAAAAGATCTTGTCAACACCCTATCACCCTAGCGGGAACGGGCAGACATAATCAACAAACAAGATCATACTTCAAAACCTAAAGAAAAGGCTGACTGATGCCAAAGGGAAATGGAAGGAAATTCTACCCTAAGTCTTGTGGGAATACTGTACAAACTCGAAATCTAGTACCGGGGCCAGTCCGTTTTTGTTGGTCTACGGTGCCGAAGGACTAATACCGGTCGAAGTGGGAGAACCGAGTCTCAAGTTCCGATATGCGATCGAAGAATCAGATAGTGAGGCCATGAGCACGAGCCTGAAACTATTGAATAAAAGGTGTCAGGCCGCCCTAGTTCGGTTGGCCGCCCAGAAACAACGGATAGAAAGGTATTACAACCGAAAAGCCAACCTCTGACACTTCAATATCGGGGACTTGGTATTAAAAAAAGTAACACTGCACTCCCGGAACCCGAACAAGGGGAAGCTGAGGCAGAATTGGGAAGGACCATATCGAGTCATCGAGATTACCGGTAAAGGCTCGTACAAACTCGAAGCAGGAAACGGTGCACAGCTACCGAACAACTGGAATGTGACGCACTTAAAGTAGTACTACTGCTAAGGTACGATCTCATTTACCTTTTTATAATATTGTGAATCGTACTAACACTTGCAGGCAACAACCAAAGAAGAATGTGACTATTAGGTCTGAAAGAACACATTGCACTCTTTTTTTCTTGAATCGGTTTTGTCCCAAATGGGTTTTTCGGCAAGGTTTTTAACGAGATAACTGTAAATCATGCTAACTTAGAATCGAAGACCGATTTTAAATCGGATTCAGTGGTCTCATCAACAATATCCGATCCGTCTCAAGATCGACCTCGAATACTAGGAGCCATCACCCTCAAGACAAGCTTCTTAGTAAGGAAATGAGGAAACTTTGTGCTTGAACAGCCTAGGCTCAGTTGTTGGGATTTATTGTAAGGGCCAAACGGTCAAGTGAACCGTGCCCACGTAGTCTACCTTAGCCTTAGTACAAGCTTTTACACGCTTTCAGTCTTGTACTTTACACACAAAAATAAAAGAAAATTTCTACCTTGCTATTACATATTTTTACCTATTAAAGCATCGAGCCTAATAGATATCCCTACCCGAGGACTATCAAGCCCAAGGGCTATCCCTATCCGAGCCCAAGGGCTACCCCCACTCAGGGACTGCCGTCCTAAGAGGCTACGGCTGCCCTAAAAATGGTATGGAGACGTCCGAAGCCCGTAATCAATACGTAAGGCCTTCAATAAATATTTAAAACCTACCAAAAGGTTATCTTCGGAAAAAGCATCGTCTAAGAACACTTAAGATATTTGGAAAACTTTTGGTCGCTCTGAGTTTTCAAAGCTTCGAGCAAATAAAAGCTTGCATCGAGGTCAGGTTCTGTTTGGGCCTCCGAAAAACAGACGGCCCATTACTACATTTGATTCTATGCTAAGGCTTCAGAAATATTTGCAAGAATGGAAATTGTGAAAAGATGCTAAAAATGTTGAAATTACCCAAAGGAAAAATTTTATATATTCCGGAATATCTTTACAAAGGCCCAACAAAAACGGCCTCAAAATGAACAAAAATATGTACCCAACACAAAAACTAAAAAATCCTATGGCATTCACACCTGATCTTCACCAGAGCCTGATTCATCACCAGAACCATCGGGGCCTTCAGATTCTTCGGAGCCCTCTTCACCTTCGGGTTCTTCTAGTTTCTTCGCCTCGGCCTCAAGTCTTTTTTCCTCCTTTTTTTTGGCAGAAAAGTCGAAGCCTCGGGCATGGATTTTTTCGAGGGTCACCCTTCGAGACATCCGCATCATGTATTCGTCCTTGGTCTTCAGGCGGGCCTCAACTGCTTTGACATCGGCCTTGTATTTGGCCACTATCTCTTCAGCATCGGCCGAGGTTGTCTCCAACTTGGACCTCGTTGCTTCGAGCTATTTACCAAGGGCGTCTCGTTCTGCGATGGTCGAACCCAACTGTGCTCGGAGATCATCATTTAGTTGAGCTCGTTTATCAGCTTTCTTCTTCGCCATCCGAAGTTAAACCTCTACCAAAGACAGCTTCGCCTGGGCGGTTTCCTTCTTCGAGGCCGGCAGATCCATCTTGCTCTTCCATTCATCGGCCATGACTTGGATCTCGTCCATCTCCTTTCGGAGTTGGTCGATCTTATGCTGGACCTGGAGGTATTGTCGTTAGCCACTACGACCAGTTCCTCATTTCTAACTTCAAAGACCTTTACCTTTTCAACCAAGTCGGCGTGCTCTCGCCTTATGACCGATGCTTTTTTCTGAGCCCTATCCAGCTCGGCCTGAAGGTTCTTAATGACCCCTTCTTGTTGCTCGCTAAGGAGCTTATACATATCCCTTTTCTGGCACCCGGGAGTTAGAGCTCTTCCTGGGCTTGCGGACCACCCTCTTATTTGGTTTCGCCTCATGAACAGGGGAGACTGAAGTTTTTATCTTCCTTTTCTTCTTTTCCTCCATGGTAGCCCCGGGCTGTCCCATAACAGAGAGATCAACAGACAAGGACACATCCCTGTCCCCTTCTAAAGGCCTAAGTTCGGTGGTTTTAGGCAAACTTACAAAAGGGGGGGGGGAGATAAGTTAGTATGATGTAAGTTAAAAAGCATGGTATTAACTGTTCGGGGAAAGGCCTTACTATGAGAACGGGCCTCCCATCTGCCCTTCAAAAGCTTGTGCCATGCATGCTCAGAGTACGTCATCTGTGTACAGATGCCCTCGATCCATTTCTTTAGCCGGGGGACTGCATTTGGAACCCCGGGCAACAACTGCACAACCACAAGTATGAATGAAAAGAAAGAAATTGAAGAAAACATTGACGCTTGAGAAGAGACTGCACTTACGATATGTGTTCCACTTCTCAGGAAAAGGCATGAACTCGGGGGGAATCAAGTCTTTGGTCTTCACCCAAACGAAGCGTCCCTTCCAGCCTCGGTCTCGGTCTTTAGCGATGCTCGAAAAGGGGGCCTTGCTGGCTCGGCGAGTAAGCTTAATCAGTCTCCCTCGGAAAATTCGGGGACTATATAAAGCGTAGTAGATGATCGATGGTGAACTGACGAGACTTGATCTTGTTCACGAAGTAACGAATGAGGATCACGATCCTCCATAGAGATGGATGGATCTGTACGAGGCACACCTCGTACCTCTTGCAAAAATCCAGAACAATCGGGTCCACCGGGCCCAGTGTGAAGGGGTAAGTGTAAACATTTAAGTACCCCTCCACGCGGGTAGTAATGGCATCCTCGGGCCCGGGGACTACTACATACTTGCCTTCCCAATTGTAGTCCTTTTGGACCTCGAGAAGGACGTCTTCGATCACGGAGCATACGTATCTTGATGCTCCTTCACCCCGGTCCTATTTGCGTAAGGGTTTCTCGACCTTAAAGTTGTCTGCAATTGAGCAGCCCCCGGGAATAAACATTTTCAAGGGAGACTCGGGGCCGGTTCATCGGCAGCCACCTCGGGAGAAGCCATTTCGAGGGTAACTATTTCAGGAGCAATCGTTTTAGTACCGGTGGCCGGTTAGGAAGATGAAAAGGCAACTTGTTGAGGAACAGATTTAGATGTTTTAGACAATGTTATCTGGAAAAGTTTGAAGATTTAAAGAAAGGATATGAAGGTTTGAAAGAACGAGTTTGAAGGATGAAGAACCGAGTATGAAGATTTGAAGGAAGTCTGGGTAAAAACCTAGGAATCACTATGGAGATTTAAAGATCAAAGGATGAAGGTATGAGGGTTTGAAAGAAGTTTGATGATAGCTAGGAAGCTCGGAGGTAGAAGCTTGGTCGAAAAGTAGGAAAAGAACAAAGGATGGAAGCTTTTATAGGGAAGTAGGCGACGCTTCACATTCGGAGGCAACCAACTGGTGATTGACACGTGTTCGAAGTCAGAACGACATGACTGATGGGACGTTTTGACTCCTTCGTCGTAATGTACGGAGGAAGGAATCAGAGAACATCTATTATTTTCCATCGTTTCGGCAAACCTACTCTCTGAGAAACGAAGGGACAATCTGTATATGGGTAAAACCGAGGGTAGTGAGTACCCCGATTTTCCGGTGAGGTGAACGAGGCAAGGACATGACTGCAGGGAATCAGAATCGAAGCCAGGAGCCTCTCGCATCAAGGCCCGAGCAAAACACTTGCCCTCGGGGCCATCGAGACCACGCCCCCGGGTCCGGTTCGAGTTCCAAGACCTCGAAGAGCATTACCGAACGACTACGCATGATTAACAAAGGGCTGAGATATTCGTGTCCAACCAGATATCACGGCGTGAATCTCGGTTCGTATCAGCGGTAGATCAGTGATTAACGAAAAGGAAGATTATTTTTTTTTTTAGAATTGCACTTAGGATAAAACTCCCCTACTATATAAATGGGAAACTGATTATTTATTAAACGTATTGTAACACGCATACCAATGCAATATACATCTATTCTCTTTGTTTCTAAAAGTTATTCAAAGTTCTTGCTTTCGTTCATAAGTTCTTCATAAGTGTTGAATCGAAACCGAAGGCAGATTTCTTGTTAAGCCTTTAATCGAGCCCGGACTCACTATCATCATTGGTTTGGCTACTTACTCTATCTTTTATTTGCTTATCTAACGTCATTAATCATTTGTATTGAATTAGTCTATATATCCTTAAAACTGTGTATAAATTCAATTGTTATCCATTATTAAGAATAAATACAACCCATTAAAAACCTAACCCACTATACTTACTTCAAAATACCTTCACTATAACAATACCATTAGCACCATACTGCTAGCAATTTTAGATTTCTGGTAATTCCAAAAAAAACGATTCCTTCAAATCAGCTTGTAAAGTACCAAAATCAATGAAATTCAGCTGAATAATTGTTTCTCCACACCTAGATTCTTTCTTAATTTTTACTGTGAAGTCTACGCTGCTTCATTATCTTTTGTAGAAAAACCCAAACTCCATTGTTAGGACATTGAAAATTTAAGAGAAAGGGAAAAGAGACAGAGAGGAAGGATCTAGTCAGTTTGACTTTTTGCTCTCACATATATATTTTTTATACCTATAAACATTTCAATTTTCCTTATTACGTAACCGTAAGAAAAAAATGAAAGAGAAATGGAGCATTCTAAGAAAAAGAAGAATAGAGAAATGGAACAGATATACAAAAGTAAAAGAGAGAAAAGTGTTAGATTGTAAATAATTGGGAAAAAATGTGAAAAGCATTGAAAATTATAAACGTCAAGTGGGGAACTTGGGCAGGAAAAAAAAAGTGGCTAGGAAAAAGCACCTTGGGAAGAAAAAGCACCTCTCGGTCACATGGACTATTATATATATATATATATATATATATATATATAAATAAATAAAGTTGGGAATAGAGAAGGTGACGTGGTACCTTTCTATGGCCAGTATTTAACTTTTTTTTACAATATTTTGGACAAAAATCAATATTAATAGCTGTGAAATATGCATGCCAACATAAAACTAAAACTTAATGCAGTTAAATGCTCAATGCTCACACATTAATGAAAGAAAAAACGTTCGAACAATGGCTATCACTATTCAAAGCTTTTATATTCCAAAAACGTAAATGTTGGATAGAAGGCAAAGCGTTAGAAAGTTCGCACATATTGTTTCTTTTCTAGACATTGAGGATAAATCAAATTGTGCTTATGTAATACTATCTGTATCTTTCTCTTTCTGTCCCTCGCACTAAAATATACAGTGATTTACTCAGCTATGAACTCTAAAATTGAGTTATATTCTTGCCGCCATGGCTGGAAGGAAAAGAAGAAAAATGAAGTTGTAAGTTTTCATATATTCTGCTTTATGTAGCTTGATAAGTGTTTTATGCCTTCTATTTTTTTATCATTTTTCTTGAGTTTAAATTGATTTGAAATAACTTGAATTGTACTAAACATTAACTGGGTTTCGATTTACTTTTTGCTTGTCTTAAAGAATTTTTGTCATCTTTCATTCGTGAAGGTATGATCATATTTCTTCCATGCCTTAATATTATTTTACTGTATAAATTTTAATTTAGCATATGCTGGTAATGAGTTTTAATTCTCATTGTTGAGTACCTGCCTTATTGTTTGTATTCAAAATGTCTCACAGCAAATATATTAAACTGTGGATGGACAAATAAAACTATTGAAACCTCTACTTTGGTGTTACGGTTGTCTTAATTCAGGTAACTTTTTTTCATTCTGATTTCATGTGATTTCAAAGGAGATTGGGACTTCTCATAGTTCATTCGCAATCTCAAAATTGTAGGTCCCTTTTAATCTTTTTATGTGCTTGCTATTTTATGCATTTGATTTTTTTCTTATTGGTGTTTACGGGATAAGAGAGAATTAAAGAGGTGAGAGTACACTTGAGAGTACACTTCTTATAAGAAGATGAGAATAACTACTAATGCTTTCTATGTCTCTTTCAGTAACCTTCAATAAAAAAGGATTCCTTCTTTTTCGCAGTTTTATTTAAAAATCACATCAATAATGCTTTGTATCTCTTTAGTTACATACCATTATTATGCCTCTGAATCTCATTGGTAACCTATCGTTATTATGCAAGGTTTAATGTTGGAGGAGGAATTTGACTATTAAGGTAAAGTTGGGATATCAAAATGATTTTCACGCAAAAAAAATATGGATTAAGAACGTGAAGTTTAATCTATTGGATTTGAAAAAAGGAGTTTTGTCTTCTTTCTTTCTTTTTTTTTTTTTTTTTTTTAAAATGAATGGGTAAGGATGTAAGAAAGGAGAAAGAAACATAAAAAAGAAATAGAAGAAAAAGGTAAATGGAACTGAAAGGGAAGGAAAAAATTAGAGAAAATATTTGTCGAATTTTATTTCGTTGATTTGTGCGATATATTCGATTTTACACTTTTTTTTCTTTTAATTTCTTTCAGTCTAGGTTGTTATCTTTTTCTTGAGCAGGTCTAGAAGACTAGAAACACACAAGTAATGGAAAATTAGAAAAAGAATTTAAAATTAATTTGTTAGACGAAAGATGGATTAAAATTTGAAATTCAATCTATTGGGTTTGAAAAATGTATGAATCCTTAACATATTCGGATATTAATATAAGGATTATTTCGTATGTCGAATAAAGTTTTAACGACCGCGTGAAACGCGAACAAATTTACTAATTTGATATTAAATTTTCTACAAGGTTCAAAGCAAGTAACTTTTAGAAATGAAGACTAACTTTTATTTTATTTATATTTTCTAATAGCCAGGTAGTGTAGATTTCTCTGCATAAAACTAGGTTGGAATATACATATACACATCGAGCAAAAAACATAACTAGACAAAATTATAGAAAAACTTTCGCTATGTAGCAGCATTAGGTCTTTTACACATAAGGCAAGAAAATATTTCTATTCCTAGCCAAAATTCTTTAAACATTGTACCTTAATTCATGCATCATTCATAGTTTCAGTTACCTACTTCTCCTTAATTAAGATAATTAGTCCTTAGTGTCAGACAATCTTCATATTCGTAACTGTCGTATTCCATATATTCCATATACCATCTATTATTATATAATTAAGAGATGAGAAGCAATTAATAGGAAGCAAACAAACGAAATATCTCGTATACTTCTTAGTGCCATGAAATATCTCGTAAATATAAATTATTTCATGTATAATTACACGTGATGTATAACATGTATAAATTATACCCTAAATAATTCGATTATCTTGATGGTATAACAACTCTACATGTAGTATAACATGTATCTTTTTAGCATAAATCATGTATAATTTATCATATCGTTGTACATCACGTATAATTATACATGAAATAATTTCTTTTTAATATTGTGGAATGACTGAGAGAAATATACATGCCTAATTGATTGCATATTATGATAGATTGAGTGATTCGAGAAAATAAGATGAGAGAAGGAGATAATATGAAGAGGGAGGAGATCTGATTTCTTTCGACGATGAGAGAGTGTGAAATTCCAAAGATCCCGTGATTTGTGCATTTTTTCATGGTCATTAATTATTTGCTTATCTTTAAGATATGCTCTAAATGTAAAAAAAATCTTCCATTTATGTAAAAAATAAAGATTGCTAATATTTTTTTAAATATTTTTTAAAAAGTGCTCAGCCATGTATATTTATCAAGAAAAAAAATGGACAATAGTCTAGGTGACATTCGAACGGCACCGAGCCAAATTCGGCCCATTAAGGGTCAGTCCTACTGGTCCACGTTTCCGTTAATGAGCATGTTTGGGGGCCGGCGGGTTTTGATTAGTCCTAATATCATTTGATTCCCTCTATCCTTATAAGCTTTAGATATTTTCCTATCTCTAATAATAAAATTGTCAAATTTGATTATACTAGTGTAAATTGTTTTGACACTCCTAAGTAGAGCGGTCAAAAAGACCCACTCTAGCTCAGCCCGAACCCGGCCTCGCAGGCCTTTGAATTTGGTGTGCTAGGACGAGTCGACTCGATATTTGAATGTCCATAAAATGTCCTGCCTAACCCAGCCCTAAGAGGACCGACCCATTATTTTTTTAATCTATAAATATTTTTTTGTAACTTAGAGGGTGATTTGATTGACTTTTAAAAAATAGCTTATAAGCTAAAAGCCAAAAGTCATAAGTTGGTAATACCCAACTTTTGACTTTGGGCTTATTTTATTACTTTTCATGCATAAAAGTAAGTGCTTTTAAATAATTTTTATCATTGTCAAACACCATAAAAACTAGAAAAGTGATTAAAAACCAATAAACACTTAAAATAAGTTAATCCAAATACCCTCTTAGTCCCCTAATTATGTGAATAAATTATGTTTGCTTATGGATGTACAAGAAGCTTAATATTTGACAAGGAATCTCATAATTGGAATGCAGATTCTTTATATCTTTACCTTCTTCTTCTTTAACGTTAAGATAAATATTTTTTAATACTTTGTGTTTCAATTTCTTCTGGTTCAAGGATTGCTTCAGTGAATTTATACGATGAGGTCTTTTAGTTTGGATTTTAGTTCATGTGCTGTTTTCAACATCATAGCACCTAGAAGTTTAAAATTCGTAGAATTTGCTTGCTGTCATAGATCAACATAATTTTCTCTTGATTTCTGTATACGGTCGAAATAGATTTCGGCCTTCTTACATTCGATCGAGTTCAAGTGGTAAGAAGTCAGAGTGAGATTTTAGGAGTGAGCTCCGAAGTCAGTACTAACGAGCCTCGAGTCAGAAGGTTGCTCGAGGAGTCGGCTCGATAACCTTATCGAGCCCGTGACCGAATCGATCCGCAAGGCACTGCTTCGAGGTCGGAAATGCGCGATGCCCATCACGAAGGTCGAACTCGAGCCAAGACCGAAGGGCTCGACCCAGCAATGAGTTCGAGCCAGTATCGAGCTCACACACAAGAGCCGTTGCAACCACACCAAGAGAGAGAATCTTGGCGGGAATCGAGGAAGAGACAAATCATCATGGGTCCTCCACTATATGCTTTATTTTATTATTTTTGGTTATGACTCTCTACTATAAAAGAGGGAATCCTTGTAAGCTATGCACAGACCAAACACATGGAATAGATTGGAACAAAAAGATCTTTTCTCATATACAAAGATCTCCTTGTGCTCGTTTTACTGGATCTTATTCATTCTTTCTGTTCATCATTGTCATTCTCATAATCAAAATACTCGTATTGTTATCTTTATATCAAAGGGTATTACGTATCCTTAGAACCATACATAAATTTAACATTATCCGATTTTTCGGGTAAACAGTTTGGCACCCACTGTGGGGCTAAGGATAACAGTGATTGTTTGATATAAATCTACAGTACACACTAGCTTACAACTTCAAATCAGCAATGGTTTTACCTATCGACCACGAAGCCGGCCTTCAAGGTGAAACCAACAACTTGGCACCCGGGGCCGGAAGGCCACTTGACGATGGCACTGAGGCTCGAATCGAAGTACCCGAAATTCGAGCCGAAGTACCATTGGATGTCAATTCACAAATAGATCTGGAGGCGAATCAATGTTCCGAACCGGAAAGAAGCATTCAAGGGGTACTCGATCCGTAGCCCGAGACACCCATAACGCGGGGGAAATCGGGGCCAGCTTACATATGATCTTCAAGATGCTACAAGCTCAACAAGTAGCGATAGCTCAGTTACAGAGCTAAACTCATATACAAAGCAGACCGGATTCCAATCCGCTTTGAGAAATCACCCCCAGAACGGAGCCCGCCATAGTGAAATCAAACGAGCAAGAATCGGGGACTACTCCCGATATTACTAAATTGCTCAAGAAACTCACAAAACGAGTCGAAACCAACGACAAGAGAGAGGAAACGTACAATGCCAGGGTCGATCAAATCCCGGGGGCTCCACCAATGATAAAAGGGCTTGATTCGAAAACATTCATACAAAATCCTTTTCCCTCGTGTGCGGCACCAAAACCAATCCCCAAAAAATTCTATATGCCCGAAATTCCTAAATATAACGGTACAACCGATCCTAACGATCATGTCACTTCTTACACATGTGCCATCAAAGGTAACAATTTGGAGGATGATGAGATCAAATCCGTGTTGTTGAAAAAGTTCGGGGAGACCCTCTCGAAGGGAGCAATGATCTGGTATAATAATTTACCACCAAATTCCATCGACTCTTTTTCCATGTTAGCAGATTCGTTTGTAAAAGCACACGCTGGTGTCATAAAGGTTGCGACAAGGAAGTCAGACCTCTTCAAAGTAAAGCAAAGGGGTAATGAAGCGCTGAGGGAATTCGTATCCCGATTTCAAATGGAACGCATGGAATTGCCACCGGTCACAGACGATTGGGCCGTACAAGCTTTCACCCAAGGTTTGAACGAGCTATGTCTTACAACAGCACGTCAGCTGAAACAAAATTTGATCGAGTATCCAGCAATAACTTGGGCAGATATACACAACTGATATCAATCGAAGATTAGGGTCGAGGATGATCAGTTGGGAGCCCCGTATGGACCCATACATCAGAAGAGGACAACTACTAAAAACCAAAGGGAGATCAATAGAGAACAAAGGTCGAACAAAGACCGATATCAACCGTACGTCGCAGATCGGATGAATAACGGTTCAGCATGCAATACAGTTCGGAACAATCGAAGGATTGATCGAGGGAAAAGTTCTCGGGGACTTATGAGCAAGAGCGGCTTTGATAAAAATGCCGATCCTATAGAAGCACCTCGATTATCAGAATATAACTTCAGCGTTGGTGCATCCGCCATCGTGTCGGCTATCGGACGCATCAAAGACACTAAATAGCCTCGATCGATGCAGACCGATCCTGCCCAAAGGAATACCAATCAAATGTGAGAATATCATGGCACCCATGGCCATAGAACGGAAGATTGCAGGAAACTAAGAGAGGAAGTAGCCCGCTTATTTAACAAAGGACACCTTCGGGAATTTCTAAGTGATAGAACGAAGAACCATTTTAAAAACAGGGATTTTGATAAGCAAAACGAGCAAGAAGAACCGCAGCACGTCATTCACATGATCATCAGCGACGTCGATACCCCTCAGGGACCGGTGCTTAAACGCACTAAAATATCGATTGTGAGGGAAAAGCGATCTCGGACTCAAGATTACGCACCCATGGGGACTTTGTCCTTCGAGGATGAAGATGAAGAAGGAGAAGGAGTCATCCAACCTCATAACGATGCACTGGTAATATCCGTACTCATGAATAAAACTAAAATTAAGCGTGTGTTAATCGATCCAGGTAGTTCCGCCAACATCATTAGATTGAAGGTCGTAGAACAGCTCGGCCTGCAGGATCAGATCATACCCACAACTCTGGTTCTAAACGGATTCAATATGGCATGTGAAACCACCAAAGGTGAGATAATCCTACCAATAAACGTGGCCGGAACCATCCAGGAAACAAAGTTGCATGTGATCGAAGGCGACATGAGATATAACGCCCTTTTCGGAAAGCCATGGATCCACAACATGAGAGTTGTACCTTCGACCTTACACCAGGTCCTCAAATTCCCAACATCGAGAGGTGTTGAAAATAGTGTACGGAGAACAACCGGCCGCAAAAGAAATATTCGCCGTCGAGGAAGTAAAATCAGTATCCCCGCCTTCGCCGATAAAGGGATCGAGCTCAGAAGGAGAGCGGAATACCAAATAGCAACCACAGACGTCGGCTTCGACCCAGCCAGATAACCAGAAGATCGAAGAAGATGATCAGAGGATCCCTCGATCCTTCGTGATCCCCGATGATTCCGACGCCACCAAATCAACAATTGAGGAACTGGAGCAAGTCATACTAATCGAGCACTGGCCCGAACGAAAGGTATACTTGGGAACAGGGTTGAGCCCCGAACTTAGGAAGAAACTTATTCGATTTCTTATTGATAACATTGATTGTTTTGCCTGGTCCCATTTAGATATAACAGGGATCCCACCGGACATAACGACGCATCGGCTAAGCTTGGACCCTAGGTTCAGACCGGTGAAGCAAAAAAGAAGACCCCAGTCCGAGGAAAAGCACGCATTCATAAAGGACGAGGTAACCAAACTTCTCAAGATAGGGTCCATTCGGGAGGTGAAATATCCCTAATGGTTAGCCAATGTGGTTGTAGTGCCTAAAAAGGGAACAAACTTAGAATGTGTTTGGACTATAAGGATTTGAACAAAGCATGCCCCAAAAATTCCTTTCCGCTGCCTAACATCGATTGCATGATCGATACCACGACCGGCCACGAGATCCTCACTTTTCTAGATGCCTATTTCAGGTATAATCAAATCCAGATAAACCCGGAGGACCAGGAAAAGACCTCATTTGTAACCAAATATGAAACATATTGTTATAATGTGATGCCCTTCGGGCTAAAAATGCTGGGGCTACTTACCAAGGCCTAGTAAATAAAATGTTCGATGAACAAATAGGTAAATCAATGGAAGTTTATATTGATGACATACTAGTTAAGTCCCTGCGCGCAGAGGACCATTTGGCCCACTTGCAGGAAACGTTCGAGATTTTGAGGACATACAACATGAAGCTCAACCCCGAAAATGTGCTTTCGGGGTCGGTTCGGGCAAGTTCCTCGATTTCATGGTATCAAATTGGGGAATCGATATTAACCCCGACAAAATCAAAGCCATCGAAGACATCGCCATCATGGATAGCGTGAAAGCTGTACAAAGGCTAACGGGACGGATTGCAGCCTTAGGCCGATTCATTTCGAGATCATCAGATCGAAGTCACAAATTTTTCTCTCTACTAAAAAAAAAGAACGATTTCGCTTGGACACGGGAATGCTAACAAGCATTAGAGGAACTAAAACGATATCTATCAAGCCCACCACTACTTCACACTCCAAAAACAGACGAAAAAATTTGCTTGTACTTGGAAGTATCGGAAGTCGCCGTAAGCAGTGTCCTAGTTCGGGAAGAGCAAGGTACGCAATTTTCTGTTTATTATATAAGTCGGACCTTAGGAGAAGCGAAAACTAGGTATCCGCACCTAGAAAAATTGGCACTTGCACTGATAAGCGCCTCTAGAAAGTTAAGACCGTACTTTCAATGTCCCCCCATATGCCTATTAACCGCCTACTCTCTTCGTAATATTTTGCATAAGCCCGAACTATCAGGACGATTGGCCAAATGGGCCGTCGAACTCAGTGGGTACGATATCGAAAATCAACACCGTACGACCATCAAGTCTCAAATTTTAGCAGACTTCGTGGCCGATTTCACACCAACCCTCATACCCGAAGTCGAAAAAGAACTCCTGTTGAAATCAGGTACATCATCGGGGGTATGGATCCTTTTTACGGACGAGGCTTCGAACGTGAAAGGGTCCGGGCTAGGCATAGTTTTGAAACCACCCACGGATAACACTATTAGGCAATCTATTAAAACTATCAGGTTGACTAACAATGAGGCCGAGTATGAAGCCATGATTGCAGGTCTCGAGCTAGGTAGAAACTTGGGAGCAGAAGTCATTGAAGCCAATTGTGACTCTTTGCTGGTGGTGAGTCAAGTAAACAAAACCTTCGAAGTTCGAGAAGGTAGAATGCAAAGGTATTTAGACAAACTGCTTGTCACTTTGCACCATTTCAAATAATGGACTTTACGGCATGTTCCACGAGAACAAAATAATGAGGCTGATGCGCTTGCGAATTTGGGATCGTTGGTCGAGGTAGATGACTTGGGCTCGGGGTCTATTATTCAACTTTCGAGATCGGTAATCGAAAAAGGTCACGCCGAGATAAATTCTACAAGCCTAACCTGGGATTGGAGAAACAAGTATATTGAATACTTAAAGAGCGAAAAGCTCCCATCGGACCCTAAAGATTCTAGGACCCTACGGACAAAAGTTGCTCGATTCACGTTGGCTTCAGACGGAACGTTATACCAAAAGACATTCGATGGACCATTGGCAGTATGCTTGGGTCCGGGAGATACCGATTACATCCTACGGGAAGCGCACGAGGGCACTTGCGGGAATTACTCCGGTGCCGATACATTAGTTCGAAAAATAATCAGAGCAGAACATTATTGGAACGATATGGGCAAAGATGCGAAGGAATTTGTTCGTAAATGTGACAAATATCAAAGGTTTGCGCCAATGATCCATCAACCCGGAGAGCAACTTCACTCAGTCCTATCCCCATGGCCGTTCATGAAATGGGGAATGGATATCGTCGGCCCTCTGCTATCGACCCCAAGTAAAGCCAAATTCATTTTATTTATAACTGACTTTTTTTTAAATGGGTTGAAGCACAGGCATTCGAGAAAATAAGAGAGAAAGAAGTTATAGACTTTATTTGGGATCATATCATATGCTGATTCGGGATACCCGCCGAAATAGTATGTGACAATGGAAAGCAATTCGTTGGTAGAAAAGTAACAAAATTCCCCGAAGATCACAAAATAAGAAGGATACTATCAACACCATACCACCCCCAGTGGGAACGGACAGGCCGAATCAACGAACAAAACTATCATTCAAAACCTAAAGAAGTGGTTGAAAGACGCTAAAGGAAAAATGGAGAGAAATCCTGCCCGAAGTCCTTTGGGCGTATCGAACAACGTCAAAATCTAGTACGGGGGCGACCCCATTCTCCTTAGTATATGGGCTCGAAGCATTGATACCAGTCAAAGTCGATGAACCCAATACCAGATTTTGATTAACGATGGAAGAATCAAATAACGAGGCTATGAATACCAGCCTCGAATTATCGGACGAAAGAAGAGAAGCTGCTCTCGTCCGATTGACCGCCCAAAAGCAGCGAATCAAAAGATATTATAACGGAGGAACCAAGCTCCGCTATTTCAAGCCCGGGGACTTAGTGTTAAGAAAAGTCATCATCAATACCCGAAATCCAAACGAAGGAAAACTAGGACCATATTGGGAATGACACGTATACATCGACACGTGCTCGCATCGACCCGGGACGGATGAAGGATTCTCAACCTTAAAATCGATCTTTAGAGTAGATGGGCCGGGAACGTAGTCATAGGTGGACGGCTCCACCGATGCCTTGTCGCCGGACGGCCGTAAAGAAGAAGCTTTCTCTTTCTGAGGTACAGTTTTTGAAGTTTTGGCCATTGATATGAGAGGAATAAAGACAAAGGGAAGTGAAAAATTGACGACACCAAAACTCTGGTAGCGACGAGATAGAAAGAAAAGATGAGAAAATTTGGGGGAGTGAATGCATAAAAGTGGTAAGTGACAGATGTAGGAGTTATTTATAGGCTCGCATCATGGCGGTTCAATATCAGAGATGGCCGACCGCCATCTGACAAGCATTAAATACCTTGAAAGGCTAAATCGATGGGACAACTATCACATACGTCATAATCGATCCCTGTTAAAACGTCGGCTTATGACCCGATCGAACCACCAAAAATCACATCGATTCTCACTGCATCCTTCGTGAGAAACGAGGGGACTATTTGTATATGGTCGAAATAGATTTCGGCCTTCCTACGTTGGATCGAGTTCAAGTGGTAAGAAGTCGGAGTGGAATTTTGAGAGTGAGCTCCGAAGTCAGTACTAACGAGCCTCGAGGCCGAAGGTTACTCGAGGAGTCGGCTCGATAACCTTATCGAGCCTGTGACCGAATCGATCCGCAAGGCACTGCTTCGAGGTCGGAAATGCGTGACGCCCATCCCGAAGGTCGAACTCGAGCCAAGACCGAAGGGCTCGACCCAATAACGAGTTCGAGCCAGTATCGAGCTCACAAACAAGAGCCGTTACAACTGCACCAAGAGAGAGAATCTTGGCGGGAATCGAGAAAGAGATAAATCATCATGGGTTCTCCACTATATGCTTTATTTTATTATTTTTGGTAATGACCCTCTACTATAAAAGGGTGAATCCTTGTAAGCTATGCATATACCAAACACACGGAATAGATTGGAACAAAAAGATATTTTCTCATATACAAAGATCTCCTTATGCTCGTTTTACTGGATCTTATTCATTCTTTATGTTCATCATTGTCATTCTCATAATCAAAATACTCGCATTGTTATCTTTATATCAAAGGGTATTACGTATCCTTAGAACTATACATAAATTTAACATTATCCGATTTTTCGGGTAAACATAGTTGTTTTTAGTTTTTACTCTTTTTTACTTTATTCTTTATATCAAAATTTAAATTAAATTAGTTTTTAGGCCACTGGCCATATAATACTTGTATATAAAGTTGTCAATGGTTCGATTCAGCCGGTTATTTTATAAAATTTGTACCATATCAATTTTTCGATTATTTTATTATGTATAACCAAAATTAGACTTTTAGAAACCGTACCAATCATGTCGGTTTCTCTTCGGTATTGGTACGGTTCGGTTAATTTTCGATATTTTTTTAAATGTCACTAGTAGAAGCAGAATGCAACAACATACATACTTTTATATGACTTAACAAAACTCTCTAGACATTTTTATTATTTAAAGGGTGATGAATTAAGAAAACATAAAAGATGACCAGAGTATAGATCCATCAACTATTCTACAACAGTGTAAAAGAAACTAAGCAAAGACAAAGAAAATATAAATCACATGAGTGGAAAGTTATTAAGTAAGTTGGGACTCAAGAATAAAGTCTATAGAACATTAAATATTCGAAAATATAAATTTAAATCATACGAAAGAAAAAATATTCAATACATTATAGTTTGCTACTTATGATCGCTAGAATACCTTGTGTCTTGCTAGTGAATATGGTGGAAATAATTGAGTTTCAATAGTAGTATAATAGGTTTATTTAAAACAGCCTCTCTATCATCACAAGGTAGGGATAAGGTCTGCGTACACATTACCCTTCTCAGATCCCATGGTGTTGGATAATACTGGATATGTTGTTGATGTTGTAGAAGTATAATAGGTTTGAGAATAAGGATTTTGAGTTTAGTTATATGTTGGCTTGTAATCGTTCTCATAATTCAAGGCCCAAGAAAAATGTTAATGCTTTATTATTTTAAACTTAATATATAAATATATATTTTTCATGTAGATTTATTCGGTGCGGTTCGGTACTACCCTAATTATCGGTACGGTTATAGATTTATATAAAAACCTATGATTTTATTAAAAGAAACCTAAAAATCGATTTGGTGCGGTACAGTTCAGTCGGTTTAGTCTATTTTTAAATATCCATTAACACCCCTACTTGTATAGAGTACTAACTCTTAGGACACATGAATGAGAATTAAAACCCACCGGGGAACAGGCGTATTCCATCATGCAAGTGATCGGGGCAAATGTACAGATAACTATTCTCAGGGATGCTATTTAGAGATTAGGCAATACTTATTTTGTCCTGAAATTTTAAACTAAAAATCTTAACTTCAGGAAATCTCAAGACATTTTTGTCCTAAAAAATTAAATTGAAAAACTGAAATTTTAAACAGAGCAAATGCTTGAATATTAAATTTACACTGTTAATCATTTATGGTTTCTTGCAACTTGTGGCGATTTTAACCCATAAAGATTTTCTACTTTTTCAACTTGAATTCCACTGCGTATTTACCTTTCTCACACATTATTAGTATATTTCTCTTGGATGTTGTTACCGAAAAATGTAAAAGACATGCTTAATACGTTGAGCCATTAACTATTAGTTTGGAAAATATTGGGCTGGAGATAGGGGCGGCATAATATGGGTAAATCCGAAATTCAACCCGAATTTTCGAATTTTTTGAATTTTTGGTTTGGATTTTCAGATTATGGATTAGATTTTGAATTTCGGATTGGATATTGGATTTGGTACTTCGAATTTTTGGATATCCGAAAATCGAAAAAAATTTATTCTTAATATTTAGTCCATTTATCGGAATTTTTTCCTTCCTATACAATATTTGAAACTTATTTACTAAAATTATCCAAGTTTTGTATATTACCCGCCCTAAACAAGTTTTTCTTACAATTTATATACAATTCATTATTAGTACCTTAAATTAAGAGATTTTTCGCTTGGAAAAGGGCGTAATTGAAGGGAATGAAATTCAAATTGTTCTTTCATCTAAATAAGACTCCTTCCAGTTGTGTGTTACCTATTTTAAGCCATAATTAGCGTAACTCTTCTCTATCTTTGCCATAATTACCTATTTTAAGAAAAGAATAATGTATGGTACAACGACATACAAATTAAAAATAATTAACTTTCATACAAATTTTGATATATCTACAACAACATACATACTAAAAATAAATTTCATACAACTAATTATACAGTATACAACTTATTACAACTTTCATACATCATTCTTACCAAGTTAAATACAACTACAATATCATACAATGTAAATACAAATTTCATACAAATTTTATATAATATGTCTTTTGTATGTATTTTGTACTATATAATTTGTATATATTTTGTATGTTCTTGTGCTTCTTCTTCGAATTTCAATTAGAAAATCAGCCAAATCAAATCTAATCTTTACCAAATACTCTCAAAATTGAGATATAAACTCCATAGAATATTTTCAATCGTTTGCAATGACATCCAATCTAAACAAAAAATATTTTTTGAAAATCTGAATTCGAATTCAAAGTTTCGAAACTTTTTAATGGCTCTCAATAGTGGAGAGTCAAACACCTTCAAAATTTATTGATTGACAATTCAATTCGAATAATCCAGCCAAATAATTAATATATATTTACTGCTAGCCCGCATCGGAACACCAACAAGAAAAAAGGGAAGTATAGAAAAGCTCCAAACTCCAGCCATGGCAAAATTCAAATTGATAAAAAATTAATCCCTTTCACCGCCATTGTTAGAGAAAATTATGAGCTTTAGAAGAAAAATTTTGTAGAATCGATGTAGAGAGAGAGTTTGTTTCAAAGAGTGAAAGAAGAAAATCCATTAGAAAGATTGGGTTGGTCCGGGTAAGTAAGGAATTATGAGGATTTTTCGGGATTTACTAAATTAAAAGGTTACAATCAAGGGATACTCATTTAAAACTAATTTGTATATAATTGGTAAATTGTATATAACCATGAAAATAAGTTAAAACTTGATTAGGGAGGGTAAATAAGTTTCAAATATAGTATAGGTAGGTAAAAATCCCTTATTCATATGCCAATAATAATAAGTTCAATACCCTACCCATTAGATATTGTCTCATATTACTACTTCTTATCGATTGCGTTAATGTCTGTTGCATTTCCTTGATAATAATTTCATTACTTGATATTTTACTTGGATGATTGCGGTGAGAATGAGAAACTTTTTAGACAATTTAACATGAGTCCTTCGTTTAGATATTCATTTTTGTAAAAAGATGAAACATCCCAACTTATAAGCTCAAAACCAAAAATTCAAAATATCCAAACCGATTAATCTGAAATCGAACTTAAAAATCCGATCCAATCTGAACTTATCTGGATTGGATTTGGATTGCCATTTCTTCACTCCGAAAATCGAAAATCCAAACCGAAATTTTCATATCCTATCTGAACTGCCCGAATACCCACCCCTAGCCGGAGATCGCAGTCGAATCACCTAAATATGATCCCATTGCAATAAAATTATGTATTGAGTCAAGAAAATAAAAAATATGAACAAAGTATCAATATATAATACTTAGTGTAGATAAGTTGCTTTTGCCAATAATCAAACTACTTAGTGTAGATAAGTTGTTTTCGCCAATAATCAAACTCATTTCTTCATTAGAAATCAAGAACAAATTTTCAAAATTCATAAAATATGAGGAAATTCTTCAAGAGTGAGCTTCCTAAATCAACATAATGTATTGTTTGTTTGTGCAGTCCGGTGCGCTAAGCTCTCGCTATGCACTATATTCGGGGAAGGGTCGGACCACAAGGGTCTATTGTACGCAGACCCTGCATTTCTGCAAGAGCCTGTTTCCACGGCTCGAACCCGTAACCTCCTGATCACATGAAGACAACTTTACCGGTTACGCCGAGGTTCCCCTAAATCAGCATAATGTGCGTGATTGAAAAACACGATACTCAATAAAATGGATAAAATCATCTATATATATATTCTTTTAAAACAATTTAGATTTTAAAAATATAAATCTTTAATGTACTTCTAGATTTTAAAAATAAAAGTGCAACACAAAAGACTAGATTTGACTGATGGGAGTAAGGAGAAGGATTGTTTACATCAAAGTTAATTAAGTTCATTAATCGTGAAGTCAATACCCGAACCTATTTTACACTTGCGGGATGGTGAAATACTTCTGCTTGTTTTTCTTGCCAAACAAACACCACACAGCAAGGATTACTTGAGGTGCGTTCTTGACTTCTTTCCCTTCTCCTCTCTTCATATATTTATACTAAAACTCATCTTTCTTGGCTATTTCCTCCTCTTGAATTTGACTGCAGTATCCAATAAATTAAAATGGTTAGTTTAAGCATAATAAGCTACCAACGAAACTTGATTAGACTGCATCCATCCCAATTTATGTGACGGTATTTGACCGAACACAAAGTTTAAGAAAGAATGAAAAACATTTGAAACTTGTGGTTTAAAATGAGCCATAAATATTTATAAAGTTATAAATCATCTCATTAAGGGTAAGAGGGACACTATTGTTAAAGTACTAAATATAGAAATGTGTCATTGGGGACTAACTAAAGAAAATAGTATCACATAAATTGGGACGGAGTGAGTAAGAAAATACTTGATAAATAACACCATAACATACGGGCAAAGTCTAAACCAAAATTTAAACTCATTAAGTTCATATCTAGTAATTGTGTGATTTTAAGAACATTTTACATGTATGAGTATAATTCCAGTCAAAATCAATGTATTCAGTTGAACTCGTTGCATACATGTTCCCTAAGGTGTTTGTTGATGGAATTATTTATTTATTTAATTAGCTTTTGTTGGATGTAAGAACAAAGTCTTACATTGACAATTGAAAGGGGAAAAAAATGCTATATATGGATATTCTTTGTAGAAATGTATCTTTGGGCCAGCTTATCCCATCAGATTTCTAAAACATCTTAGAGAACTTCTTTTGACCACTTCTCAGAAAATCATTTTTGTGAACACTTAACAAAACAAAGAAAAGCTTTGTTTTACACAAAATTTTCCAAATAAATTATCCAAACACGTATATGATGCATCTTAACAGATAAAACTTATATAACAAAGTGTTACCTCAGATTAGCATTATGCGCTTTCGCATACTATGGAAGCTTTGATCCTTTCAACAGTGCATTTGATGAGACTATTAACAGTTGCAACTGATCCAAGCGATAGTTTCGCAGTTGGGACTGAATCAACTAATATCTGAAATGCAACAGTGAGTAACGAACCACCCGCAGAATTAGTCTCAAGATTAATTCCAACACCATTAGTAGTAGCAGAACCGTCAGGGAGTATTGCAAAACCAGAAGGCAAAAGAGCCACATAATCAGGATCGCCACCACTTAATACCACATTCATTGCTGCTATATCAACCGGCGCGTAAATAACGTACGAGCCGGTTGAATCAGTGCAACTCTCTTGGAGTATCAGCATATTATTCTGGCTTGAGTTTCCACTCTACAATAAGAAATTAAATTCCCAATTTCATTAGCATTTCTTGTTTCTGATATAAAATATTCTGATGTCAAGTAGGATATAATTTTCGATAGCCATCTCATTAATAAAAAAATTGTGTAATAAATTGGATCCATCTGCCCGGCAAGCAATTTCTTAGCAAAAGGCAGCCCAGTGTACTAAGCTCCCGCTATGCGCGGGGTCCGGAGAAGGGCCAGACCACAAGAGTCTGTTGTACGCAGGCTTATCCTGCATTTCTGCAAGAGGTTGTTTCCACGGCTCGAACCCGTGACCAGGGCACATGGCAGCAACTTTACCAGTTACGCCGAGGCTCCCTTTCTTAACAATTTCTTAAGAGAGAAGCAGATATATAGAGTACTTACATTAACGCGCAGTAGAGAGACACTGTTGCCAGAATCACGACCATTTGCAATATGTGCCATTTCTTGAACTAGGCCACCATTTGAAAGAATATCCCACTGCACACAGTTTAGAAATCGTAGTAACTCAGTTGGTTAATTATCAGAACTTTCACTTTGTTGGTGAGGGTTTGCTTCCTTACCGTATAATAATCCCCTTTCACTACCCCTATATATAATTAAAAAATGAAAATGATGTGCATGTATAATATATGCAAATCAATTGCTTCATCAATATTTACCTCATTTCTCGAATTCTCATTCCGAAGAAAGTCAAAAACTCTCTTAGTAGGAACTGGCAGCCAAAATGAAGTAGCTGCACTCAGTACAATACCAGGAGGTCTTCCTGGATCATCTATACTCTTTCTGGTCATTACTCTCACATCATCAGCACCACTTCCAGATAATGTTGTCCATGTGTGAGCCGTTGATGCACCAACGCCCGCACAAAAGCTCATCACCATTCTCTCAGCAAGTTTTAACATACTTTTTCTACCTTCTGGACTTGTAATGACTGCACAGAATTAAACAACAGAAATCATGATTTCAAGAAAATTTAATTTCCAATTACTCCCTCTCTCCAATTTTATATATATAGTGGGGTTCACAGTAAGAGGGTCAACTGAACAAGCTCATTGTATGCTAAGATTAGTACTCGCTTTGTTCCAGTTTACGAGAATCTATCTCCTTATTAGTATGTTCCATAAAGAATGATTCCTTTCTAAATTTAAAAACAGTTCAACTTAAACTTCTAATTCTACCTTTAGTGAGAAGCTTTTATAGACACACAATCACTCGGGCATGTTTAACACCACAACTTTCAAAAGAATTATAGCCACACAAATGTTATGACTTGTTTAACACCACAAGTTTTAAAATTTTACGTACCATCTCCAGTTGGGATGTTATTGGCCATTACACTAGCAAGTCGTTCACATTGTCTATCTAATGTTGCTACCCATCGTTTAGCTCCAAACGCGAGGCCTGAATTCACAAGAGGTCTATAGATGCTGTGTACAGCTCTATCGTCCACCTCAACATGTTCGATCCACGTTATCTGTTATAACCCATTAAAATAGATTACTATTGTAAATATGTATGTAAGTTAATTTTATTGAAGTACAATGTATAGTGTGAAACTGTTAGAATTTTAGGAGTGGCTTTACCTTAGAGTAACCATTTGGCAATTCTTGAATTAAACAACCAGATGGCCTTCTTCTACAACGTGACACTACTGAAGTAGGGCGCAAATTGTCTAAGGAAACATCAACCACTGCCCAAGTCCCATCAGCATGTTGTTTACAGTATCTTACGAAATAGTTTTCACGAGTTGGAACAAGCGGTGAGGGGACTTGGAACTCAGCTGTCATCTAAAAGTGAAAAATAACAACAAACAGGTATTAGAAAGTAAAGTACGGCAAGTTGATCCGAATATCACAGTTATTATAAAAAAAGAAAAGAAAAAAAGAAAGAAGATACTCTAGGCCGAGATACTCTAATAGAGAATAAGACTTTTTCTCATTTTAGGGATGTCAAATTAGGGTAAAAAATGTAATTAATTCTACCTGTCCAAACTTGGGTGAGTTAGATTAGCCCATCTAAAAGATTGGGCTAAATTGAGGTACACATGTAGCTTAAATTGACTCATAAAAGAAGTCATCAAAATATAGAAAAATTAATTTTATGAGTTTAAATTTAATTAAATAAAAGGTATTTAATACCTTGACTTTGTAAATAAATAATTTACTCCTACAACAGAACAAATAATTAAATAAAAAATATTGACCGCGGATTGTTTATTATCATTCAACTCCATTTATTATTTTAATCCGCTCAAATATAGTCCAACCCAGTCATGTGACACACCATCTAATCCCTAATATAAACATTTCTTTAACAATTACTCTTTTTGTGGGTGGATTGGGGTGGGGGTGGGGGTGAATTAATAAAATTTAAATCATACCACTTGCAAAGCTCCATTGTAGTTTCCTGCGACGCCAGTCGATAAGACTTCCAAAGTCGTTGCTTTTGATACTAGCCCAGCGAAAAAACTTGTCCATTGGTTCTGAAATCATTACGACATTTATCGTTAATTAGTAGTTGAACACCAAAATATATAATTGCATAATCAAGACTATATAATACAATTCCTACCACATCCATCAAAATTTCCACTAAATTAATGTGATTCATAATGACAACGGCCGATTCTCGTGACGCTTCAGATTTTAATCCCAATGACTTTGGTCCAACCCCTCGAGGAAATGTCCGAGCATATTCCTCCTCACTTAAAATCTCAGCGGAATTTTCTGAACTTTGAATCCACAAGGGTTCTCTAGTTTCAGCCAGTCTAATTAATTCCTCCATTGCTGCAACAGCTAGTTCAATAATCATTGGTTTATCGGCATCTGTAGGGCCAGAAATTGATCTAAGAAGGTCACCAGCATTGTACATTTCTCCTAATTGATGACCAAAACTTGCCACTCCAAGATCAAGTGAACGAGTTGGTGGTATAGGAGAAGGAAGTTGAGGATAATTAAGCATTGGTTTCCCAACATATTTTGCTGCAATCCCAGATATCCTGTCAATCTACAAGAACCATAAAATTAAATTATGTAATTAGCAGTGATAACATGGACTGTCTATACATTAGAGGTGGCAAAATAAACTTATTCTTTTAATAACATGCCCAACCCACCCAAATTTAAACCAGATGGGTTATGACCTGTTTGTTGAATTGACCAAACTGCTAAACCCGAAATGATCCATCAAAGTATTGAGGCAAAACGGGTTAAAATATGGGATTTTAACACAAATAGCCAATATACATAGAATATACACCGATTATACATATTTATACACATAGAATATATGAATTATACATATATTATACATCTGTCGGTTATTTTTAGTTTAAGTGATTAGGTGGGCAGCTATTTAGATTAATTCTTCTTAAAATATTGCAATCATTGCGTCAAAATGCAAACCCATTACCATCTTAACCCAATCCACCTTGACCTCCGCCCGTTTATTAATTTGATCCATTTTTAACCCCCGAAATTTGAATCAAACTCGTTCTTTTGCCACCTCTATTATATAAACACGCGCCTTTGTGGGACAAAAATTGACATATTTAAAAATTGAACTTAACGACTCTAAATTCTGAATTCGCCATTCTTGAGGCATAGGTTTTGATTAAGTACCTCTTCTCTTAGACGAGCATTTTCAATCCTCAAGTGCTGCTCATCAAAAGACATTTCGCCAATGGCAGCCGGCCCTCCACAATTTGGACATGTAGCAGTGCTAAGGGCTTCTTTATACCTTATGTTTTCGGCACGAAGTTTTTCATTCTCATTCCTCAATTGTGTGTTCTCATGGCGTTCGTGATGAGCCTGGGCAAAATGAAGAAAACAATGTCGTTGTACTGCAGTTATTACATTGAATGCTGGCTTTTAATGCTATTTTAAATTTTACGTTTGGAAAATTGATGCAGAAATAGAAAAGACTAGCTAATTACCTTCATTTGAGTACGCTTGTTTTGGAACCAAAACTTTATTTGCAAAGGCTCTAACCCTAATCTTTTCCCCAAGTCTTTCCTTTGTTTATCATCCGGATGAGGGCATTCTTTGAAAAACCTGTCAAATGACCAATTGATTAATTGCAATAACAACAACAAGAACGACAACAACAAATCTTGTATAATCCCACAAATGGGGCCTGGAAGGGCAGATAGTTCGTAGACCTTACCCCTACAGTGAATGTAGAGCGGCTGTTTCCAATAAACTCTCGGCACGCGAAAAAATAAAAATTATTTTTTGTGAAATTATGTCAATATAGGAATTGCTTACGCTTCCAATTCTTGGATTTGATGTTGTGTATGCCGATGGTATTGTTTTTTCTTGGGACGTTTATTAGGATCTTGATCATCTCCAGAAGGGGCTAACTCCGTGGTATCAGCGCCTGATTTGCTCTCAAATTCATCATCTCGAATCAAGTCCATCTCGTTTTCTGATGTTTTATGGCTCAAATCTAGCAAAAAATTATGGCTATCGAACATGTTTTGCTGAAACATCTTGACGAACTTTTCCTTCTTTGCAAAGCTAACTAAAGATTTTAAATCTGCGCCGAAACACAAAAGTAAAATAAATAAATCCATCTCTATGAACACACCAAAAATAGTACCCTAGTAGATCTTAAGAAGTACAAAAACTCAAGAAATGAAGATCAAAATATTGACATGTACGTGTATATAACTAGCTTAAAACCTTTCAATTAATAATGTGAAGAGGTGCATCTTTGTTTCCAATAATTTAACTTGAATAATCTCTATTGCCTATAATAGCTTAAGATCCAAGCAGATCCCAAGAATAGGAAGAGATATGATAAGAAAAGGGAACAGATAAACATGCAAGAATATAGAGAGTCAGCCAAGCCGCTGCTAAAACCACTTTTTTCAATGGATTTTACGACAGTGAAAATTGAACTCACACCTTGATTCTTACCGATACTATTAGACTGTAAAAGTTGGTGTTAAAACCACTTACTTTTCTCGAATTGAGCTTTTCAAGAAAACCCAAAAACAACCCTACATCTTGTTTCCTCCACCTTCAAGTCATACAACAATTTCTATCTCCTTTCTATATATGTAGGTAGCTGTGTAGTAGGAGGTTTTTTTGGCCTTTTGGTTTTGACTTGTTTAGAAGGTTAGGGCATAGAGTTTTGTATAGATAATATTCTCTGGTTTTATCCACGGAAAAGACTAATGTGAAAAACTAGAAGCAACAAACAAAGGAAGAAATGTCTCGGTTGTGGGAAGTCAAACAAAGAGTTTGGGAAAAGACTAAAATGAGAAAAAATTTAGCAAAAAAACAAAGAGCGAGTTGACATAGTGTGAACTCGAAAAACTGCTTATTGTTTTTCACTCTTTTTTCTTATTCACATTTATGTACTCATATAACGTCTACGAGAATCTCGGTACACTTCAACTTCACTGACATTTCTCTTTCTGCAAAAAATATAACGGAAAAAAAAGAAGAGGAGAAAATGGTAAGTCTCAAAAAAAAAAAAAAAAAGTGAAACTTACTACTACTACTAGGAGTACTAATTTTTGAAGCCTTGTAACAAAAGCAAGAACATGTTTTCTAGTATTAGGGTTAGAGGAGAGAGGTTATATATGGTTAAATCTGGTTTTAAAGCAAAGGGTTATACCATTTGGAGAGTGAAAAGGTAGATATGTTCTTAGGTGCAAACACATTTCTTGTGACTAGAATTTAAGAAGAATACTTGGGACAAGTATGAAAAAGAAAGAAGATAGACTTAATACAGAGAGAGGTGCTTTGGACTTTGGAGAGGATGAAGAGAAGGTGGAGAAGTTGTGGCAGCAAAGGAGTTATTGCAAAGCGTATTGAGAGGATGCAATAGCATTTATGGCTGCTAGAGCTGTTAATGTTGTTGTTGAAGAGAGAGGGGCAAAGAGAGTAGTTGTTTAAAGTTTTTTTTCTAGGGCGATGTAGACATTTTTTCATCCTTAATTAGTGACTTATATCGGCTATGGTTAGTAGAATCTAATATTTTGATTTAACATAAATTTGAGTAATATTTCAGCAAATATTAAATTTTGAATTCGTAATTTGAAGGTACAATGAGTTTGACCGCTAAAACCTTAATCTTCAATCCGCTTCTATGCTTTGTCAGAGATTTCGACTTCTTAATAATGAGAATGGAAAATTTTGTTATTGTAACTATCCGGCCGGTCGTTCTGAGAATTAAAACCCCGATCCTCCTAATATTTGCTTTTCCCATATTTGTTTCTGCTTTTGGGACTTGCCGGAATGATTGGTTATGAAATTCAGAGAGTTTTGGGATACTTAGTCCCTAATTGTGAGTTTAAGCCTTAGAGTTTGGACCGTAGTCGGAACTGTGTGAAGACGGATCCGGAATAGAATTCTGTCGACTCCGTTAGCTCCGCTGAGTGATTTTGGTGTTATTCGATGTGGTTTGAAGGCTCGACTAAGTTCGTATGGTATTTTAGGATTGGTTGGTATGTTTGGTTGAGGTCCCCGGGGCCTCGGGTGTGTTTCGGATGCTTAACGGAATGAACTTGGACTTAGAGGAATTTTTGGAGTTGCTGGTTCTGGTGTTTTCGCACCTGCGGTAGGGAGTCTGTAGGTGCGGCCTCGCAGAAGCGAGACTGGGATCGCAGGTGCGCTTTTAGGCCACGGAGTCAGTGGTCGCAGATGCGACGAGTGAGCCGCAGGAGCGGAGCCGCATCTGCGGAAGGGCAATCGCAGATGCGGAGGTGAGAAGGACCCAAGGTTCCGCAGAAGCGGACGATTGAGCGCAGAAGCGCATCCGCAGTTGCGGACTCATGCGCGCAGGTGCGGACCCAGCCCAAGTAAGTGGATTTCGCACCTGCGATGGATTGTCCACAGGTGCGTGACCGCACGTGCGGTCCTAGCTCCGCAGGTGCGAAAATCGCTGGGCAGGAAAGAGGATTTCGAGGGTTTGAAATTTCATAACACAAAATTCGATTTAGAGCTCGGTGGGAGACGATTTCTCAAGGGATTTTGAAGGAGAACTATTGGGTAACTAATTCTAACTCTATTTTGATCATAATACATGAATTTATTGTTGTTTTCCTCGTCTAATTAAGAAAATTGAGGGTAGAAGTTTGAAAATGGGGGAAAATATTCCCCAATTAAAAATCTGAGATTTGAATGGGAATTTGACGTCGGATTTAGATAATTTTTGTTCGAGTGAACTCGTGAGTGAATGGGTGTTCATAATTTATAATTTTTACCCGATTCCGAGACGTGGGCCCGGGGAGACTTTTTTTTGGGCGTTTTTCCTAATTTCACGCTTTAGCTTCGAATTAATTAGCTAAATTAGTTACTTGTAGTTATATTTACATTATGCAATTAATTTGAATAAATTCGGGCCATTTGGAGTCGGATACTCATGGCAAGGACTTTTTATCGAGGTGATTTGAGCGGTTCGAGGTAAGTGGCTTGCCTAACCTTGTGTTGGGACTTTTTTCTTAAGATGTTTGATATTAATTGATGTGTGAGTGCTGTGTACGTGAGGTGACGAGTACGTACATGGGCTATTATTGCAAAAATCCCATTTTTTTTCCTTTCTAATTCATAAACTGTTTTCCCTTATTAAATTGCACTAATACATTTAATTGTTTAGCTTAGATTAGAGGAGCATGCTTACGTGATTCAATTGCCTATTTGACATTATGTGCGCCATGCTTAGTTAATTCCCTATTTTCCTTATCCGTATTCAGTATAACTCGATGTCACACCTGTCATTTTATCTTGCGTTGCATATTTAAATTGGGACTACGGACGTATTCCGGGAGATCCCCCTATCTTGCATATTTACTTTGGGACTACGGACGTATTCTAGGAGATCCCCCAGCACTACATATTTACTTTTGGACTACAGACGTATTTCAGGAGATCCCCCAGCACTGCATATTTACTTTGGGACTACGAACGTATTCCGAAAAATCCCCTTGTACTGTATATTCATTTGGAACTACGGGACGGTATCCCGGAAGATTTCCCACTGTGTTTACCTTATTCTGAGCCGAGGGCCCCCTTAACTATTAAATTTTCGAGGATTTACTTTAACTGCGTTACCGTAAATTTTACTTATATCTTTTACTATTTTAATTTATTATATTTACTCCGGTAGGGCCTTGACCTGACCTCATCACTACTCGACCGAGGTTAGGCTTGGCACTTACTGGGTACCATTGTGATGTACTCATGCCCTTCCCTGCACATGTTTTCGTGTGCAGATCCAGGTGCGAGCTATCAGCCTCAGGGTTAGTGCGTGCTGCTGATTTTAGGAGACTTCAAGGTACTACTGCTTGCGTCCGCAGATCTTCGGAGTCCCCTTTTACTCCCTCGCCTAGAGATTTTCTTTATTATCTTCAGACTTTTGTATAGAGCTACATAGATTATAGCAGCTTGTGACTTAGTAATATTTCGGGTCTTGGAAAATTATTTTGTGTATGTCGAGTGGTACTACTCTTGGCTATTCACAATATGTTGTTTATCTTTAAAATGTTGTATTTTTTTTATATTTTTCGTAATATTAGGCTTACCTAGTCGTAAAGACTAGGTGCCATCACGACACCTTACGGAGGGTTAGTTTGGGTCGTGACAAGTTGGTATCAGAGCACTAGGTTCATAGGAGTCGCGAGTCATAAGCCAGTTTATTAGAGTCTCGCGGATCGGTGCGGAGACATCCGTACTTATCTTCGGGAGGCTATGTAACTGTTAAGAACAATCACATTTCTTTGATTTCCTTGTCGTGCGAGTTATTAACACCAAAAATTCTCAGATTCTATTCTATTCTTTCTCACATATGGTGAGGACCCGTACTAGGAGGACCGACGATCAGGCACCCAAGTCCCCTGTCAGAGCTGCCAGAGGCTGGGGTCGGGGTAGAAGACGACCACGCGGTGCAGCCCGAGCACTTGCGAGAGCTGCGTCAGAGGAGCCCCCAGCAGCTCCAGCTGGAGGGCCAGCACTAGAGATCTCTATTGCTACTCCAGCCCTCCAGGAGACTTTAGCTCAGTTCATGAGCATGTTCGGCACTCTGGCTCAGGCTGGACTATTTCTGATAGCTCCCGCTACATCTCAGGTCGGGGGAGGGGCATAGACTCCCACAGCCCGCACTCCTGAGCAGAAGGTCCAGGTTGATCAGGCCCCAGAGTATATTCCTATGCCCCCAGTGGCTCCGATTCAGCATGAGATCAGGCTAGCTACTTCTGAGGCAGAGCAGCTCAGACTTGAGACGTACAAGAAGTACCACCCACCTACTTTCAGCGGACTAGCTTCAAATGATGCTTTGGGTTTTCTTGAGGAGTGTCATCATATTTTCCGCACTATGGGCATTATGGAGACGAGTGGGGTTTCTTTCACCACTTTCCAGCTAAGGGGAGCGGCATATTAGTGGTGGCATGCCTATGAGCTGGGTAGTCCGGACGAGGCAGCCTCGCTCACTTGGACTCAGTTTTCAGAGATGTTCTTGCGTGAGTATGTTCCTCAGAGTCTCAGTAGCTCACTATGATTGTGTCGGAGTATGCAGTCTGTTTCAGTGAGTTAGCTCGCCATGCACCGACTCTGGTTGCTACAGTCAGAGAGAGGGTTCGTCGCTTCATTGAGGGACTCTACCCTAGTATTCGTACCAGTATGGCCAGGGAGTTGGAGATGGACATCACTTATCAGCAAGCAGTGAGCATTGCAAGGAGAGTGGAGGGCATGTTTGCCCGGGACAGAGAGGAGAGAGAGGCCAAGAGGTCTTAAGAGACTGGTCACTATTTAGGAGCTCGTGCGCCAGCAACACGCTATGGTAGGGGTTTTGTGAGTCGCCATGTTCATTCAGCTCTTCCAGCAGCCAGCGGTGTTCTAGCTCTACTTAGACCTCAGGAGCCCTATTATGCACCGCCAATATCCAGTATGCCTCCTACTCGAGGTGCTACTACCGGCCAGTCCAGCAGGCCAGGTCTGAGTCAGTCTCAGCCGTCGCGTCCTCTGAGAGGTTATTTTGAGTGTGGTGAGACTCGTCACATGGTTAGAGACTGCCCCAGAGCCAGGAGAGGTACACCTTCACAGACTTATCAGCCTCCACGTGCTCCACCGGGTCCTCCGGCCATTCTTCCAGCACCAGCTACCACCCCACCTCCTCAGCCAGCTCGAGGTGGAGGTCGGGGAGGTCGAGGTCGCCCTAGAGTGGGAGGCCAGGCTAGGTACTATGCCCTTCCAGCCCGTTTAGAGGCCGTTGCTTCATATTTAGTCATCACAGGTATCGTCCTTGTCTGTCATAGGGATGCATCAATATTATTTGACCCATGCTCTACGTATTCATATGTGTCTTCTTATTTTGCTCTACATTTGGGGATATCTCGGGATTCTTTGAGTTTCCCCGTTTATGTATCTACTCCCATAGGAGATTCTCTCATTATGGACCGTGTGTATCGGTCGTGTTTGATTGCTCTTAGTGGTTTTGAGACCGGAGCTGATTTGTTATTACTCAGTATGGTAGATTTTGATGTTATCTTGGGCATGGACTGGTTGTCGCCCCATTATGCTATTCTTGATTGTCACGCTAAGACCATGACGCTGGCTATGCCAGGTTTGCCGAGATTAGAGTGGAGAGGTACCTTAGAGTATACTCCCTGCAGGGTCATTTCATTTCTTAGGGTTCAACGAATGGTTAAGAAGGGGTGTGATGCATATTTGGCCTATGTGAGAGATGTCAGTATTGATACCCCTACAGTTGAGTCAGTTCCAGTAGTGAAGGACTTTCTAGATATGTTTCCAACTGATCTTCTGAGCATGCCGCCCAACAGAGATATTGATTTCGGCATTGATTTGTTACCGGGAACTCAACCCATATCTATTCCTCCTTACCGTATGGCTCTTCCTGAGTTGAAGGAGTTGAAAGAGCAGTTGCAGGAATTGCTTGATAAGGGTTTTATTAGGTGCAGTGTATCACCTTGGGGTGCTCAGGTCTTATTTGTGTAGAAGAAGGATGGCTCTATATGTATGTATATTGATTATTGGCAGTTGAAAAAGGTTACAGTGAAGAACATGTATCCTTTGCCTCGCATCGATGATTTATTTGATCATTTACAGGGTGCCAAGGTGTTTTTCAAGATTGACTTGCGATCTGGCTATCATCAGTTGAAGATTCGGGAGCCGGACATCCCGAAGACTGCTTTTAGGACCAGATATGGTCACTATGAGTTTCTTATCATGTCATTTGGGATGACCAATGCCCCAGCAGCCTTTATGCATTTGATTCACAGTGCTTTCCGGCCTTATCTTGATTCCTTCGTCATTGTGTTTATTGATGACATCCTGGTATATTCCCGATCTCGGGAATATTATGAGCAGCACCTGAGGACCGTGCTTCAGACTTTCAGGGAGAAGCAATTGTATGCAAAATTTTCTAAGTGTGAATTCTGGCTTGATTCGGTGGCATTCTTAGGCCACATAGTGTCTTGTGATGGGATCAAGGTAGATCCGAAGAAGGTGGAGGTAGTTCAGAGTTGGCGCAGACCGTCATCAGCTACGAAGATCCGCAGTTTCCTTGGTTTGGCGGGGTATTACTGTCGCTTTGTGGGGGGATTTTCATCAATTGCAGCGCCTATGACCAGGCTGACCCAGAAGGGTGCTCCGTTCAGGTGGACCGAGGAGTGTGAGGAGAGCTTTTAGAAGCTCAAGACAGCTTTGACCACAGCCCCAGTACTAGTATTGCCTGCAGGTTCGGGGTCCTACACTGTTTATTGTGATGCCTCGAGGATTGGCCTTAGAGCGGTATTGATGCAGGATGGTAGGGTGATTGCCTACGCGTCTAGACAATTAAAGGTGCAAGAGAAGAATTATCCGGTTCATAATCTCAAGTTAGCAGCTATTGTTCACGCCTTGAAGATCTGGCGTCATTATTTGTACGGTGTTCCTTGTGAGATCTACACTGATCACCGAAGTTTGCAGCACTTGCTCAGGCAGAAGGACCTTAATTTGCGTCAGCGGAGCTACTTAAAGACTATGATATCACTATATTGTACCACCCGAGGAAGGCCAATGTAGTGGCCGACGCCTTGAGTCACCGGGCAGATAGTTTGGGGAGTTTGGCACATCTTCCGATAGCTGAGAGGCCCTTAGCCTTGGATGTTCAGGCCTTAGCCAGCCAGTTCGTGAGATTGGATATTTCAGAGCGTAGCCGAGTATTAGCTTATGTGATTGCTCGGTCTTCTCTCTATGACCGTATCAGGGGGGGCCAGTATGATGATCCTCATCTTCTAGTTCTTCAGGACAGGGTTCAGCGAGGTGATGCTAGAGATGTGACTATTGGTGATGATGGTGTGATGAGGATGCAGGGCCGGATATGTGTGCCCAATATAGATGGGCTTCGAGAGTTGATTCTCGAGGAGGCCCACAGCTCGCGGTACTCCATTCATCCCAGTGCCGCGAAGATGTACCAGGATTTGAGACAACATTACTGGTGGAGGAGGATGAAGAAGGATATAGTTGGGTTTGTGTCCAAGTGTCTCAACTGTCTGCAGGTCAAATGTGAGCACTAGAGACCGGGTGGATTACTTCAAAGGTTAGAGATCCTAGAGTGGAAGTGGGAGCGGATCACCATGGACTTTGTAGTTGGACTTCCACAGACTTTGAAGAGGTTTGATGCTATTTGGGTGATCGTGGATCGGCTGACCAAGTGAGCTCATTTTATTCCAGTGTTGACCACTTATTCTTCTGATAGGTTGGCTGAGATTTATATCAGAGAGATTGTCCGCCTTCATGGTATTCCAGTATCCATCATTTCAGACAGAGGTACACAGTTCACATCACGGTTTTGGAGAGCCGTACAGCAGGAGTTGGGTACTAGGGTGGAGTTGAGCACATCCTTTCACCCTCAGACGGACAGACAGTCCGAGCGCACGATTCAGATTCTTGAGGATATGCTCTGTGCCTGTGTGATGGAGTTCGGAGGGTCATGGGACCAATACTTTCCACTTGCAGAGTTTTCTTACAACAACAGTTATCAGTCCAACATTCAGATGGCACTGTGTGAGGCTTTGTATGATAGGTGGTGCCGGTCCCCAGTGGGATGGTTTGAGCCGGGCGAGGCCCGATTGTTGGGTACCGACTTGGTCCAGGATGCCCTGGATAAGGTGAAGGTGATTCAAGAGAGACTTCGCACAGCCCAGTCCAGGCAGAAGAGTTATGCGGACCAGAAGGTTCGTGATTTGGCATTTATGGTTGGTTAGCGGGTCTTGCTTCGGGTATCGCCTATAAAGGGCGTCATTAGGTTCGGGAAGAAGGGCAATCTGAGACGAGGTTCATTGGTCCTTTTGAGATATTGCGGCGAGTTGGGGAGGTTGCTTATGAGCTTGCCTTGCCTCCCAGCCTAGCAGGAGTTCACCCCGTATAACACGTGTCTATACTCCGGAAGTATCACAGTGATCCGACTCATGCATTGGATTTCAGCTCAGTCCAGTTGGACAAGGATCTATCTTATGTTGAGGAACCAGTAGCCATTTTGGACAGGCAGGTCAGAAAACTCAGGTTAAAGAATATTGCTTCAGTAAAGGTCCAGTAAAGGGGTCAGTCGGTCGAGGAGGCTACTTGGGAGACCGAGCAGGATATGCACAGCCAATACCCTCATCTTTTCATAGTTTCAGGTATGTCTTTATACTCGTTCGAGGACGAACAATTATTTTAAGAGGGGGAGGATATAACGACCCGGCCGATTATTTTGAGAATTAGAGCCCCGATCCCCTAATATCTATTTTCCCTATATTTGTTTCCGCTTTTGGGATTTGCCGGAGTGATTGGTTATGGAATTCAGAGAGTTTTGGGACACTTAGTCCCTAGTTGTGAGTTTAAGCCTTAGAGTTTGGATCGTAGTCGGAACTATGTGAAGACAGATCTAGAATAGAATTCCATTGACTCCGTTAGCTCCGTTGAGTGATTTTGGGGTTAGGAGCGCGACCGGAATGTGTTTTGGAGGTCTGTAGTAGATTTAGGCTTGAATTGGCGAAAATTAGTTTTTCTACGATTTCGGCCGATAGTGAAAATTTTGATATCGAGCTCGGAATGGAATTCCGAAAGTGGCTGTAGGTTCGTAGTGTCATTTTTAACTTGTGTGTAAAATTTGAAGTCATTCAGACTAGATTTGACGTGTCTCGGCGTCGTTTGTAGAATTTAGAAAATTTTAAAATTCTTATACTTGAATCCGTGCTTAATTCATGATTTTGGTGTTGTTCGATGTGATTTGAAGGCTCGACTAAGTTCGTATAGTGTTTTAGGATTGGTTTGTATGTTTGGTTGAGGTCCCGGGAGCCTCGGGTGTGTTTCAGATGCTTAACAAAATGAACTTGGACTTAGAGAAATTTTTGGAGTTGCTAGTTCTGGTGTTTTCGCACATGCGGTAGGGAGTCCGCAGGTGTGGCCTCGCAGAAGCGAGGCTGGGATCACAGGTGCGCTTTTAGCCCAGGGAGTCAGTGGTCGCAGATGCGATGAGTGAGCCGCAGAAGCGGAGCTGCATCAGCGGAAGGGCAGTCGCAGATGCGTAGGTGAGAAGGACCCAAGGTTCCGCAGAAGTAGACAATTGAGCACAGAAGCGCATCCGCAGGTGCGGACCCAGCCCAAGTAAGTGGACTTCGCACCTGCGATGGATTGTCCGCAGGTGCGTGACCGCATGTGCGGTCCTAGGTCCGCAGGTGCGATAATTGTTGGGCAAAAAAGAGGATTTCGAGGGTTTGAAATTTCATAACACAAAATTCGATTTAGAGCTCGGTGGGAGACGATTTCTCAAGGGATTTTGAAGGAGAACTATTGGGTAACTAATTCTAACTCTATTTTGATCATAATACATGAATTTATTGTTGTTTTCCTCGTCTAATTAAGAAAATTGAGGGTAGAAGTTTGAAAATGGGGGAAAATGTTCCCCAATTGAAAATCTGAGATTTGAATGGGAATTTGACGTCGGATTTAGATGATTTTTATTCGAGTGAACTCGTGAGTGAATGGGTGTTCATAATTTATAATTTTTACCCGATTCCGAGACGTGGGCCCGGGGAGACTTTTTTTGGGCGTTTTTCCTAATTTCACGCTTTAGCTTCGAATTAATTAGCTAAATTAGTTACTTGTAGTTATATTTACATTATGCAATTAATTTTAATAAATTTGGGCCATTTGGAGTCGGATACTCGTGGCAAGAACGTGTTATTGAGGTGATTTGAGCTGTTCGAGGTAAGTGGCTTGCCTAACCTTGTGTTGGGACTTTTCCCTTAAGATGTTTGATATTAATTGATGTGTGGGCGCCGTGTACGTGAGGTGACTAGTACGTACATGGGCTATTATTACAAAAATCCCGTTTGTTTTCCTTTCTAATTCATAAACTATTTTCCCTTATTAAATTGCACTAATATGTTTAATTGTTTAGCTTAGATTAGAGGAGCATGCTTACGTGATTTAACTGCCTATTTGACATTCTGTGCGCCATGCTTAGTTAAGTCCCTATTTTCCTTATCTGTGTTCAGTATAAACTGTATAACTCGATGCCACACCTGCCATTTCATCTTGCGTTGCATATTTAAATTGGGACTACGGACGTCTTCCGGAAGATCCCCCTGTCTTGCATATTTACTTTGAGACTACGGACGTATTTCGGGAGATCCCCCAGCACTGCATATTTACTTTGGGACTACGGACGTATTTCGAGAGATCCCCCAGCACTGCATATTTACTTTGGGACTACGAATGTATTTCGGAAAATCTCCTTGTACTGTATATTCATTTGGAACTACGGGACGGTATCCCGAAAGATTTTCCACTGTGTTTACCTTGTTCTGAGCCAAGGGCCCCCTTAACTGTTAAATTTTCGAGGATTTACTTTAACTGTGTTACCGTAAATTTTACTTATATCTTTTACTGTTTTAATTTATTATATTTACTCCGATTGGGCCTTGATCTGACCTCCTCACTACTCGACCGAGGTTAGGCTTGGCACTTACTGGGTACCATTGTGGTGTACTCATGCCCTTCCCTGCACATGTTTTCGTGTGCAGATTCAGGTGTGGGCTATCAGCCTCGAGGTTAGTGCGTGTTGCTGATTTTAGGAGATTTCAAGGTACTACTGCTTGCGTCCGCAGATCTTCGGAGTCCCCTTCTACTCCCTCGCCTAGAGATTTTCTTTATTATCTTCAGATTTTTGTATAGAACTACATAGATTATAGCAGCTTGTGACTTAGTGATATTCCGGGTCTTTGGAAATTATTTTGTATATATCGAGTGGTACTACTCTTGGCTATTCACAATATGCTATTTATCTTTAAAATGTTGTGTTTTCTTTATATTTTTCGTAATATTAGGCTTACCTAGTCGTAAAGACTAGGTACCATCACAACACCTTACGGAGGGTTAGTTTGGATCGTGACAGTTATTTTCTCTCTATTTATCATGTTGTAGTTCTTGTTGATCATGTTGAGAATGATCACCTTAATCAGAATTCATTAGTGAGAAAATTTAGTTGATGTTTCTTTCAACTTATGTCGTTCAATGGAAATTTCTCCAAACTTAAGTTTTTGGAAAATTTAAACGGACTCAATATATTTGTATCTCGCTTCGCATATAATGCTTTTTAATACAAATTCAATATCTATACACTAATTACATATGTGTTTTTACTCTAGTATGAATGTAGTTTATATTTATAATTAACAAGTAGTAACATGTTACTTACCTTATTTTAGGTAATAAACTTACATTTAATACAAAAATTTCATGAAATTAGCTTATAAATGATTTTCAATTGACATATCTAATATCTTTCCGCACTTTATCATGGTATTTTGTTCCCTAATCCTATGTACATTATCATTTTATGACTTCTTATTTATTTAGTATTCATGCTATAACAAATTGAAGAATGCTACTTTTTGACAAATTGACAACTTTAATTAACCTGTACTTCATAATTCTCATTGTATCATTTCTAGCACGGTCACAGTAGGCCATATACATAAGATCAACATTAATAATTACTTAATGTAAATTGATAGCTTATTTCTGTGCTTTATTTTGGAAGTCTATTTATCGAAGAAAATATAGAAGGATAGAAGGGGAAAAAGAGTATAGCGATTTTTTCTCACCATCCGTTTCCCTAAATCCAAGATTCAGTTGAGCACAATTACTAGAGTTAAATGCGTTCTATAAATGCAGAGTATATGATGGCGATTTTGTTTTTCCTTATATATATATTTCCTCAGATATATTTGAGTACTTAATATGATCACAATCCTTCTTTCTTATTATTCCGTTCGTCTCGAATTATTTGTCGTGATTTCTAAAAGTAATTGTCTCAAATTATTTGTCATTATAAAAGTTCAACACAAAATTAATTTTTTTTTATTTTACCATTAATAATAATTGTTCTTGAAGATGGAGATGGCACATAAATAGGATAAATATTCAATGAAGATATATTATATCTTAAGACATAAATAAGGGTAAAATAGTCAAAAATCCCTTCTAATTAATATTTCTTAATAGCCGTGTAAAAGAGAAATATGACAGATAATTTGAGAAGGAAGGAGTATATCTGTAACATACTATTTTCATCAATATTAATCTTTTCTTTTCATCAATATTTATCTTATGGTATCATTTATAGACGAGTACTTTTCTGTACCAGGTTTAAATCGAAAAAATTAAAATCCCGAACTGACTTACATGCAGAAGCCAAGAGATTATTGGAATCGAATTTATGACGCTATTGAGGTTTAGATAATTGAATTGTTTGCAGAGATTTGTAAGTGGATTCTTTACTTTGAAAGCAACAAAGGGTCTTAATATAATTAAATAATTTAAAATATTTTTCTCCGATAACTTAAATTTTTAAATGAGATGGTTAAATTATTCAATATAGTATTAGAGCAGATAACAGATACTGGGATCAAATCTCACTGCTATCCAAAAAGAAAACAGCAAAAAGAAAAAAAAAAGGTCTCACATGTTTCGCTCATGAAAATGAACCACTTGTGAGCAGGCGCGTTGAGACGTAATATAATTAAGTAATTGAAAGTGTAGTCTCTCAAACATGTTAAGCTTTTAGATGAGATAGTCACACGACTCAACGGTAGTTCTTGGGATACTTATTTTAGATAATTCCAAGCATAGCTAAGTTATTGACATGTAAAAAGAAAATATTGACGCTACACAGTCTTCTCATGTCATTTTTCGGAAATACTATATACATAGTAATATATAGCCAAACAGTTTCCCTTGAAAAATTGAATCCAAGAAAATGTGCTCTTATATATAATCATAGTGGACAATTGCAAAGGCGGATCCATGATTAATGAAGTGTTATGAGTTCAACCTTTTAGGTTTTTAGCCTTTAATTTATTATATTTTTGAAGTTATACATTCATATATACAATTTATTACAATTTTAGTGAATTTCTATGCATAAATTATTTTTTGCATCCACAATATTGGATTCAGATGAACCGACAACTTAAATCTCCACCAGCTTCCCTGGTCGATTCGGACAAACCCTTTTAGTAGGCATTTTTGAAGGTTATTAATTCTTCAGTCGAAACCAACCAAACCAAACGGCCGGAGGTGAATGTTAGAGGGAGGAAGTAGCTGTTAGATGTGAGATAGTTTAATTTTATGGATTTAAGTTATATATTGATAATATATTTTTATAAATAATATTCATAAATTTTAACTTGTGATAATAAGTTAGTTATTAGTATTTAATTATCGAATTACTAAGTAATGCTTATAAAGAGACTTATATGTAATTACTTAATAAATGATTTCACTATGTAAATACTTTCTTACCGTTAGTGCATAACATAAAATCTAATATCACATCCATGTTTATTTGCCAGGACCCTATGTGAATACCATTCAGAAAATCTAACTTTGGACAAAACTTATCCACTAGAAGCTCAAAATTTACAAGATCTGTCTTTCTCTCCTGTATACTCCATCATTCATACTAATATTAGCAATGGTTTAAGTAAGCAGGTTGCCATGAATTAATGCACTTTGAATAACATAGAAAATGAATAACTAAAGGGTGGTTTACAAGTTAGGGCTTCATTTCAAAATCAAATTACTACGTCCTTAAAGTCAATTTTGGTGACAACTGAGATTTAAACATGACATAAATGTAGCATCGACCGGGGTCAGTTATATGGATTATGTGGCTCTTTACAAACTTGTTTTTAGTTTTATGATCCTGTCTCTTTTTTTTTTTTTTTTTACACCTGAGAGATGTACTTTTACACGTAAGAGATCAGTCTTTTAAACATAAGAGATCTAAAAATATTATTTTTTTAATTTTAAAATTATAAAAGGGCATGATGTACAAATAGTACAATCTCGACCGTCACTATTAGTGTCTATAATGTAAATGGCCCCTACATTATCAAATGACTAAATAAAAAAGGACAAAAATACAAAATTAGTCGATCAGTCAAAATTAATTACATTTGCTTACCAAAAAGTATATAAAATATATATTACAAAAAATATACATTTTGCCGACTATTATTTTAGAAACGGATAAAAATATATGACCGAAAATATAGACTTCAATGGACCACTACAAGTTGTGGCAAAAAAAGTATATGTGCTGATCAAATTTCATGGCTAGCTAATTTGCAATGAGGATAAAAAGAAAGACAATAATCTTTTTCTTCTTAATATGAAAAGTTTTAGAATTTGAATGAGCATAATATCAATTACTTTAAACTGACTTATTTTAATATGTTTTTATATACTTTCTCATTAATTTACTTTCTGTGTTTAAAAACAAAAACTCCAATATCTGGTTGGAATTAATAAGAGTAATTTTTTCCTTAGTCTGTTACATACACATTGCTATTTTAAGAATCGTCAGAGAATTCAAGTTTTGTTAGATTCAACATGCATGATTATTACATGCCAATACGCAATTAATTTTAGCATTTGTGACCAATATTTCCATTCTTGAAGCAATTAGAAAGCTTTCTCATGCTTTACCTAATAAGGACAAGGAAGTGTCTCAGTGCGTAAAGAAAATAAATGTCATCATAATTGCTGTAGGGCCATACTGCTATCCCTTTTATTTCAGCTGTCATATGACTTTTAAAATATAATAAGTAAATATATAAGACTAAATAAAGACGTAGACAACTAAGGTTGTCTTTCATTTAGATATTTTAATTAGTCTACTACAGGTGTTCAATATTAAGGTATCTAAACAAGCAATTATAACAACTTTAGCTGTTTCCGTATCTGTGATTGAACAAGGCTTGATTAAGGTATCTAAATAAGCAATTACAACAACTTTAGCTGTCTCCGTATCCGTTAAGCCAAAATACAAATATGAAAAACTCAACGAACATCATGATCTCATATTTCCTCTAGTTATGGTTGTTATATATTTTGTTCTTTTAAAATAAAAACACTTTTGAAAAAAGTGTTAGGATAAAAAATAATTTGGTGTCATGTGGAAGCTAGTAAGCAAACCTTGAACAACGATAAATCATACAACAAAAGAGAAATATAGCAAAAGAGACATAAATATTTAACGTGGTTCGACCAATTGACCTACGTCCACGGTAGAGATGAGCACCACTATATAAAAGATAGTACAAAATATCGAGAGAACAACCTTACGATGAGGCGAACACAAGTGACGCACTGGCCTCATTTGTTTTTTTTTTTTTAAGATTAAGACGTCTGAATCTGAATACACATCTGAATATCAAAATGTGCATTAAGATTAAGATATCTGAATTTGAATACACATATGAATATTAAGATGTGAATACTAAATGATTAACACTGTTTGTTTTTTAACATCTGAATATATAAACTTTATCATAAATTTAAAATTAATAAACACAAAATTCAAACAAAATACTAATTAGTCTAATATACTATCAATAAAATATATATTTTTAATCTAAAAACATTTCATTTTAATTATGGCTACAAAATGAATGGGGGAAATGGTGATCACAAAATTCTCTCTCTAACCTCTCTCTCATGGTGCTCGGTGTGCGATAGCTAATGTGCGCCTCTGTGTCTTCGACCATGGCTAGGGGATGGGGAAGAGGACGACGATGAGGACGAGGTCAGAACAACAACCATTAGTAGCATTTGGTAACTCTGTAGGTGCTAGATTACCAGTAGCTGTGACGACAACTTCTTCTTCGACTGCAACAGGGAATCCTTTGCAGAGTGATAAATCGGTGGTATCTTCTGAATGGGTGGCACCTGAAACAATCCAATCTCTGGGCCGATTAGACCTTACTACTCCACCTCCTTCTGCGGAAAAAGTGGATGGTGGTAAGGGGAGCTCCAATGAAACAGTATCTACACCTAAGGTGATTGAGGAATTAGATCGAACATATGGTATGCCTAATGACAAAGGGAAGCTACCTGCATGGATCAGCTTGTTTAAGAATAACAGGTCAGCGGAGAATGGTATGGCTCTATCCTATATCCCCTCTCAAATTGTGGATGGGCATTCGATTATCCAATTGGAGAAAGTTGAGGTTGAACAGGAGACATTGAAATGGCGATGTGCGCTAATAGCCTATTTCATAGGTGTTGTACTAGGTTATAATATCATGCGTAGATTTGTTAGCCAAAACTGGGCACAAGCTGCAAATCTTGATCTATATCTCCATGACGAGGGTTACTATGTGATTAAGTTCCAAACTATTGAAGATCTGAATGCAGTCTACTATTCTGGACCATATTCAATCAACAATAGACCTATTATTCTTAAACCCTAAACACCTGAATTCGATTTCAATACTGAATTCCCTACTGAGATTCCACTACGGATGAAATTCCCAAATCTCCCTATGAATTGTTGGAGTAGCAACTCCCTTAATAGGATAGCAAGTGTTATTTGAACTCCCATCTTTGCAGATGAATGTACTTCCAAGAAGACACGAATTTCCTATGCTAGGATGCTTGTTAAAGTAAATGTCACTAGAGAATTGCCTGAAGCAATTACAGTGCTAGATCCAAATGGTCGGCAATTCACCCAGGAAGTTATATTTTATTGGAAACCTGAGTTCTGCCAACTATGCCAAGTAGTGGGATATAAGTGTCCACCTCCTCCTAAGCCTGACACTTAGAATCATGCACCACAGGAAAGAAGAAGAGAACCAAGTAAGGTTACGATGGAATGAAAAACTAAGAGACTAGTCCCTCCAAATGCTACTGCACCTGATATTCAAGTAGGTGCTACTAGTATTGAGATGATCAACAATGTTCCTAAAGAAGCTCCACCTGCTACTTATGTAGTAGTTTAGTGTGTTGAGCAAAGTAAAACTGTAGATTCTCAACCTCATGCACAGAAGGAGAAAGTCTTGATGAGCAGCCCTGAGCTTAATTTAGCAAATTTCCCTGCCCTAGGCCCTGCATCATCTTCTGGTAATGTGTTAGCAAAAAAATGGAATAGTGTGAGTCTTACACTACCTCCTGATAAAGGAGGTGGCTCCAAACCTTCATTATGAATTGGATTTTTTGGAATGTTAGAGGTATGAATAAGAGGTATAAACAAAAGGAGTTGAGAAATTACTTAAAAATAAAGAACATTAAGCTTGCTGGACTAGTTAAAACAAAAGTTAAATGACCCAATGCTAAACAAGTATGGAATAATATTTTCCCTTGCTGGAGATTGGAAAACAATTACTAGAAGGCTATGAATGGGAGAATATGGTTACTATAGGACAAAAATCTATATGAGGTATCTGTATTGAAGTTGGATGATCAATTATATAGTTACAGTAACTTTAATGCAATTGAATATATAGAGGCTATGTCTCAAGGATTGAAACAGGTTGCACTTGGAGTTCATGTTCCCTAGCTGATTATAGGAGACTATAATGCTATGCTCCTCCCTCAAGATAAGATATTTGGGAACCCAGTTACCTATGCAGAGATCAAAGCCTATACGGAGTGTATTACTGATCTTCTACTGTCTGAATTACAATGGAAAGGGGAGTATTATACATGGTCAAATAAGCAGAGTGGTGTTGATAGGGTCTATAGCATAATAGATAGAGCATTTGGTAATCATGAATAGATGTTGCAATGGGGGCATGCAGTAACTGAGTATGAACTTTATTTCATTTCTGATCATTCTCCTATGATCTTTTCCCTCAAGATTAAGGCTAGAAACATCAATGTCCCATTCAGATTCTTCAATGTATGGACTGGTCATCAGGATTTCCTGCCTATGGTGCAACAAAGTTGGGAGCAGAAACTAGATATGTGGCCTATGAAGGATATATGGTTAAAGCTTAAGTTGCTTAAACCTTTATTGAAGCGGCTGAACAATGCAGAATTCAAGAGTATTTCTCAGAAAATTGTCCTAGCTCGAGAGGAACTGCAGCTAACTCAGGAGCTGATAAATGCTCTATGTACTGACCAGCACTTGGGAAACGAGAAACAGATCTTGCTTCATTTGGATAAATGGTCACTTGTGGAAGAAAGTTCTCTTAGGTAGAAAGCTCGCGCAAAATGGATAAAACTTAGGAATGCCAATACCAAGTATTTTTCAGCTTTGGTTAAGAAAAGAACACAAAAAAGCAGATATTACATCTTACATCCCTTACTGATGCACAACTGAATGATACTCTAGCTATAAAGAAGGAAATTATTGCTTTCTATAAATACCTTATGGGTACAACTTCCCCTTCAATCCCAACAGTTAACAGACTCACAATGATAAAAGGTCCAACCCTCTCTCAACAACAAAGAAAGGGAGTTATGTGATGATATTACTGACCAAGATGTATGGTATGGATTGTAGGCCATAGAGGATGACAATGCTCCAGGTATTGATGGGTACAATTCTCATTTCTTTAAACAAGGTTGGCCAATACTGAAGGATGAGGTTACTCTGGCAGTTAAACGATTCTTTACATCAGGGAAAATATTTAAAGCTATTAACTGCACTACGATCACTTTAGTTCCAAAGAATTCTAGTCCTCTGACAGTAAAGGAGTATAGACCAATTGCTTGTTGGACAATACTGTATAAGATTATAGCAAAAATCTTGGTTGCTAGGACTCAGAAAGTTATACCTAGTATCATTTGTGATGCTCAGACAGGCTTTATTCCAAGAAGGAAAATCTCGGATAATATTATCTTGGCCTATGAATTAGTCAAAGATTATGGAAGGTTTAATCCATCTCCCAGATATATGGTGAATATTGATTTACAGAAAGTCTATGATTCAATAGAATGGCCATATTTGAAGGAGGATATAAGTGAATTGGTGTTCTCTGGCAGATTTATCTCGTGGATAATGGAATGTGTATAAACTATGAATTATACTGTGATGGTAAATGGGAAAACTACAAAGACATTTGATGCTGCTAAAGGATTGAGACAGGGAGACCCCATTTCTCCTTATCTATTTGCAATGGCTATAGAATATTTGAGCAGGAAGCTACATAAACTTAGGGATGACAAATCCTTTAACTTCCACCCCAGATGTGCCAAATTGAAGATCACCCATCTGAGCTTTACAAATGACTTATTGTTATTTTCTAGAGGTGACCTGAAGTCAGTTAATGCACTTCACCAAGCTTTCAAACAGTTCTCAGAAGCTTCAGGGTTACAAACCAATCTACAGAAAAGCTCTATCTATTTTGGTGGAGTTGATCACGTGCAAAGAGATAGAATTGTACATAAGTTTGGCATTCCTGCTGGTGATTTACCTATTAGGTATCTAGGAGTTCCCCTATCCACTAAAAAGATCTCATTTATTCAATAGCAACCTCTAATAGAGAAAATAGTATCCAGAATAACCTCCTGGACATCAAAGAAACTCTCCTATGTTAGGAGAGTTCAACTGGTACAATCTATTCTTTTTGGAGTCCGATCATATTGGTCTCAACTATTTCAAATGCAGTTAAGGTCCTTAAACTTATTGATGCATATTGTAGAAGTTTTGTGTGGTCAGGCACTGAAACTATTACAAAAAAGGCCCTTGCCTCTTGGGAAAAGATGTGTTTTCCCAGAACCTTTGGAGGATTAAACCTCTTTAACATAAGGATCTGGAATAGAGCTTCTCTAGCTAAGACACATTGGGACCTTGCTCATAAAGATGACAAATTATGGATCAAATAGATCCATGAGTTCTACCTCAAAGGCCAACTCTTACCACAACCAAAGTTCCCTAACAAGCTTGTTGGATCATGAGAAAAATCTTGGAAGCTCGACAGACTTTGTTGCAAGTGCAGATAAGAAAGGGGCCAGGCAGCCCGACCAAACAAATTTATGAGCAGCTGCTACCTAGTTACCCCTAAAGTACCCTAGAAATGTATGATGTATAAGAATGATGCTAGACCCAATGCCAAATTCATCATGTGGCTGCAGCTACAAGACAAGCTTCTCACTACTGATAGGCTAGCAAAATGGGGGATAACTGTTGACTTAGAATGTGTCATGTGCCATACTCAACCTGAAAATAGAAATCATTCGTGCATGGACTGTGATTTCGCTATAACAATGTGGAATATGACTCTCATATGGCTTCAGAAGCAGGCAGGGCCAACCACTAGATGGAATCAACATGTAGCTTGGATAATCCAGAATGCAAAAGGGAGGACTCAACAAGCTCACATCTTTAGAAGTGTCTATACAGAATTTGTCTATGCCATTTGGATGGAGAGAAATCAGAAGATCTTCGAAAAGAAGTCAAGGGACTGGGAGAGTATAGATAGAGAGATTGCCTACTTGTCCAATGTTAGAGCATCTCATGGTGTCCAAAACTTGTTACATAGCATGTTGTTCTAGCTTGGCTAGCTAGAGGTGATTACTGGTTTGCTAGTTCAGCTTAGACTTTTGGTGTTTTTCTTTAGATAGCTAGTTGTGTTAAACTGGCTATGGTATTGTAATGTTGATTCCTGGTGATTAATATAAAGTTAGTTACCAAAAAAAAAAGTTACAAGTCTTATTAAGAATTTTCAATTTTATAAAATATGGCAGTTAGTGGTGGTGATTGCTAATAGTGGTATTGGTGAATGTCGACTAGAGACAGTGTGTGGTGGTGGTTTTGGTTGATGGTGGTGGTTCAGAGTAGTAGCTAGTAGTAATTGGTAATGATGACGATTATGATTGAGAATGGTAGTGGTAGGTGGTAATAATTAATAATGGTGGGTGGTTGTGGTGGTTGTGATTGTGATTGAAGAAGGTGGTGGTAGTTTATAATTGTGGGCAGTGCCGACTATGGTTGTGATGGTGATAGGGTGGTTAGTTGTGGTAGTTGAGGTAAATGAGTTTGTGATTGTGGTTGTGGTTGAGAATGATGGTGAGGGGGGAGGGTAGTGGAGATTTTGGGTGGTGGTTGTCGAGTATGGTGTCGGCTATGATTGAGGAGGTGGTGGTAGTTGAGTATGGTAGTAGTGGGTGGCATGGTAATAGTTGATAATGGTAGGCGGTAGTGACAATTAATGATGAATGTGGATGATAGCATCTGAATGAAATTAAATCATCGTTAAAGATCTTAATCATAAAGATCCATTAAGTGATTGTGAAGTAAAAAAAAAACTTAATGATTAAGATCTGTATGATTAAGATTCAGACTTTAAAAACAAACGCGTTAATGTTTGAGATCTGAATAATTAGGATTCAGACCTCCATTAAGTACAAACAAATGAGGCATAACACTTGTCCGGTAAAGTTCTTCTGCTAAACAAGACTCTCAAATCCATACGGCTACATTATGAATGATACTGAATAAGAAGGAAGGATCCTCATTATATAGAAGTCCAAACCTTTTCCTACAAGAAAAGGGACTAGCCAAATATGAGAGATTTATAATTTCGTTCTACAAGAAAGAAAACTCAATTATGGTAAATATGTTGCCCTTTTCTTTAAGATATAGGAAAACCACATATGGTAAGAAAATCAGGACAAACACCTAACAATTCTCCCCCCTGGCTTGAACAATTCTTCCCCCTGGCTTGAATTTTCTGACAAAACAAACTTGATCCACCTTCTTTACATAACCTTCAACTTGGTTACATCTCCAAATCTGCATCACAAAGTTTGTCTCAACATGCGTAGTACTCCGGTCAAATTTCTCAGACAAAAAATATGATTACCGTCAAATAGGTTGCGGCTAAAACTAAACCCACCAAGATGAACCTGTATTGAGCCTCGCTCTGATACCACTTGTTAGGATCGAAAATAATCAGGTGTCATGTGGAAGCTAATAAGCAAACCTTGAATAACGATAAATCATATAACAAAAGAGAAATATACCAAAAGAGACACAAATATTTAACATGGTTCAGCCAATTGACCTACGTCCACGGCGGAGATGAGTAATCCACTATATAAAAATAGAGTACAAAATATCGAGAGAACAATCTCATGAAGAGACAAACACAAGTGACACACTAATAATTGTCCCGTAAAGTTCTCAGCGTAAAGAAGACTCTTAAACCTCGTATGGCTACATTGTGGATGCTACTAAATGAGAAGGAAGGACCCTCAATTTATATAAGTCCAAACCTTTTCCTACAAGAAAAGGGACTAGCTAAATATGGGAGATTTTATAATTTTCTTCTACAAGAAGAAAAATTCAATTATGGTAAATATGTTGCCCTTTCCTTTGAGAGATAAGAAAACCAAATATGGTAAGAAAATCAGGACAAACACCTAACAAGGTATTCTAATTATAAACACCATTGAGTCTCGGGTGTTAGGTTGACATTAGGAGTGGCAAACAGGCGGGTCGAGTATGGACGACTAATGCAAAACTGGATAAATTATCCGCCTTCATCCATATTTAATATAGATAAGTTAAATGTCGGATAATATGGATATCCATATTATCCATGACTTCTTGAATATGATCACTTTTAGGAGAATTCCTAGTCTCCCAAACTTGATGAGCCCCCAATTTAAGTCTTTACAAATATAAAAGTTAAACTCATTAGTTATCCATTGGTTATCCATTTTCTAAGTGAATAATATCGTTTTTATCCATATTTGACTAGTTTTTTAAAAGTTCATTATTCAACTCATTTTTTAATGAATAATATGGATGAATAACTAATTTTTTATCCACTTTGCTACTACTAGTTGACATGTTTGTATCTTAAGATTGAATATGTAAAAACTTGTAGGAGGAAACGTGGTGTCTTACCTCATGTATTTTGTAAAGAGTTGATAGTTATGATTTTTATATATTCGTAGCTCCAAAATTAAAAATTTCAATTCGCCTTATTTAGCACACTTTCTGTCCGAAAATACATGTTATACAAGCATAAACGGGGTAGATTTACGTGTCCAAATTCTTCGAAAGAAAAAGGTCAATATTTACCCCTCAATTTTTACTAAAGTGTAAAAATTACCCTTATGTTGACGCTCAATTAGGATTCAAAGGCAAATATAAGACTTCTTCCACCTGTACGGTCAGGGTTAATTAAACTGAGGTGACAATGTTAACTAATTTCGGATAATACGGGAAATTTAACCCATTTTCCTTAACTAAATCCACTGTTTGTTATGTGTTTACGTAAATTCAGTAATTTTTATTAGATTCTATATATGTATATTAAAAAAATTATTAACTATTTATAAATATTGAACTATAAATTTAAATATTATTATAATTAACTTGTGGGCTGTTGTCTTTGTTATTTAGGACCATTTAAGACCATCTCAGAATTTAATTTCAGCATTCACGACGGACTTCCCACGATTGACCCTTAATTTGTTTCAACTTATGAATCTTTTTTAATTCTAACCAAAAACAATAAAAGGAGTATTAAAGGAAATTAATGAATTAACAGGGAGAGGGGACCAACAAATAAATAAGAAATCTGGAAATTAATAAAAAACAACTTAATTAATGTGGTTTTTAGGTGCACGCAAAGAGCTGATCAGCTTGTAACGTTGTTTCATTCCTCGATGATATGCTACTTTGAAAGGCTTTACAGAGCTAATAAATCGTTGTTGTTAATGATTTTTTTTTTGGGGTTGAAAACAAGGTTTCGTTGGACCAGCAGTGCAGCACTATACATAATTACTTGATTATGCAACCTATTCAATTTTCCAATGCATAGACAGTATGTTTTATTCAACGCAAAAGGGTCAAAATTGTCCCTGAACTACTGGCTAAGGTTAAATATATTCTCAGTTTATTTATCGGTCAAAATATCCCCAACATTATTTTTTCGGTTCATTTTTAGGTTCATTTCTGCTCTAATGACTAACGGTCAACTTGAACTAAAAAATTATTTAAATTTCACAGTGTCATTTTATTACTATTAAATAATTGAAAAAGGGCCAAAAACTGCTCCAGAACTATTGGCTAGGGCCAAATATAATCTCTGTACCTATCAGTTAAAAAATGGTCCAGTAATTTCACCCACCTGAAAATATCCTAAACCCACCATAAACCCCTTTTCACCTTAAATAAATCTATCTTAGATTTTTTGCCAATCTATAAGAATCACAAAGAAAGAACTAATTTCTTTCTTCATTTGTTTGTAATCATTTACCAATAATATAATAATACGTTGCATATATATATATATATCCATATACATACAGAGAAATCTTAGAATTACCATATGTTATAATAGGAAGCAATTAAATATCATAAATAAAAGGAGGTTAAATATCATGATTCTTTCATAGGTCTTCAAATTAGAAATAAAAATAAGGTTTTGATCGTTTCATTTTCCATGAAAGAACAAAGCAGCGAAAGTTGGCATTATAGGAAAATGTTAGCCTCAAATTGAGATTATCCACAACAAATTAATATTAACCATTAGGAGTAGTTAATATGCACAATTTAATTTCCAATAACTAATAATAAGTCACTGGCCAATATTACCCTATTAATTTCGGGCCAATTTGACTACCTGGGTGTTCACTAAAAACAATTAGCTCTTAATATTAAAAAGAATAAAGAAGAGGGAGGAAGTAAAATAAAAATGACTGAAAAAATGATTTTTCCAGTGAGATTTTATGTTTTTGGGAGGTAAGTTAAAAATTGGGTATTTTGGGGGGTATTTTTAAACCTATAAATGGACGGAGGGTAAATTTAGCCCTTAGTTCAGGGCCAATTTTGTCCCTTTTTCATTTATTTAATTAGATTGGGCCAGTAATAAAATGACACATGAAATTAATATATTATTTAGTTAACCGTTAGTCATAAAGGTAGAAATATATCGAAAAGTTAATATTGGGTGCATTTTTAGATCGATAGGTGGACGGACGGTATATTTAGCTCTTAACCAATAGTGCAAGGACAGTTTCCACCCTTTTTCCGTTTATTCAAATAGGCTATCTTCTTCTCTTTGCCTTTTTATTTAAATCATGACATGTTATTTTTAGATTTCTGAAGAACCCCTCTTGTTTTCTTTGGGTTCACAAAATTTAGCACAAAAGCAGCTGATGCTCTCTCATCAAAGATATGTTGGTGCATTTATTGTGTATATGGGATGTGCTGGACCGAAAGCTAAGTCCAAATAAACTATTTGCAAGTGTAACTATCCAGTTAGTCGTTTTGAGTATTTTTATTCTGTTCAACTATTTGAAATCTTGAGCAACATCGTATGATATATTATGACTTGTGTGAATCGTCGGTTTTAATTTTCAGGTTTTTCGGAAGTGATTTGGAAGAATGAATTTCATATTTGAAGCTTTAAGTTGGAAGAGTTGACCAAATTTGACTTTTGTGTATTTGACCCCGAAATGGAGATTTGATAGTTCCATTAGGTCCGGATGGTGATTTTAGACTCTGGCGTATGCCCGGATTGGCATTTAGATATTTCTAGAAAGTTTTGGCGCTAATTGGTGAAAGTTGGGAATTTAAAGGTTTGAAAAGTTCATAAGTTTGACCGAGAGTTGACTTTGAGGATATCGGATTCGGATTGTGGTTCCAGGAATTGGAATAGCTTCGTTATGTCATTTTGGACGTGTGTGCAAAATTTGAGTTCATTCCGAGTTGATTTGATATAGTTTGGCACGGGTTTTAGAAATTGAAAGATTTAAAAACTTTTAAGTTTGAATTGTGGTATGATTCGTCATTTTGATATTGTTATATGTGATTTGAGGTCTCGAGTAGGTCCGTAATATGTTTTAAGACTTGTTGGTATGATCGGACAGGGTCCCGAGAGGGTCGGGTGAGTTTCAGAGTGGTTTCAGACTATTTCTAGGCCATTTTTAATTACTAATTTTTTGCTACAGCAGTGTGCATCACGATCGCGGACATTGGATGGTTTTCGCGAAGAGTAAATTGGGAGAAAGGGGTATGTGAATCGCATTCGCAGAGACAGTTTCGCGTTCGCGAAAAAGAAATTTCTGTTGTACAGGGCTGATTTTAGAAGCCTATATTGTGCAATCTATAAGGAATTTGGAGATGATCCAAAAATAAAAGTTGTAAAATTTGGTGTATAGTTTTCAGAAAGTCAAACTATTTGACATTTGAAGTTTTGTACAAAACGTTGTGACTATTATACTAGAAGCTGTTTGGAGGAGTTGGGCAGCTTGTTTTTCGCGATCGTGAAGAAGCTATATTTCGGGAGTTTCGACCATTTTATCATATTTGGAGCTATGAAGCTCGAATTGAAGCAATATTTGAAGCGATGTTTACCATATGGATTGGAGTAAGTGTTCTCTACTCGGTTTTGATTATATTTCATGAATCTATTCCCATTTTTGGCATTTGATTAATGATTTAAAAACATAAATTGGGGTTTTTTGTCTAAAGTTTCATAGAGTGAATTTTTGAGTTTTGTATATTACTTCGGAGTTGGATTTGAGTGAAAGTAGTATGGTTGGACTCGTAATTGAATGGGTTATTGAATTTTATGAGTTTTGTCGGGTTACGAGGTGCGGGCCCGGGGTTTAACGTTTTGGTTGACTTTGGACTTTTGATTAAAGAATTGGCCTTTATCATTTGGAATTGCTTCCTTAGGTATTATTTGATGTATTTGAGTTGCTTTTAATTAGTTTCGAGCCGTTCAGAGGTTGGTACGCACATGATAACATTTTTGGAGCATCGTTTGGTTTGCTTGGTATTGGATTTAGCTTGTTCAAGGTAAGTAACACTTCTAAACTTGGTGCTGAGGGTATAAACCCCTGAATATGCATGATATCTGTTTTGTGTTGAGGTGACGCACATGCTAGGTGACGGGCGTGTGGGCGTGCACCGCGTGAATTGTGACTCAATTATTTCTGTGGTACTGTGTAGTTACCTAATCTTATCTGTAACCATGAAATCTCTGCGTGCTAGCATAATTGGGCTGTTATCCATGTTAGAAATCATGCTTAGGCTACATGCTGGCACTGTTTGGACCCATAGAGGTCGTGTTACATGTTGAATTAGTTGCTTAATTTGAAATTTATACCCAGTCACAGCTATTATTTTCATATCATATCTCAGTCTCTGTTGTCCTTTATTTATACATCATATCATCAATGTTCGGGCTGATTATCATGATTCTTGTGAGCCCGAGAGACTAGAGAGATTGATGACTAAGTGAGGTCGAGGGCCTGATTGTGAGGATATCTATGGGATCGGGTTGCACGCCGTAACATGTTTATTTGATTCATGCCATGATTGGCTTATTATAGCGCTTGGGCTGGAATTGCCCCTCAGGAGTCTGCACATCTACATTGGGCGCACGTACCTATTAAGTGCGAGCGCGAGTGCATAGCGATTGGGAGGATTGAGTGACTGTGAGGACTGAGTGATTGGGAGAACTGAGTGACTGGGGAGACTGAGTGGATTGATACTCAGTATGCATATGATTATTCACTATGTTGTATTGGATTAGACATGCACACTTGACATACAGACATAGAGATGCATTTTCCTCATGCTGTATGGTATCACGTCATTTATGACTTCTCATAGATATTGACATGTAGGCATAGAGATGTACCTTCCTCATGCCATTTGATAATAAAATATTTACCTGTTGAAAAATTTTGGAAAGAAAATCACAGTTTTACAAACTTACTCATATTTTAGTGCTTTCGGTAAAAGATTTGGGTTTTACTATTTTATTTGAAAAACTTGCCTAATTTCCTGTAACTATGAGCGAGTTGAGCATCATACCTGTGGGTTATTTTTCTTGCACTATTTTTATTGTGATTGTTATGAACTGTTGCTGGTTATTAGAGTTGGACTCCGACCCTTGTCCTAACTCGTCACTACTTTCAACCTAAAGTTAGGTTTGTTACTTATTAAGTTCATGGGATCAGTTGTACTCATACTACACTTCTGCACCTTGCGTGCAAATGTTGGATGTTGCTGTGTACGGCGGGAGCTAGATTTGAAGATGTACCTGCGTTCCAGTTATGGCTATCACTTGTCTTTGGTAGCATTAGATTCGAATTCTGTTCATTTACATTTCAAATGGATATTGTAATTATTTCAATTCAGTTTTATAAAGATCTAAATCTTAGAAGCTCATGATTTGTACTACCAGTCCTTGGGAAATTCTTGTATAAAAGCAACTATATTATCGTTTCTTCTCTTGATCAATCTTATTAAATTGGATAGTTGTTAGTTGGCTTACCTACCAGGTTGGGTTAGGTGCCATCACGACTAGATGGATTTTGGGTCGTGACAACAAGAGTTGTAAGAGAATTTCACAATTGGCAAATGATGCTTTATTTGAATTTATAGCATATTTGACCAACCTTTTAAAATTAGTTTATTTTGAAAAGTATTTTTTAAAAATATTTTTGCTGAGAGGCAGTTTGCGTTTGGCTAATCCTTTTGAAAAACACTTTTAAGCAGCAATTAGGGGTCGTTTGGTAGGAGGTAAGGCCTGGTGAACGAAGCATCCCGCGTTCACGTAGGGTCCAGAGAAGGCTTACATTCTAATGGGTATGATGTAGGCAGTTTACCCTGATACAAGCATCGGTGGCTAATTTTACTGCTCGAACCCGTGACCTATAGGTCACACGGAGATAACTTTACCATTGCTCCAAGGCTCCCTTTCATTTGGTAGGAGGTATTAGGGAAAAATAATACATGTATTAACTTTGGTATTATTAATACCTTATTTGATAGTATTTTTTAACCTATATATAACTTATGTATTAGTTATATACCTTATTTGGTATTATCCTATATATAACTAATGCATAGCAAATCATGACAGTAGTAATACCATGGGTTTTAATACATGGATTAGCATGTATACACCCCTATTCAAATGCATGTTATTTTTAATATACCAAACTAAATAGCAGATAAGAAATAATCTCAGTATAACTAATCTCAGCATAACTTATCTCAGCATTACTAATTTCAACATTATTAATACACCCTATTCAATATTATTCTTATACACCCCACCAAATGACCCCTTAGTGTTTTGCCAAACTTTTAAAAAGTATTTCTAAGTGCATTTTTTCAAAAGTATTTTTTAAGGAGAACTATTTTTTTCAGCTACTCAAAAACAACTTCTACTTCTATTCAAAAGTACATTTTCATGTAAGTTTGAAAAAAACTTAATTTAAGGAAAAAAAAAAAGGAACTCTGTTCTGTTGGCCTCGAAGAAGTTTGGCTAAATAGGCTATCAGACCTTTGAAGCATATTCCATCGATCAACAATAACAATCACATTAAGAATAATTAACAAAAAAATATAGCTGCTCATTTAATCGGTTAAATTTAAAAGTAACCGACGAATGTATAATATATGTATAATTCATATATAATAGGTTGTACACCATATATATATATATATATATATATATATATATATATATATAAACCCAGACCGGCTATTTATGTAAAGTTTCCTTGATTTAATGCTTTGTTTACTTTTGGAATTCCCTTGTCTGATTAGAGTCAATATTCATCTACAATTTAATCTCACTTCTTGAATGGCTCCCTCTTTTAATGTTAGATGATAGAGAACTTATGAGAAGAATTTATCCGAAATTACAAGAGGAGAGATGGTGTTTGGGAACTGAAATTTCACTTAAAAATCACCTTGAGGTTACTTGAACTCTAGCTAACGCAATCTCATTTTAAAATAATTCCTTTCATTCAAATCACAAAATAATTAAAACTAGCTCAATAATGAGCACAACTAATTAATGATTCTACTCTTTACAAGATCCTTTCTCATCTTTAGTCCCAATACAAAAGAAAAACAGAGAGAAATATCAAAATAAAAAAAGAGAAGAATTATAATTTTCCAAAAGCATGCCTCTCCATTTAGAAGTTACATTCAACCTTTTGTTTCACATCTCCAACCCTCCTGTTTTTCATTTTCTGCTGTATTTCATACTCACATTTACCTTTGTATCTCTTCTGGGATTTATCTAATTTTCTATTCCCTCATTCCCATTCTCCTCAACGCGACGATTTATGAAGAAACTTGACATGCAGTGTCAAGAATATTTTTATGCTTAGGAAAAAAAGTGCGATAATATTATGCCACTTCTATATGTGCTGGTTTTGCAGTTCCTTCAACAAATTTAGCCCTGGATTTTGCTGCTCTTGAAGATTTCGACGAAGAAGATGAACTAGAATTTGGAGAGGAAGTTCCCTTGGATTTCCTCCTCTTCTGCTTCTTAGTATGAACATGAACCTTCTTATTAGGTGGACTGTCCTTGTAAATCTCAGATTTTGATTGCCCTCTATTTGATTCTCCAACTCCTTTCAAACATATAAAAAACACAAGAATAAATGATTTTAACTTCTATATACAAATATCAGGTCACCTAAAAGAATAATTACACCTAACTCTCCATTGTAAGTCGAATTAGTAACTTGGAAAACAAGGTAGATAACCTGCTACAACATGCTATGATTAGCTGCACAAAAAATGCTTGTATTAGTGTAGGCTGTCTACGTCACACCCCTTAGGATACGGTCATTTTTCGAACCCTGCATGAACACAAGATGCCTTGTGTACTAGTTTGCACTTTAACTAAAGCAACTCCTTAGGTGTTTATCTCCAAAAATCTACTTTGATCTAGTAAAACCAGGGCAGATGTAGAACGACGCCGGATTCATCTGAACGCAGTACTTGTTGAGGTTTTTTATTTAAGATGAAATAATCTTAAAATGAGGGTGAATGAGAAATGGAGGGAAAAATAAAATTTTTGAGTAAAATTTAAGTTTTCCCCTCTTGACAATGAGACATTGTCCCATATTGGAAGAGGAAATTTTTTTTGGTGGGTATATATATAATTGCTCTTCTTGTAGCTCTTAAAGAGTTAAGAAGAAAGCAAGCCTCGCGCCGTCGTCGTCGTCGCTCGCTCGGCTCCGGCTTCGGCTTCGGCTTCGGCTTCGGATTTGGTCAAATGATCGATTGATTCCAATCCGTGTATTGACCACCACCTGCAATAGCAGCCACCTAATGCTCTTCCCACCATGGCCAAGTGCTTGCTCTACAAACAAGCTAGTGCATGCTCCACCATGGAGGGTGGAGGGTCGTTCATCTTCAAAGCTGACTGCTATAAATATGTGCAGCAGCTGTTGAAGAAAGACACACCAAACTGAAAACGCTCAACTTTGGCTATACATTGCACTCCTTCCTCTCAGCATTTTCATACGATTTTCTGAGTTTCTACTCTTTTGTTCTGCATTGTTTTAACTTCAAATAAAGCAACTGTAAGTATGATTTGCTACCGAACTTTGTGTTCGCTGAAACACTGGGGTTTGAAGTACCGCTACACCAGTGTGTGATTCGTTCTATCCTGGGAGGAAATAATCCATAACCTTGGGTACTAGGAGGGGATTAAATTCCTTAAGGAAACACTGTGAATTCAGTGGGCTCGAATTAATTACTGTTTCATTACGATAACTTATATTTTTCAGAATTATTATTTACAAATACAGCAATATTGGCGGGACTAACAGTACTTTCAATGCAGAACAATAATTTATGTATAAAAATTCACTAAAATTGTAATAAATGGTAAGCTTGAACTCATAAGTTTAAAATACAATGACCTCAATGCTTAAAACTTTAAAAATTGAACCCATAGAATTTAGATCTTGATCCGCCTTTGAGTAAAACTCGTTATTTTCTTGTCATTTTTCCCGGAAATATAGTTTTTCAAACATATTATATTTGAAATTTGATTAGCTTAGCTTCAAACTGAACTAATTACAGAAGCTTAATCAGGATAACAACCCATATTATTGGTTAATTTTGTTCTTGACTTAGATAATTCGGGCTGAAGTATAATTAATAATCCCTGCTAAAAAAATATTTGGAAAAATGACACTATATAGTCGCTCTCAAAATAATAGTCGAATATATAATATACAAATTATTTATTTTTTTGTGGATGTCGAATATAAATAATTTTGACCGTGGACTAAGTGATCTTTGCCCAAAAATATTGCCTACCAACCAACAATTTTTTAGACAAATAGACCAGAAAAACTGTCCCTCTCTAGGGCCTAGTTAGACATCTCGTGAAGGATGAGCCAAAATCTTTCCCTATCTTGAGGCAAAGAATCTTAGAGAAAAGAAGAATAAAAATAAAAAGCTTTCCCATTCTTTCAAATATAACAATTTTCTCCTTATAATCCAACAAAAAATAGGACAAGTTTATCAGTTTTCAATCCACATCTCAACCCGTGAAGAAAGACTATTTGCCATTGTTTGATTAGGATAGCACATGATCAAAACCAATAGATCAATTACTCTTCGTACTTTTTCCTTCTTTTCCCGATCCTCACAAAAAATTTACTCGCAATTTACACCAAATCAAGAAATTTACCTTAGAATCACAGATTAAAGTGAGTATGTACATATGTGCAAGTGTATATGCAAAAAACATGCATTGAATTTATTGATTTGGTACAAACATATGATATTTTGATAATTAATTATTGATTTGTTGCATGGAATTTTGTGTTTCACGGAGGCACGTAAAAGAAAAAAAAAAATTTCTTAGAAGTATTGTCACATGTGAAATAACGGACGGTATAAATTTAACAACTTTTATTTTCACCGAATCCATTGCAGGAAAGGGATAATGTGTAATTTTGGATTGTCAATTATATCCTTTATGAAAATGACAAATCGATTAGAGCAATTTCTAATACAAGTATTCAATTAGTTCGGATGGTTACCTTGAGATGTCCATGGAGAAATGGCAGAACCAGAATGGCCAATAGAAGCTGCTGCAAAATCAGGTCCTTTCTTGAATTGATTCATCTACATTTGCACAACCAAAACCAAACAATAAAATGTTAGTTTTAATAAAATGGACATCAACTTATCTCAACCCCAAAAATGTATCTCCTGAGGTATAAATTGCCCTGAATTCATATAAGAAAATAATAGTTCATTCCCTTGATCAACGTGGAACTATATGACGTACACCACGATTTTTATTAAGGGGAATCAAAATATAAAGAAATAAACTCATCAAGAAGTCAAGGGGTATCATTATATAGTATATAAACATATTTTTTTTAAAATTACCGAGTTAAACAGTATAATTTTTCGACAAAGGAGTGTCGGTTAACACCCCTTGGGTGCATGTGGCTCCGCCACAACGTACACACATCGTACGTCCAAAGCTGAACATCTGAAGGACAAATCACATAGAATGGAGTCCCAACATTAGAGAAACAAAGAATAGAAATGTATCTATTCTATTGTCGTGCTAAAAATGTACATTGGATCTACCTCAATTCTATAAAATAAAAATAAAAAAGCTTATATATTACTCCATCCGTCTCGTATTATCAGTCGTGGTTACTAAAAATAGTTGTCTCAAATTATTTGTCATTTTAGAAGTTCAAAACAAAATTGATTATCTTTTTTCGTTTTTACCCTTAGTAATAAATTATCATTAAATACTACAAACACCTCAATTATGAGTAAATTTGTTCAAATACCAATGAACAGAGAATAAATATTAAGACATGAATAAGAGTAAACTAATCAAAATCTCATACTAATTAATTTTTTTAAAGGGACGTATACAAGAAAATCATGATAGATAATATGAGACGATAAGAGTAAATATCGTCCAAAATCGTATAAGAAGACAATATTCCATTTCCTAGATTAATATGGACAATCTAACATTTATGCACGGAAAACCTTTCACACAGAAAATGATGAAATAACTGATAGGCAAATAAAAATTTGTGGACCAAATAAACATGGTGCAGAGCCAGAAACAGAGAACATACCCAACTGGGTGCATTGCCAGAGGGGCCATCCCAACCAATATGTGCCACATGTTTAACATCAGTTGGACATCCAATCTCCAACTCCCTCTCCTTTGTTGCTGTAATCACAAAACCATTTCACTCATCAGCCTAAAAACATATATTCCTATAAAATAAATAATAAAAAGAAGCTCAAAAATATATATTCCCAGATAATGGAAAATTAATTAGGCATTTACCAAAAATATTAGATATATATTTGAATCCTTTGAAGATCCCCTTCATCTTGTTTCCCATGGAAGAGATTATAAAAGTTCAAACCAAAAACCTGTGAAATGAATAGAGCAAAGAGGTAAGCACAACAAAAATGTCAAGAAATAATTCCCCTAGCCTAACCAAAAGGCAAACATGTTGAACAAATTATAAAATTATACATTTTCATGACATAAATATACAGAATTCAGAATCTAACCATGGTGGTCTCCGAATAATTTGCCCATCTTAAAATATTAATATAAAATTTAAATTCTAGATTAGCCTCTTAATTTATAAAATTACATAGTTTTTTCTCTTTTCTTCATTTCCTTATTTTGGAGGGGATGGTGTGGAGAAAAGGAAAAAGGTAAAGGTAAAGGAAAAAGGAAAGAGAGAATAACAGTATATAATACCTTATTATAGCAATATTGATACCATACACAAAGATGGGACAGGGAAAAAGAAAGTTAATTCTCCTTCCTTTGCTGCTGCATTTTCCATTATCTTCCTCCAAATAATTTTGATATATAAATGCAATAAGCATTCATGCAAATAAGCCAGTTAAAGGTAAAGGCAAACTAATTAATCCATCCAAAATGAAAATCAAAATGTGAGAGTGAAATAGGAGAAATTAAACGGGACTTGGAGAGAAAATGTTGCTCTTTCTTCTTCTTTTTTCTTTGAATGGAAAATGAAGATAGTTTGTATAGATATTCAGAGGAGGAAGAAAGAGATAAAGGAGGGGAAGAACAAAATTAGAAAAACAAAGGAAAGAGAAAGAATGAGAATTAATAGAGAGGTGGCCAACCACGAAAAGATCTCAAAAAAGAAAGGCTGGGAGATACTAATAATGTACCCAAGACTGAGTATATTTAAATAAAGGAACTAATGTATTAGAAATATTCCTCTCCATAAAAGTTTCTATAGTATAGTTTTTTCCACTTTGACTTTTTGACACTCTAATCTCTATAAGTCATTTTTTAAATATTGTCAAGTATTTGAATAGGTTAATTTGCATAGTGCTTATATCCATCAATAATTAAATTCTTTAATCAAGCCATCATGTTTAAACCGATTGCGCGAGTTTACACTTTTGTGGACTAAATTTGGAATACAACGAAGGGGTTATCGCACTCTAATTTAATGCACTTTAATTGAGTTTGAGCTTTAATCGCTAGTGTTTTACACTAATTATGTGTTTTATGCCTTATAGGAGTAATTTCGAGCTATGTAGATATTACAGAATGAAATCGAGCTATTTGGAGCTTTGAGGTCTGAGTAAAAGCTCAAGGGATTAAGCCGAGATTGCGTTCGAGGGTCGAGAACCACATCTGGATGTCAAAAACCAAGGAAAAAGCCTATCTCTGAGAATCCACCACAGCCACGACTGCCCATTTTCTGCTGATGTCAATTTTGCACGCTCTCTGATAAAGCTCACTACCACCTCGCGTGGCTCGTCACCCCATGCGGCGTGCCTGTGTAATTTTTACAGAGTAACAATCCTATTTCGCGTAGGAGAAGGTGGTTTCGTTTGGGTCCGACCCTACTTGGTATAAATACATGTAAAACGTTATTTTGAGGGACTTTTGACATACTTTAACCTAGGGAGACGCCATTTTGAAGAGAAATTACACACAAGAAATATTTGGGAGCAAGGAGATCTCAGATTTCTCCATCTTTTCTTAGTATTTTTAATTATCCAACACTTATGAATTTATTTGATAATATCATGAGTGGCTAAAACCCATAGTTCTGGGGTTGTGATTTAGCCATGAATATTGTTGTTTCAAGTTGACTTAACCTTGATTATAATTCACCAATATATGGTTGCTTATTCAATTCTGTGATTAATTGCTTAATTGTCTGACCAACAGTTAGGTTATATTTACACTATATGCTATGCTTGGGAAAGCCGTGTTTAGATTAGAGAAGAATTGAAGAGAGCACGATCTTAACTCTGAGGAAGGGCGGATTTGTGATTAGGATAGGAATATACCTAGTCACCGTGCTTAATTAAATATCGTAATCTTAATGTGTTCTTAATAGATTGATTTCATAGGAATATAGGTGTTAATCTATTTTGAATAGGCGAGTAGTACTTCGGGATAGGGCTATGAGAGCAGTTGTTCGATTAATTAGCAACCATGAGTGAATTGTATGAAAGGGATAGTTAACTAGAATACAATAGAATTGTTGAATCGATCACAACCGTAGAATATTTGTCTTTACTGAATACACAACAACCATTTTGCTGCTTGATAATTTAGTTACTAGTTATAATTATTGTTTAGTATAATCACACTTTTGAACTCGGATTGGCTCGACTGAATAACAATTTTGGTGAATTTAGTGGGTAGTTAATTCAAATCTCTATGGGTTCGACACTCAACTTATCATTTTAATACTTGTACGACCATGTATACTTGCGTGTGCGTTTAGGAGCAACAAGTTTTTGGCGTCGTTGCCGGGGACTTGAATATTGACTACTTTCTAGTTTTTGCTTTAATTGTTTATTTCGTCAAGCCTAACGTTACTTGATTGTTGCTCTGATCTCAGGAACTTTGATCGAATGCGCAGGGTCAGAAGCCGGGACAGACTTCAAGGCTTTGACCCCGAACCTGAAAGAACATTTCATAAGAGGTTGAGGGAAGCAAGGGACACAAATAATCTCCAGGCACTTGTTCAATTTCCTGTGAACATGGCAGAGGAGAAACATACGTTTGTTCGGGAGGTGGCGATGCCCAGCATTGCTAATGTCGCCTCCAGCATTGTGAAGCCCAGAATCACTAGGCACTTTGAGCTGAAACAGAGCATGATCCAACTACTACATACGAATGAGCAGTTCATGGGTCTTCCACACGAGGATCCACAACAACATATCCTAAATTTCTTAGAGATTAGTGATACTTATATCACTAATGGAGTCACTACAGACTATGTGAGGCTCACACTTTTCCCGTTCTCTCTGTTGGGCGAAGCAAAGCGATAGCTGAAGGCAGAACCAGCTAATTCTATTACATCATGGAATGATCGGCAAGGAAATTTTTGGCAAGGTTCTTCCCTTCAGGCAAAACTGCAAAGATCAGAAGTGAAATAGTCGCCTTCAAACAGAAAGCGAGGGAGTCTTTATACTCAGCTTGTGAGAGGTTCAAAGGGCTGCTCAGAGACTGTGCTCATCACAATCGGACAAACAAAGTGTTAGCTCACACTTTCATAGAAGGTCAACATCCTGAGACAAAGATTGTGGTGATGCTGCAGCTGGAGGTCAAGTGTTAGAGAAAAGCTTTGATAGGATATATGCGTTATTGAACAAATTCTCCAAAAGCAATCCTGATTGGCAAGGAGAGATGGGCAGACACACAGTGCAAAAATCTGCAGGGGTTCTCGAGTTAGATGTCGTCTCGGCATTATCAGCGCATATTTCCACATTGACCAACCAAGTCAATCAGACGACCTTGGTTATTAACAAGCAACAAGCCCAACCAGTGTAACAGGTTTAATTATTTTGTGAAGTATGTGGAGGGGGGCATACAAACGACTTATGCCCAGTTAATCCAGAGTCTGTCTATTTTGTGGGTAATGCAAATTGGTACCAGACAAACCAGTATGGGAACACTTACAATCCCAACTGGAGGAACCGCCCAAACTTCTCTTGGGGTGGAAACCAAGGTGCTCAGAATCAATACAGGCCACAAGCACCTCAATAACAATATAGACCACCTTAGGCTGAATAACATACAAACTCAACGAGTTAGCTTGAGGAAATGATGAAGAAACTTATGGCTGACCAGCAAGCCCAAATAGTAGAGATAATGAAGAAAGTAATGGTTGATCAGCAGGCCCCAAGCCGCAGCAATGAGAAATTTGGAGCGACAAATGGGACAAACTTGCTAGTGTCCAAAATACTCGACCAGTTGGAGCTCTTCCAAGCGATACTAAGGCTAATACTAAGGCATATATTCATGCTATGTCATTGAGGAATAGGAGACAGTTAAAAGAAGTCCAGTCGAAAAAGAGAAAATAAGTGACCTTTAATGAGAAACCGGCCACTATAGAGAGAGATCAGAAAAATCAAAGGAGTCAGAGAAGCCAGCTGAAGAGGCGGTGGCTAAGCAACCCCCCATTATTAGTTGCGAGGCCACCACCTCCGTTTCCTTAAAGATTGCAGAAAGTGAAGGATAATGCCGCGTATAAAAAGTTTCTTGATATTTTGAAGCAGGTGCAAATCAATATTCCACTGGTAGACATCCTGCAAGAAGTGCCTAAATATGCAAAATACATCAAGGACATAGTGGCAAATAAAAGGAGGTTGACCGAATTCGAGACTGTGGCACTCACTGAGGAATGTAGCTCAAGAATCCAAATCAAGCTACCTCAGAAATTGAAAGATCCGGGTAGCTTCACTATCCAAATCTCGATTGGTAAGCATGCAGTCGGGGCGATCTTTGTGTGATCTTGGAGCGAGCATCAATTTGATGCTGCTATCTATGTTCAGACAGTTGGGGTTGGGTGAGCCACGCCCAACGATGGTAACCTTACAGTTGGCTGATCGCTCCCTTGCTCATCCTGAAGGAGTGATTGAAGATGTGTTTGTTCAAGTGGGTTCTTTTATATTCCCTACTGATTTTATTATCTTGGACTATGAGCCTGATCAGGAAGTCCCATTTATTTTGGGCCATCCATTCTTAGCTACGGACCGAGCTATTATTGATGTATGCGAAGGAAAGATGACGATGAGAGTCAGTGATCGAGTGGAGGTATTCAATGTGTATAAAGCACTCAGATTGCCAGCCCACTATGAAGATCTATCCATGATTTCTATGATGGAAAGTGATGCTACGTCATTGGTGCCTTATATGAGCCCCATAGATCCTCTTGAACAAGCTTTGATTAGGGATGAAGAAGACAGTGAAGATGAGATGATGGGAGAAATTGAGCAAGTACTTGATATGTCTTGCAGTTATGTCCATGGGTTTGGGAGATTTGAGGAGTTGGGCAGGCCTGTCACTCTGACTCCTCCTAAGCCATCTATTGAAGAAGCTCCAAATCTAGAACTAAAGCCCTTCTAGTGCATCTGCACTACGCTTATTTGGGGAACTCTGAGACATTGCCAGTGACTATCTCATCCAACTTGACTAATGTATAAGAAGATAAATTGCACAGAGTACTTCGCGAGCATAAAAAGGCTATAGGGTGGACAATTGCAGACATCAAGAGAATCGGTCCATCATTTTGCATGCATAAAATCTTTCTAGAAGATGCACACCGTCTCAGTGTTGAGAAGCAAAGAAGATTATCCCATTATGAAAGAAGTCGTGAAGAAGGAAGTAATTAAGTGGCTCGATACATGTATCATCTTTCCTATCTCTCACAGCAATTGGGTAAGACCAGTGCAATGTGTGCCTAAAAGGGGAGGGATGACTGTGGTTGAGAATGAGAAAAATGAGCTAATTCCTACTTGCACTGTGACGGGGTGGAGAGTTTGCATTGATTACATAAGGCTCAACAATGCGACCCGCAAGGACCACTTCCCACTTCCATTCATTGATCAAATATTGGACAGATTGGCGGGGCATGAATATTATTGCTTTCTTGATGGTTATTCGGGGTATAGCCAGATTGTCATATGCCCAGAGGATCAGGAGAAGACCACTTTTACTTGTCCTTATGGCACTTTCGCCTTCAAGCATATGCCATTTGGTCTTTGTAATACTCCAGCCACTTTCTAGAGATGCATGATGGCTATTTTCACCGATATGGTAGAAAAGTTTGGAGAAGTTGATCTTGTCCAATTTCACTCCTCTATTTAAGGATATGAAAATGGTCGATGCAATAGTAATACCCAACAAGGAGTCGGGGTCGATTTTTCACAGGGAGCTATGAATAGGTGTTAGGGATATATATTATAGTGTATGAGGTTGAATTATCTCAAATTGCACTTCCACAAACTTTGGTTGTTTCTAGGTCTAATATTAAACTAAGATTACAAACTAAGAATTTAAACTAGGAAATTATTTTTGGTTGCTTTTCAAATGATATAAAAGGCCTAGGGATATGACCTTCACCTAGGTGTTCGCTTAATGGGTTGTAAGCCTTAAAGCTTGTTTTATTGGTCGGGTGTATTATAGCCATCAACACTCAAATACCCACTCAATACCTCTCAATCAGAGGGTGATTTTACCCAATTTGGCTTTCTCAAGTCCAAATGGGTATTGAACAAAGCAGTTGATAAGAAGCTCAAGTCGGGTTTTACTATCTCTAGATTCAACCCTTTAATTGGGTTTATCAATCTCTCAATTGACCCAATTCCTTGCTAGCCAAGTTTTTCTAGACTAAGTCTCTCTTTCTCAAGTAGAGACCCAGTCAATTAGACATCAAATAATGTTTGCAACCATTAAATCTTCAATTAAAAGCAAGAACAAGGCTAGATAATCAACACACAACCATAAACAAGTAATAAATCAAACACCCATCAAGTTCACACGCTAGGGTTGGGTCACAACCCTAGTAAAAATCTAGCTACTCATGCTTAAATTAGAAGATAAATAAGAGGAAGTCATAATTAAAACCATATTAATGACTAAAATGATAAAACTAATATTCAAAAAGCTCAAAATAGCTAAAACTACTAAAAGAAGCAAAGTAAACAGCTGCTGATGTCAAAAGTTACAAAAGTTGCCCTAAAAAAGTGAAACTATTCTATTTATACAGTGCTAGAATTTTCGGACAAAATTGCCCTTTTGGAGTTTCTGCGGCCGCACAATTCCATGTGCGGTCCGCACTTTTCTTCAGCTTGGCAGGATTGGAATTTTGCGGCTGCACAATTCTTAACCGCGATCGCATCTCTCTCTTTCTACGGTCCGCATATTTCTGAGTGCCACATGGCTCTTCTGCGGACCACACAAATGCAGTTGCGGCCGTACAACTGATCTTCTGCGGCCGCACAATAATTGTGCGCTCCTCACAATAATTGTGCGGTCCGCACTTCCTTTTATCTTGAATGAGAAATCTTTGAACTTCTGAGCTTTCTTAGTTTCTGCGGCCGCACATTTCATGTGCGGACCGCACTTTGCACTTGTCTCTGATATGCTTGCCTTCATAATCTGCAGCCGCATATGATATTCTGCGGTCCGCATTTTGAGCTTTTGTGCCTGTTTTTGTTCTTGAGTTCGAATCACTCCTTTATGAGTTGTATTTCATCTTAGTGGCTCATTTTCCAATACTCTTGCAATTAAGCATATTGTATCAGTATTCGGGAACACAATTTAACGCTTTTGGGCGAAAATGAAAGCTAAAAGGTGCTAATAAGTAGTCAAAATCCCCACTTATCAACTCCCCCAAACTTAAGCTTTTGCTTGTCCTCAAGCAAATAAGGTAATTCCCACCTTCACAAGTTAAGAGTTATTCCAGCTAATCTAAGATGCATAAATCACACATCAATTTGGACCAACAATTACCCACAACACTTGTGAATTATCAACAAGACAATGATTTGAATTTTTAAGCACAAATAGTTCTAATGTGATACTTGAGCATCAAGATTTGACTTTGTTCATCAAGGAAGCTCGCTCTTTCATGTAGGTCATTGCGGATCCCAAACTCCTTCTCCTCTACTTTCCGTTAGCATATCTCACTTAAGAATATAGCACTCAATTCAAAGACTTGTGTGAAAAGTTCGCTCATTTCTCTCAAACTAATGTCACAAGTATGGCTCTAAGTACCATATGATTGCCCCTCATGTAGATCACCACTAATGTAAGTTCACTCAGCTAGAAATCATGTAGGGATTTTTCGGAATGTAATGAAGGCTTTTGGACTAAGGTTGGATATGTTGGAATAGAACGAGTTCATCTTTCCTTAAGCACTCTATTTTTTCTTTTCGGCTCATGCTTTGCCTACTCTTTGAGGCATTTTCTTTTTCTTTAGGGGGACTAGAGAGACTTAGCATCACTCTTTCTTGGTCATGATATTCATTTTCTCCTTCTTTACTTTCTCCATGCTTTGCATCATTACTATTTCTTTGAATCCCTTTGACTTTTCAACTTATTCACTTTCTTTTTGCATTTTTGTTCTTTATTTCTTTTTTTTGCCTTTCCTTTTCTTCATTTCTTTTCTCTTTTTGAGCTTTGATACCTTTTTCAAACTCCTCGTCTCTCCCCCAAACTTACATTTTAGTCAATTATTTCTCAAGAGTGTTAAGGGAAGCTCAGGTGCCAAGAGAGGGTCACTACAAAACCGGGTAAAGGCTTGTAACATGGTTATCAAATGAGAAAGGTTTTAGCCTCAAATGGGTTAACTAGGAATAACAACATTGGTAGGTCATGAAAAATTTCAAACGGGTCAACGAGAGCCTACAATCACTTCTCAAGCCAAGCAAAACTTAAAATTTCTCCTAGAAACACATTCGGGACAAGTTCTGGACCTTTTGCACCGGTACTTGGACTTGAAACAAAAATATCTCACCTCTCACACAGCTGGATTGTTAAAGAAAAATAGAGTCGAGGGCGCACAACGACCATATTCAAGATTGAAAATACTATGGCTCGACTAAACCACTCGATGATTGCCTAAGTCAACACAAGAGTCACAAGGTCACTGACTAGAGCTATTTCTTTTTCAAAATCCTTGTTTTTAACCATAAGCACATAGTTAAGTGTGTTGGTACCAAGTGAAGCATGTTTGACTTCGAGCTTAGCTCAATTAGGTCTTTTTATTCATTATTACTACTATTCTTTTCTAAACACCAAAAATGGGCTCAATCCCTTAAGAAGGTGTCACTCCATCCATCGTTGGGAAGAATTACCCGATTCACACAAAACTACCTTTGGAAAGAACCATGGCATTAAAAAAACCAAAGTCTTATTGACCACTAAAAACATAAAAAGAAGTTACAAAATTAAAAAAAAAGTTATTAGACTAAACAAGAAGTTACTGAATTAAACATTGACTAATAAAAAAACAAAATAAAGAAGCTACAAAGCATAAATGAATATACATAATGAGAGAGAAGAAGAGAAAATATATACATCAATAGAGAGAGAGAAGAATATATACATAATGGAAAGAAAAAGAAAAGAAAATGTTATCAGATAATAGACTCCACCCCCGAATAAAAATAAGCATTGTCCTCAATGCTTAACAAAATAAGAATAAGGAAAGGTAAGAGTAAAGAAGACTCCCTATGTGGCCTTGCACATCTCTGTGTCTATAGCAGTATCACCGTCCTCAGTCTCCTCTAACTGGATCTCATCATCCCCGGTTCTGGGAGTAACTGGGTTGGTGAACATCTGGCGCACCACCTCAGCAGTGTCGGCAGCTATGTTTGGCTCCTCAGACTGGCCAGTTGGTGTCACTGGAACAGGTGGTGTTGTTGGAGCTGCTGATGCTGGTGGGTCTGACCCTATGAGCAAATCAAATGGAAGCTCCCCAGCTGCTGCTATCTTGGTCACCTCTATTCTCAACCTGTCAACTGATTTCTTGGATGCCTGGGATTTCCTCATTTTCTTTACCTACTTCCCCAGCTCCTCAATCACTGATCCATGTGCTACCAAGGTGTTTATGATGGTGGCCTGGTTCTCCAAGATCTTTTTCAATGTGTCCTCCACTGTCGAAGGAATCTGGGGTGCCGGGATGGATGACTGTGCTGCAACAGCACTGGATATGTCAGTCAACTTTGTTGTACCTATCTGTATCTAGTTGTTGAGGCTCGCCAGTGTTTGGGAGACCCGCAACATAGATAGTGGATGAGTGGGCATGGTCACTGGCTTTAAAACCAATGTGGAAGGCATTAATGTTGAAGGACTTGAAGAAAGAGGTGGAGGCAGAACTGCTGCACTATCAGAAGGATCTGCTGAAGTAGATGGCACGTCAACTGTCCTAGCAGCTACCCCGACAGGCTCATCAGACTGGCCTACAGTATTAGAGGGTTGACCATTCTTCTTTGGGTTTCCACCATCCATCAAATAATACCATGAGAAAGGCTTCTTCGCCCTCACCTTGGTGTCAAAATCCCTTGGTTCCACCCCCGCATCTGTAAGGTACTCAGTGATAGTGTTGGGATACGGGTATGAGGTGTCACCTTGCCTGGGAACCAAGGACATGTTGACCGACATCACGGCACCCACATTGATTGGGTTCCTGGCCATGATCGAGGTGACTGCCATCCCTTTGCCTCAAAATTCAAGGTGTTCCGCTGGATTGGAATCCCTGCTGTGATCCATGGTGGTGGTGGTCCCGGAGCTTCCAGAAGCTCAGCTAGCCATGGGCGAGCTGCATTGCCCATAGCCAGCTTTTCCAAGTATTGCACCGACTCCACATCCTCCAACCCTAAGTATGTGTTCAGGGTGGTCTGGTCAAACCTCACTTTCAGATTTCTCACTTTCGTCACTTTGGTCCCCTTCTTTATGTGCGCCACATTGGCGTAAAATTCACGCACCAAGTACTCTTTAGCATCTACCACATCTTGAGTGAACAATGTCCACCCCTTCCTCTCTCTGAACTGCCTCAGCATTGCTGGGTTGTATTTCTCAAGGTCTTTCAACAAGAATTGACGCTCAAGAGTGAGCGATCTCGACGGCCACCACTCTCGGAACCTATTGAATGCAGTTAGACTGACGAACATGTCTTCCCAGATTTCTTTCTTCTTCGACCTCTCAAAGCCGGCAACTCTGGTATCGCCCCCTCGGCTATCATCTGGGATATTATCCACATCCACTGTAGTAGCTGGTGCGTTGGGGGCATGTGTAGATGAAGGTTTTGAAGCCTGATTATTTCCTTCTGACCCCTCAGAAGTACTCTCAGAAGAGGTAGGCTCATTTCTCAGTTGGTATATGTCCTGAGGCTGATGTGGTGGTGATTGCACAGCAAGCTGCTCTTGCACTGAATTTCCCTCCGATGCTTCCCTAGAAGGGGCATATGAACTTGATTCAGAGGGCTCTAGCTGTCTACCTCGGCCTGCTGTGGTTTTCTTACTGATTAAATTTTGGAAGGCGAGGGGTAAAGTGCTTTTGCCTCTGCCTATGGAAGGTTCACCCCTCCCCTTGGATGTATCACCACGACTATATGATCTAACCATATTCTGTACAAAACAACAGTAAGAGTCAGTTCTAGTTCAAGTGCAGGTAATCAGAAAATTTGCAGAACAAAATATGTTGTAGGGTGGGAAAGTGCGGTCCGCACAATTACAAGTGCGGCCGCAGGTCTGGTTCTGCAGACCACACAATTTGAAAGTGAGGCCGCAGAAATGAAACCGCGGTCCACACAATTTTGAGTGCGGTCTCACATCTGAAGTGCGAACCGCACATTTTTTAGTGCGGCCACACAATTTTGAGTGTGGCCGCACATTGAAGTCCTTAAAAACTGGCAACTCTCTGAAGACAGAGAATGCCCCGATCTGCGGCCGCACACATTTTTCTATGGCCGCAATTGAATTTCTGCGTCCGCACTTTTGCCTAACCAACTGCCCTAAGCATGTAATTCTGTGAACCGCACCGAATATTTATGCACAAATTGGACATGGTAGAAGCAATTAAACATGATAAACCAATTACCCAACATAATCTACATTATGACAGATGGTCTAAAAATAACTAACAAATTATGAACTAAATTAAGAAAATTGAAAAGTTCTAGAGATGATGTGAACATACCAGTGATGAAGTGGTATTAAAGGAAGGATCAAAGGTATTGAATTAAGTGTCAGCTGAGTGAATCAGTCGAGTGCACTATTTTTGCCTTTGTTTTAATTTCTCAGAGTTGTGATGTTTCAACAGTAGAGTGAAGCCTACTATTTATACTTACAAGGTTGGCCAAAAGTTCAAGAGACAAGTGCGGTCGTAGAATTCCTTCTGTGGTCCGCACTCTTTTACCTGATGTGCATTTACCCTTTGTTGATCTACGGTCTGTAGAATTCCTTGTGCGACCGTAGATTCTGGTGTGGACCGTAGATTTCCTTGTGCGGATGCACAATGGCCATTTCTCTGACAAATAAACTTTAGAGAGTGTGCAATTTTTTCATCTCAAGTTGTGCAGCCCGCACAAGAATTGTGCGGCCGCATATCCCTTTCTACTGTGGCGTTCAAAATTATGCGGTCCGCACAATATATGTGTGGTCCTCACTTTTGCCATACTTAGCCAGTTTTCCTAAGCATACTTGTAAAGCACAATCATTACTGCAACATACTTCAAAACTAGTTAGCACAAAATAAGACCTATCCAAAAAAAAGAAAAAGGAGAAAGAAACATGGGTTGCCTCTCAAGAAGCGCCTTATTTAATGTTGCGGCACGAAGCAGATTACCATCACTTCAAATGAATCACTGCCACCACGTGGCCATCATCAGCTTGTCCCAAAATAATGCTTCACCCGGTGACCATTGACTCGGAATACACATCATTTTTGTTCTTCAAGTCTAATGCACCAAAAGGTGTCACACCCACAATTTCAAAGGGACCACTCCATTTGGATTTCAACTTTCTGGGAAACATCTTCAATCGTGAGTTGAACAACAAAACAAGATCACCCACATTGAATTCCCTGTTTCGGATGTATTTGTCATGAAGGTACTTTATTCTTTCTTTGTATAAGGACGAACTTGCATATACATGGTATCGAAATTCATCTAATTCATTCAAATAGGCAACTCGCAAGGTGGCAGTTGCATCCTAATCAAGATTTAACTTCATTAAAGCCCATATGGCCTTGTGCTCAAGTTCCACCGGAAGATGACAAGCTTTGCCAAACATCAACCGGTATGGAGACATCCCGATAGGAGTTTTGAAAGCTGTTTGATAAGCCCATAGTGCATCATCATGCTTCTTTGACCAATCCGTCCGATTAGCATTCACAGTTTTAGACAAAGTACTCTTTATCTCCCGGTTGGAGACTTCCACTTGACCGCTTGCTTGAGGGTGATAGGGAGTCGTAACTTTTTGAGTGACACCATACTTGCTAAGCAAGGTGTCAAAAGCTTTGTTATAAGAATGTGACCCTCCATCGCTTATGATAGCCCGCAGAGTACTAAACCTTGTGAAAATGTTCTTCTTCAAAAATGCCACCACACTTCTTGCTTCATTGTTGGGTAGAGCAACGATCTCAACCCATTTTGACACATATTCAACAGCTACCAAGATATAGGTGTTTCTACAAGAACTCACAAAGGGATCCATGGAGTCAATACCTTACACATCGAAAATATCAATCTCCAACGCTTTTAGATTCCACTGGCCCTTTGACATTCATCACAACGCTTGACGAGATCACTTGCATCCTTGTAAAGAGTAGGCCAGCATAAACCGCAACTTAATACTTTGGCCGTTGTTTTTGCTCTACCATGGTGACCACCATATGGCAAAGAATGACAAGCCCCAAGAATTTCACATTGTTCCTCCTCCGGTACACATTTTCTAATTACTCCATCAGTACAAATTCAGAAAAGGTACGGTTCATCCCAATAATAGTCTTGACAATCCCGTTGAGCTTCTTCCTTTGGTTTGAAGAGAACTCATCCGGGATGATACCACTCACAAGAAAATTTGTTGGATCCGCGAACCATGGCACCTCTTTCATTGAAATGGCTAAGAGTTGCTCATAGGGGAAGGAGTCATTGATTTTAAGGCCATCATGCGGCTTCCCCTCCTTCTCCAAACGAGGCAAGTGGTCCGCCACTTGGTTTTCACTTCCTTTTCGGTCTTGGATGTCTATGTCAAACTCTTGCAACAAAAGCACCCGTCTCATCAATCGGGCTTTGGAATCTTTATTTCTCATAATGTAACGAAGTGTCGCATGATCCGTGTGGACAAACACTTTTGCACCCATCAAGTACGGGCGAAACTTCTCAATAGCAAACACAATGACAAGGAGCTCTTTTTTGGTCACAGTGTAATTGACTTGGGCATCATTCATTGTCTTACTAGAATAGTAGACCGGATGAAAGATCTTGTTGATACGTTGCCCCTCCAACCACCACATCACTAGCATCACACATGAGCTCAAAACAAATGCTCCAATTCATGGCGGTGATAATGGGAGTAGTTGTCAACCTGAACTTGAGCAATTCAAATGCTCTCGTGCAATCATTGTTGAAGTGAAATTTAGCATCTTTCTCCAAAAGCTTGCATAAGGGGTTCACCATTTTGGAAACATCCTTTATGAAATGCCGGTAGAACCCCGCGTGACCCAAGAAACGTCCCTCGCCCTTCACTGATGTTGGAGGTAGAAGTTTAGAAATCACCTCTATTTTCTCCTTGTCGACCTCTATTCCCTTCTTTGAAATTTTGTGGCCAAGGACAATACTCTTCTCGACCATGAAATGGCAATTCTCCCAATTCAACACCAAGTTCGTTTCTTCACACCTTGCCAAAACCTTATCCAAATTTGCCAAGAAATCATCAAAGGAATCCCTGACTACCGAAAAGTCATCCATGAAGACTTTAAGGTAGCCCTCTACCATATCCGTAAAGATCGCTATCATACACAGTTGAAACGTTTTCGGTGCATTGCATAAGACAAATAGCATCCGCTTGAAAGCGAAAGTGCCATAGGGACAAGTGAAGGTTGTTTTCTCTTGATCTTCCGGGGAAATAAGCATTTGATTGTAGCCTGAATATCCATATAGAAAGCAATAGAATGCATGGCCGGATAACCTATCAAGCATTTGGTCAAGAAAGGGTAGTGGGAAATGGTCTTTCCTTGTGACTTTATTTTGCTTCCGATAGTCCATACACAATCTCCACCCGGTCACCGTTCTTCTTGGAATCAACTCGTTCTTATCATTGGTGACCACAGTTATGCCCCCTTCTTTGGAACGCATTGCACCGGAGAAGTCCGCGAATAGTCAGAAATAGGGTAGACAACCCCGGCATCTAACCACTTTATGATCTCCTTTTTGACCACCTCTTGTATTGCTTCATTGAGTCTCATTTGATGTTTAATGGAGGGTTTGGAATCTTCCTCCAAATTAATCTTGTGCATGCAAAATGCAGGGCTTATTCCCTGAATATCTGCCAAAGTCCACCCAATACCTTTCTTCCTCTTGTGGAGCACCGCCAATGTAGAGTCAACCTGCACATTAGTCAAATAAGAGAAAAAAATAACTGGTAAAGTAGAACAAGGGCCAAGGAATTCATACGTGAGATGTGAAGGCAATGGCTTCAACTCCAAGATAGGAGGTTCTTCAATTGAAGGCTTTGTAGGAGGAGTTTTCCTATTTTTGAGATCCAAGGAAAGTTTCCGAGGTGCATAATTGTAAAACCCCATCCCTTGCAAAGAATTGAACATTCCATGAAGTCATCCATTTCATCATTATCAAAATTTAGCAAAACGACCTCCAACATGTCACCCACATTAATCGTGCCACTTGTATCATTAATAATCACATCGATCACCAAGTCCACGAACAAACACACTTCATTGCTATTCGGTTGCCTCATAGATTTGCAGACATGGAACACCGCATTTTTATCACCTACCCGGAAAGTGAGTTCACCGGCTTCTACATCAACAAGAGCCTTTCCCGTAGCAAGGAAAGGTCTACCAAGAATAATCGGCACCTCATAGTCCATTTCACAATCAAGAATCACAAAATCCGTTGGAAGAATGAACTTGTCAACATGAACCAATACATCCTCAATCACCCCCAACGGTCTCTTGATTGCACGGTCGGCCATTTGTAATCTCATAGATGTGGGTCTTGGTTGCCCAATTCCCAATGTTTTGAAAACCGAATAAGGCATCAAGTTGATACTCGCCCCAAGGTAACAAAGAGCTTTTGCAAATTCGGCACTTCTAATGGTACAAGGAATTGTGAAATCACCGGGATCTTCCAACGTTTGAGCTATCGAATGCACAATTACACCCATTTAGTGAGTGACTTTGATAGTTTCAAAATTCATCAATCTCTTCTTTGTCACCAAGTTTTTCATAAACTAAGCATATCCGGGCATTTTCTCCAAAGCTTCAACTAATGGCACATTTATAGAGAGACTTTTCATCATCTCAATGAACTTCTTGAATTGATTGTCGCCATTCTTTTTGGCAAGCCTTTGAGGGTAGGGAGGAGGTGGCTTAGGCAATGATGCCTTAGATTTTTGCACTACCGTTTCCGGTATGTCAATCACATGATCCCTAGACGGGTTCACATCCACTTGAGTCCCTTCCACCCATTCATCAATATCAATCCGCACTTCATCATTTGCTTGCACCATATTGTTCTAGATCTTCTCTTCTTCTACCACTTGATCATCATCCACAAGTTGCCTTTTGCTTGAGGTAGGTGCATTCCTACCTTTTCCATTTCTTGTAGTAACGGCCATGGCATGCCCCGTAATGTTCCCACCCTTTGGGTTCACTACCGTATCACTTGATAGTGCCCCTTTAGGACGGGAATTTAAAGCTTGAGAGATTTGACCCATTTGTGCTTCTAAGTTACGGATTGATGTGTTGTGTGAAGCAAGTTGGGCATCGGAATTGGCATTATTCTCCATCATTTGCTTGAACATGTTCTCAATACAACCCATTTCATTGTTGGAGGAACTAGGACCATGAGAAGGATAAAGAGGTGGGTTTCTCGGTTGTTGGTACATCTGGAGCCTTTGAAAACCCGACCCCCATTTTATTTGGTTATTGTGCCACCCGCCTTGGTTTTTGCCTCCCCAATTGTCTTGATTGTTGCCACTATTCCAACTGCCTTGATTGCTAGAATTCAAATTGCCTTGATTATTCGAAGGTCTCCATTGTTGTTGACTAGAGCCTTGGTAGTTGTTTCTTTGCCCTTGAAAGTTGTTCACATATTGGACCTCTTCATCTTGATCATTGTAAGAATCTCCTTGATCAAACCCACTATCATCTTGCACAAAATTATCCATTCTTTGTTGCATTTGTGGACTTCTTAGTCTTCTCTTGTTTATCATCATATTGACTCCCTTCATAGCATTGACTTGCCTCGAGTTTTGCACTTGTTGAAGTTAAGCCTTTTCTAATTGGTTCATGGTGGTTGTCAACTCGGCTATCAACGAACCCCTTCAAATATTTCTATGCATTTTGACCCGGTGCACCGGTGAATAACCCTCATTGCTCGAGCAAAGTGAGCATCACATTGGTTATTTGAAAGTTATCCGCCCTAATACGGGTTGGGACTATAGCACTTGCATACCCTTCATTCGGCAACACCCGGTGTGAGCCGCTCGTTGTGGAGGTGGGAGTGGAACAGGCACATTATCTTGAGGCGGTCGGCCTCGTCTATTGGCTTGAGGTTCAAGAGGGACCTTATCCATTGCATCATCATCAACGTCCACATCTCCCACGGCTATGTTTTCAAACTCGTTGTTTGCCATGATTGCACCTACAATACTCACACATTAGTAACAAGGAAGGAAAATAAAATATTCCAAAAACACACCTAAATATATAACTAACACCATTTTTTAGCTTCCCGACAACAAGGCCAAAAATTGATCTCGTCCAATTTTACTCCTCTATTTGAGGATATGAAAATGGTCGATGCAATATTAATACCCAACACGGAGTCAGGGTCGATTTTCCACAGGGAGCTATGAATGGGTATTAGGGATATATATTATAGTGTATGAGCTTGAATTATCTCAAATTGCACTTTCACAAACTTTGGTTGTTTCTAGGTCTAATTTTAACTAAGATTACAAACTAAGAATTTAAACCAGGAAATTATTTTTGGTTGTTTTTCAAATGATATAAAAGGCCTAGGGATATGACCTTCACCTAGGTGTTCGCTTAATGGGTTGTAAGCCTTAAAGCTTGTTTTATTGGTCGGGATGTATTATAGCCATCAACACTCAAATACTCACTCAATACCTCTTGGTCGGAGAGTGATTTTGCCTAATTTAGCTTTCTTAAGTCCAAATGGGTATTAAACAAAGCAGTTGATAATAAGCTCTAGTCGGGTTTTACTATCTCTAGATTCAACCCTTTAATTGGGTTTATCAATCTCTCGATTGACCCAATTCCTTGCTAGCCAAGTTTTTCTAGACTAAGTCTCTCTTTCTCAAGTAGAGACCCAGTCAATTAGGCATGAAATAATGTTTGCAACCATTAAATCTTCAATTAAAAGCAAGAACAAGGCTAGATAATCAACACCCAACCATAAATAAGCAATAAATCAAACACCCATCAAGTTCACACCCTAGGGTTGGGTTACAACCCTAGTAAAAATCTAGCTACTCATGCTTAAATTAGAAGATAAAGAAGAAGAAGTGATAATTAAAACCATATGAATGACTAAAATGATAAAACTAATATTAAAAAAGTTCAAAATAGCTAAAACTACTAAAAGAAGCAAAGTAAACAGCTGCTGATGTCAAAAGTTACAAAAGTTGCCTAAAAAAGTAAAACTATTCTATTTATACAATGCTAGAACTTTTGGACAAAATTTCCCTTACGGAGTTTCTGCGGCCGCACAATTCCATTTGCGGTCTGCACTTTTCTTCAGCTTGGCAGGATTGGAATTTTGCGGCCGCACAATTCTGAACCGCGGCCGCATCTCTCTCTTTCTGCGGTCCACATATTTCTGAGTGCGGCCGCACATGGCTCTTCTATGGACCGCACAAATGCAGTTGCGGCCGCACAACTGATCTTCTGCGGTCGCACAATAATTATGCGGTCCGCACATCCTTTTAGCTTGAAATGAGAACTCTGTGATCTTCTGATCTTGCTTAGCTTCTGCGGCCGCACATTTCATGTGCGGACCGCAGTTTGCACTTGTCTCTAATAAGCTTGCCTTCACAATCTGTGGCCGCAGATGATATTCTATGGTCCACACTTTGAGCTTATGTGCCTGTTTTTGTTCTTGAGTTCAGATCACTCCTTCATGAGTTGAATTTCATCTTAGTGGCTCATTTTCCAATACTCCTGCAATTAAGCATATTTTATCAGTTTTTGGGAATACAATTAAACACTTTTGGGCAAAAACAAAAGCTAAAAGGCGCTAATAAGTAGTCAAAATCCTCACTTATCAGAAGTTATGGATGATTTTTTAGTCTTTGGGTCATCTTATGATGACTGTTTGAAGAATTTAAGCAAGGTGTTGATACCCAATTTTGTCCTCATATTTTTCTAATACATATATACTTTCAAAATAGCATATTTGCATCATTATTTAGTTTATAAACCTATACAAGAATTTTCTATAATTTTTTCATAATTTTTAGAGCTTTAAATTAATTTTTCTTATATTCTAATTATAGATAAAATCCTTTAAATTATTTTTGTGATGACTTAGTTGCCTAAAATAATTGTTTTGCACCTATAATATAAGTTTCAAACATTTTATTTCATTCCATATTATTACATTAGCATTTTAAAGCTATTTATCTAATTTTGCAATAATGGCTTATATTCTACAAATAATTACGTTTATTATATTATTTATGCCAAAGTATCATTTTATATTTTTATAAAGTTGAGTTATTATTTTTAAAATAGTTTTACAGCATAAATATTATTTTTACCATTTATTAGAAGTTTTAATAATTTATTTTTAATTAATTTTCAAGGGTTTCAAGAGCTGGCCCAAAACAGGCTAATTTTCGGACCGAATTTTGGCCCAAATCATTAGACCAACACCCTAATTACCCCAAGCCCAACACCAGCGACCCAATACACTATACCCGTCCATTAACCCGACCCATCTCTTTTAAAATCCTGGTCGTTGATCTCTAAGATCAACGACCCATAATCAATCCCCCCTTTTTATTATCCTAACCCCTAACCCTAATCCACATTCCCTCTTGAACCGCCGCCTTAAAATCCTCTCCCCTCTCTCCCACCGAAACCCTAGCCACCATTTCAATCTTCTCCGAATCCATCTCAATCATGGATTCCTTCCATGATTCTCTTACCTTTTATGTATTACCTCAGTATTATTTGCAAGACTATGGTGTTACATAGTACTTGCCCCAATTTTGGCAAGTACCAACCCTCAAATTGGAATCCACCGCCTTCAACCTTTGAGATTTAGACGATATTTCATCTATATTCACTCACTATCAGGCTATATGGTCCGATTCAGTGAGACTTTCGACCATCTGTGTTTTCCTTTTGAACCAGGGTTCGAGATTTTCCTTTATTCTTTACTGATTTTCGATTGATACTATTCCCTTTCTCGTGTTTGACCGATATTTTCCTTATTTCTGTTTAACTCACCGTATTTCCCTATTTTTACTTTTATTTGCCCTAAGACTGACTTTAATTGATTTTCGTATGATATTTTCCTTATTCTTTGTTCAATCTATTGTATTCCCTTATTTTAAGTGTTATTTGCATGTTATTTTTCATTATTCTCTATTTAATTTACTAAACTTCCTATTCTATGTATTATTTGCCCTAAATTGATTCTAATTTATTCTGGCATATTTCCTTATTTTGTGTTTAATTTTACCAGGTTTCCTATTTTATGTGTGAAATATGATACTATATAAACCCCTCCCCTAAAACCCCTTAAAGGGGGATTTGAATCCTAATCCCTGCTACTATTTTCACTACTCTCTTGTCTCACTCACTCACTCACTGTTACACTCGAACACTCTCTAAATTATTGAACAACCTCCTCCGGTGCAAGCACTCCTCGGTGCCCATTCTCGAGGCTCTTGTGAACTCTGAAGCATCAGGGATTTGGGGTTTTTGCTATTACACTCTTTATTCTTTGATTCTGCTACTGGTTAGTGTCTAAACTCTTGCAATGTTCAATTTCCCTCCTTCTTTTGCAATATGTATTTGAACTTGCATGAGCATGATTCAACTATGATAATGTTCAATGTTTTGATGTCAGTCTGTGTTAATTAAACGCATGAGATAACCTACTTTTTATGTTATACTTCTCTATGATTTGCACTCTGTGATCTCTTGTCTTCTGAGATGGGTTCTGTACCCTATAGCATCTTAACATGTTTAGTTTTGGACTTCAATAGCAGTCCACTTCAACATGAGCTTGACTATTGTGATTGTATACTGTTAAGTTACCAATTTCTGCATATTGTGTTTAGATATTACCCTAACTCTATAGAAATCCCCCCTTTACTTGAATGAACCTTTTGGTACTGAGTTCTGTGTATATTGGAATGCTCTTTGTGTATTAGCCCTAACTCTACGGAATGTTGCCCTAAAATCTGCTCTAAACTTGTTTCATGCTATCCTGATTTTTTTGTAAAAGACAAACACTCTATTTTTTATTGACTAGGATTTTAATCCTACGCTAATACTTTTCCAGTATGCCTTAGTTCATTTGTTATTCTATTCTTTCTGTGATTATCAATGTGTGTATCCCTCTATCATGGCTAAGTATTGATTAATATGGCATTAGGTTAGACTTAACTTAATTTAGACCCTTAGGTTTCAACCAGTTCAACTTCATGCAACCTATGTATGTCTTCAAACCTGTTTCTTCTCCTAATTTCTATGATGGTTGTCTATGTGGTACTTTGGCTATGCGAACCTTGCTGAATTTACTGGGCTACTTGAGCAGTTGTGATGTATGCTCAGTCTGGTGATTTCTGTCCACTCCCCTTACTTGTTACTCTGATATTCTAAATTCCTATTCTTAGCCGGCTGAAAGCCAAGGCTACCTAGGTTCTATTGTTGGCCTCCCTAGTGTGAGCACTGTTCGGGATCCAATTGAGGCCCTTGTGAACTCTGACACACTAGGGCTTGGTCCCAGTCGAATCTTTAACCTCCAAAACTATCCCTAATACTCTACTTCCCTATCATGTATTGTGTTCTATATTGGTTGTTCCAAGTGGTGCAACACTGTGATGACCCAAAAGGTCATCTTATATTTTAGAACTCGAATCTACGCTCTTAAGCCTTAAAATCTCATTTTTATCCTCCTCGATTTGCGTGCAAAGTCCGGACAGGTTTTCGGAAAGCTTTTATGTTAAAAACTAATAAAAATAAAAATATTTGCCTTAAAAGTTGATTTTAGTTGACTTCGGTCAACATTTTTGGTAAACGGGCCCGGATCCGTGTTTTGATGGTCCCGGTAGATCCGTATCAAATTATGGGACCTGGGCGTATGCCCGAAATCGAATTTGGAGGTCCTTAGCTTGAGTTATGAATTTTTGATGAAAATTAAAAGTTTGGACATTATTTGTTTTTAAGAATTGATTGATATTTGGCATTGTTAGTATCAGGTCCGTATTTTAGTTCCGGAGCCCGGTACAGATTCATTATGATATTTAAGACATGCCTGTGAAATTTGGTGAGAAATGGAGTTGATTTGACGTGATTCAGACGTCCAGTTGAGAAATTAGAAGTTTTAAAGTGTTCTTGAGAATTTCATTTGATTTGGTGCTAAATTTAGAGTTCTGCAGATTCTAGTGTCTGTCATATCCTTCTACGTGTTCGCGAAGGTCCTCTCGCGAATGCGAAGGGTAATCTGTTGAGGCTGAGACTTTGTCTTCGCAAACGCGAAGGCCTGGTCGCAAACGCGAAGTGATGGGGGATTTACCCTTCGCGAACGCGACCGGCTCAACGCGAACCCGAAGCATGTGGGGACCTGGGGGGAGGGGGTTGGTCGTTCCTTCAGCATGAACGCGAACTATTCCTCGCGAACGCGAAGGTCAGAGGGGAGTGATCATCGCAGACGCGAGATGGGTCTCGCGAACGCGAAGGCTTGGCAGCCAGTACCCTTTGCGAATGCGACAGTGCTCTCGCGAACGCGATAAACACTATCGCCCAGCACTTAACAGAACCCAAAACGGGAGTTTTGCCAAAAAAACTCATTTTTCTCAAAAACCAAACGGTGAGGGGCGATTTTTCAAGAGTCATTCCTTCCCCAAATTGTTGGTAAGTGATTCTAAACCAACTTCTTTCAATTACCCATTACATTTCTTGAATTTTCAACCTAAAATCTAAAGTTTTCATGGTAGAATTAGGGGTTAGGGTAGATAATAGAAATTTCGAGAATTTGGAGATTTAGACCTCAATTTGAGGTCGGATTCCAAAACTAATTATATATTCAGGCTCGGGGGTGAATGGGTAAAAGGATTTTGGTCCGAACCTCGGGTTTTGACCAAGCGGGCCCGGGGTCAATTTTTTGACTTTTTGGAGGAAAATTTGGGAAATTTAATATATGCAATATATTTGATTCCTTTAGCAATATTTGATATTATTGAGTCATTTTTGAATAGATACGAGTGGTTTGGAGGTGAATTCCAAAGGAAAAGCTGTGATTGAGAATTAAGTGGCATTCGAAGCGAGGTAAGTGTTGTGTCTAACCCTGACTTGAGGGAATTAGGAACCTTAGATTATTTGCTAAGTGAAATTCATGTGAGCGGCGTATATGTGAGGTGACGAGTACCTAAGCGCCGCCAATTTACCTGTTTTTCCATGTTTCTATGTTTTTCTGATATTGTCTCATTCCTATGCCAAATTGCTATGTGTTATACTAGTGTTGGTCAAATTATCGTTCTTATCATGTTTACGGAATTTTCTGGTGATAATTGAGTTTTTATTTCAAGTTGAGATTGATATTATGAAACCAAATGTTGAAGTAAGGTTTGTACTTGTTATTATATCTCCCTGTTGTTATTTATGCATTGTATTATGGTAAGGGAGAGTGTTAATGCATGAAGGGTGATGCCGTGCCATATTGTGAGTATTAATGCACGAAGGGTGATGCCGTGCCATATTGTGAGTGTTAGTACACGAAGGGTGATGCCGTGCCATATTGTGAGTGTTAATGCACGAAGGGTGATGTCGTGCCATGATATGAGAGTAAAAGCACGAAGGGTGATGCCGTGCCGTTTCTATTAATTTTATGGTAAGATTGAGAGTAAAAGCACGAAAGGTGATGCCGTGCATTTTTCTTTACTGTATTCACTATTCCTGTTGATTCATGGTATATTGACTGCTCCGGTGATCATTCTGTTGTAGTTCTTTATCTTGTATTCCCCTCAGTATGTCTCCCCTCCCGACATTTCCTGTTTAGTTCTTCATTCCTGTTATTTGCGTATACACTGTTAAATTGTACAGGTTGATTGTAGGTGCCTTGCCTTAGCCTCGTCACTACTTCGTCGAGGTTAGGCTCGACACTTACCAGTACATAGGGTCGGTTGTACTGATGCTGCACTCTGCACTTTCTATGCAGATTTTGATACCGGCTCAGGTTGATCGAGATTTGCTATTGGTCCGCTGTCCGGAGACTCAAGGTAGATCTGTCGGCGTTCACAGACCTTGAAGTCCCCGTCTATCTTTTTATGTCTTACTATTTTCTTTCATTCAGACAGTTATATTTCTTTCAGACTATTACTTGTAGTAAATTCTAGAAGCTCGTGAATTGTGACTCCGCACTTATTATATTTCAATTTAGTTAATTATTGTTATTTACTGAATGGAAATAAGTAATTGGTTTAATGATTTTCTAACGTTGGCTTGCCTGGCAAGTGAAATGTTAGGCGTCATCACGGTTCCGTCGGTGGGAAATTTTGGGTCGTGACAGTTGGTATTAGAGCCATAGGTTACATAGGTCTCATGATTCACGAGCAAGCTTAGTAGAATCTGGAGGATCGGTACGGAGACGTCTGGGCTTATGTTCCAGAGGCTATGAAGTTTAGGAACAAGTTTCACTTCTATTCTTCTTTGTCGTGCGATTTTGCTTTCTCAACACTGATTTAACTCTTCTACTCTTATTCTCTCGCAGATGGCGAGAACACGTACCGCTTCCTCATCTGAGTAGCAGCAAGAGCCTCCAGTGATAGCTCCTACATGGGGCAGAGGTCGAGGCCGTGCCAGAGGCCGAGGCAGGGGCAGGGCTCAGCCTAGTGACCGAGCAGCAGCACCAGCAGTGGATCCTCAGATAGAGATTGACGAGGAGGTTCCAGCCCAGACTGTTCCTGTCGGACCAGCTCAGGTTCCGGAGGGGTTCATTGCTAGCCCAGTACTTCAGGACGCTTTGGTCCATTTGGTGGGCCTTATGGAGAGTGTGGACCAGACTGGCGCATTTCCCATGGCACCAGCAGTCTCTCAGGCTGGAGGAGGAGCCCAGACTCCTACCACTCCCGCTTCGGAGCATATAGCTCCCCAGTATCAGGCTCCAGCAGCTCAGCCAATCAGATTAGTTCAGCCGGTTATTGCGGCACAGGTCGGAGATGGGCCAGCTATGTCATGCTATTCTTCTGCTTCCCACCGAGAGAGAGAGGGTAAGGAGGTTTATTGATGGACTTGCTCAGCCTATCAGATTGCAGATGGCTAAGGAGGCTGGAGTGAGATTTCGTTTCAGGCGGTTGCTAATGTCGCCAGACGAGTCAAGATGGTTCTTACTCAGGGAGGTCAGGGGTCTGACAAGAGGCCTCATCATTTCGGTGAATTTAGTGGTGCCTCATCTAGAGGCAGGAGTACTTTTGGTAGAGGCCATCCTCCCAGGCCGTTTCATTCAGCGCTCCAGGCATCCCACAGTGCCTCAGGTGGTCGTGACCCTTAGATGCATTATTCCGACTAGCTAGCCTACAGTGCACCACCAGCTCCTATTAGTGCACCTCCACTCCAGAGTTATAAGGGTGGTTATTCAGGTCGACACGGTCAGTTTCAGGGTCAGCAGTCACAGCAGCCAAGGTTATGTTATAGTTGTGGTAATCCGAGGCACATTGCTAGATTTTGCCCTCGGGCAACGGGCAGCTCACAGCATTAGAGTTCTCATGCCATGGTTTTGGCACCAGTTGCTGCACCACCTACTCAACCAGCCAGAGTCAGGGGTCAGACAGCCAGAGGTAGGGGCCAGACAGTTAGAGGTGGAGGTCAGGCCGTAAGAGGTGGAGACCATCCAGCTAGAGGCCATCCCAGGGACGTAGTTTAAGGTGGTGGGGCCCAGCCCCGGTGTTATGCTTTCCCAGCCAGGCCTGAGGTTGAGTCATCTGATGCTGTTATCACATGTACTGTTTCCGTTTGCAGTAGAGATGCTCCAGTTCTATTTGATCCGGGATCTACTTACTCCTATGTGTCATCCTATTTTGCTTCCTATTTGGTTGTGCCCCGTGATTCTTTGAGTGCTCATGTGCATGTGTCCACACCAGTGGGAGATGCTATTATTGTAGATCGTGTTTATCGTTCGTGTGTGGTCACCATTGGGAGTCTTGAGACTCATGTAGATCTTCTACTTCTCGACATGGTTGATTTTGATGTCATACTAGGTACGGATTGGCTGTCACCTTATCATGCTATATTAGATTGTCACACCAAGACGGTGACCTTAGCCTTGCAGGGGTTGCCTTGATTAGAGTGGGGAGGGAATCTTGGCCATTCTGCCAACAGGTTTATCTCTTATGTGAAGGCTCGACATATGGTCGAGAAGGGGTGTCTAACTTATTTGGCTTATATCCGCAATTCTAGTGCGGAAGTTCCTTCCATATATTCTGTGCCGGTTGTTCGTGAGTTTCCATAGGTGTTTCCTGCAGACCTGCCGGGGATACACCCGACAGGGATATTGATTTCTGCATTGATTTGGCTCCGGGCACACAGCCTATTTCCATTCTGCCATATCGCATGGCCTCGCCAGAGTTGAAAGAATTGAAGGAGCAGTTGCAAGATTTACTGGATAATGGCTTCATTAGACCTAGTGTCTTGCCTTGGGGTGAACCTGTGTTGTTTGTGAAGAAGAAAGATGGATCGATGAGGATGTGTATATATTATCGGCAGTTGAACAAAGTCACCATCAAGAACAAATATCCATTGCCGAGGATTGATGATTTATTTGATCAGTTTCAGGGTGCCAAGGTGTTTTCAAAGATTGATTTGAGATCTTCTACCATCAGTTGAGGATTAGGGCATCCGATGTTCCTCAGACAGCTTTTCGCACTCGGTATGGGCATTATGAGTTTCTAGAGATGTCATTTGGGCTGACACATGCCCCAGCAGCATTCATGGATTTGATGAATCGGGTGTTCAAACCCTACCTGGATTCCTTTGTGGTTGTGTTTATTGATGATATCTTGATCTACTCCCACAGTCGAGAGGAGCATGAGCAGCACCTTCGGATCGTTCTTCAGACTCTGAAAGACAACTAATTATATGCTAAGTTCTCAAAATGCGAGTTTGGGTTGAGTTCAGTTGCTTTCATGGGTCACGTTGTATCAACAGAAGGTATTCAGGTGGATCCTAAGAAGATTGAGGCAGTCCAGAATTGTCCTAGACCCACATCAGCTACAGAGATCCGTAGTTTCCTGGGTTTGGCGTGCTATTACCGTCGATTTGTGGAGGGATTTTCATCCATAGCAGCCCTGTTGACCAGATTGACCCTGAAGGGTGCCCCGTTCAGGTGGTCAGACGAGTGTGAAGCGAGCTTTCAGAAGCTCAAGAGAACTTTGACTACAGCACCGGTATTGGTGTTACCCACAGGTTCAGGATCTTATACAGTATATTGTGATGCATCTCGTATTGGTCTGGGTGCAGTATTGATGCAGGGTGGCGAGGTTATTGCATATGCTTCACGGCAGCTGAAGGTTCACGAGAAGAATTACCCTGTTCATGATCTAGAGCTGGCAGCCATTGTTCACGCGCTGAAGATTTGGAGGCACTATCTTTACGGCGTGCCATGTGAGGTATTCACTGATCATCGGAGCTTGCAGTATTTGTTCAAGCAGAAGGAACTCAATTTGAGGCAGAGGAGGTGGCTGGAGCTATTGAAAGACTATGATATCACCATATTGTATCATCCCGGGAAGGCCAATGTGGTGGCCGATGCTTTGAGTAGAAAGTCAGTCAGTATAGGTAGCCTTGCATATATTCCAGTTGGTGAGAGACCGCTTGCATTGGATGTTCAGGCCTTGGCCAACTAGTTCGTGAGGTTAGATGTTTCTGAGCCCAGCCATGTTCTAGCTTATACAATCGCTCGATCTTCCTTGTTTGAGAGCATCAGAGATCGGCAGGATGACGATCCGTATTTACTTGTCCTTAGAGACACAGTGCGGCACGGTGGTGCCAAGCAGGTTACTGTTGGAGATGACGGAGTTCTGAGGATGCAGGGTCATATTTGTGTGCCTAATGTGGATGGACTTCGTGAGTTTATCCTTGAGGAGTCCCACAGTTTCCGGTATTCTATTCATCCGAGCGCCGCCAAGATGTATCAGGACTTGAGGCAGCATTATTGGTGGAGGCGAATGTAGAAGGACATAGTTGCCTATGTAGCTCGATGCCTAAATTGCCAGCAGGTAAAGTGTGAGCATCAGAGACCTGGTGGTTTACTTCAGAGGTTAGATATTTCTGAGTGGAAGTGGGAGCATATCACTATGGATTTTGTTGTTGGACTCCCACAGACTCAGAGGAAGTTCAATGCAGTTTGGATCATTATGGACAGGCTGACTAAGTCAGCGCATTTCATTCCTGTGGCAGTTACCTATTCCTTGGAGCGGTTGGCAGAGATTTATATTCGTGAGATCGTCCGTCTTCACGGTGTTCACGTGTCTATCATTTCTGATTGAGGTACGCAGTTTACCTCGCACTTTTGGAGGGTAGTTCAGCGTGAGTTGGGTACACGGGTTGAGTTGAGTACATCATTTCATCCTCAGACAGACGGGCAGTCCGATCGTACTATTCAGATCTTGAAGGATATGCTTCGCGCCTGTGTTATTGACTTTGGAGGTTCTTGGGATCAGTTTTTGCCGTTAGCGGAGTTTGCCTACAATAACAGCTACCAGTCGAGCATTCAAATAGCTCCCTATGAGGCATTATATGGTAGACGGTATAGGTTGCTAGTTGGGTGGTTCGAGCCAGGGGAGGCTCGGTTATTGGGTACAGATTTAGTTCAGGAGGCCTTGGACAAGGTCAAGATTATACAGGATCGACTTCGTACAGCTCAGTCCAGGCAAAAGAGTTATGCTAACCGTAAAGTTCGTGATATTGCATTTATGGTTGGAGAAAGAATATTGCTTCGGGTATCGCCCATGAAGGGTGTTATGAGATTTGGGAAGATGGGAAAGTTGAGCCCTAGGTATATCGGGCCATTTGAGATCTTCGAGAGAGTGGGTGAGGTAGCTTATCGACTTGCGTTGCCTCCAGGGTTATCCTCAGTTCATCCGGTATTCCATGTGTCTATGCTCCAGAAATATCATAGTAACCTGTCCCACGTGTTAGATTGCAGCTTTGTCCAGTTGGAAAAGGATTTGAATTACGAGGAGGAACCGGTGGCCATTCTAGACCGGCAGGTTCGTCAGTTGAGGTCAAAGAGTTACCCTTCAGTTCGAGTGCAGTGGAGAGGCCAGCCTATTGAGGCAGCTACTTAGGAGTCTGAGTCTGATATGTGGAGTAGATATCCCCACCTTTTCACCAGCCCAGGTATTTTTCTATGTCCGTTCGAGGACGAACGGTTGTTTTAGAGATGGAGAATGTGATGATCCAAGAGGTCATCTTATGTTTTAGAACTCGAATCTGCGCTCTTAAGCCTTAAAAATCTCATTTTTACCCTTCTCGATTTGCGTGCACAGTCCGGACAGGTTTCCGAAAAGCTTTTATGTTGAAAACTAATTAAAATAAGAATTTTTGCCTTAAAAGTTAATTTTAGTTGACTTCGGTCAACATTTTTAGTAAACGGGCCCGGATCCATGCTTTGACGGTCCCGGTAGGTCCGTATCGAATTATGGGACCTGGGCGTATGCCCGGAATCGAATTTGGAGGTCCCTAGCTTAAGTTATAAATTTTTGATGAAAATTAAAAGTTTGGAAATTATTTGTTTTTAAGAATTGATTGATATTTGGCATTGTGAGTATCGGGTCCGTATTATGGTCCCAGAGCACGGTACAAGTTCATTACGATATTTAAGACATGTCTGTGAAATTTGGTTTGAAACGGAGTTGATTTGTCGTGATTCGAACGTCCAGTTGAGAAATTAGAAGTTTTAAAGTGTTTGTGAGAATTTCATTTGATTTGGTGCTAAATTTAGAGTTCTAGGTGTTATTTTGGCGATTTGATCGTGCGAGCAAGTTCGTATGATGTTTTTGGACTTGTGTGCATGTTTGGTTTGGAGCCCCGAGGGCTCGGGTGAGTTTCGGATAGGCCACAGATGTTTTTGACTTGGGAAAAATCTAGTTTCTACAGATTCTGGTTTCTGTCATATCCTTCTTCGCGTTCGCAAAGGTCCTCTCACGAACGCGAAGAGTAATCTGATGAGGCTGAGACTTCTTCTTCGCGAACGCGAACGCGAAGCATGTGGGGACCTGGGGGGTTGGTCGTTCCTTCAGCGCGAACGCGAGCCATTCCTCGCGAACGCGAAGGCCAGATGGGAGTGATCATTGCGAACGCGAGCTGGGTCTCGCAAACGCGAAGGCTTGGCAGCCAGTACCCTTCGCGAACGTGACAGTGCTCTCGCGAACGCGATGAACACTGTCGCCCAGCACTTAACAGAACCCAAAACGGTATTTTTGCCAAAAAACTCATTTTTCTCAAAAACCAAACGGTGAGGGGCGAGTTTTCAAGAGTCATTCCTTCCCCAAATTGTTGGTAAGTGATTCTAAACCATCTTCTTTCAATTACCCATTACATTTCTTGAATTTTCAACCTAAAACTAGAGTTTTCATGGTAGAATTAGGGGTTAGGGTAGAAAATAGGGATTTCGGGAATTTGGGGATTTAGACCTCAATTTGAGGTCGGATTCCAAAACTAATTACATATTCGGGCTCGGGGGTTGAATGGGTAAAAGGATTTTGGTCCGAACCTCGGGTTTTGACCAAGTGGGCCCGGGGTCGATTTTTCGACTTTTTGGAGGAAATTTTGGAAAATTTAATTTACGCAATATAATTGATTCCTTTAGAAATATTTGATATTATTGAGTCATTTTTGAATAGATACGAGTGGTTTGGAGGTGAATTCCAAAGAAAAAACTGTGATTGAGAATTAAGAGGCATTCAGAGCGAGGTAAATGTTGTGTCTAAATCTGACTTGAGGGAATTAGGAACTTTAGATTGTTTGCTAAGTGAAATTCATGTGAGCGGCATATATGTGAGGTGACGAGTACCTATGTGCCGCCAATTTACCCGTTATTCCTCTGTTTTTTGGATGTTGTCTCATTCCTATGCCAAATTGCTACGTGTTATACTAGTGTTGTTCAAATTATCGCTCTCATCATGTTTACAAAATTTTCTGGTGATAATTGAGTTTTTATTTCAAGTTGAGATTAATATTATGGAACCAAATGTTGAAGTAAGGTTTGTACTTGTTATTCTATCTCCCTGTTGTTATTTATGCATTGCATTATGGTAAGGGAGAGTGTTAATACATGAAGGGTGATGTCGTGCCATATTGTGAGTATTAATGCACAAAAGGTGATGCCGTTCCATATTGTGAGTGTTAATGCACGAAGGGTGATGTTGTGCCATATTGTGAGTGTTAATGCACGAAGGGTAATGTCGTGCCATGATATGAGAGTAAAATCACGAAGGGTGATGTCGTGCCATTTCTATTAATTTTATGGTGATATTGAGAGTAAAAGCACGAAGGGTGATGCCGTGCATTTTTCTTTACTGTATTCACTATTCTTGTTGATTCATGGTATATTGACTGCTCCGGTGATCATTCTGTTGTAGTTCTTTATCTTGTATTCCCCTCAATATGTCTCCCCTCCCGACATTTCCTGCTTAGTTCTTCATTCCTGTTATTTGCGTATACACTGTTAAATTGTACAGGTTGATTGTAGGCGCCTTGCCTTAGCCTCATCACTACTTCGTCGAGGTTAGGCTCGACACTTACCAGTACACGGGGTCGGTTGTATTGATGCTGCACGCTGCACTTTCTGTTCAGATTTTGATACCGGCTCAAGTTGATCGAGATTTGCTATTGGTCCGCTGTCCGGACACTCAATAGTGCTTCTAACGAGTGCTTGACTAATCAGCGAGTAGAACTTTGGTCTTCTAACGATCGATTATTCCTCCCCAATAGTGCTTGACTCTGTGTCTATTCACTAAAAATTTCCTTTCACCATTTAAAGCACGCAACTCAATTGCACCATAAGGAGTGACTCTCACCACCTCAAACGAGCCTGACCATCTCGATTTTAACTTCCCAGGAAACAACTGGAGCCTAGAATTGAACAATAATACATGTTGGCCTGGCTCGAAGTGACGTGGCTTGATACGCTTGTCATGCCATCTTTTCGTTTTCTCTTTGTAAAGCTTAGCATTTTTATAAGAGTGCAGCCTGAACTCATCTAACTCATTCAACTGCAAGAGTCTCTTCTCACCCCGTGACTTCAAGGTCTATGTTCAAATTTTTAATGGCCCAATACGCTTTGTGTTCAAGTTAAACAGGCAAGTGACATGCCTTCCCATAAACAAGCTTATACGTCGACACCCCAATTGGCATTTTTTATGTAGTTCTATATGCCCACAAGGCAACATCTAACTTTGCAGCCCAATCCTTCCTATTCACACACACTGTCTTCTCTAAGATTTGCTTTATTTCTCTGTTAGACACCTCAGGTTGTCCACTTGTTTGAGGATGATATGCCATAATAACTCTATGGCGGACTCCATATTTAGCTAGGAGGTTATTCAACAACCGATTGCAAAAATGTGTCCCTTCATCACTAATCAAGGCACGTGGAGTCCCAAACCTCGAGAATATGTTCTTTTTCACAAACGCATCTACCACCATGGCATCATTTGTTGGCAATGCGATCGCCTCTACCCATTTTCACACGTAGTCAACTGGTAGCAAGATGTATTTGTTTCCTCTAGACAAAGGGAATGGTCCCATAAAATCTATCCCACACACATCAAACATCTCGACCTCTAGGATGTTATTCAAAGGAATCTAATGCCTATTTGTGATTGTTCCTGTTCTTTGACACTGGTCACACTTCTTAACAAATGCATGGGCATCCTTGAATAATGTTGGCCAAAAAAAATCGGATTGTAATACCTTTGCAGCTATTCTATCGCCTCCATGATGGCCCTCATAAGGTGATGCATGACAATCATACAACACTAATTCCACCTCCTTTTCTGGAATGCATATCCTCATCAACTGATCAGCACACTGCTTGTACAAGTATGGCTCGTCCTAATAGTAGAAGTTCACATCATGTAGAAACCTCTTTCTAGCTTCAAATTCAATTTCAGGAGGAAGTACTCCACTCACAAGATAGTTCATGTAGTCCGCGTACCATGGGGGAGGGTATTGGATAATAGCAAAAGTTGCTCATCAGGAAATGCCTCATTAATTTCTCCACCCTCCTCCACGTGGTCATGATTTTTCAGCCTTGATAGATAATCAACTACTTGGTTCTCTGTGACCTTTCGATCTCGCATTTCTACATCAAATTCCTGCAACAACAAAACCCAGCACATCAATCTAGCCTTAGATTCCTTTTTTGTAAATAGATACTTGATTGATGCATGATAGTTATGGACTATGACTTTCATTCCCACTAAGTATGCCTGAAATTTCTCAAAGGCCCACACAACGGCTAACAACACATTTTCAGTGGTGGTGTAATTCAGTTGTGCATCATCAAGAGTCTTACTCTCATAGTAGATGGAATAAAACACCTTGTCCTTCCTCTAGCCTAGCACTTCCCCAATAGCATGGTCACTTGCGTCACACATAAGTTCAAATGGTTAGGACCAATCCGGTGCCGAAATAATGGGGGAAGCCACCAGTTTCGTTTTGAGCTTTTCAAATTCCTTCAGGCAGGCATCATCAAAATTGAAAGTTACCTCTTTATCAAGCAACCTGCACAAAGGAGTAGCAATTTTTTAAAAATTCTTAATAAAGTGCCGATAAAACCCCGCGTGTCCCAAGAAACTCTGGACACCCTTCACAGAAATGGGTGGAGGTAATTTTTCAATCGCTTCCACCTTTGCCTTATCAACTTCAATACCGCTTCTAGACACTCTGTGACCCAACATGATGCCTTCCTGCACCATAAAATGTGATTTCCCAATTCAACACTAGATTTGTTTCTTCACAACGGGCTAACAAATTGTGTCGCCCCCATTTTTCTCGCGAAAAGCGGGCTTCGACAAGTGACAACTCCTTTTAGAATGGGAGATAGAGTGCTAAACAAGAAGAGTCGCCACCTAACAATTTTTAAGGTGCGTTAGGGCACCTATTATACAGATAACTCTGTTTGACTAGTCAACGCCACCAAAGATCGGGTAAAGGCTTAAGTTACATCAAAGAGAAGGTGTTAGACACTCTTCGAGGTCCAAAACTATGGGTCCTGGCCGAACTTAAGATTATGTGGATTACGATTAAGCTAGGTGATCAAGTAAACAAAGGGAATTCAGAAGTCAAAGAACTTTATTACAACATGATTAATACAGATCTTAGTGCGAATATAGGGATACAACTATTTAGATCTAATAACAACATATAAAGAGGAGGGAGGTGCTAAATTTTTTGGCCTAAAGGATCACCCCGTGCAACATAATAATACTTCGTAACTCCCTCAAGATGGGGTATTACTCATATTTTTCAGCGGGCACAGACTATCATCTCCTGCTACCCGGTTACTATGTTAAAGTTGTTACCTAAAAGCGTTCTAATTCAATTATAGGTCATACCCTATGCGTGCACTACTCGTCCCATACCTATGGTCCATGAGGTATTGGACCTTTACTTTGGATGGTTCTAGACCTCGCTTAGGTTGTTCAGAAATGTCAAAACTAAGCGACATACAAAACACATTGGACTTCACATATAGGCAGCCAAGGCTCAAGTTTGCCTCCACACTTAAGCAACAAATTCACGCAAGACAAATTGTATGTTGAGCAGTTCAGAATCAAGAACTTAGATCCCTATAGACATGATTTCTATATGACAAGGCGTTAAGGCATGCAAGCAGTTTCAGAAACCAAGTGTCACCCATACACAGGATGGTACAGTTGTCGCATATTGATTGTTGAAATTGCAGATTTCCAGTTATTAATCATGTAGATGTTGCATCTAAGTGATTTATGTAGTAAAGGCAGTGGAATCTATCGGGAGAAACCCAGAATTACTCATGCTTTTGATAGTGGTCTAAGTGAACAATAAACAATGTTGAGAGGGGCATCGTTAACAGTTATTAAGGCAAATTGTGGTATCATATAGGTAGGATCTTTAACGATTAGCACTTGGAACTAATTTTATCGTTATACTTAGTCCTATAGGCATGGTTTCTAGTGAACAGTGCAATACAGTAGCAAATGAAATGATCCAAATCCTATAGGCATGATTTCTAGCAATGCAAATTGAAGGAATGTTCAACGATATTTATTTCCTATGGGTATGTTTTCTAATAACATATAGCAACGAGGATAATTGAAGCATTTGAGCTCATGCTTTGCTAGTAGACAAGTAGTGTGAGTGTGTGCTTCTCCTAATAGCATGATCTCTATAGTGTACATAGAGAGTGAACGACACATATAGCAAACACATTATTAAGTCTTATAGGCATGTTATCTACCCATCGCATGTAAATATTAAAATCTACCCCATTCCCTTTTACTGACAACCCCAATTGTTTATACAAAGAATATTATTACAGGCCCAATAATGAATAAAGTAACAATATTACATAACAGTAGACAGGCCTAGAGTAGGCCCAAGTAAAATAACTAGATACCCAGCCTTACTAGTACTTCATTACTTCTGGCATAGCATACTTTAGGCCTTCAATACAGAACAATACGATCACAGATCCATAGGGGAGTTCAGACCCCTTTCAATGAGCCACAACACCAAGTGTTGGACCATTTGGAACAACCAATATAGAACACAATACATGATAGGGAAGTAGAGTATTAGGGATAGTTTTGAGATTAAGGGAGTATCTAAGGACCAAGCCCTAGTGTGTCAGAGTTCACAAGGGCCTCAATTGGACCCCGAGCAGTGCTCACACTAGGGAGGCCAACAATAGAACCTAGATAGCCTTGGCTTTCAGCCGGCTAAGAATGAGAATTCAGAATAGCATGAGTAGCAAGTAAGGAGAGTGGATAGTGATAGAGGGAAAAAAATTAAATAATACACCAAGTTGAGCATACAAGGTTCACATAGCCAAAGTACCACATAGACAACCATCACAGAAATTAGGAGAAGAAATAGGTTTGCAGACATACATAGGTTGCATGAAGTTGAACTGGTTGAAACCTAAGGGTCTAAATTAAGTTAAGTCTAACCTAATGCCATATTATTCAATACTTAGCCATGATGGAGGGATACACACATTGATAATCACAGAAAGGATAGAATAACAAATAAACCAAGGCATACTGGAAAAGTATTAGCGTAGGAGTAAAGTCCTAGTCAATAGAAAATAGAGTGTTTGTCTTTTAGAAAATCAGGATAGCATGAAACAAGTTTAGAGTAGAATTTAGGGCAGCATTCCGTAGAGTTAGGGCTAATACACAAAGAGCATTCCAATATACACAGAACTCAGTACCAAAAGGTTTATTCAAGTAAAGGGGGGATTTCCATAGAGTTAGGGTAATATCTAAACACAATATGCAGAAATTGGTAACTTAACAACATACAATCACAATAGTCAAGCTCATGTTGAAATGGACTGCTATTGAAGTCCAAAACTAATCATGTTAATATGCTACAGGGTACAGAACCCATCTCAGAAGACAAGAGATCACAAAGTGCAAATCATAGAGAAGCATAACACAAATAGCAGGTTATCTCATGTGTTTAATTAACACAGACTGACATCAAAATGTTGAACATTATCATAGTTGAATCATGCTCATGCAAGTTCAAATACATATTGCAAAAAAAGGAGGGAAATTGAACATTGCAAGAGTTTAGATACTAACCAGTAGCAGAATCAAAGAATGAAGAGTGTAATAGTAAAAACCCCAAATCCCCGATGCTTCAGAGTTCATAAAAGCTTCGAAAATGGGCTCCGAGCAGTGCTTGCACCAGAGGAGGTTGTTCAATAATTTAGAGAGTGTTCGAGTGTAACAATGAGTGAGTGAGTGAGAGAAGAGAGTAGTGAAAACAGTAGTAGGAATTAGGATTCAAATCCCTCTCTAAGGGGTTTTAGGGGAGGGGTTTATATAGTAGCATATTTCACACATAAAATAGGAAACCTGGTAAAATTAAACACAAAATAAGGAAATATGCCAGAATCAATTAGAATCAATTAAGGGCAAATAATACATAGAATAGGAAGTTCAGTATATTAAATAGAGAATAAGGAAAAATAACATGCAAATAACACTTAAAATAAGGGAATACAATAGATTGAACAGAGAATAAGGAAATATCATACGAAAATCAATTAAAGTCAGTCTTTGGGCAAATAAAAGTAAAAATAGGGAAATACGGTGGGTTAAACAGAAATAAGAAAAATATCGGCCGAACGCGAGAAAGGGAAGAGTATCAATCGAAAATCAGTAAAGAATAAAGGAAAATCTCGAACCCTAGTTCAAAAGGAAAGCACAGATGGTCGAAAGTCTCACTAAATCGGACCATATAACCTGATAGTGAGTGCATATAGATGAAATATCATCTAAATCTCAAAGGTTGAAGGCGGTGCAATCCGATTTGAGGACTTGTACTTGCCAAAATTAGGGCAAGTATTATGTAATTCCATATTCTTGCAAATAATACTAAGGTAACATATAAAAGGCAAGAATCATGGAAGGAATCCATGATTGAGATGGATTCAGAAAAGATTGAAAGGGCAAGTAGGGGTTTGGTGGGAGAGATGGGAGAGGATTTTAGGGCGGCGGTTCAATAGGTAATGGGGATTAGGGTTAGGGGTTAGGATAATAAAAAGAGGGGATTGATTGTGGGTCGTTGATCTTAGAGATCAAAGGACCAGGATTTTAAAAGAGTTGGGTCAGGTTAATGGACGGGTATAGGGTATTGGGTCACTGGTGTTGGGCTTGGGGTAATTGGGGTGTTGGGCTAATGGTTTGGGCCAAAATTCGGTCCGAAAATTAGCCTGTTTTGGACCAGCTCTTGAAACCCTTAAAAATTAATTAAAAAAAAATTATTAAAACTTCTAATAAATAGTAAAAATAATATTTATGCTGTAAAACTATTTTAAAAATAATAACTCAACCTTATAAAAATATAAAATGATACTTTGGCATAAATAATATAATAAACGCAAGTATTTGTAGAATATAGGCCATTATTGCAAAATTAGATAAAGTAGCTTAAAGAATGCTAATGTAATTATATGGAATGAAATAAAATGTTTGAAACATATATTATAGGTGCAAAACAATTATTTTAGGCAACTAAGTCATCACAAAAATAATTTAAAGGATTTTATCTATAATTAGAATATAAGAAAAATTAATTTAAAGCTCTAAAAATTATAGAACAATTATAGAAAATGCTTGTATAGGTTTATAAACTAAATAATGATGCAAATATGCTATTTTAAAAGTATATATGTATTTGAAAAATATGAGGGGAAAATTGGGTATCAACAGCTGCCCCTTTTTACCTAGGAATGATGAAAGAGTTATCGGGTAAAGAAAATGATGACCGATTTTGACCGAATTGAACGAGGGATAGTATGATTTGAAAAAATGGGGGCCGAACCCTGGTTCCTGAGTTTCCTACATATCCCCGGTATTACAAAAATCAGGCCGTGTGTAGTTCTGGATCCATCGGTGAATTGAACTGATGGAATTGTTATAAGAATGGTCGTATGTTTCGGAAAAGGGTTCTTTTGGGCAGAACTATATCAGATGAATTTACGCAAAATCATAAATGTGAATCTGAAAAGTTATGGATGTATCTAAAAATGAGTATCTGAATGGATATCAAGTAAAAGTGGGTAACTGATGGTGGTTGGTTGCGTTTGAAATAATTGCAGGATTCGAATGTTGAACGGAAACAGGAGCGAAGATTGCTCCCGTTAGGAGAACGGTCACTTACTGGATTACCTACAAAACTTAAAACATAATGCATGCAAGTATATATGGGTTAATGCGAGAATTTAAACATGATGCAAATTCCCTTTGGGCCATGAAAGTTGTCTTTGGACGGTGAGGATGATGTCCTTAGACCATGACGTCCTGGGCCATGAATCATGTGATAAGGGATTCGCAGGCCATGAAAATGGTGCCTCTGAACCATGACGCCTTTGAATAATGATGTGTAATATTGAGAAATCCTCAGGCCATGGCTTGGTGTCTTCCGGCTATGAGGATGATGCCTTCAGACTATGACGCCTTTGGACAAATGGCGATGTTTCATCCCATGAGATGCAAAGATATGATGCTCAGTCGTATGCGAAAAAACAAGACAGAACTAAGTCTTGTGTAAGATTGGGACGGTGCTTAGCCCCAAGCGGATAGAAAATAGTGCTAGGTTTTAAATAGCGTAGCATTCGGTATTATGCAAGGACAAGGCAATGCTTATCCTTAGGCGATTAAGGAGGCAATGCTTAGCCTCATGCAAGAAGAGGAGACAGCGCTTAGTCTCGATGCAAGGAAAGGCCGAGCTTAGCCTTATGCAATGAGGGAGACAATACTTAGCCTCATGCAAGAAGAGGGGACAATGCTTAGTCTCGATATAAGGGAAAGCAGAGCTTAGCCTTATGCAATTGGGGAGGCAATGCTTAGCCTCATGCAAGAAAAAGAGACAGTGCTTAGTCTCGATGCAACGACAAGGCAATGCTTATCCTTAGGCGATTAAGGAGGCAATGCTTAGCCTCATGCAAGAAGAGGAGACAACGCTTAGTCTGGATGCAAGGAAAGGCCGAGCTTAGCCTTATGCAATGAGGGAGGCAATGCTTAGCCTCATGCAAGAACAGGGGACAATACTTAGTCTCGATGTAAGGGAAAGGAGAGCTTAGCCTTATGCAATTGGGGAGGCAATGCTTAGCCTCATGCAAGAAAAGGAGACAGTGCTTAGTCTCGATGCAAGGACAAGGCAATGCTTATCCTTAGGCGATTAAGGAGGCAATGCTTAGCCTCATGCAAGAAGAGGAGACATCGCTTAGTCTCGATGCAAGGAAAGGCCGAGCTTAGCCTTATGCAATGAGGGAGGCAATGCTTAGCCTCATGCAAGAACAGGGGACAATACTTAGTCTCGATGTAAGGGAAAGGAGAGCTTAGCCTTATGCAATTGGGGAGGCAATGCTTAGCCTCATGCAAGAAAAGGAGACAGTGCTTAGTCTCGATGCAAGGACAAGGCAATGCTTATCCTTAGGCGATTAAGGAGGCAATGCTTAGCCTCATGCAAGAAGAGGAGACATCGCTTAGTCTCGATGCAAGGAAAGGCCGAGCTTAGCCTTATGCAATGAGGGAGGCAATGCTTAGCCTCATGCAAGAATAGGGGACAATGCTTAGTCTCGATGTAAGGGAAAGCAGAGCTTAGCCTTATGAAATTGGGGAGGCAATGCTTAGCCTCATGCAAGAAAAGGAGACAGTGCTTAGTCTCGATGCAAGGATAAGGCAATGCTTATCCTTAGGCGATTAAGGAGGCAATGCTTAGCCTCATGCAAGAAGAGGAGACATCGCTTAGTCTCGATGCAAGGAAAGGCCGAGCTTAGCTTTATGCAATGAGGGAGACAATGCTTAGCCTCATGCAAGAACAGGGGACAATGCTTAGTCTCGATGTAAGGGAAATCATAGCTTAGCCTTATGCAATTGGGGAGGCAATGCTTAGCCTCATGCAAGAAAAGGAGACAGTGCTTAGTCTCGATGCAAGGACAAGGCAATGCTTATCCTTAGGCGATTAAGGAGGCAATGCTTAGCCTCATGCAAGAAGAGGAGACATCGCTTAGTCTCGATGCAAGGAAAGGCCGAGCTTAGACTTATGCAATGAGGGAGGCAATGCTTAGCCTCATGCAAGAAAAGGAGACAATGCTTAGTCTTGATGCAAGGAAAGGTAGAGCTTAGCCTTATGCAATTAGGGAGGCAACGCTTAGCCTCATGCATGAAAAGGAGACAGTGCTTAGTCTCGATGTAAGGGAAGGTAGAGCTTAGCCTTATGCAATTAGGGAGGCACCGCTTAGCCTCATGCAAGAAAAGGAGACAGTGCTTAGTATCGATGGAAGGAAAGGCAGAGCTTAGCCTTATGCAATTTAGGAGGCAGGGCTTAGCCTCATGTAAAGAAAACGATGAGTGATAGTAGAGTATTTCTTAGTTGGAGGTGCTTGTGATAGATAATTTGCTATCTTGAAGGTAGTGACTCGATGTGTCTGTAGATATCATTGTCTTATTATGCCTGCATCTAAAAAAAAATTGTGAGTTTTGCGGGGGAAGGTTGGTTCACGCTTTTGTCTTCTGCTTTGTCTGTGCTCCTGTCTTGAGATCCTGTTTTGAGTTATACTGGGTAACATCTGGCGGTTCATAAAATTAAAGCTTTCGAGGAAATATATGTGCATCTAATGAATGTAGTTATTTTAAAAATATAGTAGTATGCAATATCAAGTAAGCTAGATGAACCAATGACTGTGACATATTTTAGAGGCATTGTGACTTCTTTACTTTAGAATTTTGAGGGTCCTCCTAAAAATTCTGCCCCAGTTTAAAAGCAATTTTCTGACTGTCCTGCATATAATGAAGTTGGCTGAACTTGCTTCAGAATTTTGAGGGCCCAGTTTCTGACTATGGAAAAAATAAAAATTTTATTGAGATGTGACCGAACCCACAGGGCTGCCTACGTATCCCCTCTTAAACGGGAATCAAGTCAAGCATAGTTCAGTTACATCAGATCAGGAAATATAAACAATCTAAATAAAATATCTTTTGACTGCGTCTGAATTGATAGGTTTTGGCCAAACTTCTCCATCTATTTCTGCAAGTATGAGTGTTCCTCCTGTTAGTACTCTGTGAACCATGTAAGGTCCTTGCTAATTGGGTGAAAATTTTCCTTTGGCTTCATCCTGATGCGGGAAGATCCGCTTCAGCACCAGCTGCCCCGGTGTGAATTGTCTAGGCTTGACCCTTTTGTTGAAAGCTCTAGACATTCTGTTCTGGTAAAGTTGACCGTGGCATACCACATTCATTCTTTTCCGGTCGATGAGAGTCAGTTGTTTATGGCGACTTCATATTCATTATGCATCACTGAGTTCAGCCTCTTGTATGATTCTCAAAGAAGGAATTTCTACTTCAGCGGGAATAACAACTTCAGTACCATAGACCAACAAATAGGGAGTTGCCCCGATTGATGTGCAAACTGTAGTACGATATCTAAGTAGAGCAAATGGTAACTTCTCGTGCCATTGTTTGTGATTATCTACCATCTTCCTCAATATCTTCTTGATGTTCGTGTTGGCGGCTTCCACAGCTCCATTTATTTGCGGTCTTTATGCTGTGGAGTTCCTATGCTTGATCTTGAACGTTTCACACATGGCTTTCATCAAATCGCTTTTTAAATTGGCGGCGTTGTCAGTAATGATTGACTGAATCACTATCCTCATGTTGCGTTGTCTCATTACATGTCACAGTCGTAGGTTCATCGGGATAGGTAATAATAATGCTGAAAAGAAAAATGTAAAAATAATAATAAATAGTAATGCATTTAAAAATCTTAAAAACGTCAACAAGTGCGGCTCAATGGCTCGAGCAATTATTTTAAAATAGAATACTGAAAAATATCTCAAATGCTCAAAACTATTTTTTTTAATTATACTGGAGTTCCAGTATATTATACTGGAGTTCCAGTATATTATGCTGGAGTATTTTCCGGATTTTGAATAGTGTTTTCATTTAGATTTATCTTTACATGAAAAATGGCTAAATTTAGATGACTTTTGAAACTATGGCTATTTTTGAATGACCACTTGTAAATCTGACTATTTTTGAATTTCTGCCCATTGCTTTTTCTTATTCAAACTTGGCCCACGGCCTATTATGCTTACTCCAAACACATCATCTTATCTCAAGTCATTTTAATTTTCAAAAAAATGAGAGCTACTATCGAAAAATAAAGGAAAATTTACCTACCATAATATATAGTGTTATTCCACTGTATCAATCTTTTTCTTCAACCCTCTCTCTCTTCTCCCTCAACTCTCTCTCCTTTTTCCATCTCTCTTCGCAAGGCCACCGTCCAACTCGGCCGCCGCAGGTCATTTTCTCTGACGGAGCTCTATTGGAGCCCAACCAAACAGCTGCCTCTCTCTCTCTCTCTCTCTCTCTCTCACACACAGTGAGTCCATCAATAAACCTCCTCACCCTCTCTATCTCTCTCTCTCTCTCTCTCTCTCTCTCTCTCTCTCTCTCTCTCTCTCTCTCTCTCTCTCCCTTCTCTGCTCTTTCCCTATAGATCCAGATCTGAAAATCACAAAGTCGCGATGGGTCCATTACCGACAGCGAAAACTATGGAGGAGGAAGATCAGATGCGTCACCAGATCTGGATCTAACGGAGATGCCGGAAATTCATGATTTCTTCTCCTTCTTTGTATCTCATATTTAAGTGTATTTGTCTAACAAGAGATGGTCGGAAGACGCTATCTCCGGTGAACTTTCTTGTGTCCTTTGTTATTGAGTCACATACAATGATACAAATACATCATAATCTATAAAAATACACTCAAATTTGAGTATATTTTGTATTTTTCAATGTAAATACAGTTTATTTTTTTGTATACAATAAATTGAATACAACTGAATATCACTTTATTTTTTATTTTGTTGTTTGAATACAGTAAAATTGAATACAATATAAAATAGTTAAGAATGAATATTGCTGAATATAGTGTATACAACCGAATTGAATACAGCATCATACATCCCATGACAAGTAATTAGTAGCTACAGAACGTAATTAGATAAATTATATCACGCCCGACAATAAGCCTCCAAACCATAGTTATTTCAGAAAAATCCTCAAAAATAAATTAGTATGGCATTACAATTTCTCAATCCACGTTAACCTGAGAAATAATAAAATTAATATTAATGGAAGTTTCTCCAAGCAACGGGCGTAAACACAACGTGACACCGCAACGACTAAAATTCATAATGGAAATCGTTGCGTTTAGTTCAGTACACCACTTATACATTTGAGGGGATTAGTGGTGGCAAAATGATTAAAAGAAGACACTAATCCACCCATATTATCCATTAAAAAATGGGTTGGATAATGAACTTTTTGAAAACATATCAAATATGGACAAAAATCATATTATCTATTTAGAGAATGAATAACTAATGGATAACTAATGGGTTTAATTTTTACATTTGTAAAGTCTCAAATTGGGGGTTCCTCAATTTGGAAGACTAGGAATTCTCCCAAAAGTCATCATATTCAAGAAGTCATGGATAATATGGATATCCATATTATCGCCGGTTAACCCATTTTTTATCTATATTAAATATGGGTAAGGTCAGATTTATATTATCCATTTTGACCCGTCTATATCCGGTCCGACCCGCCCATTTGCTACCCCTAGAGGGGGTGAATAGCATATTGACCTATTAAAAGTTTATTCTAAAAATTCTCATGTTATACCTAGAACCAGGGTTTCCAACTAGTTCTTGTAACTCCTGTGACAAATAAGAGTGAAAAATAAAGAAGATACAAATTTTTACGTGAAAAACCTCCTTTTTCAAGGGAGTAAAAATCACAACCCAACTCTAGGATTTTTCTCACAAACTTCATAAAAGACAATGAGCAGTTTCAGGTTACAAAACTCTTTATAACCTAAGAGACTAACCTTAGTCACTCAACAGTATGCAACTAGCTAGATGATTGCAGCTACTCTCTATAAATTAATTTATTAGTCTAGATCTGAAAATAAACTCTCTCAGAAATACTCCTTATAAAAGTGCTTCTACGATAAGCACAGTAGATTACAACTGAAAACATATATATACTAAACGATCAAGACAACTAAAACTAGACTAAATCAATTGCAGGAACTTGGTTCTTCAGTTTATCTTTCTCTTTCTCTTGCAATTTTCCAGCTTGCATGTATGTTTTTTCAAAGCTCTATGCAGGTGTGTGAACCTGCAATAAAACAAATGATACACATATATAACACACGGTTAGCAGTAGGGTTACTTAAGAGATAATCATGAAGAAGTCTTCGTACCATAGAGAGTAAAGAAAATAAAGATTTTCTTTATATTATTCTTTCCCATAAGGACTTTACTTCATTATAAACTTGGCCTTTGGTTGAATATTTGAGATCTATCAAGATTCTCCAAAAATATACGCGGGCATAATCTCATTACAATTAAAAAATAATCTCAACTAGTGCAAAAATGAATCCTACCATCTTTAGGATTTCATGTAGGACACAGTACAAGAACCAACTAGTAGAACCAGGGTCTCAAACTTACCAGACCTACTCAACCAGGTTACATGTTTGTTAATCATCAAAACTCAATTCTAACAATTACAAATAGAAATAAGATTTTTGCCCTACATAATTAGAGATAGAAAGGAATGAAAATATCTTGAGAGCAGGGGAGAGATAAAGCCAGCGAGAGAAGAAAGAAATGAACAATTTGGTAGTGTTAGAGAAAGATATCAATATTAGGACTTTGTTAAAGATATAAAGATTGGAAGAATGTTGGAGTCAATGTCACACCCCAACCTTGGGAGGTGCGACTGGCACACGACTCCCAAAGGCTCGTGCGAACCGACGTCTGTTCTTACATTCTTTTTATTCATAAAACTGGGCCATTGAGGTCTTCAAGCAATAACACCAAAATTAACATGTGAATAACTGGTTTGCAAAAGAAGTATCATCATTCCATATATCTTCATAACAGTACGCAACAAGGTTACAATCCCACTCATTTACATACAACCATACTTTAGTCTACAACCCTCTAAGAGTATCAAAAAAGAGTACATGTTTATATGACTTGGCCGGGACAGGGCCCCACCATACCCAAAACGTTTAGAACTTCTGCTTCAGTACCTATTGACTTCTGAACTGCTACTCCAAAGGAGTGGAGAGCAACAACCAATTAGTTGGAACAACACCCTACTGGGGAGCGATGTCATCAGGTCTATATGCACTTGTGGGCATGAACACACTACCCAAAAGAGAAGGAGACGAGCAATCTGGGGATTAAACAGTAGGGACTATAAACTTAAAAATCATGCAAGTCTTAAGAAGGGCTAGGCCACTCATTGGGATTATACACTGAATCAAATATAACATTATTTAACCCTAATTTGGAGCATATAGTATCATATCGTACCCTGCCTCACAAAGGACTCGGTAAGTTTCTTTCTTTTATCATATCATACACGGCCATATATGTAATGACTCGGCCGGTCATTTTGAGTATTTTAGTCCCGATTCCCTATTTATTATCTCCTCTATGTTTTATTGTGGACTTGTCGAGTGTGTTTGATTTTGGTTTCTGGTGAGTTTCGGAGTGAAATGGGACATATAGTCCCTATGTTGGAGGTTTAAGTTGATATAGTTGAACGGAGTTTGACTTTTGTGTAGACGACTTTGGAATGGAGCTTTGATGGTTCCAATATTTTGGTCTTAGAAGAGTGTTCGGATATTGATTTGTAGGTCTGTATGTCGTTTCGGTGTGAATTGGTGAAAGTTAAAAAATTGAAGGTTTGGAAGATTAGAAAGTTGACCGGGCATTGAATTTATTGATATCGGGGTCGGATTCCGATTATGAAAGTTGGAATAGGTCCTTCATGTCATTTTATGTGTGTGTGCAAAATTTGAAGTCAATCGAAATTATTTTGGTATGAATCGGCATTGGTTTCGTAATTCAAAAGTTTATAGTTTCATAGGCTTAAATTGGGGTTGCGATTCGTAGAATCGATATTGATTTATATGATATTTGGCCTCTAGTAGGTCCGTTAGATATTTGGAACTTGTTGATATATTCGGACGGGGTCACGGGGGCCCCGGATGTGTCAGATCGAATTCGAAACAAGTTTTGACTTGTGAGATTGTTGAAGCACTACTGCTTCTGGTGCAGTCGCAACTGAGCATTTTGGGCTGCATGAGAGAACCTCGAGCCACAGAAGCATGTTTTGTTATGGTCAGATGGGACTGCAAGTGTGGTCCATGTTCCGCAGAAGCGGACTCACCAATACGAGAAGTGCATCGCAAAAGCGGAGATGGCCAGGGAGGCCTTGGATCGCAGAAGCGGACAATGTCCGCAGAAGCGCTTGTGCAGAAGCGATAAGGAGTCCGCAGGTGTGAGTCTTCTGGGCTTAAGTTGGAACCGCACCTGTGATGAGTTTTTTCTGGTGCGGCATCGCAGATGCGACTAAAGGTTCGCAAAAGCGAAATCGCTTGGTAGAAAAGTGCATATTTTGAGGGTTTGATTTCATAATCTATTTTTGGACCTAGAGAGCTCGGTGTGAGGCAATATTTCAGGAGAGTTTTAAGAAGAACATTAGCTTAAGAAATCCTAACTCGGTTTGGTTAAATTACGCGAATCTATTGTTAATTTATCATATAATTAGTGATTTGAGTTGGAAATTTGAGGAAATATTATGAAACTTTCTTAGGCTAAAATTTGGGGATTTGGAATGCGATTTGAGGTTGGATTTGAGTAATTCTTATATGGTTGGATTCGTTATCGAGTGGGTATTTGGATTTTGTAATTATGGTCGTGTTCCGAGATGTGGGCCCAGGTTGACTTTTTGAGTTGACTTTTTTATTTCTTTGCAAAGATCATAATTTTTAATGTTCGAAATAGCTTCCTATAGTTTATAGTTATGGTATGAAATTATTTTGTCTAAATTTGAGCCGTTCGAAGTTGGATAATCGAGGAAAAGGCCTACTAGTGGATTGAGTAGCGTATTTTGAGGTAAGTGTCTTGCCTAACTTTGTGTGAGGGAATTACCTCTTAAGATTGGTGTTGTTTGTTATAATTGTGATGTGTGAAAGCCGTGTACGCAAGGTGACGAGTGTGTACACAATCTAAATATGGAAATTTACCGGTTTTAGCTATGTAGATTCCTTTCATGCCTTAATTGAGTTATTTTAACATGTTATATTTATCATTATTAATCTATTTTCACATGTTCTACTTGTCTTATCTCTTACTTGCTAATTACTCTACATATTTAGTTGAAGTTCTTGTTTCCTTTATCCCATATTCATTATTTAATTGTTGAACTCTTTACTTAAAGTTGTTATTCTTGGAATATCTTGTTGATGAAATTGGTATTGAGTTATAAAGGTCGTGATTCACATTGAGGCAAGGTGTTAAGTTGTGAAATACTATTCTGTTGAGTTATTCACTTCTGGTTGTTATTGTTGAGACTCTTGTGTATATTGTGGTTGAGCCATGGGTTCTTTACTGTGAAAACACTGTTATTGTTGGTTTCTTTGGCAAGTTGTGATATTGGACACTTGAGGTGTGATTTGTAATATTGATACGCATGCGGTGGTATACGGTTTTGGGGTTGAAACACATGCGGTGAGATAAGGTGGGCTTGATACACGTGGCTAGTAAGGGAACTACTAGAAGTCATGTGATGTGATAAGGTGGGCTAAAACGCGGGATGCTATTTAGGGAAAATGATTTTCAAAACTAAATGCAAGGCTCCCGCGGTGATATAAGGAAAGATTGTGAATTATTCTTGTGATTTGAGACTACAAGGAGGTACCTCAGTAGTGACTTTTGTTAGTATTTCTCTAATGTTGTACTTGTCTTTGGTTGTTTTATTTCCTTAGCATATCATTCCTCGTTTTCTACTTATTGCATTATTTGCTTTAGCTCCGTATAGCTAACCTTGATATGTTATTATTGTTTCAATTTCATTGTTATCATTACTACACTGCCATACACTTCTACAGTTTTTCTTATTTATTCCAGTAGGGCCTTGACTTGACCTTGTCACACTATACTAAGGTTAGGTTTGGCACTTACTAGGTACCGTTATGGTGTACCCATGCTACGCTTCTGCACTTCTTTTTGTGCAGATCCAGGTAGCTCCTATCAGCCCAGGTATTAGCGAGAGCTCAGCTGCGAAGACTTCAAGGTATACTTGCCGGTGTCTGCAGGCCTCGGGGTCCCCCTCTTTCTAGACTATTCTATCTTCCTTATCCTTTGATAGACATTGATGTATAGGATTATGCAGTACTATTATTTAGAGCTTGTGGCTTGTATTCGCTGAGTCTTGAGAGTTGTATATGCTGAGTTGCAGAGTTTACTTTATATAGTTGCTGAGTTTTGAGATTTTAATTATCATTTCAGTTATTTTTGCATGAATATCAGGCTTACTTAGTCTTAGGGACTAGGTGCCATCACGACATCCTACGGAGGAAAATTGGGGTTGTGACAACATAGAGAGCTCGTCATACTCGGCCACACAAGGGCTCGGTAGCATCTTACATTACAATATTCCGTACCCGGTTACATAGAGAGCTCGATCGTACCCGGCCACACAAGGGCTCGGTCGTGCCCGTCTATACAAGGGCTCGGTAGCATTTCATGTCATACCCAACTGATTAGTGGTTGTACAATAGGTATCGTACCCGACCGTCTATAGTGCGGCTCGGTAATATAACTTAGATACATACACATATAAATGAAATGCAGAATCAACTTCAAGAGATATTAAGTTTAGACTCATAACGAATCATACTTCCACTTCCCGACCACAAGACACCAACAAGGAACATTTTAAACTTTTAAAGGAATACCATCAACAAGAATGTACGAGAACAAGGATAACACGATCGGGAGGGGCTCAGAACCAACTAACTCCTTACAATACAGGGAGGCCAAATACATTGTCAGCCTCTTAAAGTTGTCCTCCTTTTTCACTTAAATACTCAATCTTAAGTCTGTTCCATTTGAACACTTTAACAGGCCTTTACTGTGTCATTTAGACACAAAATTTGTAGGCAGCAAAATACAAAAGGTGCGTGTAATTTACACACCAAAGTGACGAATAAAACGAGCACACGTGGATTTAACTTTAAACAATTATTTAAAAAAAACAGAACCCCACCCCACGCCATCGTCATCTTCCCCAACGACCCCTCCTTGTCGGAAAATTAATTTTCAGCTATTTCTTTTCCAACTATGTTTTCTTCTCCAAAAAATTGGTCTTTTTTTTTCTTCTTCTTCTTCTTCTTCTTCTTCATTCTTCCTTTCTGGGCTAAAATTACAGAGAGTTTGACTGTTAATATAAGATTCCATAACCAAATTGAATGGAGAATACTTTTGTGGTAACGAAAATCAGCGATTAATATTTAAAAAAATAGAAAAAATGAATATAAAAATAAGGACCCTATCCCACCCACCGTCATCTTCCCCAACAATCCTTCTTCGACGGAAAAATTAATTTTTCAGATATATTTATTCATCTTTTTCATCATCTTCCACACTCATTTCTTCTGCCATTTTTTAAGCCATAGATTCGATACCATTCTTCATCTTCCTCTTCCTCACACCATCCCATTCTTTCTCCTTTTATATCCAAACTCATTTTCTTTAAATATTTTCTGGTCAATACCTAACAAATTATTTCTGCCATTTCAAGTCATTTTTCTATTAATGTTTGAGCCACCTTTTTTTTAGCCATAGATTCGGCCAACTTGGAATAGGAAAATATTTTGGGTTTTTAGCAATAGATTCGGCCAACAGGTGGTGATGGTGGAATAGTTGGGTTTGGCATTTTTTCATTTCTTTCCTTCACAGATTTGGGCTTGTTTTGCATTGTATTATTTTGAGAGTAATTTGTGAATGAGAGAGACTGGAAAGTGATTAAAAAAAATTAAGAAACCAGATGCCGAAAAAATTAGTTGGTTACTCTAGATTTTCTGATGAAGAAGGGTCAGCTAAGAGGGGAAGAAACAAAAAGAAAATAAAAAGAAAAGACAAAAGAAAAATAATGAGAAAAAAGAGTGAGGAGTTTGTTTTTTGGACAATTTCACGCGCTTGAAAAATGTGAGAAACACTTGCCTTGCCATGTAATCTTTTTTTGTCTAAATGACACAGTAAAGGCCTGGTTAAAGTGTTCAAATGGAACAGGCTTAAGATTGAATGTTTAAGTGAAAAGGGAGGACAACTTGAAGGGGTTATCGATGTATTTGGCCATACAGGAATCCTTTAGAGGAAGAGAGATAAATACTTACACTAAAATGCCTTGCATACCTTGTTGAAGAACTAATTACTCTTCTATGACAATTAACTTTGCCTATAACGAATCTTCAGTACCAATACCACCAGATGATATATGTTACAACAACGATTCCAAGTTTTCTTCAAGCTAAATCCAGACAGAACCTTTTTTCTGATTCTGTTTAGTCTATTTTGAAATTTCTAAGGAGATGTGAGAGCATTTTTGGTGAATTATATTGAGTGGTACTCATAAAAAATGAAAGAGAATGAGCCGCACTGCCTTCATATATGTATACCAAGCATTGAAAACTCTGTCGGTTCTACATGCAAAATGGGTCGCCCCGCTTTGACCGTCGTGCCCAGTGAGACAGCTGGCGAAATCTGGTCGCATGCACTTGCCTTCTCTGCCCGGTAACACGTCGCCATCTGATTGGTTTGCGCTTTAAACCTCATAGATCCTCCATTTTCATATGTGGGTGTAACAGTCAACTTCTTTGTAGGTCATCCAACACAGTTTTAAGGAATTTGAGCTAGAATAAGGCCTATACATTCAAGTAAGCTACAAATACTTTTTAAATTGTAAAATGTAGCATCTTAAAATATATGTATATGATTATAAAAAGTATTAATATAACTTGATAAATTAAACAAAAATGTCAAAAATTCTTAAAAAGAAATGTCATCTAACTATAGCGTATACATAAAATGTACCACATTAAAACATATCTAGGTTTAATATAAAATAATATAATGTGATAAATTAAACATAAATGTCAATAAATCTTTAAAATGGTATGATCTAACTACACTGCACAAATCTCAACATAAAATAGTCTGCAACTATATTCTCTATTTATAGTCCAACTTCTTCGATTGCAATCAAATTATCTTTAACATTCTCTATTACCCTATAAATCTTTATAGAAAAGGAGAAGCAAAAAAATATAATGATGCCAAGTGGCTTAATCACAATTCAACACGTGTCATTTTTTAGTACACATCTCCAACAATGTTGGAGTTCAAAATCATTTTAAACTAAACAATGTTGGAATCGGCAATTTTTACATACTTATTTGGGGCTTTTGCATCTATACCCGATTTTGGGGTCACAATTGAACCTATACCCACTTTGCAAAAAAGTTTGCAAGCGTCCCCACTTTACGATCAACTTCAGACTTATCGGGCCTGAAGTTAAAAAAAATTAGTCTGAAGTAAAAAATTTCACTTCAATGCAATTAAGGCCAAATAGGTCTTAAGTGCAACCAATAGTTTTATGCACTTAAGGCTAATAAGTCTGAAGTGAAAAATTGCACTTCAGATGCACTTAAGACCAATAAGTCTGAAGTGAAAATTTGCACTTCAGATGCACTTAAGGCCAAAAAGTCTGAAGTGCAACAAACGTTTTCATTCACTTAAGGCCAATAAGTCTGAAGTGAAAATTTGCACTTCAGATGCACTTAAGGCCAAATAGGTCTGAAGTGTAACCAATGATTTCATGCACTTAAGGCCAAACAGTCTGAATTGCAACAAACGTTTTCATTCACTTAAGGCCAATAAGTCTGAAGTAAAAATTTGCACTTCAGATGCACTTAAGATCAAATAAGTCTTAAGTGTAACTAATGGTTTCATGCACTTAAGGCCAATAAGTCTGAAGTGAAAAATTACACTTCAGATGCATTTAAGGCCAAAAGGTCTGACGTGCAACAAACGTTTTGCTACACTTAGGCCAATAAGTCTTAAAGTGAAAAATTGCACTTCAGGTGCACTTAAGGTCAAAAGGTCTGAAGTGCAACAAACATTTTGCTACACTTAAAGCCAATAAGTCTGAAGTGTAAAATTGCACTTCAGATGCACTTAAGGTCAAAAGGTCTGAAGTGCAACCAACGTTTTTATACAGTTAAGGCCAAATAGGTCTGAAGTGCAAATTGCCCAGAAACAGAAAATTGTTATTTGAATTATAACAATCCAATATACAATATAATATCTAAATCTACTCCAAATGAGCTCAAATTTGAAACATAACCTCCAAATATCACCAGGAACAAACCCCAATCATCAATTTGTCAAAACACAAATAAATTTAATGAACCCATGTTGCAATTAAGAAAAAGAAGAAGAAGAAACCCTAAGCAATAGTAAAAAATAAAGCGTCATAACAGCTCGCTATTGTAAAACATCATTAACAACATTAAAATACGTTCACAACCACCATATAAAATCATTTTCACCTGAAGAAGAAGGAGGAGGAGAAGAAAACGAAGGAGGAGAAGGAGGAGGAGAAAGATGCCTGAAGTTGTTTTCAAAGTGGGTACAAGTTAAAACTTTTTAAAACAATGGGTATAGGTTAAATGGGGGCGCCCGTGTAATTTTTACTACTTATTTATGCAAAAAGGTTTTTATAAAAAAGGAAGAAAAAAAAAACAAAACAATCGGAGGTTGAAGCCCACGATTGATAGTCTTCCCAAATGTGGGCTTCCAACAAAAATCCTAAACTAACTCAAATTACTTATTTTAAATTACTTTTGTAATTCTTGTTTTCTCTGCTCAGTTACGAGTCTGCTTAATACAACATATTTACAAATATGGCTACCAGTTCATGAAACCTGACTAATTTCAAGCTAACTCGTTGCAATGGAATCTAGGGGTAGACATAAAATTCGAAAATACAAATTTCGAACCGGACCGAATTAATTCTGTATTTCGGTATAATTCGATATCAATTTTTCGATTATTCGTTATTTTCGTACGGTCCTCGGTATTGAGGTTTCGATATTTCGGTATATACCGAAATACCGAATTATTTAAGTATTTCATGTGCTTCCTAGTCCTACACTGCCCGGTGCCAGCGGCCCAACCCAAAATTTTAAGTTTGTATTTCTAATCAAAAATTTTAAGTTTGTATTTCTAGCCCAAACTTTTAACTTTGTTACCCTTAACCCAATAAGACTAAGTCCAAGTCCCTTGCTCTCTTTCCCTTGTTTCTATTTTCTAACCATAGAAATTAGGAATTAGAACTATCACTGTAATTTTGTTTCTGCATGTGTAGCATTTCAACATTTACCGGGTATTTGGTTATGAGTTTTTCTTGCAAATATAGTGCTATTTCAGTAACTTCCATAATTATTTTGGAGTAGTCCATCAATGAGGAAAGGTTTCATTATCTGCCTTTTTTTAAAAGCTGCCTTCATTCTAGAAAAATCAATAGAGAAACTATACACATGATGTGCAATTAAAGATGTATATTACTCTTGATCTGATATGTGTATGGTTTCTTGGACCGTTTTAGGTGTTCTCGGTGGTGTCACCATTGAAGGAATGTAGACATTCATTCATCTAGTCCATATATTATCATCGTTTTAGATGATGATATAAGCAATTCATAGTTAGCCTTGTCTGATACATTTTGAATGTGGGAATTCCGGGTCCTTTCAAGCCTGAAATGTCATATTTCATAGAGTTGATTTTACGGGATAAAAAGATAACATATTCAACTTTCACATAATTTTTAAGTGAATCATCTTCTCTGCTGCTTTATTTCATAAATTTTTAACAATCTTCAAATACATGAAACTATACTACTGAAACAATTATGTGTAGTACCAGTTTCGTTCTTTCTGTTTCTGAAAGTAGGATTCACAATTGTGCACCAATTTGTACTATATGCAATGAAGAAGCAACATGATATATACTAATAAGTAATCTGCCTTTCTAAGGTGATTGTAGAAAGGCCTTAATCGGGAATTATGTCACTAAGTTCTTTAAAATGAAGAAAAAAAATTTCTTGGCTCTTTAATATCTGATGCATCACTATATTCTTGAAAAATTACTGTTTATCGTAGCCGGTAGGCAGTACATGCTGCGAAAATCATATATGAGTTCTGGAACTAGACAAATTTTTCATTTGTTCATTAGCTGTAGTTTGAATATTAGCATATACATCCTCCCTTTTTCTACCATATTATTTTCTAAGCAATATTTTCTTATTAAAAATTATAGTTAATATTTTTCACACGCAACGTGGGGTACGGATACTAGTAAAAGTAAAAAGGATAAGAAGAAAAAAACTTCAAACTTTGAATATTAGTCTATTACGTTACTAACAATACCAAGAGTCACTTTTTTAATCTTGTTAGTTGCTCTTACGTCTCCTTTTCCACTCAGTTTCTTATGAATTTAAGGTATATTGAATGTGGTATTCATTTGGAATGTGAATCCGCAGAATCAAACCTCTCGAAAAAAAGTAAAATTTTAGTGCCAGCAAACCTTTGAATCTCTCGATCAACATAATCAAGCGTAACAATTCAATCTGAATGAAGTATTACGATATGAATCCCCACATTGTTTCAAGTTTTGATAGGATCAATTGATATCTGATGCCTTATATCTATGTGGACAAAACACACATTAAAGGATATATTCACTCTTACTGTTACGTAGCTACTGACGCAGTTACAATAGAAGAGGAGTAGAGAAATTTTAGAAACCAATGCGGGTGTGCAGCTTTGTGCGAAAGGAAATATCAAAATGGGATTTAAGAAACACAAGGAAAGTGATATAATCAGGACCGGAAAAAAAATTCAGACACTTTTAAGAAGGATTAAAAGTTCTAAGAGGGAATCGATCCTTGATAAATAATTCAGCACTCAACCAAGTGGCCCATTCAGTCTTTTTGGAGAATGGGTGCCGCAAGTTATATTCGATCAATTCTAGGAAATATATATATAAAATACTTAATTTGACAAAATAATCATAGGTTCACGTGCACCATTAATAAAGCATTAAATCCGCCCCTGTCGATATGAGACACGTTATAATGCAATATAGAGAAGAATATCGTTCTTGTGATATACAGAGCTATAAATGGAGGAATGCTCTATAGATGAAGAGGAAGAGGAAGAGAAATATAGTCGGAAGAAGAATTTAAAAAGCAGAAACAGAGGAGGAAGGAGATAAGTAGGAGTTGAGCCAAAAACTGAGCTAGAGGAGGAAGGATATGAAGTAGGAGTTGAGCCAAAACCTAATTCAAAAGCAGAAGTTGAGTCAACAGGAGAGAAAGAGATACAGAAAAAGAGTAAGAAAATGGAATATGGCACAAATGCATAGGGGAAAGAGCTAACAACAGAAGAAGGCCACAAGAAGCAGAAAATAGAAAATTAAGCCTAAAACAAAATTGGAATGATTGTGAAATGTAAATCTTTAATCTTTTTATATATACGCCAAACAAGAGAATTAGAGCTGAGTATTCGTACGATTTTCGCAATTCTTCTATTGCACTTTTAGTTACACCCTCCCTCAAAACAACCGGAGTTGGGCTTTCATACTATATTGGCAATTCTTCTGTTGCAATTTTGGTTACACCCTCCCTTCTTTCCTCTTCTTTCTCACCCTAACTACTTTTCTTTTCTACTCTAATTTTTTTCAATTTTGATTTTTTTTTTCTTTTTTACTGTCTTTTATACTCTTCTAATTTTGATATAATAATCTCTTTAGGTTGATGAACGATAGAAAACGAGAAAGTAAAAATGGTGCAGGAGTTAGCAAAGAACCACAAATTTTGATATGAAACTAAGCAACTCGAACTTGTATGAACGATTAAGAATAACAAACTGTGGAAAAATATAGCTCCTGCAAAATGTATCTTTTCCCTTTTCTCCTTTTGTAGCCCTTTGTTTTTCAAAGAGAAGCAGGAGCAAGAAAAATCGATGTGAAAAACTTAGCAACTCAAATCAAAGAGTAATGCACGTTGCATGGGTAAACTAGAATAACAGATTGTTCACAAATTAATGTAGCTCCCGCAATATCGATCTCCTTCCTATAATATTAGCAGTAACATAAATTTAATTCTATATCTTGTTGAACTGATCGTAAGTTTAGCCCGATGGGTTTATCCTGCCTACTTTGCGTTTTTGCAAACAAAAACTTAAGCAATTACAAATACAGAAAAGCTGTAAAAAAGGCTACACGCGCAAAATAAAGAAAAAGAATATTTTTTAAACTATAGCATGCAAGTCTAACCCTGTTGGCTAAACTTTGTATTATTTTCATCCTACTTACCTTGTTGAATTGGTCACAACTCAAAAGTTTAGCCCTAAATGCATAAACTTCCAGTCTTTGAAAATAAATTTGCTCAAATTATGATGAAAAGTTAAACAATTTACTAGATGAAATTACAAATGCGAACACACATATAACCAAAAAAATAGACACTAATATGGTCGATGTGTCTCTATCTTGATTAAAAGAGATATTTATTTTATACTTCAAAAATCTTACAAATTTGTATCAATCGTCTAAAAGAAAGTTTAATTTGATGATGCAATTTTGTTTCATCAAATGAAAGTTGGGTAAGACCTAATCAGTTTCGTTTATAATGCTTCAAGAGTTATCATGCAAAGCAACAAACTTATATTTAAAGGGCAAAATGGTCATCTCCTTTGTGTATTAAATAAAAGGATGCTATTTGTGCACAAGATTTGCATAAAACGAGGTTAGAAAATAAACATTAGGCCAAAAGAAGGACACCCTATGCAATTTCGTGAGTGATATGATCAACCAGAGCTCCGACTTCATAAATTCTAAGAAAGGTTCGGTCTACTGGATTTTTCGATTCATTTTATTTCTCTTCCAAAATTAGGAGAAATTTTAATTTTGTTGTTCCTTCTTTAACCCCCAATAAATAAACCAAAACCAATTTCATCATTTGCAATAATATTGATAACAAAAACAACATTTATCAACAGTCCAATTTCTCAACACTAAGTTTTTTTAAAAAAATGACAAGATAATTGATGACAGCTGTGGGATTTAAACCCACGCCCTTTCGGACCAGAGCCTAAATCTGGCGCCTTAGACCACTCGGCCAAACTGTCGTAGTGTTATACACTATTAGTTTTATTTTATTATCATGATCTTGTGATAAAATCTCCATAAACCATAATATACAAATGGCAATAATTAAGATTTGTTCAAAAATCGAAAACTATTCCCGCATTAAATAGTGCATTTACATCTACATAATTAAGTAATGATTCAAATTCAGACCCATTTTCGTTGGTTTTCTTTCCCTATAATCTAATTAAATCCTTAATCCTATTCATCTATCCATTTGACCAAAATTGATTTTGCTCCGTTCCGACTATCTTTTTTTCTCTTTCTTTTGGTAACACGATCCGATAATTCTGACTTCGTTTATATGGAATCGTAATTTTATATAATTGACTTAGAGATACTGAAATTTTCGCATAATATTTTGTATTTTCCACATTAGCCATAACCTTCCAATTTTACTAAAAATGAACAAAGCCAAAAAAAAAAAAAAAAAAAAATCATACTCAAGCCTTTTTTTGAGCCTCCGATCAGACATTTACAATGCCAATTTCCTAAATGCTGAAGAAAGAGCATTCACATTTCGTCCACCGACAGATTTAGCACGTTACTATGTAATTAGAGCCATGTGATAAGCTCATATTATATAAATCCTACTCTCTGAAAAATGTACTGTCAAAATCGTGCTGATTAAATTACTAACCAGTTTTAATATAGGCTCAGAGCCTCTGACTTTCACTTAATAATTCACTTGCATCACAATGTGAAATTTTGAATTCAAACTCATTCCATCAAAGAAAAGGTTTTTTCTTTTACCATTTTGTATTAGATCTCTTGAGCTGTTAGGGTTATTTGTAAGGGGCACAAGTTATCCCGAAATTGTAATAATGGAATTATAATATGAGGATTAAGTAGTGACCGAATTACTTAGTGAATATATATATAATTAATTAGTAGAATTTATTTAGTTCATTGAACTAAAAATATGATATACGGGGTATAAGTTGGTATAAACTTTTATTTAGAATTTTAACCTTGGATTGTTTAAAAGACTTTGGGGGAAGAGTCCCGAAGAAACGCATTTTTGTTATTTTAGTGTCTATCCTGGGATTAATTAATTTCGAAATTATTATCCCACTTTCAATGTGGATAGACCTAATTATGAGATTAATTAATCCCGAAATTCAAAAACTCGGTTAGGTTGCCATCTAGGTCTCGGTCGGGGGCGACTTCCAAATTATGGTCTCATTCTTCCGAAATAAAGAGTCCCTATATCCTTGTGGTTAGTGGAGAACAGCCATTAGACCAGATTTGTCTGACTACGCCCGCAGCTGACTACTTATTGAAAGACCGAACAGGAAATGAAAAGTCATACTACAACAACTGTAAATAAACATTCCCTCCCCGCTCTGACTTTGATCGACTTGCCCGCACAATTCAACCAAACGTGAAATAAAATTAGGGATCTTTACACAAATAGCTGACCATATTAACTATTTACTTTTTCTAGTCATATACACATGTAATACATAAATTATGCATATATTATACATTCACCGACTATTTTTCGCAACTATTTGGGTTAATTCTTTGTAAAAATTATCCTACATCTAATTCCGAAATTATTAACTCTTATCTCACATGGCAAATGACCCCATACAATAGTTGAGTCTGGAATCAAAATCTAGTTCTTTTGGACTCAAAGAACCAAAATGTCTGGAAAAAAAACATAGAGACCAAAATATGTATAACACCCTTTTAAAGGGCGCTATACCTTAACGGTCGTTTGCCCATTAAGGTATAGCGCCCTTTTAAAAGGCGCTATAGTTGAACTTGAAAAGAGCGGGAAGGTATAGCGCTTTTTATTAAGACGCTACCCACATAAAAACACGTCCCCTTCCCTTCCCCACCAAACCAGAAATCCCCTCCCCCTTAAAACAAAAACAAAAAACAGCGGCCCCCCCATTGTTAACGAAAAAAAAACTCGAGTGGAGCCCATCGGTCCCACAAAAAGTATGAATTCTCGATCCCACATCCTTGCTAAGGCATATTCTAGTAGTGGGTTGCTCATTTCGGCTCCAAATCATCATATCTTCAACTTTCCTAAAACCTTAAATCGAGGTATTCCGACTTAGTTTTTGTTAAAACTCGTATAAAAAATGCATATTAGTTGTTTTTAATGTGCTCTATGTTATTTTGTGATTGTTTTACGATTTAACTAATTTATTATTTTTTATCCGGACTATAGTATTAGTGTGCTAAAACAATTAGTAAAATAGAGAAATTGTTATTAGTTGTTAAAAAAATATATTAATTTGTTATTTTTTACTGTGATATATGTATTTTCGTGATTATTTTTTTATTAAATTAATTTATTGTTGTTATCCGCTTTAGATTAATTATTTGCTAAAAGACTAGTAAAATAGATAAATTGTTAGTTTAGTTCCCTGTAGTGGTATCTTGTTGCAACGACCAGGCTTGTCGTTTTGAGTAATTACTCTCTTTTCTACTATTTGAAGTCTTGAATAGCTTCATATAATATATTATGACGTGTGTGAATCATCGGTTTTGATTTTTCAGGTGTTTCGGGATTAATTCGGAAGAATGAATTTCATGTTGGAAGCTTAAATAAAAAGGGTTGACCGGAGTTTGACTTTTGTGCAAACAACTTCGGAATAGAGTTTTGATGGTTTCAATAGCTCCGTATGGTAATTTTGGACTTAGGAGTATGTCCGAAAAATTACTTGGAAGTTAATAGTTAAATTAGGCTTGAAATGGCTAAAATAAAAATTTAAGCTTGGAAGTTTGACCGGAGAGTTGACCTTTTTGATATCGGGGTCGGAATCCGATTTTGAAAATTGGAATAGGTCCATTGTGTCATTTATGACTTGTGTGCAAAATTTAAGGTCAAACGGATTTGATTTAATAGGTTTCGCATCAAATGTAGAAGTTGGATATTTCTAGTCGGTTTCGATGTCGTTTCTTCAAGATTTAAGTGGTATCACATTGAGCAAATGAGCTCCAAATTCAGTTTTGATTGAAGCATTAGATCCGTATTGAAATTACGGATCCATAGCAAAAAGAATCGTTGAATTCAGACATCGTATGAGAGAGTTATGCCTATTTCCGTGTCTTTTTCCGTCGCCGCGAGCGCCCATGGTAGCGTGGGGAGCTAACCCTGGCATTGGAAAATTTTGGGATACTGGAAAGGGCACCACAGGCAGCTCCCCATGCTACTTGTGGCTCTTGAAAACGTCAGATGCTCTATAAACGGGTTTTTTGGCCATTTTTGACATAAAAATAGTTGGTGAGCTCGGTTTTGGCGATTTTCAGAGGCAAACTTCACAAAGTGGACTGGGGTAAGTGATCTTAACTTGATTTGGTCCGTTATTCATGAATCTAACATTATTTATAGTACTTATTTCATGATTTGGGGGATTAGAATAGAAATTTTCCAAAAATTGATTTGAGGGTTTGAATGCCGATTCGGAGTCGGAATTTAGAAAATTTTGTATGTTGGACTCGTGGTTGAATGGGCGTTCATATTTTATAACTTTTGTCAGGTTCTGAGATATGGGCCCCACTACTGATTTTTGTGTTAATTTCGGATTTATTTGTGAAATTTAGCATTTTCATATGGAATTGTTTCCTACACCTCGTGTTGATTGTGTCGAATTATTTTGACTAAGATTCGAGGCGTTAGGAGGCCGAATAGCGAGAAAAAGGCTTATTGGAATAAAGAATTGCCCGGATTAAGGTAAGCAACACTTCTAAACTTGGTTCTGAGGATATGAATCCCCGAATTTGGTATGATATGAATTGTTTGGAGGTGATATACATGATAGGTGACGAACATGTTGACGTGCACCACCGAAAGTGTGTCTTGAATAAATCATGTGAAGTAGTAAAATTAAAGAATTATGTTATTATCTGAACATGTGGCACATGTTAGAGGAATTAAGTTGAGGCTATTAAAAAAGATCATGTTTAGGTTAATAAAGATCATGTTTAGGTAATGTGTTGTTATTTTAGGACCCATGGGGTCGTGATACTGTTGAATTAATTGTTCTAAAATATACATTTCACACTCATTAATAATTTTTCATTATGAGCATATTTATGGGATTGAGTAGCGCAATGCAGCAGGCCATCTGACTTTATATATGTTATTATTAAGTGGATCGGGGTTGCCCGCCTGCAGCAGGCCTTATAGGCTTTATTATTAAATGGATCGGGGCTGCCCACCTACAATAGGCTAGAATAGCTTTATACATTATTATTATTCAGGATCGGGGCTGCCCACCTGCAGCAGGCTTTATTGGCTTTATTATTAAATAGATCGGGGCTGCCAGCCTACAGCAGACCTCATTGGCTTTATTATTATACCGATCGGGATTGTCCGCCTGCAGTAGGCCATATTGGCTTTATATCACGCTTGGGCTGAAAGAGACCCTCCGAGAGTCTTCACACACCCCCAGTGAGCATGGTCGACTTATAACGCTTGGGCTGAATGAGCCCCTCCGTAGTCTGTGCACCCCCAGTGAACGTAGATGATTATATATATTCGGGATGGATTTCCCAGGGCATGGACTTGCTTTACTTACTGCTTATATATATATGTTTGCGATGGATTTTCCCAGGCATGGACTTGCCTTACTTATTTATATTGTAATGAATTTACCTGGACATGGATTTTGTCCGTATCATTTACATTTGGGGATAAATGACCCTAGGGCTGGATTGGCCTTATACAGTATTCGGTGATTGACTGTCAGTTGATGTGTATTTATATACGGGTTGGAACACTCTGGGATGGATTGGCCATAAATAGTACCGAGTGACCAGATAATTTGTGACCAGTATTTATATGAGGTCTTTCTACTGAGATATCATATTCCTCATATCATGTAGTATTGATCTATTTCAATTGTACTGAGTTTAACTGTTAAATTTAAAAGCATGCCTACATTTCGTACCATTATTTATACTGGACTGTAACTGCGGAGCTCTTCATTGCTTTCAGCCCAGAGGTTAGTCTTGTTACTTATTGAGTTAGTTGTACTCATACTACACTCTGCACCTCGTATGCAGATCCAGGTGCTCCCGGATATGGCGGCTGCTAGATTTCGAAGTTAATTCTATTGGGGACTATCAAGGTAGTTGCTTGACGTTCGCAGACTTAATTCCCTTCCTGTTTAATTTTTGTACTGTTCTATATTTTTAGACAGTAATTTTGTCAGTCAGACTTTGTATCCATATTAGATGCTCATGTACTCGGTGACACCGGATTTTGGGAATGTTATATTTGAAATTGTGAGTTTCTTCCGCTGAATTTAATTATTTTATGCTCAAACTTAAAAGATATGGTGGTTTGTTGAGATTGTTGGCTTGCCTAGTATTGAGATAGGTGTCATCACGACAGGTGAGATTTTGTGTTGTGACAAGTTGGTATCAGAGCTCTAGGTAACATAGGTCTCACGAGTTATGAGCAGGTTTAGTAGAGTCTTGCGGATCGGTACAGAAACGTCTGTACTTATCTTCGAGAGGTTGTCGAACCCTTAGGAAATTTTTACTTTCTTGTATTCTATCGTGCAAAATTGATTCATCTTGACACATAACTCTTTGAATACCTTCCACGCATTTTGTATGTGCATATGAGCGCTCGGTATTAGCTGTGCATCGCCGGCTTGTGATTCTATGAACGAGGTTCAAGATGTGTATTCTGTGTTTTGCTGATGGGTCAGTCTGGAGGACTTGAGACCAGGTTTAGACCGCAGCTTAGGCTCGGTAGCTTCAGTTGTAACCTATATATTTGGGCTCATATGTCCGGTAATGTCCCTACGAGTGGAATTTGTGGCTCGATAAGCGGTAGAATGGCTTTGTGATGAGTATGATATAACTGTGGGATGTGTTAAGACGATTTGAATGTGACGAGAAGTGTTTCCTTGAAATGTAAAGGAAGGCCATTTGGTGCTTTATTTTCGTTTTGATGTGATGTACAATCTCGAGTGTGAATGTTTTGAAAGATCTTTCACGTTGTTAAATTTTGGGAAACATCAAATTCTCGTGTCTGGTTAATGAGTTTGGACTCAGATAGATTAAGTGATTTCATAGTAATAGTGGCTGCGAAAGGGTATAACAAGATGCCAATTTGAGACTAAGCAGGTGGGTTATCTCCTGTGGGGTAATCTATGTAAGTGTATTCCTTATGATATGAATAGAAAGTTTCTTTTCTGCCAGCGGGGCGTATGTGTTGAGACTTGAATTTGAATCTGGTTGAGAAAGTTGACTTGAGTATTAAGAGAATGAATGCGAGATTAGCGGATGACTGGGTATTTTATGGTTGGTGTATCTTGAGCTTGAGAAGAATTTTCGTTGAACTGACTGCGGTATTAAGGCAATAATAAAGCATGGGTATTGTGAGTTAATCTATAGCTTTGAGCCAAGTGGGGGAATCTGCTATTGACAATTCAATTCATGGTTATGTGTCAAATTTTTTTTGTTTTGGTCTGAAGTATACTTGGGAATCAAAGATGACTTGCAGAGGTGGAGTCTGAGAATGACTTGAGTAAGAAAATTTTTGGATAAGGGTCATATTGCGCTTTATGAGTATATGAAAAATCATGGGATGAGTAAATTGTTATTTATGAATGATGTAGTGCGCACGGAATATGAATTTGATAGGTGGTATTGAAGTAGAGTTACTTCTTTAAGTGTTGTTGTACTAATGGGGCACGTATCTTTTGGCCCATTTTGGCGGTGTAATATGGATTTGAATAAAGGGGGTGACTCTCGAGAAAGTTTTAACGGATTTGAGATTAATATGTAACAATTGAAAATTTTTGGCAGATTTGTTTATGACTAAAATCTGAGATTTAAGTTGGATGGTGTCGAGACTTGTGGTATTTTTGTATATCATTATGGATTTTATATTTCGGTATCAGAAAAGTGAATAAAACGGCCTTAGACTCAAATAAGGTATTTTTAGAGTGGGGGTTTCGGTTGTGGTACTTATAGGGGTAATTATGATGTGGTGAGACTCTACAGATGTTTTGGTGGCAATATTCTTGGATTTTGGTAACCTACGTGGTTTGGTCGAGTTAGAGGAATTTAGTTCTAATAGCTTGGTTATGTGTAGATGGATTTCAAAGTATTCTTGATGGTTTCTACCATGGTTTGAACCAGATATTTTCTACTGGTGTGGGAAACGTGTTGTGTATTATGATTTCCTCCTAGAAGGAAGCAAGAGGAAGGTTTCTAACTAACCGGGTATATAATTTGCTAGTGACTCAGAGTTGATAATGGGATTCTGGTGCTTGTCACATGATGGCATAATAGATGTGGTGTGTTGTGCGGGATTAGGGTTTACATGTGCAAGGTGGCAATTCAGTCTTGAAGAAAATGTAACGAATGTTGGACAGCATGGTCAGTTTCAGATATTTCGATGAATGTTATAACTGCTCGGTAATTCCTGAGAAGGGTGCGCATTTCAGAAGGCGCGTTGTGTTTTGACTTACGGATGTTTATCGGTATTGCAGTACTCACCTAGTTGATAGATTATTGATATTCAAATTATTGCTATGTGGCACGGAAGAATTATGAAAGTATTCCTCATGGGATTATCGTGCATGAAAAATGTGTTAGTCATTCGAGTGCTAGAGTTGGGATCAATTACGGTGATTCATGTGTGTGATGAATTTGGAGACTGGGAGTTCTTAGAAGTATATTGTTTCAGGGTTGCGACCTATTTGAGGTGTCTATTTTATTTAAAACTCGGTGGAGGCACTAGTTGCGTTAATTATTTGTGATGGCTATGCGCTATGAGTGCGCATATATGTGAGGTTTGAGCCCATGTGCGGGTAATAGATCAAGTATTCATACTCGGAAGAATGCTTAGGCTATTATATTCCTAGATTTGACTGTTAAGCATAAAGTTATAACGTTTTCCGTATTCGTACCTTTGTTGAGAACTATCTGGGCTATACTTGAGGTTACAAGGAAGATGATTCCCTAAATAAATGGGGCAGTTACTAATTCTGCATTAAAAACAATTGTCGATTTGAAGTGTGATAGCAGACTTTGCACATGCTTACGCTATGACGTGCTATTTATACCAATCTAGGAGCATGTGAATCTTATTTTATTTATCATATACATGTGTACTTATTTGATTGCTCCTCTATGATATGCTTGGACTAGAGGCCTGTGACCATGCCAGGCGGATTATGTTATTGGCACATGAGTTGTCCGTGCGGATCCATATACTGATATTATTGGCACGTGAGTTGTCCGTGCGGGTCCAGATATTGATATTATAGCACGTGAGTTGTCCGTGCGAGTGATGTTAATAAGAGCTCTAGAAGAGTTGGTTACTGTTATTAAATTCGTGTGTATTCGTTTATACTATATATAATGAGCTTATAGCATTGCAGTTGTGGTGGTGCTTGTTGAACTTGCAATACGGTTCTCTACTTTGAGACATCTTCCATTTTAGGTACAAGGTTGTGCAGTTGTGGCTTGAGTTGTATAGGTGTGGCATGTCAGTAGGATAGTTATGTTTAATAATATATGGTCATTGGACCTAGAATGGATACTATCAGGTTTGATTCCGGTATATTGGGAGGATAATATTGAAAGTCGGCTTAGGAGAGGATTGTGGTTCTGGTTGGGGCGAGAGAGCTCCATGGCTAGTTGATCTGATGACTGGTTATGAGTTTTTGATTGTTATTTCATCATTGGCAGTATACGAAGATTTTGGAATGAGGTTCTGTTGAATGAAGGGTTTTATACTAGTACTTGGTTGGTTTTGAGTAGTTACTGTGATCAGAAATGGTGTTACGAGTATGCGAGTTGTGTAGTATGTTATGCGATTGTATCTGAGATTATGGCTAAGGCGTAATACAACTTATTAAGACTCGTACAGTGTGTAGATGTGAGATTCAGGCCTCGAAACGAATGTTTGGATGTTGGAAATTGGATTCCAAGGTTAATGAGCTAAGGCTAAATTAGTGATTTTCAGTTATATGGTATTGTCACGCCTATACAATATAGAGTGACGTGGGATCACCCCCGGGTATGTGCGTAGTAAGGTGTAATAGTGATTTGATGGCTTGAAAACAACTCTTGGCACGTTCGAGGACGAACGTATGTTTAAGTGGGAGAGAATGTAACGACCCGACTTGTCGTTTTGAGTAATTACTCTCCTTTATACTATTTGAAATCTTGAATAGCTTCATATGATGTATTATAACGTGTGTGAATCGCTGATTTTGATTTTTCAGGTGTTTCGGGATTAGTTCGAAAGAATGAAATTCATGTTGGAAGCTTAGATGAAAAGGGTTGACCGGAGTTTAACTTTTGTGCAAACAACTCCGGAATAGAGTTTTGATGGTTCCAATAGCTCTGTATGGAGATTTTGGACTTAGGAGTATGTTCGAAAAATTTCTTGGAAGTCAGTAGTTAAATTAGGCTTGAAATGGCTAAAATAAAAATTTAAGTTTGGAAGTTTGACCGGAGAGTTGACCTTTTTGATATCAGGGTCGGAATCAGATTCTAAAAATTGGAATAGGTCCATTATGTCATTTATGACTTGTGTGCAAAATATGAAGTCAAACGGACTTGATTTGATAGGTTTCATCATCGAATATAGAAGTTGGATATTTTTAGTCGGTTTCGATGTCGTTTCTTCAAGATTTAAGTGGTATCACATTGAGAAAATGAGCTAAAAATTTAGTTTTGATTGAAGCATTAGATCCATATTGAAATTACGGATCCATAGCAAAAATAATCGTTGAATTCAGACATCGTATGAGAGAGTTATGCCTATTTCCGTGTCGGGAACGATTTTCCGTCGCCGCGAGCGCCCAGGGTAGTGTGGGGCGCTAGCCCCAGTGCTGAAAATTTTTGGGATACTGGAAATGGCGCCACAGGTAGAACGCTACTTATGGTGCTCGAAAATGTCAGAGGCTCTATAAACAGGTTTTTTGGCCATTTTTGACATAAAAATAGTTGGGGAGCTCGGTTTGGACGATATTCAGAGGCAAACTTCACAAAGTGGACTAGGGTAAGTGATCTTAACTTGATTTGGTCCATTATTCATGAATCTAACATTATTTCCAGCACTTATTTCATGATTTGGGTGATTAGAATAGAAATTTTCCAAAAATTGATTTGAGGGTTTGAAGGCCGAATTGGAGTCGGAATTTAGAAAATTTTATATGTTGGACTCGTGGTTGAATGGCCGTTCATATTTTGTAACTTTTGTCGGGTTCCGAGACGTGGGCCCTACTGTTAATTTTTGAGTTAATTTCGGATTTATTTTTGAAATTTAGCATTGTCATATGGAATTGATTCCAACACCTCGTGTTGATAGTATCAAATTATTTTGACAAAGATTCGAGGCGTTTGGAGGCCGAATCGCGAGGAAAAGTCTTATTGGAATAAAAAATTGCTCGGATTGAGGTAAGTAACACTTCTAAACTTGGTTCTGATGGTATGAATCCCCGAATTTGGTATGATATGAATTTTTTGGAGGTGACACATACGATAGGTGACGAACATGTAGACGTGCACCACAAAAAGTGTGTCTTGAATAAATCCCGTGAAGTAGTAAAATTAAAGAATCATGTTATTATCTGAACATGTGGCACGTGTTAGAGGAATTAAGCTGAGGCTAGTAATAAAGATCATGTTTAGGCTATTTGCTGATATTTTAGGACTCATGGGGTCGTGATGCTGTTGAATTAATTGTTCTAAAATATACATTTCACACTCAGTAATAACTGTCCATTGTGAGGATATTTATGGGATTGAGCTGCGCAACGCAGCAGGCCATTTGGCTTTATATATGTTATTAGTAAGTGGATCGGGGTTGCCTGCATGCAGCGGGCCAGGATAGCTTTATACATTATTATTGTTCTAGATCGGGGCTACCCGCCTGCAATAGGCCTTATTGTCTTTATTATTAAATGGATCGGGGTTGCCCGCCTAAAGCAGGCCAGAATGGCTTTATACATTATTATTGTTCTGGCCACCTGCAGCAGGCCTTATTGGCTTTATTATTAAATGGATCGGGGCTGTCCGCCTGCAGTAGGCCTCATTGGCTTTATTATTATACCGATCGGGACTGTCCGCCTGCAGTAGGCCATATTGGCTTTATATCACGCTTGGGCTGAAGGAGCCCCTCCGAGAGTCTGCACACACCCCCAGTGAGCGCGGTCGACTTATAACGCTTGGGCTGAAGGAGCCCCTCCGGAGTCTGTACACCCCAAGTGAGCGTAGATGATGATATATATTCGGGATGGATTTTCCCAGGCATGGACTTCCCTTACTTATTTATATTGTAATGAATTTACCTGGACATGGATCTTGTCCGTATCATTTGCATTTGGGTATAAATGACCCCAGGGTTGGATTGGCCTTATACAGTACTGAGTGACTGACTGTCAGTCGATGTGTATTTATATATGGGTTGGAACACCCTGGGCTGGATTGGCCATAAACAGTACCGAGTGACTGGATAATTTGTGACCAGTATTTACATGAGGTCTTTCTACTGAGATTTCATATTCCTCATATCATGTAGTATTGATCTTTTCAATTGTACAGAGTTTAACTGTTAAATTTGAGAGCATGCCTACATTTCGTACCGTTTTTTATACTGGACTGTAACTGCGGAGCTCATCATTGCTTTCAGCCCAGAGATTAGTCTTGTTACTTATTGAGTTAGTTGTACTCATACTACACTATGTACCTCGTGTGAAGATCCAGGTGGTCCCGGATACGGCGGCTGCTAGATTTCGAAGTTAATTTTGTTGGGGACTATCAAGGTAGCTTCTTGACGTCCGCAGATTTGATTCCCTTCCTGTTTAATTTTTGTACTGTTCTATATTTTTAGACAGTGATTTTGTTAGTCAGACTTTATATTCATATTAGATGCTTATGTACTCAGTGACACCAGATTTTGGGAGTGTTATATTTGAAATTGTGAGTTTCTTCTGCTGAATTTAATTATTTTATTCTCAAACTTAAAAGATATGGTGGTTTATTGAGATTGTTGGCTTGCCTAGTATTGAGATAGGCGCCATCACGACAAGTGAGATTTTGGGTCGTGACACTTGTGGCATAATGTAGTGCTTGTATTTGTAATGTAGTGCCCTTTAGCGTAGTAAACTGTAGTGCCTTTAGCGTAGTATCCTTGTAGTTATTGAAATTAATCATTTAAGTATCTCTTATACCCAAAAATACATCAAAAAGCTGATAGTTCAAACACAAACTTTGTCCAATTCCAGTCAATGATCATAAGAAAATAACATGAGAAAACAACAATATTTTCCGGACTAAGTATTGTTATATGAATATTTAATAATTAAATATTGTATAGTTATAAAAATTAATTATTTAATTTTATTATAGTTAAAAATAAGTGAGTCATAAAAAAAATATAATAATAAAACTAATATATAAAATAATAAAACTAACATATAAATTAATAAAACTAACATATACAATATTAAACTAACATATAAATAATAAACTAACATTTAAAATAACATACTTATTGAGTTATAAATCGGGAAAATTTTCTCATCATGAACACAAAAATTCAGGATGCCTTGGCGCTACTGGGCCTCAAATATCGAGCCCGGAACCCATATGTGAATATTTAATAATTAAATCTTGTATAATTATAAAAATTAATTATTTAATTTTATTATAGTAGTGAGTCATAAACAAAAATATATAATAAAACTAACATATAAAATAATAAAACTAACATATAAATTAATAAAAATAACATATACAATATTAAACTAATATATAAATAATAAACTAACATTTAAAATAACAGACCTATTGAGTGATAAATCGAAAAAATTTTCTCATCATGAACACAAGAATTCAGGATACCTTGGTGCTACTGAGCCTCAAATATCGAGCCCAGAGCCCATATGTGAATGTTTAATAATTAAATTTTGTATAATTATAAAAATTAATTTAATTTTATTATAGTAAAAAATAGGTGAGTAACAAACAAACATATAAAATAATAAAACTAACATGTAAAATAATAAAACTAACATATTAAAGTAAAATAATATAATTAATATTGTTCAATTTACAGTAGCCGACATGGAGGTTCTGCCTTTGCATCCTGGACCTGCCACGCTAGAGCTATTGTTGCTACAGGGCGAGCATAGGTCGTCCTACATATGGGAGGGACAATTACTGGCCCAGATATTCTGCGCCAGGAGAGTAGACGATATGTGGGACTTTCTTAGGGCCCACTCTCTCCATCCCTGTATAGTCAGACGCCTCCACGATAAGGGTTTTTATAGGATTGTGGAGATCGGCCGGCTGCAGCTGGATTGGTCGTTGATCACGGCCCTGATAGAGCAGTGGCGACCAGAGACGCACACATTCTATTTGTCCATTGGCGAGGCCACTATCATGCTTCAGGACAGGGAGGTCCTGTATGGGCTGCCCGTTGATGGACACCCTGTTGCTTTGCCGAATTCCATCAGAGAGTATACGAGTTTGCAATACCTGGAGATGCTGCAGCGGCTCACCGGTTTCCAGCCACCGGATGAGACTTCATTGATTGGGTCCAGTCGTCTGCAGTTGACGCCCGTCCGACAACATTTGGAGGTGATGCACGCTGACATCACAAATGATACACCAGAGCTTCATATTCACCGGTACACGAGGTTGCTATTGTTGCTTATGTTTGGAGGGGTTTTGTTCCCGAACACTTCGGGGAACCTAGTTAGCTTGAGATTTCTTTATCATCTTGAGCAGCTAGATGATTTACATTATTATAGCTGGGGTATTGCTGTTCTCGATTACTTGTACAGGCAGATGTGCCGGGCGATCATGGGCACCCAGCGAGACGTTGCAGGATTTTTGCCGCTGCTGCAGGTGAAAACATAGTCGAATACTCTCTTCATTATAACATACCTAGTAAAAATATACCTTAAATTTTACGTCCATGTTGTATATTAGTTTGGGCCTAGGAGCGGTTCCTGCAGTTGCAGCCACCTCTACCACCCTTAGCTCCGGATACACCACCTCCGATTCTCCCTTTAGCTAGGAGGTGGGTTGATAGGCGAGGATATGGATGGGAGTATGAGGCTCGACATAATCTCCCCTATTGCAGGGATTTGTTGGATTTGCTAGAGGGCGCACAAGTAAATGTATACCTAAGTTTACTTGGCATGGCTTTATATGTGTTGCGTATACTCACTTTTTCTGTTTTAACTTAATAATTCATTTGAAGGCCATACAACGACGAGCTAATAGCTGGCTTGCCCGATTATTGCTCGACCGACCGAATTATGTAGAGCTCTTCCGTCTCGTTGATGTGTCTCGATAATGTCGAGCATCATGCCACCAAGCGAGTACTTCGCCAATTTGGTCGCCCACAGCTTGTACCGCCACCGCTCGCTTGGCATATGACACATTACTAGCGGGATGATCGTTCTAGGGTTGACCAGACACATTACTAGAGGGTGCGGTTGTTTGGACTGCAGGGAGCAGCCGCTTTGCACGAGTATGGCCGGCAGGTTATCGATCTGGCTTCCTGGACATTGAAGAGAGCCCGAGATGATGAGGGATTAGGACATGAGGCTGAGTATGTGGCGCTAGAGCAGTACCACCGTGGGCCACCAGTGGAGCCGGAATATGGTCGACATGGCAGGCGTGCCCAGATAGGTAGGGGTGTCCCACGAGGTAGGGGTGTCCCACGAGTGTAACGACCCGGCCGGTCGTTTCGGGAGTTATAGCCCTGTTTTCCCCATTTCTGCTTCTTTATGTGTTATTTAGCTGTATTGTGTTATACAAGGTTGGGTTGTTCGGGTCCAGAGTGGTTTCGGAGTAGAATGAGATACTTAATCTCTTATTTAGAACCTTAAGTTGGAAAAGTCAACCGGATGTTGACCTATGTGTAAACGATCTTGGATTTGAATTCTGATGGTTCTGTTAGGTGATTTTGGACTTAGGAGTATGTCCGGAATGTGATTTGGAGGTCCGTGGTAGAATTAGGCTTGAATTGGCGAAATTAAAAATTTGGCGATTTTGGTCGGTAGTGGAAAATTTGATATCGGGGTTGGAATGGAATTCCGGAAGTTGGAGTAGGTTCGTAGTGTCATTTGTAACGTGTGTGAAAAATTTGAGGTGATTCGGACGTGGTTTGGTTGGTTTCAGCAACGGATGTCAAATTTAGAAGTTTAGAAGTTATTAGGCTTGAATCCGAGGGTAATTTGGTGATTTGATGTTGTTTTGAGTGATTCAAAGGTTCGACTAAGTTTGTATGTTGATATATGACTTATTGGTATTTTTTGTTGAGGTCCTGAGGGCCTCGGGGTGATTTTGGGTGATTAACGGAACAAGTTTGGATATTGGAGGATTGCTGAAGCTGGAACTCAGCTGTCATAATCGCACCTGCAGATGTCTCATCGCAGGTGCGCAGATGCGAGGTTGGAGGAACTGGGCAGAAGGCAGATGAAATTCCCGCACCTGCGAGGCCGCAGAAGCGCACAAGAGGTCACAGGTGCGGACAATGTCGAGCTAGGCTGGGTCCGCAGGTGCGTAGGATAGGTCGAATATGCGAGTCCGCAGATGCGGATAGGTGACGCAGAAGCGGAAGTGAGGAAGTCAGGCAGTGGCCGCAGGTGCGAGGTATTTTCTGCACCTGCGTGGTCGCAGATGCGGAAATGGAGCGCAGGTGCGGAGTCTGGGCGTTTAAGTGACTTGCGCAAGTGCGGTTGTTTGGACTGCAGGTGCGGTGGCGCAGAAGCGAGACATTGTCCGCAGCTGGGAAAAGCCTGGGCAAAAACCATAAATAGAACCCTTCGCGCATTTGGTTCATTTCCACCATTTTCAAGTCGGTTTTTGGAGCTTTTGGAGTGATTTGTGAAGGGTGATTCAAGGTCTATCAGTGAGGTAAGTTGCTTGAGCCTTAATACTCATATGTATGGTGATTTTTCGTTGTTTAATCATGTAATTAGTGAAAATGAGGGGTTAGGGCTTGGAATTTTGGAGAGTTTAATTTAAGGATTTGAGGGACCAAACGATGTTGGATTTTGATAAATTTTGTATGTATGGACTCGCGAGTGGATGAGCTTCCTAGTTTTGTAATTTTTTTCAGATTTTGAGACATGAGCCCGGGGGCCGGGTTGAGCCAATTTCGGGTTTTGGGCTAATTTGATAGTTTTTCTTATGGAATTCATTCCATTAGCGTATATTGATGGTATTGTACCGATTGTGAATAGATTCAGAGCATCTGGAGATCGATTCGAGCGGCAACAGCATTGCGGGGTAGAGATTTGACCGTTTGAGGTAAGTAACGATTGTAAATCTAGTCCTGAGGGTATGAAACCCCGGATTTCATATCATTCTTCTATTTTGAGGTGACACACATGCTAGGTGACGGGCGTGTGGGCGTGCAGCATTGGGGATTTGTGACTTGGTCCATCCCGAAGCAACTGTAAAGTTGCATATTTTGTTGAAACTATATAATACTTATATGTTTTAGAAAGTGTTTTTGTAAATTGGGATGAATGCCATGTTTTGGGCCTTGTGTTAGTGCTGTTTGGACCCTTAGGGGCCTTTTTTTTTACTATCCTCTCATTGTTTTCGATTGCAAATCTATACTCAGTCATGATTATGCTTATTTACTGCATAACTCAGTTTTATTACTCTATTTTGATGCATATAAATATTGTTTTGGGTTGAACGCCCTGTTTTTACTGAAATGCCCGAGTGGCTTGAGAGGTTTATGACTGAGTGAGGCCGAGGGCCTGATTTGTGAGGATATTTATGGGATCGGGCTGCACGCCGTAGCATGTTCGATATAGGTCAGGGGCCTGAGTGATTTATTCCATGATTTGGATTGATATAGCGCTTGGGCTGAAGGAGCCCCTCCGGAGTCTGTACACACCCCCAGTGAGCGCAGGTACCTACTGAGTGCGAGTGCCGAGTGCTGAGTGACTGGAAGGCATGAGTGATTGTGAGGTATGTCGAGTGGCATGAATGATTGTGGGGTATGCCCTAGAGGCATGAGTGACTGTGAGGTATGCCCGAGAGGCATGGGTGACTGTGAGGTTTGCCCGAGGGGTTGTATATGAGTGATGTTTTTTCGAGGGGCTGTTTATGATTTCATCATTTTTGCTCAATTTTGCATTGAGTCTTTGTTTAAAAAATTGTTGAAACATATCTTTAAATGATTTTCACTGGAACCGGGTTTAAACGAGATGATTTGATTCAATCACTGATTTTTAAAGCATGCTGTACTTTACTGAATTTTTGTGATATGAACTTGATATGCTTTATTGCTCGTCACTACTGCTCAGTCTTTATTTATTGTTGTTATTTACTGAGTTGGCGTACTCACGTTACTCCCTGCACCTTGTGTGCAGATCCAGGTATAGCTGGGCATGGCAACAGTTGTTGATTATTCTGCTTGCAGATTGTTTCGGGGATAGCAAGGTAGCTGCTTGGCGATCGCAGCCCCTGCTCTTCTCCCTCTTATATTCCTTTAGTTGTATTTAGCTATTTTCCAGACTATGTTAGTCTTGATATTGTCAGACAAATGGTAGTAGATGCTCATGACTAGTGACATCCCGATATCGGGTTTTTCCTTTCCGCACTTTTGTTTGATTTGAACTTCTTTACGAAGGTTTTTTTTATTAAATAGCAATAAAAATATCGGTTTGTTTTGAAAATGAGTCGGTTTGCCTAGTTCCACGATGTGCGCCATCACGACAGGGGTTAGTTTGGGTCGTGACAATGAGGTAGGGGTGTCCCACGAGGTCGTGGGGGTCGGCAAGGAGGTGGTCCCCAGCAAGGGGCCGTTGAGTCACCTGTTGAGGATGTTAGAGTTGATCAGCCGGGTGACCACCATGAGCCAGACCATTCTCCCAGAGATATGCCATCATTCAGCCTTCAGCTTACTCCAGGGACTTCGCATGTGACCCCGTCAGCTCCATTATTGATCGCTGGCACAGCCATTATGCGACAAGAGTGGGATCAGTATTTTCCTGACCCATCGACCGTCGTTGATGATCATCCGACACGATATGTGGATAGTGGGTGCCGACTGAGTTATGGCTCATCATCGAGGGATGCTGAGAATCTTTCATAGGTGCAGGTTTGTTTGTATTACTATTATTTATATTTATTTTTATCTCATTGATTAGTCATAAATATCTAAATATTTTTTTAAAGGCTTCATCCTCGCCCGTCACGGAGGCCACCTTGTGCGATACTGACATGGCTGCGACGGATGATTATATTCAGGAGCCTGACGAGACCATAGTAAGACAATTTAAATTTATGTGACTTAACACGTACATTACTAATACATAAATCATAGACTAAAATATCTTATTATTTTGTAGGTTACAGCTGGATCAACGACCCCTTCTACCGAGCCTGCTAGCCCTACTGACGATCATGCTGCAGCGCATCCTTCGATAAAGAGACGACGGAATGAGGATGATCCTGATAGTGTAGCCGGGCGGGATGGGATGCGCCTCAGGCCAACGGCTACTTTAAAGCACACAGGATGTGGGACACATTGATTTTTATTTTATTTTATGTACATATGACATTCAGTAAATAATAGCAAGAATTTTTATTGTTTATATTATATGAGCATTATATTTTTATTTCTCCGGTTCTTCGTTATTTTAATGCTACAACACAAACACAAACATAGCAACTTATTATAATTTAAATTTAGTACAACTAATGAAAATATATGATACAGAAAATATAAAGATAAAATACTACACTCACCACATACATGTATTTGTTTAGTCACTACCGCCTATTATTCTCTACTCCAACCACTTAAATTTCTCTTCCAGCCTATTTTTTTCTTCTTCCGCCTCTTTTAGTTTCTTCTGCACTGCCGCAATTTCTCGTTGCATTTCAGAGATCGAGCGTTGGTATTCACCGTTCATATTCCAAATATACTGCAAACATGATTTGTAGTATTCCTGGTTAATGGGTTCATCATACCATTCCTAAAACATACATTGATTTCCATCATTGCGTCCAAACAATTGTTGACATATCCAGTATCTGCGCCCAATATTACCATCTGACCAACATGCCTTCAAAATCGCATGTTTGCCACAATAACACCTTGGTTGGTCATTGCGTCCAGACATTTGTTAATGCAAGAAAAATAAAAAATTTATGGAAAGTTTTGCTATTTGTTTTGGTTAAGCACAGATAATAACTAAAATGCGCTAGTTATTTATAGGCAAGATAACACACATAATGTAGTATTTCACCGCACTATGCCTCGTGTGTTAAAGATTCTCATCGGCATTGATGTCATAATCACTATTCTCTTTCTGACTCTGTGCATCTGCCAAATCCCGATTAAATATGTCGTCTTCGGGCAATTGAGTAAGGACAGGACCTTCAGGATGCTCGTTTTCACTGCACAACCAACAAAATAATGAGTTACTCAAATTGATAAATACTTTACATATAGCTATATCACTTCACTTACAAATCGTAATGTGTTGACATCCCATGATGGACATTATCCTGTTGGTGATGACTCCCGGATGGACCACCATGATCCAATACATCAGAACTAGGCATATTCTAACTAGGCGTTGGTTCATAACTTGTAAAATTCATATCTGGCCGGTACCCCCTGTGGAATATATGAGTGTTAATATAAATTCAATACAGAAGTAATAAACATCGTAATACAAAGGAAAATTGAAGTTTACCACTCGTCTTGTGGATTATGTAAACTAAGAGAGAAATTATTTCCTCGCTCCTCATTCGTCCGTGGAGATAAGTTTAGATTAGGCCAAACTCTTTCAGCCGGAACCTGTTCGGCTAAAACTGCTCCAAAATAACTACTCGATGAGTGAGGGATATCCCTGCTTTGCGCAACCTCATTATTGCGAACGTCTTCAACCTTGACGTACATTTTCAATATTTTTATCACAAGAAATTTCCGGTATTTATCCGGAATGCTCAAAAAATCTCTCAGAGTTTCATCATCCTCGATGTTAAACTCAGCATAACAAGCAACCCCTTGCGGAGTGACAGAATACGGATATCTTTCGGTTACTTTAAGGTTCACCGAACGTTTGCTCACACTCATTTTTTTTTACATAACAACGATACCAATGTATCGTACTCCATTGTAAGTGGCAACTTAACATGACACTGTGGAGATAAACTATATGTTACTGACTTATTCGCCACCACAACCGCACCCCCTCCCTCCCCCCCAATATAATGAAACCCTTATTCTTCGCACTTCAGACATTATGACAAAATGCAAAACAACTTAACGAAGAAATATTTCAGAAGACTTGAGAATATTTGTGAATGGATTTTTAGAAAATCCTTAACCTCTTTAAATAAGGTAAAAACCAATTCGGGGGTACAATTCTTTTAGGTATAGCACTTTAAATAAGGACGCTATACCCAGTTAAATTATTGTTATGTCAGTTAAGCCCAGAAGAATTATTGGTGGACCCACATAATATGTATAGCGCGGTAAGGAAAGGCGTTATATATAGCGTCTTTTAAAATGGCGCTATACCTTAACGGGCAAACGACCGTTAAGGTGTAGCGCCCTTTAAAAGGGCGTTATACATATTTTGGTCTCTATATTTTTTTCCACACATTTTAGTTCTTTGAGTCCAAAAGAACTACATTTTGGTTCCGGACTCTGCAATAGTTGGGTGACTTTCATTTGATTGTAGCATTGGTTAACGTGAGAACTGGCATGTTGGTCGTCCTCATTCCCAGCAAACTGCAGCACACTCAGCTCTTCTTTCCTAATTTATTTTGCAGATTGTAGATACCAAAGCCAAATGATTAAATTGATTTCATGCTTTATGACCCTTTAATTAATTAGCCCATATTTTTTTATTAAAAATCTATTATTTTCTTAAAAAAATAAATCTCTTTTGTAGTCTTTTAAACTTTTAAATGAGCAAGTTAATGTCACATTAGATTGAGATCTTGAGTTCGAGTCTTATTTATCTAAAAAAATATTGTACGGCATGACCTCAACGGGATTGATCTTGGCGAAATGTCCCCAACATAGTTCTTTAATATTTAAAGTTTAAAACTCTTGTTTGGTGATGGAAAGTAGAAAATTGATGATCCATTATTATGAAAATCATTTGAATGGTAATTTATGCTTAAAATTTTTAGTTCAACTATCAATTTAGTGATTTACCGTAAAAAGCTCAAATTATATTATTGGACCTTTGAAAGTGTTGTAGAAGACAAAATAAATCTTTTTGATTTGATATTATTTGACTAAATTGGTGAATGGGGATTATTTCTGTTAGTTTATGGAAGTTTTGTTTTAAATTGAGAAATTTTCACAAACCACTATTGTTTAGTGGTTATTAGCTTGCTATAACTACCATTTACTAAATTACTTCCTATAGCTATGTTTTCAGTTGTTATAGAGTGTATTCGATGTATTTAAGCTACTGTATTCATGAATACAGTAGAAAAACTCGATGAAAAACAGGGGAGTCCAGCTAAGCAGAGATTGTATTCGACTGTATTCGCGAGCTGTATTCGTGAATACAGTAACGTAAATCTGCATAAAAAAGGGTCCTTTCAGCTGCTTAAAAACGGTAAGTGAATCAATTAATGCGATAGACTCCTAATATAACTCAATTATAACACGCAGAATCTGTATTTCCAGTTATAGAAAATAATCCTAGCCGAAAAATATCCCAAAACAGAGCAATCTCTAGATATTCAATCCTTCCTTTCTTTGTTGCTATCGTTCGTGAAAGTTCTGTTTACTAAATAAAATTCAAAATTCATACAATTATATACAGAAATCGGTATAATTCGATTTTACATATGGCAAGTTTAACCGTGCTACTGCATCACTCTCGCAAGTGGAACAGTGAGAATAACTATGTCAATTATTCGATTGAGGGGATACTGATAAAGGAGTATGCGTCGTACAATGATTTGGTTGCTTCAATTTTGAAGCAACTCGCCATAGATTTGAGCTCAAAATCAATTAAAAGTGTATACAAAGTGGAAAAAAATTGCACGCCAATGGAAATACATAACGACATGGGTTACAGGGTGTATATAGAGTTGAAAAAGAGAACAGAGAATTCGAGATGTATCTTTTGTGTATAACAACAATGGACAAAGAAGTTGTAGTTGGAGGTAGTTTAATTCAAGGCGACCTAGTGCAAATACATGAAGCAAATCAAAGGTGTAAATTTGATACAAATGATACACTTTCTCTTGATTCTGTCAATTCAGGCGAACCAATTAAGGTGTTCGAACTGGAAAGGGATTTGATTATTTCAAAAACTAATCGAGAGGTTATAGCTGGACAAGTATATAAGGATAAGGCTACATTGAAAGAGGTGATGGAGGATTATGCAATAGCTGAAAGGTTTCAATTCCGGGTTGATAGGTCTAATGCTATCGGGTTTGGGTGTTCTTAATTACAACTTGTTGAACATCATGTTATATTCAATTGTATGGTTATGTATTCTGAATTTTTGTATAATGTATTCATGGCAGAATATTTTAAAAATACAGCATGTATAATATATGTATTTCATAATATATTATTTCCTTCGTTCTATATCTCTTTTATTAGTGTTTATGTAATTGAGTTTTCTGAAACAATTATTGGATATATACATATTTAACACGGTATTCACATGTATATATGTATATTTTGTAATAATGTATATATATGTAACATTGTATTCACATGTATATGAATGTATTCTGTAATCATGTATACTGATCGTATGTATTACGTAAATGTATTTGCAGCTATACATTATTATATATGTCAGAGGATTGTGAATGGAGATTTAAGGCTTCTAGCATTAACAAATCACAAATGTTCAAAGTTGGAGAGTTTAATGATAAGCATACATGTCCGTTGAAGGATAAGGTGTATGAGCAATGTCAAGCAAGCAGTAGCCTTATCGATGGTATGATTAGGTCCAAGCTTACTAATCATAAGAGGAAATACACTCCAAAGAATATAATTGATGATGTGAAATCAAATTTTGATGTAGATATTAGTTACATGTTGGCGTGGCGGGCTAAAGAAAAAGAAATAAATTTTTTGAGAGGTGAACCGGCTGATTCATACAATAAATTACCAGGGTACTTATATACAATGGATATGACATATCCTGGTTCGTACATTAGAATGGTAAAATCATCAAAAATTGAGATCATGTATGTGTATATATCTTTGTATGCTTTTATAAAAGGGTTCGATCATTGTAGACCCATTGTGGTAGTGGATGGCAGCCACCTAAAATCGGCATACATAGGGACATTCGTCTCGGCCAGCACGTTGGATGGTTTATTTTTATTTTAAAAAAAAAAAAATATATATATATATATATATATATATATATATATATATATATATAGATTATAATAAAATTTGATAAGTTTACTGCCTAATAAAGATTGAATGAAATTTTGTTAAGATGTATGCAATTGTATTTACAGGTCATATAATGCCACTAGCATATGGTGTTGTTGATTCAGAGAACGATGTTGCTTGGTCATGGTTCTTTGAGCAATTCAAGGAAGCATATGGTGAGAGGGAAAACATGTGCATCGTTTCAGATAGGAATGAGAGCATTATCAAATCTGTATCGAGAGTGTATCCAATGGTACCACATTTTGCTTGTATATGGCATCTATGGAACAACGTATATAAGAAATTCAAAAAGAGTCATTCAAAGTTGAGCAAGATATACTTCTCGATGGCAAAAGCATATACTCAGGATGAATTTGATAGTCTAATGGAGAAGGTGGAGAAGGTAGATATTCGGGTGAAAGAATACTTGGAATTAGCTGGATACAAAAAATGGGCTAGGTTGTATGCACCTGTTAACCTAGGATGGACCATGACATCAAATATTGCTGAATCAATCAATGTCGCACTTGTATCAGCAAGAGAATTGCCAATATACGACTTCCTTGAAGAAGTTAGGAAGATGTTTGGACGTTGGAATTGCAGCAATCGGAAAGAAGCTTCGCACACGTACACAAAGCTTGGAAAAAAGTACCAGGAGATGCTTACTTTGAATGAGGCAATGTCTATATATATGACTATAAGTTTTTTTTTTTTTTTGCTTTAAGTCCTTGTATCATGTATTTAGACCTGGTATAACATGTATTTATTTCTGATACAATTTTTACTATTCACATACGGCATGGTCATTGTATTATAACAGTTGTGCATGTTTTCTGTTTTATGAATTGTTTTAAAAATTGATCATTATATGTATACATTACTTGTTTATACATTTGCATTTCATTGGTTGAATTCGGTAGTTTTGTTTCTAATCAGATGCATTTCCTAAGCAGATAGACTATATGTTAATGTATATCACTGTATTCATTAGTTAAATGTGATCATCTTTAATAGTCTACCAGCCTAAATATAGACTGTATTCCACTGTATTCAATATATTTCATTGTATATCACTGTATGTCATTGTATTTTATACATACATACATATATGTTTGTATTTCATACAAATATATATTATATTTAGATTTATGAAAGTTAAATAAAAGTTTACTGCTGGATATTATTTTTTATTGTATACATCTATACTGTATTTAATACGTCTATTCTTTGAGATATATATGACTTTTTAAAAATGTTCAAAACTTATAGTTCTATATTTAAATATAGGTTGTACCATCGACTGAATACTTGCATATGGTGAACGATGAAGGAAGACATTACACTGCTTGCCTCCTAGAGAAAAAGTGCAGTTGTGGGCGGTTCCAAGTTGACGAATTATCATGCCCATACGCTTGGGCTGTCTTGAAGAGCAAGTTTCTAATGCTAGAAGATTATTGCTCAGACTATTACAAATCAAAGTCTGTTGTAATGACATACGAGGTGCCCTTGTATCCGCTTCCTGACCGAAATGAATGGAATATACCAGCACATATATCAGAGGAAGTTGTCTTACCACCTAAATGGAAAAGACCTCCTGGAAGGCCAAAGAAGAAGCGCGATAAGTTGTTCAGTGAATTGTTGCAGAAGAAAAATCAACATTCGTGTAGTATATGTAGGCAGTGAGAACATAATAAGCGTACTTCTAGAAATGCTCCACGTAAGAATTAGTTCATGTTCTGATTTGTATTACTGCAATAACGATATGTCATAGATTCCTGTGACAATTTGAATAATACATATTGATTTATTGGTGTATTGGATTATTGCGTGATGAATATTTTTAGTACAGTTAGTAAAAATATTATTTAGTAAACTGCTGAATACATACTGCATTTATTTTTTTCAATAAATATGAATACATGCAGGTGAAGTTATATCTGAAAACATATATACAATATACTGAATACATATAAATACAAACTACATTATATGTACACTACAATCTGCTAAATACATATGAATACATAATGCTTAATATATAGTAGAATATATATATATGAATACATTATGTAGATATATTTGAATATATATGAATACAAACTGTAGTACATATACAGTACAATCTGCTGAATATATATGAATACATATGAATATATACTGCATATATCTGAATATATATATACAATATGCTGAATACATATGAATACAAACTGCAGTTATATATACACTACAATCTGCTGAATACATATGAATACATAATGCTTAATATATATTGGAATACATATGAATACATAATGTAGAATATATTTCATATTTTTTAAGTCTGGTCAAAATGAAGTGAAGGCTGGAGAAATGCAAGAAGGGAACATGGACTTTGCTGGAGAACTATCAATGACTCTTGTTGATGCAAGGAAACTCTCTTATATCATCTATGGTATGAATTTGTTCATCTATCATCAGTGACATCACTCTTTCCTAATTCTGATTTTTGCTTCTTTGTAACACTAAAAACTTGTCAGTTCATTCTTCATATTCTTTTAATAGTAAAAAAAATATTGTGTACATATTCTAATCTGGTGAAAGAAAAAAGAAAGAAGGTATTTGTTTGAAAATCAGTCGAAGATCAATGTGACTTCCATTGCATGAACAACTACTTTGAATACTATATACATCTAATGACTATATTCCATAGTTTACTAAAGGATTATTTTTAATAAACTGCAGAATATATACTGCTTATATACTTTGAATACATGTGAATACGTACTGCATATACATCTGTTGAATACATATAAATACAAACTGCTGAATATATACTGCTGCACAAAATAGTGAAACAATGTGAAACTTTGAAATTATAAACTGCTGAATAAACACTTTGAATACAATGCATAAAGTGAATACATGAGTTGTTCTTAACAGAAGATCATCTTTACCAAAATAATATTCAAAAAACTATATTCACAGAAAACTATATTCACCGAAAATTATTCTAAAACTATCTTCACAGAAGTATCCGAATCTGTCATTCATCAAATAATCTTTACGGGTGCTTCATTGTCGCTTATGGCATCAGCGTCTATCTTCCGCATAGCATAGTCCCAAAGAAGGGCACCATATCTTTGACGGAGTAAATTGGCATCAAATGTTGTTTGTGGAACCAATCCATAAGTGCTCAAATATTCTGCGTATGTCGCGACATGCAACCCACAATCCCTGAAAATGTAGATTGACATAATTTAATAAAACTCATATTATTAGTAATATAAATGATACAAGAATACAAAATGAAATGAATTCATACATGCTCCCAGCCATTTGTTGAGGCACATTCGAAATAAAAACAACTGCAAAGGGATCAGTTTGTGCCTTGTCATTGTATGGTGGTTCACGAGACCAATCTATTCATTGCTCATCTCTGTAGAAATCACTGATCGATAGGTATAGAGGTACAAGCTTAGACATCTTATCTATCTTAGTACGCACATAAACATCATGGCCTGCTGATCGGTAGGAGTCATATACGTTGATATATCTCTCCTTAAATGAGACAACTGCCAATATCTAATGAAGTTTGTCTTTGTGTTAAACTGAAAATCTTCAGCGTCACTAACACAATTGAGATCAGTGGCTACCGCAAATTCCCTGATTGAGAAGCATAATTTTGTACCATTCACATATATTGAAAATGAATTATCATGGCTTTCTTCCAACTGCAGAACCATAAAGCACCTGAACAATTGATGTTGAACCTCATAGTGCTTCATTTCGATGAAACTTCCAAAATAAGTATTACAAAATAATTTGTACTGCTCTGGTGTAAGTTTGTCTTTGAGGTCGGAGACTATGTCTGTGTTAGTGTAGGAACTGATATGTGGTGATACAACATGCGGGTGTTTAACAAAGAGTTTTATTTCCTGCATACAATAAAAATTAAAAAGATAAAATAAATGATTGAAAATACAGATGAATACATATATTTGGAATACATAACACATTCATGATTTACAAACATAATGTATTGATAATTACTACAAAAAATAAGAGATATGAAAATGAGTGTTGTTCTAAATACAACAGAATACAGTTGGCTTGAGAATGATGATGAGAACAATTAGTTGGAATACATCACTAAAGCTAGAACAACATACATCTAAATACATCTAACTACAATAGTAAAAGTCACTGTAATAAGTATTTATCAGTGTTGGCACTATTGAATACATATAAATACATCAAAATATAAAGAATAAAAAAAAATAATGTATATGGTAATAATCAATGTATGAGGAATAAATTACATATAAAAACATCCATGGTTACCTTTTCTCTCAGTGTTTCCGAGCTAATTCCTGTATCGACCTTTTTTCCCTTAATCCCTGAATCGTCATCTATAAGTTTTCTTCTCTTTTCTGCATCATGAGTGTTGATTCTTTCGGAAATTTCTCAAATTGGGCTTGTTTCGATGTATCATTGTGTATTTTTGTTCTCTTTTCCGCAACTGTATTTGCTGTTGAACCTGCAAATACATGTTCCGCTTGAGTTATTTGCAAATCGAAAGATGGCCTTTCGAAATTGAGTGCTTTGGTCGGTATACCTCGGATAACCCTATTGTAAGTAGTTGAATCAGCTATTGAAGAAGAAATTCTGAGTTTTCTGTAAAAGCATAATAATGGTGATTATTTCTAAAAATATAGTATAGAGATACAGAAGAATAGAGATGCCAGCGAAAATCTAACAAGTTTAACACTTACCATAACTTTTTTGAGCAATCAATTTTGAAAATTGAGAGAGAGAATGGAGATGAATCAGTTGATAATAGTGGTTGTATTCGTGGGGAAGATACTGGGTTGGGAGAGAAATAGTGGAGGGAGATCGTGAGTTTAGCAAAATTGTATACAATACCGGTGTTATTGGGAGAGAAAGAAAAGCAAGTAGGAGAGAGAAATATATTTCACAGCGTATTTAATGGCTTAACAGTAGGAAGTGACCATAAATACATAATTTGCTGTAAAACCTTAAAGGTAGCTATAGAAAATAAATTTTTAAAAAGGTATTTATTTATAATAAATAAGGTGTAAAGGTTTGCTATAGGAGGTAAAATTTTCTTTTAAATTTGAGATCATTTAGAGCAGATTTCAGGTGTTTGATCAAAATTGAAGTTGTAAATACGAAAAACATTTTGTTAAAACAATAACAGATATGTAGAGTAAATATAGCAAAAATTCTACTAATCCAGTATAAAAATCCCTGAAGAGCAAATTCATGTCAATCTGATAGACTTTGATAAATAATTTAACACATAAATAGAATAAATATAGCATAAACTCTATCGGAAGATAAACGCTGAATAGCAATTTTGTACCTTTGCCTTTTCTGCCTTTTTTTTAACTGCAAAATGAATAGTTAGATAACTAATCAATGGAATTTCCGAGATATAATGAGTAATGACATTATCAAAATCCAGTTCTCAAATCGAACAAATTTCTAATTTCTATTATAATTAAGGCCAATGAAATGCAGTCATGTTCTCATAAGAAAATATCTTAGAGTCCGCTTCCACCTTCTGCCACCATTATTTTTCTTGCAATGTTTTCTCCAACTTGTTTGTCTTAGACAATATTGCCCTTCTGATTATCCAAACTCATATTTGCCCTCCTTTTCTATTAATTAAAAGGGCAATTTTTTAATTAAAAAAATAATTGGAAAAAGGGATTGACTAGTGAATAATGAGAGAGAGAGGCAAAGAAAGAACACCCTTGATTATATTTGAACTATACACTAACTGGATGTAGAGTGAAGATGAATTAATCACTAACATATAGTAACTCTATTCGTAGCTCTATACTATACATGTTAATCGGGCCCAGCTGACCCGTTTACAATCCGGTTCAGCCCGGTACTATAGCGTGGGGGGCGGGCTGGGACGGGTTGGACGGGGAGCGGGTTTCAAACGAATAGTTTTTTGATACCGGTGCACCGGAACCCGCTAAGCCCATTAACTCGTTAACGGGCTACAACCCAATTTTTAACGTTTTTTTTTTAAAAAAAAATTTAACTTTTTTTTTTCTTTTTTGACCGTTGCCAACGGTCAAATTCAAATATGACCGTTGGCCAACGGCCTTTTTTTGCAGAAATGGCCATTTCGGCCTACCCTCTTAAGAAAATAGCCCCCACACCCCTAGTATTTGATAAATTATAATTTTAACCTTTTAAAAACTATAAATAGCCCCCATTCTTCTTCATTTTTCCTCACAATTCACTCTCTTACTACTCTAATTCTCTCTTGATATTATTGATTATTGTTCTTAAATTCTCAATTACTTATTATTTCAAGTTTCATCAAATATTTAGTTTAGCCATTACAAAATTATTATTATCAAATATCAAGTATTCAAGTGAAGTGTGGTATCAAGTATCAACTATCAAGTATCGATCTATCAATTGAAGTTTGATTTTTGATATCAAATTTAGTGCGGCATCCGAAATTTCGGTACACTCGTTCTATATCTTTCTCTTCTTTGGTGTACATTTATTTTATTATTTACAATTATTAATTTAATTTACATAATGGATATATTTAGAGCAGGCAAAAAAGCGTGCACTAGTAGAGGTGGTAGTAAGAAAACTTCCAAAAGATCAAGAGGTGGTGCTTGTTCTTCTAGTAGCTTTACACATATTTTTGAAAGTTCAAGTAAAAATTTAAATGTAGATTATGGGAGACTTCAAGAAAATTATGGTATAGATGATGATTTAGATGATAATTTAGATGATATTCCATTTTCATCACCTGATAATCTTGAAACACCACCAGCTATACCTGGTAATGCTAGTCAAACTCAAAATATTAGGGGTGGAAGTCGTGGTAATACAAGTAGGCCTCCCCTCCCTATTAAGAAGAATCGAAGATTAAGAAGTAAGTGTTGGAATTTTTTTGACAGACTAGAAGAAGATAAAAATTATGTAAGATGTAGAATTTGTAAGGATATTTATAAACATGAGACCGGTAAGGGAGGGGGAACGGGTCAACTTCGTAGGCACATGGTAGACAACCACCCTCTTGATTGGGGAGTAGATGAGGAAGATGGACAATAAAAACTTAACCCGGGTACTGGAGGATTAATGGGTAAATACGATATTAAGAAAGATCGGGAAGAATTAGCTAAAATGATTGTTTTAGGTTGTTTACCTTTTAGTTTTGCTGCTTCACCATATCTTGTTACTTATATTCAAAGAATTTATAATCCTTTGTTTAAAGGTATTCCTAGAAGTACTTGTAGAGCTGATATCTTTAGGCTTTTCGGACAATATCAGACATATATATGTTATTTGTTCGTCAGTCTTTCTTGTAGAATTTCTCTTACTTCTGATATTGGTCGTGCTGTAAATGGTAATGATTATTTGACTGTTACATGCCATTGGATAGATGATAATTTTTGTATGCAAAAATATATTATTGCTTTTAAATATGATAAAAATCAAAGTCATACTGGTGCATTTATAAGTAATACTACCCATGAAGTTGCTATATTTTATAATCTTGCAGAAAATATTTTGTGTGTGTCATTTGATAATGCTTCTAACAACAATGCTGCTATTACAATATTAAAATTGCATCTATACCCACCACTTTCTGAAATATTTCATGTTAGATGTGCATGTCATATTTATAATTTGATTGTGAAGAGTGGCCTTGAATTATTTAGAGATGATATTACTTTAGTTAGAAGAGCTGTTGGTGTAATTCAAGGAAATAATAGAAGTGCTAGATTAAATGTATTTAAATAAAAATGTCTACACTATGGACTAAAACCAAGACTCATACCTGAAGAAATAGTTACTAGGTGGAATTATATTTATTTATTCTTAAAATGTTGTTATAAATATAGAATGCCTATAACTGAAGTTGCTAATTCTCATTGTACCGATCCTAACCGTTTGTTAACATCTAGAACTTGGGATGTCATTGAAGATGTTGTAAAGTTTTTATAAAAATTTTATGTGGCTACACTTGAGTTTTCTGGAGCTTATTATCCTACTATTACAAATGGTTTAGTTCATATTGCTGAAATTTCTCTTTTACTATATAATTTGAAAAAGAAAGAAAGATATACTTCTGTTGTTGAATTTATGCTAGATAAGTTTAAAAAATATTTTTACCCAATTCCCTCTATTTACCTAATTGGTGCTATTTTAAACCCTTCTATCAAAATGGCCACTTGTCGCCAATTAATCACTCCTTTATATTCTTATATGGATATTGGACCAACTGAAACTCCTGATATTGACACTTGTATTTCTGATCTACACAAACATTTAGAAACATTATATAATTATTATGCTAACATTGTTGATGCTTCTTCTGCTGTAGATGCAAATATTCCTTCAAGTTCAGTTTCAACATCTGGGACCAGTGCTTTGGATGATAATGATGGTGTTGAAGATTATTTGATTTGGTCTATAATAAGGGAGCATCAACAAACCAGTAGCAGGAATATTGATGAACTTCAATTCTACTTGCAAAAGTCAGCAGAGCCCCGCACAAAGGAATTTCTACCACTGGGTTGGTGGATGAGCAACTCAAATCAATTTTCTGTTCTTTCGGCCATGACTCGAGACGTGCTAAATGTGCCGATTTCAACAGTTGCATCAGAGAGCGCATTTAGCCAAGCAAGACAGCAACTAGGAGATACCCGTCATTCATTGGGTAGCAACGCTTTGGAAATTCTAGTGTGCTTCAGAGATTAGATAAGATCAGAACGACGAAATCAAGGGCGTGGCGAGGTAGATGAAGCGGAGGACCAAAAAATTGGAGATATAATGGTTTATGGTTCTGATTCAACAAATGTCGGAAATCAAGAAACATGGATGAACTTACAAAAATGATGCAAAACATGTGATGTACTATTTATTTTTTATAATTGTTGTAAACTTGTAATTTGCAAGTTCAAAAATAACAAAATCAAAAAAGAACTTGCAACTTAATTTGAAGTATTATATATTATTCAATAAAAATATCAAATGAAAGTCTTCGGAGCTTGATCCTTACATATAGGTCTTATTAAATAATTTTTTGTAGCCACTTACTTTCAAATTTTAATTTTAACATTATAAAATTCAAATTTCAAATTTAAAATTTTAAACTTCAAAGTTTAATTCTAAGCCTTAAAAGTTTGCAAACACTTAAGTATCAATAATATTGAATAAGAAAAATAAAATTTACTTAAAAAAATAAAACAATCCACGGCCCGTTAACAAACCGCTAACAGCCCGCTAACAACCCGCTAAGCCCGAACCCGGACGGACAAAAAAAATTCCGAAAAAGTACAGCCCGCAACGTTAAACGGACGGACTGATTTTTTTTGTGTCCAGCCCGTCCCAACCCGCCCGTTAAACACCCATACTCTATACTCTTTTACATGTTCATCATCTTTTATTGTTACTTTAATTGAGCCAAGTGAAACTCTGTTTAGGCTTTCTTTCATTATATACTTAACAATATTCACAACAAACTACTAAAAGGAACTTATAAATTCGACCAAATTAAAATGTGACAAAAGTCTTTATCTAAAAAGGATAAAAAAAATGTAATTGATTTTGTAAAATATATATTCAATACAGAATGATCACAATCATCACGTCGACGCGCAAATAAATTTTTCCAATTCGATTGTTATCGCAGCGTTATGCGATCAATCAAATTAGATAGATGATTGATCTCAAAGACCCACCAAAGTATGTAAACCAGGATTTAAAAAGACATATTTGAGAATATTATCTCTGTGTGACCTATAGGTCACGAGTTCGAGCCGTAAAAACAGTCATCAATACTTGTATTAGGGTAGAAAGTCTACATCACACCCCTTAGGTACGGCCTTTCCACCGACCCTGCGTGAACGCGGGATACTTTGTGGATGAGGCTGACTTTTTAAAAAAAAAAAATAGAAAAACCAAACATTTTCTTCTTTATAATTTGGTTCATTTAACGAGGTTAAAGATGTAATTGAACTTGGCCACAAAACAAACACAACAAACAGTAGCAATATTTTAATTTTCATTTCTGCTCTCAACATGACTCAAGCGACAATTGCGTATTACTTTACCATATATTATGATCACTCGCAAATCTAATACAGCTGAGGAGCCTCACTCAGTTCTCATTACTCTCGAGAGCTTAATTCAACAAACATTAATGGAGAGAAAGGCTTCTTCATTAATGGTTAATCTTCTCTTAATTGCAGCTTTAATTGCTGTTTTTTGTTCACTATCTCAAGCTGAAGTTAAAGGTTCATTTGATGACAATTTCAGTAAAAGCTGTCCTGAATCTCACTTCAAAACTTCTGAAGATGGACAGATCTGGTATCTCTCCTTAGACAAAAAAGCAGGTACTTAAAAACATAAGAATTCAGTGCTTTCCATTTAGTACACTTTTTCATTTCGTTGTGGCATTTTGAACGGGTAAAAATCATTTTTAGCCCGCGGCCGAAACTATTTAGCTACAAAAATATATAAATATATATATATATATATATATATATATATATATATATATATATATATATATATATATATATATATATATATATATATATATATATATATATATATATATATATATATATATATATATATATATATCATTTTCCCATTTTGAATCTTGAAGTTCTTGATAGTTAACTTTGATGAATTTCTTCTATATAGGATGTGGATTTATGACAAGGCAGAAATACAGATTTGGTTGGTTTAGCATGAAGTTGAAATTGGTAGGAGGTGACTCTGCTGGTGTTGTCACAGCTTATTATGTAAGTTGCAAGATTTTGAAGTTTTATGCATGAATAAATGTCAGCTCTAACAATGCAAAATTTAAATCTTGTAAGAATGTAAAAAGGATTTAACTTATATATAGTGACTTTATAAAAAATATTTATACGATCAGTAAGTTTTCTGGTTGCAAGAAGTGATCTGTTCTTAATTTTCAGGTTATTAATTCTACTTTTTTTATGGATGATTACCCGTAGTTATATTTTAGTTGACGTGAAAGTTTAAGAATTTTGTTACATTTACTGTTTACAAGTTAAACTCATGTAAAAATGTGTATAATGGGGAATTTTATGTGAGTGCAGATGTGCACAGAAGATGGGGCAGGGCCAACTAGAGATGAGGTAGACTTTGAGTTTTTGGGAAATAGGACAGGGGAACCCTATCTTATTCAGACCAATGTGTACAAAAATGGCACTGGTGGGCGTGAGATGAGGCACGTTCTCTGGTTTGACCCCACTGAGGACTTCCATTCCTATTCCCTTCTTTGGAACTCTCACCAGCTCGTGTAAGTAACTCTTTCTAACTTTTAGGTGTTGCTCGGTGTCTCCTAAAATATAGTTGAGTGTGTCGGATTCTTCACAAATAATGTATTTTTGAAGAATCTAATACGGGTGCGGTAATATTTTTAGAAAGACCGATATTAAAAGATGAAAAGTGTGGTGGTGTACACACTATTTCTACCTGATTCAATTACTTGAGGATTCGTAAGGTTTAACCAGATTCTCCTTGAAACATTTCAACCTACTCGGTATTGACCAAAACATGGTTGCATTTGCTTAGGGCAGAGAGTAATTCAGAATTTTTAATCAATGAATGTGGATTACTATTAGTCAATTACACCTACTAATCCTTTATAGCAATTGGTACGAAGTGCAAACTTAGTAGAGATATTTGCTCTAAAATTACTCAAACATTCATATTTATGTTCAAGCAGCAGGAGTAACATTTTCTATCTAATTGGGCTAGATGAAAATAATTTACAATCAACAGGTTTGACGTACTATTGCACTCACTGTTCATATATATTTATTTCAAACATATTATAAATATATAAAAATTGGGATTACTATATTTTTGGGCCGCCAAAAATGTCTATGTTTTGTATATTAAATATTGAATATACATATAATATACATAAATATACATAATATGCATATCATATATAATCGGTGTATATTTGGAATATCGCCTCCAACTATTTTGAGCCGTCAGGACGAAAACGGAAAAGCCCTAAATAATTTTACAGTTGTTCAACCATATAATATAAATACAATTCGACAACACGCGTTATCAACAAAGTGTGTCTGCCCTTGTTCACAATCAGATTTAATTTACATCATAATTCTGATATTTGCAGGTTTTTCGTGGATGAGGTTCCGATAAGGGTATACAAAAACGCGAATTATACGAACAATTTCTTTCCTAATGAGAAACCAATGTACTTGTTTTCAAGCATATGGAATGCAGATGACTGGGCTACTAGGGGTGGTTTGGAGAAAACAGATTGGAAAAATGCACCATTTGTTTCAACATATAAAGATTTCAGTGTAGATGGTTGCCAATGGGAAGATCCTTTTCCTACTTGTGTTTCAACAACCACTAAAAACTGGTGGGATCAGTACAATTCTTGGCACTTATCAAGTGACCAGAAATTGAATTATGCTTGGGTACAACGAAACCTTGTGATTTATGATTATTGCCAGGATACAAAGAGATATCCAGAAAAGCCTGAGGAATGTTGGTTAAGTCCCTGGGATTAACTGACCAAAATATAGATATATTCTTTTGTGAGATGAAAGAAATTAGTGTTTCCATTTTGATTATCAATTATTTCATTAATTAAAGCCTTTATTTTTGGGTCGAAATGTACTGATATTTTAACTTGAATTTGGGAATCAGAGTTTTAATTTGTGCAAATGAATATTTTTTTTCTGCAAATAAAGTAAAATAGGAGAGTAGGAGTGATCTTTTTTGACATGCCTTGAAACTTTAGGTCAAATCCATTTTTGGATCACTTTTTTCGGGTTAATCTGACTTTCTTTCCTATCCATTTCTTAGGGCTTTGGTGTATGCCACGTCGCATTCCATATTATCCAGATGCTTTACGCTTGATGGAATCTGACAGTTTTGGCTCTTATATATCCGTATTTGGGATTTGTCGTTCCTTTGTGTTAGTAACAATCATTTCAAGCAGTAAAAAAAAATAAAAGATGTGCTCCAAGTCCTTGGGCTGACTGTGATGTATAATGTACATGTGAGCTCGAAAATTATGAAATTGAAGTATGAAATTAAGGTTAAATTGTAGTTATCATTTTCTTTGGAATGGATTAATTAATAACAAAATAATACCACATAAAATTATAGTTATCATTTTCTCTATAAACACCATTGCTCCATGCCTGCATCATCAAACATTATTTCATTAATTAATTTGTAGAACTAGAAAATTTGTACAACGAAAAATTTATAAATAAATCTTCGCCCTTTAAAATGAAACAATCAAGAAGTGGCAAAATTAAAATTAAGAAGAATTAACCCAAATAACCGCCCACCTATTCTCTTAGGGCACGTTTGGCCATAAAGTTTTTTACCTTTTTTTGAAATTTGTTTACTTTTTTCTGGAATCGGTGTTTGGCCATAAAAATTTCAAATTTCACTTGAAGTTGAATTTCGTAATTTTTTGAAAATATAAGAAACTCGAAAAAGTTATTTTTCAAAATTTTCACTTCAAATCACTCACAAATATTCAATGCTGCTCCAAATTGTATTTATGACCAAACACAACTTTAATTTTCAAATACCATTTTCACTTAATTTTCATTTTTTTTTTTACTTTTTTCGTGACTTCACAATTCTTATGTCCAAATTCCCACTGAAACCAAAAATAGTCGGCGGATATATAATATATGTATAATTCATGTATACCATATGTATAACTATGTATAATCAATGTAAAATCTATGTATACCAACTAGAAAAAATAAACATTAAATCTGTCTGGCTATTTGTATAATAATAACCAAAATTAATCCATCTTTTTAGTAACTCCCCCAAACTGCCTAAGTTTATACGAGTTGAATTATGACCAATTTGTTGACTTGACTCTACGAATTGAATCCGAAATGACCCATCAAACTGTTGGGTTAAAATAATTAGTCAAATAATGTAATCCAACGGGTCAATATGTAACTCGAACCCAAACACATATAGAAAATCAATTTTGGAGATATGGATAATGAATTTAGAAGAACTTAGACTAATTGTTTAACAAAATAATATATTATCTTTCACATTTTGTTTGAAAAAAAAAAAAGGAGATGAGGTTGGGTCATGTTGATTTGATTAGGACCAGTTATTTGACTTATCGTGATCCAATCCATTTCACTTAGGTAAGAGTTTGGAATCTTTACATGAATAGCTGGTTGAATTCATTGTTTATTTTCTAATCAGATTCGTATATAATGCATTAATTACATACAATTATACACATATTATACTTAAATTAAAAAATACTTCGTGTTTCCAAGCAAAGAGAGGAAACTGTAAGCACGTAATTTTTGACCCGTCACATTTTTAAGCTATTTTAGTATTTTATATATTTATTTAAGTTAACTTTAATTTTATGGAGTTTTAGTCTACTCTTACTTCAAATTACAATTTGGCACGTGAACCCATGCTCCCCGCCCTAAATCATGTATAGTAATGTTATATTTTTTCAAAAAATATTTAAATATATATATGTGTGCACCCATGCTCAATAGTGCACCCATCTTGCCAAAATTCTGGATCCGCCTCTAGTTTTAGTCTACTCTTACTTCAAATTACAATTTAAAAAACACAAAAATAGTTTCATATTTTTAGGATAGTTTAGCCTAATTAATTAGAATTGATTTTGCATCTTGTAGTATTTTTCATTTTATTTTGAAGAGAGGTAACTAAGATTTTGGGTCAAAGCTTTTCAGATTCTACAAGCCCAAATATTGTCAACCTCCTTCAGCAGCCCAACCCCTTAACCCACAGCCCAGTACCCGTCTCGACGCACCAGCCCCTTAAAATTAATCCTTCAATCCCAGCCATCCATCCTCTCTAATTTTATGGCCATCATCAATTCTCCCACCATATGTAAACCTAATAAAACTCAAAATCCTAAACCTAATTTCTACAAACCAGTCGCACCACCCCCTTTACTCCTCTGCCGTCGCACCACTACTCCCAAACTTGCTGGAATCAAGCGAGTTAACTCATTCACTTTCCCCACGTGGTCCCTCCTCTCTCCCTTTGCCACGTAGCCTAACGAACTTTTGATAAAATATTTTTTTATTCCCTCAAACGCATTTTTGATTCTCTTTTGATCGATTATTGGATTAATGGGAGCCGTGGAGTGATTCATAATGAATCCTTGCCTTTCATTTGTCCCTAAATCGCCCACAAAAAGAAAATCAGAAGGCTCTTGGATTTTGGGGAGTTTTTCGGATTTTGTTTGAGGGACTTTTATCCACTGTTTCTTGGAAAAAAAGGAGGGAGGTTCCAAAGAGTGATATAAAAAAGGGATTTTCGGACAAGAAAAAGAGGAGAGGAAAACGTTAGGGTTTTAGGTTCTCCTCCAATTTTCTTCTGATTTTCTGCTAGAGTTGATTAATATATTAAAAAATAAATAAATAAAAATCAGTTTTGTTTTCATTTGATAATCGAAAAATACAAAAAAAAAATTGGTTCTTATTTTACATTTTTGTTCAAGAACAAAATGGATGTTGGTTGAGGTTTGAAGTCGATTCGAGTTGTCATCCATTGTTCAAGCTCACAGTTCTTGCCTCATTCTTGCTGCTGTTGTTTGCAATTTCTGGTTCGAGTTCTCATCGCGCTGTAATCATCGAAAATTTGAATATATCGGAAAGCGATTTCAGGTCCATTTCCCTTCTCATTATCTTACTGTTTGGTCTGATTATAAGTATGATAAGAGCTTTGGTTTGAAATGAGTTTCAAGGTTTAAAACTCGGTTAAATTTGTTAAAAATGAGGATGAACATGAAACGAATTCAGTTGAGGTTGTTAATTCCGAATGAGATATAGAGTTTATTGCTTGGCTTCATGGTTTGCTTGATATTTTCTGTACTGATCTTCCTTGTCTTTTTCAGCATGAATCTTAATTAAACTATTAGGTTTGTTTGGATCGTTTCAGTTTCATGTTCTGTTGGAATTCATGAGTGATATTCCTAGTTAGCCTCAAATGTCTCTTGCTATAAAATCCTTATGAGGCAGTGCTATTGGTTTTTAAGTTTTATGTGCTCAAATTGACAAAAGAAAGTTAATCCATGTGATATTAATCTTGAGTTATGGAGACAAGCCAATTATGTTAGAGACATTAAGTTTGAAATTGGATCTTGTTTGAATAAAAGGTTAATCTATTTTATGAAAATGGCCTGTCAATGGTTTAGAAATTATTTACTATGTGAAAATAGCATGTTAATGGCATCGTTGGTTAGTGTAAATGAATTTTTCATGAAACGTATCTCTATTTTAACTCTAGTGTAATGACTATGAGTCATGAAGAATTATTCACTTTGTTCTCCTATGAATTGTAGCGGAGTGTATCGTTTGTTTTAAAAATGGATGATGAATTGTGAAAGACTATTACTTCAGTGACTGAGTACTTTGTTTTGTTTGGGGTTTTAGAATTAAGAGATGGCATTAGTGGGCTAATATGGCACAATTAGGATTTTAACACAGCTCTTATCATACTTATAATCTGTCTTTCATTATTCAGCCTTATTTTGTTATTTTTATCTTTCCTTTATTTTATTTTATTTTATTTGCATGCTAGTTTCATGCGATTTGGAAAGATGTTGTGATTGAATGATTATTTTCCTTCCGCACATTTTGTTAAATGATATTGGGTCTTGGGAAGTGGGAAGATCGAGCCCGTTAGCTATTAACCTTGACTTGCATGCTTAAGAATTGGGCTAGGTTTAAATAAATAAAAATATGAGCAAGATTTAGAGTTTTTCTTTTATTTAGCTATGTTTTATTTATTTGTTTATTTTGTTATATTATTCGCTAGTAGCATGTTTAGGCCGACCACACTTGGGTAGGCAAACTTTAGGTCTTTTCTTTTATTCAAGGTGAGAGTTCGTCCCTTTAGTTTATTATTTATCCGGGGAATGTCCCGTAGTACTTTTATTTGGAGGCCGTGACGAGCATCGTGAAGGAAGCAGTGTAGGATAGATTAGATTTTTAGTATATTTTCTTTTAGTTCTTTCTTTGCTATTCTCTTATTTTTCTTTTATTAGGTAGGGACGACCTCGAGCCGCTTTTGTGTTTATTTTCGCTTTTATGTGTCTCTACCTCAATCGAAATATTCTTAAAAGCCAATCTGATAAATTATGCAACCGTACTAGTTACGGGACTTGGAGAGTGCCTAACACCTTGTCCCTGAGTTAAATGAACCTCCTTACTTGGATTTCTCATGCAAACTATGTTTTAGAGTCAAAAATATTTTTAAGGAAAAATTGCTTTTAAGCGGTGACTTGGCACACCGAGATTCAGGTCAAGTGGCGACTCTGAGAAAATTCCTTTTGAACAATTTTTTTTCAATTTTTGATTGAAAATCTTTTTGAGCTTAAAAATCCTTTTATCTCTTTTAAAGAGGGTTAAGAAAAAAAAGGGTGTGACAGCTTTAGCGACTCTGCTGGGAATTGCAGGTTCGAGCTGATACTTGATCTTGTTGGCTTTTTAGAATATTTGGTTGAGATTTTTTATGTTCTTTATTTGGTTTTGTTGTTTCTTATTTAGTTTTATTTTATTTGCTAGTTATTTATGTGTTTACCATTTTCCTTTATGTGTTACTGCTTTATAACTGTCATCATTTGTATAACTCTAGGTCAATTCTTTCTGCAACAAGTCTCGTCGTACGCGTCGCGTGCACGAACTCTTTACTAAGTCACACTTATTTTGGGGGGGGGGGGGGGGGGTCGTCAGACGTATGGAGTGGGTGAAATGCTTGAGCAGCCACCATCGACCATAAGCTCCCCCGAATTGCCTTGTTAGTGAACCCCAAACGTAGGTGAGCCTTTAGATCACGATTACGTGCATCATATCATTATGACCTAGAACGGCCTGGTCCTAGGTATCGTGTTCCTTTGTAGTAAGCCTGTCTAAATTATGTCAAATGGGCCCGATGGGCCAAAATGACATCCAATCATCCTATGTGCTAAATGTTGCATCTTTGAGGGTCAAAAGGTCATTTGGCGGACTGATATTTGGGAAAGAAGGGTGAAAAAATAAAGTAAGAGAGAATATTGAATTTTTTTATCACTTTTAGTTTTTTCCCCAGTTTTCTAAAAAGATTAAAAACAAAAAGAAAAAAGAGAATTTACAGTTTCTTCATATCATTTTTCAAAAAGACAAAAATAGTTTTTTCCAAATCAGTTGCATTTTTCAAAGCTTTCTCCTACATCCAATCCTCCCGAACTACGCATACCGGATTCTCGTCTTTCGGGGAGAGGGGATACATAGGAAACCCACATAGGGTCCGGTCTTCCGAGTGAGTCTCAAGTTCTTGGCTTCGGGGGTCGTAGCCAAGTCTTGCATGTCTAGCCACATTTGGCCACATCAATCGTCTTTGAAAAATAGGGATATTTTTGCAAAAGTGTCTTGTTAAATCATGTATTAGAGTCCTAAGCCCACAACAAGGTATCCTATTAGTTTAAGTTCTATACCTGTTGAATTTGCGTGCTCAGCCATTTCTGGCCACATAGATAATTTTTGCAAAGGGGTCATTTTTGCAAAGTAATTCTTGAGATTATGATTCCTTGAAGTTTAAGGCCATATAGACCTTCGTGAGGTGTTTCCATGTCTTAGAGGTCACCCTTATTGAGTTTACGCTTCTAGCCACGTAGGCCAGTTTTAAAAAATAACCTTATTCGTGTATTGCATGTGTTCAATAGGAAGTGTTATGGTCTCACATAGGGTCTTGAGTCACTAACTTTATTTGATCTTATTATTCTAATTCAATTATTGTTCCATTTACCAGAGTTTGAGCATGACAGACGCTCCAGGACCATCCCAGCCAGGATCATTGCCTTTAGGAGTTGTTTGAGGAGACTTTTTAAATTTTTGAGTCTATTTTCATATTTTATTTTACTTTATTGTCTTGTCCAGTAGTATGGAGACTTTTAGGTGATGTCAGAGTCTGTCATAGTCTATCTGAGTATGTCGAGTCTTTTGTCAACGTATTTTCCATTTGTATTTGAAAACAAAAAAAAAGTTATAAATGAAAAATTCAAAAAGATTTTTGCTTTTTAGTTTATTTTGTCCATCACTTTTCTAGAACTACGCTTGGCCTGATTCATGTGGGAAATGATACGTAGGCAATCTACATCGGGTTCGATCGAATTATTTTTAAAATTAAAGAAAAAAAGAAGAAGATAAAATTGCAGGATGTGAAGAATGAGACGAAAGAAAAGTCATGAGCAGCAAGGAAAAGAAAGGAAAGAAAATGAGTAAACCAAAGAGCATTAAAAGAAATTAAAAAGGAAGGTTGGAACGAGAAAATTGGGATGATTTCATACACCTTTAATTGTTGCTAGGTGCATTGCACGCAATGTGATATTATTATTTGATAAATGCCGTAACGCTAACATTGTTGGCTTTGTTTTGCTCCTCTTTGTTATTTTCATTATTATCATTTTAGGAAGGTGGTTAGTTTGTGGTACTTTGGCGAGTCATCCATACAACACTAGGTCAAAGCACAAGGCAGCCATGGCTAGCAAAGAATTGGATACATGTGTGTTTGACCCACCGAGGGAGATTGTGGAATCGATATCTGAGTTGAAAGAAGAGGTCCAAAGGTTGAAACAACAGATGACAGAGATGTATCAGGCTTGGATCAGGGGGAATCCTCCATCCTCATTTGCCACTAATTACACAGAAAAACCTGCCTCCATCTCACCACTATCGCAAACCCAGATTCCCATTAGAGTCGATCTTTCCGCACAACATCCTCCAGGCTTTACCCCTTACGACAACTACCCTGGAACGTCGTCCCAACCTTTTCATGCTCCACCAGCCAAAACAATCTCATATCCCGCCCCAACATCCACTCTTGTTTTTGTAGCCCCTCCACAACCTACCATCCATCGATCTTCTAGTGAACCCACATTCAAAGTTCCTCATACCCAATATTATGCTCTAGAACCAACTTTTAAGGTCCTAGATCTCTATTGTTATACCCCTCACTTTGAGCCTCCCGTTGAATATGGAGCAAGATGAGATATCTAGGAAAGTGAAAATCATGGAGCATTTTTCAAGGAACATGCAAGGAATATGGAGCCAAGTGAGTGTATCTTACAAGGACCTATGTTTGATCCTTGATGTCCAACTTCCTGCGGGATTTAAGATACCAAAGTTTGATTTGTACGATGGATATGGAGATCCCGCAGCCCTTTAGAGAGGTTTTTGTAGTAAGATGAGAGTTGCTGGTAGAAAAGACGAGATGTTTATGGTCTATTTAAATAAGAGCTTGAGTGGGAAAGCCTTGGAATGGTACGCCCATCAAGATGTTAATAAGTGGTAAATGTGGGATGATATGGCTAAGGCTTTTCCCGACATTTTCAGTTCAATATAGACAATGTCCCAGATCGTCTCCCCCTGGGGTACGACATAAAGAAGTGTCGGCACTTGAAGAGAGAAATCCAAGAGCTTATTGATACGGTTAAAATTACAATTCAAAGCCCAGATATGCCAAACATTAACCAAAATCCTTTACCAGCACATATAGAAAGACGCATGATTGAAATAGTTCGAAAAGAAGGGGAGTCGGGGAGTTCTTCCAAGTCCATCGTGATGGTTCGTGCTAGTGAAGGTAATTCAGTTAAGGATCTAGGCACCGCAAAAGCAATGCCCTTGACGGTCGAAGAGGTGACAGAGAAACTAAGTCCTCTTAACGTGAAGAAATATGTGTTGGTTGTGAAAGGACCTTCGAACGATGTTGGGGAAAGTCAGAAAAAGTCGATATTGGTTGTACTAGGGATCCCAAGAAATCTTGTTGTAGTCGTGAAAGGGTCTCCCATTACCCCTGTTGTTATTAAACCAGCGATTCAGTTGCCAGTGGTATATACAAAGGCTGTCCAGTGGAACTATAAACGAACAATAGTGACATATAAAGGGAAAGAAATGGAGGAAGATTTCAATGAGACCGGAGGACCGACTCATTTGGGGAGGTATTTTACCTCAGAAGAATTGAGGAAGGCCAAACCCTTCAAGGATATCCAAATGCCAGTAAAGAAACCGGTCACCGAGGAAGAGGTTGAAGAGTTCTTGAAAAAGATGAAAGTGCAAGACTATTCCATTGTCGAATAATTAAGGAAAACTCCAGCTAATATCTCTCTCTCTTATCTTTGTTGATATATTCAGATGAACACCACAGAGACATAATGAAGATTCTGAATGAGGCACATGTTCCTGATAAGGTCACATTAAATCAATTAGAAAAGATTGCTAGCAGGATCTTCGAAGCAAATATGACCACTTTTGCGGACGATGAGCTTCCTATAGAGGGTACGGAACACAATAAAGCTCTTTATATCATGGTGAAATGCGAGAATTATTTTTTCACGAGGGTGTTGGTTGATAACGTCTCCAGTGCAAATATTTTCCCTTTGTCTAATTTGCAAAAATTAAAGATCGACATTGAAAGAATCCACATGAATAATGTATGTGTTCGAGGCTTTGATGGGGAAGGAAAAGATTCTGTTGGAGATATAATTCTTGAATTGGTGATAGGGCCAGTTGGGTTCACTATAAAATTTCAAATGCTAGACATGGCTGTTTCCTATAGTTTGTTATTGGGATGGCCCTGGATACATGCGGCTAAGGCAATGCCATCTTCTCTACATAAAATGGCAAAATTTGAGTGGGACAAGCAAGAATTAGTTGTCCACAGTAAGGAGGATCTATCTCTGTATAAGGATTCATCAGTTCTATTTGTTGAGGCTGGAGATGATAAAAGACCTTTAGTTTACCAAACTTTCAAAAAAGTATCTGTCGAAAAGATTCCTGAAGGAAAATACATTCCACGCCGAGGCTATCATCCTCGATTGTCATGGTAGCTAACGAGATGTTGAAGTATAGTTTTGTACCAGGTAAAGATTAGGATTCATCACTACAGGGTATTGTGCATCTGGTGTGTCCACGTGAAAACCTTGGTACATTTGGTTTGGGATTCATGGCCATGGAGAAGGACAAAAAAAGGCTAAAAAATAAGAAGAGGAGGTATGGTCACTTCCCAAGCCTGTCCCGTACATCTCCAAGCCCTTTATCAAGTCGGGGGTTGCAAAACATCAAAATTCTTCATCAAAATTCTTCATTGATTTTGATGAAGAATTGATCAGAATGTCCCAAAATCTATTTGATGAGGTTGATATGATTGAAATTGGAGAAGGTTCTAGCAACGAAGATGTATAGTTTATTGGTCCGAGTGTGATGCTTAGCAACTGGGAAGCTACTCCCCTCCCCACCCGGGAGGAGTTTTGGTAGTTTGCTTTGTTTTTCTTTTTGTTATCTAGGTTATTCATGAGTTGTAACCCGGATTTCACTGTTGCTTATTTTTATGTTCAAACCCTTCTATCCTTTTATTTTCAGTAAAATATAATTTTTCGTCTTTTATTGTTATTCCCAATATATGCTTCAATTTGTTTTTCTTTTGTACAATTATTTTTATGCCGGTTTTAATGACATGACATGTATGAAGAATTTTTAGCCAGATCTTAAAAGCCAGTCTAACCTTGAAATAATGATCCGAGAAGTTGAATGTGATGAAGAGGCAACATTTGCAAAAATAGAGGTTCAGATCCTGTCTCTCTGAATTATTGTAGAAGTTGAAATTGATGATGATGAGTGGTGCAAAATATCACGGTCAACTTAATCAAGAGAAAATGGATAGAGCTTACAACAAGAAGGTGCGTCGCAAGAAGTTGAACAAGTCCAACTAGTATTGAAGCGCACCCGTCCACATCAAGCTAAAACTAAAGCCAAGTTTGCCTCCAGGAACTTCCTGAAGAAAAATGCATTCCAAAGCCGAGGCTATCATCCTCGATTGTCATGGTAGCTAATGAGATGTTAAAGTATGGTTTTGTATCAGGTAAAGGTTTGGGTTCATCACTAATGGGTATTGTGCATCCGGTGTGTCCACGTGAAAACTTTGGTACATTTGGTTTGGGATTAATGGCCATGAAGAAGGATAGAAAAAGACTAAAAAATAGGAAGAGGAGTTATGGTCACTTCCCAAACCTGTCCCGCACATCCCCAAGTCCTTTATCAAGTCGGGGGATGCAAAACTTCCAATATCATCAGTCCCGAAACCAGTAATTAATTTTGATGAAGAGTTGATCAGAATGTCCCAAAATCGATTTGATGAGGTTGATATGGTTGAAATAGGGAAGGTTCTAGCAATGAAGATGTGCAGTTTGTTGGGCCAATATGAAGCTTAGCAACTGGGAAGCTACTCCCCTCCCCACACGGGAGGAGTATTAGTAATTTGCTTTATTTTTCTTTATGTTATCTCGGTTATTCTAGGGTTGTAACTCAGATTTTACTTTTTCTTGTTTTGATGTTCAAACCCTTCTATCTTTTTATTTCCAGTGAAATGCAATTTTTCGTCTTTTAATGTTATTCCTAATATCTGTTTCAATTTGTTTTTCCTTTGTACATTTCTTTTTTATGCTGGTTCTAATGACATGACATACATGAGAAATTTTTAGCCAGATCTTAAAAGCCATTCTAACCTTGGAATAATGATCCAAGAAGTTGAATGTGATGAAGAGGCATCATTTCAAAATTAGAGGTTGAGATCCCGTCCCTCTGAATTAGAGGTTGAGATCCCGTCCATTCTAACCTTAACTTCAATTGCATGTCTTGTACTCGGTATTTCCAAAGTTCGGTATGACGAAGGCGTTTTATTCAGCTACCCAAACACTTTCATCATTTGCTACCCCTTTTAATCCTTAATTTATTTTCTTTCATACCCCTAATTTGGAATCAGAAAATAGAGTTAGAAAATAGAAAATAGAGAAAAGAAAAGAAAAAAAAAGGAGAAAGAAAAAAAAAGTAAGAAAGAAAGAAAGAAAGAAAAAATGAATTGTAGTTGGAACTACGCTCCACCTGATTCATTTTAAGGATATGTAGGCAGCCTTACTCCAAGGTTCGGTCCCATCAAAATAAAAATCCAAAATTTCTCAGACTCAAAGAAACTGGGGTAGAAGTTTTAGTTTTGCAAAAGATTTGATTCTAAAAGTTGTAATTTTGAACCCTTTCATCTTAAGTTATTTTGAGCCTTCATGCCACCATTTCTTTCTAACCCTATCCAAAAGCCTACATTACTGTCCAAAGAAAGACTTTCTGATCAATCTTTGAGGATGCTAAGTCAAGCGAGATAGAGGTATGATTTCCTTGCATCATGGGTAGCACTTTGTTTATGGGCATAAGGAAAAATGAATAAAATGAGAGTCTTAGAAACTAGACTCGAAGATCTTTCAGTTGATAGGTTGTCCATCACATAACTCCTTATTTATATGTAGCTATGCTCGTCCAAAGTTTGATCTTGTGCGTACTCATTTGAAACTTTAGTCTATTATGAAAATTTTCAACTTAGCTTAGACTTAGGACTTTCCTTAGACCCCATATCACTTATAATATATCTCGTACACTTATTATCATATCCAATAGATATCCATCATGTTAATAGTCCTCGAATGAGAAGTAGAGTCCGCCCCCAAACACATAACATAATTTATCTCTTCTTTCGCACATTTCAATTTCTCGAATTTTACTAACTCCCAAAATTTTAAAATATTTCGCCAGAGTTTCCTTTGTAACTGGGCCTATCCACCTGCCAGAGAATCCCAGAAACCTATCCTAACAACACATACATAATCCAATCAACGTAACATAACATGATACAATACTAACAGTGGCTTCATAAGCAATATATTTCTAGAAAAGGAACGACATTAATATCAACTATTCAGGTGATATGTAACTCATAGCAGGTAAGCTCCCAACATCTTCATAAAATATATAAATGAATGTTTAAATTAAAGATGATATTTTTGGGTCATCACATTCTCCACCTCTAAAATAAACGTCCGTTCTCGAACGAAATTAGAAAAGTACCTGAGCTGGTGAAAAGATGTGGATATTTACTACGTATGTCCGACTCGGACTCCTAGGTAGCTGCCTCAATTGGATGACCACTCCACTGTACCCGAACTGAAGGATAACTCTTGGACCTCAACTGTTGGACCTGACGAGCTAGAATATCTACCGGCTCATCCTCGTAAGTCAAATCTTTGTCCAATTAAACTGAGTTGAAGTCTAACACATGGGAAGGATCACCGTGATATTTTCGGAGCATGGATACATGGAATACCGGATGAACTGCAGAGAGACTAGGTGGTAGTGCAAGTCTGTAAGCCACCTCTCCAACTCTCTCAGGAATCTCAAAAGGTCTGATATACCTCGTGCTCAACTTTTCCTTCTTTCTGAACCTCATAACACCCTTCATAGGCAAAACCCGGAGCAAGACCTGTTCACCAACCATGAATGCAACATCACGAACCTTCCGATCCGTATAACTCTTTTGTCTAGACTGAGCTATACGAAGCCGATCCTGAAACAATTTTACCTTTTCCAAAGCATCTTGAACCAAGTCCGTACCCAATAGTCTAGCTTCGTCCGGCTCAAACTAACCCACTAGAGACCGGCACCGCCTACCATATAAGGCCTCATACGGCGCCATCTGAATGCTCGACTGATAACTGTTGTTGTAATCAAACTCCGCAAGTGGCAAGAACTGATCCCAAGCACCCCCAAAAACTATCACACACGCACGAAGCATGTCCTCCAGTATCTGAATAGTGCGTTCGGACTGCCCGTCCGTCTGAGGGTGAAATGTTGTACTCAACTCTACCCGAGTACCCAACTCACACTGTACGACCCTCCAAAACTGTGATGTAAACTTTGTACCCCGATCAGAGATGATAGATACCGGTACACCATGCAGCCTGACGATCTCGAGAATATAAACCTGCGCTAGCTGCTCCGAGGAGTAAGTAGTAACTACATGAATGAAATGAGTTGACTTGGTCAATTTATCCACAATCACCCAAACTGCATCGAACTTCCTCTGAGTCTGTGGGAGCCAAACAACAAAATCCATAGTGATCTACTCCCATTTCCACTCTGGAATCTCTAACTTTTGAGGCAATCTACCAGGTCACTGATGCTCATACTTCACCTGCTGGCAATTTAGCACCGAGCTACATATTCCACTATGTCTTTCTTCATCCGCCTCCACCAATAGTGTTATCTCAAGTCCTGATACATCTTTGTAGCACCCGAATGAATGGAGTACCACAAACTCTGAGCCTCCTAGAGAATCAACTAACGCAAGCCATCTACATTGGTACACATAGCCTACCCTGCATCCGTAATACACCGTTATCTCCAATAGTGACTTCTTTGGCATCACCATGATGAACTGTGTCCTTAAGGACAAGCAGATAGGGGTCATCATACTGACGCTCTCTGATACGATCATAAAGAGAATATTGAGAAACCACACAAGCCAAAACTCGGTCCGGCTCGAAAACATCCAATCTAACAAACTAGTTGGCTAAGGCCTGAACATCCAAGGCTAAAGGCCTCTTTGCTGCCGGTAAATATGCTAAGCTGCCCAAACTCTCCGCCTTATGACTCAAGGCATATGCAACTATATTGGCCTTCCCGGGATGATAGAGAATGTTGATATCATAATACTTAAGCAACTCCAACCACCTCCACTGTCGCAAGTTAAGATCTTTCTGTTTAAACAGATGTTGTAGACTTCGGTGTTCGGTGTAGACCTCACAATGGACACCGTACAAATAATGCTGTCAAATCTTCAAGGCATGAACAATAACTGCTAACTCAAGGTCTAGGACCGGATAATTCTTCTCATGTACCTTTAGCTATCTGGACACATAGGCAATCACCCTACCATCTTGCATCAACACTACGCCGAGACCAATAAGCGATGCATCACAATACACAATATAAGACCCTAAACCTGTAGGCAACACCAATACTGGGACTGTAGTCAAAGATGTCTTGAGCTTTTGAAAGCTCTCCTCACATTCCTTGGTCCACCTGAACGGAGCACCCTTCTGGGTCAATTTGGTCATGGGTGTAAAAGTAGAAGAGAAACCTTCCACAAATCAGTGATAATACCCTGCCAAACCAAGGAAACTCCGAATCTCCATAGTTGAGGACGGTCTAGACCAACTCTACACTGCTTCAATCTTCTTTGGATCCACATTTATCCCTTCGCACAAAACTATATGACCTAAAAATCCCACTGAATCAAGCTAGAATTCACACTTCAAAAATTTTGCATACAACTTTTCTCTCAAAGTCTGAAGCACGGTCCTCAAGTGTTGTTCATGATCCTCCCGGCTCCGGGAGTACACTAGAATGCCGTCAATAAATACAAAGACGAAGGAGTCAAGATAGGGCTGAAATACACTGTTCATCAAATGCATAAATGTTGCTGGGGCATTGGTCAGCCTAAATGACATTACAAGGAACTCGTAATGACCATACCGAGTCCTGAATGCAGTCTTTGGAATATCTGCTTTTCGAATCTTTAACTGATGATATCCTCACCGCAAATCAATTTTTCAAGAATACTCTGGCACCCTGAAGCTGATCAAATAGGTCATCAATACAAGGTAATGAGTACATGTTCTTCACTGTAACCTTGTTCACCTTGCAGTAATCAATACACATCCGCATAGAATCATCTTTCTTTTTACAAATAAAACATGAGTACCCCAATGTGATACACTGGGCCGAATGAAGCCCTTATCAAGTAACTATTGTAATTGCTCTAATTCTTTCAATTCTGCTGGGGACATACGATATGGTGGAATAGAAATGGGCTGAGTGTCCGGTAACAAATCAATGCCAAAGTCAATATCCCTGTCGGGTGGCGTACCCGGAAGATCTGCTGGAAATACATCAGGAAAATCCTTTACTATAGGAACTGACTCCACGGTAGGAGTATCAACACTAACATCTCTCACAAAGGCCAGCTACATATCACACCCCTTCTCAACCATTCGTTGAGCATTAAGAAACGAAACAACCCTACTAGGAACATAATCCAAGGTACCTCTCCACTCTAGCCGCGGTAGAACTGGCATAGCCAACGTCACCGTCTTGGCATAACAATCAAGGATAGTGTGATAGGGCAACAACCAGTCCATGCCCAAAATAATATCGAAATCCACCATACTGAGCAATAATAAATCAGCTCTGGTCTCAAAACCACTAATAACAATAAAAAACGAACGATACCCGCGGTCAACAATAATTACTTCACCCACGGGTGTAGATACATAAATAGAAGAACTCAAGGAATCACGGGATATGCCCAAATATGGGGCAAAATAAGATGACACATAAGAATAAGTGGAGCCTGGATCAAATAAGACTAATGCATCTCTAGGACAGACCGGAACAGTGCCTGTGATAACAGAATCTGATGCAACTGAAACCGTCCTAGCAGGAATGGCATAATATCTGGCCTGGCCTCCCCCTCTAGGGCGACCTCTACCTGTCCGACCTCCACCTCTAATTGGCTGTGCAGGTGGAGTAGCAACTGGTGCAGTGATCATGGCCTGAGATAGCTGAGGGCCCTGTGGAATAGGTGGTGCCTGAGAAATCTGTGGAGGTGCACCTCTCCTAAGTCTGGGGCAATCCCTCATAATATGAAGAGTGTCACCACACTCAAAACAAGCCCTCGGAGAATGTGGTTTCTAGGACTGGCTCGGGCCTAATCGATTAGATTACCCACTGAAAGCACCCCGTACAGGAGGTACGGTAGATCCTGGCGGTGCATAATATGGAACCTGAGGTCTGGAAGTAGCAGGAATACCGCTGGAAGCTGGAAGTGATGAATGAATAGGACAGCTCATATAGCCTCTACTATGACGGGCTGCAGCTAGGGCACGAGAACTGTTATATGTGCCCGAATCCCGAGGTCTCTTAACTTAAATGAAGGAAGGCTTAGCCTTAACATACTGTCACGCCCCGAACCTAGGAGCGAGACAAGCACCCCGTGCCTCACCTAACCTGGCGTACCAAATTGCGACTAAGGGACTCTGAACACATAATGTCATACTTTGGCCATGGGGCCACCTTGCAAGACAATTTGCGAAGCAAAATATAAAACTGAATGGAAACTAGCACTAACTAAATATCAATATAAAGCTAGGCCGACAAGGCCGTCATAGCTACTACAGCTGACAAACCACCAATTTATACAAACCCAACATACTGCACTAACCAACAGGATATGCCTACAAGCCTCTACTGATAGATGTACTGTGATCGGAACAGGGCCCCGACCTACCCATAACATATATACAGATATACATAAGATGTACACAAAACTCTAGTCCTGGCAACTCCGAAAGACGTGGAGCTTACCGATCAGGCGGAACTCGGAAAACACCTACTGAGGAGGTCTACCCGTCTGTCTGTCTGAACCTGCACGCATGAAATGCAGCGCCCCCAAAAAGGGACGTCAGTACGAAATAATGTACCGAGTATGTAAGGCAATAAAATAACTGAAATCTGAAACTGAACTGATAATATGATAACTGAAATTAACTGGGAGTCAAAGATGATCTGGAGATATACTTACCTGCTGATACTGACTCAACTCCTTCAATATAGTAAGTAAAATAATTGTACGGCCTTATAAGGCTCGGTATATATAACTGCTCTGCCATAGTAGGCTCGCTTATAGGCGCTCGGCCATACTAGGCTATGTATCTCGACCATGCTGGGCTCGCTCATAGGCGCTCGGCCACAGTAGGCTCGGTATATAACTTTCCATCTGATCAGAGGTTGCCCAATAGGGGCCTGCCCATCGATTATAGCTCGATGGTAATGAAAATACTGTAATACTGTATATATAGGCTTGCTGCTCTCTTGACTGAAAGAAGACAATACTAAAATTGAATATAGAGTCTCGATAAGGAATAATATTGTAACTTATGAGACTAGAATAGTGTGAATAAATTCATGAATATGAACTTCTCTTTTTGTCTCATTACTAACACATGTAGCTACGAGATCATGCCAAAATGAAGGAAGGCTTAGCCTTAACATACCTTATCACAATCTTTTCAATCACCAAGTTGAACTCACCTCTTCGCACCTTAATCTACAAGAATGATAATAATACTATCGTTAAGTTACGAAAGGTACAACTATCGCACAACGAACGACAAACCTATTTTGTATTAAAACGGGCAGCATCTCCCCTATAATATGCCCTTCCTCCAACTTCAAGATAACACCAACAATACAAGGACAGAACAATAACAACATATATACATCATTTTCCAGCCCTATATACACCATCAAATACTACAAAACAGCCCAACACACCCCAATCTCTTCGTACACAAAACGACCACCGTAGTAGTGTCAAACGACCCGAAAATGTTATGACGAACGACCAGCCAACCACCCTACATTTATATGGTGTTTATAAACCCCCTTCCTCCTCCAAAACTCCACAAAATAGTAATAAAACACGCAGCCCAACAGCAACACAAAACAGTCCACAAAACAGTCCGCTACAAGTGAATAACTCGAACTCACGGCTTCCGATCACCATCCCGTGAGTTCTTACAAGTATAGAACGACTTACCATGAATTTACAGAAGAAAAAATGGATGAAAGAGAGCAGTAAACTCACCTTATTTGTTGGATAACTCAGCTCCTATCTTGGTTCTTCAAACTCTAAGTTTTACCTCCAATTGGAACTTGAAAGGGAGAGAAAATCAATTAGGGTTTGTGGGAAATTTTTGGGAGGATTCTTTGCAGAGCTTATGTCTGGTTATTATGCTCTATTTTAAGTCTAATATATGAAGAAAATAGGCCCTTAAAAGGCCTCTTTGGACGACCCGAAATGGCCCATTTTTGGGCTTTCATTTAAGCAAGTAGGTGACACACCTACTTGTCACCTAGCAGCTTGCGCAGTATCGCAAAAATGCACATATCTCTCTACTCCGATGTCGTATTGACAAATGGTTTAATGCGTTGGAAAATAGACTCATAGATCTTTAATTTGATGGGTGGAACACACCATAACTCTAAGTATATTGGGAGAAAATTGCAGTTACATTTGACCCAAAGTTTCAGTAAAACTTATGAATGTAACTTGTGATGACTTTCATCGACTTTTGTTCCACAACTCGCTTGACTTAAAAACATAACACACGGATGTAATACGACTAATATAAATCATAACATAATCTCTTTATCATGTTAATCACCCTAGTCTCACCCCAAAGGTACATGTTATAACATTCCCAACTTGTCGACTTTCGATGAAACATTGTTTTATTTAATTGCTTTAGCTTCTGAACTGTCCAACCCTCTTTGTACTTGTTGTTCATGATCTTCAATATTTGTAACCTCAGAGGTAACATGATTAACTTACTTTATATACTTTTAAATATTATCTCATTTTTTTGTCCTACATTAGTTTGCTTACGACGCATTTTTACATACGAAAATATAGGGTGTAACATCACTCCCCCCTTGGGAACATTCGTCCTCGAATGTTTACTCTTGGAGACTTTGGAAACTTTTTCCAGAGTATCCTTCGTACACTAGGTTAAAACCAACCTGCACGTAGCCAGAAACATACTATGCATGCCACACATGGCCAATCTTTATAAATAGCAGCAATTTGCCTCACCGACCGTAAATCATAAATATTGAAAGTGAAAAATAAAAGCTTACCTGATGACCTGCTAGCCTACATAGAGCTATGTTGTAGCGTCCCATCTCGAACCATATCTTCATTTTGAAATAGGTGGGGGTATTTAGACTTCATTTCTTCCTCCGATTCCCACGTCATCTCTTCTACATTCTTGCTCCTCCATAAAACCTTTACGGAAGCTACCTCCTTATTTCGTAGATTGCGGATTTGTCGGTCTAGGATGGCAACTGGAATTTCCTCGTATGACAAGTCCTCTGTAATCTGTACATCATCCGTGGGCACCACTCGGGTAGGATCGCCAATGCACTTCCGTAGCATAGATACGTGAAAAACCGGATGGACAGACTCCAATTCTGAGGGCAACTCTAACTCATAAGCTAGTTGGCCCACTCTCCGAATGATCCTATAAGGCCCAATATACCGTGGGCTAAGCTTTCCTTTCTTGCCAAACCTCATCACGCCCTTCATAGGTGATACCTTTAAGAATACCCAGTCATTAATCCTGAACTCTAAGTCTCGTCGCCGCACGTCAAAATATGACTTCTGACGACTCTGAGCTGTCAACAGTCGCTCCCGGATAACCTTTACTTTCTCTATGGCCTGCTGAACCAGGTCTGGCCCATGTAACCCAGATTCTCCAACATCAAACCACCCTATAGGAGATCTGCACTTACGCCCATACAAAGCCTCGTACGGAGCCATCTGGATACTGGAGTGGTAACTGTTATTATATGCAAACTCGATAAGAGGTAGATGTTCATCCCAACTTCTTTTAAAATCCAACACACATACTCGTAACATATCCTCGAGCGTCTGAATTGTGCGCTCGGCTTGTCCATCAGTCTGTGGATGAAAAGCTGTGCTGAGATTCACCTGAGTCCCTAGACCTCTCTGAAATGACCTCCAAAAATGTGCTGTAAACTGAGCCCCACGGTCAGATATAATAGAAACTGGTACTCCGTGTAGCCGCACTATCTCCTTAATATATAACTTTGCATAATCTTCTGCTGTATATGTAGATCTGACCGGTAGGAAGTGAGCTGATTTCGTGAGCCTATCGACTATCACCCATATGGAATCGAACTTACGATTAGAACGAGGTAAACCCATGATAAAGTCCATGTTTATCGCCTCCCATTTCCATGTCGGGATCTCTATAGTCTGCATTAGCCCTCCGGGCTTCTGGTGTTCTACCTTCACTTGCTGGCAACTAGTACATTGGGCGACAAACTCAGCAATGTTCTTCTTCATATCATTCCACCAGTACATATCCTTAATGTCATGATACATCTTCGTCGATCCAGGGTGGATGGAATACCATGAATAATGTGCCTCTGACATAATCCTGTCTCGTAGCCCTGCTACATCTGGAACACACAAACGACCCTTGTATCTGAGAACCCCATCTCCCTTGAGCTCTAACAATGGCTTCTTCTGCTGCGGAACTCGCTCTCTCAACTCGACCAACTCTGGGTCCTCGTACTGCCTTTCCTTGACTTCAGCTATGAGGGATGATTTTGCAGTGTTTTGGATTACAACTCCACCATCCTCAGAATCTACTAACCGAACCCCCAACGAAGCCAATTGATGAATATCTCTAGCTAATTGTCTTTTCTCGGGCTCTACATGTGCTAAGCTACCCATAGATCGGCGACTTAAGGCATCTGCTACAACATTAGCTTTCCCTGGATGGTAGAGAATGTTAACATCGTAATCTTTCAATAACTCAAGCCATCGCCTCTGTCGCAAATTCAACTCTTTCTGCTTGAAAATATATTGTAGGCTTTTATGATCAGTAAATATATCAACATGAACACCATATAAATAATGCCGCCATATCTTAAGTGCATGGACAACCGCAGCTAACTCGAGGTCGTGGGTCGGATAATTCCTCTCGTGCTTCCTCAACTGCCTTGAAGCATATGCAATTACCTTCCCATGTTGCATCAGGACACATCCTAACCCGACACCTGATGCATCACAATACACGGCATAACCCTCTAGACCCTCTGGAAGTGTTAGAACTGGAGCTGAGGTCAACTTGTTCTTAAGCTCTTGGAAACTCCGCTCACAAGCCTCTGTCCATTGAAACTTAGTTTCTTTCTGTGTCAACTTCGTCAATGGTGCCGAAAGGGAAGAAAAACCCTCTACGAACCTCCGATAGTATCCTGCTAAGCCTAGAAAGCTACGAACCTCTGTCGGAGTGGTAGGTCTAGGCCAAGATTTCACGGCCTCAATCTTCTGAGTGTCCACCTTTATCCCTTCATCTGATACAATATGCCCCAAGAATGCTACAGACTTCAACCAGAACTCACATTTAGAAAACTTAGCATACAACTTACGATCACGGAGGGTTTGGAGTACCGCTCGCAGGTGGTCCGCATGCTCATCCTCTGAACGGGAATAAACCAGAATATCATCAATAAATACTATCACGAACAGATCTAAAAATGGCCGGAATAGGCTATTCATCAAGTCCATAAATACAGCGGGTGCATTAGTCAACCCGAAGGACATGACAAGGAACTCGAAGTGGCCATATCGGGTCCTGAAGGCTGTCTTCGGAATATCTTTTCCCGAACTCTGACCTGGTGGTACCCCGACCTCAAATCAATCTTGGAAAAGCATCTAGCTCCCTGCAACTGATCAAACAAGTCATCGATCCTTGGAAGTGGATACTTATTCTTAATAGTTACCTTGTTCAACTGCCTATAATCGATACACATCCTCAGCGAGCCGTCTTTCTTCCGCACAAATAGTACCGGTGCACCCCAAGGTGAGGTACTGGGCCTAATGTAACCTTTCTCCAGCAAATCTTTTAACTGCTCCTTCAACTCCTTCAATTCGGCAGGTGCCATTCTATACGGAGGGACGGATATTGGTTGAGTTCCTGGAAGCAAATCGATGCTAAAATCAATCTCTCGCTCTGGAGGAATACCTGGAAGCTCATCTGGAAACACATCTGCATACTCTTTGACTATGGGAATAGACTGAAGTGTAGGTATCTCAGCATCTGCATCTCTAACTCGCACAATATGATAAATGCACCCTTTTGCGATCATTTTCCTCGCCTTCAGATAGGAAATAAACCTACCTCTGGGTGTTGGTGTATTACCTACCCATTCAAGGACTGGCTCACCCGGAAAATGAAATTTGGCTACCTTTGCTCGGCAATCAACTGTGGCATAGCAAGCTGCCAACCAGTCCATGCCCATGATAGCATCAAAGTCCATCATCTCTAGCTCAACTAGGTCAGCTGAGGTCTGACGACTACAAATTGTCACCGTACAACCTCGGTAAACCCGTCTAGCAATAATCGATTCTCCGACCGGTGTAGATACCGCAAAAGGATCACTTAGTATTTCAGGCACTATACCAAACTTCCTCGCGACAAATGGGGTAATATACGATAAAGTAGATCCTGGGTCTATCAAAGCATAAGCATCGTGAGAGAAAATGGTTAATATACCTGTCACAACGTCTGGTGAAGACTCCTGGTCCTGTCGACCCGCTAAAGCATAGATACGGTTCTGATTACCACTTGAACTGGAACCTCTACCTCTGCCTCGACCTCTACCAGCCGAAGACTGAGACTCACGCCTTGAAGGATGCACGGACATAGACGATCCTGTTGCTGAACTCGCTGGTTGTGCCATTCCCCCAGAATCTCTATTTGGGCAATCTCGCATCATATGCCCCGGACGCCCACATGTATAACAAGCATCAGAACCTGCTCGGCATTGACCCAAGTGTCCTCTACCACAGATGTCACACCGCGGAGGAAATGACCATGTCTGCGCAGAACCTCGTTGTCGCTGCAAACCCGACGCCCGTGAGCTCTCACCTGGTCCTGACTGAGTATAGCGGTCATACCCGTAACCCTGTAACTGAGGTGGCGGAGGCCTAGGTGGCCGTCCGAAGTACTGGGTCCTATAACTACCCTGAGATTGCTCCTGAGACCTGGGAAATCTCATCCTCTTACGTTGCCCTTGCTCAGCCCTCTCTGTACCCTGCTGCCGACGCCTACCCCTTTCTATATTCTGGGCGAATGCCTGAATCCGGGAGATATCCATACTATCCTGCAATGCAGCGGTGGCACATGCCTCGGTTAACTCTGGGGCTAACCCTGCTATAAACCTGTGAATCCTGTCCCGCATAGTAGAAACTATGGATGGTGCATATCTGGCCAATGAGTCAAAACGGAGACTATACTCTCGAACACTCATATTACCCTGCTTGAGGGCTAGAAACTGATCGACTCGAGCCTGTCGGATCTCCCGCGGTAAGTACTGGTCAAGGAAAGCATCTGAAAAATTCTCCCAAATAGCTGGAGGTGTATCACGTCCCCTGGACCTCTCCCATCCCTCATACCAAAGGATGGCTATATCTCGGAGTCGAAAAGCTGCTAGCTCAACTGCCTCTTTCTCCGTGGCATGCATAACACGAAAGATCCTGTGAAGCTGATCTATGAAATCCTGCGGGTCCTCCCTCTGATCTGTCCCCGTGAACTCTGGGGGACTCAAAGCAATAAACTCTCGGACCCTTGAACTCCCAGACCCCTCAGAAGTTCCTGCACTAGCTGATGCCCTAGCATGTTGCTGGGTAGCTACCAACTGTGTCAACAAATGCACCGCACTCCTTAAGTCCTGATCTGATGGAAGTGGAGGGGGAACTGGATGTGCGGTTTCCCTAGGAATCTCCGTAGTTGGTGGAGGAGCCGGTAATGGCTGAGTAGGGGTCTCCCCTTGAGCCTCAGACTGGGCCCCATCTACTGGGGGTACCCTGTTGGTCCCCTCACCTACTACTGTATCTCTCCTCTGGCTAGCCGTAGTCTTCCTAGTCACCGTCATCTGTGCATGCAAACACCAACACATAAGTTTAATTCAAATTTCCTATAACTCAGTTCTATAGCACGATTTAGATTTCAAAGAAGTGTAACCAACTCCTAAATGCCCTGTAGTTCCTTGCTTATATAATGTGGTGCACAACACATCTATAAACAAGACCCTACTAGACACGGCTTGTAGACTCCCTAGGACAGAACTGCTCTGATACCAAGTTTGTCACGCCCCGAACCTAGGAGCGAGACAAGCACCCCGTGCCTCACCTAACCTGGCGTACCAAATTGCGACTAAGGGACTCTGAACACATAATGTCATACTTTGGCCATGGGGCCACCTTGCAAGACAATTTGCGAAGCAAAATATAAAACTGAATGGAAACTAGCACTAACTAAATATCAATATAAAGCTAGGCCGACAAGGCCGTCATAGCTACTACAGCTGACAAACCACCAATTTATACAAACCCAACATACTGCACTAACCAACAGGATATGCCTACAAGCCTCTACTGATAGATGTACTGTGATCGGAACAGGGCCCCGACCTACCCATAACATATATACAGATATACATAAGATGTACACAAAACTCTAGTCCTGGCAACTCCGAAAGACGTGGAGCTTACCGATCAGGCGGAACTCGGAAAACACCTACTGAGGAGGTCTACCCGTCTGTCTGTCTGAACCTGCACGCATGAAATGCAGCGCCCCCAAAAAGGGACGTCAGTACGAAATAATGTACCGAGTATGTAAGGCAATAAAATAACTGAAATCTGAAACTGAACTGATAATATGATAACTGAAATTAACTGGGAGTCAAAGATGATCTGGAGATATACTTACCTGCTGATACTGACTCAACTCCTTCAATATAGTAAGTAAAATAATTGTACGGCCTTATAAGGCTCGGTATATATAACTGCTCTGCCATAGTAGGCTCGCTTATAGGCGCTCGGCCATACTAGGCTATGTATCTCGACCATGCTGGGCTCGCTCATAGGCGCTCGGCCACAGTAGGCTCGGTATATAACTTTCCATCTGATCAGAGGTTGCCCAATAGGGGCCTGCCCATCGATTATAGCTCGATGGTAATGAAAATACTGTAATACTGTATATATAGGCTTGCTGCTCTCTTGACTGAAAGAAGACAATACTAAAATTGAATATAGAGTCTCGATAAGGAATAATATTGTAACTTATGAGACTAGAATAGTGTGAATAAATTCATGAATATGAACTTCTCTTTTGTCTCATTACTAACACATGTAGCTACGAGATCATGCCAAAATGAAGGAAGGCTTAGCCTTAACATACCTTATCACAATCTTTTCAATCACCAAGTTGAACTCACCTCTTCGCACCTTAATCTACAAGAATGATAATAATACTATCGTTAAGTTACGAAAGGTACAACTATCGCACAACGAACGACAAACCTATTTTGTATTAAAACGGGCAGCATCTCCCCTATAATATGCCCTTCCTCCAACTTCAAGATAACACCAACAATACAAGGACAGAACAATAACAACATATATACATCATTTTCCAGCCCTATATACACCATCAAATACTACAAAACAGCCCAACACACCCCAATCTCTTCGTACACAAAACGACCACCGTAGTAGTGTCAAACGACCCGAAAATGTTATGACGAACGACCAGCCAACCACCCTACATTTATATGGTGTTTATAAACCCCCTTCCTCCTCCAAAACTCCACAAAATAGTAATAAAACACGCAGCCCAACAGCAACACAAAACAGTCCACAAAACAGTCCGCTACAAGTGAATAACTCGAACTCACGGCTTCCGATCACCATCCCGTGAGTTCTTACAAGTATAGAACGACTTACCATGAATTTACAGAAGAAAAAATGGATGAAAGAGAGCAGTAAACTCACCTTATTTGTTGGATAACTCAGCTCCTATCTTGGTTCTTCAAACTCTAAGTTTTACCTCCAATTGGAACTTGAAAGGGAGAGAAAATCAATTAGGGTTTGTGGGAAATTTTGGGAGGATTCTTTGCAGAGCTTATGTCTGGTTATTATGCTCTATTTTAAGTCTAATATATGAAGAAAATAGGCCCTTAAAAGGCCTCTTTGGACGACCCGAAATGGCCCATTTTTGGGCTTTCATTTAAGCAAGTAGGTGACACACCTACTTGTCACCTAGCAGCTTGCGCAGTATCGCAAAAATGCACATATCTCTCTACTCCGATGTCGTATTGACAAATGGTTTAATGCGTTGGAAAATAGACTCATAGATCTTTAATTTGATGGGTGGAACACACCATAACTCTAAGTATATTGGGAGAAAATTGCAGTTACATTTGACCCAAAGTTTCAGTAAAACTTATGAATGTAACTTGTGATGACTTTCATCGACTTTTGTTCCACAACTCGCTTGACTTAAAAACATAACACACGGATGTAATACGACTAATATAAATCATAACATAATCTCTTTATCATGTTAATCACCCTAGTCTCACCCCAAAGGTACATGTTATAACATTCCCAACTTGTCGACTTTCGATGAAACATTGTTTTATTTAATTGCTTTAGCTTCTGAACTGTCCAACCCTCTTTGTACTTGTTGTTCATGATCTTCAATATTTGTAACCTCAGAGGTAACATGATTAACTTACTTTATATACTTTTAAATATTATCTCATTTTTTTGTCCTACATTAGTTTGCTTACGACGCATTTTTACATACGAAAATATAGGGTGTAACATCACTCCCCCTTGGGAACATTCGTCCTCGAATGTTTACTCTTGGAGACTTTGGAAACTTTTTCCAGAGTATCCTTCGTACACTAGGTTAAAACCAACCTGCACGTAGCCAGAAACATACTATGCATGCCACACATGGCCAATCTTTATAAATAGCAGCAATTTGCCTCACCGACCGTAAATCATAAATATTGAAAGTGAAAAATAAAAGCTTACCTGATGACCTGCTAGCCTACATAGAGCTATGTTGTAGCGTCCCATCTCGAACCATATCTTCATTTTGAAATAGGTGGGGGTATTTAGACTTCATTTCTTCCTCCGATTCCCACGTCATCTCTTCTACATTCTTGCTCCTCCATAAAACCTTTACGGAAGCTACCTCCTTATTTCGTAGATTGCGGATTTGTCGGTCTAGGATGGCAACTGGAATTTCCTCGTATGACAAGTCCTCTGTAATCTGTACATCATCCGTGGGCACCACTCGGGTAGGATCGCCAATGCACTTCCGTAGCATAGATACGTGAAAAACCGGATGGACAGACTCCAATTCTGAGGGCAACTCTAACTCATAAGCTAGTTGGCCCACTCTCCGAATGATCCTATAAGGCCCAATATACCGTGGGCTAAGCTTTCCTTTCTTGCCAAACCTCATCACGCCCTTCATAGGTGATACCTTTAAGAATACCCAGTCATTAATCCTGAACTCTAAGTCTCGTCGCCGCACGTCAAAATATGACTTCTGACGACTCTGAGCTGTCAACAGTCGCTCCCGGATAACCTTTACTTTCTCTATGGCCTGCTGAACCAGGTCTGGCCCATGTAACCCAGATTCTCCAACATCAAACCACCCTATAGGAGATCTGCACTTACGCCCATACAAAGCCTCGTACGGAGCCATCTGGATACTGGAGTGGTAACTGTTATTATATGCAAACTCGATAAGAGGTAGATGTTCATCCCAACTTCTTTTAAAATCCAACACACATACTCGTAACATATCCTCGAGCGTCTGAATTGTGCGCTCGGCTTGTCCATCAGTCTGTGGATGAAAAGCTGTGCTGAGATTCACCTGAGTCCCTAGACCTCTCTGAAATGACCTCCAAAAATGTGCTGTAAACTGAGCCCCACGGTCAGATATAATAGAAACTGGTACTCCGTGTAGCCGCACTATCTCCTTAATATATAACTTTGCATAATCTTCTGCTGTATATGTAGATCTGACCGGTAGGAAGTGAGCTGATTTCGTGAGCCTATCGACTATCACCCATATGGAATCGAACTTACGATTAGAACGAGGTAAACCCATGATAAAGTCCATGTTTATCGCCTCCCATTTCCATGTCGGGATCTCTATAGTCTGCATTAGCCCTCCGGGCTTCTGGTGTTCTACCTTCACTTGCTGGCAACTAGTACATTGGGCGACAAACTCAGCAATGTTCTTCTTCATATCATTCCACCAGTACATATCCTTAATGTCATGATACATCTTCGTCGATCCAGGGTGGATGGAATACCATGAATAATGTGCCTCTGACATAATCCTGTCTCGTAGCCCTGCTACATCTGGAACACACAAACGACCCTTGTATCTGAGAACCCCATCTCCCTTGAGCTCTAACAATGGCTTCTTCTGCTGCGGAACTCGCTCTCTCAACTCGACCAACTCTGGGTCCTCGTACTGCCTTTCCTTGACTTCAGCTATGAGGGATGATTTTGCAGTGTTTTGGATTACAACTCCACCATCCTCAGAATCTACTAACCGAACCCCCAACGAAGCCAATTGATGAATATCTCTAGCTAATTGTCTTTTCTCGGGCTCTACATGTGCTAAGCTACCCATAGATCGGCGACTTAAGGCATCTGCTACAACATTAGCTTTCCCTGGATGGTAGAGAATGTTAACATCGTAATCTTTCAATAACTCAAGCCATCGCCTCTGTCGCAAATTCAACTCTTTCTGCTTGAAAATATATTGTAGGCTTTTATGATCAGTAAATATATCAACATGAACACCATATAAATAATGCCGCCATATCTTAAGTGCATGGACAACCGCAGCTAACTCGAGGTCGTGGGTCGGATAATTCCTCTCGTGCTTCCTCAACTGCCTTGAAGCATATGCAATTACCTTCCCATGTTGCATCAGGACACATCCTAACCCGACACCTGATGCATCACAATACACGGCATAACCCTCTAGACCCTCTGGAAGTGTTAGAACTGGAGCTGAGGTCAACTTGTTCTTAAGCTCTTGGAAACTCCGCTCACAAGCCTCTGTCCATTGAAACTTAGTTTCTTTCTGTGTCAACTTCGTCAATGGTGCCGAAAGGGAAGAAAAACCCTCTACGAACCTCCGATAGTATCCTGCTAAGCCTAGAAAGCTACGAACCTCTGTCGGAGTGGTAGGTCTAGGCCAAGATTTCACGGCCTCAATCTTCTGAGTGTCCACCTTTATCCCTTCATCTGATACAATATGCCCCAAGAATGCTACAGACTTCAACCAGAACTCACATTTAGAAAACTTAGCATACAACTTACGATCACGGAGGGTTTGGAGTACCGCTCGCAGGTGGTCCGCATGCTCATCCTCTGAACGGGAATAAACCAGAATATCATCAATAAATACTATCACGAACAGATCTAAAAATGGCCGGAATAGGCTATTCATCAAGTCCATAAATACAGCGGGTGCATTAGTCAACCCGAAGGACATGACAAGGAACTCGAAGTGGCCATATCGGGTCCTGAAGGCTGTCTTCGGAATATCTTTTTCCCGAACTCTGACCTGGTGGTACCCCGACCTCAAATCAATCTTGGAAAAGCATCTAGCTCCCTGCAACTGATCAAACAAGTCATCGATCCTTGGAAGTGGATACTTATTCTTAATAGTTACCTTGTTCAACTGCCTATAATCGATACACATCCTCAGCGAGCCGTCTTTCTTCCGCACAAATAGTACCGGTGCACCCCAAGGTGAGGTACTGGGCCTAATGTAACCTTTCTCCAGCAAATCTTTTAACTGCTCCTTCAACTCCTTCAATTCGGCAGGTGCCATTCTATACGGAGGGACGGATATTGGTTGAGTTCCTGGAAGCAAATCGATGCTAAAATCAATCTCTCGCTCTGGAGGAATACCTGGAAGCTCATCTGGAAACACATCTGCATACTCTTTGACTATGGGAATAGACTGAAGTGTAGGTATCTCAGCATCTGCATCTCTAACTCGCACAATATGATAAATGCACCCTTTTGCGATCATTTTCCTCGCCTTCAGATAGGAAATAAACCTACCTCTGGGTGTTGGTGTATTACCTACCCATTCAAGGACTGGCTCACCCGGAAAATGAAATTTGGCTACCTTTGCTCGGCAATCAACTGTGGCATAGCAAGCTGCCAACCAGTCCATGCCCATGATAGCATCAAAGTCCATCATCTCTAGCTCAACTAGGTCAGCTGAGGTCTGACGACTACAAATTGTCACCGTACAACCTCGGTAAACCCGTCTAGCAATAATCGATTCTCCGACCGGTGTAGATACCGCAAAAGGATCACTTAGTATTTCAGGCACTATACCAAACTTCCTCGCGACAAATGGGGTAATATACGATAAAGTAGATCCTGGGTCTATCAAAGCATAAGCATCGTGAGAGAAAATGGTTAATATACCTGTCACAACGTCTGGTGAAGACTCCTGGTCCTGTCGACCCGCTAAAGCATAGATACGGTTCTGATTACCACTTGAACTGGAACCTCTACCTCTGCCTCGACCTCTACCAGCCGAAGACTGAGACTCACGCCTTGAAGGATGCACGGACATAGACGATCCTGTTGCTGAACTCGCTGGTTGTGCCATTCCCCCAGAATCTCTATTTGGGCAATCTCGCATCATATGCCCCGGACGCCCACATGTATAACAAGCATCAGAACCTGCTCGGCATTGACCCAAGTGTCCTCTACCACAGATGTCACACCGCGGAGGAAATGACCATGTCTGCGCAGAACCTCGTTGTCGCTGCAAACCCGACGCCCGTGAGCTCTCACCTGGTCCTGACTGAGTATAGCGGTCATACCCGTAACCCTGTAACTGAGGTGGCGGAGGCCTAGGTGGCCGTCCGAAGTACTGGGTCCTATAACTACCCTGAGATTGCTCCTGAGACCTGGGAAATCTCATCCTCTTACGTTGCCCTTGCTCAGCCCTCTCTGTACCCTGCTGCCGACGCCTACCCCTTTCTATATTCTGGGCGAATGCCTGAATCCGGGAGATATCCATACTATCCTGCAATGCAGCGGTGGCACATGCCTCGGTTAACTCTGGGGCTAACCCTGCTATAAACCTGTGAATCCTGTCCCGCATAGTAGAAACTATGGATGGTGCATATCTGGCCAATGAGTCAAAACGGAGACTATACTCTCGAACACTCATATTACCCTGCTTGAGGGCTAGAAACTGATCGACTCGAGCCTGTCGGATCTCCCGCGGTAAGTACTGGTCAAGGAAAGCATCTGAAAAATTCTCCCAAATAGCTGGAGGTGTATCACGTCCCCTGGACCTCTCCCATCCCTCATACCAAAGGATGGCTATATCTCGGAGTCGAAAAGCTGCTAGCTCAACTGCCTCTTTCTCCGTGGCATGCATAACACGAAAGATCCTGTGAAGCTGATCTATGAAATCCTGCGGGTCCTCCCTCTGATCTGTCCCCGTGAACTCTGGGGGACTCAAAGCAATAAACTCTCGGACCCTTGAACTCCCAGACCCCTCAGAAGTTCCTGCACTAGCTGATGCCCTAGCATGTTGCTGGGTAGCTACCAACTGTGTCAACAAATGCACCGCACTCCTTAAGTCCTGATCTGATGGAAGTGGAGGGGGAACTGGATGTGCGGTTTCCCTAGGAATCTCCGTAGTTGGTGGAGGAGCCGGTAATGGCTGAGTAGGGGTCTCCCCTTGAGCCTCAGACTGGGCCCCATCTACTGGGGGTACCCTGTTGGTCCCCTCACCTACTACTGTATCTCTCCTCTGGCTAGCCGTAGTCTTCCTAGTCACCGTCATCTGTGCATGCAAACACCAACACATAAGTTTAATTCAAATTTCCTATAACTCAGTTCTATAGCACGATTTAGATTTCAAAGAAGTGTAACCAACTCCTAAATGCCCTGTAGTTCCTTGCTTATATAATGTGGTGCACAACACATCTATAAACAAGACCCTACTAGACACGGCTTGTAGACTCCCTAGGACAGAACTGCTCTGATACCAAGTTTGTCACGCCCCGAACCTAGGAGCGAGACAAGCACCCCGTGCCTCACCTAACCTGGCGTACCAAATTGCGACTAAGGGACTCTGAACACATAATGTCATACTTTGGCCATGGGGCCACCTTGCAAGACAATTTGCGAAGCAAAATATAAAACTGAATGGAAACTAGCACTAACTAAATATCAATATAAAGCTAGGCCGACAAGGCCGTCATAGCTACTACAGCTGACAAACCACCAATTTATACAAACCCAACATACTGCACTAACCAACAGGATATGCCTACAAGCCTCTACTGATAGATGTACTGTGATCGGAACAGGGCCCCGACCTACCCATAACATATATACAGATATACATAAGATGTACACAAAACTCTAGTCCTGGCAACTCCGAAAGACGTGGAGCTTACCGATCAGGCGGAACTCGGAAAACACCTACTGAGGAGGTCTACCCGTCTGTCTGTCTGAACCTGCACGCATGAAATGCAGCGCCCCCAAAAAAGGGACGTCAGTACGAAATAATGTACCGAGTATGTAAGGCAATAAAATAACTGAAATCTGAAACTGAACTGATAATATGATAACTGAAATTAACTGGGAGTCAAAGATGATCTGGAGATATACTTACCTGCTGATACTGACTCAACTCCTTCAATATAGTAAGTAAAATAATTGTACGGCCTTATAAGGCTCGGTATATATAACTGCTCTGCCATAGTAGGCTCGCTTATAGGCGCTCGGCCATACTAGGCTATGTATCTCGACCATGCTGGGCTCGCTCATAGGCGCTCGGCCACAGTAGGCTCGGTATATAACTTTCCATCTGATCAGAGGTTGCCCAATAGGGGCCTGCCCATCGATTATAGCTCGATGGTAATGAAAATACTGTAATACTGTATATATAGGCTTGCTGCTCTCTTGACTGAAAGAAGATAATACTAAAATTGAATATAGAGTCTCGATAAGGAATAATATTGTAACTTATGAGACTAGAATAGTGTGAATAAATTCATGAATATGAACTTCTCTTTTTGTCTCATTACTAACACATGTAGCTACGAGATCATGCCAAAATGAAGGAAGGCTTAGCCTTAACATACCTTATCACAATCTTTTCAATCACCAAGTTGAACTCACCTCTTCGCACCTTAATCTACAAGAATGATAATAATACTATCGTTAAGTTACGAAAGGTACAACTATCGCACAACGAACGACAAACCTATTTTGTATTAAAACGGGCAGCATCTCCCCTATAATATGCCCTTCCTCCAACTTCAAGATAACACCAACAATACAAGGACAGAACAATAACAACATATATACATCATTTTCCAGCCCTATATACACCATCAAATACTACAAAACAGCCCAACACACCCCAATCTCTTCGTACACAAAACGACCACCGTAGTAGTGTCAAACGACCCGAAAATGTTATGACGAACGACCAGCCAACCACCCTACATTTATATGGTGTTTATAAACCCCCTTCCTCCTCCAAAACTCCACAAAATAGTAATAAAACACGCAGCCCAACAGCAACACAAAACAGTCCACAAAACAGTCCGCTACAAGTGAATAACTCGAACTCACGGCTTCCGATCACCGTCCCGTGAGTTCTTACAAGTATAGAACGACTTACCATGAATTTACAGCAGAAAAAATGGATGAAAGAGAGCAGTAAACTCACCTTATTTGTTGGATAACTCAGCTCCTATCTTGGTTCTTCAAACTCTAAGTTTTACCTCCAATTGGAACTTGAAAGGGAGAGAAAATCAATTAGGGTTTGTGGGAAATTTTTGGGAGGATTCTTTGCAGAGCTTATGTCTGGTTATTATGCTCTATTTTAAGTCTAATATATGAAGAAAATAGGCCCTTAAAAGGCCTCTTTGGACGACCCGAAATGGCCCATTTTTGGGCTTTCATTTAAGCAAGTAGGTGACACACCTACTTGTCACCTAGCAGCTTGCGCAGTATCGCAAAAATGCACATATCTCTCTACTCCGATGTCATATTGACAAATGGTTTAATGCGTTGGAAAATAGACTCATAGATCTTTAATTTGATGGGTGGAACACACCATAACTCTAAGTATATTGGGAGAAAATTGCAGTTACATTTGACCCAAAGTTTCAGTAAAACTTATGAATGTAACTTGTGATGACTTTCATCGACTTTTGTTCCACAACTCGCTTGACTTAAAAACATAACACACGGATGTAATACGACTAATATAAATCATAACATAATCTCTTTATCATGTTAATCACCCTAGTCTCACCCCAAAGGTACATGTTATAACATTCCCAACTTGTCGACTTTCGATGAAACATTGTTTTATTTAATTGCTTTAGCTTCTGAACTGTCCAACCCTCTTTGTACTTGTTGTTCATGATCTTCAATATTTGTAACCTCAGAGGTAACATGATTAACTTAATTTATATACTTTTAAATATTATCTCATTTTTTTGTCCTACATTAGTTTGCTTACGACGCATTTTTACATACGAAAATATAGGGTGTAACACATACCCTCCAATCTCCTACCAATTGACACCACCTGTTGGTATGTGATATCCATATCCAATTCTCGGGCCATACTAAATTTGATACTAGGGTGGAGCCCCTCAATAAATCGACGAACCCGCTCTCGAATAATAGCAACTAATGTTGGTGCATGCCTAGCCAAATCACTGTATCAGACCGTATATTCTGACACAGTCATAGAACCCTGGCACAACTACTCAAACTCTGCGTGACATGCATCTCTAAGACTCTGAGGAACATACTCCCTCTAGAATATTTCTGAAAATTGAGTCCAAGTGAGTGAAGCTGCCTCAACTGGACTATCCAACTAGTATGCCCACCACCACTGGTAGGCTGCTCCTCTAAGCTGGAATGTCGTGAAAGAAACCCCACTAGAATCCACAATACCCATAGTATGAAGGATACAATGACATTCCTAAAGAAAACCATGAGTATCCTCTGAAGCTAAACTGCTGAATATGGGAAAGAGGTATTTCTTGTACCTCTCGAGCCTGAGTTGCTCCCCCTTTGAAACTACTGCCCTAACCTCGGGCCGAACCGGGATAACTGGCTGCACTGGTATAACCTTTGAGTCGTGATCAACTTAGGCCCGTGGCTCTGGGGTTCGGGCGGCGGGAGTCTATGCTCCTCCCCCGGCCTGAGATGTGGCAGGAGCAAATGGAATCAACCCTGCCTGAGCTAGAGTGCCAAACATGCTCAAGAGTCTCCTAAAGTGCAGGGGTAGTAACAGACGTCTCAGGTGCCTGTTCTCCAACTGGAGCTACTGGTGGTTTTGCTGCAGCAGCTCATGCAGGTTCTCTGGCTGCACCACGTGGTCTTCCTCGGCCTCTGCCCGGCCCAGGCCTCTGGCGGCTCCAACAGGGGGCACGAATGTCTGATCATCGAATCCAGTTGTGCGTTGTCCTCACCATCTGTAAGAGAATGGAAAGACAATGGTTTAAAATTTTGAAGTCAACAAATGCGCACGATAAGGGAAAAAAATGAATATTTTCCTAACAGTTCCATAGCCTCCCGAAGATAAGTACAGACGTCTCCGTACCGATCCGCAAAACTCTACTAATCCTGCTTGTGACTCATAACACCTATGAACCTAGAGCTCTGATACCAACTTGTCACGACCCCAAATTTCCTCTGTAGGATGTCGTGATGGCACCTAGTCTCTAAGACTAAGTAAGCCTATCAATACAGAATAACAATAGAAATCTGAAATAACTAAATCTGTAATTCACATAATTACAACTTCCCAAAACCCGGTAGGAATAAGTCACAAGCTTCTAAAAATTTATCCTCCATGTCTATATATATCAAGGTCTAAAGAAAATAAGGAAACAACATAATAAGGATAGAAGGGGACTCCGGAGTCTGCGGACGCTAGCAGATATACCTCGAAGTCTCCGTACACAGGTAGCTCACTGATATCTGGGCTGGTAGGAAGTACCTGGATCTACACAAAAGATGTGCAGAAGCGTAGTATGAGTACACCACAACGGTACCCAGTAAGTGCCAAACCTACTCGGTAGAGTAGTGACGAGGCCAGGTCAGGCTCTACTAGAATAACAAAAGACATGATGAAATGTTTACCATTATAATAACAATAAATGACAATGAAAATGAATCAAGTAAGTAGTATGTCACCATTAAATTATATAGAATAAAGGCAAATAATACCTCGCGGAAAGAAAACAGAAATTTACAACTTTACAAAATATCACGACAATAATCAAAGGCAAATGCAGCCATAAATAAATATCAACAAGAGCACTCCCGAGGTACCGCCTCGTAGTCCCAAATAATAAATAAATTCACAATATCTCATTTCTTTATATCACCGCGAGAGCTTTCACATTTAATTTTAAAGAAAATATTTTTTTTTCGAAATAGCATCCCGCATTTTAGCCATCCTTATCACGCTGCATGACTTCTATTAGTTCCCCTACTAGCCACGCGTATCAAGCCACCCTTATCACACCACATGCATTTCAACACACAGACCTTATACCACCGCATGCGTATCAATGTTACAATATATCATAATCTGCACCTCAAGTGCTCAAATATTTTAATTTGCCAAAATAAATCAACAACATCAATATTTTTCCATAATAGGGAGCTCACGGCTCAATTACAATGAGTACAAAATCTCACAAAAATATTCGGGAATAAATAACTCTGCAAAAATAATATTTTACCATTTTTAACACGTTGCCTCAATACCAATCCTAAGGTAAATTTACCTCACACAAGGTTAGACAAGTCACTTACCTCAAACCACACTCAATCAGTCAAGTAGTATGCCTTTTCCTCGAGTTTCCGACTCTGATCGGCTCGAATCTAATCATAATTAATTCGATTCAATCAATACAAATTATAGGAACAAATTTCATATGAAAATATATTTTTTCTAACAGAATCTGAAAGTTAACCCCAAAATAGCCCATGGGCCCCACGTCTCTGAACCCGACAAAAATTACAAAATATGAACAACCATTCAACCACGAGTCCAACCATACAAATTTTACTAAAATCCGATATCAGATTGCTTTTTAAATTCTCAATTAAAGTCTTTGAAGATTTCTACCATTTTCAACCCAATATTTACCCATTTGAACTCAACAATCTTCCCACAAACGTTATTGGTACATGCATGTATAACTAATACTCTCACATCCAAGAATCATCTTACTAATTATCCATTTCTAGTTGGATTGCGAAATTGAAGAATTGGGAAAAGGAATTCTTACATCTTTGAAGCCTTAGCAACCCTTTGATGCGATTTCAAAGTTTGATTCAAGGAAAAGTAGTGAAATCGTTAGTTCTCCCCTTTCCTCTATCTATAATCGCTCTCCCTTCTCTCTAAAACACCAGATATTACCCTAAAAATGAACCCCAATCGACTTAAATGAAATGAAGTTTGGGTCACAAAAAACCATTTTTGTACAGTCGCGGCGCGTGGGGCGGCTGTGCAAAAAGTGCCTGGAAATAAAATTTTGGAGCGTTCTGGAATTTCCCACAGGCGCGGCACGCCGGGCGGCGCGATAGTACAAATTCTACTAGCGTTTGGTAATTTTGTCATAACTTCTTGTAGGAGTATCCAAATGACAAACGGTTTAAAGCGTTAGAAATAAGACTCGAAGATCTTTCATGTTATAGTTGTCCATCATATAAATCCTTATATATATGTAGATATTCTCATCCAAAATTTGGTCTTGTGCATACTTATTTAGAACTTTAGTCTATTATGAAATTTTCCAACTTGGCTTAGACTTAGGACTTTCCTTAGGCCCCATTTCACTTATAATATGCTCGCACACTTATTATCATATCCAATAGGTATCCATCATGCTAATAGTCCTCGAATGAGAAGTAGAGTCCGCCCCAAACACATAACATAACCTATCTCTTCTTTCGCACATTTCAATTTTTTGAATTTTACTAACTCCCAAAATTTCTAAATATTTCATCAGAGTTTCCTTTGTAACTAGGCCTATCCATCTGCCAGATAATCCCAGAAACCAATCCTAGCAACATATACATAATCCAATCAATGTAACATAACATGAAACAATACTAATAGTGGCCTCATAAGTATTTATTTCTAGAAAAGGAACGACATTAACATCAACTATTCAGGTGATACGTAACTCATAGTAGGTAAGCTCTCAACATCTTCATAAAATAAAGAAATGAATGTTTAAATTAAAGATGATATTTTTGGGTCATCACAGATATTTTGCTAGAGTTGATTCATGTATTATAAAAGGAAAAAAGAAAAGAAAAAATAGTTCTGTTTTCATTTGATAATCGAAAAATATAAAAGGTTTTTTGGTTCTTCTTTTACATTTTTGTTCAAGAACAAAATGGATGTTAGTTGAGGTTTGAAGTTGATTCGAGTTGCCGTCCATTGTTTGAGCTCGTAGTTCTTGCCTCATTCTTGCTGCTGTTGTTTGCAATTTCTAGTTCGAGTTCTCGTCGCGCTGTAATCATCGAAAATTTGAATATATCGAAAATCGAGTTCAGGTCCATTTCCCTTGTCCTTATCTTACTGTTTGGTCTGATTATAAGTATGATAAGAGCTTTGGTTTGAAATGAGTTTCAAGGTTTAAAACTCGATTAAGTTTGTTAAAAAGGGGGATGAACATGAAATGAATTCAGTTGAGGTTGTTAATTCCGAATAAAATATTGAGTTCATTGCTTGGCTTCATGGTTTGCTTGATGTTTTCTGTACTGATCTTCCTTGTCTTTTTCAACATGAATCTTAATTAAACTATTAGGTGTATTTGGATTATTTCAGTTTCATGTTCTGTTGGAACTCATGAGTGATATTCCTAGTTAGCCTCAAATGTCTCTTGCTATAAAATCCTAATGAGGCAGTTCTATTGGTTTTAACTTTTATATGCTCAAATTGACAAAATAAAGTTAATCCATGTAATATTAATCTTGAGTTTTGAATGAACTGTGATTAAACTTGGAACATTATGATTATTTAAGTTCATGCCAATTATGATGGAGACATTAAGTTTGAAATTGGATCTTGTTTGAATAAAAGGTTAATCTATTTTGTGAAAATAGCATGTTAATGGTTTAGAAATAGCAAAATCATGTACGACCACCTAAACTTGTCCCGATTTTCCTCTGAGATAATTTATCAAAGGTATGTTCCGATTGAACACTTTATGTAACACAGATTTGTTCCAAATAAATACTTTTTTTCCTTTCTATGCTAGAGGCTCATCGCGTGTAACCAATCACCGCCGACGTGTATTAACAGCCAATCAAAATATAAAATTCGTATTATTTTTTCCACTGTACCATTTTAATTTAAAAAAGATGAAAGTATATCCGATAAAAACAAGTCAAAAAAGACCTAGTGTTTTTTTCTCCTTAACGCTCGTATATCTGTAATTCCACTTAATTCCCATTTCCTCCTTTTTCTTTCTCTAGAAAATTGGAAGGAAAATCGAAGAAAACCATTGGTGATTCCTCGATTCTTATGTAGAATATACTTACTGTAAGTATCAATTTCCCTCGTTGATGAAAAATAATGATTCAAATATGTCTAAAAATCTAGGGTTCTTACTTTCATGATTTAGCGATTAGGATTTGAGAATATTCTGTAATTCCGTTCGAGCCACGTTCTGTCACTGTCTCTAATCTCTCTTTTCGATTTTATTCATCTTTGATTCAAATGTCAGAGGAAATTATATTCACAAAATGCACCATGGGGGCTACTTTTCCGAGATTCTTGTCCCCACTTATATTGGTGAGACTGAATTAGCATGTATGTATATGGACAAGGACCATTTTTCTATTATAGAACTGGAATTTTATACTAAATAAATAGGATATGTGACTGTCGAGGGCTTTTATTATCAGAATAGTGAGACCAAACAATTTCACTTGTTGGAGTTGGACCTACACCTATTAAATCTAATAAAAGACTTAAAGTATGGAGACAACTTTGAAATATAGGTTAAACATGTTGTTGACCATGCTTTAGTTGTAGATGGGTGGGACCTACTGGCTACCTTACTGGAGAGAACGAGACTTTGTTATTAAATAACAGAGATGGTGAGGCATTTAATCTACAAGAAGATGTTGTAGAAGAGGTAGTTCAAAGTTTGGGAAGTGATTGCACTGGTCTGTTAGATGTAGAAAGTCATATTTCAGATGTGGAGAGTAGTGATTCAGATCTAGAAGATATACATGAAGAGGATGACTCGAATGTATATGAGGAGTTGAGAACTCTTAGACAAGACAAAAGAAACAAGAAATAGAAGAAAAAAGCTCTCGTTACAGAAAAGATACCTATTAGAGAGGTTGGTGGTATAGATAGGGGGTTTGAGGATATTGGGGTAGACAAGGCTAACAAATATGCTGGAAAATTGGGGGGAGATGAAGACTATATCAGTAGCTCTGAATGTTAGAGTGATGATACCAGGGATGAGCTAGATGTAGAAGTTGTTTGAAAAGTAGATTTACCCTCTAGGAGGAGAAGTAAAAACGTAAGATATGATGAAGCTTGTGAGGTGGTTGTATTTGAGCTTGGTATGGTATTTGAGAATGTAACACAATTTAGAAAGGACGTGGCAGATTATGCTGTTGAGTATAGGAGGTAAATTAAACTAAGACCTAATGAGACTTATAGAGTAAGAGTTAGGAGTAAAACAAATACATGTAAATGGTTGTTGGCTGCTTCTTTGGATAGAGACTCTGGTGATTGTAGAGTCATTAACTATCATCCTGTACATAAATGCATTCCTAATAACAATTAAGCTTTGCACTTTTAAGCTTATTTCCAGAAAGTTCAAGGAGTAAGTTTATGCATTCTATCTACATTTATTTATATTTCTCACTATTATTTTTCTGTGTCTTGCATGTTCTGTTATGTGTTGTACTCTGGACTGGGGGATTTTTCACAGCCTAAAGAATCAAATGGCCAACCAACCCAACCAAGCTCTTTTTGTGAAGACACTACAACTGTTAGAAGAGTTAACCAAAGTAGGGGTTGTTGGGAAAGGTAGATGAGGTGGAAGCAGAAGAGATAATGGAGGAGGAACCCCATTTGTAAGTCCAAGAGAAGCTTCATCTAGTCAGACTAAAGGCTCTAATTCGGTTGAAGTTGTTGCTGCAACTGGAGGAAACAAAAGGCCTAGAACTACTGGGTTTGGTGTATACTCTGTCCCTCAAACTGGAAACCAAATGTTTAATGTATGTTAACTTCTTTATTTTTCCCTTCATATTGAACAAATAGTTACTATGTTTGGTCTACAATTAATAATTCTTTTGCCTTGTTTTTATTTCAGCCTGGTACCTCAAGTGAGAGAGTTCTACAAGGATTCTCAACTGTGAAGAGTGAATCATCAACCAATATTGATATTGGTTTTGTTCCCCGGGGCCTGAAATCGAAGGGAAAAGATGCAGTCACCACTTTACAATTGCAACAAATGATGGCCAACAAAAGAAATAAAGTGAATACTTCATAATCAATAACTAAGAAGTAGTTCTAAGAGTGAACTATTTTAGTTTTATGTCTATATTATATGGAACAATATTGATGTCTAGGGTTCATGTTAATTTAGGTCATTTTATTGATGTATTGATGCTGCCAAATGTATGAAGCAATTGTTCTTTTGTTACCATTTTGTTGGGGTTACAGCGGTACATTTGAGCTCAATTGAGAGTAGTTTAATAGTAATCCTTATTGGTGTATGAGATTCTATTTATTAGCTGAAGAATATAAGAGGTGCAATGTAGAGAGAGTTCATTCTAAACAAGGAAATTGACTTTAAGATGTGCTAAAAGATTCTTGGTGTATCACAGATTCTTGCAAAAAATGTAGCAGCCTTCAAAACTCCATAAATTTCCGAGTTAAAATAAGGATGATTCAATAAGGTAAATCAATACAAAGTTTCAATAAAAAAGCAACAACCTAATAACTAACAACTTGTTCTACTACTACAATACATACGACCGTTATCCAATCCACTACGAGTTTAGCCGTGCATAAAACTACACGGAACTACATGACCATAATCCAGACTATACACATGAAAATACAAAAGCACATAAGCATCTTGACATTGGATCTTGCCCAATCCCTATGTTGTTCAGCCTCCTTGTAATTCACTGCTATATACTCCATTTGCACTTTAACATCCTTCAATTTCTGTTTTAATTTATCCACTTATTCTTCAAGTTCTTTTACTTTCACTCTTAGTCGATCACTCATTAAACGCAATATTGCCCGACATGGTAGGTGCTCCCTCTCTGATAGACCATCAAACCATCTAAAATAATTACATCCACCATTTTTCTAACAACAAATGCATTCACATTACTGATTAATAAGAAACAAAAGGCGAAATATTTCATAATCAATGAAACTAGTTACTCACTCTTGAAATTCTACAACCATAAAATCGGCGACCTGGGTTCGCTGGGGTGGTCATGGTCTTCAACCTAGCATAATCACCGCAACAACATAAATCATGGTTCTCTTCGTACACTGAAATTTGCGACATTTGAAGATTCAGATATGAGATAAGAAACAAGAAAATGAAACAAGATGTACAGAAAAAAGGAAGAAGAGTAAAGAATAAAGGAAAAAAGAGATGAAAAAGAGAGAAACGGTCTCAGATGGAGAAATGAGGGTTCTAATTTAATTTGGGAATGAATTTGGGCTAGTTGACATTAACATTATAACGTTGGGGGGGTCAGTAGTCAGCAAAATTTTATCCCTTCATGCGCCCAACAGAGGTGCATTACACTTAATGTGCCATGCCACAGAAAAGTATTTATTTGGAACAAATCTGTGTTACATGAAGTGTTCAATCAGAACATACATTAGATAAGTTGTCTCACAGGAAAATCGGGACAAGTTTAGGTGGCCGTACATGATTTTAGCCTTTAGAAATTGTTTACTATGTGAAAATAGTATGTTAATGGCATCGTTGGTTAGTGTAAATGGATTTTCCATGAAACGTATCTCTATTTTAACTCTAGTGTAATGAATATGAGTCGTGAAGAATTATTCACTTTGTTCTCCTATGAATTGTAGCGGATTGTATCGTTTGTTTTAAAAATAGATGATGAATTGTGAAAGACTATTTCTTCGGTGACAGGGTACTTTGTCTTGTTTGGAGTTTTAGAATTAAGAGATGGCATTAGTGGACTAATATGGCATAATTGGGATTTTAACACAACTCTTATCATACTTATAATCTGCCTTTTATTATTCAACCTTATTTTGTTATTTTTATCTTTATTTTATTTTATTTGCCTGCTAGTTTCATGGGATTAGGACAGATGTTGTGATTTAATGATTATTTGCCTTCCGTACATTTTTTTAAATGATATTGGGTCTTGGGAAGTGGGAAGATCAAGCTCGTTAGCTATTAACCTTAACTTGCATGCTTAGGAATTGGGCTTGGTCTAAATAAATAAAAACTAATAAAGTAGAAAAAACATGAGCAAGATTTAGAGTTTTCCTTTTATTTATTTCTTTATTTTGTTATATTATTTTCTAGTAGCATATTTAGGCCGACCACACTTCGGTAGACAAACATTAGGTCTTTTCTTTTATTCAAGGTGGGAGGTCGTACCTTTAGTTTATTATTTATTCGAGGAATACCCCGTAGTGCTTGTATTTGGAGGCCATGACGAGCATCATGAAGGAAGCAGTGTAGGATAGATTAGAATTTTTAGTATATTTTATTTTAGTACTTTCTTTACTTTTCTCTTAATTTTTGCATTAGGTGGGGACGACCTCAAGCTGCTTTTGTTTTTATTTTCGCTTTTGTGTGTTTCTACCTCAATCAAAATATTCTTAAAAGCCAATCTGATAAATTATGCAACCGTACTAGTTACGGGAATTGAGGAGTGCCTAACACCTTCTACCCGAGTCAAATAAACCCCCTTACTTGAATTTCTAGTGCAGACTGTATTTTAGAGTCAAAAATATTTTTAAGAATTTTTTTTTTTAAACGGTGACTTGGCACACCGAGTTTCATGTCAAGTGGCGACTATAAGAAAATCCCTTTTAAATAATTTTTTGTCACTTTTCGATTGAAAACCTTTTTGAGCTTAAAAAGCCTTTTATCTTTTTAAAGAGGGTTAAGAAAAAAAGGGTGTGATAACTTTAGCGACTCTGCTGGGGAATTGCTGGTTCGAGCTGGTACTTGATCTTGTTGGATTTTTATAATATTTGGTTGAGATTTGTTATGTTCTTTATTTGCTTTGTTTGTTTCTTATTTATTTATATTTTATTTTCTAGTTATTTATATATTTACTGTTTTCCTTTATGTGTTACTGCTTTATAACTGTCATCATTTTCATAACTCTAGGTCAATTCTTTTTGCAACAAGTCTCGTAGTACGCATCGTATACACAAACTCTTTATTGAGTCACCCTTATTTTAGGAGGGGGCGTCAGAAGTATGGAGTGGGTGGAAAGCTTGAGCATCGACCATACGCTCCCCCGAATTTCCTTGTTAGTAAACCCCAAACGTAGGTCAACCTTTAGATCACGACTATGTGCATCATATCATTATGACTTAGCAGGGCCCGGTCCTAGGTACTGTGTTACTTTGTAGGAAGCCTGTCTAAATTATGTCAAATGGGCTCGATGGGCAAAAATAACATTCAATCATCCTATATGCTAAATGTTGCATCTTTGAGGGTAAAAAGGTCATTTGACAGAGTGGCATTTGGGAAAGAAGGGTAAAAAAAATGAAGTAAGAGAAAATATTGAGGGTTTTATTACTTTTAGTTTTTTTGCCCAGTTTTCTCAAAAGATTAAAAACAAAAAGAAAAAAAAGAGATTTTACACTTTCTTGTTATCATTTTTCAAAAAGATAAAAAATAATTTTTTCCAAATTAGTTGCACTTTACAAAGCTTTCTCCTATATCCAATCCTCCTTAACTACGCATACCTAATTCTCGTCTTTCGGGGCGAGATACGTAGGCAACCTAAATAGGGTCTGATCTTCCAAATGAGTCTCAAGTTCTTGGTTTCGAGGGTCATAGCCATTTCTTGCATGTCTAGCCACATTTGACCACATCGGCCGTCTTTGCAACATAGTTGCAGTTTTCAAAGCTTTCTCCCATATCCAATCCTCCCCAACTACGCATACCTAATTCTCGTCTTTAGGGGCGGGATACGTGGGCAACCCAAATAGGGTCTGGTCTTCCGAATGAGTCTCAAGTTCTTGGCTTCGAGGGTCGTATCCAAGTCTTGCATGCCTAGCAACATTTTGCCACATCGGTCGTATTTGAAAAATAGGGATATTTTTAAAAAAGTGGCTTGTTAAATCAAGTCTTGGAGTCCTAAGTCCACAACAAGGTGTCCTCTTAGTTTGAGCTCCATTCCTGTTGAATTTGCAAGCCCAACCATTTCTGGCCACATAGGCCATTTCTACAAAGGGGTCATTTTTGCAAAGTAATTCTGCGGATTATGATCCCTTGAAGTGTAAGGCCATATATGCCTTCGTGAGGTGTTTCCATGTATTAAAGGTCACCCTTATTGAGTTTCTGATTTTAGCCACTTTTGGCCACGTAGGCCATTTTTCAAAAAAACAACCTCATTCGTGTCTTGTATATGTCCAATACGAAGTGTTATGGTCTAACATAGGGTCTTGAGTCACTAAATATATTTGGTCTTTTTCTTCTCATTCAGGTATTGATCCATCTACCAGATCTTGAGCATGACAGACGCTCCAGGACCGTTGCCTTCAGGAGCCGTTTGAGGAGACTTTTTATATTTTTGAGCATGTTTTCATGTTTTCTTTTACTTTCTTGTCTTTTTCAGTAGTATTGAGTCTTTTAGATGGTGTCAGAGTCTTTTATAGTCTAGCTGAGTATGTCAAATCTTTTTTTACTTCCCATTTGTATTTGAAAACAAAATAAAAAGGTTATAAATAAAAAATCCAAAAAGATTTTTGCTTTTTAGTTTATTTTGTCCATCACTTTTCTAGAACTATGCTTGGTCTGATTCATGTGGGACATGATACGTAGGCAACCTACATCGGGTTCGATCGAATCATGTCACGACCCGAAATTTCCACCTTCGAGACCGTGTTGGCGCCTAACATTTCACTTGCTAGGCAAGCCAATGCTAGAATAATCTTAACTATTTTTCAACAAATCAAATTAAACGAATATCAATTATTGAAATAAAGTGTCGAAGACCATAACAACCGAATCATCCGAATACATCCCCGAATCTGGTGTCACAAGTGCACGATCTACTAGAATAATACAAATAAAGGTCTGAATAAAATTCAAGCTGTTTGAGAGATAATACACGGCTGAGATAAAGTAGAAGAGGACTTCAGAACTGCGGACGCTGTGTAATTATACCTCAAATCTCCTATGGGTAGCTGAATCCGAGCAAGTCTATAGTACGCCGCTGGGACCAACTCCAAAATCTGTACAAGAAGTGCAGAGTGCAGTATGAGTACAACCGACCCCATATACTCCGTAAGTGTCGAGCCTAACCTCGACGAAGTAGTGGCGAGGCTATGACAAGATACATACGTAAACAACCTGTGCAAGTATATACATATACGAAGAAATATTGAACATAATAATTAACAAATTTTAAAAATTTAGGAGGGAACATGTGAAGGAAAATAGTATAAAAATTTCAGTGATAGAAGTGTCACGTAGTAGCCAAATAATTCGCCAACAACAAAATATGTAGCTGAAATATAAATATGGCACGACACCACCATTCGTGCTTTTACTCCCATCCTACCCATGAAATGATAAATAAATAATATGAATGGCACGACATCATAAATAGTTTAAATGGCATGGTATCACTCTTCATGCTTTAACTCGTCCTCATTTTATAAATCAATAAATGATAATGTAAAAATGGCACAGCATCACCCTTCATGCTATTACACTCTTCCTCACCATGACAATGACAATATAAATTTGAAAGAGTATTTTAAATGCAGGGATCTATACTTATCAATCAATTTAACACCAGAATACTGACCTCTCCTTCCAAAATATTCAACAATAATTAAATTAGCAATAATTTCATGAATAATGATCAAATAAACAATAATAAACTTAAGCAGGAATATCTTAATTAAATAGGCAATTATTCACTATGAACAAATTTCACCCGTATGCTTTGACTCAACCACAATGCATAAGTACTCGTTACCTTACATATACGTTGTACCCGTGCATTAAATCACGTAGCAAATAGACAAACGAGTCCTACTCCCTCAAGTCAAGGTTAACCACGATACTTACCTTGCTTTGCAGCCAACTGAAGATTCCAATAAATTTTTGCCTTGCGAATTGGTGTCTAAATACCTTGAATCTAGTCACAAACAATTCAATATACTCAACACAAATTATAGAAACCAAATCTATATGAAAATTCTAAAATTTTCAATTAAAATCCGAAATACATCTGAAAAATCAATGGCGGGGCCCATGTCTCGAAACCCGACAAAAGTTATAAAATATGAATGCCCATTCAACCATAAGTCCAACCATACAAATTTTATCACATTCCAACATCAACTCGACCTTCAAATCCCCAAATTTTATTTTCAAATCCCTAGGCCCAAATCCTCGAATTTCACCTCAAAACACGTAATCTAGTCGAAATACTAAATCATAGTTCAATATAATTGACTAACAATTATCACAAGTGACTTACCTCTGCCATTGTTTTCGCATTTGCGAAATTTTAACCGCTTCTGCGCAACTGCTTCTACGCAACCACTTCTGCGCCTCCTTCTCTCCTTCGGACAATAGTCCACTTTGCGGACTCGCTTTTGCGGACCTTACACTTCTGCGATGCCTCGTGCGCATCTGCGGTCTCGTAGGTTCAGAAATTCCCTCGCACCTGCGACCCCTGCCTCTCCCACCCACTGCTCGCATCTTCGCTTGCCAAGCTCGTTTCTGCGAGCTCGCACCTGCGAGAAACGTTCTGCAGGTGCAATTGCATCAGTAAGCAACAACTTCCAACTTTGTTCTAAGTCCAAATTTTTGATCTGTTAACCATCCAAAACTCACCTGAGGCCCCCGGGACCTCTACAAAATATAAAACAAGTCCTAAAATATCATACGGACCTATACGGGGTCTCAAATCACGTCGAACGACATCAAAACTATAATTCGCACCTCGATTCGAACTTAATGAATTTATGAAAATTTCAATTCTAAAACTCGCGCCAAATCATGCCAAAACAGTCCGGAATTACCTAAATTTTTGCATGTAAATCCCAAGCGACATAATGGAGCTATTCCTACTTTTGGAATCAAAATTCAAGCCCGATATCAATAAAAGTCAATTTGTGGTCAAACTTTAAAATCAATAAGCTTTCAAACTTCTAATTTTTCAATAAATGGCGTTAACTCAAGCTAGGGATCTCCAAATGAAATTCCGGGCATACGCCCAAGTAACCTACCGGAATTGTCAAATACTGATCCGAGTCCGTGTGCTCAAAAGGTTGACCGAAGTCAACTTATGTGAGTTTTAAAGCACTATTTCACATTTTTATCAATTTCTTTTCACATAAAAGCTTTTCGAAAATATATATGGACTGTGCACGCAAGTCGAGGAATGCTAAATCCTGCTATTCAAGGTCTCGGAGCATATAATTAGATGTTAAATTTAAAGATAACCTATCGGATCATCACATTATCCATATCTAAAACAAATGTTCGTCCTCGAACGAAATTAGAAAAAGTACATGGGTTGGTGAAAAGGTGCAGATATCTACTCCGCATGTACGATTCGGACTCCCAGGTAGATGCTTCAATCGGATGACCTCTCCATTGTACTCGAACTTATGGATAACTCTTAGAACTCAACTGTCGAACCTGCCGGGCTAGAATAGCTACCGGCTTCTCTTCATAAGTCAAATCCTTGTCCAATTGGACTGAGTTGAAATCTAACACATGGGACGGATCACCATGATATTTTCGGAGAATAGACACATAGAACACCGGATGAACTGCTGATAAACTAGGTGGTAGTGCAAGCCTGTAGGTTACTTCCCCCACCCTTTCAAGAATTTCAAAGGGTCTGATATACATAGGGCTCAACTTGCCCTTCTTTCCGTACCTCATTACACCCTTCATAGGTGAAACCCGGAGCAATGCTCTTTCTCCAACCATGAATGCAACATCACAAACTTTATGGTCAGCATAACTCTTTTGCCTAGACTGAGTTATGCCAAGTTGATCCTGAATAATCTTGACTTTATCCAAGACATCATGTACCAAATTGGTACCCAACAACCGAGCCTTTCCTGGTGCAAACCAGCGAACTGGCGAACAACATCGTTTCCCGTATAATGCTTCATATGGAGCCATATGAATGCTCGATTGGTAGCTGTTATTATAGGCAAACTCTACAAGCGGTAAGAATCAATCCCAAGAACCTCTGAAATCCATAACACAAGCGCACAACATATTTTCCAATATTTGAATAGAGAGCTGGGATTGTCCCTCCGTCCGTTTGAGGATGAAATGATGTACGTAACTCAAACTGTGTACCTAACTCACGTTGTACAGCCCTACAGAAGTGTGAGGTGAACTGTGTACCTCGATCAGAAATGATAGACACTAGCACACCATGAAGGCGGACAATCTCGCGGATGCAAATCTCATCTAACCGCTCTGAAGAATAGGTAGCTGGTACTGGAATGAAATGTGCTGACTTGGTCAACCTGTCCATAATGAACCATATTGTGTCAAACTTTTTCTGAGTCCGTGGAAGCATAACAACAAAAATCCCTAGTGATACGCTACCACTTCCACTCAGGAATTTCTTACTTCTGAAGCAAACCACCAGGTCTATGATGCCCGTACATGACTTTCTGACAATTTAAACACCGATCTACATATGCAACTATATCCTTCTTTATTCTCCTCCATCTGTAATGGTGCCGCAAATCTTGATACATTCTGGCGGCACCGGATGAATAGAATACCGGGAACTGTTGGCCTCCTCAAGAATTAATTAACGAAGCCCATCCACATTAGGCACACAAATACGACCCTGCATCCACATAACTCCATCTTCCCCCACAGCAACGTGCTTGGCACCAGCGTGCCGCACTGTGTCCTTAAGGACAAGCAAATGCGGATCATCATATTGTCGCTCTTTGATGCGCTCATACAAGGAAGACAGAGCGACTGTGCAAGCTAGAACTCGACTGGGCTCTGAAACATTTAACCTTACGAACTGATTGGCCAAAGTCTGAACATCTGCAGCTCCAACCATCGGCCAAAGTCTGAACACCTTTCCGCTCAAAGCATCGGCCACCACATTGCCCTTTACGGTGTGATACAAAATGGTGATATCATAGTCTTTCAACAGCTCCAACCATCTTCTCTGCCTCAAATTGAGATCTTTTTGTTTGAACAGGTACTCTAGACTACGATGATCAGTTAATACCTCACACAAGACACCGTAAAGGTAGTGCCTCCAAATATTCGATTCATGAACAATGGCTGCAATTGTAAGTCATGAACTGGGTAATTCTTCTCATGAACATTCAACTTTCGCAACACATATGCAATTACCCTGCCATCTTGCATTAATACTACACCAACCCCAATGCAAGATGCATCACAATATACCATATAAGATCCTGAACCTGTGGGTAATACCAACACTGGCGACGTAGTCAAAGCAATCTTGAGCTTCTAAAAGATCAACTCACACTCATCTGACCATCTTAATGGGGCAAACTTTTGGGTCAATTAGGTCAATGGGGATGCTATGGATAAAAACCCCTCCACAAACAGGCGATAATAACCTGCCAAACCCAGGAAACTACGGATCTATGTAGTTGAAGTAGGTTTAGGCCAATTCTGAACTGCCTCAATCTTCTTAGGATCCACCTTTATGCCTTTTGCTGATACAACATGCCCCAAAAAGGCAACTGAGTCTAACCAAAATTTGCATTTTGAAAATTTGGCATATAACTGATTATTCTTCAAAGTCTGAAGCACAATCCAAAGATGTTGCTCATGCTCATCTCGACTGCTTGACTAAATCAAGATATTATCAATGAATACAACCACAAACGAATCCGAATAGGGCTTGAATACTCGGTTCATCAAATCCATAGATGTTGCTGGGGCATTTGTCAGCCCAAATGACATCACTAGGAATTCGTAATGCCCATATCGAGTCCGAGAAGTTGTCTTAGGGACATCGGATGCCCTAATCTTCAACTGATGGTAACCAAACCTCAAATCGATCTTTGAAAACACCTTGGCACCCTGAAGTTGATCAAATTAGCCATCAATTCTTGGCAACAAATATTTGTTTTTGATAGTGACCTTGTTCAATTGCCGATAATCTATACATATTCTCATCGACCTATCTTTTTTCTTCACGAACAACACGGGCGCACCCCAGGGCGATACACTAGGTCTAATAAAGCCCTTATCAATCAAATCTTGTAACTGTTCCTTTAATTCTTTCAAATCCGGAGGGGCCATATGGTATGGAGGAATAGAAATGGGCTGAGTACCCGGAGCTAAATCAATACAAAAGTCAATGTGCCTATCGGGTGGCATCCCCAACAAATCTGAAGGAAATACCTCTGGAAATTCACAGGCAAATCGTACTGAGTTCATGGAAGGAACATCCGCATTAGAATCGCAAATATGAGCCAAATAAGCTAGAGAGGCCTTCTCGACCATACGTCGAGCCTATACATAAGAGATAAACGTATTGGTAGAATGGCCAGGAATCCCTCTCCATTCTAATTGAGGCAAACTGGCATGGCTAAAGTCACCTTTTTGGCGTAACAATACAATATAGTAGGATAAGGTGACAACCAATCCATACCTAAGATGACATCTAAATCTACCATATCAAGAAGTAGAAGATCCACGCTAGTCTCAAAACTCCCAATAGTAACCACACACGAACGATAGACATGATCTACCACAACAGAATCTCCCACCGGTGTGGACCCATACACAGAAGCACTCACTCAGAGAATCACGAGGCACAACCAGATATGAAGCAAAATAGGGGGACACAAAGGAATAAGTAGATGTCAGATCAAATATAACTGAAGCATCTCTATGGCAAACTGGAGCTAATAGGAGCTGGTGACTCTAGATTAGAGGTGCACTAATAGGAGCTGGTGGTGCACTGTAAGCTAAAAAATGAAGTATCACATGGTAATTTTTTTAATTGAAAGAATTATATTCAAAATATTTAATTGGAAGAATTTTTATGCAAAAGGATTTATTGGAAAGGATTACATTCGAAAGATATTTATTTAGAGGAAGTATATTTGAAAAATATTTATTTGAAGAAATTATATCTGAAAGAGAGTTATTTAGAAGAATTATATGTGAAAGATATTTATTTGAAGGACTTGATTTAATTGGGTGTAATTGTATTTATTAATGGTGTTCTTGTTGTCTTGATGTGTATATCACTTGTTGTTTTATGTTGCCCTTATTCTTATCTGTTTCTTATTATTTTGTATATTATATTGCACATGCTATTAGACTAGTGAGTGTCTTGACTGAACCTCGTCTCTACTCCACTGAGGTTAGTCTTGGTCAGGACGAGACGCAATAGGACCACGACCTCCTAAAGAATAATGAGATGCTTGGAGTGCTGACTGAAATGGCCTAGGAGGATGGCCTCTACCAAAATTACCTCTACCTCCAGACGAGGCACCGCTGAACCCGCCAAGCTAACAACGTCTCTTATCAGACACCTGTCCCCTTTCCTGAGCAAGAACTATCTTTATCCGTCTAGCAACATTTGTAGCTGCCTGAAAGGAAATATCACTTTCGATCTCCTTAGCCATCTGAAGCCTGATAAGGTAAGTGAGTCCCTTAATGAATTTCCTCACCCTCTCCATCTCAGTAGGGAGCAAGATAGTAGCATGGCGGGCTGGATCCACAAAACGGGTCTCGTACTGAGTAACAATCATACTGCCTTGTTGGAGATGCTGAACCTACCTGCGGTAATCCTCTCTCAGTGTGATAGGGAGGTACTTCTCTAGGAATAGCTGAGACAACTGATCCCAGGTAAGTGCAGGCAACCAGCTGGTCTGGTTAGCATATAATCTCTCCACCACCTCTTAGCGGAACCTTTCATCCGAAACACAGTAAAATCCACCCCATTGGTCTCGATTATACCCAAGTTCTGCAGCACCTCATGGCAGCGGTCAAGATAATCTTATGGGTCTTCAGAAGGTGCACCACTGAAATGAACTGGAAAGAGCTTAGTAAACTTGTCCAACCTCAATAAAGCCTCAGAAGATATGGCGGGCCTATCACCAGCATGTGCCGCAACCACTAGCTAAATTACCCTAACTGGAGGGGCTGCTGAAGCCTGATACACATATTTCAGACTCTACTAAGCTTGCTCGTGACTCGTGAGACCTAAGAAACCTAGTGCTCTGATACCAACTTGTCATGACCCGAAATTCCCACCTTCGGGACCGTGCTGGTGCCTAACCTTTTACTTGCTGGGCAAGACAACGTTAGAATAATCTTAACTATTTTTTAAAAAATCAAATTAAACGGATGTCATTTATTGAAATAAAGTGCTGAAGACCATAACAACCGAACCATCTGAATACATCCCCGAATCTGGTGTCATAAGTGCACGAGCTATGAGAATAATACAAATAAAAGTCTGAATAAATTCAAGCTGTTTGAGAGATAATACACAACTTAGTTAAAGTAGAAGGGGACTTCAGAACTGTGGACGATGTGCAATTATATATCAAGTCTCCTATGGGTAGCTGAATCCGAGAAAGTCTATAGTACGCTGCTGGGACCAACTCCAAAATCTACACAAGAAGTACAGAGTATTGTATGAGTACAACCGACCCCATGTACTTTGCAAGTGTCGAGCCTAACCTTGACGAAGTAGTGACGAAGCTATGACAAGACACATACGTAAATAACCTGTGCAAGTATATATGTATACGAAGCAATATTGAACACAGTAATTAACAAATTTACAAATTTGGGAGGGAACATGTAAAGGGAAATGGTATAAAAATTTCAGCCAAGGAAGTGTCACGTAGCAGCCAAATAATTCACCAACAACAAAATAGGTAGCTAAAATATAAAAATGGTACGACACCACCCTTCGTGCTTTTACTCTCATCCTTCCCGTGAAATGATAAATAAATAATATGAATAGCATGACATTACCCTTCGATCTTTAACTCTCTTTCTTACCACAACATGATGGATAAATAATTTAAGTGGCACGACATCACCCTTCGTGCTTTAACTCTCTTACTCACTTTATAAATCAATGAATAATAATGTGAAAATGGCATGACATCACCCTTCGTACTTTTACACTCTTCCTCACCATGACAATGATAATATAAATTTGGAATAGTATTTTAAATGCGGGAATCTATACTTATCAAACAACTTAACACCAGAATACCGACCTCTCCTTCCAAAATATTCAACAATAATTAAATTAGTAATACTTTCATGAATAATGATCAAATAAACAATACTAAACTTAAGCATGAATATCTTAATTAAATAGGAAACTATTCACAATGAAAAAATTCCACCTGCATGCTTTGACTCAACCACAACTCATAACTACTCGTCACCTCACATATATATTGTACCCGCATATTATATCATGTATCAAATAGACAAACGAGTCCTACTCCCTCAAGTCAAGTTTAACCATGACACTTACCTCGATTTGCAGCCAACTCAGGATTCCAATAAACCTCTGCCCCGTGAAATGGTGTCCAAATGCCTCGAATCTAGTCACAAACAATTTAATATACTCAACACAAATTATAGAAACCAATTCTATATGAAAATACTAAATTTTCCAATTAAAATCCAAAATTCAATTCAAAAATCAACAGTGGGGCCCACGTCTCGGAACCCGATAAAAGTTATAAAATATGAATTCCCATTCAACCACGAGTCCAACCATATAAATTTTATCAAATTCTGACATCAACTCGACCTTCAAATCTCCAAATCTTATTTTCAAATCCCTAGGCCCAAACCCTTGAATTTCACCTCATAAACACGTAATCTAGTCGAAATACTAAATGATAATTCAATATTATTGACTAACAATGATCACAAGTGAATTACATCAAGAATTCCCGTGAAATCCCTCTGAAAAATTGCCCTAAACCGTCTGTTTGAAGTCCAAAAATAAGAAAGAACCTCGGAACCCCTCATTTTAACACTTACAGTGTTTTTGCATTTGCGAAAATTTAACCGCTTCCGCGCAACCGCTTTTGCCGTCTTTCTTCAACTTATGCACCTCCTTCGCCCCTTCGGACAAAAGTCCTCTTCTGCGGACCTTATGCTTCTGCGATGCCCCATCCGCATCTTCGGTCGCGCAGCTGCGAAAATTCCCTCGCACCTGCAACCACTGCCTCGCTAGCCCACTGCCTGCATCTGCGCTTGCCAAACTCGCTTCTGCGGGTTCACACGTGTGAGAAACGTTCTGCAGGTGCGATTGCATCAGTATGCAGCAACTTCCAGCTTTGTTCTAAGTCTAAATCTTTTATCCGGTAACCATCCGAAACTCAAACCTCTACCAAATATATACCAACAAGTCCTAAAAACATCATACTGACCTACTTGGGATCGCAAATCACGTCGAACAACGACAAAACTACATTTCGCACATCGATTCGAACTTAATTAATTTATGAAAATTTTAATTCCTAAACTCGCGCTGATACACGTCAAAACAGTCCGGAATTACCTAAATTTTTGGAGCTATTCCAACTTTCGGAATCGAAATCTGAGCTCGATATCAATAAAAGTCAATTTGTGGTCAAACTTTGAATTCTTCAAGCTTTCAAACTTCTAATTTTTCAATAAATGGCAATAACTCAATCTAGGGACCTCCAAATTAAATTCCGAGCATACGCCCATGTCTCAAATTACGATACAAAGTACTGGAACTATCAAAACACTAATTCGGGTTTGTTTTCTCAAAATGTTGACCGAAGTCAACTTAGGTGAGTTTTAAAGCACTATTTCACATTTTTATCAATTTGTTTTCACATAAAAGCTTTCTGAAAAAATATACGGACTGCGCACACAAGTTGAGAAATGCTAAATGGTGCTATTCGAGGCCTCGGAGCACAGAACTGGATGTTAAATTTAAACATGACCTATTGGGTCATCACAAATCATTTTTAAAATTAAAGAAATAAAAAGAAGATGAAGTTGAGGGATGTGAAGAATGAGAGGAAAGAAAAGAGTGATGAGTAGAAAGTAAAAGAGAATAAAGAAAATGAGTAACCAAAGAGCATTAAAAGAAATTAAAAGGATAAGGTTGGAACGAGCAAATTGGGATGATGTCATATGACCTTGCGACCCTCAAAGTCATTCTAGAAACTTTAATTGTTGCTAGGTGCATTGCACATAATGTGATATTATTATCTGATAAATGTCGTAACGCTAACATTGGTGGCTTTGTTTTGCTCCTCTTTGTTATTTTCATTATTATCATTTCAGGAAGGTGGTTAGTTTGTGGCACTCTGGCGAGTCATCCATACAACAATAGGTCAAAGCGCAAGGCAGTCATGGCTAGCAAAGAATTGGACACATGTGTTGTTGACGCATCGAGGGAGATTGTGGAATCGGAATCTGAGTTGAAAGAACAGGTACAAAGGTTGAAACAACAGATGACAAAGATGTAATAGGCTTGGATCAAGGGGAATCCTCCACTCTCATTTCCCACTAATTATATAGAAAACCCGGCCTCCATCCCACTACTATCGCAAGCCCATATTCCCATTACAGTCGATCTTTCCCCACAACATCCTCCAGGTTTTACCCCTTACCACAACTACCCCGGTACCACGTCCCAACCTTTTCATGCTCCACCAGCCAAAACAATCTCATATCCCGCCCCAACATCCACTCCTATTTTTGTAGCCCTTCCACAACCTACCATCCATCGATCTTCTAGTGAACCCGCATTCAAAGTTCTTGATGCCCATTACTATGCTCCAGAACCAACTTTTAAGGTCCTAGATTCCTATTGTTATACCCCCACTTTGAGCCTCTCATTGAAACCGAGAAACCCACTAAGAATGTGGAGCAAGATGAGATATCTAGGAAAGTAAAAATTCTGGAGAATTTTAAAGGAACATGCAAGAAATATGGAGCCAGGTGAGTGCATCTTACAAGGACCTATGTTTGATCCCTGACGTCCAACTTCCCTCGGGATTTAAGATACCAAAGTTTGATTTGTACGATGGACATGAGATCCCGCAGCCCATTAAAGAGGTTTTTGTAGTAAGATGAGAGTTGCTGGCAGAAAAGACGAGTTGTTGATGGTCTATTTCAGTAAGAGCTTGAGTGGGGAAGCCTTGGAATGGTACACCCATCAAGACATTAATAAGTGATACACGTGGGACGATATGGCTCAGCCCATTACCCGACAGTTTCAGTACAATATAGACATTGTCCCAGATCATCTCTCCCTGAGGCACGACATAAAAAAGTATTGACACTTGAAGAGAGCAATCCAAGAACTTATTGATACAGATCAAATTTCAATGTAGAGCTCGGATACGCCAAACATTAACCAAAATCCTTTACCAGCAAATGTAGAAAGGAGTATGATTAAAATAGTTCGAAAAGAAGGGGAGTCGGGGAAATCTTCCAAGTCTGTCGTGATGGTTCGTGCTAGTGAAGGAAATTCAGTTAAGGCTCTAGGCGCCACAAAAGCAATTCCCTTGACGGTCGAAGGGGTGACAGAGAAACTAAGTTTGATTATCAAAAACAAAATATGTGTTGGTTGTGAAAGAACCTTCGAACGATGTTGGGGTAAGTCAGAAAAAGTCAATATCGTTTGTACCAAGGATAACAAGAAATCCTATTGTAGTCATGAAAGGGTCTCCCATTACCCCTGTTATTATTAAACCAGTGACTGAGTTGCCAGTGGTTGATACAAAGGTTGTCACGTGGAACTATAAACGAGCAATAACGACATATAAAGGGAAAGAAGTGGAGGAAGAAGTCAATGAGATCGGAAGACCGACTCATTTCGGGAGGTGTTTTACCTCAAAAGAATTGAGGAAGGCCAAGCCCTTCAAGGATAGCCAAATGCCAGTAAAGAAATCGATCACCGAGGAAGAGGCCGAAGATTTTTTGAAAAAGATGAAAGTGCAAGACTATTCCATTGTTGAATAATTAAAAAAAACTCCAGCTAATATCTCTTTGTTATCTTTGTTGATATATTCAGATGAACACCGCAGGACCATAATGAAAATTTTGAACGAGGCACATGTTCCTGATAATATCACAGTGAATCAATTGGAAACGATTGCTAGTAGGATCTTCGAAGCAAATAGGACCACTTTTGCCGACGATGAGCTTCCTATCGAGGGTACAAAATACTATCGAGCTCTTTATATCATGGTGAAATACGAGAATTATTTTGTCACGAGGGTGTTGGTTGATAACGGATCCAGTGCAAATATTTTCCCTTTGTCTACTTTGGAAAAGTTAAAGATCGATACTAAAAGAATCCACATGAATAATGTATGTGTTCACTGCTTTGATGGGGAAGGAAACGATTCTATTGGAGATATAATGCTTGAATTGATGATAGGGCTAGTTGGGTTCACTGTGAAATTTTAAATGCTAGACATAGTTGACTCCTATAGTTTGTTATTGAGTAGGCTCTATATACATGCGGCTAAGGCAGTGCCGTCTTCTCTACATCAAATGGTAAAATTTGAGTGAGACAAGCAAGAATTAGTTGTGCACGGTGAGGAGGATCTATCTCTGTATAAGGATTCATCTATTCCATTTGTTGAGGATGGAGATGATAAAGGACCTTTAGTTTACCAAAATTTCGAAACAGTGTCTGTCAAAACGATTCCTGAAGGAAAATGCATTCCAAGGCCGAGACTATCATCCTCGATTGTCATGGTAGATAACGAGATATTGAAGTATGGATTTGTACCAGGTAAAGGTTTGGGTTCATCACTAATGGGTCCGGTGTGTCCACGTGAAAACTTTGGTACATTTGGTTTGGGATTAATGGCCATGGAGAAGGATAGAAAAAGGCTAAAAATAGGAAGAGGAGGTATGGTCACTTCCCAAGCCTGTCCTGTACATCCCCAAGTCCTTTATCAAGTCGGGGGTTGCAAAACATCCAATATCATCAGTCCCAAAACCAGTAATTGATTTTGATGAAGAGTTGATCAAAATGTCCCAAAATCTATTTGATGAGGTTGATATGGTTGAAATTAGGGAAGGTTCTAGCAACAAAGATGTGCAGTTTGTTGGGCCGAGTGTGATGCTTATCAACTGGGAAGCTACTCCCCTCCCCACCCGGGAAGAGTTTTGGTAGTTTGCTTTATTTTTCTTTCTGTTATCTGGGTTATTCAAGGGTTGTAACCCACATTTCACTGTTGCTTGTTTTTATGTTCAAACCCTTCTATCCTTTTATTTTCAGTGAAATGCAATTTTTCCTCTTTTATTGTTATTCCTAATATCTGTTTTAATTTGTTTTTCTTTTGTACAATTCTTTTTATGCTGATTTTAATGACATGACATGCATGAAGAATTTTTAGCTAGATCTTAAAAGCCAGTCTACCCTTGAAATAATGATCCAAGAAGTTGAATGTGATGAAGAGGCAGCATTTAAAAAATTAGAGGTTGAGATCATGTCCCTCAAAATTATTGTAGAAGTTGAAATTGATGATGATGAGTGGTGCAAAATGTCACGGTCAACTTTATCAAGAGAAAATGGATAGATCTTACAACAAGAAGATGTGTCGCAAGAAGTTGAACAAGGCCAACTAGTATTGAAACGCACTCGTTCACATCAAGCTGAAGCTAAAGCCAAGTTCGCCTCCAGCTGGCAAAGGTCGTCCATTGTGACAAGAGTGTTTCCCAATGGTGCTTGATACGTGACATACATAGTGGGAAAATTTGCGGATATGGCCATTAATGCTGATGTCGTCAAAATATACTATGTATGACTTCTTTGCCTTATCTTCAATTGCATGTCTTGTACTCGGAATATCCAAAGTTTGGTATGACGAAGGCGTTTTATTCAACTACCCAAACACTTTCCTCTTTTGCTACCTCTTTTGAGCCTTAATTATTTTTCTTTCATACCTCTCTTTTGGAATTAGAAAATATAAAAAAGAGAAAAAAAACAAAATAAAAAAGAAGGAAAAAAAGGAAAAGAAAGGAAAAAAGAAGAAAAATAAATAAATAAAGAAAGAAAAAACGAATTGTAGTTGGAGCTACATTCGACCTGGTTCCTTTTAAGGATACGTAGGCAGCCTTACTCCAAGGTTCGGTCCCATTAAAAGAGAAATCCAAAATTCCTCAGACTCAAAGAAACAGGGGCAGAAGTTTTAGTTTTGCAAAAGATCTGATTCCAAAAGTTGTAATTTTGAACCCTTTCATCTTATGTTATTTTGAATCTTCATGCCATCCTTTCTTTCTAGCCCTATCCAAAAGCCTATATTACGGTCCAAAGAAAGACTTTACGATCAATCTTTGAGGATGCCAAGTCAAGCGAGATAGAGGTATGATTTTCTTGCATCATGGGTAGCACTTTGTTAATGGTCACAAGAATAAATAAATAAAATGAGAGAGTCTTATTGGTGAAAACCCTCACGGGTACCGTAAGGCGATGGTGGGCTGAGGAAAAATTTAAAAATGAGACTCTTATTGGTAAAAACCCTCGCGGGCACCATAAGGCGACGGTGAGTTGAGAGATGAACAAATGAGAGAGTCTTGTTGGTGAAAACCATTCAGGGCACTACAAGTGAAATGAGGTTTGTGACTTTACAGAGAAATTGGATCATTGAAAGCACGGTTTTGAAGTATGTAAGCATGACGCAAACTGAAGTGTGATTGGTTGGACGAATTAGGCTGATCAATCCAAAATGCATGTCATGATCATTAGAGCCAGTTGCTTCACTCAGATAAGTCTCTTTTCCTTTCTTCTCTGAATAGAAATCTTCATTCAGACCTTTCCTTTTGGTCCTTTTGCCAAAAATCACTTCACTTTGTTCATTTGGTTCTATTCCCTTGTGTCTCTTTCAAGTTAGTTTTGTTAAAGCAAGTAAGAAAGGACTTCAAAGTCTACTACCGGCTTCTTGATTGCACAAGGCGAAGTTCGGCCAAGCACATCGCAAGTGACATGATTCAGAAAAAGTAATGTGGTGATAACTGAAGTTCAGGTGATTAGGTGATTCTTGAATTTCAAGAAATTGCAAAGGCTCAACAATTGTCAGAATGAAAATGCAATGCAGTAAGTGAGTGTAAGGGATTCGGGACATTCAGAGGTTTTTGTGGTCGAGGTTCGATCAGAAGTTCAAACAATTCCCTATTAGCTCGAAGCAGCTAATCAGAATGAAACATGACAGTGGCTGAAGCGAACACCTTCTGCAATGATGCCACAAACTAAACACCATGTTTTCAAACTAACAAGATTTTATTTGTTTGAAATAGAGGCCAGAAACTTTGTTCGTTCTATAGGGTTCCTCCATGAGGAAAGCATGTTTCAAGTAAGTTCATTTTTGACTGTTCAGGACCCTCCTGGATAATGGGATTTAGTTTTAAGTTTTCAGGACCCTCTTGGATAATGGAATTTAGTTTTGAGTTTTCATGGTCCTCCTAGATAATGGGATTTAGTTTTAGATTTTCAGAACCCTCATGGATAATGGGATTTAATTTTAAGTTTTCAGGACCATCATCGATAATGAGATTTAGTTTTAGGTTTTCAGGATCCTCCTGGAAAGTGGGATTTAATTTTAAATTTTTAAGACCTTCCTGGATAATGGGATTTAGTTCTAAGTTTTCAGAACCTTCCCGGATAATGGGATTTACTTTTAGGTTTTCGGGACCCTCCTGGATAATAAGATTTAGTTTTAAGTTTTTAACCCTCCTGGATAAGGGAATTTAGTTTTAAGTTTTCAGGACCCTCCTAGATAAAGGATTTAGTTTTAAATTTTTAGGACCCTCCTGGATAATGAGATTAATTAGTTTTAAGTTGTCAAGACCCTCCTAGATAATGGGATTTAGTTTTAAGTTTTTAGGACCCTCCTGGATAATGTGATTTAGTTTTAGGTTTTCAGGACCGTCCTTGATAATGTGATATAGTTTTATGTTTTCAGAACCCTCCTGGATAATGGGATTTAGTTTTAAGTTTTCAGGACCCTCAAGGATAATAGAATTTAGTTTTATGTTTTCAGGACCCTCCTGGATAATGAGATTTATCTTTCAAATTCTCAGGACCCTCATGGATAATGAGATTTAGCTTTCATATTCTAAGGACCCTCCTAGATAATGGGATCCGACTAACACTAACAAATGTTCCTGGTATAAACTAGGGCAGAAAATGTTCTTTGTTTTGTTTGTTTCGCTGTGAATGCAGGCACTCACCTGGAGAACGAGGGTCTTTCATATCAGAGTTTATTTCCAGTTTTAGTTTTAGAAGCAAGCACCCACCTCGAGAATGAGGGAATTCAGTTTAAGTTTCAAGTTAGTAGCAGGCGCCGGCCTGGAGAATTAGGGAATTTATTTCAAGTTTCAAGTCAGTAGCAGACGCCCACTTGGAGAACGAGGGTATTCATTTCAAAGTTAATTTCAGTTTTAGTAGCAGGTACTAACCTGGAGAATGAGGGAAGCCATTTCAAGTTTCAAGTCAGTAGCATGCGCCCACCTAGAGAGCGAGGGTATTTATTTCAAAGTTAATTTCAGTTTTAGTAGTCGGCTCCCACCTAGAGAATGAGGGAATTCATTTCAAGTTTCAAGTCAGTAGCAGGCGCCCACTTGGAGAACAATGGTATTCATTTCAAAGTTAATTTCAGTTTTAGTAGCAGGCGCCCACCTGTAGAATGAGGGAATTCATTTCAAGTTTTAAGTCAGTAGCAGGAGCCTACCTGGAGAACAAGGGTATTCATTTCAAAGTTAATTTCAGTTTTAGTAGCAGGCGCCCACCTGGAGAATGAGGGATTTCATTTCAAGTTTCAAGTCAGTAGCAGGCACCCACCTGGAGAACGAGGATATTTATTTCAGAGTTGAATTCAAGTTCGGATCAGAACTGTCGCGCCCCTTTCTTTCTCGCAAAATCGGACCTCGACACGTGACAACTTCTATTAAAGGAACGGGTGTTAAAAGAGAGAGTCGCCACCTAACGGATTTAAGGTGCATTAGGGCGCCTATTTGCAGATAACTCTGGTTTAACCAGTTGCGTCACCAAAGATTGGGTAAGGGCTCAAATTACCTTGAGGAGAAGGTGTTAGGCACTCCTCGAGGTCCACAACGGTGGGTCCCGGTCGAACTCGAATTATATGAATTAGTCTAAGCAAGGAGAAGAGACAAAATTGGGCAAATAAAATAAAATGATTGACTTTAAAACAAAGGTGGGGGACCTAAGTTTTTTAGCCTAAAGGATCACCCAGTGAAACATAAATAATACTTCGTAACTCCCTCAAGATGGGGTGTTACTCATATTATTTAGCGAGCACAAACTACCATCTTCTGCTACCCGATTACTATCTTTAAGTTGGTTACCTAAAGCGCACTAGTCAATTCTAGTCGTACTCTATGCGTGCACTATCCGTTCCATGCTTATGGTCTAGGAGTCATTTGGACCTCTATTTTAGGGTGGTTTTAAACTTTAAATTAGGTTGCTCAAAAGAGAAAATACTAGGCGACAAGCAAAACATTTAGGACTTTCATGTATAGGCAAACAAGGGCTCAAGTTGGCCTCCGCACTTAGGCAACAAATGCACGCGAACTAACTAACATTGATAGTTGCAGATTTTAATAAGTTAAGGTCGCAGAACCCTATAGGCAGGATCTCTATGTGATTCTGGATTTTATAAGCAGGCAGTTTCATGTGTAAAAGCCTTTCTTTTAATACAATTTCTAAAGCCTATATAGTTGCCTACTGATTATAAGCATAAAAGATTAAACCTATAGGCATGATTTCTAGGTGATCCATGCAGTAACTAACAATGGTAATCACAAGAATATGTTCAAAATTGCTTAATCGAGTCCTATAGGCATGATTTCTAATAATGGTTAAAATAAACGAGCATGACAATAATCAAGACTGATTTAGACCCTATAGGCATGATTTCTAACCGGTAAAAGTAGAACACATTTAGACCAAATAGAGAAACTATAGGCAAGATTTCTAACAAACATTTGAGCAAGATAGGATACTTATAGGCAGGATTTCTATAATAACTGAAAAGTAACACATTTTGAACAAATAGAATACGTATAGGCATGATCTCTAACACATGACAGAGGAACATGTTTGAATATAATAACACATTTGAGCTAAGTGATGAACCTATAGGCAGGATTTCTACCCCTCTCAATACAACTGTATGATAAATCCCCTTTCCTAATTTTACTAATACCCCAAAATGTTATTACAATAATTATTACAAACCCAGCATGAATAGCATGAATTACATAGGAGAATAACTATAGGGAGCCTACAGCAGGCCCGAAATACACCTCGACAGGCCTGACCTTTACAACAGTCTCCAAGTTACACACTCCTAGACATACAACAGCCAGGAATTGAATGATTCACCCAGCGAGCACAAGATAGAGTTGAGCATATAAAACCAGGGCCCTAGTGTGTCAGAGTTCCCAAGGGCTACAAGAATCCAGGGCAGTGCTCACACTAGGGTGGTTAACAAGAATAGTTCAGAGGAGGGATTAGGGACCAAATCCTTGTGTGTTGGAGTTCACAAGGGTCTCAATTGGACCCTGAGCAGTGCTCACACAAGAGAGGTCAAAGGACAGAACCTAATTAGCCTTGGCTTTCAGCCGGTTAAGAATCAGAACTCAAAGAGACCAAATAGTAAAGTAATAAACTAAGGTTAGAGGAAAGCACTGAGGGATACAAACAGATTCAAGTTGAGCACATAAAAAAGTAATAGAACATGCTTGGGTTTTTAAGAATAGACTTTAGCAAAGTTTCAAAAGAACTAATTCAACACATAATACATATGTTACCAAGACAGGTTCGCAAGATTGATGTGCACAGACTTATGGTAAAAAGTTCAGATTATGCTAAATGTAGAATGCTAGTATCACAAGAAGGAATCATACCAATCAGAACTTAACTGGATAAGGGCAATTACTGAGGAAGTAAAGACATGGTGAAACAGGATCAAAACAGGCTACATGTCATCACAGCAAATTCAGAAACAGACTTGTGCTATATACTTATATACTCATACTTAGTCAACTAATCCATAGAAAGGGGGTATGGGAGCATGTTCTAATAGCAAATTTAAACAGTAAAGAGATGGCTATCAGTAACAAATAGGCTAGGCAGACTTTAAAAATGAAATTAATCAACTTAAAGCAGGTCTAAACATGTCTTAAACTACAAGTTTTAAGTTTTCAGGACCCTCCTAGATAAGGGATTTAGTTTTAAATTTTTAGGACCCTCCTGGATAATGGGATTAATTAGTTTTAAGTGTTTAGGACTCTCCTGGATAATGTGATTTAGTTTTAGGTTTTTAGGACCGTCTTGGATAATGTGATTTAGTTTTAAGTTTTCAGAACCCTCCTGGATAATGGGATTTAGTTTTAAGTTTTCAGGACCCTCATGGATATTGGGATTTTATTTTATGTTTTCAGGACCCTCCTGGATAATGAGATTTATCTTTCAAATTCTCAGGACCCTCATGGATATTAAGATTTAGCTTTCTATTCTGAGGACCCTCCTAGATAATGGGATCCGACTAACACTAACAAATGTTCCTGGTACAAACTAGGGCAGAAAAGTTTCTTTGTTTTGTTTGTTTCGCTGTGAATGCAGGCACCCACCTGGAGAACGAGGGTCTTTCATATCAGAGTTTATTTCAAGTTTCAGTTTTAGCAGCAGGCACCCACCTTGAGAATGAGGGAATTTATTTCAAGTTTCAAGTCAATAGCAGACGCCCACTTAGAGAACGAGGGTATTCATTTCAAAGTTAATTTCAGTTTTAGTAGTAGGTGCTAACCTGGAGAATGAGAGTATTTATTTCAAAGTTAATTTCAGTTTTAGTAGTAGGCGCCCACCTAGAGAATGAGGGAATTCATTTCAAGTTTCAAGTCAGTAGCAGGCGCCCACTTGGAGAACGATGGTATTCATTTCAAAGTTAATTTCAGTTTTAGTAGCAGGCGCCCACCCGTAGAATGAGGGAATTCATTTCAAGTTTTAAGTCAGTAGCAGGAGCCTACCTGGAGAACAAGGGTATTCATTTCAAAGTCAATTTCAGTTTTAGTAGCGGGCGCCCGCCTGGAGAATGAGGGATTTCATTTCAGGTTTCAAGTTAGTAGCAGGCACCCACCGGGAGAACGAGGGTATTTATTTCAGAGTTGAATTCAAGTTTGGATCAGAACTGTCGTGCCCCTTTCTTTCTCGCGAAATCGGACTTCGACACGTGACAACTTCTTTTAAAGGAAGGGGTGTTAAAAGAGAGAGTCGTCACCTAATGGATTTAAGGTGCGTTAGGGCGCCTATTTGCAGATAACTCTGGTTTAACTAGTTGCGTCACCAAAGATTCTGAAATGGCTCAAATTACCTTGAGGAGAAGGTGTTAGGCACTCCTCGAGGTCCACAACGATGGGTCCCGGTCGAACTCGAATTATATGAATTAGTCTAAGCAAGGAGAAGAGACAAAATTGGGCAAATAAAATAGAATGATTGACTTTAAAACAAAGGTGGGGGGGGTCCTAAGTTTTTTTACCCTAAAGGATCACCTCGTGCAACATAAATAATATTTCGTAACTCCCTCAAGATGGGGTGTTACTCATATTATTCCGCGGGCATAGACTATCTTCTTCTGCTACCCGATTAATATCTTTAAGTTGTTTACCTAAAGCGCACTAGTCAATTCTAGTCGTACTCTATGCGTGCACTACTCGTCCCATGCTTATGGTCCAGGAGTCATTTGGACCTCTATTTCAGGGTGGTTCTAAATTAGGTTGCTCAAAAGAGAAAATACTAGGCGACAAGCAAAACATTTAGGACTTTCATGTATAGGCAAACAAGGGCTCAAGTTGGCCTCCGCACTTAGGCAACAAATGCACGCGAAATAACTAACATTGATAGTTGCTGATTTTAATAGGTTAAGGTCGCAGAACCCTATAGGTAGGATCTCTATGTGATTCTGGATTTTATAAGCGGGCAGCTTCATGTGTAAAAGCCTTTTTTTTAATACAATTTCTAAAGCCTATATAGTTGCCTACTGACTATAAGCATAAAAGATTAAACTTATAAGCATGATTTCTAGGTGATACATGCAGTAACTAACAATGGTAATCACAAGAATATGTTCAAAATTGCTTAATCGAGTCCTATAGGCATGATTTCTAATAATGGTTAAAATAAACGAGCATGACAATAATCAAGACTGATTTAGACCCTATAGGCATGATTTCTAACCGGTAAAAGTAGAACACATTTGGACCAAATAGAGAAACTATAGGCAAGATTTCTAACACATATTTGAGCAAGATAGGATAATTATAGGTAGGATTTCTATAATAACTGAAAAGTAACACATTTTGAGCAAATAAAATAACTATAGGCATGATCTCTAACACATGACAAAGGAACATGTTTGAACATAATAACACATTTGAGCTAAGTGATGAACCTATAGGCAGGATTTCTACCCCTCTCAATACAACTGTATGATAAATCCCCTTTCCTAATTTTACTAATACCCCAAAATGTTATTACAATAATTATTACAAACCCAGCATGAATAGCATGAATTACATAGGAGAATAACTATAGGGAGCCTACAGCAGGCCCGAAATACACCTCGACAGGCCTGACCTTTACAACAGTCTCCAAGTTACACACTCCTAGACATACAACAGCCAGGAATTGAATGATTCACCCAGCGAGCACAAGATAGAGTTGAGCATATAAAACCAGGGCCCTAGTGTGTCAGAGTTCCCAAGGGCTACAAGAATCCAGGGCAGTGCTCACACTAGGGTGGTTAACAAGAATAGTTCAGAGGAGGGATTAGGGACCAAATCCTTGTGTGTTGGAGTTCACAATGGTCTCAATTGGACCCTGAGCTGTGCTCACACAAGGGAGGTCAAAGGACAGAACCTAATTAGCCTTGGCTTTCAACCGGCTAAGAATCAGTACTCAAATAGACCAAGTAGTAAAGGAATAGACTAAGGTTAGGGGATGGCACTGAGGGATACAAACAGATTATGCTAAATGTAGAATGCTAGTATCACAAGAAGGAATCATATCAATCAGAACTTAACTGGATAAGGGCAACCTTTTCTCGAAAAAAAAAAATTCTTGCAACTACGAAAACCACAACACAAGCACCCCTTTTCCATTCATTCTAATACGTGTAATAGCCCCGCGGGGAACCCCCGCCCGGAGGCGGGAATTACTGAGGAAGTAAAGACATGGTGAAACAGGATCAAAACAGGCTACATGTCATCACAGCAAATTCAGAAACAGACTTGTGCTATATACTTATATACTCATACTTAGTCAACTAATCCATAGAAAGGGGGTATGGGAGCATGTTCAAATAGCAAATTTAAACAGTAAAGAGATGGCTATCAGTAACATATAGGCTAGGCAGACTTTAAAAAATAAATTAATCAACTTAAAGCAGGTCTAAACATGTCTCAACCTACAAGCGTAATGGCATTTTAGATTAGAAAGACCTAGAATTAAAGTAAGACAGTCAGAATTGCATACGAGAATAGCCCAGAAACATATTGAACAACAATCTTCAGAAGTGAAAACACATGCTAATGACGGGTAAGTAGAAATGAAATGACAAAGGTTTGGTAACTCACCAGTTAAGCGAAAACAAGAAAGAACGGAAGTCCACAGTGTTATGAATATCAATAAAAGTACAAGAACTCAGAATTTCTGGCACTGGCTTTCAGCCGGCCAGGAACCAAAGTGCAGAATAAGATTATTAAAGAGCAAAGAGCACACAACGTTTATTTTTTTTGTAATTTTTCTTAATGATTCCGGACTGTCTCAAAAGGGGAGTGGGGTAGGGTTTATATAGCAGTAGAAATCAAACACCCAAACAAGAAAAATCATCAATAAAACACTAGAAAGGAAAGCAATCGAAATCAGTAAGGAAAAGAGAAAATTTTAAAATCCTAATTTTAGGTAAAGTACACAAATCGGCAGCAATCTAAAATAAATAAAATGAAAAAATCACATGCTGCATAGAATAAGATGAACTAAGATAGAAATACCTTTTAAAATCAAAGAATCGAACCAGATTTGGTTCGATTTAAAAGAATCTGAAACCCTAATTTTAGGGTGAGTAGGAGTCACAGAAATACACAAAGATTCATACCATAAAAGAACAAGAATGAACATAGATAGAAAAGGTCAAGGAACTGAACTAGCTTTGGTTCGAAGTTGATGAGATCTGCTTGCCATGTTTAGGCAAGGGGTATAGAGAAAAGGTCCAGTACCAAGGGGGAGTCGAATATGGCAAGAAGTAACCGTATAATCCCATGTCCGGTGGGATTATAAGATAAATTTTGGGGAAGACGACTAGGGTTTGGGAAGAGAGAAGGGGGAGGTTTGAGAGCATTCAAAGGCGGTGGGTGGTGAAGAGTGGCTAGGGTTAGGGGAGTATTAGATTAATTAAAAGGGACGGAGTAATATGGGCCGTTGATCTCGGAGATCAACGGCCATGATTAGTTGGGGGTTCTGGGTCGGGTTGATTAATTGGTTGGGTTCGGGGTTATTGGGCTGGGATTGGGTAGTTTAGGTCTGAAATTAAGGTAAATTTGGGGCTAGATTTTAAATACCCAATGTTTAATAAATAAATAATTTATAAAAGTAATTAATAAATATCAACAATATAATCTGCGCACTAAGATGATTAAAAATAATTGCTTAATATTATAAAAATATAAAAAGTTATTTTCTTGCATAAATAAGGTAATTATACATGCATATGGGCTATTATTGCAAAATGTGCAATTTGGCCCTAAACAATGCAAATGTAATTATGATAAATGCACTGAAAATATTTAAAATCTCATATTGGTATAAATGATAAGTTTAGATGATTAAATCCTCATAAAAATATTTTGTAGGGTAATTATTGGATATTTATATAATAAAATGCAGAAATAAATTGATTTAAATCCTTTAAAAATTATAAAAAAAACATTATGATAATACTTGTATATGCTTATAAACTAAATGATGATGTGTGTGTGTGTGTGTGTGTGTGTGTGTATATATATATATATATATATATATATATATATATATATATATATATATATATATATATATATATATATTTGAAAATATGAGGGAACAATCGGGTATCAACAACTGCCCATATTTACCCGGGAAGGATGAAAGAGTTATCGGGTAAAGAAATGATGACCAATTTTGACCGAATGGGGTGATTTTGAAAAATATAGGCTGAACCCTAGTTTCTGAGCTACCTACATATCCCTGGTTTTACAGGAATCGGGCCATGTGTAGTCCTGGATCTAACGGTGGAATAAACCGATTGAGTTATTGTAAGAGCGGACAAGATATTCTGGATAGGAAGATATCGGGATTGTAAGCGAATGTATCTGGGAATGGTTATGGATATTTGAATGGTTATCAGATGGAAATGGGTAACAGACGGTGGTTGGTTACGTTTGAAATAATTGCTGGACATGAACGTTGAATGGAAACCGGAGCGAAGATTGCTCCAGTTAAGAGAATGGTTATTTCTTGGATCACCTTCAAACTCAAAATACGATGCATACAAATACATATAGATTATTGTATAAATTTAAGCATGAAGCAAATTCCCTCTGACTATGGAAATCATCTTTGGACAGTAAGGATGATGTCCTTAGACCATGATGTCCTGGGCCATGAATTGTGAGATAGAGGATTCGCAGGCCATGAAATGATGTTCTCGGTCTATGAGGATGGTGCCTCCGAACTATGATGCCTTTGAATAATGATATGCAATATTGAGAGATCCTCAGGCCATGGCATGGTGTCTTCCGGCTATGAGGATGATGCCTTCGGACTATGACGCCTTCGGAAATTTTTGCTATACTTCTGCCCATGAGATGCAAAGACCTGATGCTTGAGATGAAACAAGACATAGCTTAGTCTTATGTAGAACCGGGGGCAGAGCTTAGCCCCGAGGGAAGAGAATAATGCAAGGTTTTGAACAGCGCATCATTTGTGGTTATACAAGGAGAGACAATGCTTAGTCTTGTGCAAGATTGGAGATAATGCTTAGTCTTATGCAAGGTTGGAGACAATGCTTAGTCTCATACAGGATTGGAGATAATGCTTAGTCTCGTGCATTGGGAAGGCAGAGCTTAGCCTTATGCAACAAAGGAGGCAGGTCTTAGCCTCATGAAAGATAGGAGACAATGCTTAATCTCGTGCAAGCTTGGAGACAATGCTTAGTCTCGTGCATTGGGAAGGCGGATCTTAGCCTTATGCAATTGAGGAGGAATGCCTTAGCCTCATTCAAAGATGGAGACAATGCTTAGTCTCATGCAAGGGAAGGCAGTGCTTAGCCTTATGCAATTGAAGAGTCAGGGCTCAGCCTCATGCAAATATGGAGACAGTGCTTAGTCTCATGCAAGGGAAGGCAGTGCTTAGCCTTATGCAATTGAAGAGGCAGGGCTTAGCCTCATGCAAAGATGGAGACAATGCTTAGTCTCATGCAAGGGAAGGCAGTGCTTAGCCTTATATAATTGAGGAGGCAGGGCTTAGCCTCATGCAAAGATGGAGACAGTGCTTAGCCTCATGCAAAGGAAGGCAATGCTTAGCCTTATGCAATTGAGGAGGTAGGGCTTATCCTCATGCAAAGATGGAGACAGTGCTTAGTCTCATGCAAGGGAAGGTAGTGCTTAGCCTTATGCGATTGAGGAGGCAAGGTTTAGCCTCATGCAAAGATGGAGACAATGCTTATTCTCATACAATGAATAGATAATAAGTGATAAGAGAGTACTTCTTAGCTGGAGATATGTTTGCTTTAGGTAGCTTCGTTGTTATGAAGATAGTGATTCTAAGGTGCGCACGTACTCACGGCTATTCCTTGTTTCTGTATCCAAAGGAAAATTGTGAGTTTTACGAGGAGGTAGGTTTGTGCCTCCGCTTGCTTGCTTTGCTTTGTTCTGCATTGAAATCCTACTTGAGTTACCATGGGTAGCATCTGGCTAAAAATAAAGCTTTGCGAAAAATATGTGTGAATAGTTATTTAAAACACAATAATATTAGATGAACCAGTAACTGTGACATTATCATAGACATTGCAACCTTCTTGCCATAGAATTTTGAGGGTCCTCCTCAAAATTCTGCCCCAGTTATTCAGACGATTTTCTGGATATTCCGCACACAGTGTCATTGGCTGAGCTTGTCCCGGAATTTTGAGGGTCCTCCTCAAAATTCTGCCCCAGTTTCTGATTGTGGGAAAATGAGAATTTTATTGAATTGTGACCGAACCCACAGGGCTGCCTATGTATCCCCACTTAAACGGGAATCAGGTCAAGCGTAGTTCAGTTACATCAATTGCATAAATGTAAACAGCTTTAAACATAGTATCTTTTGACTGCATTTAAGTTGATAGTACTATGTGAGTATGAGTGCTCCTCCTGTTAGTACTATGTGAACCATATAGGGTCCTTGCCAGTTGGGTGAGAATTTTCCTTTGGCTTCATTGTGATGTGGAAAGATTCATTTCAGCACCAGCTGTCCCGGTGCGAACTGTCTAGGTTTGACCCTTTTGTTGAAAGCTCTGAACATTCTGTTATGATAAAGTTAACCATGACACACTACATTCATTCTTTTCCCATCAATGAGAGCTAATTGTTCATAGAGACTTATTACCCACTCTTCATCACTAAGTTCAGCTTCCTATATAATTCTTAGGGAGGGGATTTCTACCTCGGCGGGAATGACGGCTTCCGTACCGTAGATCAATAGGTAAGGAGTTTCCCCGTTTGACGTGCGGACTATGGTTCGATACCCCCAATAAGGCAAATGGTAACCTCTCATTCCATTACTTGTGGTTGTCTACCATCTTCCTTAGTATTTTCTTGATATTCTAGTTTGCGGCCTCCACGGCTCCATTCATTTGAGGCCTGTATGCTGTGGAATTCTTGTGCTTGATTTTGAAGGTCTCGCACATAGCTTTCATTAGGTCACTATTGATATTGGCGGCGTTGTCGGTGACGATGGACTCTGGAAACCCAAATCGGCAAACAGTACGATCTCTGACAAAATCTGCGGCGACTTTCTTGGTTACAACTTTGTAGGATGCATCTTGGACCCATTTTGTGAAGTAGTCTATGGCCAATAAAATGAACGTGTGCCCGTTTAAAGCGGCGGGCTTGATTGGTCCAATGAAGTCCATTCCCCAAGCGGCAAAAGGCCAAGGTGCACTCGTTGCATTGAGTTAATTTGGCGGAACCCGTATCATATCTGCGTGTATTTAGCACTAATGACATTTATGGACATATCTGATGCAGTCTGTTTCCATAGTTATCCAAAAATAACCTGCCCTCAGTATCTTCTTGGCTAAAACGAAACCATTCATGTGTGGTCCGCAAGTTCCAGAGTGTATCTCTTTGAGCAATTTGGAAGCTTCTTTGGCGTCAACACACCGTAATAATCCTAAGTCTGGAGTCCTTATGTACATAATTCCTCCACTTTGGCATAAATGGTTGGACAATCTTCGGAGCGTGAGTTTTTAGTATGATTTGCATGTTCCGGGTACTCTCTTTTTGCCAAGTACTCCTTGATATCATGGAACCATGGATTCCCGTCTATTTCTTCTTCAACATGAGCGCAGTAAGCTAGCTGCCAATGAATCCTTACCGGAATGGGGTCGACGAAATTCTTGTCCGGATGTTGTATCATGGATGACAAAGTGGCCAATGCGTCTGCGAACTCATTCTGGATTCTCGGGACATGTCTAAACTCTATCTTCATGAACCTCATCATCATCTCTTGCACATGATATAGATATGGTAATATCTTGGTATTCTTTGTAGCCCATTCTCTATGCACCTGATGTACCAGAAGATCTAAATCACCAATTACTAGTAATTCCTCGATATTCATGTCAATGGACAAATTGAGCCCCAATATGCAAGCCTTATATTCTGCCATATTATTGGTGCATGGAAATATGAGTTTCGCGGATACCGGATAATGTTGACATGTTTCTGACACCAAAACGACTCCAATACCCACTCCTTTGATGTTTGCGGCTCCATTGAAAAATATTCTCCACTCGTCGTAGGCTTCGGCGATATCTTCTCCTACGAATGATACTTCTTCATTAGGAAAATATGTTTTTAGTGGTTCGTATTCTCCTCCTACAGGATTTTTCGCAAGATGATCCGATAATTCTTATCCCTTAACCGCGATGTCGAATTCACTCAACAATATTTGCCATTTTGCCAGCTTCCCTGTAGGCATGGGTTTCTGAAAGATGTATTTCAGAGGATCCATCCTTGATATAAGATATGCAGTATAGGCACAGAAGTAGTGCCTCAGTTTCTGGGCTATCCAGGTCAAAGCACAGCAGGTGCATTCTAGCAAAGAATACCGTGCTTCGTAGGGTGTGAACTTCTTACTCAGATAGTATATGGCATGTTCTTTCTTTCCCGTCTCGACGTGTTATCCCAAGACACAACCGAAATCCCCATCTAATACGGAGAGATAGAGTAGCAGTGGTTTACCAGGTTCTGGCGGGACCAGGACTGGCGGTGTGAAAAACTATTCTTTGATTCTGTCAAAAGCGTTCTGGCAGTCTTTAGTCCAATTGGTTGCGGCATCCTTCCTTAACATTTTGAAAATAGGCTAACATATCACAGTTGATTGTGCTATGAAGCAGCTGATGTAATTAAGATGTCCCAAGAAGCTCATCATGTCTTTCTTGTTTTTTGGAGGTGGAAAATCCTGGATAGCCTTGACCTTTGATAGGTCTAGCTCAATTCCTCGGCGGCTGACGATGAATCCTAATAATTTTCCTGCGGGGACCTCGAAGGCACATTTTGCGGGATTCAATTTCAAATTGTACCTCCAAAGCCGATCAAAGAATTTCTTCAAGTCTGCTATGGGATCTTTACTTTTCTTGGATTTGATGATGACATCATCCACATATACCTATATCTCCTTATGTATCATGCCATGGAAAATAGTTTTCATGGCCCTCGTATAAGTGGCCCCAGCATTCTTCAGACCAAACGACATCATTTTATAGCAGTACACCCCCATGGTGTGATAAAAGCTGCCTTATCGGCATCCTCTTCATCCATCCAGATCTGATGATATGCCGTGAAGCAATCCACAAAGGAGTGGAGTTCATGCTTGGCGCAGTTGTCGATCAGTATGTGTATGTTGGGTAACGGGAAATCATCTTTGGGACTTACTTTGTTTAGGTCTCGATAATCGACGCATACTCTGACTTTCACATCCTTCTTCGGAACTGGCATGATGTTAGCCAACCAAGTTAGATATTCAACCACTTTGAGAACCTTAGCTTTGATCTGCTTAGTGACTTCTTCTTTGATTTTCAAACTCATATCTGGCTTGAACTTTCTGAGTTTCTGCTTTACTGGTGGACACATTGGGTTGGTAGGTAGTTTATGAGCCACTATGGACGTGCTCAAACTGGTCATATCATCATAGGACCATGCAAAGATATCGTCATATTCCTTGAGGAAACGAGTGTATTCTTCTTTCTCTGATGGTGACAGGTGAATGCTTACACGTGTTTCCTTGACTGTTCCGGAGTCTCCTAGATTAACTATTTCAGTCTCATCCAAATTGGACTTAGGCTTGTTTTCAACTTCTCTAATAATTTCCTCGAGCATTATATCCTCTTCCAGATCCTCTAAATCATCATCCTTATATTGCGTTGTCTCATTACATGTCATAGTCGTAAGTTCATCGGGATAGGTAATAATAATGCTGTAGAGAAAAAAACGTAAAGAATTATAATAAATACTAAAAAAATAATGCATTTAGATAAATCTTGAAAACGCCAAACAGGTACGGCCTGATGACCCGAGCAATTATTTCAAAACAAAACATGCTCAAAATAAAATATTGAAAATGTCTTAAATGCTCATAAAAAATTGCTTTTAAAATAAATGATGCTAATTGCCAGGCTACCCAAGAACTCGATGGGCCCTTGATGGTGCAGCAGTCCAGTTCTTGAGAACAACTCCCTTCTCCACGGTATGAATAATGAGGCCTTCCTCCTCCTCTTCCTTAACTATCGCACTGCAATCCATGTCTTCATCATCCAGAAATAGATTCCTTATACCAGCTATAACTTCATTTTCTTCGGACTCCCGCATCATGTCATCTTGATGAAATTACTGGCTCAAATGTGGTACTAGTTTCTCTAGAGGGTAATAAGGACCACGCCATGGTGGCGACCAATTCTGATACTTGTGCCAGGTGTATTCATACCCAAGCCCAAAATTTGTGCCGTGACGCTTTAGCTATATTGGTTTGGTGATCCCCTGGAGATTCTTACCGAGACCTTTGCTAGGCTCATACCCTGTCCATGCCAATATGCTTTTTATCTTACTGCTCATCCATTTATCCTTTTCAATTGTGTTGACGCGCTCGATGCGATGGTATGTTTCTCCACCCAACTTCCTTCTATTCTTGATGACCGGAACAGTTTGACTGGTGTAAATGGGATTACTTCCATCCCCATGGATGATCACTTCCTGATGGTTCCACTCAAACTTCACGACCTGATGTAGAGTAGAAGCTACGGCCCCAGCGGCATATATCCAAGGTCGTCCCAACAATAGGTTGTAGGTAGAAGATATGTCCAACACTTGAAATGCAACATCAAACCATTGGGCCCATCTATAGGCTGAGGTTGGTTTCCCCAATTGTGGCCCTTTGAGACCCATCAAATGCTTTCACATTCATACTTCCTACTCGTATCTGGTGCATGCCTTTACCCAATCTTCTCAGAGTAGTTAGTTGACATATGTTAAGACTCGAACCCCCATCTATCAGGACTCTGGCAATGAACTTATCCTCAAACTGCACTGTGATATGCAGTTCCCTGTTGTGACTTAGTCCTTCTGGTGGTAGCTCGTCTTCATGAAAAGTGATCTTGTGGCTTTCCAACACTTGTCCTATCATATTGGCCATCTCTCCACTGGTAATGTTGTTGGGTACATAAGCCTCATTCAACACTTTCATCAACGCATTCCTGTGTGCCTCAGAATTCTGCAGTAGTGATAGAATGGATATCTGAGCAGGGGGTTTTGTTCAAATGATCAACCACAAAATACTCCCTTGCTTTCACCTTTCTCCAAAGATCATCCGGGCCGGTTTCAATGATGGGCTGCCTGGAAGCGACTTCTTTACCTGTTTCCCCCCAAATGCTCGGGTGTGTAAACCCTACCAGTTTTGGTCATACCTTGTGCTGCACTAGTTTCATCCATTTCCCCTTTTCCTTTCCTTCTTTCTTTTGCAACATAATCCCATGGTATATCATTAGACTTATAAGACGGTGTAAGTGTTACCATCACGGTAATGGGTGTTGTTACTTCAACCTCAAACGGAGTTGGTGCAGCTACCTCAACTTCAATTAGTGCCTGAGTTTGTACCATGATAAGTGTGAGAGTGACTGAAGATGTTTCAGGATTATCCCATTCTCGAATGAGTCCAATTGACCCCTCTGAGTCCCATTCTTCATCGGTCTCTATCATGTTTACCCCTCCGCCCATGTGATCCGGGAGAGGATTGTTATGGACATTGGGTGCAGCCTCCTTTGCCTGTATGACTTTGGTGTCAATTAGTGTCTGAATCGTATCCTTCAAAGTACGACACTCATCAATAGTATGACCTTTCATGCATGAGTGACAGGCACATGTCTTATTTGGATTGACCCATTGAGAGGAATTTTCCATGGCGACAGCCGGAATGGGTGTGATATAACCGGCAACCTTCAGTCTCTCGTACAGTTGGTCTATAGGTTCAGCAATTGGGGTGTATTGTCTGGGTGGTCTGCGATCAAAATTTGGTCTAGGTTTTTGGTAGTTTTGGCAGGCTGGTGGTGAGTGGTAGTATGCGAGTTGGGTGTTATAGGTATGGTAAGTGGTGGCAGGTTGTCGGTATCTGGGAGGTGAAGGCTGATATATGGGTGGAGGTGTTTGGTATGTGAGATGAGACTTCAGACCTTGGGCTACCATTACTGCACCTACTTCTTTCATCTTGGAGATACCTCCTGACTGCAGGGACTTATTTGTGGCTTGGAGTGCTTCAAAATTTGTCACAATTCTGCTTTTGATCCCTTCTTCTATCCTCTCTGCCAACTTGATGATATCAGAAAAACTATGGTTTTCAATAACCATCAATCTTTCGTTGTATTGCGGGTCCTGAGATCTGAAGAAGAACTTATTCATTTGTTCTTCTTCCAGCACTGGCCTCTCTTTTGCAGCTTCAGACCTCCATCGAATAGCATACTCGCGGAAAGTTTCCGTTGGCTTCTTCTTGAGATTTTTAATGTAGAAAATGTCTGGTGCATTTTCTGTGTTAAACCTGAACCGATCCATGAAATCTGATGCCATGCTTACCTAGTTGACCCATTTATTTGGGTTCTAACTTATGTACCAAGACAGGGCGTCTCCAGTGAGGCTTCTCATGAACAGCTTCATGCGGATTCTTTCATCCCTGCCAACTACTACAAGCTTGTCACAATACGTTCTTAAGTGCATCTTCGGATCACCAGTTCCGTCGAATATTTCAAACTTGGGAAGTTTATAACCCTCTGACAGTTCTACGTCCGGCTGAATACACAAATCTTCATAATTCAAACCCTCAACGCCTTTGCCCCCTTCAATATTTTGAACCCTGCCGGTAAGTTTCTTGATTTCCTCTGCCATGTTCTTGATGAGCAGGTCCTTCTCGGCGGATTCGGGTATGTATAGGGTTTGTTGTGGGGTGTGGGGTAAGGTTTCAACATATATGAGATTGCTTTGGTGGACTTTGGGAATCTGGGCGTAATGGTGGTCATTGGTTGAGTTTTGCGGGTCAGGAGTAGGCTGTGGTGCATTCTGAGGAGTATGGTATATGGTAGTTTGTGGGTACTGGGTCAGATAATCATAATGTTGTGGAGGAGTTAGTGCTGGTGGAGGATTATGATTTTGGGTAGGTGTGGCGTATTGATGAGTTGCAGGAGGATATTGCGGGTGCTGGTTTTTGTGTGTTTTGAGGAGGTGTTGAGTTTTGGGTATTTTGTTCGTTGATGTCGAGAACATTTAGGGTAGGGGAAAGGTTTGCCAGGTTACGGACTTGCTCAAGTTCCCCTTGTAACTCCAGTATCTTTTGCTCTAATCGCAAAACCAAGTCGTTTTGTGCCAGAGTACCCCGACCCTCCGAAGTTTCAACATTCTCTTCATGTGTAGTATTGTCTTTCCTGATACCGCTCAGATCATCCATCTTAGCCTTTCCTTTGTTCTTAGGATCGCTTGGAGGATGAGGAGGTGGAGGACCTCTAGATCTGGTATGATATGTCGATGATGCCAGTATGCACAAACCAACCTTAGGGGATGGGAATAAATAAAGAAAAGAAGAAAAAAGGTAAATAAGTCAGTAAAGAGTATTAAAAGGATATTTACGATATTTAAACACGTATTACAAAATTCGCATCTAAATTTGGGGACCTCATCGTGCCCGAGGTAGGCCTAGAGACATATAGCTTTGGAGAAAACTCAATGTCGATAACTGCATCATTTCATTAATATGATAAATAGACCAAATCTCTACTAAAACGACAGTAATTATAAAGAGTCACTAGTGGCATTTGCCTTACTACAATCAAATTCTAAAACGAAGGGACCTTCTCCAAGCTTGGCTTTCTTAGCCCCGTCAATCAGATTCCCCAGGTCGCACATGTACAATAGCAGATACGCCTTTGCTAGATGTCCTCCTTCATTGTCCTCTGCGTTCTGACAATCCGATACCCTTTTCCTCATCTTTCCCTCAAGTTCCATCAAACCCTGCTCCAAATACTCCAACCTTTCTGTTGATTTAGTAGCGATTCCCCTCCATTCATTGATTGCTTCCATGTCCACTTTATGTTGTTCTAAATGCCTGGCCTCAGATTCAAAGACCCTTTTGCGCAACCTCCTGTATTTGACTTGTGCTTCAGCATCGGCGTCTATGACCATATACGTCAAATTAACCCCTGGCTTGACCTCTCCTTCTATGTCATCGACCAACCATGATGTGTAGAAGTACACATGGTCGGCATGATAGCTGTCTGTCTCGATGGTATCTTTATCCACAATAATCTTTTGATGCCACATGTGTTGTGCCTCGAACTTGAATGGAATGACATTCCCTTAGACATCTGCTTTGTAATGAACCATTTTGGAAACTCGTGGTATAACCTGTTTTCTCCCAGCTTTCCTCATGACTCTGATAGGAGCATAAGGATAGATGAGGAACATGTCTTGACCTGATGATGGATTCTCTAGTAGGGAACCACTCGAACATCCAATGGACCTTGTTGTCAGTCAAATTGCTAAAGAAATGTACCCAGCCCACAGTGTTTCCTGGTTGTGCAAACCTATCCGGGATAAAAGTCATTCTTTTCGGATGGTGAAAAGCTATGTGGTCATTCCATGGTCGCCGCGGAAATTCTTGACGGTATTTTCCCCTTTGAAGATGTTCCAACAACCATATTTGTAGTAACAAATTGCAACCCTCAAAATGCCTATATCCTTTCTTGCAACGGTCCAAGGCTCGGTATATCTCCGCTACGATCATTGGGATAATAGTGTAAGTTTGTCCCTTAATTCCTTGCATTAGGGTCTTAGTAACCATAGATAAGCGAGTGTGAATACTTTCTCCTTGTATTGGGAATACAAACATCCTAATAAAACAAACAATGAACACAAAAACCCGGCGATGAGTCCAACCTAGAGAGGTGATAGAAAATTCATCATGATAAAGACGGTAAGCCTTGTTGTGCCCATAACGCTCGTAAAGGAAGTCGAATGGTATGTAAGACTTCTTCAGGAAGACTAACTCATCATTCTTTCTAAAACACATCATTTTTAGAAAACCTCGAGAAGTGCGATTTTCCGGAACCAACAGACCAGCGTTGTCCCAAGGAAGACCAGCAAAGCCTCTTATTTCCTCTAGAAGGGGAGTCATTTCTATGTCACTGAAATGGAAAACAACCCTCTTCTCATCCCAGAACATAGCAGCGGCCTCAATCAATACATTGTTCGGCTGAATAACTAACAAAGAAGGTAAATTCCCGAGAACTCTTTTCACATGGTTTTTGTCGCTCGGTGAGAGATTTTCCCACCAATCTAACAACAAAGGTGGGATACTTCGAACCATACCGAACCTGGGGACTTCGTGCCTCATTTATGCAAAACAAATAAAGTTAGCCCTTTCCCCCTCCGGATTTAACTATTTACACATTAATGATTAGCATATTGGCACGTTTTCTCCAAATAATGCACATATCATGATCGTACCCATTGGGATTTAAGGAAATACCAGTGGGCTTTGGACAAGGCTTGCCTTAGGGAGTTATTACGCGGACAGTGTTCTAACCCATACTAGGTTTAGACATGCTGCATGCACAGTTAATATAAGAGTGGAGGTTTCTAGAAGAGTCTAGACAGGTACCCTCAAGTAGACAACTTGAGAGGGGAAGGCACGGAACCGTCGATTGCACCGCTGATCGACTAGTTTTACCGCAAATAAGCCTTGCCAAATTTAAAAGGGTGATTTAGGAAAAGCGCGGATACTCATCAAGCACCGCTATGGTACTAATTACGCACAAGTGGAATATGATGTTGATCATGCTTTATGTAAAGATAAAATAACACGTTATCAAGTATTTTGCATTACAAAGACAATAAACGCAGTATTAAATGGAGCGTAAAGACATAAAAAAAAAAACAAGGAAGAAGTTAGTTCGCGCAATGTGAAAGAATTGCAATAAAGCTAACAAAAGGGTAGGGATGGGGAAAGACATGATATAGCAAAATTTAAAAAAAATGATTCGGAGCAAGTGAACATAACTAGAAAATAAAGGGAAAACGCGTATTGCAACCAAAATAGGCAAAGATTTGCATATTAATATGAATTCACATAAAGGGAAAATAGGGAAAAGAATGTGCATGTAGCAATAAAAGGGAAACGGGAGCGGGGTGTTCATATAACGAGAAAGAACAAGGAAACACATTCATCAAAGAAGACTAATTCATATAGACCAAGTTCGCTATGGTAAGAGCCTAAACATTTCCCCAGCAGAGTCACCATGTTGTCGCGCCCCTTTTTTCTCGTGAAATCGGACTTCGACACATGACAACTTCTTTTAGAGGAAGGGGTGTTAAAAGAGAGTGGACACCTAACGGATTTAAGGTGCGTTAGGGCACCTATTTGCAGATAACTCTGGTTTAACCAGTTGCGTCACCAAAGATCGGGTAAGGGCTCAAATTACAAGGTATTAGGCACTCCTCGAGGTCCACAACGGTGGGTCCCGCCCGAACTCGAATTATATGAATTAGTCTAAGCAAGGAGAAAAGACAAAATTGGGCAAATAAAATAGAATGATTGACTTTAAAACAAAGGGGGGGGTCCTAAGTTTTTTAGCCTAAAGGATCACCTCGTGCAACATAAATAATATTTTGTAACTCCCTCAAGATGGGGTGTTACTCATATTATTCAGTGGGCACAGACTATCATCTTCTGCTACCCGATTACTATCTTTAAGTTATTTACCTAAAGCGCACTAGTCAATTCTAGTGGTACTCTATGCGTGCACTACCCGTCACATGCCTATAATCCAGGAGTCATTTGGACCTCTATTTTAGGGTGGTTCTAAACTTTAAATTAGGTTGCTCAAAAGAGAAAATACTAGGCGACAAGTAAAACATTTAGGACTTTCATGTATAGGCAAACAAGGGCTCAAGTTGGCCTCCGCACTTAGGCAACAAATGCATGCAAACTAACTAACATTGACAGTTACAGATTTTAATAAGTTAAGGTCGCAGAACCCTATAGGCAGGATCTCTATGTGATTCTGGATTTTATAAGCGGGCAGCTTCATGTGTAAAAGCCTTTCATTTAATACAAATTCTAAAGCCTATATAGTTGCCTACTGAAAAAATCACAAGAGATTAAACATATAGGCATGATTTCTAAGTGATTCGCTCAGTAACTAACAATGGTAATCACAAGAATATGTTCAGAATTGTTTAATCGAGTCCTATAGGCATTATTTCTAATAATTATTAAAATAAACGAGTAGGACAATAATCAAGATTGATTATGACCCTATAGGCATGATTTCTAACCGGTAAAAGTAGAACACATTTGGACCAAATAGAGAAACTATAGGCAAGATTTCTAACACATATTTAAGCAAGATAGGATACTTATAGGCAAGATTTCTATAATAACTTAAAAGTAACACATTTGGAGCAAATAAACTACCTATAGGCATGATCTATAACACATGATAGCAGAACATGTTTGAACATAATAACACATTTGAGCTAAGTGATGAACCTATAGGCAGGATTTCTACCTCTCTCAATGCAAGTGTAAGATAAATCCTCTTTTCCAATTTTACTAATACCCCAAAATATTATTACAATAATTATTACAAACCCAGAATGAATAGCATTAATTACATAAGAGAATAACTATAGGGAGCCTACCGCAGGCCCGAAATACACCTAGACAGGCCTGGCCTTTACAAGAGTCTCCAAGTTACACACTCATAGACATACAGCAGCCAGGAATTGAATGATTCACCCAGTGAGAACAAGATAGAGTTGAGCATATAAAACCAGGGCCCTAGTGTGTCAGAGTTCCCTAGGGAGGTCAAAGAAAGAACCTAAGTGGCCTTGGCTTTCAGCCGGCTAAGAATCAGAACTCAAAGAGACCAAGTAGTAAAGGAATAGACTGAGGTTAGGGGACAGCACTGAGGGATACAAATAGATCCAAGTTGAGCACATAAAAAAGTAATAGAACATGCTTGGGTTTTTAAGAACAGACTTTAGCAAAGTTTCAAAAAAACAAATTTAACACATAATACATATGTTACCAAGACATGTTTGCAGGATTGATGTGCACAGACTTATGGTAAAAAGTTTAGATTATGCTAAATATAGAGTGCTAGTATCACAAGAAGTAATCATATCAATCAGAACTTAACAGGATAAGGCCAATTACTAGGGTAGTCAAGACATGGTGAAAACAGGATCAAAACATGCTACATGTTATCACAGCAAATTTAGAAACAGACTTGTGTTGTATACTTACATACTCATACTTAGTCAACTAATCCATAGAAAAAGGGTATGGTAGCATGTTCAAATAGCAAATTTAAAAAGTAAAGAGATGGATATCAGTAACACATAGGCTAGGCAGACTTTAAAAAAGAAATTAATCAACTTAAAGCAGGTCTAAACATGTCTCAAACTACACGCGTAATGGCATTTTAGATTAGAAAGACTTAGAATTGAAGTAAGACAGTCAGAATTGCATACGAGAACAGCCCAGAAACATATTGAACAACAATCTTCAGAAGTGAAAACACATGCTAATGACAGGTAAGTAGAAATGAAATGACAAAGGTTTGGTAACCCACCAGTTAAGCGAAAACAAGAAAGAACGGAAGTCCACAGTGTTATGAATATCAATAAAATAACAAGAACTCATAATTTCCGGCCTTGGCTTTCAGCCGGCCAGGAACCAAAGTGCAGAATAAGATTATTAAAGAGCAAAGAGCACACAACTTCTTCTTCTTTTTTTTTGTAATTTTTCATAAGGATTTCGGACCGTCTCAAAAGGGGAGTGGGGAGGGGATTATATAGCAGTAGAAATCAAACACCCAAACAAATAAAATCATTAGTCAAACTCTAGAAAGGAAAGCAATCAAAATCAGTAATGAAAAGAGAAAATTTCAAAACTCTAATTTTAGGTAAAGTACACAAATCGGCAGAAATATAAAATAAATAAAAGGTAAAAATCACATGCTACATAGAATAAGATGAACATAGATAGAAATACCTTTTAAAATCAAAGAATCGAACTAGATTTGGTTCGATTTAAAAGAATCTAAAACCCTAATTTTAGGGTGAGTAGGAGTCACAGAAATACACAGAGATTCATACCATAAAAGAATAAGAATGAACATAAACGGAAAAGGTCAAGAAACTGAACCAGCTTTGGTTCGAAGTTGATGAGATCCGCTTGCCATATTTAGGAAAGCGGTATAGGGAAAGGGTCCAGTACCAAGGGGGAGTCGAATATTGCAAGAAGTATTCGTATAATCCCATATCCGGTGGGATTAGGAGAGAAATTTAGGGGGAGACGACTAGGGTTTGGGCAGAGAGAAGGGGGTTTGAGAGCATTCAAAGGCGGCGGGCGGTGAAGAGTGGTTAGGGTTAAGGGAGTAATAAGTTAATTAAAAGGGATGGGGTAATTTGGGTAGTTGATCTCGGAGATCAACGACCATGATTAGTTGGGGGTTCTGGGTCGGGTTGGTTAATTGGTTGGGTTGGGGGTTATTTTATTTGGGCTCAGAGGTTATTGGGCTGGGATTGGGTAGTTTAGGTCCGAAATTAAGGTAACTTTGGGGCCATATTTTAAATACCCAATGTTTAATAAATAAATAATTTATAAAAGTAATTAATAAATATAAAAAATATCATTTATGCACTAAGATGATTAAAAATAATTGTTTAATATTATAAAAATATAAAAAGTCATTTTCAGCATAAATAAAGTAATTATACATGTATATGGGCTATTATTGCAAAATATACAATTTGGCCCTAAAAATACAAATGTAATTATGATAAATGCACTGAAAATATTTAAAACCTCATATTGGTATAAATTATAAGTTTAGATAATTAAATCATCATAAAAATAATTTGTAGGGTAATTATTGGATATTTATATAATAAAATACATAAATAAATTAATTTAAAGCCTTTAAAAAATTATAAAAAAAACATTATGAAAAATATGAGAAAAAAATCAGGTATCAACAAGAACGTCAGGCACCCACCTAGAGAATGAGGATATTTACTTCAGAAATTGGTTTCAAGCTCAATTCTACTTCAAGTTCAAGTTCAACTTCCTTTCAAATCCAAACAGAAGGAGCCCACCTGAAGAATATGGTTAACTTTCCAGTTTCATCCAAGTTCGAGCATTAGGAGCCCGCCTGAACAACATGGTAAATTTTAAATTTCCAAGTTCAAGTCGGAAGCACCAGGAGCCCATCTGAAGAATAGGGTCAATTCAATTTAAAAGTAACAGAAGCTCGCCTTTGGAATGCGAGTCAACAGTTCAATATGCACAACAAGACCGAGAGAAGATTAAAGCTAGAAGAGTAGATATAATTTGGTAGTTTTCTTGTAATTTTTATCTCATTTGATGTAATTACAGGAACCGCGGACCGGAACCTCGACGGCACGACACGTCACTTCACTCGACTCTCCCCATCGGTATCCTTCTCTATTTCTTTACTTCTGAACTACACGTGACTTGATTCCTTTACAGCCAAGGATATGTAGGCAGCTCAGATACCAGGGCTCGGTCACAATCCTTTTTCCATCTTTATTATCCTTTAAGTGTCGGACCAGAAACAAATTACGTTTCTTACTTAATTCTTTGCTAAAAAATACTTCGTGTTTCCAAGCAAAGAGAGGAAACTGTAAGCACGTAATTTTTGACCCGTCACATTTTTAAGCTATTTTAGTATTTTATATATTTATTTAAGTTAACTTTAATTTTATGGAGTTTTAGTCTACTCTTACTTCAAATTACAATTTAAATAACATAAAAATAGTTTAATATTTTTAGGATAGTTTAACCTAATTAATTAGGATTGATTTTACATCTTGTAGTATTTTTTCATTTTATTTTGAAGAGAGGTAATTAAGATTTTAGGCCAAAGCTTTTTAGATTCTAAAAGCCCAAATATTGTCAATCACCTTCAGCAGCCCAGCCCCTTAACCCACAGTCCAGTACCCCCCTCGACCCACTAGCCCCTTAAAATGGATCCTTCTATCCCAGCCATCCATTCTCTCTAATCCTATGGCCATCATCAATTCTTCCACCATATGTAAACCTAATAAAACTCAAAACCCTAAACCTAATTTCTACAAACCAGTCGCACCACCCCCTTTACCCCTCTGTCGCCGCACCACTACTCCCAAACATGCCAGAATCAGGCGAGTTAACTCACTCACTTGCCCCACGTGGTCCCTCCTCTCTCCCTCTGCTACATAGCCTAACAAACGTCTCACAAAATATTTCCTTGTTCCCTCAAACACGTTTTTGATTCTCTTTTTAGCGATTATTGGATTAATGGGAGCCGTGGATTGATTCACAATGAATCCTTGCCTTTCATTTGACCCTAAATCACCCACAAAAAGAAAATCAGAGGGCTCTTGGATTATGGGGAGTTTTTCAGATTTTTTTGAGGGATTTTTATCCACTATTTCTTGGAGAAAAAGGAGGGAGGTTCGAGAGAGTGATGTAAAAAAGGGGATTTCGGACAAAAAAAAGAGGAGAGGTTAGGTTCTCCTCTAATTTTCTTCTGATTTTCTGGTAGAGTTGATTCATATATTAAAAAAAAAAATACATCAGTTTTCTTTTCATTTGATAATCGAAAAATACAAAAAGATTTTGGGTTCTTCTTTTATATTTTTGTTCAAGAACAAAATGGATGTTAGTTGAGGTTTGAAGCCGATTCGAGTTGTCGTCCGTTGTTCGAGATCGCAGTTCTTGCCTCATTCTTGCTACTGTTGTTTGTAATTTCTGGTTCGAGTTCTCGTCGCGCTGTAATCACCGAAAATTTGAATATATTAGAAAGTGATTTCAGGTCCATTTTCCTTCTGCTTATCTTACTGTTTGGTCTGATTATAAGTATGATAAGAGCTTTGGTTTGAAATGAGTTTAAAGGTTTAAAACTCGGTTAAGTTTGTTAAAAAAAGGATGAGCATGAAATGAATTTAGTTGAGGTTGTTAATTTCGAATGAAATATAGAGTTCATTGCTTGGATTCATGGTTTGATTGATGTTTTCTGTACTGATCTTCCTTGTCTTTTTCAACATGAATCTTAATTAAACTATTAGGTTTGTTTGGATTGTTTCAGTTTCATGTTCTGTTGGAATTCATGAGTGATATTCCTAGTTAGTCTGAAATGTCTTTTGCTAAAAAATCCTCATGAGGCAGTGCTATTGGTTTTAAGTTTATGTGCTAAAATTGACAAAAGAAAGTTAATCCATGTGATGTTAATCTTGAGTTTTGAATGAACTGTGATTAAACTTGGAACATTTTGATTGTTTAAGTTCATGCCAATTATGTTGGAGACATTAAGTTTGAAATTGGATCTTGTTTGAATAAAAAGTTAATATATTCTGTGAAAATGGCATGTCGATGGTTTAGAAATCGTTTAGTATGTAAAAATAGCATGATAATGGCATCGTTGGTTAGTGTAAATGGATTTTCCATGAAACGTATCTCTATTTTAACTCTAGTGTAATGAATATAAGTCGTGAAGAATTATTCACTTTGTTCTCCTATGAATTGTAGCAGAGTGTATCGTTTGTTTTAAAAATGGATGATGAATTGTGAAAGACTATTACTTCAGTGACAGGGTACTTTATCTTGTTTGGGGTTTTAGAATTAAGAGATGGCATTAGTGGGCTAACATGGTACAATTGTGATTTTAACACAACTCTTATCATACTTATAATATGCCTTACATTATTCAGCCTTATTTTGTTATTTTTATCTTTCCTTTATTTTATTTTATTTGACTCCTAGTTTCATGCGATTTGGACAGATGTTGTGATTGAATCATTATTTGCCTTCCGCACATTTTGTTAAATGATATTGGGTCTTGGAGACAAGAGTGGGTTGCTCTAGTGGTGAACACCCTCCACTTCCAACCAAGAGGTTGTGAGTTCGAGTAACCCCAAGAGCAAGGTGGGGGAGTTCTTGGAGGGAGGGAGCCGAAGGTGTATCGGAAACAGCACTTCTACCCCAGGGTAGGGTAAGATCTGCGTACACACATTACCCTCCTCAGACCCCACTAGTAGGATTATACTGGGTGGTTGTTGTTGTTGTTGTTGTTGTTTATATTGGGTCTTGGGAAGTGGGAAGATCGAGCTCGTTAGTTATTAACCTTGACTTGCATGCTTAGAAATTGGGCTTGGTCTAAATAAATAAAAACTAAAAAGGTAGAAAAAACATGAGCAGGATTTAGAGTTTTACTTTTATTTATCTCTCTTTTATTTATTTATTTATTTTATTATATTATTCGCTAGTAGCATGTTTAGGCAGACCAGACTTGGGTAGGCAAAATTTAGGCTTTTTCTTTTATTCAAGGTGAGAGGTCGTCCCTTTAGTTTATTATTTATCCGGAGAATGGCCCATAGTACTTGTATTTGGAGGCCGTGACGAGCATCGTGAAGGAAGCAGTGTAGGATAGATTAGAATTTTTAGTATATTTTTTTTTTAGTACTTTCTTTGCTTTTCTCTTATTTTTCTTTTATTAGGTAGGGACGGCCTCGAACCTCTTTTGTATTTATTTTTCCTTTAGTGTATCTCTACCTTAATCGGAATATTCTTAAAAGCCAATCTGATCAAGTATGCAACCGTACTAGTTACGGGAGTTGGAGAGTGCCTAACACCTTTTCCCTGAGTCAAATGAACCCCCTTGCTTGAATTTCTGGTGCAGACTATGTTTTAGAGTCAAAAATATTTTTATGGGAAAATTTCTTTTAAACGGTGACTTGGCACTCCGAGATTCATGTCAAGTGGCGACTTTAAGAAAATCCCTTTTAAATAATTTTTTGTTACTTTCCGATTGAAAACTTTTTGAGCTTAAAAATCCTTTTATCTCTTTTAAAGAAGGTTAAGAAAAAAAGGAATAATAATAATAATAATAATAATAATAATAATAATAATAATAATAATAATAATAATAATAATAATAATAAGAAGAAGAAGAAGAAGAAGAAGAAGAAGAAGAAGAAGAAGAAGAAGAAGAAGAAGAAGAAGAAGAAGAAGAAGAAGAAGAAGAGGGTTTTGAGTTTTATTAGGTTTACATATGGTGGGAGAATTGATGATGGCCATAGGATTAGAGAAGATGGATTGCTGGGATTGAAGGATCAATTTTAAGGGGCTAGTGGATCAAGACGGGTACTGGGTTGTGGGTTAAGGCTAAACTATCCAAAAAATATGAAACTGTTTTTGTGTTTTTTAAATTGTAATTTGAAATAAGAGTAGATTAAAACTCCATAAAATTAAAGTTAACTTAAATAATTATATAAAATACTAAAATAGCTCTAAAATGTGGCGGTCAAAAATTACGTGCTTATAGGCATGCGACTATTTAAGTTAATTCTTCATAAAGGACATTGGGCAGGGTGAATCATGTTCCATTTATTAACTTGACCCATTTAGATTTGCTCAAGTTCATTTTGATCCAAATAAACCTTGGGATCTTTACACAAATAGCTAGTCGAATTCACGATTTACTTTTTCTAGCCAATAACTATACACATATTATACGTAGATTATACATATATTACACATCCGGCACTTGGATACGCGACTATTTAAGTTAATTCCTCATAAAGGACCTTGGGCAGGGTGAATCATGACCCATTTATGAATATGACCCATTTAGATTCGCTCAAGTTTGACCCAACCCGCCCACTTGCTACTCTAAAATAATGTATTGAGTTCAAACTTTAGGAAAATAGTAGTTCAAGTGCCTGGTACAAATCTCCTACATTGATGACAAGTGCTTGAGGATTAGGCTTAACAGAAATCCATTTCCCATCTCTTAGTAATTGCAATCCTCCTATCTCATCTTGATGTAATATTGTGAGGAAATCACTGTCAGTGTGTGGCATTAATCCGAAAACTTCTGGAGAAATAGGACAAGCTGGATATCTGTTCATTCTTAGGTAGCAAGTGTTTGGCAAACATGTTTCTTTGAAATAATTTGACTTATGTCCAAGTTCCTCTGCTAATAATCTTGCTAATTGCTGTGCTAATTCAGATAATGTTGTTGCAAATTGCTCCATAGTGGAGCTGAATTCATCCTACAAAAAAAAATATAATCGTTATTAAAAATCCAATCAATTATTATTTATAGACTCTAAGAAGATAAATTGGGGAATAAAAAAGGCAGTTCGGTGCACCAAATATTACGTGTTCGTGTAGGGTCCGAGATAGGTCCGCACCCCAAAGGGGTGTAATATAGATAGTATACCCTAATGCAAGTATCAATGGTTGATTCCACAACTCGAACTCGTGACATATAAGTCACACAAAAATAAATTTACTGTTGCTCCAAGGCTCCCTTTTATAAATTGGCAAATAGCGTAAACATTTGCTATTTGCATTAAGTTACATTGAAACAGTTTAAATTCTTTATACAACCAATGTATATAAAAGAAATATTTCTAAGTTCTATTGTTCAAAGTAATTAGGTATGTCTAATAACTTACATTATGTAACTGGATAGGTTAAGCTTTACGTCTCCCTAGTCCATATCTTCAAATTTTGGATCTTAATATATAGGTAGGGGTTGATCATGGCTTTAACCCCACCACAATGGTGTGGATTATTGACTTAAAAAAAAATGTTAGAAGTTCTAATTCTGTGGGCTAGTAATCATTTATTTCTCCTTTTAATTAGCTCCTGATCCTCATCTTTTTTAGAAAAAAAAAAAAAAGAACATAAACTATTGTAGTAACTAATCAACCTGGCTTCTTATATCCTTATTGGATAAGGTGGTCCAGTGTTAACTTTCTTCTTTTTAGGTTGACTACCATACGTGGTCTAAAATAATGAGGATGAAAGACTAATAGCTTGCTTGCCTTTTTTTTTGGGCTAAAAGTATTTTTGAGGAAAATATTTTTTTTTAAAAGTTAAAGTGATTAACCTTTTAGAAGGAAAAAAGTGTTATTGTGGAAAAGTAGAAGCAATTTTAAAGAAACAGAAAAAAGTAATTTTTCTCCGAAATATTTTACTGAAAAGTACTTTTGAGAAAAATACGATTAGAAACACATTTTTAAAAGTTTGTTCAAACACTAATTGCTGCTCAAAAGTGATCTTCAAATTGATTAGCCAAATATAATTGCTTCTCAGTCAAAATATTTCTTTTAAAAAATAGTTTTGAGACTTAGAAGTATTTTTTTAAAAGCTTGTCAAACATTAATTGCTACTCAAAAATATTTTTAAAATTGATTAGTCAAACACAATTATTTATACTAAAAATACTTTGTTACTGAATTAGTTTTAGAAACACGACCAAACTTGGTATGAGACATCTCCCAAAAAAAACATGCCAAATGCATGCATTAGAAAGTAATTTTCAATTGATACACTTACACTTTATTTGGGGGACATATCTTACTAGTATAATAGAGTACTGGATCCTCAAGTAAGAAGCCCCACAACGTCAAAAAACCATCATATCATTTATCAAATTATCTATCCAAATCGGCAGCACCCAAATGTTGTCGGACGAATTGGACAGAGTTTGGATCAAAAGCTGCTAAGCCAAATAAACAAAATTAGTGTCAAGTTGATCCCCACTATTATCAGAGTCCCACTAGTTTTTCGGGTGAGTTAAGCCCAAAATCTATTTCTTATTATGATTAACGTAATTCTCTTTGCGTAAAAATTACACTGTGTATATAAGATCATTTTTATTTTATGTATATATATTAATTAGATGTTAAATTTTCTTAGCTTCTCCGTGTGTTTACTTTTTGTTTTTATTTTTTGAATGAAAATAGGGCCAGAATTACCCTTAATGTATCTGCTTCACTCTATAAATGCCTACCGTCCACCTATTTTGCTAAGACTGACCCTACCATTAAAAATCTAATATATTTGTGTCCTCGGTTCTAACTGACTACTTATCACTTAAACAGTTGATTTTTTCTTTTGATGAAGAGGAGTAGATGTATTACTCAAAAGTCAATACTGCCTAACCCGCAACGCTCCGCAACTGTCCCACAATTTTTAAAACATTCTTGAACCCGCCCTGCATCGGCCCCGCACTGCGGAAGCTTAAACCCACCCCAGTCCCCGTAAGCTTAAATTCGCACAGCCCCGTTTGCCATCCCTATTGGTTTAGCCTATTATAATAGGTCGGTTATACTCCCCATCGTTTTATTTTATGCGGTACAGTTTGAATCTGCACGAAATTTAAGAAAGAAATGATAACTTTTGAAACTTCTGATCTAAAACTAGTCATAGATATTTGTGTGATTATAAAAACTTTTCATTAAGATAAAATGAGAAGTTTGAGTTAAATTATTTTCAATTAGAATTGACATTATCATTCTGGTGTGTGCAAGTTTTTTATGGATGAGATTCCGATAAGGGTATACAAAAACTCGAATTATACGAACAATTTCTTCCCTAATGAGAAGCCAATGTACTTGTTTTAAAATATATGGAATGCAGATGATTGGGCTACTAGGGGTGGTTCGGAGAAAACAGATTGGAAAAATGCACCATTTGTTTCAACATATAAAGATTCCAGTGTAGACGGTTGCCAATGGGAAGATCCTTTTCCTACTTGTGTTTCAACAACCATTAAACACTGGTGAGATCAGTACAATTCTTGTCACTTATCAAGTTGTGTACGGTCGAAATCGAGCTCGCCTACGACATGACAGGTTAGGAATATGACAACCAAAGACTGAAAATCGACCTCGAGTCCCACCTAGCTAGAACCCGGGGTAATAACGCCCGCCTTCGAGAACATTGAGTCTGTAATCTCAGAGTCGACCTTAGCCCCGATCGAGCTCGAAAAAACGTTATTAGCATAACCAACAAAAGACCGAAATATCCGTGACCGGTCGAATATTACGGCGGGAATCTCGGCACGTATCAACAAGGCACCGGCAATCATCAAATCAAGAAATTGTTTACCTTTTATAGAATTGTACCTAAAGTAGGACTCCTCTACTATATAAAGGGGGTCTCATAATTCATTAAACACAATGTAATACCTATTCCAAAGCTATATATCATTATTATTTTAAGCTCTTGTTCTTCTGTATCCTGGCACCGATCGGAGCGTACCTGATTCGAGGGTGATTAACCTCCCAAGGCTAAGATCGTTCAATTCGTGTGGTTTGCATTTACTTTATCATTATTTATTACAATTGTAATCTAATTTATCATTTTGTGTCAAGTTAGTCCACGTATCCTTAAAACTATTTACAAATTTAATTGTTATCCGATTTTGAGGGTAAACAGTTTGGCGCTAACCGTGGGGCTAAGGATAATAGTGGTTATTTGATACAAATCTCCATAACATACACTACTTTACACTTGTTCTTTGAAGTGTCTTTAATTTCAAGTTAGAACTCAAAATGTCGAACTCTCAATCAGTACCCCTACATATTGACAACGAGTCCGGCCATCATGGTGAAAATAACAACATAGAGTCCGGTGACAAGTTACCGCCCGTTGATCCTATCGGAATTCCGGCCGCGGGCCCTATTGACGCTAATTCACATGTGACTATCAATGTAAACTTGTCTACCGACCCCAAAAATAGCGTCCGTAGTGGAGCCCGATCGGCAAATCAAAACGCACAAAATATTGGAGGAGATAGGATCAGTTTCCAGGTGATCTTCGAAATGCTGCAAGCTCAACAAGCGGTGATACCTCAATTACAGAACCAAAGCCATGCACCGAGCAGGGTTGAAATCGATCCACCCCGGGATGTCACCCGCGGGGATGAACCGGTCGCAGAAAGGTCAAATGAACATGAATCGGGGGCTAACCCCGAGATCATAAAGATGCTCGAAAAGCTGACAAAATGGATAGAATCAGGGAGAAGAAAATCGAAGCTAATGACAAAGAGGTGGAAACCTACTATTCCAGGGTAGACCAGATCCCAGGAGCACCACCAATTTTGAAAGGCTTGGATTCCAAGAAGTTTGTGCAAAAAGCTTTTCCTTCGAGCGCGGCTCCTAAGACGATTCCTAAGAAATTCCGCATGCCTGAGATTGCTAAGTAAAACGGAATGACCGACCCAAATGAGCATGTAACCTCTTACACATATTCCATTAAAGGGAACGACTTGGAGGATGATGAGATCGAGTTTATCCTTTTGAAGAAGTTCGGAGAGACCCTGTCAAAAGGGGCTCTGATATGGTATCACAACTTACCTCCTAATTCTATTGATTTATTTGCTATGCTTGTGGATTCAATCGTGAAAGCACACGCCTAGGCCATCAAGGTCAAAACTAGGAAATCAGACCTTTTCAAAGTAAAACAGAAGGATAACGAGATGCTCAGAGAGTTCGTGTCCCGTTTTCAAATGGAACGAATGGACCTGCCACCTGTCGCTGATGATTGGGCCGTTCATGCTTTTACCCAAGGGTCAACGTTTGAAGCTCGGTGGCTTTACAACAGTTGAAACAAAACCTAAAAGAATATCCGGCCGTAACTTAGGCCGACTGTAACGACCCGGCCGGTCGTTTCGAGAGTTATAGCCTTGTTTCCCAATTTTTGCTTGTTTTGTGCTTTACAACAGTATTATGTCTTACCGGGTTGGTTGGTTCGGATCCGGAGTACTTTTGGAGTGAATTGAGACACTTAGTCTCTTAATTGGAAGCTTAAGTTAGAAAAGTCGACTGGATGTCGACTAATGGGAAAACGACTTCGGATGTGAAATTTTATGGTTCCGTTAGCTCTGTTAGGTTATCTTGGACTTAGGAGCGCGTCCGGAATGTGATTTGGTGGTCTGTAGTAGAATTAGGCTTGAATTGGCAAAAGTTGGAATTTTGGCAATTTTGGCCGGCAGTGAAAATTTTGATATTGGGGTCGGATTGGATTTCCGGAAGTTGGAATAGGTTCGTGGTGTCATTTTTGACTTGTCTGTAAAATTTGAGGTGAATCGTACGTGGTTTGGTAGGTTTCGGCGTCGTTAGTAGAATTTGATAGTTTAGAAGTTCTTTAGGCTTGAATCGGGGTGTAATTGGTGTTTTGATATTGTCTTGAGTGATTCGAAGGTTCGACTAAGTTTGCATGGGGTTACATGACCTGTTGGTATGATCGGTTGAGGTACCGGAGGCCTCGGGGTGATTTCGAGTGGTTAACGGCTTGATGGGAGTTGAGGAATTATAGCTGAATGTGCTATTACTGGTGTAACTGCACCTGCGGAGTGGGAAACGCAGGTGCGAGCCCACAAAAGCGTAGGAGGAGCCGTAGATGCGGCTAAGGAAGACCTGGGCAGAGGAATCAGGTGCGATGGCATTCCCACACCCGCGATGGCCGCAGAAGCGGATTTGGGGGCACAAGTGCGAGTTTGGACCGCAGGTGTGATGTAGTTGCCGCACCCGCGAAGAGCGCAGATGCGGTCACTTGATTGCAAGAGCGGAGGCCGTGTTTAGGGAGTTTTTCGCAAAAGCAGGGCTTTGCCCATAGATGCGGCTCCACGGATGCGGAAATTGAGCCGCAGGTGCAAGAAGTCTGGGCAGAACCTATAAATAGAACACTTCAAGATTTTTCACCATTTTTATCATTTTTGAGCTCGGATTTTAGGGATCTTGAGAGAGATTTCGGAGTAATCACTGAGGTAAGTTCCTTGTGCCTATTTATCTTCAATAATGGTGATTCCCCACTGATTTTACACCTAGTTGGTGAGTGTTTGAGGTGAGATTTGGGAGATTAGGGCTTGGGAATTGGAGAGTGAATTTTGGATTTTTGGAGGGGCAATTGAGGTCGAATTTTGATAAATTTGGTATGGTTAGACTCGTGAGTGAAAGGGCTTTCGGGTTTTGTGACTTTCGTTGGGTTTTGAGATGTGGGCCCGGGGGAGGGTTGAGGTGATTTTGGATTTTCGACTATATTTGAGTAGTTTTCTTGTGGAATTGATCCTTTTAGCCAACGTTGATTATCTCGTACTATTTGTGGCTAGATTTGGGGCATTTGGAGGCCGATTCGAGAGGCAAGGGCATTGCGGAGTAGGATTTCTGCGCGGTTGAGGTAAGCAACAGTCTTAAATCTAGTTTTGAGGGTATGAAACTCCGAGAATTGGTATGATGTGAATATTTGGAGGTGACGCACATGCTAGGTGACGGGCGTGTGAGCGTGCACCGTGAGGGATTGTGACTTGGTCCGTCCTGTGAGACTGTAAAGTCGAATAGCCATTGTTATTACTTTTTTTCCTTGTCTTTGAGCAATTGACTGCCTTTCATGTTAGAAACCATGCTTAGGCCATGTGATATCACTGTTGGGACCCGCATCGGTCGAATACTTGTTGAATTGACTGCTAATTGTTGTCTTGTACTCAATCACAGTCTTACTTGTGTGTTATATCTCCGTTCTCTCTCATTTCTTGTTGATACTTGTTGTATTCTCTATTTGGGCTAATTATTATGATATTTTGTGAGCCCGAGGGATTGGAAAGGTTAGTGACTGAGATAGGGCCTGAGTGCCGTGCTGCGAGCTGTGAGGTATATGGATCGGGTTGCACGCCGCAACAAGCCTTCGGGATATATATATATATATATATATATATATATATATATATATATATATATATATATATATATATATATATATATTATATGGATCGGGTTACACACCGCAATAATACTGGATCGGGTTGCACGCCGCAACAAGCCTTCGGGCTATATATATACATTATTGGATCGGGTTGCACGCCGCAATAATATTGGATCGGGTTGCATGCCGCAACAATATTGGATCGGGCTGCACGCCGCAACAATATAGCACTAGGGCTGAAGGAGCCCCTACGGAGTCTGTACACCCCTAGTGAGCGCAGGTACCTATTGAGAGTGTGTATTGAGGGCTGAGAGCCGAGAGTATAAGCTGTTGAGATGAGTTGAGTGACTGCTGCCTTAAGAGGCTGTACTTGCTTTTATTTATTGTTGCACTTAGTGGTTATCTGTTGTTGTTGTGAAATTTCTAGAAGATTCATATCTGTTTTACTTGAGCTAGATCTGATTTGACTTATACCACCGGATTTGAAAGCATGTTCACTCTTTTCTAAAGATCGAAAAACTACCGTCGGATCCAAAGCTCGGAGAAATATATAGAAAAGCCTCATCTTTGGTTTCTTTTTCTCCGAGCTCGGAGAATTCGGAGCCCTTTTTCTCTTCTTCTCTTCAACCTATTTTGGAGCAGGGGACTCAGTGGAAAAATCGTCACTACCGGATGGGGGCCTCATTTGGACATCCTTGGGTAAACCTGCAAAGGGAAATAAAACAAGTAAGGACTTAATCATGCAAAGGGGAAACCAAATATCACTTATAAAAGAGATCTCACCATGCGAATGGGCCTACCATCGATCCTTTGAAAGCTCACGCCACGAGCGCTCGAAATAAGGCCTTTGCGATACGATGCCCTCGACCCATATCTTGAGTTGAGGAACTATGTTCGGGATCCGAGCAACAGCTGTACCATCACAAAACACCGATAAGAAGGAAGAAAAAAGGCAATAAATAAAACCTTGCAAGCAAAATTATACACTTACGTTTCATGTTCCACTTCTCTGGGAACGGCATGTGCTCTACCAAGATCAAGTCCGAGGTCCTCACTCAAATGAAATGACCTAGCCAACCTTGATCCCTATCTTCATCGATACTCGAGAACGCGGCCTTACTGGCCCGACGGGCTAGCTTGATCAGTCCCTCCGGTAGAGTCGGGGATTGTATAAGCTCAGGTGATCGATCGTGAAAGGGAAACCTTCGATCTTACTTACAAAGAAACGGAGGAGGATTACGATCCTCTAGAAAGAAGGGTGAATCTGACCGAAGGCTACCTCGTATCTTTTGCAAAAATCGACGATAACCGAGTCCAAGGGGCCCAACGTGAAGGGATACATGTAAACACTTAGGAATCCCTCGACGTGGGTGGTGATAACTTTGTCAGGTTCGGGAACCACCACATGTTTGTCAGCGCAGTTGCAATCCTTCTTTACTTCGAAGAGAATATCCTCAGTGATCGAGCAAATAAACCTCGAGACCTCCTCACACCGGCCTGGTACTGAGGAGGGCTTTTCGACTTTAAAATCAGCATTTACCGGGCATCCCCCTGAGATGAACATTTTTAGCGGAGGTTCCGGTTTTGGTTCCTCGATAGCAGTGCGTGAAGCGATCTCTTCGGTAGCCGGCCACAAGGTAGAAGGAGTTTCCTTTTGGGGAACGGTTTTGGAAGTTTTTGCCATTTCTTTATATAGAGGAAATAAAGAAAAAGAGGAAGTTAAAAGAGTACACTCAGTGGTTTGAGAAAAAGTCGAATGAGAGTTCTTATAAAAAATCTCAAAGTAACCAGAATATAAGTACTTGGAAGTATTGAAATTTCTTAGGAACGAGGGCAGAAGGTTTGAATATAAAGTTTGGATGAACACATGAGGGGGTATTTATAGTTTTTCAATGACGATTCACATCTAGGAGTGACCGACCAGCAACTGACAAGCGTTTAATGCCATTAAGGCTTGACTAACGAGACGTTTCGACGGTTTTGTCGTTTTTGTCAGGTGATATCGAAGAAAGAATCGGAAGCTCATATCGTTTCTCATCGTCTACTCTCTAAAAAATGAGAGGACTATCTGTGTACGGTCGAAATCGAGCTCACCTACGACATGACATGTTAGGAACATGACAACCAAAGACTGAAGATCAACCCTGAGTCCCACCGAGCTAGAACCCGGGGTCATAATGCTCGCCTTCGAGAACATTGAGTCCGTAATCTCCGAGTCGACCTTAGCCCTGATCGAGCTCGAAGAAACGTTGTTATATAACCAACAGAAGACCGAAATATCCATGACCGGTCGGATATTACGGCGGGAATCACGGCACGTATCAACAAGGCACCGACAATCATCAAATCAAGAGATTTTTTACCTTTTATAGAATTGTACCTAAAATAGGACTCCTCTATTATATAAAAGGGGGTCTGATAATTCATTGAAAATATTGTAACGCGCATTCTAAAGCTATATATTATTATTATTATTATTATTATTATTATTATTATTATTATTATTATTATTATTATTATTATTATTATTATTATTATTATTTTAACATCTTGTTCTTCCGTATCCTGGCACCGATCGGAGCGTACCTGATTCGAGGGTGATTAACCTCCCAAGGCTAAGATCGTTCAATTCGTGTGGTTTGCATTTACTTTATCATTATTTATTTCAATTCCAATCTAATTTATCGTTTTGTGTCAAGTTAGTACATGTGTCTTTATAACCACTAACAAATTTAATTGTTATCAAATTTTGAGGGTAAACAGTTTGGCGCCAACCGTGGGGCTAAGGATAATAGTGGTTATTTGATACAAATCTTCCATAACACACACTACTTTACACTTGTTCTTTGACATGCCTTTAATTTTAGGTTAGAACTCAAAATGTCGAACTCTCAATCAATACCCCTACATATTGACAACGAGTCCGTCCATCATGGTGAAAATAACAACATAGTTCCCGGTGACGAGCTACCGCCCATTGATCCTATCGGAATTCTGGTCGCAGGCCCGATTGACGCTAATTCACATGTGGTTATCGACATAAACTTGCCTACTGACCCCGAAAATAACGTCCGTGGTGGAGCCCGATCGGCAACTCAAAAAACACAAAACATTGGAGGAGACATGATCAGTTTACGGGTGATCTTCGAAATGTTGCAAGCTCAATAGGCGATGATACCTCAGTTACAGAATCAAAGCCGTGCACCGAGCAGGGTTGAACCTGATCCACCCCGGGAAGTCACCCGCAGGGATGAACCGGTCACAGAATGGTCAAATGAACATGAATCGGGGGCTAACCCCAAGATAATAAAGATGCTCGAAGAGCTGACAAAACGAAGAGAATTAGGGGAGAAGAAAATCGAAGCTAATGACAAAAAGGTGAAACCTACAATTCCAGGGTAAACCACATCCGAGGAGCACCACCAATATTCAAAGGCTTGGATTCCAAGAAGTTCGTGCAAAAAGCTTTTTCTCCGAGCGCGGCTCCGAAGCCGATCCCTAAGAAATTTCGCATGCCCGAGATTGCTAAGTATAACGGAACGACCGACCCAAATGAGCATGTAACCTCTTACACATGTGCCATTAAAGAGAATGACTTGGAGGATGATGAGATCGAGTATGTCCTATTGAAGAAGTTCGGAGAGACCCTGTCAAAAGGGGCTCTGATATGGTATCACAACTTACCTCTTAATTCTATTAATTTATTTTCTATGCTTGCAAATTCTTTCATGAAAGCACACGTCGGGGCTATCAAAGTTGAAACCAGGAAATCGAACCTTTCCAAAGTAAAACAGAAGGATAACGAGATGCTCAGAGAGTTTGTGTCCCGTTTTCAAATGGAATGAATGGACCTGCCACCTGTCGCTGATAATTGGGTCGTTCAGGCTTTCACCCAAGGGCTCAACGTTCGAAGCTCGGTGGCTTCAAGGTTCCCTTCATGAATTGGCAAATAGGTAAACATTTGCTATTCGCACTAGGTTACATTGAAACCGTTTAAATTCTTTATACAACCAATGTATATAAAAGAAATATTTCTAAGTTATATAGTACAAAGTAATTAGGTATGTCTAATAACTTGCATTATGTAACTGGATAGGTTAGGCATTACGTCTCCCTAGATCTTATTTTTTGGATCTTAATATATAGGTAGGGGTTAATATTGGCCTCAACCCCACCACAATGATGTGGATTTGACTTTAAAAAATGTTATAAGTTCCAATTCCGTGGGCTGATAATCTTTTATTTCTCCCTATAATTAGCTCCTGATCCTCTTCTTTTTTTTAGAAGGAGAACATAAGTTATTGTAGTAACTAAGCAACCTGGCTCCCTAATCCTTATATCCTAATTGGGTAAGGTGGTCCAGTGTTAACTTTCTTCTTTTTAGGTTGACTACCATACGAGGTCTAAAATAATGAGGATGAAAGACTAATAGCTTGCTTGCCCTTTTTTTATTTATTTTTATTTTGGCAAAAGTATTTTTTTCCAAAGTTAAAGTATTTGGTTAAGTTTTTAGAAGGAAAAAAGTGTTATTGAGTAAAAGTAGAAGTAATTTTTAAGAAACAGAAAAAAATAGTTTTTCCCCAAACACTTTCCTCAAAAACACTTTTGAGAAAAATACGCTTAAAAGTACTTTTTAAAAATTTGGTCAAACACTAATTGTTGCTCAAAAGTGTTTTCAAATTGATTAGCCAAATATAATTGCTTCTCACTGAAAATATTTCTTTTAAAAAACACTTTCGAGACTTAGAAGTACTTTTTTAAAAGCTTGTCAAACATTAATTGCAGCTCAAAATATTTTTTCAAATTAATTAATCAAATATAACTATTTATCAATAAAAATACTTTCTTACTAAATTAATTTTAGAAGCACGGCAGACATCCTATGAGATATCTCCCAAAAAAACATGCCAAATGCATACATTAGAAAGTAATTTTCAATTGATACACTTACACTTTATTTGGGGGACATATCTTACTAGTATAATAGAGTACTGGATCCTCAAGTAAGAAGCCCCACAACGTCAAAAAACCATCATATCAAATTATCTATCCAAATCGGCAGCACCCAAATGTTGTCGGACGAATTGAACAGAGTTTGGATCAAAAGCTGCTAAGCCGAATAAACAAAATTAGTGTCAAGTTGATCCCCACTATTATCAGAGTCCCACTAGTTTTTCAGGTGAGTTAAGCCCAAAATCTATTTCTTATTATGATTAACGGAATCTCCTTTACGTGAAAATTACACTGTGTATATAAGATAATTTTTATTTTATGTATATATATTAATTAAATGTTAAATTTTTTTAACTTCTTTGTATGTTTACTTTTTTTTTTTTGAACGAAAAAGGGTCAAAACTGCCCCTAAGCTTCAGTCTATAAATGCCCACCATCCACCTATTTTGCTAAGACTGACCCTACCGTTAAAAATCTAACATATTTGTGCCTCGGTTCTAACTGACTACTTGTCAATTAAATGTTAGATAGATGTATTACTCAAAAGTCAATACTGCCTAACCCGCAACGCTCCGCAACTGTCCCACAATTTTTAAAACATTCTTGAACCCGCCCTGCATCGGCCCCGCACTGCGGAAGCCGTAAGCTTAAACCTGTACCACCCTGTTTTTCATCCCTACTGGTTTAGCCAATTATAATAGGTCGGTTATACTCCCCATCATTTTATTTTATGCGGTAAAGTTTGAATCTGCACGAAGTTTAAGAAAGAAATGATGACTTTTGAAATTTATGATCTAAAACTAGTCATAGATATTTGTGTGATTATAAAAACTTTTCATTAAGATAAAATGAGAAGTTTGAGTTAAATTATTTTCAATTAGAATTGACATTATCATTCTGGTGTGTGCAAGTTTTTTATGGATGAGATTCCGATAAGGGTATACAAAAACTCGAATTATACGAACAATTTCTTCCCTAATGAGAAGCCAATGTACTTGTTTTCAAATATATGGAATGCAGATGATTGGGCTACTAGGGCTGGTTCGGAGAAAACAGATTGGAAAAATGCACCATTTGTTTCAACATATAAAGATTCCAGTGTAGATGGTTGCCAATGGGAAGATCCTTTTCCTACTTGTGTTTCAACAACCATTAAACACTGGTGAGATCAGTACAATTCTTGGCACTTATCAAGTTGTGTACGGTCGAAATCGAGCTCGCCTACGACATGACAGGTTAGGAATATGACAATCAAAGACTGAAGATCGACCTCGAGTCCCATCTAGCTAGAACCCGGGGTAATAACGCCCGCCTTCGAGAACATTGAGTCTGTAATCCCCGAGTCGACCTTAGCCCCGATCGAGCTCGAAGAAACGTTGTTAGCATAACCAACAGAAGACCGAAATATCCGTGACCGGTCGGATATTACGGCGGGAATCTCGGCACGTATCAATAAGGCACCGGCAATCATCAAATCAAGAAATTGTTTAACTTTTATAGAATTGTACCAAAAGTAGGACTCCTCTATTATATAAAGGGGGTCTCATAATTCATTAAATACAATGTAACACCTATTCCAAAGCTATATATCATTATTATTTTAAGCTCTTGTTCTTCTGTATCCCGGCACCGATCGGAGCGTACCTGATTCGAGGGTGATTAACCTCCCAAGGCTAAGATCGTTCAATTCGTGTGGTTTGCATTTACTTTATCATTATTAATTTCAATTGCAATCTAATTTATCGTTTTGTGTCAAGTTAGTCCACGTATCCTTAAAACTACTTACAAATTTAATTGTTATCCGATTTTGAGGGTAAACAGTTTGGCATCCACCGTGGGGCTAAGGATAATAGTGGTTATTTGATACAAATCTCCATAACACACACTACTTTACACTTGTTCTTTGAAGTGTCTTAAATTTTAGGTTAAAACTCAAAATGTCGAACTCTCAATCAGCACCCCTACATGTTGACAACGAGTCCGGCCATCACGGTGAAAATAACAACATAGCGCCGGGTGACGAGCTACCAACTGTTGATCCTATCGGAATTCCGGTCGCGGGCTCGATTGACGCTGATTCACATGTGGCTATCGACGTAAACTTGTCTATCGACCCCGAAAATAGCGTCCGTGGTGGAGCCAAATCAGCAGCTCAAAACACACAAAATATTGGAGGTGACGTGATCAGTTTTCGAGTGATCTTCGAAATGCTGCAAGCTCAACAGGCGGCGATACCTCAGTTATAGAACCAAAGTCGTGCACCAAGACGGTTGAACCCGATCCACCTCGGGAAGTCACCCGCGAGGATGAACTGGTCGCAGAAAGGTCAAATGAACATGAATCGGGGGCTAACCCCGAGATCATAAAGATGCTCGAAGAGTTGACAAAACGGATAGAATCATGGGAGAAGAAAATCGAAGCTAATGACAAAAAGACGGAAACCTACAATTCCAGGGTAGACCAGTTCCCAGGAGCACCACCAATCTTGAAAGGCCTGGATTCCAAGAAGTTCGTGCAAAAACCTTTTCCTCCGAGCACGGCTCCGAAGACAATTCCTAAGAAATTCCGCATGCCCTAGATTGCTAAGTATAACGGAATGACCGATCCAAATGAGCACGTAACCTCTTACACATGTGCTATTAAAGGGAACAACTTGGAGGATGATGAGATCGAGTTTGTTCTTTTGAAGAAGTTCGGAGAGACCCTGTCAAAAGGGGCTATGATATGGTATCACAACTTACCTCCTAATTCTATTGATTCATTTGCTATGCTTATGGATTCTTTCGTGAAAGAAAACGCTGTGGCCATCAAGGTCGAAACCAGGAAATCAAACCTTTTCAAAGTAAAATAGAAGGATAACGAGATGCTTAGAGAGTTCATGTCCTGTTTTCAAATGGAACGAATGGACCTGCCACCTGTCGCTGATGATTAGGCCGTTAAGGCTTTCACCTAAGGGCTTAATGTTAGAAGGTCAGTGGCTTCACAATAGTTAAAACAAAACCTAATAGAATATCCGGCCGTTACTTGGGCCGACTGTAACGACCCGGCCGGTCGTTTTGAGAGTTATAGCTCCGTTTCTCCCATTTCTGCTTCTTTTTTACTTTAATGTTGTATTATGTCTTACCGGGTTGGTTGGTTCGGGTCCGGAGTAGTTTTAGAGTGAATTGAGACACTTAGTCTCTTAATTGGAAGCTTAAGTTGGAAAACTCGATCGGATGTTGACTTGTGGGAAAACGACCTCGAATTTGAATTTTTATGGTTCCGTTAGCTCCGTTAGGTGATTTTGGACTTAGGAGCGCGTCCGAAATGTAATTTCGTGGTCCATAGTAGAATTAGGTTTGAATTGGCGAAAGTTGGATTTTGGCGATTTTGGCCGGCAGTGAAAATTTTGATATAGGGGTCGGATTGGATTTTCGGAAGTTGGAATAGTTTTGTGGTGTCATTTTTGACTTGTGTGTAAAATTTGAGGTCAATCGGAAGTGGTTTGGTATGTTTCGGGCGTCGTTTATGGAATTTGAAAGTTTAGAAGTTCTTTAGGCTTGAATCCGGGTGTAATTGGTGTTTTGATGTTGTCTTGAGTGATTCGAAGGTTGGACTAAGTTCGCATGGGGTTACATAACTTCTTAATATGATCCTTTGAGGTCCCGGAGGCCTCAGGGTGATATCGGGTGGTTAACGACTTGATGGGAGTTGAGGAATTGCAGCTGAAGGTGCTGCTACTGGTGTAGCTGCACCTGCAGAGTGGGAACCGCACAGCCGCATATGCGACTAAGGAGGACCTGGGCAGAGGACGCAGGTGCGATGGCACTCCCGCACATGCGATGGCCGCAGAAGCGAATTTGGGGGCGTAGGTGCGAGTTTGGACCGCAAGTGCGATGTAGTTCCCGCACCCGCGAAGAGCGCAAATGCGGTCACTTGATCGCAGGAGCAGAGGCAGTGTTTAGGGATTTTTTCGCTGAAGCAGGGCTTTACCCGCAGATGCAAAAATGGAGCCGCAGGTGCGAGAAGTTTGGTCAGAACCTATAAATAGAACACTTCGAGATTTTTCACCATTTTCATCATTTTTTAGCTCGAATTTTGGGGATCTTGAGAGAGATTTCGGAGTAATCATTGAGGTAAGTTCCTCGTGCCTATTTATCTTCAATAATGGTATTTTCCCACTGATTTTACACCTAGTTGGTGAGTGTTTGAGGTGAGATTTGGGAGACTAGAGCTTGGGAATTGGAGAGTGAATTTTGGGGTTTTGGAGGGGCAATTGAGGTCGGATTTTGATAAATTTGGTATGGTTAGACTCGTGAGTCAATGGGCTTTCGGTTTTTGTGACTTTCGTCGGGTTTTGAGACGTGGGCCCGGGGGGCGGGTTAAGCCGATTTCGGATTTTGGGCTATATTTTAGTAGTTTTCTTATGGAATTGATCCTTTTAACCAATATTGATTATCTCGTACTGTTTGTGGCTAGATTCGGGGAATTTGGAGGCTGATTCGAGAGTCAAGGGCATTTCGGAGTAGGATTTCTGCGCGGTTGAGGTAAGCAACAGTCTTAAATCTGGTTTTGAGGGTATGAAACCCCGAGAATTGGTATGATGTGAATATTTGGAGGTGACACACAAGCTCGATGACGGGCGTGTGGGCGTGCACCATGAGGGATTGTGACTTGGTCCATCCCGTGAAACTGTAAAGTCGAATAGCCATTGTTATTACTTATTTTTCCTTCTCTTTGAGCAACTAACTGTCTTTCATGTTAAAAACTATGCTTAGGCCATATGATATCACTGTTGGGACCCGCAACGGTCGAATGCTTGTTGAATTGACTGCTAATTACTATCTTGTACTCAGTCACAGTCTTACTTGTGTGTTATATCTCTGTTCCCTCTCATTGCTTGTTGATACTTATTGTATTATCTGTTTGGGCTAATTATTTCTATGAGCCCAAGGGGCTGGAGAGGTTAGTGACTGAGATAGGGCCTGAGTGCCGAGCTTATATATATATATATATATATATATATATATATATATATATATATATATATATATATATATATATATATATATATATATATATATATATATATATATATATATATATATATATATATATATATATATATATATATATATATATATATATATATATTGGATCGGGTTGCACGCCGCAACAATATTAGATCGGGTTGCACGCTAAAACAATATTGGATCGGGTTGCACGCCAAAACAAATATTGGATCGGGCTGCACGCCGTAGCAATATAGCACTTGGGCTACACGCCGCAACAATATTAGATCGGGCTGCACGCCGCAACAATATATTGATTGGGCTAAAAGAGCCCCTCCGGAGTGTCTACACTCCCAGCGAGTGCAAGTACCTATTGAGAGTGTGTATTGAGGGCTGAGGGCCGAGAGTATGAGCTGTTGAGATGAGTTGAGTAACTGTTTCCTTAAGAGGCTGTACTTGCTTTTATTTATTGTTGCACTTAATTGTTATCTGTTGTTGTTGTGAAATTTCTAGAAGATTCATATCTGTTTTACTTGAGCTCGAACTGATTTGACTTATACAACCGGATTTGAAAGCATGTTCATTCTTTACTGAAAACTTTTGAAATGATCTATATTATTATAGTTCGTAACTGCTTCTCAGTTCCTTATTTAATTCTGTTTCTTGCTGAGTTGGTTGTACTCATGCTACACCCTGCACTTCATGTGCAAATCCAGGTGTGTACGGTTCTGGCGGTAACTGAGTTCGTGCGCGGACTGATTATCCGAGACTTACGAGGTAGCTGCCGGCGTCTGCAATCCTTGTTTCTCCTTTCTTATTATCTTTTCTCTCTTGTATTGGCATTTGGCACAGACTGTAGTAGACTCTATTTTTCTAGATTGGTTGTTAGATGCTCATGATTTAGTGACATCCCGATGCTGGGCTATCATTCCGCACTTGTATTTTGGGTTTTTACCCCGTTATTATGTAAACCTTCAGTTAGTCTAATTGCTTTATCTTACTTTTGTTATATATTGAAAGCATATTGAGAATGTCGGCTTACCTAGTTCCACGATAGGCGCCATCACGACTGGTTAGGTATTTGGGTCGTGACACCGACGCGCATAACCGATATCAATCGAAGATTAGAGTGGAAGATGATCAACTCGGGGCCCCTTCGGGGTCTGTTTATCCAGTCAGAAACATCAACATAGTCAAGAGAGACATCGACCGTGAACCAAGACCAAACAGGGATCGGTACCAGCCGTATAATGGAGTCCGAAAAGCAGTGGGTCCGGACGAAACTCTATGAGAAACGAAAGAAGAAGTGACTGAGGTCAGAGCAACCGGGGACGAATGAGCAAAAAATGCTTCGATAGGCCCATCGGGCCTAATGAAGCACCGTGGTTATCAGAATACAACTTTAATGTCGATGCTCCCACCTTTGTATTAGCTATCGGACGCATCAAAGATACCAAATGGTCTCGACCTCTACAATACGATCCAACTCAAAGGGATCCTAACCAGATATGTAAATATCATGGCGCTCACGGCCATAGAACGGAGGATTGCCGAAAGATGAGAGAGGAAGTAGCCCGACTATTCAACAGTGGGCATCTTCGAGAATTCCTGAGCGACCGAGCCAAGAATCATTTCAGGAATGGGGATTCTAGCAAACAGACCGAACAAGAAGAACCAATACGTCATTAACATGATCATTGGTGGGGTCGATGTCCCTTAGGGTCCCATGTTGAAATGCACCAAAGTATCCATCACGAGGGAGAAACGAACTCGAGATTACATATCGGAAGGAACCTTGTCTTTCAACGACGAGGACGCGGAAGGGATCGTGCTACCCCACAATGATGCACTAGTAATATATGTACTCGTAAATAAAATTCGAGTTAAATGTGTATTAATTGATCTAGGTAGCTCGGCCAACATCATCCGATAGAGGGTCATGGAGAAGCTCGGTCTACAAGATCAAATCGTGCCTGCAGTCCGGGTTCTAAACGGATTCAACATGACATGTGAAACCACTAAGGGTGAGATAACATTACCGGTGAACACCACCGGGACCATCCAGGAAGCTAAGTTTTATGTAATCAAAGGAGACATGAGGTACAACGCTTTGATCAGAAGGCCATGGATCCACAACATGAGGGCAGTACCCTCAACTCTGCATCAAGTGTTAAAATTCCCAACACCGGGCGGAATTAAATCAATCTACGGAGAATAGCCAGCCGCAAAAGAGATGTTTGCGGTCGAAGAGGCGATTCCGATATCCGCACTTGTAACGACAAAGGGGTCGAGTTCGGTCACAAAGCCTAGGAATGGCAATAGGGCAGGGCAAAAGCAGGGCAGGGCAGGGCAAAGGTTAAACGGGGCGGGGCAAGGTAATGGTTAAACGGGGCAAGGCAGGGTGGGTCAAAACTGAAAATTTTGAAATATTAAAGAGGGCAGGGCAGGTAGTAGGGCAAGCTTTCCGTACAATCTGGTTTAATGCTTGATGAGTAACACTAATGGAAATTTGCGTATTTTTTGTTACAAAACCCATGCATACATCTTATTCTTATTGGGTTAATTTGGTCATGATAGATTTTATTTTACTAAGTACTATAAAGCTTCAATGGTTGAGAAAATATAATACTACAAGCCTACATGGCTATTGAGGTTGAAGGTACTTTGTTTTATTTCAATTTCTATAAAAAAATTTTAGGCCTAATAGTTAATTAGGGGTAAAAGCTTCAGCTTTGGTTAGAAAAATATTATATGGCTATTACAAAAGCTAAAAGGACAATCTTAATTTTTCTTTTCAATTTGTGTAGTTTATTGACTTGCTGCAGTAATTATCAAATGTCATGCGAATGGATATGGTTAATTTCTCATTATGCTACTGTTAACTGAATTTAAAATTGCAATACTCCAGTGTTAGAAATGCAATGGTACCGTAAAAATTAATTTTTTTGGTTCTGAAGAAAAGAAACTATTTCGAAAATGTCTTTAAGTAGTTTACCCATTTACTTGAGTTGAAGCATTAATATAAAGGAATTTACTCTTTAATAAACTACTATATAACATTGATAAAAATCACATTTTATTCAATTGATATACATAAACAACTTTCATTGACGTGTCAACTGCAATGTCTCAATAGAGTCGAAATAGTTTTTTTTAGAACAAAAAATATAGCATATTGCAAAATGAATAACAAAATAAAGAATTAAAAAAATACATAAAGGGGGCGGGGCGGGGCATGGTAGGGCGGGGCAGGGCAGGGAAATATTTTGAAAAAAATGCTAAACGAGGCAGGGCAGGGTGGGTTAAAATTTTAGCAGGTCAAGGCTTGCTCTGTCCCACCCTATTTGACATCCCTAACAAAGCCAAAAACTAAATAGCAATTACCGACACCAGCTCTGACCCAACCGGAGAAACAGAGGACTGATGAAAATGATGATTATAATTATGAGGTACCCAGGTCTTTTATAGCCCCCGATGATTCCGACGCCACTAAATCGACAGTCGAGGAGCTCGATCAGGTCATATTGGTCGAGCACCTACCCGATCGAAAGGTATACCTGGGCACGGGGTTAAATACCGAGCTCAGAAAAAACTCATTCAGTTTCTTATAGCTAACATAGATTATTTTTCTTGGTCCCACCTTGATATGACAGGGATCCCGCCAAAAATAATCACTCATAAGCTAAGAGTAGACCCGATATCCCATTCGGTGAAGCAGAAGAGAAAACCCCAGTCCGAGATCAAACATGCTTTTATCAAGGACGAGGTATCTAAACTCCTTAACATAGGTTTCATTTGGGAGGTTAAATACCCGGATTGGTTAGCGAACGTAGTGGTAGTCCCTACAAAAGGGAATAAATTAAGAATGTGTGTAGACTATAAGGATAAGAATAAGGCATGTCCCAAGGACTCTTTTCCTTTGCCCAACATCGATCGCATGATTGATGCCACGACCTGCCACGAGATCCTCAGTTTTCTCGATGCCTACTCCGGGTACAACCAAATAGGGATGGACCTGGGTGACTAGGAAAAAACCTCCTTCATCACTAAATACGACACTTACTACTATAAGGTGATGCCATTCGGGTTAAAAAATATCGGTGCCACTTACCAATGCCTAGTAAATCGAATATTCGAAGAACAAATAGGAAAATCAATAGAGGTTTATATTGACGATATATTGGTTAAGTCCCTGTGAGCAGAGGACCATTTAAAATATTTGTAGGAAACCTTCAGCATATTGAAGAAATACAATATGAAGCTGAAACCGGAGAAATGTGCGTTTGGAGTTGGGTCAGGTAAATTCCTTGGATTCATGGTATCCAACCGGGGAATTGAGATTAACCCCGACAAGATTAAAGCTATCGAAGATATCATAGTTGTGGACTACGTGAAGGCTATGCAAAGATTAACCGGGCGCATAGTCACCCTTGGGCGATTCATCTCAAGGTCCTCCGACAAGAACCACCGGTTCTTCACACTATTGAAGAAGAAGAATAACTTCTCTGGACCCCGGAGTGCCAACGGGCCTTGGAGGAACTCAAGCGGTATCTATCGAGCCCCTCGCTGCTCCACACACCGAAGATAGACGAACAACTATACTTGTACTTGACAGTATCAGAGCTAGCGGTAAGTGGAGTCCTGGTCCGAGAAGAGCAAGGTACGCAATTTCCAATTAACCATGTTATCACGACTCTAGGTAAGGCCGAAACTAGGTATCCTCACCTAGAAAAGTTGGTGCGCGCCTTGCTAAGCGCCTCTAGAAAGCTAAAACCATACTTCCAGTGTCACCCCATATGTGTCATGACTACTTACCCGTTGAGGAATGTTATGCATAAGCCCGAGCTCTCGGGCCGATTGGCCAAATGGGCCATGAAAATTAGTGGGTACAATATTGAATATCGACACCAGACTGTGGAAATCAGACTTTGTGGTCGACTTTACACCTGTCCTAATACTCGAGGTCGAAAGAGAGTTATTGATTAACTCAGGAACCTCCTAGGGGATCTGGACCTTCTTTACGGACGACGCCTCGAACGCAAAAGGGTCCGGACATGGCATCGTATTGAAGCCACCAACATGCAATGTAGTTAGAAAATCTATTAGGACTATGAAATTGACTAACAATGACGCCGGGTATGAGGCCATGATTGCAGGTCTCGAACTAGCCAAAAGCTTTGGGGCATAGGTAATTGAATCTAAGTACGACTCCCTCCTTGGGGTAAACTAAGTTAATGGGACGTTCGAGGTCAGAGAAGAACGCATGCAAAGGTACCTGGATAAATTGCAGGTAACATTACATCGATTCAAAGAATGGACTTTGCAACACATACCTCGGGATCAAAACGGTGAGGCCAATGCCCTCGCTAACCTAGGGTCATTGGACGAGGACGGCGAGTTCAACTCGGGGGCAGTTGTACAACTTATGAGATCGGTAGTGGAAGAAGGTCATGCCGAGATTAACTCAACGAGCCTAACTTGGGACTGGAAAAATAAATATATAGAATACCCGAAGACCGCAAAACTACCATCAGATCCAAAGGAATTGAGGGCCCTACGTACAAAGGCGGCCCGGTTTAGCTTGTCCGAAGACGGAACCCTGTTCAGAAGAACATTCGATGGCCCACTCGCGATATGTCTAGGACCAGGGGACACCGAGTACGTTTGAGGGAAATCCACGAAGGCACCTGTGGAAATCATTCAGGTGTTGACTCATTGTTTCGAAAAGTGATCAGAGCCGGCTACTACTAGATCGATATAGAAAAGGATGCGAAGGAGTTTGTACGAAAATGTGATGAATGTCAAAGACACACTCCAATGATTCATCAGCCCGGGGAGCTGTTGCATTCAGTTTTGTCGCCATGGTCTTTCATGAAGTGGGGAATGGATATTGTTGGCCCCCTTCCGTGGGCACCCGGTAAGGCTCAATTTATATTATTTATGACTGACTATTTTTCTCAGTGGGTAGAATCCCAGGCATACGAAAAGGTCAGGGATAAGGAAGTCATCGATTTTATTTGGGACCACATCATATGCCAGTTTGGAATGCCAGCCTAGATCGTGTGCGACAACGGGAAATAATTCATCGGCAACAAAATTAGCAAGTTTCTCGAAGATCAAAAGATCAAAAGGATCCTATCAAAACCCTACCACCCTAGTGGGAACGGACAAGTAGAATTGACCAACAAAACCATACTCCAAAACCTCAATAAGAGATTGACCGACGCCAAAGGAATATGGAAGGAAATCCTGCCTGAAATCTTATGGGCATACCGTACGACCTTGAAGTCTAGCACTGGGGCCACCCCATTCTCACTGCTTTACGACGCCGAAGCTCTAATACCAGTTGGAGAACCAAGTCTCAGATTTCGATATGCAACCAAAAAATCGAACGACGAGGCTATGAACACGAGCCTAGATCTATTAGATGAAAGGCGCGAAGCAGCCCTTGTCCGGTTGGCTGCCCAAAAATAGCGAATCGAGAGATATTACAATCGAATGGCCAACCTTCGACATTTTAATGTCGGGGACTTAGTCTTAAGGAAGGTCACACTAAATACCCAGAACCCAAATGAAGGAAAGCTGGGGCCAAACTGGGAAGGACTTTATCAAATTATCGAGATCACCGATAAAGGATCGTACAAGCACGAAACAATGAACGGTGAGCAACTACCGAACAACTGGAACATAACTCACTTGAAGCGATACTACTATTAAGGTACGATCCCATTCATTTTATTTTATTTATTTACATTACGAACTAACACTTGTAGGCAATCATCAAATAAGGATACAATCTTTATGTTTGAAAGCACGCGTTGCAATCTTTTTCCCTTGAACCGGTTTTGTCGTAAATGGGTTTTCTGGCAAGGTTTTTAATGAGGCAACAGTAAATCGTGATAACTTAGAATTGAAGGCCGGTTACAAACTGGTATCGAAAATCATGACAACAGTATTTGAGGCCTCTCTACGCTCGACCCCGAACACTGGGGGGCATCACCCTCGGATAACGACTTTAACAAGGAAGGAAACTTTATGATTGAATGGTCTCGGCTCGATCGATTAGATTTACTGTAAGGTTCAAACAATCAAATGAACCGTGCCCGCATAGACTGCTCGAGCCCTAGCACTAAACTTGTATACATGTGTAACTATTACGCACAAGAATAAAAAGAAGTTTCTACCTTGCAGATAAATATCTTGTCCCTTAAGAATTTCTCTTTTTTCTCTTAGGGAATTTCCTACATCCGATCCCTTAAAGGTATCGAGCCTAAGGGCCACCTTTAACCAGGTTCAAACAATCACTCACAATCGGGGACTGTCGTCCAAAATCAAACTTAGATGGCTCGGGCTGAGAAAGCCCGAGGGCACAAGACTTATTAGGCAACGCCCGAACCTTAAAGCCTACGGCCATTCCCATTCGGAAACTCTTATCTTAGGCAAGCCCGGATAACTTGGGGTAACAAGCCCAATGTGCAACACCCAAACTAAAGGCTACGGCCATATTAAAATGGCTCAGAGATGTCCGAGACCCGTAACAAAAAAACAAGACCTTCAAAATTTCATAACCGGTTCTAAAGGCTACCATCGTCAAAATATAATCTAAAAAATCATAATTACTTTGGAGAAAAAGTTTCTGGTCATACTGAACTCTCACGAAGCCTTAAACTCTAAGGCAAGGCCTGTTCGAACCTACGAACATGACTTAACTATTTTATGCTAAGGCATTTCGATCTTTGCAAAACATAATGAATAAAGCAAAGGAAAGCGAAATTCTTAAATTGTCGAAGGGAAAACCAAAGCCTTGTATATTATATACAGTCTTTACAAAGGCCAAATGGCCCTAACAAAAATACAAAAGTACACAAATACAAAAAAAACAAAAAAATATTTTTTTTTACCAAGGCGTCTAAATAGCCTGGTCTTCTCCACCCCCGGGTCTATCGGAGCCCTCAGAGTCTTCTTATTCTTCTTCTTATTATTCTTCTTCTTCTTAGGGGTAGGCCAACTTCTTGGCCTTGGCCTCGAGCCCCTTATCGGCTTCGATCTCGGTCGATAGAACGAAACCCTGAGCATAAATCTCCTCGAGGGCGTCTCTTCGCAACTGCCTCTTCTCATAATCAACAATGTCTTTCAAGCGGTCCTGGGCAGCCTCGACATCGGCCTTATATTAGGCCACCATCTCGTCGGCATCGGCTTTAACCACCACGGCCGCTGACTTGGCCGTTTCTAGTTCCTTGGCCATAACTTTTCGATCAAAGGCAACCAAACTTAGCCGAGACTGGAGCTCTTCAACCTTTTTGTCCTGCACCTCGACCTTTTCCTTTGTTGCTCGAAGCTAGACCTCGGCTGAAGTCAGTTGCACCCGAGCACCCTCTTTTTCCGAGGCCAGACGATCCATTATGCCCCTCCATTCATAGGTCGCGGCCTTGACAGTATCCATCTCATCTCGTAGTTGATCGATCTGATCGATTTTTTGTTGGACCTGCGGATTTTGACCGTTAGTCACCGAGCTTAGCTCTTCATCACTAATCTAAAATATTTTTACCTGCTCGACTTAGTCGACATGATCCTTTCGAGCAACCTCCAGCTCAGCTCGGAGGCTCTTAACCTCCCTCTCGCGTTGCTCACTGAGAAGTTTATACATATCTCTCTTCTCAGTAATCTCTTTGGATTCGTCCTCGAGGAGACTCAACTCTTCTCGATATCGGAGGAAGGTCTCATGGTGAAGCACCGAGGCCTGCAGATACAAGGAAAACTATTAAGATCATTAAGTAATCAAATCTGGAAAATGAAAAGATTTGGTAACACCTTACCCGATTCAATACCTGTTGTGCTTCGTTGAATAAGCATGGAGATTCCACCTTGTTCATATTTGACTGGTCTTCTTCAGTCACCAGGCACCGGAGGTAACTAGCTACCCCAACAGGCGCGAAAAGGACCCGGGCATCCTCCGGAATAGAGATAATGATCGACCGCTTCCGACCAGGATCGGCACTCGGGGCAGGGAATCGGTTGACCTATCTCGGGCTCGAGCTAGATTCACTTGTCCCTGAGGGCAGACTTCTTATTGGTACTTCCAAATCACCCAAACCAGTGACATCCTCTGTGGTAATAGAGTCAATGCCATCAAAAAGGCTTTGGAGGGGATCGTTCGCTCCTTGGACCCCCTCATTTGAACGCTCCTTCGCTGCTTGAGCTTCACTGAACATTGAGTCCATGAACGAAGTCGATCCCGTTATATCGATCACACCGGGTGGAGCAAAACCGACGTCTTAAGGGTTTTCGACACTCACTGATGCGTCGACCTCTTGAGTTTGGGAGGGGTTGGCCTCAATCCTCCTCCCTTTCGGTTGATGCCCGTTCTTCAGGGACTGAATGGTCTCGGGCCACTAAAATTTCCTCCTCTTCAGACTCGTCCCTGAGCCGATAGAGGGATTCCGAATCAAGTATTCGGGAGATGGAGGTTTCTTTTGGCTTGCGGATAAGCCTCCTCTTTGGTTTCTTTTTCTCAGAGCTTGGAGAACTTGGAGCCCTTTTTCTCTTCTTCTCTTCACCCTGTTTTGGAGCAGAGGACTCAGTGGGAAAATCATCACTACCAGATTGGGGCCTCATTTGGACATCCTTTGGTAAACCTGTAAAGGGAAATAAAATAAGTAAGGACTTAATCATGCAAAGGGGAAACCAAATATCACTTATAAAATATATCTCACCGTGCGAACGGGCATCCCATCGGCCCTTTGAAAGCTTACGCCTCGAGCACTCAGAATAAGGCCTTTGCGATACGATGCCCTCGACCCACTCCTTGAGTCGAGGAACTGCGTTCGGGATCCGAGCAACAGCTGCAACATCATAGAACACCGATAAGAAGGAAGAAAAAAGGCGATAAATAAAACCTTGGAAGCAAAATTATATACATATGTTTCATGTTCCACTTCTCTGTGAACGACATGTGCTCTGCCGGGATCAAGTCTGAGGTCCTCACTCGGACGAAATGACCTAGCCAACTTTGATCCCTATCTTCATCGATACTCGAGAACGCGGCCTTACTGGCCTGACGAGCTAGCTTGATTAGTCCCCTCCGGTAGAGTCGGGGATTGTATAAGCGCATGAGGTGATCGATCGTGAAAGGGCAACTTTTGATCTTACTTACAAAGAAACGACGGAGGATTACGATCCTCCAGAATGAAGGGTGAATCTGACCGAGGGTTACCTCGTATCTTTTGCAAAAATTGACGATAACTGGGTCCAAGGGGCCCAACATGAAGGGATAAGTGTAAATACTTAAGAATCCCTTGACGTGGGTGGTGATAGCTTCGTCAAGTTTGGGAACCACCACATGTTTGTCAGCCCAGTTGCAATCCTTCTTGACTTCGGAGAGAATATCCTCGATGATTGAGCAGTTGTACCTCGAGACCTCCTCACGCCAGCTTGGTATAGAGGACGGCTTTTCGACTTTAAAATTAGCATTTACCGGGCATCCCCCGAGATGAACATTTTTAGAGGAGGTTCCGATGTTGGTTCCTCGATAGTAGTGCGTGAAGCGGTCTCTTCGGTAGCCGGCCGCGAGGTAGAAGGAGTTTCTTTTTGGGGAACGGTTTTAGAAGTTTTTTCCATTTCTTTATAGAGAGGAAATAAGGAAAAAGAGGAAGTTAAAAGAGTACACTTAGTGGTTTGAGAAAAAGTCGAATGAGAGTTCTTATAAAAAATCTCAAAGTAACCAGAATATAAGTACTTAGAAGTATTGAAATTTCTTAGGAACGAGGGCAGAAGGTTTGAATTTAAAGTTTGGATGAACAAATAAGGGGGTATTTATAGTTTTCCAATGACGATTCACATCTAGGAGTGACCGACCAGCAACTGACAAGTATTTAATGCCATTAAGACTTGACTGATGAGACGTTTCGACAATTTTGTCGTTTCTGTCGGGTGATATCGAAGAAAGAATCGGAAGCTCATGTCGTTTCTCATCGTCTACTCTCCAAAAAATGAGGGGACTATCTGTGTACGGTCAAAATCGATCTCACCTACGACATGACATATTAGGAACATGACAACCAAAGACTGAAGATCGAACCCGAGTCCCACCGAGCTAGAACCCGGGGTCATAACGCTCGCCTTCGAGAACATTGAGTCTGTAATCCCTGAGTTGACCTTAGCCCTAATCGAGCTCGAAGAAACATTGTTATATAACCAACAGAAGACCAAAATATCCATGACCGGTCGGATATTACGGCGGAAATCTCGGCACGTATAAACAAGGCACCGGTAATCATCAAATCAAGAGATTGTTTACCTTTTATAGAACTGTACCTAAAGTAGGACTCCTCCACTATATAAAGGGGGTCTCATAATTCATTAAACACATTGTAACACGCATTTCAAAGCTTTATATCATTATTATTTTATGCTCTTATTCTTCTGTATCCTGGCATCGATCAGAGCGTACCTGATTCGAGGGTGATTAACCTCCCAAGGCTAAGATCATTCAATTCGTGTGGTTTGCATTTACTTTATCATTATTTATTTCAATTGCAATCTAATTTATCATTTTTGTGTCAAGTTAGTCCACGTATCCTTAAAACCACTTACAAATTCAATTATTATCCGATTTTGAGGGTAAACAGTTTGGCGCCCACCGTAGGGCTAAGGATAATAGTGGTTATTTGATACAAATCTCCATAACACACACTAATTTACACGTGTTCTTTGAAGTATCTTTAATTTCAGGTTAGAACTCAAAATGTCGAACTCTCAATCAGCACCCCTACATGTTGACAACGAGTCCGGCCATCACGGTGAAAATAACAACATAGCTCCCGGTGACGAGCTACCGCCCGTTGATCCTATCGAAATTCCGGCCGCAGGCCCGATTGACGCTAATTCACATGTGGCTATCGACATAAAGTTGCCTACCGACCTCGAGAATAACGTCCGTGGTGGAGCCCGATCGGCAACTCAAAAAACCCAAAACATTGGAGGAGACGGGATCGCTTTACGGGTGATCTTAGAAATGCTGCAAGCTCAAGAGGCAGCAATAACTCAGTTATAGAACCAAAGTCGTGCACCGACTGGGTTGAATCTGATCCACCCCTGGAAGTTACCCGTAGGGATGAACCGGTCACAGAATGGTCAAATGAACATGAATCGGGGGTTAACCCCAAGATAATAAAGATGCTCGAAGAGCTGACAAAACAGATAGAATTAGGGGAGAAGAAAATCAAAGCTAATGACAAAAAGGTGAAAACCTACAATTCCAGGGTAGACCACATCCCAGGAGCACCGCCAATATTAAAAGGCCTGGATTCCAAGAAGTTCATGCAAAAAGCTATTCCTCCGAGCGCAGCTCCGAAGCCTATCCCTAAGAAATTCCGCATTCCCGAGATTGATAAGTATAATGGAATGACCGACCCAAATGAGCATGTAACCTCTTACACATGTGCCATTAAAGGGAACGACTTGGAGGATGATGAGATCGAGTCTGTCCTATTGAAGAAGTTCGGAGAGACCCTGTCAAAAGGGGCTATGATATGGTATCACAACTTACCTCCTAATTCTATTGATTCATTTGCTATACTTGCTGATTCTTTCATGAAAGCATACGTCGGGGCTATCAAGGTTGAAACCAGGAAATCAGACCTTTTCAAAATAAAACAGAAGGATAACGAGATGCTCAAAGAGTTCGTGTCCCGTTTTCAAATGGAACGAATGGACCTGTCACTTGTCACTGATAATTGGGCTGTTCGGGCTTTCACCTAAGGGCTCAACGTTCGAAGCTCGATGGCTTCATAACAGTTGAAACAAAACCTGATAGAATATCCGGCCGTTACTTGGGCCGACGTGCATAACCGATATCAATCGATGATCAGTGTGGAAGATGATCAACTCGGGGCCCCTTCGGGGTCTGTTTATTCCGTCAGAAACATAGACAGAGTTAAGAGAGACATCGATCATGAACCAAGACCAAATAGGGATCGGTACTAGCCGTATAATGGAGTTCGAAAAGCAGTGGGTCCGAACGGAACTCTATGAGAAACGAAAGAAGAAGTGACCGAGGTCAGAGCAACCGGGGACTCATGACCGAAAAACGCTTCGATAGGCCAATCGGGCCTAATGAAGCACCGAGGTTATCAGAATAAAACTTTAATGTCGATGATGCCGCCATTGTATCAGCTATCGGACGCATCAAAGATACCAAATGATCTCGACCTCTACAATCCGATCCAACCCAAAAGGATCCTAACCAGATATGTAAATATCATGGCACTCACGGCCACAGAATGGAGGATTGCCGACAGTTGAGAGAGGAAATAGTCCGACTATTCAACAGCGGGTATCTTCGATAATTCCTGAGCGACCGAACCAAGAATCATTTCAGGAATAGAGATTCTAACAAACAGACCGAAGACTTCTAGAGAAATAGGACAAGCTGGATATCTGTTCATTGTTAGGTAGCAAGTGTTTGGCAAACATGTTTCTTTGAAATAATTTGACTTATGTCCAAGTTCCTCTGCTAATAATCTTGCTAATTGCTGTACTAATTCAGATAATGTTGTTGCTAATAATCTTGCTAATTCCAAGCAATTATTATTTATAGACTCTAAGAAGATAAATTGGGGAATAAAAAAGGCAGCTCGGTGCACCAAGTATCACATGTTCACGTAGGATCCGGGGTAACTCCGCACCTCAAGAGTTTTATATAGATAGCTTACCCTAATGTAAGTATCAGTGACTGATTTCACAGCTCGAATTCGTGACCTATAAGTAATACGAAAATAACTTACTGTTGCTCCAAGGTTCCTTCGTGAATTGGCAAATAGCGTAAACATTTGCTATTCGCACTAAGTTTCATTGAAACCGTTTAAATTCTTTATACAATGTATATAAAAGAAATATTTCTAAGTTCTACAGAACAAAGTAATTAGGTATGTCTAATAACTTACATTATGTAACTGGATAGGTTCGGCATTACGTCTCCCTAGTCCATATCTTATTTTTTGGATCTTAATATATAGGTAGGGGTTAATATTGGCCTTAACCCCACCACAATGATGTGGATTTTACTTTAAAAAATGTTATAAGTTCCAATTCTGTGGGCTGATAATCTTTTATTTCTCCCTATAATTAGCTCCTGATCCTCTTTTTCTTTTTTAGAAGGAAAACATAAGCTATTGTAGTAACTAATCAACCTGGCTCCTTATATCCTAATTGGGTAAGGTGGTCCAGTGTTAACTTTCTCCTTTTTAGGTTGACTACCAGTACCTGGTCTAAAATAATGAGGATGAAAGACTAATAGCTTGCTTGCCCCTGTTTTTTTTTTGTTTTTTTTTTTTGGCTTAAAGTATTGTTTGGCGAAAGTATTTTTTTCCAAAGTTAAAGTATTTGGTTAAATTTTTAGAAGGAAAAAAATGTTATTGAGTAAAAGTAGAAGCAATTTTTAAGAAATAGAAAAAGTAGGTTTTCCCCAAACACTTTTTCTGAAAAGCACTTTTGAGAAAAATACGCTTAAAAGTATTTTTTTAAAGTTTGGTCAAACACTAATTGTTGCTCAAAAGTGTTCTTCAAATTGATTAGCCAAATATAATTGCTTCTCACTGAAAATATTTCTTTTAAAAAACACTTTTGAGACTTAGAAGTACTTTTTTAAAAGCTTGTCAAACATTAATTGCTGCTCAAAATATTTTTTCAAATTAATTAGTCAAATACAACTATTTATCAATAAAAATACTTTCTTACTAAATTAATTTTAGAAGCACGGCAGACATCCTATGAGACATCTCCCAAAAAAACATGCCAAATGCATACATTAGAAAGTAATTTTCAATTGATACACTTACACTTTATTTGGGGGACATATCTTACTAGTATAATAGAGTACTGGATCCTCAAGTAAGAAGCCCCACAACGTCAAAAAACCATCATATCAATTATCAAATTATCTATCCAAATCGGCAGCACCCAAATGTTGTCGGACGAATTGGACAGATTTTGGATCAAAAGCTGCTAAGCCAAATAAAGAAAATTAGTGTCAAGTTGATCCCCACTATTATCAGAGTCCGACTAGTTTTTTGGGTGAGTTAAGCTCAAAATCTATTTTTTATTATGATTAACGGAATCTTCTTTGCTTGAAAATTACACTGTATATATAAGATCATTTTTTTTTTTTTATATATATATATATATATATATTTATTAATAAGATGTTAAATTCTCTTAATTTTTTCGTGTGTTTATTTTTTTTTATTTTTTGAACGAAAAAGGGCCAGAACTGCCCCTAACTTATCTGCTTCAGTCTATAAATGCCTACCGTCCACCTATTTTGCTAAGACTGACCCTACCGTTAAACATCTAGCATATTTGTGCCCTCGGTTCTAACGGACTACTTATCAATTAAAAAAAGATTTTGTTAATTCCGCGTGGCCATTTCTGATTGGCCAATAAATATGGCACACCCCCAATTCATATTTTAGCCCAACCATTACCCATCCAGATCGATCCAACCCAGTAAAAACCCTTTTAGCTCCAAAACACCCGATTTATATCATTCTTCTCCTATTTCTTGCTGCAAATTACTGCAATTTCTCTCCTCTCATCTCACATCTTCCATCTCTTAACTCGAAATCTTTGATCCTTTGATTTTTTTTATTGCTTCAAATGTCTGAATCTTCCTTAACTTCTTCTCGTGACCCAGGTGACTCTCGTGTTTGTTATTGCAGAGTGATAGCCAATTATTTAACTGCTACAATACCTATGAATGGTGGTCATAGATTATATAAATGTCCTCGTTATGAGACTAATGGTTGTCGTTATTGGAAATGGTACGATAAAGAACTTCCACCTCATGTGTGAATGTTTATCCACTAGCAAACGATTTCATTGGATTCCCTTCGTCAAGAAAGGAATAAGCTTCGGAAGATGGTTGATGATATGTGTCACGACCCAAACCGATGGGCCGCGACGGGTACCTGGTACCTTGCTCAATCGAGTACTAACATAACGTATTATTTCATATCATACTATCATAGATAACGGAGTTGGGGACACTGTCGTAAAATAAGTAGAATACAACATAAAATACCAACTTATACTTAAGACATACGGACCTCTAAGACCAAAATAACCACTCGTACACTAATCATAGGCCGACAAGGCCATACAATCTTTTACGTACATTACCTCTGTCTACAAGCCTCTAAGAGTACATAATTGTCATAAAGGTCGGGACAGAGCCCCACCATACCAAACAATACCCATCTAAATCATACTCACCAAACAAGCAACTTCGGAGCAAATAGAGTGCACCAACATCTTCCACTGAGCTGATCGCCTACTTGGAGGACTCTCGACCTGTCTATCGAAACCTGCGGGCATGAAACGCAGTGTCCCCGGGCAAAAGGGAAGCCAGTACAAATAATGTACCGAGAATGTAAGGAATGAAAATTAGTAAATAATAGACATGAGAGAAACATGGAGTAAAAGACTCTACATGTACGTCTGCATAACTCTACGAATCAGTTCATTTTTATAATGTCATGCATATGCGTATAAATGTCATACCATGCATAGGTATATGTGTTCATAACATCATCAAGCCTCTGAGGGCATCCCATCATATCATTTCGGCCACTGTGGGCAACATCATCAACGTATACCAGCTGATCAGGTGGTGGTGTGTATATAACACCGTAACCTTTTTCCATATCCCATATACATATATATGTGTATATAACGCCATCTGTTCATGGGTCAATGTACATGTGTAAATAAATGAAATGCATATGAAATACGTCAATAAAATCTCTCGGAACATAATAGGACCATTATGCCTTTGATTAAAGTCATGAAATAAACTTTATCAATTTACGTATTTTCTGAGACCCATGAACAGATGATGGAATAATAAGACACATGGGGAATGAAAAATATAGACACCCCTAGTATTTCTATGAATAGAGTCATTTATGAAAGTTACGTATTTTGCTCGTTTCATTTGTATCATTTGGATCATGCCAAAAAGAAAGAACGGGTAGCCTTAACATACATGAGTCTATTCTCTTGACAATTCTCTATCACACGTTAATTGCGACAAAACACGAAACAACTCGTATGAAAAGCACGAAGCAATCACGTTGCTATGCAAAGAAAATCTTGGCCGAACCTTTTCTTAAGAACTTAACAACAACGTTGCTATTTGAAAAGTGAATTAACGTTGCTATGTTCCCTGGATTAGAAAGTGATCTGAATTGTAACGTTTCTATATGCTTGGCTGAAACTCTCTTAAGAGATAAGAAAGTAACTTGAATTAGGAAGTATCTTTAACTCTTAGGTAGGCCCATATTTCAAGGCTTTGGTGTCACATAAATCATTTAAATGTGCCACCTCCCAATCTTCTTTAACAGTCATTAAAGATTTAAGAGTCACATTTATCTAAGGTCCTTTGCTTCCACGTTGATGTTCTTTAGGCTTATCCAAAGATCTTAATTAATTAGCTAATCTCCCACTCAAATTAATAATTAATCAATTATCCACATAATTAAGAATTATCTCAAATTACTTAAAATACTACTCACTTTTAACACACTTCATACACCTTGCTATCATGGTCATGTGGTACCTTGTATGACACTAGTCCATAAATACCGGGTATTATAGTTCGGACTGTATTTTATTCAAAATTGTCAAATTTTGACGAAACTCATTTTCTTTGATTCGTTTACCCTTTCACCTTCACGAATTTACTCATCATTTGTTTGAAATTGCATAATACTTATAATCTCCAAATAATCTTGTCCTTGAACTGATATTAATTATCTTACGACAAATTCAACGTACAATACTACAGGGTGTAACATCGTCGTAACAAATTACTACGGAGCGTAATATCGTCGTAATAAATTACTGCAGAGCATAACATCGACGTAATAATGCGAGACGTATCATCATTCCCCCCTTTGGAACATTCGTCCTCGAATGTTGATTGATGCACTTATCATTTTCATAACCTTTGTCTTCCGAATACTTTAGTATTCTCTCCTTGCCATCTAGGCAATTGTTCTGTCAATAAATCTAAAGGCCAATGCATTTCCCCTCTAGGCCTCTTTCTCATACCACGACTTGTGGTCGGAATCCTTCCAATCTCATAATTGTTGCTACCTTCTATCATGCAGCCTGTATGACTTTGTCCTTGTACGTGCGTCTATACGACTCTTCTCTCCTTTTTCCTCCAGCTTTTAGCCAATCTCTAGGCCTCATTTTGTGAACATATATAAAATTATGATAAGTTGTCCTTCTGGGCGTCTATGGCTTTACTACATCTAAGTAGGTCCCCCAATCTTACTGAGGTCTGCTACCAAACTCCAGGTTACTCTCGTTGCTTATCCTATATATATAAATCTAATACCTTTAATGCTTTCTCATTACTATTCATCTTAAGTATGACGGCCTGATCTCATCTCATATTGTTGAACTTTTATTCATCTATTATTGATTCACCTTAATGTTGATCCATCATCTACCACTGATAACTTGACCTCTTATGTAACACTGCCGCTAGGGCTCACGTCTCATCGGGGACATCTAGAGTAATTAGATTGATCCACCTAGGGGTGATACTAGACTTCCATAACCGTGCTTTATAGTATTCCAATGTGATTCACCTTACATGGGTATTTTAATCCCGTACAATTCATGAAATCCTCTTCAAGTCATTACTCAATTGAAGGCCCAAACGCCATCCTTTATCTATCGCAATCACACCCTCATTCTACTACCAGGGCAGCATTCCACCTTTTCTAAATGCTACTTGTCTTAGACTCCTTTGAGTTCATTCAGGCTATACTGAGCTTTCTATAATTTAGAGAAACTATCATCTCTCTTGTTTTCACTGGCTTAATCCCGAGGACTTATCCATTTTCGTCACCTTCTTACTTGCCCTTTTTTATTCTTACTCTTGTCTTTCTAAAACCTTGTCGCTTTACCATACTTTAGCTTGCGACCTACACATATCTATTTATATTATTCGCAACCTTCCTTCAACTTTCTTGCACCATAGATTTCCTTGTGTTATTCTGGAACATCAAGCGAGACATCACATCATTTTTAACTCTTCTTTGCTCTCTTAACTAGGCCTCTTGGTACCTAGAAACCATAGGCTGGAAGATATGCCATTGACAACGCCGCTACCATTCCTGGATATTGAATCCCAACACTTCTAGCTTTCTATATGCAGTATGGATTATTCACAACCTTCTGCACCTGAGTATCTCGTACGTTGTTCATCTTTACTTTACTTACCTTAAAATATCACACCACATCTTCATCTCTTTCATGACCTCCCTTCCACATAGGTATAATTCACATTCACGACTTGAAGCTCTATTATAACACTTGCACCTCATGTGCATACACAATCCGGTGGGAGTTTCATACTGACTTCTTATGAGGCTGGTACTCTTCTAAGTGGCTTTATCGTAGAGCCGTTATAGTATATGGCTGTTGTACTATCTCTCTTGCACCTCTGATATTAAGAGTGATTCCATTGTGGTCTCAATCATGATTTATATAATTTTCTGGGTCCAATAATCAGACTACTAATTTACTTAGTTGATGTAACTCTTTATATTTCTCTTCCTTTTGATCAGCCTTTATGTAAGCTTAAGCTATCTTCCGATCTGCGGCTCATGGTATTAATTATTACTTTATCCCTTCATGGACACTATGGAATATCCATACAATCTTCTAACAATTCAATCCTTTGTCTATGACCTGGGCTCAATTCTTTCTTTTAACTTATACCAGACTCTTCTACGGCTTGTATGATTGTTAACATATATGCTGCATTGATAATACTCCGAAATATTAAGTGCATTCATAACGTAACTCAATCTGGATCACTGATCGAATAATTCCTTTCGTTCCTTCTGCACTTTCTTTAAATGTAAGCAATTACTTTTCCTGGTCGTTTTTCCACTTGTTGCATGCATACTTAGCTTATCTTAGTTCCCACGCATGCCAAAATTTTCATGCAACTCATATGATCTCGAATATTACTTTTGATTTTTCTTCCCATTCCTTAGCCACGGTAAGTGCCACTTTCTCATGGAGTGCATACAATGTTGTAGTGAGACTGTTTTCTTTACATGACAATTTCCTCTTTAGGTCACTGTGCTTAGCTTGAAGCCTTCTTCCTTATTTCCTAAGCTAGTCTTTCATTGTAGTATTTATGGAGACCTTCTGGCTATTGTAAAGTTACAAGTTTATCACATCGTATACTTGTAGGAATTTTTGATGTTCTTCCTCACCTATAATTATCTGTAATTACTTATTTCCATGCCCTTATGCTTGTAGGGTTGCCCCTGAACTGAATTTTTGATTGTCTTCCCAATGAGACTATCTTTTATTTCCATAACATTCATACGGTACCTTTAACTACCCTAACTCTTGTCTGAATATTTCTCAAGGGTCACGATGTCGTATTTATGAGACTGAATTCCCATGTTGGGGTTCACTATGTTTATCTTGCATGATCTGTTAATTTGTCTGCAACCTCTTGTCTAGCCATAACTAGACTCTTCCTGAATCAACTACTAACTGCTCGTTGGTCCATTCCCATATTAATATTCCGCATAATCTTTCTTGGGTTATTTCCTTTGTCTTAACTTACGTCTTGCACTGGCTCTTTATCTATTAATAACATCTCGGGTATGAACCCTTACTTCCTCTCCTTGACGTCGTGTTTGCATAATGTCCTGGAATCGTTGCATATCTGTAGGATTTGAATGAGTGCAATCTCATCCCTTTCTCATTTTTATCGCATTCTCACTTTACCATTCCGTAGTTACTAAAACCACTTAATTCTGACTTAATGCCACATCACTCCATATTCGCCCCTTTAGGGGAGTACTAAGAATTGAAGCTATGACGATCTACATATAGATGTTTTACCTTTTCATCTTTGGCATCTTTTCACATTATCGATGATCCTTACTCTCCTCGCGGTAATCCTTCTGTACCAAGGATAATGAAATTCCTCACTTGCGAGGGTGACACTTAGTGTAACTGGCATACATAGTCCCTTAAGCTTAACTTTACTCACCTTGCTTGCTTTAGGGAAGCGTTTTCTTGAATGACCATTCTCTGAATTCCTCATGAATCTTTTTCTGTTGTTCATTCTATTATCGTCGGAAAGCAAATCTGAAACTCTCATGACGCTGACTATTATCAAATCACTTAGCCCCTAATTCATGTTTAGTTTATCTTGTTCACCAGCCCATACTGATTTCTATTACTCTCGGGTTTAACTCTCCTTTCTGGTAGTCGCGTTGGAGTCACGAACTTATTTCTCGGAATAAGGATATGACTGTATAGCCTATACTCTTTTGTTGTCTTAAGGCCTGTCACCTCTTGTCTCTTCCCTCATTTGGTTATAGATTCTGTAATACTGTCATCTTTTTGATCTACCATTGTTATCCATGTATCATATATTACTCATAATACTTCATTAATTCTCTTCGTATTTCCCATTAACATTTATGTCTATCACTTTATTCTGAAAACTCGAACAAGATATTCTTTTGCTTTTAGCGCCCTTTGCTCCATCCATTGGCTCTTCGGGTTGCCTAACATTCTTTCTCTACTAGGGACGGGAGCCATACTAAGGTAATATTTATTCCTTCCAAGATTCCAGTGCCTGTCTTTGAACATTCTAGTATTCATATCTGGCTGTATTATTCTAGAGTGCACCATCTGAGCGTCTCATAAGGAGTAGTACATTTGCAATATCCCTCGAAAATGTCAACTGACACAAATAACCCATCCATCATTTTGTGTTACTTTAACCCCAACGGGATCCTGATACCCCGTCCTTCTCTTAAACCATATTTGTCAACTCCCATAAGGCATAACTAAGATGGGTATGGCCGATCGTACATACCTCTGTTACCATTGAAGGTAACTCAAAATGCTTATTTTTCTGTGCCTGAGTTGCAAATACTGATAATCTTCATTAACTGGGTGCCTCGTACCCTTTTTCACCTTGCTTCTTTTACTTGTTGAAAAATATATGTACCTCCTGAATATCACATTGATTTTCACCATATGGGTAGATATTCTTACCTTAAGGCTCCTTATCAAGAAGCTTACACACATGTTCTGCTGAAAACTTCACATTTACTCATCATAAGCATCATGAAAAATCAAGTTCCTCTGACTCAACTCTTCCACAGCTATATCTCTTACCAACCGTCTTTCTGGATATAGGCATTGTCGTATCATGAATAAGATAGAGTTTAGGAAATTGAGTTCTTACAACTGAGCTCTACCACACGATCTAGAGTAAGAAGAAAGAGTGACAGTCTTAAATGCCGTGTAGCCTCCTGCTTATAAGTGTGGTGCACAATACACCCATAAACAAGACTCTACTAGACACGGCTTGTAGACTTCCTAGAACAGAACTACTCTGATACCACTTTTGTCACGACCCAAACCGATGGGCCGCGACGGGCACCTGGTACCTTGCTTAACCGAGTACCAACATAACGTATCTTTTCGTATCATACTATCATAGATAACTGAGCCTGGGAGACTGTCGTGAGATAAGTAGAATGCAACATGAAATACCAACTTATACTTAAGACATATGGGCCTCTAAGACCAAAATAACCACTCGTACACTAAAACATAGGCCGACAAGGCCATGCAATCTTTTACGTACATGACCTCTGTCTACAAGCCTCTAAGAATACATAAATGTCATAAAGGTCAGGAAAGAGCCCCGCCATACCAAACAATACACATCTAAATCATACTCACCAAACAAGCAACTCCGGAGCAAATGGAGCTCACCAACATCTTCCGCTGAGCTGATCGCCTACTTGGAGGATTCTCGACCTGTCTATCGGTACCTGCGGTCATGAAACGCAATGTCCCCAGGCGAAAGGGACGTCGGTACAAATAATGTACCGAGTATGTAAGGAATAAAAATCAGTAAATAATAGACATGAGAGAAACATGGAGTAAAAGACTCGACATGTACGTCTGCATAGCTCTGTGAATCATTTTATTTTTATAATGTCATGCATATGCGTATAAATGTCATACCATGCATAGGTATATGTGTTCATAACATCATCAAGCCTCTGAGGGCATCCCATCATATCATTTCGGCCACTGTGGGCAAATCATCAACGTATACCAGCTGATCAGATGGTGGTGCGTATATAACGTCGTAACCTTTTTCCATATCCCATATATATATAATATACGCGTATATAACGCCATCTGGCGCCATCTGGTCATGGGTCAATATACAGGTATAAATGAATGAAATGCATATGAAATACGTCAATAAAATCTCTCGGAACGTAATAGGACCATTATGCTTTTGATTAAAGTCATGAAATAAACTTTATCAATTTACGTATTTTCTGAGACCCGTCAACAGATGATGGAATAATAAGACATATGGGGAATCAAAAATATAGACACCCCTAGTATTTCTATGAATAGAGTCATTTATGAAAGTTGCGTATTTTGCTCATTTAATTTGTATCATTTGGATCATGCCAAAATGAAAGAAGGGATAGCCTTAACATACCTGAGTCGATTCTCTTGACAATCCTCTATCACACGTTAATTACGATAAAATACGGAACAAGTCATATGAAAAGCTCAAAGCAATCACGTTGCTATGCAAAGAAAATCTTGGCCAAACCTTTCCTTAAGAACTTAGCAGCAACGTTGCTATTTGGAAAGTGAATTAACGTTGCTATGTTCCCTGGATTAGAAAGTGATCTGAATTGTAATGTTTCTATGTGCTTGGCTGAAACTCTCTTACGAGATTAGAAAGTGACTTGAATTAGGAAGTTATCTTTAACTCTTAGGCAGGCCTACATTTCAAGGCTTTGGTGTCACATAAATCATTTAAATGTGCCACCTCCCAATCTTCTTTATGAGTCATTAAAGATTAAAAGGGTGCTGCCACGTCGGGGGGGGGGCTAAGTTTATCCAAAATCTTTAATTAATTACCCATAAATTCTTAATTAACTAGTTAATTCCCCCATTAACCAATAATTAATCAATTATTCACATAATTAAGAATTATCTCAAATTACTTAAAATACTACTCACTTTTAATATACCTTATACACCTTACTATCATAGTCATGTAGTACCTTGTATGGTACTAGTCCATAAATATCATGTATTATAGCTCGGACCATATTTTATCCCAAATTGTCAAATTTCGACGAAACTCATTTTCTTTGATTCGTTTACCCTTTCACCTTCACGAATCTACTCATCAATTGTTTGAAATTGTATAATACTTATAATCTGCAAATAATCTTGTCCTTGAACTGATGTCAATTATCTTACGACAAATTCAACGTACAATACTACAGGATGTAACATCGCCGTAACAAATTACTGCGGAGCGTAATATCGTCATAATAAATTATTGCAGAGCGTAACATCGACGTAATAATGCGAGGTGTAACAATATGATTAGTAGTAAAGCTGCAGATTTGAATAATGTATCTACATTGAAGGAGAAAGTTTCAAATTTGGAGTTGAAATTGAAGTAATGGAAAACCTTTATACTAGGATCATGGGCTATTTTTGTTATGATTGGGTGTTTTTGGGCTAAAAGTACTTGTACTCGATTGGGTCGGTTTGGATGGGTAATGGGTGGCTGAAATATGGATTGGGGGTGTGCCATATTGAATGGCCAGTTAGAAATGACCACGTGGAATTAACAAAATCTTTTATTAATTGATAAGTAGTCTGTTAGAACTGAGGGCACAAATATGCTAGATTTTTAACGGTAAGGTCAGTCTTAGCAAAATAGGTGAACGAGGGGCATTTATAAACTAAAGCTGATACGTCAGGGACAGTTCTAACCCTTTTCCATTTTTTGAATCCCCTTGGTCAAATCTTACATCCGTCACTGCACACACATCAAGTAAAATATAAGAGTGAAAATTTCGAGTACCAGAGGTTGCTTAGTCCCTTTGAACTGAAAACATCAGAGAGAGGAATAAGAAAAGCTTCCGACCAAGAAAGTTGTCAAAGGCAAGTAGTTGTCGGCGTTCCCCAATGGTAACTTCCTTCGGAGAAGTTAAGATTCTTGTCAATATTCATTTTTTCATTAAACGGCTTCTTGAAAAGCTTGACTTACTCCATTCTCATTTTGGCCAAAATATCATGTGAAACTCCATGGTTTATCACTTGGAAAAAATCCATTCTTTGAAGCTTTGGCTATTTTTTTCTTGCACTCCTCTCTCTCGAGTTCGTTTCCATAATTTAGTTGGTCAAGATCGATAAGAGACAACTCGCATTCCTCCACTAAGAAGAGGTTTTGGTAATTTTTTGAATCATATTCATTACTTATGTTGTCAAAAAGATGCTTGTATGTTTCTTGAAATGGAGGATCAGGTGATTCTTGTTGGGTCCATCCCATATGTAAAAGAATAGAAGTTTTCTTTTGCTTTGAAAACTTCAAGCCAACCAATTAATACTAGAAAAAATTTGAGCAGACTTTTGCAGTAGTGTTGATGTCATTACATATATCATCATGGGCATTCTGCAACTATAAATAGGTGCCTCTACTTTCATTTGTAGACACACCAAAACAAAGAGAAAGATAGTGAATTACAGAGTAAGAAGCAAAATACTCTGTGAGAAAAAATATAGAGAGTTTAAGCGGTATTGTAGTGAGGTGAAAAAATCAAAAGAGGGTTATTTCTTTTGAGTGTTTAGTGGTCTTGGGGTATTTTACTCGGTACCACAAATTGTAAAATCCTTTATATAGTGAAATCAGTTGCTCCTCTCGGGCCGTGATTTTTTCCTTATTCATAAGGGTTTTCTACGTAAAAATCTCGGTGTCCTTGTTTCTCTTATTATTACCGTTGGTTATAGTATTTTAGTAATCCGTATTTATTATAGTCGTATACCGTGAATATTATTTATGTGAGGGTTTATTCCCAACAACTGGTATCAGAGCATAGGTTCTGATCATTCACAAAAATATTATTTACTATAAATTTTACTTTGTGACAAAAACAAATATCAAGAGTAAAATATAAAGTAACAAGATTCAACGGTAATGACTGTTTCTCCATATGGCAAAGAAGGATGAGGGACCTACTCAATCAACAAGGGTTAGATATTGCACTAGACGGTAAAAAGGCAAAGCCAGAAACCATAAAAGCCAAGGATTGGGAAGACATGGATAAGAAGGTGGCTAGTGCAATCAAACTGCACTTGTCCGATGAAGTACTCAATAATGTCGGGGTTGAAAATAGTGCATATGGTAATTGGAAGAGACTAGAAAGTCCATACATGTCCAAATCCTTAACAAACAAGTTTTTTTTTAGAAAGCAGCTTTATGCCATCCATATGAGTGAAGGTACAAATTTCTTGTCCTATTTAAATATGTTTAATAGATTAATCATGCAGCTGGCAAACCTTGGAGAAACAATCACTGAAGCAAATAAGGCTATCATGCTTCTAAACTCGTTGCCATCTTCCTATGATAATTTGGTAACAACCATCCTGCACGATAGAGATACCATCGATTTAAAGGAGGTCACATCAGCCATCCTATCAATGATAAGATGAGGAAGAAGCCCGAAAATCAAGGGCATGCTCTTATCATGGAAAATAGAGGAAGAAGTTTTTATAGAGCATCGAGTAGGCATGAAAAATCCAAAGCTCGTGGAAAGTCTAGGAACCGGTCAAAGGGTAGAAATTGCTACAGTTGCGATCAACCTCGTCACTTCAAAAGTGATTGCCCAAAGAAAGGTCGAGGCGAGAGCACTGGCTAGAAGAATGATGACAACACAACTGCTGCAGTGCAAAACAGTGATTCGGTGGTTCTTTTGTACTTAGTAAGCCAAGAGTCATAATGGGTGGTTGATACAACAGCATCCTACTATGCCACATCGGTAAGAGAATTCTTCTGTAGGTACAAAGCAGGAGACTTTGGAATGGTCAAGATGGGAAATACCAGTCACTCAAAGATTGTGGGGATTGGCGACATTTGTATCAAGATAAATGTCAGATGCACATTAGTTTTAAAAGATGTGCGGCACGTACCAGATCTGCGAATGAATTTGATTTCAGGGATCGCTCTGGATCGAGACGGGTACGAGAATTACTTCGCCAATAGGAAGTGGAGACTCACCAAAGGATCATTGGTGATTTCTAAAGGAGTGGCTCCCTACACATTGTACAAGACAACCGCTGAGATATGTGAAGATGGATTACATGCGGCTGTAGATGATACGCCTGCAGATTTATGGCACCAGAGATTGGGCCATATGAGAGAGAAGGGACTGCAGATCCTATCCAAAAAGTCACTCATCTCATTTGCAAAAGGTACAACTGTGAATTCTTGTGATTATTAGTTATTTGAAAAACAACAAAGGGTATCGTTTCAAGCAACTCATGGAAGAAAATCGAATAAACTTGATTTAGTATATTCTGATGTTTGTGGTCCAATGGATGTAGAATCAATGGGAGGTAACAAATATTTTCTCACATTTATTGATGATGCTTCACGAAAATTATGGGTTTATTTCTTGAGAACCAAAGACCAGGTATTTCAAGTATTTCAGAAATTCCATGCTCTGGTGGAAAGGGAGACATGTCAAAAATTAAAACGTCTCAGGACAGATAATGGAGAAGAGTATATTTCAAAGGAGTTTGAAGATTACTGCTCAATCCATGGAATCATACATGAAAAGACAGTTCCTGGAACCCCACAACACAATGGTGTAGCTGAAAGGATGAATCACACCATTGTCGAAAAAGTGAGAAGTATGCTCAAAATGGCAAAACTACCTAAGTCATTTTAGAGTGAAGTAGCTCGCACAGTCTGTTACTTGATTAATAGAAGTCCATCAGTTCCATTGGAGTTTGACATTCCAGAGAAAGTCTGGACCAACAAAGAGGTGTCCTACTCCCATCTGAAAGTGTTTGGATGTAAAGCTTTTGCACATGTTCCGAATGAGAAGAGAATGAAGCTGGATGACAAAGCTATTCCCTACATCTTTATTGGTTATGGAGATGAAGAGTTCAGCTACAGATTGTGGGACCCAGAAAGAAAAACGATCATCAGAAGCAGTGATGTGATCTTCAGAGAAGATATGGTCGGGATTGATAGTAATAAATCAACAAAGACCAAAAATGATAATGGTATAGTTACTAACTTTGTTACTACTCCTACTGTACCTGTACGTAATCCTTCCACATGTGAAGAATGGCACAGGAAAGGCATAGATGAAGAGGTTGCTGAGCAGGGGGAGCACCCTAGTCCACAAGAGGAAGAAGGAGAGCAACAACAACAACAAGAAGGACAACAACCTTTGAGAAGATCTGAAAGAGAGAAGGTAGAATCCACAAGGTATCCTTCTTCAGAGTATATCCTCATCACTGATGAGGGGGAACCAGAGAATTTCAAGGAAGTGCTATCTCATCCGGAACAAACCCAGTGGATGGAAGCCATGCAAGAAGAGATGAATTCTATATAGAAGAATGATACGTACGAACTGGTTGAACTTTCAAAAGGCAAGTGGGTCTTTAAGCTCAAGAAAGATGGAAACGGCAAGCTGGTAAGACACAAAGCTCGATTGGTGGTAAAAGATTTTGAACAGAAAATGTATTGATTTTGATAAAAAAAAATTCTCACTTGTTGTCAAAATGACTTCTATTCGAACAATCTTGAGCTTGGCAGCTAGCCTAGATCTTGAAGTGGAGCAGTTGGACGTGAAAACTATATTTCTGCATGGAGATTTGGAATAAGAGATCTATATGGAGCAACCAGAAGGTTTTGAAGTAAAGGCGAAGAAGCACATGGTGTGCAAGTTGAAAAAGAGACTTTATAGGCTGAAACAAGCGCCTAGGCAGTGGTACAAGAAGTTTGACTCATTCATGAGAAGTCAAACGTACACAAAGACTTTTTCAGATCCATGTGTATACTATAAGAAATTCTCTAATAATAACTTTATCATCTTGTTGTTATACGTGGATGACATGTTGATTGTAGGACAAGACAAGAAGTGGGTTGCCAAGTTGAAGGAAGATTTGTCCAAGTCATTTGACATGAAAAACTTGGGTCCATCACGACAAATTCTAGGAATGAAGATTGTCCGAGATAGGACAAATAGTAAGTTGTTGCTGTCACAACATAAGCATATGGAACGTATACTTAAACGCTTCAACATGATGAGTGCTAAATCAGTTAGCTTGCCTCTTTCTGGTCATATGAAGTTGAACAAGACGATGTGTCCTACAACAAAGGAATATAAAGAAAGTATGGCTAAAGTTCCATATTCCTCTGCCGCCGGGAGCCTGATGTATACAATGGTATGTACCAGAACTGATATTGCTCATGTTGTCAGTATTGTTAGCAGGTTTCTTGATAATTCCGAAAAAGAATATTGGAAAGATGTTAAGTGGATACTTAGGTATCTAAAAGGAACCTCAGATGAATGCTTGTGTTTTGGGAGATCAGATCCAGTCTTGAAGGGCTACACGGATGCTGATATGATAGGTGATCTCGCCCAAATCATACCTTAGTTTGGGATTGTGAAGCGGTCGATTGCAATAATAATTACCCAACTGGGAGTCGGGAACGAATCCACAGGGAGCATAGATGGGATTAGGTATATATTTGGACTAAGCACGTAAAGTGTCTAAGATGCACTTCCACAAACAGTGTTTCGATTCTACTTCTAAATTATGCTACGGTTTGAAAATGTAAAGCTAGAGAATAATATTTTTGGTGCCGTGTTTCAAGCATGTAAAAGATCTAGGGATGTGATTTCCACCTAGGTGTTTGCCTAACGGGTTGTGGGCTTTAGAGCGGGTTTTGTTGGTCGGGGTATATTATAGCAATCAACACACAATTACCCACTCAATTACCTCTCGGTAATAGAGTGGTTTTGCCCAATTTGGCTTTCTCAAGTCCAAATGGGTAATGCACAAAATAATTGATAGATGCTCAAATCGGGTTTTACTATCTCTAGATTCAACCCTTTAATTGGGACTATCAATTTCTTGAGTTCATCCCAATTTCTTGTTAGCCAACTTTTCCTAGACTAAGTCTCTCTTTCTCAAGTAGAGACAAAGTCAAATAGGCTTGAATCAATATTTGCAACCATTAATTCTATAATTATAGCAAGAACTAGTCTAAATATTACACACCTAACCATAAACAAGCCCTAAATCAAACACCTATTAGGTACTCACACTAGGGTTGGGTCACAACCCTAGCTAGAAATTTAGCTACTCATAGTGGGTGATGAAGAAAATAAAGAAGAAAAGATGATTAAACTCATATTTAATGACAAATAGATGAATCTCCAATGTAAAATTGACAAGCTATGATAAAGATTCCTAAAACAATAAAGAAAAATGGCTACCAACTTTCAGATATTCAAAACTTGACCTAATTTCGTCAAAAAAGACTATTTATACACAACTAAAATTTTCGGACAAAATTGCCCTTTTGGAGGTTCTGCGGCCGCACAATTCTGTGTGCGGTCTGCACTTTGCTGCAGCTCTTGACATGAGTGGTTTATGCGGCTGCACAATTCTGAACTACGGCCGCACTTCTTGAGTTCTGCAGACCGCACAATTTTGGGTACGACCACACATCTTGCGTTCTGCGGACCGCACAATTCTGGGTGCGGCCGCACAATTATAGTGCGGTCCGCAGATCTTGATTGTCTTGAATTCCCAACTCTCTGAACCTTGACTTCTACGGCCACACAATTATTGTGCGGTCCGCACTTTGCATTGCAGCACTGTCAAATTTTCTTCTTGTTCTGCGGCCGCAGACAGAATTTTGCGGTCCGCACTTTAGCCCTTTTTGCTTAATTTTTGTCCTTGTTCAAAATCACTCCTTCTTGAGTTGAATTTCATCACTTTGGCTCATTTTCCAATACTCCTGCAAGTAAGCATATTTCATCAGTTTTCGGGAATACCTTTAAGCATTTTTGAACTAAAACGAAAGTCAAAAGGCGCAAATAAGTAGTCAAAATCCCCACTTATCAACTCCCCCAAACTCAAACTTTTGGTTATCCTCAAGCAAATAAGGTAATTCCCACATCCACAAGAAAAGAGCTATTCCAGCTAAGCTAAGGTGAATCAAACATACATCAATTGAGACCAACAATTACCCACACACTCATGAATCATCAACAAGGCAATGTTTTGAAGATGAAAGCATAAATAGCTCTAATGTGACACTTGAGCAACAAGATTTGACTTTACTCATCAAGGAAGTTCGCACTTTCATGTAGGTTACTGTGGATCCCAAACTCCTCCTCCTATACTCTCCGTTAGCTCATCTCACTTAAGAATGTAGCACTCAATTCAATGATTTGTGAAAAGTTCGCTCATCACTCTCAAAAGAATGTCATAAGTACGACTCTAAGTACCATATGCTTTCCCCTCATGTAAATCACCACTAATGTAAGCTCACTCGGCTTGAAATCACGTAGGAATTTTTCGGCATGTAATGAAGGCGTTTGGACTAAGGTAGGAAATGTTGGAATAGAACGGGTTCATCTTTCCTTAAGCACTCCATTTTCTTTTTTTGGCTCATGCCTTGCCGACTCTTTGAGTCATTTTCTTTTTTTTATCTTTTTTTTCTTAAGGGAACTAGAGAGACTTGACATCACTCTTTCTTGGTCATGATATTCATTTTCTCCTTCTTTGTTTTCTCCATGCTTCGCACTTTTGCTTTTCTTTGAATCCCTTCAACTCTTCAATTTATTCACTTTCTTTTTGTGTTTTTCTTTTGTACTTTCTTTTTCTTCATTTCTTTTCTCTTTTTGTACCTTGATACCACTTTCAAACTCCTCGTCTCTCCCTCAAACTTATGTTTTCGCCAATTTGCTTCTCATGAGTGTTAAGGAAAGCTTGGGTGCCAAGAGAGGGTCACTACAAAATGGGTAAAGGCTTGTAACATGGTTATCAAATGAGAAAGGCTTTAGGCTCAAAAGGGTTGACTAGGGATAACATCATTTGTGGGCCATGGAAAATTTCAAAACGGGCCAAGGAGAGCCTACAATCACTTCTCAAGCCAAGCAAAACTTAGAATTTCGCCTAGAAACACATTCGGGGCAAGTTCTAGATCATTCGCACAGGTACTTGGACTTGTAACAAAATATCTCACCTCTCACACAGCTGGATTGTTCAAGAGGATAGAGGCGAGGGCCCACAACAACCGTATTCAAGATTAAAAATTGCTAATGGTTCAACTAAACCACTCGATGATTGCCTAAGTCAACACAAGAGTCACAAGGTCACTAACTAGAGCCATTTTTTTTTCAAGAACTTGTTTTTAACCATAAGCATGTAGTTAAGTGTGTTGGTACCAAGTGAATCATGCTTGACCCTCTTATTCATTATTACTACTGTTTTTACCTAATCATCAAAAATGGACTCACTCCCTTAAGAAGGTTGTCACGCCATCCATCGTTGGAAAGAGCCACCCGGTTCACACAAAAACCACCTTTGGAAAGAACCGTGGCATTAAGAAAACTAAAGGCTTATTGATCACTTAAACATAAAAAGAAGCTACCAAATCAACAAGAAGCTAAACTACTAAGAAATAAAATAAAGAAGCTATGAAGTAACTACTGAAAGCAAAAATGAATATACAAGCCGAGAATGGGAAAGAGAATATATACATCAATAGAGAGGGAGGAATATATACATAATGAAAAAGAAAATAAAGATAAAAAAGAGTATTATAGTTATTACAAGCCAATGTCAAATGTCATATCAAATCAAAAATAGACCACCCCCCTAAATAAGAATAAGCGTTGTCCTCAATGCTTAACAAAAATCAAAATAAAGAGGGGAAAGAGTAGAGAGGACTCCCTATGTGGTCTCGGTATCCATAGCAGCATCACCTCCCTCAGGCTCCTCCAACTGGATCTCATCATCCTCTGCTCGGGGAGCAGCTGGGTTGGTGAACATCTGTAGCACCGCCTCAGTAGTGTGGGTTGTGTGGTCTGGCTCCTCGGACTGGCCAGCTAGTGCCACTGATGTTGTTGGGTCTGCTGGTACTGATGGATGTGTCTCCATCAGTAAGTCAAATGGAAGATCCTCAGCGGCTGTTAACTTGGTCACTTCTTGTCTCAACTTGTCCACTGATTTTCTTGAGGCCTGTGATTTCCTCATCTTCTTCACCTATTTACCCAACTCCTCAATAGCTCCCCCATGTGCCACCAATGTATCCATGATGGTCTTCTGATTGTCCAAAATCTTCTTCAATGTTTCCTCCACTGACGGAGGAATCTGGGGTACTGAGGTAAAGGTCTGAGCTACAACAACACTGGATAGGTCAGACAACTTTGCAGTAGCTGTCTGCATCCAGTTGTTAAGACTCGCCAGCATCTGGGAGACTCGCAGCGCAGAGAGTGGATAAGTTGTGGAGGAAGGCACTGATACCGATGTTGATGGCCCTGAAGATGGAGGTGGTGGTATGGAAGTTGTCTCGGTGGAAGGCCCGGCTGTTGTGGAAGGCATGGAAGCTGTAGAAGGCATAGCAATAGAATTTGCAACTACCACTGATGGCTCATCAGACTGGCCTACGGTAGTAGTTAACTTACCCTTGTTTTTCAAGTTACTTGGGTCCTTCAGAGAGTACCAGGATAAGGGCTGCTTAGCCCGTACCTTCATATCAAAGCTCTTGGGCTCCACCCCTGCATCCGTGAGATACTCCGTGATAGTGTTGGGATACGGATAGGAGCTTTCACCCTGCCTGACAACCAAAGACATGTTGGCCGACATGATGGCACCCACATTAATTGGGTACCCGGCCATGATAGATGCAACTAAGACTGCCCGGGGGATTGGAAGATTGTTTTCATTCCGGCTTGGGTCTATGCGACTGCATACAAATGTTTGCCACCCTTTTACTTCAAAGTTGAGGGTGTTTTACAGAATAGGAACCCCTGTTGTAATCCATGGTGGTGGTGGTCCTGGAGCTGCCAGTATCTCATCTAGCCAAGGCGAGTTGCGTCACCAAGTGCGAACTTCTGTAAATACTGCACCGGCTCCATATCCTCGAACCCAAAATAAGTGTTCAGGGTGCTCTGATCAAATCATACTTTCAAGTTCCGCACCTTAGTCACCTTATTCCCCTTCTTGATGTGCGCCATATTGGCGTAGAACTCCCGAACAAAGTGCTCATTGGCATCCAATACGCTTTTCGTGAACCATTTCCACCCTTTTCTTTCCCGAAATTATCTTAATATATTCTGGTTATATCTATCCATATCTTTCAACACAAACTGTCGCTCAAGAGTGAGTGATCTCTGTGGCCACCACTCTCAGAACCTATTGAATGCAGTCAGGCTCACAAACCTATCTTCCAAAACTTCCTTCTTCTTTGACCTCTCCAGGCCTGCAACTCTGGTATCACCCCATCTACCATCGTCTAGAATGTCATCATCATCATCCACTATGACTGGTGCAGCGGGAGTGTGTGTAGATGAGGGTTCTGAACCCTGGCTGCCTCCATCTGAACCCTCAGAAGAGCTTGCTGAGGTGGAGGGTTCATTTCGGAGTTGGTATCTCCCAGTGAACTGTGGTGGTTGAGATTGGGCCTCAGGTTGTTCCTCCACTGAGTGACCCTTGGAAGCTTCTCTAGATAGGATATAAGAACTTGATTCTGAGGGCTATGTGGCCCTACCTCTCCCAGTGGTTGGCTTCTTTGATATTGCTTTCTTCTGCACTACAAGAGGTTGAGTACCCCTGCCTCGGCCTCGGGAGGGTTCACCCCTCCCTTTAGAAGTATCACCACGACCTCTTGATCGAACCATTGTCTGCAATATAAAGCAACATGAGTCAGTTAAAGTTCAAACGCAGGCTAAAAAAAGTTGCAGACAAAACAGTATGAAGAAGTGAAAGTGCGGCCGCAGACTGTCTAGTGTGGACCGCACAATTTTGAAGTGTGGCCGTACAATTGAAGTGCGGACCGCACAATTATGAGTGCGGCCGCACAATTCTAGGCCCAGTAATACCAGTTCTCTGAAGTTTGGATTTGCGATCGCACAAAATTTTCTACGGCCGCAAATCATTTTCTTGCAGACCGCACAATTTTGAGTGTGGTCCGCACATTGAATGGACAGACATGCCCTAAAACTAAGGATCTGCGGACCTCACAATTTCATGTGCGGCCGCACAATTCAAAATTAGACGGCACTGAACTTAGGTTTTTCAATTTTTTGCACAATTTAGACATGGTATTGACAAATTAGGCATGATACATGATTTACCCAACCCCCAATGAGTATATATGAAATTACCCACACACTTTTGAGAACACATGATGAATCATCTGACATTTAGGCCTAAAAATAACTATACTAATTAAGGATAAAAACTATGAAAATTTTGAAAAATATAAACACGAATTGAACATACCAGTGATGAGGGATGCATGGGAGAATCTAGGACGATGAAAAAAGTGTGAAGTTTGAAACAATTTTTGTGCATTGTGCTTGCTTAGGTGCCAAGAGTTCAAAGTGCTAAAGTTTGGAACATTGAGAGGAGGTCTTGTTTATAGGTTGACCAACTTAGGTCAAAATGTGCAGCTGAGTGCGGCCGCACAATTTTGTGTGCGGTCCGCACTCTGTACCTGGTTCCTATGAAGATCTACGGTCCGCACAAAATTGGGTGCAGTCGCAGATATTTGTGCGGTCCGCACAATTTCAAGTGCGATCGCAGATTGGAAATTTCTCTGAAATTGCGAACTTCAGAGAATTTGCATTTTTATGTCTCCAGTTGTGCGACCGCCCAAAGAATTGTGCGGCCATAGACTCCTTTTTGTTGTGGCATGCAAGACTGTGCGGTCTAGTTAGCACAAAACAAAACCTATCTAAAAAGAATAAAAAGAAACATGGGCTGCCTCCCAAGAAGCGTCTGATTTAACGTCACTGCACGACGCATATTACCATCAATCACTTGAAATAAATTAATGCCACGATGTGGCCATCATCAATTTTTCTAAGATAATGCTTCACCCGGTGACCATTGACTACAAACACTTCATCATTTTTATTCTTCAAGTCTAATGCAGCAAAGGGTGTCACCTTCACAACCTCAAACGGACCACTCCACTTAGACTTCAACTTTCCCAGAAACATCCGTAACCGAGAATTGAACAATAACACAAGATCACCTTCTTTGAACTCCTTATTCCAGATGTACTTGTCATGGAGGTACTTCATCTTCTCCGTGTATAAGGAAGAACTTGTATATGCATGGTACCAAAATTCATCAAGCTCATTCAATTGTGCCACCCTCAGGTTAGCGGCGACATCCCACTCAAGATTAAGCTTCTTCAATGCCAACATAGCCTTGTGCTCAAGTTTCACCGGAAGGTGACAAGCTTTCCCGAACACCAACCGGTATGGAGACATCCCAATCGGTGTTTTGTAAGCCGTCATATAAGCCCATAGAGCATCATCAAGTTTCTTCGACCAATCCGTCTGATTGGCATTCACGGTCTTTGACAAAATACTCTTGATCTCCCGGTTGGAGACTTCCACTTGTCCGCTTGCTTGAGGATGATAGGGGTCGAGACTTTGTGAGTGACACCATACTTGGTGAGTAAGGTATCAAAAGCTTTGTTGAAAAAGTACGATCCCCCATCACTTATAATGGCCCTTGGAGTGCCAAATCTTGTAAAGATATTCTTTTTCAAAAATAACACCACACTTCGAGCTTCATTGTTGGGTAGAGCAACGGCCTCAACCCACTTTGACACATAGTCCACAACTACCAAAATGTATGTGTTCCCACAAGAGCTTACGAACGGTCCCATGAAATCAATGCCCCACATATAAAAAATGTCAATTCCCAAGATGGTGGTGAGTGGCATCTCATATTTCTTAGAAATCTCACCGGCCCTTTGACAATCATCATAATGCTTGACTAGATCACTAGCGTCCTTGTAGAGGGTAGGCCAATAGAATCCACAACTCAACACTTTTGCCGATGTTCTCGCTCCACCATGGTGACCATCATATGGTGAAGAGTGGCAAGCCTCAAGAATTTCCACTTATTCTTCCTCCGGCACACACCGTCGAATCACACCATCAGTACAAATCCGAAAGAGATATAATTCATCCCAATAATAGTCAAGGCAGTCCCGTTTGAGCTTCTTCCTATGGTTTGAAGAGAACTCATTCGGTACAATACCGCTCACAAAATAATTTACTAAATCGGCAAACCATGGCATCTTGGTCATTGAAATGGCTAGAAGTTGCTTGTCGAGGAAGGAGTCATTAATCTCAAGGCCATCATGTGGCCTCCTCTCCTCCTCTAATCAAGACAAGTGGTCCGCCACTTGGTTCTTACTGCCTTTGCAGTCTTGGATTTCTAGATCGAACTCCTGCAATAAAAGCACACACCGCATTAACCTCGCCTTTGAATCCTTTTTTCTCATTAAGTACCGAAGAACCGCATGATCGGTATGGACAATCACCTTTGTACCCATCAAGTACGGGCAGAACTTCTCCATAGCAAAGACAATAGCAAGGAGCTCTTTTTCGGTCATCGTGTAATTGACTTGGGCATCGTTCATAGTCTTACTAGGAGTAGTAGTCAATTTGAACTTGAGCAATTCGAATTCCTTCATGCAATCCTCGTTGAAATGGAATTTGGCATCCTTCTCCAAAAGCTTACACAAAGGGTTCACCACTTTGGAAAAATCCTTGATGAAACGGTGATAGAACCCTGTATAAACCAAGAAGCTCCTCACTCTCTTCACGGATGTAGGGGTGGGAGTTTAGAAATCTCCTCTATTTTTGCCTTGTCGACCTCAATACCATTCTTTGAACTTTTGTGGCCAAGGACAATGCCTTCCTCGACCATGTAGTGACACTTCTCTCAATTGAGCACCGAGTTTGTCTCCTCACATCTTGCCAAGACCTTATCCAAGTTTTTCAAGCAATCATCAAAAGAATTCCCAACCACAGAAAAATCATCCATGAAGACCTCAAGAAGATCCTCCACCATGTCGGTGAAGATAGCCATCATACACCATTGAAAAGTCGTCGGTGCATTGCATAACCCAAATGGCATCCTCAAGAATGCGAAAGTACCATAGGGACATGTGAAAGTAGTCTTCTCTTAGTCCTCCGGAGCAATAAGGATTTGATTGTAGCCGAAATATCCATCAAGGAAACAATAGAAAACACGGCCGGTCAACCTATCAACCATTTAGCAAGGAAGGGAAGTGGGACATGATCTTTCGTTATGACTTTGTTGAGCTTGAGATAGTCCATACACACTCTCCACCCGGTCACCGTTCTTGTAGGAATCAACTCGTTTTTGTCATTGGTGACCACAATCATGCCCCCTTTCTTTGGGACACATTGCACCGGAGAGGTCCACGAGCTATCAGAAATGGGGTAAACAACCCCGACATCCAACCACTTTATGATTTCCTTCTTCACCACCTCTTGCATTGTTTCACTTAGTCTTCTTTGATGTTCAACGGAGGGTTTGGCATCCTCCTACAAAATAATCTTGTGCATGCAAAAGGCGGGGCTTATACCCCGAATATCCGCCAATGTCCATCCGATAACTTTCTTCCTCTGTTGTAGCACCGCCAAAGTAGAGTCTACCTGCACGTTAGTCAAACAAGAGGAAAGAATAACCGGTAAAGTAGAACACGGGCGAAGGGATTCATACCTGAGATGTGGAGGCAATGGCTTTAACTCCAAAGTGGGAGGCTCCTCGATTGAGGGCTTTGTTGGAGGGGTCTTCCGGTTTTCAAGATCTAAGGATAATTTGCGGGGTTCATAAGTGCACGACCCCATTCCTTGCAATGCATTCACATATTCCACATAGCCATCCTTCTCATCATCATCATGATTAAGCAATACGGCCTCCAAAGTATCATCAACATTCATCATGTCACTAGCATCATCAACAATCACCTCGGTCACTAAGTCTACAAACGAAAAAACTTCATTGCTATTTGGTTGCGTCATAGATTTGCACACATGGAAAATAACCTTTTCATTACCCACCCGGAAGGTGAGCTCGTCGGCTTCTACATCAACAAGTACCTTCCCCGTAGCAAGGAAAGGTCTACCCAAAATAATAGGCACCTCATAAGCCACTTCACAATCAAGAATCACAAAGTCCGCCGGGAGGATGAACTTATCAACTCGAACCAACACATCATCAATAATACCTAATGGTCTCTTCATAGTACGATCCACCATTTGTAGCCTCATAGAAGTGGGTCTTGGTTGCCCAATCTCCAATGTTTTGAAATCCAAGTAGGGCATCAAGTTGATACTCGCCCCTAGATCACAAAGAGCTTTGGCAGTGTCGGCGCTTCTAATGGTGCAAGGGATTGTGAAAGCACCGGGATATTCCAATTTAGGATCCATTGAGTGCACAATTGACTCACTTGATGTGTTATCTTTATAGTCTCACAATTCATCGACCTCTTCTTTGTCACCAAATCCTTCATGAACTTTGCATATCCGGGCATTTTCTCCAAAGCCTCAACCAATGGCACATTAATAGATAAGCTCTTCATCATGTCAATGAACTTTTTGAATTAGTTCTCGCCATTTTGCTTGGCAAGACTTGGCATTGGTGCCTTAGCCTTTGGCACTACCGGTTCCGGTATGACAACAATATGTTCCCTAGACGGGTTCACTTTTTCTTGAGTCTCCTCCACATTTTCATCAATATCAATTCTCACTTAGTAATTTGCTTGCACCACATTGTTTGGAATCTCATCTTCTTGAATCACCTGCTCATCATCCACAATTTTTCTTTGACTTGAGGTGATTGCATCCCCACCTTTTCTACTTCTAGTAGTCACGGCCATGGCATGTCCCATGTTGTTCCAACCCTTCGGGTTCACCACCGTGTCACTTGGTAGTGCCCCCTTAGGACGAGTGTTTAAAGCTTGGGAGATCTGCCCCAATTGAACTTCCAAATTGCAAATTGAAGTGTTGTGAGAGGCTAGTTGAGCATCGAAGTCAGCATTGTTCTCCATCATTTATTTGAACATGTTCTCAATTCTCCCCATCTCAGTATTGGAAGAGCTAGGCCCATGAGACGGATAAGGAGGTAGGTTGCTTGGTTGTTGATACATCGGGGGCCTTTGAAAGCCCGACCCCCGATTCCCTTGGTTATTGTTTCAACTCCCTTGGTTGTTGCCTACCCAATATTCTTGATTGTTGCCACTCCAATTACCTTGATTGTTTTGATTGTTCCAATTACCTTGGTTGTTACCACCACTCCAATTGCCTTGGTGGTTTGAGTTCCAATTCCCTTGATTAACTTGAGATCGTCGTTGTTGTTGATTCGGGCCTTGAGAGTTGTTTCTTTGCCCTTGGAAGTTGTTCACATATTGCACTTCCTCCTCTTGTTCATTATAGGATTCATCTTGGTCAAACCCATTATCTTCTTGCACATATTATTCCGCACGGTTTTGCACTTGTTGACCCTTTTGCCTTAGCTTGTTCACCATCATATTTACTCCTTCCATTGCATTTACTTTCTTAGGACCTTCAACTTGTTGAAGTTGAGCTTTGGCTAATTGATTCATTATAGTAGTTAACTCGGCATTTTCTTGCCCATGATCATGTAATTCTTTATGTAGGTGAATCACATTTGGATCACCTTGAGGAACATTTGCTCTACTTTGCCTTGCCGATGAAATATCTGCCATTTCATCTAAGATCTCCCAAGTTTCGGCATATGGTGTTGTCATGAAATTTCCACCGGCATATGATGTTGTCATGAAATTTGCCCTATAGAAAGTTTGTTGAATCATAGCCTCAGTCATGTCATTGTTCGGGCACTCTTTCACCATAGTACGGTACCTTTCCCATATCTCGTGCAAAGGCTTATTGGGTTCTTGCTTGAATGCTAGAATCTCGTCTCTAAGAGTAGCCATATGCCCGGGAGAAAAGAACTTGGAAATACATTTCTCCGCCAATTCATCCCATGTATGGATGGAATGGTTTGGCAACCTTTCTAACCAATCCAAGGCTTTCCCCCGTAGTGAAAAAGGAAATAACCTCAACCTTAAAGCATCCTCGAAGAAGTTTGTCTGTTTACTCCCCGATCAAGTGTATGCATTTTGATTCGGAGCCCCGGTGAAGAATCCCCATTGCTCTAGCAATGTGAGCATAGCATTTGTGATTTGAAAGTTGCCTGCCCTAATGCGGGACGGGACTATGGCACTTGCATACCTTCATTCGGCAACACCCGGTGTGGAGCCGCTCTTGGTGGATTTGGGGGTGAAACGGGAACGTTGTCTTGAGGAGGTCGGCCTCATCTATTTGCTTGAGGTTCAAGAGAAACCTCTTCAACTTGGTCTTCTTCCATGTCTACATCCCCCAAAGGCATGTTTCCGAGAGGATCATTGTTGTTGAGAGCCATTGTTTCACCTACAATTATCTCACCAAACAGATTAGTAACACAGAAGGTAAAGAAGATAATTCACACACAAAACCAAATATATAGCTAAATCCATTTTTTATGCTCCCCGGCAACGGCGCCAAAAATTGATCTCGCCCAAATCACACCTCAGTTTGGGGTTGTGAAGCGGTCGATTGCAATAATAATTACCCAACTGGGAGTCGGGATTGAATCCACAGGGAGCGTAGATGGGATTAGGTATATATTCGGACTAAGCATGTAAAGTATCTAAGATGCACTTTCACAAACAGTGTTTCGATTCTACTTCTAAATTATGCTACGGATTGCAAATGTAAAGCTAGAGAATAATATTTTTGGTGTTGTTTTTAAAGTATGTAAAAGATCTAGGACTGTGACTTCCATCTAGGTGTTTACCTAACGGGTTGTGGGCTTTAGAGGGGGTTTTATTGGTCGAGGTGTATTATAGCAATCAACACACAATTACCCACTCAATTACCTATCGGTAATAGAGTGGTTTTGCCCAATTTGATTTTCTCAAGTCCAAATGAATAATGCACAAAACAGTTGATAGATGCTCAAGTCGGGTTTTACTATCTCTAGATTCAACCTTTTAATTAAGACTATCAATTTCTTGTTAGCCAAGTTTTTCTAGACTAAGTCTCTCTTTCTCAAGTAGAGACTAAGTCAAATAGGGTTGAATCAATATTTGCAACCATTAATTTTACAATTATAGCAAGAACTAGGCTAAATATTATATACCCAACCATAAACAAGCCTTAAATCAAACACACATTAGGTACCCATACTAGGGTTGGGTCACAACATTAGCTAGAAATTTAACTACTCATAGTGAGTGATGAAGAAAATAAAGAAGAAAAGATGATTAAACTCATATTTAATGACAAATAGATGAAAATCCAATGTAAAATTGATAAGTTATGATAAAGTTTCCTAAAACAGTAAAGAAAAACAGCTACCAACTTTCAGATATTCAAAACTTGACCAAATTTCGTCAAAAATGACAATTTATACACAGCTGAAATTTTCGGATAAAATTACCCTTTCGGAGGTTCTGCGGCCGCACAATTTTGTGTGCGGTCCGCACTTTGCTGCAGCTCTTAACAGGAGTGGTTTTTGCGGTTGCACAATTCTAAACTACGGCCGCACTTCTTGAGTTCTGCAGACTGCACAATTCTGGGTGCGGCCGCACATCTTGAGTTCTGCGGACCGCACAATTTTAGGTGTGGCCGCACATTTAATTTCTGCGGCCGCACAATTATAGTGCCGTCCGTACTTTCCATTACAGCACTGTCAAATTTTCTTCTTGTTCTGCGGCCGCAGACAGAATTCTGCGGTCCGCACTTTAGCCCTTTTTGCTTGATTTTTGTCCTTGTTCAAAATCACTCCTTCTTGAGTTGAATTTCATTACTTTGACTCATTTTCCAATACTCCTGCAAGTAGGCATATTTCATCAGTTTTTGGAAATACCTTTAAGCATTTTTTTTAACTAAAACAAAGTCAAAAGGCGCAAATAAGTAGTTAAAATTCCCACTTATCAGCAGGTAATCTTGATAATCGTAAATCTACTACATGATACCTGTTCACTTTTTCAGGGGGAGCTATATCATGGAAGTCGAAGTTGCAGAAGTTTGTTGCGCTCTCTACAACTAAAGCAGAGTATATTGCCGCTACTGAAGCTGGCAAGGAGATGGTTTGGCTGAAACGGTTCCTTCAAGAGCTTGGATTGCATCAAAAGGAGTATGTCGTTTATTGTGACAGTCAAAGTGCAATAGACCTGAGCAAAAATACCATGTATCACGCAAGGACGAAGGATATCTACGTGTTATATCACTAGATTCGAGAAAGAATAGAGGATAGATCTATACAGGTCAAGAAGATCCATACAAGTGAGAATCCTTTGAATATGCTGACCAAGGTGGTACCAAGAGACAAGTTCGAGCTATGCAAAGAACTTGTCAGCATGCACTCAAACTAGAAACTCCGGTGTTACCTCCTTCAGGTGCATGAGACTGGAGGGGGAGATTTGTTGGGTTCATCCTATATGTGAAAGAAGAGAAGTTTTCTTTTGCTTTGAAAACATCAAGCCAACCAATTAATACTAGAAAAGATTTGGAAAGACTTTTGCAGTAGTGTTGATGTCATTATATGCATCATCATAGGCATTCTGCAACTATAAATAGGTGCTTCTACTTTCATTTGTAGACACACCAAAACAAAGAGAAAGAGAGTGAATTACACAATAAGAAGCAAAATACTCTGTGAGAAAAAATATAGAGAGTTTGAGTGGTATTGTAGTGAGGTGGAAAAACCAAAAGAGGGTTATTTCTTTTGAGTGTTTAGTGGTCTTGCAGTATTTTACTCGGTACCAAAAATTATAAAATCCTTGCTATAGTGAAATCAGTTGCTCCTCTCGGACCGTGATTTTTCTCTTATTCAGAAGGATTTTTCACGTAAAAATCTCGGTGTCCTTATTTCTCTTATTATTACCGTTGATTACAGTATTTTAATAATCCGTATTTATTATAGTCGTATAACGTGAATATTATTTCTGTGGGGGTTTATTCCCAACAACTCTTTCATGCTTATGGTCTAAAAAAAATGGTGTCAGAGAATACCATGATAACTGCAATATATATATATATATATATATATATATATATATATATATATATATATATATATATATATATATATATAAAGATTTTTCCCTTTCAGTGTAATTTAACCTAGAGGTGGATCATGATATAGACTTGAATTAATCTTTTAACTTTCCCAATATTGACACTGAAATCATGTACTTCTGAATATATACATATGCATTGTAGGCTACTTGAGCCCAATTGAAGAAATGTTTGCATCCGCGTCTGGTTGATAGAGGTGGCAATGGGCGGGCGGGACAGTTGCGGTGCGGGATCCACCCCGCATAGCAAATTTTTCTGTTTTCAAATCGCCCCGCACCAATCCGCATAAACCCGCCCCGCCTTGCCCCGCTCCGCGAAGCAAAATTTTTCCTTTTTTATTTTTTTTAAAAAAGAAAAAATTACCAATGGCTTAGAGCTTCTTTCTCTTTTTCTTGGCCGTACCTGTTGTGCTGCTGGATCATGGTCTACTACTAATCATATTGTTAGAAAATATTTTTTTAGCGTAATACTCCATAAAAGTAGTAATTTAATTAGAGAGTTAATTCTATTAATCGGTAGTAAATATATCTTTTTTAAACTGCTAACACTCCTACCCCAGAAGTTGGCATCGATATTCTTATGATTAATAATAAGACACTAAATCTCATAAATATCGTTTTTTTTTGAGAACTATGAAGTTTGCACAAAGATAAATCTGTCAAAAAGTGTTGGTCATGCTATGGGTCCTTATAGAACAATTAAAGAAATTTAAAGAAAATAAAAAAGAAGAAAAAGAGCTTGAATGATTTGTAATATCTACGTTTAGAGCATAGCTAGAATATGACATGCAAATTTAAGCTTTAAGGAGCAAGAGAAAGAGGAGACAAATGAACTAACAAATTCTTTTTTTTTAAATGTTAAAGATAGGCAAGGGAAAAATTATAAATGCCAAATACCAACTGAGAAAGTCTTATATGAAATTTACTTGAACAGAAAAGTACAAAACAGTTGATTTTTTCTTTTGATGAAGAGGAGTAATGTACGATACACGTATTACTCAAAAGTCAATACTGCCTAACCCTCAATGCCCCGCAACCGCCCCACAATTTTTAAAGCATTCTTGAACCCACCCCGCACCCGCCCCGTACTGCGGAATCTTAAACCCACCTGCCCCGCGTAAGCTTAAATCCGCACCGCCCTGCACTGCCCCGTTTGCCATCCCTACTGGTTTAGCCTATTATAATAAGTCGGTTATACTCCCATCGTTTTATTTTATGCGGCAAAGTTTGAATTCGCACGAAGTTTAAGAAAGAAAGGATAACTTTTGAAACATGTGATCTAAAACTAGTCATAGACATTTGTGTGACTAGTCTTAGAGTATGCGCTTTGCGCGTGTAACTTGTCTCAATGAATTATATGTTTTTTATAGTGAAAATTATGTTTAAGTTACAAAAATAAAAGTTTGCACAAAAACAAAATTCTTGAAAATAATAATTGTTGATCCTATTTAGTCAATTACTCAAGAAGGAAGAAATTCTACCCCATAGAAGTTCTCAATCTAGCATCTCAATTACTTTGTTCAACTTAATATTTCTCCTAATTTTATAATTTTATTACTTCAATTTCACAAATTATCATGCTTTCTTTTTAAAAGCTAATTAAATTATTGAAAAGTTATATATTCTCAAGTTCATTCTAAAAGACATAAATTAACCGACATAAGATGTCTATTCAAATTATTTTTTCGTAATCGATAAAAAATATTGTAGAAGTTATTCCAACAGATTTAAAAAACTCACTATCGCAAAATAGCATCCATAATCCACGCTTTTTTTTTTTTTAGAGAGCTTTCTTTCTCCATCCATAGCCATGCATCTAGATTATACATCTAAATGTATCAAATGTTATCTTTTGTATTTACCGAATTTTATGGACAATCAAATGTTGTCTTTAATCCGCTTCTGGTTGTGTCGCTCGATCACTTTCTTTTCCACTAAGTGATTGCTTAGGGACCTTAGCGTATAAATTTGGTCTGTTTTTCTCTCAAATTTGGATCTTAGAACCCAAAAGCACTGTCTGTACAAACGATCTAGGATTGTATTCAGAGTTTCTTTGGGGTTGGTAAGGCGAAATGAGGCAGCTGTGCAATTGTCCTTCATGCTAGTTAACATAATATGAAAGATAAATTTCAATGTATCTTCTAATAATTGCTTATAGCTACTTACATATTAAACCAAAATGAATATAAAAATATATAGATTACCTCATAAAAGTAGAAGATAATAAAATTTATTGTATATATTCATGTTCCTATAACGAATAACAAAAATAAAAAAATACAATAGAATAATGGGAAAAGGCCCAAAAATGACCTTGTGGTATTCGAAATGGATCAATTATAACCCCCGTTTAAATTTGAATCCAAAAATGACCCTGCCATTATAAAATGGGTCTAATAATGCCCTTGTGTTATTCAAAATGGATCAATAATGCCCTGGAATTTTTTTTTAAAATGCTTTTAAAAACTGAAAAATATATATTCTGTAAAAACTAGAAAAAGAAAGGAATTTGCAAAATATATATTTTTAAGTCTTTTAACTGAATTTTTTTTTTAAAAAAAACTGGAAAAAAAAAACTCTCCTAAAGCAGTGGACTACATATGCATTAGTTTTAAAAAAATAAAAATATTTTGCAAAATCTTTTTTTTTTCAATTTGACGGTTCAATATTTTTTCGGTTTATTTTTATAAAATAAAAAATCTACCATAATTATCGGTACAGTTATAGATTTATATAAAAACATACGGTTTTATTAAAAAAAACTAAAAATTAGTTCGGTACGGTACGATTATGTCGGTTTAGTTAGTTTTTAAATATTCATTTACAGTTATATGTCGGGTTTTTTTTTAAATAAATTTCCAGTTTTTAAAAAAAAAAAAATTCAATAAATTTCCAGTTTTTTTTTAATTTTTTTTTCAGTTTTTACAAAACAAATACTTTAAAAAAACTAAAAAGACTTAAAAATATATATTTTGTAAATTCCTTTCTTTTTCTAGTTTTTACAGAATATATATTTTTCAGTTTTTGAAAGCATTTTTAAAATAAAATAAAATTTCAGGGCATTATTGATCCATTTTGAATAACACAAGGGTATTATTAGACCCATTTTATAACGGTAGGGTCATTTTTGGATTCAAATTTAAACGGGGGTTAAAATTGATCCATTTTGACTACCACAAGGTCATTTTTGGACCTTTTCCCTAGAATAATACTACATTCTTTATTTTAGTTTTAGCTAAATAGTAAATGGAATAGAAAAGGATATAGAGACTTTTTATTCAAGTAACTCAGTATAGGACCATAGGTGTATAAATTTTTCATGCACAACCGAACAAAAAAAAGAGTTATAGACAGCTTTTTCTAGAATTTAAATATATTATGGAAAAACTTTCATGTTCAACGTCATATTTTTAAAAGGAGTTGATGAAAAATATATAATATAAAATATGGGACTTTAATATTATCAATATGAAATTAAAGAGGTGCAAGAATAATTCCCCCAAAAGCAAAAATAAGACGTAAGATATGTGCTAATATCTCTGTCCATATACTCGTTTCTATTTGTGGTTGGAGAATATTGGGGCATCTACATGTTATTATTATAGTTTTATTTATAGAAGAAAAAAAAAGATATTAACAATTTAAAATAAGAAAAAAATTATATAAGGAAAAGAATTTATTGATTTTAAAGTCCTAAATATTAGGACTTTTTACCTAGTTTAATAAAAAAAATATTTAATAACCAAAATTTTAGTTGATTTTAAAGTGCTAGATATTAGGAGAGCTAATAAAATTACAACTTTGTCTAATGTGAAACCTTTTTCTAAAGAGTAAAAAAGGCGAATGACATTTCGTTAAGAGCATTCGTGTTTTTAATATAATATAGATTATAAAAGCTTTTCATTAAGGTAAAATGAGAAGTTTGAGTTAAATTATTTTCAAATTTAGAAAGTTGTCATTAAGATAAATTATTTTCAATTAGAATTGACATTATCATTCTGGTGTGTGCAAGTTTTTCGTGGATGAGGTTCGATAAGGGTATACAAAAACGTGAATTATACGAATAATTTCTTCCCTAATGAGAAGCCAATGTACTTGTTTTGGAGCATATGGAATGTAGATAATTGGGCTACTAGGGGTGGTTTGGAGAAAACAGACTAGAAAAATGCACCATTTGTTTCAACATATAAAGATTTCAGTGTAGAAGGTTGCCAATGGGAAGATCCTTTTCCTTCTTGTGTTTCAACCACACTAAAAACTGGTGGGATCAGTACAATTCTTGGCATTTATCAAGTGACCAGAAATTGGATTATGCTTGGGTACAAAGAAACCTTGTGATTTATGATTATTACTAGGATACAGAGATATCCAGAAAAGCCTGAGGAGTGTTGGTTAAGTCTCTGGGATCACTTTTTTCGGGTTAATTTGACTTTCTTTTTTTCTATGCATTTCTTAGGGCTTTGGTGTATGCCACGTCGCATTCCAGATTATCCAGATGCTTACGCTGGATGGAATCTAACAGTTTTGGCTCTTTTATATATCCGTAGTTGGAATTTGTCGTTCTTTTGTGGTCGTAACAATCATTTCAAGCAGTAAAAAAAATAGAAGATGTGCTCCAAGTCCTTGGGTTGACTGTGGTGTATAATAGTACATGTGAGCTTGTAAATTATGAAATTGAAGTATGAAATTAAGGTTAAATTACAGTAGTTATCATTTTCTTTGTAATGAATTAATTAATAACAAAATAATACTCCACATAAAATAAAACAGAGAGAATAGATATTAGCCCATTCTAACATTGTGAGACATACGGAAATAAAGAAAAAAAAAATCCTAAACCTCTTGACTTTGTTAACTATTTAAAGGTCAGATAGTATGATTATGATATAGGCATTTAACTGCAAAATTTTTGTGTTTAGTGGCTTGATACAAGAAACCTAGGTAGACCTACTTTATAACCAAACTTCTTAACATCTTCTTGGACTTGTTTTCTAAATTCTCTAAACGAAAATTTCCTATAAACAGAAGGTTCAACAAAACTCTGTATTTCTGCATCATAAGATGGACATAAGAAAAATGCAGTTGAGAACCTCTCTTTTACTTTATTTGTCACAACTCTGTGTTCAACACTTCTATAAATACCATTGCTCCATGCCTGCATAATCAAACATTATTTCATTAATTGATTTGTAGAACTGAAGAAATTTTACCAAAAAAAGTTATAAATAAATCTTCTTCCATTTAAAGTGAAACAATCAAGAGGTGGCAAAATTAATCCTATATTTTTTAGTAACACGCCCAAACTGCCTAAGTTTATACGGGTTGGATCATGATCCGTTTGTTGACTTGAATCTACCGGGTGAACCCAAAATGACCTATCAAACTGTTGGGTCAAAACGAGTCAAATAATGTAACCCAACTGGTCAATATGCAACTCGAACCCAAACACATATAGCAAATTAATTTTGGAGATATGGATAAGTTAATTTGAAAGAGATTAAGCTAATTATTTAACAAAATAATATATTATCTTTCACATTTTGTTTGAAAAAAAAAAAAGGAGATGAGGTTGGGTCATGTTGATTTGATTAGGACCAGTTATTTGACTTATCGTGATCCAATCCATTTTGATCCAAATAAACCTTAGGATCTTTATACAAATAGCCGGTCGAATTTACTGTTTCTTTTTTCGAGCCAATATACATAGATTATACAATGGTTATACACAATTATATACATATAATATGTAGATTTTATATATATATATATATATATATATATATATATATATATATATATATATATATAAGAAGTTATATGATATGACATCTAGCGATTATTTTTTGTTTAAATGCTTCGGTATGTGACTATTTAAATTAAATATTTTTCATAAAGGACCTTGGGCAGGGTGGATCATTTATTAATTTGACCTATTTAGATTCCCTCAAGTTTGACCCGACCCACCCACTTGCTACTCTAAAATAATGTATTGAGTTCAAAATTTAGGAAACAGATTATTCAATTACCTGAAACAAATCTCCTACATTGATGACAAGTGCTTGAGGATTAGGCTTAACAGAAATCCATTTCCCATCTCTTAGTAATTGCAATCCTCCTATCTCATCTTGATGTAATATTGTGAGGAAATCACTGTCAGTGTGTGGCATTAATCCGAAAACTTCTGGAGAAATAGGACAAGCTGGATATCTGTTCATTCTTAGGTAGCAAGTGTTTGGCAAACATGTTTCTTTGAAATAATTTGACTTATGTCCAAGTTCCTCTGCTAATAATCTTGCTAATTGCTGTGCTAATTCAGATAATGTTGTTGCAAATTGTTCCATAGTGGAGCTGAATTTATCCATACCAAAAAAAAAAAAAGATATTATTATTAAAATTCCAAGCAATGATTATTTATAGACTCTAAGAAAATAAATTGGTGAATAAAAAAGACAGCTCGGTGCACAAAGTATCACGTGTTCATGTAGGGGTCCGGGGAAGGGCCGCACCCCATAGGGGTGTAATATAGATAGCCTACCCTAATGCAAGAATCAGTGGTTGATTCCACAACTCGAATTCATGACTTATAAGTCACACGAAGATAACTTTACTATTGCTCCAAGACTCCCCTTCATAAATTAGCAAATAGCATAAATATTTGCTATTTGCACTAAGTTACATTGAAACTTATTGTTTAAATTCTTTATATCATCAATGTATATAAAAGAAATATTTCTAAGTTCTATAGTTCAAAGTAATTAGGTATGTCTAATAACTTACATTATGTAGCTGGATAGGTTAGGCATTACGTCTCCCTAGTCCATATCTTATTTTTTGGATCTTAATATATAGGTAGGGGTTAATATTGGCCTTAACCCCACCACAATGATGTGGATTTGAATTTAAAAAATGTTATAAGTTCCAATTCCGTGGGCTGATAATCTTTTATTTCTCCCTATAATTAGCTCCTGATCCTCTTCTTTTTTTTAGAAGGAGAACATAAGTTATTGTGGTAACTAATCAACCTGGCTCCTTATATCCTTATTGGGTAAGGTGGCCCAGTGTTAAGTTTCTTCTTTTTAGGTTGACTACCTGGTCTAAATTAAAATAATGAGGATGAGGACTACTAGTTTGCTTGGCTTTCCTTTTTTTTTTTGGGCCAAAATTACTTTTTTTAAGTGAAAATACTTATTTTCAAAGTTAAGATATTTGGACAAGCTTTTAGAATGAGAAAAGTATTATTAAGTAGAAACAGAAATAGTTTTTGGGAAAAATACGTTTAGAAATAATTTTTAAAAGCTTGGTCAAATACGAATTGCTGCTCAAAAGTGTTCTTCAAATTGATTAGCCAAATACAACTTCTTCTCACTGAAAATACTTTTTTGAAAAAAATACGTTTAGAAACACTTTTTAAAAACATGATCAAATATTAATTCATGCTCAAAAATATTCTTCAAATTGATTAGCCAAATATAATTGCTTCTCATTGAATATACTTTTTTCAAAAGTACTTTTAAAAAAAAAATTTAAAATAAGTTAATTTAAAAGCACGGCCAAACATGCTATATATGAGACATCTCCCAAAAAAAATGCCAAATGCATCCATTAGAAAGTAATTTTCAATTGATACACTTTCACTTTATTTGGGGGACATATCTTACTAGTATAATAGAGTACTGGATCCTCAAGTAAGAAGCCCCACAACGTCAAAAAACCATCATATCAAATTATCAAACCAGCATTTCAATATTTTTTAAAATAAGCTAATTTTAAAAGTACCGCCAAACCGACTATAAGTTATCTCCCATAAAACATGCCAATGCATACATTAGAAAGTAATTTCAATTGATACACTTTCAGTTTTTTGGGAGACATACCTTGCTATTATAAAGTACTGGATCCTCAAGTAAGAAGCCCCACAACGTCAAAAAAAACCATCAAATCAAATTATCAAACCAGCATTGCAATTCATGTACTACTTCCACTTTTTAGGAGAATACCCTTTCCTATCCAAATCGGCAGCACCCAAATATTGTCGGACAAATTGAACAGAGTTTGAATCAAAAGCTGCTAAACCTAATTAATTAATAAACATAATTAGTGGCAAGTTGATCCCCACTATTATCAGATTCCCACATTGGTCATGAGTATATTAATTGATCTTGGACATTTTTGCCTAATGAGCTAATTTTTATGTGTGTTCGGCTCAAGATCTATTTTTCATCACCCATTTTAATTCTTGACTAACAAATTTAGAACCTCATATTTTATTACATTCACCCTCCAGATGTCTGAGTATCAACATCAGTTGTGTCATGTGTGAGCTAACTTTTGTGAGTTGATTTAGGTTCAACATCAATTTCTTATCAATTATTCCTTCGATTCTAAATGTTAATCATTTCGCAAACTAAATTTATTTTAGATATTTAATATTTTAGATAAACAAGAAGCATTTATTACTTTGTCAAATTTATCCTTACTGCTTCAGTTAATAGAGCGTCAATTAAGGAATTCATCGTTACTAGCATTTTTTGGCATGTTGCAGGAGATGTTAGGAATCATTCCCTCACTTTGATTTCTAGCTAGCTTTTTGTTGTTTTGTTTCTTTTTCAAAAGAAAAAATTAAAATTAAGGGATACACTTAAGAGAAAATAAAATGCATTTTGGACAAATAATCTTACAATTAAGGCAATTAATTCTTTTTTTAAGAAGTGCAAGGAAACCTAAAAATGGAGTACAAAAAATGGCGTAGTTTTAATTTACAATTCACAATTTCAGCATACCTCAGAAGAAATAAACAAGGAAAAAACTTCTTGTCATATGGATTCTCGTATATAGGCTAAACAACTTTGTCCTACATATTTAAAACACTAGCACAGTTCTCGCTACATTGCAGGAGAGCTTCTCAGGGTTTTGCCCCAAGAGCTAATTAAATTGATATACACTCATACCTCTCTATATAAAATATGATCGCTATATAATAATCGTTCATTATAAAAGTCAAATTTTTATAGAACGATAGTTTTCATGATATGTTATAATATATGTTTTAGTATATAACATTATTTCATTATAACGACAAAAAAAATTCGGAACAAATGAGGTTATTATAGAAAGATTTAACTATATATATATATATATTATATTTGTTGCCTATTTCTAATTTAGGTAGTTGGGTGAGCGACTATTAAGGTTAATTATTCAGCCAAAAAAAAAAAGTATTACAGTACACCAGTACTTGCTTAGTTTAGTTCGTTATTTCACCAAATTTATTCCTACTTATCAAATTGTGCAAAACACAAGAACCTCTCCTTCTATAGGGAGAGATGTAGAAAAGAAAACAAGAAGATTTAGATATAGAGTATCATGATTGTAACTTCAATATACAGACAGAGTAAAAGATTTTTCACACAATCAAATTACCTAAAGGATAACTACTCATACTGTCCTTAATATGTTACAAGTAACGGTATTCTGCAACATATTAAATTAAATACAAATAGTGTATAATTTCTATATACTACGACTGTATGTATGAAATCTCACAAGTGGGGCTTCGGACACACATACACACACATTAAATAAAACATAAGAGTGAAAATTCCGAGTACCTGAGGCTGCTGAGTCCCTTTGAACTGGAAACATCAGAGAGAGGAACATGAAAAGCTTCCGACCAAGAAAGTTGTCGAAGGCAAGTAGCTGTCGGCGTTCCCCAACGGTAACTTCCTTCGGAGAAGTTAAGATTCTTGTCAATATCCATTTTCTCATTAAACGGCTTCTTGAAAAGCTTGACTTGTTCCATTCTCATTTTGGCCAAAATATCATGTGAAACTCCATGGTTTATCACTTGGAAAAAACCCCATTCTTTTGAAGCTTTGGCTATTTTTCTCTTGCACTCTCTTCTCTCGAATTCGTCTCCATAATTTAGTTGGTCAAGATCGACAAGAGGCAACTCGCATTTCTCCACTAAGAAGAGGTTTTCGTAATTGTTTGAATCATTTTCATTACTTATGTTGTCAAAAAGATTCTTGTATGTCTCTTCAAACGGAGGATCAGGTGATTCTTCCATGCTTATAGTCTGAAAAGAAAGTGGTGTCAGAGAATACCATGAAAACTGCAGAATGTATATTTTTATATATAACATATATATATATATTTCACCTATTATTTTTATAGCAGCTTTACGATGTCATTTTTGCTTGTTGAAATCTTATTCTCTACTTTTGATCATATCTTTGTCGTTGTCCGTTGATTTACTCGTAAAATAACAAAAAGTATGTAATAATGACGTGTTCTTCTGAATAAAATGGCTTTTCGTAATTGGAAATACCTTTTTTTTCCTTTTCTAGCTAGCTTTTAGCTCAATGCAGTACAAGGCTGATTAGATATTACGGATTATTTTTTTCCTGTAGCATCTTAGTGAGTGAGATATTACAATTCGAATCAAAGTCTCATGAATTTTAATTAGGTGATATTTTCTTTTATTGCGATCAATAACTTTTAATTTTCGTCTTGATAAGGTGTAGAACAGTGTTAGAGAAACAATTTAAATCGTAGTCAGTTTCCATTATTCTATTGAGCATGACGTGGTCTGCTAGTCGCGCTAATCCATCCAAAAAAAATACTATCTTATACTTATAAATTGTAAACTATATAAAAAGTTAGAAATAAATATAAATAGTTTAATTATGCAAATATTTCTTTACCCCGTGTATGCATATAATATTACATAAACTCTTTGCTAATAGCGGCAAGAAATTTGACCCAAAATTCTCTTTAAGTTGTGTTGTAACTAAAGATGAGGAAGAAAAGAGAATCAAATTAAGACCATATTTCTGAAATTTCTGATTCTATGTTTTTTGGTCAGGTAAATTTGAAAGGCAATGGAGACAAAGAAGATGCATGTCTTTTACTTGGGAGGGAGGTGGTGAGGGGAGCAAGGAGCCTTGTGCACCCAAACAGAGACCAATAGGGGGGCATTTGGCATTTAAAAATTGAAGTGTTGCACTTCGTTAATGGAAAATGATGTTGTATAAGCTCTCTAAATAATAGCTAAAATATATGTATATATATATATATATATATATATATATATATTGTATATTGTATATTGTATATTATATAAGAAATTATATAAATTTTATAATTTTTTTCGGACGGTGACAATACCCTTTTCTTTAATTGGTCAAAGATGGTATGATGATAGTCTATGGTTCTCCGTCACAAATCATGGTACACATGCTTTTATTAATATTGACTGCCTCCACACTCGTGTATTATTTAATTTTCGTGTTCCCTCTAATTTTCCCCGGGTGTTAGGTGGGTTTATTTTACCTTTTACCTTTAACACTTTTTCCTTTATAGTTAGTCCTAAAAATATTATACTTTTTAAATTTAATAATAATAATTTAATTTTTAAAATACTCACTTTATTCCTAGAGCCGGTGGAGGATTGCGTACATATTACCATCTCTGCCTCCCAAGACACCTCTTGTGAGTTGTGAGAATACACTAAGTTTACTGTTTTTGTTATTGTTGTTATTATTTCTTTACCTTTAATAAAATTATTTAAAGCTACACAAATATTTATGACTTATTTTAAATAACAAGTTTCAAATATCTTATTTTCTTTCTTAAACTCCGTGATCGAATACTAAGTCAAATATTATCACATAAATTGGGATGGAGGGAGTAATATCCAAAGTGTTAAGTTTTATGCATTGATAGGGTTAAAATATTTATACAATTAAGCACAAAATAGTTACGTGTAAATCTCTATGATAAGTATCACTCTCTCTGTTTCAGTTTATGTGAATCTTTTCAAAAGGGTATTGACTAATTTTCAGTATAAATTTTGACATAAAATTTTTAAAATACAATTTACATGTTTAGAAACTACATAAAAAGTATTATACGTCACAATAGTTAACAATTAAATAGTTAACAATTAAAAGTATAAAAAATATGGTCAAAAAAATATTATTTGACTCCCAAAATAATAATAAGTTTACATAAAAATGGAACAGAAAGAATACTTGTTAACCTGATAAAATAATAACTAATCTACCATTAATAGTGCAGCTACACTAATAATAATATAAAGATACAGGTGCATGACGTACATTGGCGGCAGGTCATTTATGAGATGATATAAAATTCTTTCTTACTTGGTTTGCCTGTTGTGAGACTTTTGAAGACTTTGTCATGACTTTTCCTCAGACGAGCAGAAAAGTGTAGAGCTTACACTCGGCCTGTTTAACTAAAGAAGGAATCCAAATAAACATATGATCAGTTATAATACAAACTCAAACCCCAAAAGAAAAGAAGAAGAGATTAAATCGTTTGCATGGCTATATGAAAAAGAGACAACAAAAAGTGAAAGAAAATAGCGTGATAACCAAACAAGAAGATTGGGCGTTAGGACCACGGAGGATCTAAGAATCTTTTTAACAAGAATATATACAAAAAACAAATATAAAAAGCTGATAATTGTCGAAAATGGAATTAAAATAAATAAATGTGTAATTTCACTAACAGATTAAATTTATAAATTAAATGATCATATAATTCAACTTATCAGACCAGGCAAGAGGTTCTGGGTTCGAATCATTTTGTCATCAATTTTAAAAATAACTTTCATGTGCTTGAGCCACGATAAAAAAGAACTTTAGCGTGATGGAGCGTATCGAATATATAATTAAGTAAATAGAAGTATTTTTATTATTCTACCAACGCAGGAAATACTACTATACTCACAAGGAGATAAAACCAAGTAAACAAAGAAGGCTTACTACTACTTACTTGGAGAATAAAACTAAGTAGAAAGAGAAGGCTCTGAAGAGGCCGCAGCAGAAGCAAGAAAAGAAAAGATATTTCTTGGAATTAGTGTATGAGGCTGCTTAGCTAATCGTTTTGCAGTCCATAAAGATTGGACGATATTTTTATAGGGAAAGCAAAGGAGTACTGCAGAGGGAAAATAATATCAACAGTAGTTATTACATGTCAAAAATATATATGCTTTAGGACGGAACTAGAGTGTCTGGATCGGATTTGACTGAACGCAGTAACTTTGGTTCGAACATTATATTTGTCTTAATAAAATTTATTGAATATATATAAATTATTAATTTCGAACCCAGTAAATAATTAGAATTTCGAACCCATAAATTTGAAATTCTGGCGTCGCCACTAATATACTTGTAGGATTGAGTGTTTATGTATAGAAAGAAGAACACGCGGCTCATCAAGAAATCAGAGAAATTCTTCTGCCTTTTGTAGCAAATATCTTTACTAGTGATGTTTCCATTTTTGCTCTATATATTGCTGTAGATTGATAAAGAGTGATACATTTTCATTGGCTAATTAAGAAAAAGAACAATAGATGGTTTGAATTTTGGGGTTTGGTCGTTAAGGGAAGAAATTAAATTTTACTTTTGCCATGCTAAGTACTCATAACACACAAACAACAATAATATACACAGTCTGATCCTACAAATGAGGTCTGAGTAAGGTAAAATATACGCAAACCTTAACCATATATCGTATGAGATAGAGAGTCAATAACAATAATAATATACCCAGTGCGATCCCACAAATAAGATTTGGGAAAGATAAAGTATACGTAGATCTTATTCCTATCTCGTATGGAAAAGTAAGATTGTTTACTATAGACACTCGACTTAAACTCATAACACACGATTGAGATCAACCAATAATATCAAAATGGTTGTTGAAAATCAAACTTAATTTCACATCACAAACAATATTGTTTCATTTGGTTCTCATTGCTCCAAGTCTTGCCTCCCTTCATCATTCAATACTTCTGAGAGAAACAGGACACATGATAAATTTCTGGACCGGTCCCAAACATGAAAAAACATGGGGGGGGAAATAAAAAGAAAAAGACACTGTATTTTAAGAATTCAGAAGCATTTATCAGAATCCATGTCGGCAATGGCACGTCACATGTGGCATAAATCAAAGTCTCATGTTTCGTCTGAAATCCACGTCGGCCACTGCAGCAAAGGAAATTTTTTTTGCAGTCTGAGAATTGAAGGGCTTCCATGTGCACTGCTTTGATGCAGGATACAAGTACTGATGATGGGTAATTATTTATTGTACCACACACAAGGATTTTTATACCAAGGGGTTTAGAAGCAGAATATTGAAAAGTAAATATACGAATAATTTAGGAGATTCAATATATATTATATATAAGTGGTGGAGCTAAAATTACATTGTATAGATAGGTCAAATTGATTTTTATTGTATATATACACACACACTATATGTTGACTCCCTTTGGTTTCTCCGTGTATTTTTTACTTTATATTTTGGCACCCCTTAATTAAAAATCGGGCTCCACTACTGGTATATATACATAATATTTTACCTATTTATACAATATATTTTTTGATAAAAAATGTCAATTAATTAATATCCCTTGGACAAGGGTGGCTTCGACACTGCATACCCTTAGGGGTCGTTTCGTAGCATGTTAGAGAGAGTTATCCATGTATTAAAATTATGATAAATTTATACATTATTTGATTACAAAAAAGGAAAAAATAATCTCCATATAGAATCTAGCATAAGTTATACAATGGTTGATTGGTTTTTTCTCTTTTTCACATAAAACATAATACTACTAATACAATATTTGGTTTATATTTCTCTTTTTCGCATAATTAATACATGTATAAGTTATGAGAGAATCTATTTATTACTTTATGCAGGGTAAAATATAGAACAACTTATACATATATTAGTAATACTTGTAAAACCTAAAATGACAAGAATACCCTCTATTCAAACTTTTATATTTTTATTTATGAAAATACATATATACTAATAATTTTAATAGAATAAGCTAGACTAAAAATAATCAGTACATACATTATATTTATATATTACTAATCTTGTCCCGAATATCTTCATTCATAATCTTATCTCTCCTGGTATGTCCACACATCCACCTCAGCATCTATATTTTTACTACTTTTAACTTCTGGACACGAGAGTTCTTGACTGGTCAACACTCCGCCCCATACAATATAGTCGATCTAACCACCACTCTATAGAACCTACCTTTAAGTCTCGGTGGTATATTTTTATCACACAAAATACCAGAAGCGGGCCTCTATTTCATCCATACCGCTCTTATTCAATGTGTGAGATTATCATCAATCTCCCATTACATTGGATGAATGGCCCCAGGAACTTGAAATAGCCTCTCATGTCGATAACTTGCGTATCAAGACTCACTTCCATGTCCATTTCATGCTTCACGATACTGTATTTGCACTCCAAGTAATCTGTTTTGGTCTTGCTCAATTTAAAACTTTTTAACTCTAGGGTCTGTCTCCAAATCTCCTACCCCGTTGTAACTCCACTTCGCGTCTCATCGATCAATAATATGTCATCTACAAATAACATGTACCAAAGGACCTCTCCCTTATATGTCGCGTCAACATGTCCATCGCTAAGGCAAATAAAATATGTCTCTTCTATTTTTGAGAACCAGTTAGATTTCATACTGTGGTGACAAACTACTGAGGCCATTCACCTTGTTAGGAGATTGGTATAGAAGTATGGAGATAAAGAGAGATTTGCATATGATGTTTATTGACGTAGAAAAAACATATGATAAAGTCTCAATAGAGGTCTTATGGAGATGTTTGGAGGTGAGCGGTGTACCTGTAACATATACTAGGATGATTAAGTACTTGAAAAATATAGCTAAGATCGGGGTTAAGATAGTGAGAGGAGACTTAGACCACTTCCAGTCATGGTGGGGTTACATCAGAAGTCAGTTCTTAGCCCATTTTATTTGAGTTAGCAAGGGACGTACTGACACAACACATTCAAGGGGAGGTCCCTTGGTGCATATTATTTGCAGATAATATAATACTGATCGACGAGATGCGAGGTGGAGTTATTAAGAGTCTGGATATTTGGAGACATACCCTGGAGTTAAAAGGTTTGAAGTTAAGCAGGACCAAAACAGAATGCTTGGAGTGCAAAATGTAGTTATGTGAATCTTGAAATGAATTTTGAAGTGAGGCTCGATACGTAAGTTATCACTGAGAGGCAGTTTCAAGTACTTGGGGTCTGTCATCCAAGGTATTAGGGATATTGACGATGATGTCACACATCGTATAAGAGAGGGATGGATAAAATAGAGGCTTGCTTATGGTATTTTATGTGATGCGAATATGGCACCGAGACATAGAGGTAAGTTCTACAGAGTAGTAGTTAGACCAATTATATTGTATGAGATGTAGTATTGGCCAATCAAGAACTCCTATATTCAAAAGTTGAAAATTGTAGAAATGAGGAGACTGAGGTGGATGTGTGGGCATGCTAGGAGGGATAAGATTAGGAATGAAGATATTAGGGACAAGGTAAAAATGGCTTTCGTAGTGGACAAGTTGTGAGAAGCGAGGCTGAGATGGTACGGGCATATGAATAAGAGAAGCATAGATGTCCTAATAAGGAGGTGTGAGCGGATGTTCATGGGGAGTTTGAGGAGAGGGTAGAGGTAGACCAAAAAAGTATCGGGAAGAGGTGATTATACAAGACATGACGCTACTTCAACTTTTAGAGAACATGAGCCTTGATAGGAGGACATAAAGGTCGAGAATTAGAGTAGAATGTTAATAGGTAGTTGAGTGTCTTCTATACATATCAATATTATTAGTATTATTCTCATTTTTCTGATTTCTAGATTTTACCACTATATGATGTTTCTCTCATCCTTGGTTATTTTATCATCTTGCGTGTTGTTGTTGGTATTTCTTCCTTTTGCATCTTTTCTTATGCCGAGAGTCTATCGGAAACAGTCTCTCTACCTTCACAAGGTAGGGATAAAGTCTGCGTACACACCACTCTCCTCAGACCCCACTTGTGAAATTTAACTGGATTTATTATTGTTGTTATTATTGTTGTTGTTGTTGTAATCCTTACATAACTACCGTATAACTAATTTGAGTAATTAAGTCCCGCACATAACTAATTCATGTATAACTACTCCCCGCATAACTAATATATGCATAATTAATTCCTACATTACTAATACTTGTATAACTCTAACTAACAACTAAACGATCTTTTAGGCTTCATTACAACACTTAAAAGGTCTTTCGTGTTGACATAATTGTGCCAACATGTTCATTTATAATCTTCTTATATATGTGTCATGGCCAATAGAATTAATAAATTGTTCTTGTCTCATATAGCACTTTACGTTTTTTTTATTATTTTGAGGTTTGGGTTTTCCATTCAAAAGGTTTTTGTTCTAGATGTCCGTCAAATATAGTATTGTATATGGTCGAAGTCGAGCGCGCCTACAACTTGGTAGATTAGGCTTGTCACGTGGCAACCAAGGACTGAAGATCGATCTCGAGTCCCACCAAGCTAGGACCCAAGGTCGGAACGCCTGCCTTCGACTAGCGGTGAGTCCGGTGTTGACCTTAGCCTCGAACGAGCTCGGAGAGAGATTGTTGAGATAACTAACAGAAGACCGAAATATCCGTGATCGGTCGGATATTGTGGCGTGAATCTCGGCACGTATCAATAAGGAACATGCGATCAACAAATCAAGAGATTTTTTACCTTTTATAGGATTGTACCTAAAATATGACTCCTCTACTATATAAAGAGGGGTCTGATAATTCATTGAACATACTGTAACTCGCATTCCAAAACAATACATTATTTTTCTCTTTAAGTTAATATTATTTCTTTAAGTTCTCGTCTCTTTTGTCTTGATATCGATCGAAGCACCAGGGCTCGAGGGTGATTAATTCTTCAGGGCTAAGACTGCTCAATTCGTGTGGTTTGCATTTACTTTTTCATTACTTATTTCAATTATAATCTAATTTATCGTTTTGTATCAAGATAGATCATGTATCCTGAAAACCACTTACAAATTCAATTGTTATCCAATTTGGAGGGTAAACAGTTTGGCGCCCATCATGGTGCTAAGGATAATAGTGATTATTTGATACAAAATTTCATAACACACACTACTTTACGCTTGCTCTTTGAAGTGTCTCTGATTTCAAGTTAAAACATAAAATGTCAAACTCTCAATCAACACCCCTACATGTTGACAACGAGTCCAGTCACCACGTTGAAAATAACAACATAGCACCCGGTAATGAGGTACCGCCCGCTGATCCCATCGAAATTCCGGTCGCAGACCCAATTAACGCTAATTCACATATGGCTATCGACGCAAACTTACCAACTGGACCTAGGAATAGCATCCGTGGTGGAGCCCGATCGGTAACTCAAAATACACAAAATATTGGACGGGACGTGATCAGTTTACGGGTGATCTTCGAAATGCTACAGGCTCAAAATACGGCGATAGCTCAGTTACAAAACCAAAGTCGTACACCGAGCAGAGTTGAACCCGATCCACCCTGGGAAGTCACCCGCATGGATAAACCGTTCGCAAAGAGGTCGAATGAACATGAATCGGGGGCTAACCCCGAGATCATAAAGATGCTCGAAAAGCTGACAAAATGAATAAAATCAGGGGAGAAGAAAATCGAAGCTAATGACAAAAAGGTGGAAACCTACAATTCCAGGGTAGACCAGATCCCAGGAGCACCACCGATATTGAAAGGCCTGGATTCCAAGAAGTTCGTGCAAAAACCTTTTCCTCCGAGCGCGGCTCCGAAGCCGATCCCTAAGAAATTCCGCATGCCCGAGATTGCTAAGTATGATGGAACGATCGACCCATATGAGTATGTGACCTCTTATACATGTGCTATCAAAGGGAACGACTTGGGGGATGATGAGATCGAGTCTGTCCTATTGAAGAAGTTCGGAGAGCCTGTCAAAAAGGGCTATGATATGGTATCACAACTTACCTCATAATTCTATTGATTCATTTTCTATGCTTGTGGATTATTTCGTGAAAGCACACGTAGGAGCCATCAAGGTCAAAACCAGGAAATCAGACCTTTTCAAAGTAAAATAGAAGGATAACGAGATGCTCAGAGAGTTCGTTTACTGGTTTCAAATGGAACGAATGGACATGCCACCTGTCACTGATGATTGGGTCATTCATGCTTTCACCCAAGGGCTCAATGTTCGAAGTTTCATGACTTCGCAGTGGTTGAAACAAAACTTGGTAGAATATCCGGTCGTTACTTGGGCCGACATTTATAACCGGTATCAATCAAAGATCAGAGTGAAAGATGATCAACTGGCCCTTTTGGTGTCTGTTTATCCCGTCAGAAACATCGACAGAGTCAAGAGAGACATCGATCGTGAACCGAGACCAAATAAGGATCAGTATTAGCCGTATAATGGAGATCGAAGAAGCAGCAGGTCCAGGAGAAACTCTATGAGAAATGAAAGGAGAAGCGACATAGGTCATAGCAACTAGGGACTCATGAGCAAAAACATCTTTGACAGGCCCATCGGGCCTAAAGAAGCACCGAGGTTATCGGAATCCAACTTTAATATCGATGTTGCCGCCATTGTATCAATTATCGGATGCATCAAAGATGCCAAATGGCCTCGACCTCTACAACCCGATCCAACCCAAAGGGATCCTAACCAAATATGTAAATATCACGGCACTCACAGCCACATAACGGAGGATTGCCGACAGTTGAGAGAGGAAGTAGCCCGACTATTCAACAGTTGGCATCTTCGAGAATTCTTGATTGACCGAGCCAAGAATCATTTCAGGACTAGGGATTCTAACAAACAGACCGAACAAGAAGAACCTCAACACGTCATTAACATGATCATTGGTGGGGTCGATGTCCCTTAGGGGCCGATGTTGAAACGCACCAAAGTGTCCATCACAAGGGAAAAATGAACTAGAGATCACATACCGGAAGGAACCTTGTCTTTCAACGATGAGGACGCGGAAGGGATCGTGCAGCCCCACAATGATGCACTTGTAATATCTATACTCGTAAATAAAATTCGGGTTAAACGTGTGTTAATTGATCCAGATAGTTCAGCCAACATCATCCGATCGAGGGTCGTGGAGTAGCTCGGTCTACAAGATCAAATCGTGCCTACAGTCCGAGTTCTAAACGGATTCAACATGGCATGTGAAGCCACTAAGGGTGAGATAACATTATCGGTGAACACCGCTGGGACCATCCAGGAAGCAAAGTTTTATGTAATTGAAGGAGGCATGAGGTACAACACTTTGTTTGGAAGGCCATGGATCTACAACATGAGGGCAATACCCTCAACTCTGCACCAAGTGTTAAAATTTCCAACATTGAGTGGAATTAAAACAATCTACGGAGAACAGCCAGCCGCAAAGGAGATGTTTGCGGTTGAAGAGGTGATTTTGATATCCGCGCTTGCAACGATAAAGGGGCCAAGTTCGATCACAAAGCCAGAAACTAAATAGCAATTACCGACACCAGCTCCGACCCAACCGGAGAAATAGGGTACCCGGGTCTTTTATAGCTCCTGATTATTCCGACGCTACTAAATCGATGGTCGAGGAGCTAGAACAGGTCATATTGGTCGAGAACCTACCCGATCGAAATGTATACCCGGGCACGAGGTTAAATCCCAAGCTTAGGAAAAACTCATTCAGTTTCTTATAGCTAACATAGACTGTTTCGCTTGGTTCCAACTTGACATGACAGAGATCCCACCGAAAATAACCACTCATAAGTTAAGCCTGGACTCAAAATCCCATCCGGTGAAGCAGAAGAGGAGACCCTAGTCCGAGATCAAACATGCTTTCATCAAGGACAAGGTATCTAAAATCCTTAAAATAGGTTCCATTAGGGAGATCAAATACCCGGATTGGTTAGCGAACGTTGTGGTAGTCCCTAAAAAAGGAATAAATTAAGAATGTGTGTAGACTATAAGGATATGAATAAGGCATGTCCCAAAGACTCTTCTCTTTGCCTTGATCGACGCCACGACCGGCCACAAGATCTTGAGTTTTCTCGATGCCTACTTTACTCCGGGGTACAACCAAATATGGATGGACCGGGTGACCAGGAAAAAACCTCATTCATCACTAAATACGGCACCTACTACTATAACGTGATGCCATTCGAGTTAAAAAATGCTGGTGCCACTTACCAACGCCTAGTAAATCATATGTTCGAGGAACAAATAGGAAAATCAATGAAGGTTTATATTGGCGACATTTTGGTTAAGTCCCTGCGAATGAAGGACCATTTAAACAATTTGCAGAAAACCTTCAGCATATTGAAGAAATACAATATGAAGCTGAACCAGGAGAAATGTGCGTTCGGAGTTGGGTCAGGTAAATTCCTCGGATTCCTGGTATCCAACTGGGGAATCGAGATCAACCCCGACAAGATCAAAGCCATCGAGGATATCACAGTTGTGGACAATGTAAAGGCCGTGCAAAGATAAACCGGGCGCATAGCCGCCCTCATGCGATTCATCTCGAGGTCATCCGACAAGAGCCACCGGTTCTTCACACTATTGAAGAAGAAGAATAACTTCTCATGGACCCCGGAGTGCTAGCGGGCTTTGGAGGAACTCAAGCGATATCTATCGAACCCACCGCTGCTTCACACGCCAAAGACAGACGAACAACTATACTTGTACTTGGCAGTATAGAAAATATCGATAAGTGGAGTCCTGGTCCGGGAAAAATAAGGTACGCAATTTTCGGAGGTTTGCACCCAAATTTTTGTTGTCCGCAGCCAAAAATTTGTGGTCGCATAAATAAAAGTGTGGTCCGCAATTCTTTGCAGTGTATTATCTTTTGCCATCTCACAATACCTAACACTTGTTAGTGCAACACACATCGAATCTTATCAAAAACAATAAATAACATCTATACTAAAAATTGAAGAGAAGATAAAAAGGAAAAGAGCTTGGATTGCCTCCCAAGAATTGCTTTATTTGAGGTCGTGGCATAGTGCAATGTCAAATCACCCTCAATTGAAGTAAAGGACCGCCACCACGTGACTTTCTCCAACTTTTCCCAAGTAATACTTCAGTCGATGACCATTGACTCAAAATATTTCTTTGTTCTTATTCTTCAAGTCCAATGCACCAAAGGGAATCATACTAACAACTTCAAATGGACCACTCCACTTCAAATTAAGCTTCCCGAGAAACAATCTCAACCATGAGTTGAAAAATAACACTTGATCACTGGCCTTGAATTCCTTGTTCCAAATATACTTGTCATGAAGGTAATTTCATCTTTTCTTTATACAAGGACGAACTCTTATATGCAAGGTACCAGAATTCATCCAACTCATTCAAATGTGCAACTTACAAGTTAGCAGCTACATCCCAATCAAGATTTAGCTTCTTTAAGGCCCACATTTCCTTATGCTCTAATTCAACCAGGAGATGGCAAGCTTTTTCGAACACCAACCGATATGGGGACATTGCGATAGGTGTTTTGTAATCCGTTCTATATGCCCATAGAGCCTCAGTAAGCTTTTTGGACCAATCCGACTGATTTGCATTCATCATCTTTGATAAAATACTCTTTGTCTCTCGGTTGGAAACTTTCACCTGACCAATTGCTTGTGGATGATAGGGATTGTCACTTTTTGAGTGATACCATATTTTCCAAGCAAAGTATCAAAAGCCTTGATACAAAAGTGCACCCCGCTATCACTTATGATTGCCCTAGGAGTCCAAAATCTTGTGAATATGTTCTTCTTCATGAAAGAGACGATACCACGAGCTTCCCACTTAGATACATAATCCACTGCAACCAAAATGTAGGTGTTACCAAATGAACTCATAAAATGGTCCATGAAGTCAGTACCCCAAACATTGAAGATATCAATCTCCAAGATGGTTGTAAGGGCATATCATGTTTCTTTAAAATCCCACAGGCCCGTTGATTTTCATCACACCTTTTTAACAATTATTTGCATCTTTGTAAAGAGTAGGCTAATAGAAATGACAACTTAGGACCTTTGTCGTCGTTCTTGATCCCCTATGGTCACCATCATAAGGTAAATAATGACAAGTCCTAAGAATGTCACTTTGTTCTTCATCTGGTACATATCTCCTGATCATCCAAATCCGTGCAAATCTAGAAAAGGTACGGTTCCTCCCAATAATTGTCTTTGCAATCCCTCTTGATCTTCTTTCTTTGGTTTGAAGTGAACTCTTCAGGAATGATATTGCTAACAATGAAATTAGCCAAATATGCGAACCATGGTACCTCTTTCATTGAAAGTTCCAAAGGTTTCTGATCGAAAAAAGAGTCATTGATCTCAAGGCCATCATGTGGCCTCCTCTTCCAAACGAGATACGCGATTTGCCACTTAGTTTTCACTCCCTTTTTGTCCTGGATATCAATATCGAACTCTTGCAATAAAAGCATCCATCTCATCAATCGAGCTTTCCATTCCCTTTTTCTTAAAATATAACAAAGTGCCACATGATCCGTGTGCACAATGACCTTAGCACCCACCAAATAAGGACAAAATTTCTCAATAGCAAACACAACGACAAGTAATTCCTTCTCCGTAACGATATAGTTGACTTGGGAATTATTTATGGTATTACTAGCATCGTAGACTAGATGGAAAATTTTGTTGATTTGTTGCACCAAAATGTAACGACCCGGCCGGTCATTTCGAGAGTTATAGCCCCGTTTTCCCCATTTCTACTTCTTTTTGTGTTATTCATCTATATTATGTTATATCAGATTAGTTGGTTCGGGACCGGAGTGGTTTCAGAGTGAATTGAGACACTTAGTCTCTTAAGTAGAAACTTAAGTTGGAAAAGTCAACCGGATGTTGACCTATATGTAAACGATCTCGGATTTGAATTCTAATGGTTTTGTTAGCTCCGTTAGGTGATTTTGGACTTAGGATTGCGTCCGGAATGTGATTTGGAGGTCCATGGTAGAATTGGGCTTGAATTGGCGAAATTAGAAATTTGGCGATTTCGGTCGGCAGTGGAAAATTTGATATCGGTGTCGGAATGGAATTTCGAAAGTTGGAGTAGGTTCGTAGTGTCATTTGTGACGTGTGTGCAAAATTTAAGGTCATTCAGACGTGGTTTGTTTAGTTTCGGCATCGGTTGCCGAATTTGAAAATTTAGAAGTTCTTAGGCTTGAATCCGAGGGTAATTTGATGATTCGATATTGTTTTGAGTAATTCAAAGGTTCTACTAAGTTTGTATGTTGATATATGACTTGTTGTTATTTTTGGTTGAGGTTCCGAGGGCCTCGGGGTTATTCTGGGTGGTTAACAGATTTGTTGAATTTGGAATTTGCAGCTGGAGCTGTTGTTTCTCCTATTTCCGCACCTGCAGAAGAAAGAGTCACAGGTGCGAGGCTGCTGGTGTGCGTGGGAAGTGCGCAGGTGCGAGCAATGCTGGGCTAGGCAGATTACGCAGGTGCAAGTTGGAGGTCGCATTTGCGAGCCCGCAGATGCGGAAAGGGCAATGCTGGGCAGGCTTCACAGAAGCGAAGGAAACGCGCAGATGTACTTTCGCAGGTGTGACGAGTTCGCCGCAGTTGCGGAGTCTGGGCGCGTAAGTGAGTTGCGTAGGTACGGCTCCTTGGACTGCAAGTGCAGTCGCGCGAGTGCGAGAAAATGGCCGCAGGTGCGAAAAATCTAGGCAGAAACCATAAATAGAACCCTTCGCGATTTTGGTGCATTCATCACCATTTCTATTCGATTTTTGGAGATTTTGGGAGAGATTTGAAGAGGGAATCAAGGGGGTTTCGTTGATGTAAGTTACTTGAGCCCTAATACTTGTATATATGGTGATTTTTCGTTGTTTAATCATGGTAATTAGTGAAAATGATGGATTAGGACTTGGAATCTTTGGAGAGTAATTTAAGGATTTGAAGGACCAAACGATGTCGGATTTTGATGAATTTGGTATGGTTAGACTCGTGAGTGAATGAACTTTCTAGTTTTGTAAATTTTGTCAGATTTCGAGACGTGGGCTCGGGGAGGCGGGTTTGAGCCAATTTTAGATTTTGGTCTAATTTTGTAGCTTTTCTTGTGGAATTCACTCCATTAGCGCGTATTGATGGTATTGTACTGATTGCGAATAGATTCGGAGCATTTGGAGGCCGAGTCCAGAGGCAAAAGCATTGCGAGGTAGAGATTTGACCGGTTTGAGGTAAGTAACGATTGTAAATCTAGTCCTGAGGGTACGAAACCCCGGATTTTGTATCATTCTACTATTTTTAGTGACGCACATGCTAGGTGACGGGCGTGTGGGCGTGCACTGTTGGGGATTTGTGACTTGGTCCGTCCCGTAGCAACTGTAAAGTTGCATACTTTGTTGAAACCATATGATACTTATATGTTTTAGAAAGAATTTCTGTAAATTGGGTTGAATGCCATGTTTGGGCCTTGCGCTAATGTTGTTTGGACCCTTAGGGGCTGTTTCTTACCATCCTCTCATTGTTTTCGATTGAAAATCTATACTCAGTCATATTTATACTTGTTTACCGCATAACTCAGTTTTATGACTCTATTTTGATGCATATAAATGTTTTGGGCCGAATGCCCTATTTTACTGAAATACCCGAGTGGCTTGAGAGGTTTATGACTGAGTGAGGCCGAGGGCCTGATTTGTGAGGGTGAGTATGGATTGGGGCTGCCCGCCTGCAGCATACTTTATTATTTATAGCACATGAGTTGTCCGTGCAGATTATAGCGCTTGGGCTGAAGGAGTCCCTCCAGAGTCTGTACACACCCCCAGTGAGCGCAGGTACCTACTGAGTGTGAGTGTCGAGTGCCGAGTGCTGAGTGACTGGGAGGCAAGAGTGATTGTGAGGTTTGCCCGAGGGGTTGTATATGAGTGATGCTTTGCCCGAGGGGTTGTTTATGATTTCATCATTTTTGCTCACCTTTGCATTTTTCCTCTGTTGAAAGCTGTTGAAAAATATCCTTAAATGATTTTACTGGAACTGGGTTTAAACGAGATATTTTGATTCAAATCCTAATTTTAAAAAGCACGAGGTATTTTACTGAGATTTCATGATATGAACGTTATATGCTTTATTGCTTGTCGCTACTGCTCAGTCTTTATTTATTGTTTTTACTTACTGAGTTGTCATACTCACGTTACTCCCTGTACCTTGTGTGCAGATTCAGGTGTAGCTAGACACGGTAGCGGTTATTGAGTGTTCTGGTTGTAGATTTTTCTTGGAGATAGCAAGGTAGTTGTTTGGCGATCGCAGCCCCTGCTCTTCTCCCTCTTATCTTTCTCTAATTGTATTTATCTATTTTTCAGGCTGAGTTAGCCTTGATATTGTTCAGATTGTAGTAGATACTCATGACTAGTGACACCCCGATGTTGGGCTTTTCTTTTCCGCACTTCTATTTTCTTTGATTTGAACTCCTTAAATGAAGGTTTTATGTTAAATAGTATTGAAATTATCTTTGAAATGAAAATATCGGTTTGTTTGGAAATGAGTCGGCTTGCCTAGTTCTACGATAGGCGCTATCACGACAGATTAGGTTTCTAGGTCGTGACATAAAACAGCCCCAAACGCTACATCTTGCATAACACATGAGCTCAAATGGTAGACTCCAATTCGGGGATGTAATGATTGAAGTAGTTTTCAACTTGATCTTCAACTCTTTAAAAGATCTCATGAAATCATCATTGAAATGGAACTTGACATCCTTCTCGAGGAGTTTGCATAATGGATTCACCACTTTAGAATTTGTTTTGATGAATCTTCGGTAAAATCCCGCATGGCCCAAGAAATTCCGCACACCCTTGACCGAGGTAGGAGGTGAAAGTTTGGAAATCACTTCAATATGTACCTTATCCACTTCAATACCATTCTTTGAAATTTTGTGACCAAGGATAATGCCTTCCTCAACCATGAAATGACACTTCTTCAAATTGAGTACCAAGTTCGTTTCCTCACATCTAGCCAATACTTTGTCCAAATTAGCAAGACAATCATCAAACGAATCTCCAACAACCGAAACGTCATCCATGAAGACCTCAAGGTAGAGTTCCACCATGTCCATGAGAATAGCCATTATACACCGTTGAAAAGTTATCGGTGCATTGCACAAGCCAAAAGGCATCCACTTGAAAGCAAAGGTACCATACGGGCATGTAAAAGTTTTTTTCACTTGATCTTCCAGTGCATAAGGATTTGTGTTATATCCCAAATAACCATCTAGAAAGCAATAGACATCACGACCGTCCAACCTATCAAGCATTTGATCCATGAATGTAAGGGGAAAATGGTCTTTCCTTGTGACTTTAATGCTTTCAGTAATCCATACAAATTCTCTATCAGGTGATCGTTCTTATGGGTATCAACCTGTTCTTGTCATTGGTAACAACCATCATGCCCCCTTTTTGGGACACATTGAACCGGAGAAGTCCATGAACTATCGGAAATGGGGTAGACAACACCGACATCTAATCATTTGATAATCTCATTTTTTACCACCTCTCGCATAGCTTCATTAAGTCTCTTTTGATGCTCAATAGATGGTTTAGCACCATTTTCCAACTTGATCTTATGCATGCAAAATATGGGGCTTATACCTCGAATGTCCTCCAAAGTCCATCTAATAGTTTTCTTCCTCCTTTGTAGGACCGCCAATATAGAATCTACATGCACGTTAGTGAAATAAGAAGAACGAATAACCGGTAAAGTAGAACAAGGGCCAAGAAACTCATACCGAATATAGGGTGACAATGGCTTCAACTCCAAGGTGGGTGGTTCTTTAATCAAAGGCTTTGTAGGAGGAGTCTTCCTATTTTCAAGATTTAATGATAGCTTCCGGGGTGCATAATTGTAAGAACCCATCCCTTGTAAACACATTCCATGAAACCATCTATCTCATCATCATAAAAATTGAGCAACACGGCTTCACGATGTCACCAAATTGATTGTGGCACTAGTATCATCAATTATGACATCAGTCATCAAATCCACAAAAGAGCACACCTCATTGCTATTAGGTTGATGCATAGACTTGCACATATAAAATACCACTTGCTTGCCACCAACCTAAAAAAAGAGTTTTAGCTTTTACATCACAATGGGCCTTACCCGTAACAAGGAAAGGCCTTCCAAGAATGATAGGTACTTCTTAATCCACCTCCAATCAATAATAACAAAGTATGTCGGAAGAATAAAGTTATCAACTCCGACCAATACATTTTCAATCACACCCAATGATCTTTTCATTGTGCGATCGTCTATTTGTAACGTTATAGATGTGGTTCATGTATTCCCAATTCCCAAAGTTTTGAAAATCGAGTAGGGTATCAAATTGATACTCGTCCCTAGATCACATAAAGCATTAGCAAAGTCAGCAATTCCAATAGTATACGGAAGAGTGAAAGCACTGGAATCCTCCAATTTAGGAGCTGTGTAATGAACAATAACACTAACTTGATGGGTGACCTTGATTGTTTCAAAGCTCATTGACCTCTTCTTGGTCACAAGATCATTCATAAACTTGGTATAACCGAACATTTGCTCCAAATCTTTTACTAATGGCACATTAATAGAGAGACCTTTCATCATTTGAATAAACTTCTTGAATTAATTCTTGCTAATTTACTTAGAGAGCCTTTGAGGGTAAGAAAGTGGAGGCTTTGGCAAGGGTGCCTTGGCCTTTTATACCACCGAGTACGGCATGCTAATGATATGTTCCCTAGACAGGTTCACCTCCTCTTGAATCTCTACCATATTATCCTCAATATCAATCTGAACTTCATCATGTGCTTGAACATCATTTTATGGGACTTTCTCCTCTTGAATCATTTGGTCATCATCTACAATTCTTTTTTCACTTGCGGTGGGTGCACTCCCACCTCTTTCACCTCTTGTGATAATCGCCATGGTATGTATCGTATTGTTATCACCCTTTGGGTTCACAACCGTATCACTTGGAAATGTATCCTTAGGTCGAATATTAAAAGTTTGAGAAATTTTCCCCATTTGAACTTCAAAATTCTGAATTGATGTGGTATGAGAAGTAAGTTGAGCATCTGAATCTGCATTTTTTTCCATCATTTACTTGAACATTTGTTCAATACGACCTATTTTATTACTTGTAGAACTTGAACTGTAGGAAGGGTAGGGAGGTATGTTGCTTTATTATTGATACATTGGAGGTCTTTGGAAACCCGAACTCTAATTTGTATGATAATTGTTGTTCCCGTAATTGCCTTGACTGCTACCTCCCTAATTCCTTTGGTTGTTGTTGTTGTTGAGCCAATTCCCTTGGTTTTTGGAACCCCAATTGCCTTGGTTGCTTTGAGATCACCATTGATTTTGATTAGAACCTTAGAAATTACCCCTTTGCCCTTGATAATTGTTCACAAATTTAACCTTCTCTTCTTGCTCTCGGTAAGAGTCATCTTGATCATAACCACCATCCTCTTTAGCATAACTCACCACTCTGGGTTGAAATTGGGGACCTTTAGTCCGCTTCTTGTTGGCCAAAACACTCACTCCGTCTATGGCATGAACTTACTTTGGGGCTTGAGTTTGATAGAGTTGAGCCTTGGCAAGTTGAGTCATGGTAGTGGTTAGTTTCGTAATTGCTTGCCTATGGTCTTGAAATTTCTTATGAAGGTGAATCATATTGAGATCACCTTGGTGAATATTGGCTCGGAATTACCAAACCGAAGAGGTCTCTGCTATCTCGTTAAGAATCTTACATGTCTCCGCATAAGGTGTTGTCATGAAATTGCCTCAGGCCAATTAATTTACCATACATTGATTCGCGGTATTAATGCCACGATAGAATGTTTATTGGATCATATTGTCGGTCATATTATTGTTGGGGTACTCCTTCACCATAGTACGATTTCGCTCCCAAATCTCATACAAGGGTTCATTGGATTCTTTCTTGAAGGCTAATATTTCATCATGTAGAGTTACTATATGCTAGGGAAAGAAGAATTTAGAAATTAACTTCGCCACCAACTCATCTCATGTATGAGTAAAATAATTTGGCAAGTGTTCCAACCAATCTAAGGTCTTCCCTCTTGTAAAAAGGGAAATAGCCTTAACCTCAATACATCTTTCGAAACATTAATTTGTTTGCTTCCCCAACATACATCCACAGAATCTTTCAAATGCTTATAAGCATTTTGATGCAGTGCTCCGATAAAATATCCCCGTTGCTCAAGCAAAGTGAGCATCACATTGGTGATTTGGAAGTTTTCTGCCCTAATACGAAGGGGGACTATAACACTAACATACCCTTCATTAGGTAAATTTCGGTGTTGTGCTGCTTGGGGTTGTGGTGGTGGTAGGGGTGGGGGAGGTAGAGATACATTCTCTTGTTACCCACGGCCTCGACGGCTTGGTTGTGGAACATGGGGTACTTTATCAAGTTGTTCCTTCGCCATCCACCTCTCCCAATAGTAAATTTCCAAGCTCATTATTCGCCATTGGAAATCTACAATCATTTCAATATGTTAGAATCAGGAAAGTACAGGAAGATACTCAAGAAACAAACTCAACTATATAGCTACAACATAAACTCCCCGGCAACGATGCCAAAAACTGATCACGTCCAAGACACACCCCAATAAGGGATATGAAATGGTCGTTAGCAATATATTATCCAACACGAGTCGGGGGCGAACCTCAAGGAGTTTATTAGGGTGTTAAGGTAAACACTTAAGTAGGCAACTTGTTAACTTAGATTAACTTTCAAACAAAAGTGGCGTATAAAATCTACTAATTCAACTAAGGTGATTCTAAGAAATAAACTAACAAACACTTAAGATGCAATATATTTAAAGTTGCAACAAATGGAGAAAAGCCTAGAGTTGTAGTCCTAACCTAGGTGTAAACCTAATGGATAAAGTCAATTATGATTGCTTGTTAGATCGGGATTGTTATGACTCTCAAGCTTAAGTACTTACTTAATACCTCTCGATTAAAGAGTGATTATGTCAATTTAGCTTTCTCAAGTCTAATTGAGTAGCTATAAGTGCAATTAATTATGAGCCCAAGTTGTATTATTACTATCTCTAGTCCAAATTCATTAATTGAACTAATCAGTCCATCAACTAATTTAATTCCTTGTTAGTCAAGTTTTCCTAAACTTAGTTCCTCTTTCTCAAGTAAAAACAAGGTAAAAAAATATATAAATCAATGTATGCAACCATCAATTCTAACTTAAAAGCATAAATAAGGCTAAATAACATTTAACCAAATCATAAACAAGCATAATATTAATGACACATAAGATTCACACACTAGAATTGGATTACAACCCAAGATAAAAATCGAGCTACTCATACTACAAGTCATGGAAAGAGAAAAATAAGATGAAATAACAATAAAAAATCCAAAAAAAAAAAAGAAATAGTGGAAGTTCCTCTCCAATTGTAGCTCACACTTGCTCAAAATAGCTAAAAGTAACTAACTCTAAGCTGATACAGTGAAAAGATGCCCTAAAAATGCTATAAAGTTCTATTTATAGTACTCCCGAAATTTCTGACAAAAATGTCCTTCATAGGGTTTTGCGGTCTCCAAATGGGTTATGCGGTCCACATTTTACTGGGTTGACGTTTCCTATGCTTTCAGTGAGTGATGTTTTGCGATCGCACCTCAAGCATTGTTGCCACACATTAGCTTTTGCGGCCGCACTTTTAGTTCTGCGGACCGTAGTTGAGAAGGCTTCATAATCAATCAATTGCTTATTCTCTGATCGTTCAAGTTATCAGTGCCAACCATTTTGTGAATTAAAGTGCGACCACATATTTCTTCTGCGGAATGCACTTAAAGAGTTCGAGTGTGAAAGCGGTGTACTCATGCCCCTGAGATAAGGTATGCTTTTAGTGCCTTATCTCCTGAAGCTTCAGTTCTCCTTCTGCGGCCATATTTCTTCTTTTGCGATCTACAAATACTTTTGTGGCTATAATTTAAATTTTGCAGACCACACTTTTATCTGCACTTCTCCTCTTCACTGAAATGGCTAGAATCATCTCCTTTTTGGGTCATTCTTTTTCTAAGGCCTTATCCTTTCTAGCACACCTGAAATTTAACCATTTTCATTAGAATATGGGATCAAATTGGCACTTTCAGTCTAAAAACTATAGCAAGAAGGCACTAGTAAATGGTTAAAATTTACACTCATCCATGATTCATATTACTGAATTTGTACTCCAAGTAATCTGTTTTGGTCTTGCTCTTGAAACTTTTTGACTCCAGGGTTTGTCTTCAAATATCCAACCTCAGGTAACTCCACCTCGCATCTCATCGATCAATACTATGTTATCTGCAAATAACATGCACCAATTGACCTCCCCCAGAATGTGCCGCGTCAACACGTCTATCGCTAAGGCAAATAAAATTGGGCTCTTCTATTTTTGAGAATCAGGTCAATTTTATACCGAGGTGATTGACTACTGAGGCTATTTACCGTGTTAGGAGACTAGCAGAGTAGTATAGGGAGAGAAAGATGGATTTACATATGGTCTCTATTGACATAGAAGAAATATATGAAAAATCCCAAGAGAGATCCTATGGAGATGTTTGAAGGTGAGCGGTATGCATGTAGCATATACTAGGGTGATTAAGGAAATGTAAGATAAAGCTAATTAAGATCGGGGTTAGGATAGTGAGAGGAGACTCAAGTCACTTTCTAGCCATGCTGAGGTTGCATCAGGGGTCAGCTCTTAGCCCGTTTTATTTTTTTAGTGATGGACGTGCTAACGCAACACATTCAGGGTGAGATCCTTTGGTGCATGTTATTTGCAGATGATATAGTACTAATCGACGAGACATGATATGGAGTTAATGCAAGGATGTAGAATTGGGGACAAACCTTGGAGTCAATAAGTTTCAAGTTCAGTAGGACCAAAACAAAACCTTTGGAATGCTAATCCAGTAATGTGAATCATGAAATGAACGCGAAAATGAGGCTCGATATGCAAGTTATCGCTAAGAGAGGCAGTTTCAAGTAGTTAGGGTCAGCCATCCAAGGCAATAGGGAGATTGACAGTGATGTCACACATACTATATAAGCGGAGTGGATAAAATAAAGGCTTGTTTTTGGTATTTTGTATGATAAGAATGTGCCACCGAGACTTAAAGGTAAGCTATATAGAGTAGTAGTTAGGCTGACTATGTTCTATGGGGCGCAGTATTGGCCAATCAAAAATTTCTATGTTCAGAAGTTGAAAATAGCAGAAATGAGAATGTTGAGGTAGATGTGTGGGCATGCCAGGAATGATAAGATTAGGAAGGAAGATATTCGGGACAAGGTGGGAGTGACTTCCGTGGTGGACAAGTTGCGAGAAACGAAGCTGAGATGGTACGGGCATGTGAAGAGGAGAAGCATAGATGCCCCAATAAGGAGGTGTGAGAGGTTAGTCATGGAGAGTCTGAGGAGAGGTAAAGGTAGACCAAAGAAGTATTAGGGAGAGGTGATTAGGCAGGACGTGACGCTGCTTCAGCTTTCGGAGGACATGAGCCTTGATAGAAGGACGTGGAGGTCGAGAATTAAGGTAGAAGGTTAGTAGATAGTTGAGCGTGTCTTCTGTACAAATCAGTATTATTAGTATTATTCTCATATTTTCTTATTTTTAGATTTAACCACTATGTGTCGTTTCTCTCATCCTTGGCTATCTTATGATCTTGCCTGTTGTACTGCTTATGTTATTGCTTCTTTTTGCATCTTTCCTTGTGCCAAAAATCTATCAAAAATAATCTTTCTACCTTCACAAGATAGGGGTAAGGTCTGCGTACACACTACTTTTCCCATACCTCACTTGTGAAATTTCGCCGAGTTTGTTGTTATTGTTGTTGTTGTAATCCTTACATAACTACCGCATAACTAATTTCTGAATAATTAAGCCCCCCACATAACTAATCTTTGCATAATTAATATTTGCATAACTAATCTCTACGTTAGTAATACTTGCGACCTCTTAGGCTTTATTAATTACAACACGTAAAAGGTCTTTCTTAGTTGACATAATTGTGCCAACATGTTCATTTATAATCTTCTTATATGTATGTCATGGCCCGTAGAATTAATGAGTTGTTCCTGTATATATAGCACTTTATTTTTTTCATTTTTTTGTGGGATTTTCCATTCAAATAGTTTTTTATCTAGATGTCCGTCGGATATAGTATATTTCTACACGATCTCAGCCACTATATTTTAAATACTGCGTGATCCATTCTAATTTTCAACCTACAAACTAATAGTCTAATACTACTGCTATGTATGTATTTAGCTTTTCGTTGGCTAATATTTTTCCTATTTTAATTTATATGATACACTTTTCTTATTAGTTCGTTCAAAAAAGAATGTTATATTTTTATATTTAGAAATATAAAACTTTTATTCTTTAAACTTTTAACACCTTAAGTTTCATAATTCTTTTTTGTTTTCTTAAATTTTATAGTGAATCAAATTACGCCCGATGAATTAAAACTATAGGAATAGTAATGTATAGTTTGGAGGTCAATTTCTTTCTCCTGTTTGCTTTATTTGACTAATTGACTTAGCGCAACCATAGAGTCGAGCGGTCCCAATATTTCACATCACATTTCGACTTTCGAAAGAATGCATGATCTAATATTTAGGGATCCTTTGGTTGGAAAACAAGTTATCCCAAAATTTATTATTTTAGAATTAATTATTCTGAACTTTTTATTTCACTTTAATATAAGGACAAAAATAATATTACAATTTCGAAATTAGTTATACCGTAATTTTTCCCAATTAAACTTGAGACAAATTCATCTTAAATCTAATACTGAAATTAATAGCGCCAAAAGAGACCTATACAGACCAAATATTTCAAATCACATGTTAGAAGGATCTTCAATAATTGCACCATAAGTTAATGAAACTGCATTTTTTGAATAAAAGGACCTCTTTTAACTCAGCGATTATCTGATTTCAGTCAGATATCTTTTTCTAACATGAAGAAAAACATATAAGATGTCAGCTGAATACGTAAAACTTTTATCGTGCTTTTGCTCAGTTAGTCTTTTCATAACAAGAAAGTACAAACGTGTCACAATCACATCTTCATATATAGCATGCCTTAGAAGACTACTATATACTTGGCACGTGGCAGATAAGAGGAGAATATAGGAATTTGCTAATTCGAATGTTGAGTTTTGGGGGAATTTGGTTGCTTGAATTTCTGAGAAAATTCCGCGTTTGGTAAATTTTTTTACTTTTTTAAAAAACAAATTCACTTTTTTTCGAAATTATCATGAAAATTTCAAATTTCACATGAATTTGAATTTCTAAATTTTTTGAAAATTTAAAAAACTCCAAAAAATTATTTTTTTAAAATTTTCAATTTAAATCACTCACAAAAATTTAAAAACAGTTCCAATTTGTATTTATGTCCAAACACAACACTAGTTTTCAAATACCATTTATATTTATTTTTTTAAAACTTTTTTCAGGAATTTTACAATTCTTATGTCCTAACGCCCACTAAATTTGGTCTATTCGACAAGGTGAAAGTTTGCCATTAAGATTCCATCCCGAAGAATAGGAATCTTTGGAAGTATAGAAGTTTAACTTCTAGTCATTAATAGTGTAAAATTTTTATATGTTATATGGTCAATTAAAAAATAACTAAATGCAGTAATTACATAAAATAAGTGATACTAGTTACTTAAAAAATGAAACAGACTATCTGTTACAATAAATTGTGTAAATTATTTATAACGTCATCGCATATGAGTCAAATCCTGTATACACTAGGTGCTCTAAAGATTAATTTTTATACTAGGTAATTAAGTATAGCTAGACTCACTTATCATGCTAACCTCTTATTTTGGTGCATGTCAACGCTCTAATTATATCTCATCTTCGAGAAACTATTCAATTATGATTTGGAATTCGATAAGGAATCCTTTCTCCTTCACTTTCTCTCGAGTAATTATTTTCAACTAGAAAAATCACGCATCATTCTATATATGTCTATATAAAATAAAATTAACAGAAGGAATGTGCAATTTCTGTCAACTAGAGGATTTATATAATATTTGGCTCCTTACTTTTGAGGAGACTCGTTTTTCTTGGATACAATGAGTAGGCAAATCAATTAAAGTTCTACTGTATTAGTCGTGTATATATATGTTTGTTTCTTTATATGATCGTGAACATTCCTAACCGTTTGACCCGACTTTTGGGTCGAGGTTGATTAGGCCCAGTGCTTATTTTCTTCAAATTGTATCAACACTCTAATGACATGATTAGGCCCGGTGCTTATTTTCTTGAAATTGTATCATTAGAGTGTGACGAGGAGGAGCACAGACGCCCCGGTGAGGAGATGTGAGAGGTTGACATTGGAGGGCCTACGGAGAGGTAGAGGTAGGTCAAAGAAGAGGTGATTAGGCAAGACATGGTCAAACTGCAGTTGACTGAGGACATGACCCTTGATAAGAAGGTATGAAGGTCGAGAATTAGAGTAGTAGAGTAGGTAGTTTAGAGTGTTCATAACAGTAGTTTGGCACGCAGTCTCGCTTTCTGTTGGTAGTAGATTTTTATGACTAACCGTTGTTTTCTTTCATTGTTGATCACCTTACTATCTTGTTGTTTTTATTCTGCTTTTATATAGTTTTTGGTACTGTCTCTTCTTGTCTATATTTTCATTAATGTGGTGCTTATATTTTCCGCCGAAGGTCTATTGAAAACAACCTCTCTATCCTCACAAGATAAGGTTTACGTACACGTTATCCTTCAAAATTCTACGGTGTGGGATAATAGTGGGTATGTTGTTGTTGTTGTTGTTGTTGCAGTTACTCTAATGACAAAAGAAGAATGACAATACCATTCCTTTCATATACGGTGATGGTGTATGAAAGGAACATAAGAAATTGGTGCGAAAGATGATGCATTTTCATTAGTGAAAGCGATTTCCACTACATTTACTCCAAGACTATTGTAAGTGTGGGGCTTGCCGATGAGCATATTATCACGCCTGATATGACATCAACTAGTTCCTATTCTTCTCATAGCTCGTCATAATTTTCAACAAAAATCTCAAGAGGTCGAATTAACACATTAATATTAGATCCTGGAACTACCCTGCGGTCATAATATCTAGTTGAACGGGATGAGATATAGCCAATCTCTAGACGAAAGAGAAAATGAAATGGAAGTATTTACCGAATAATATCCGTCTAATTAATTCCCCGATAAAATGGAATTAGCAAGAGATTTCTTGATTATCAGCAATTTTCATTAATGATGTCAGTTTAACGTTAGCCAGACGTGATAACACTGAGGTAAATGAAGGAAATTAAAGAATCAGCCATTCATTGATATTATATGGAAAAACAGATATAACCACAAATTATGTTTGAAAATTCTTCACTTAATATCTTCCTATCAACAAGATATCATAAAGTTGAAGCCTTAAAGAAGAAAAGTGAGACATCATTGCCAAAGCTTTCTTTTTCGTACCTGTCACAGTCCTCCAATCAAAGGAAAAATCAGTTCTCTTGTTGGGGGAACTATGATATTTAAAGTAACGTTATCTTAATAGTATATGGGTCCTTAAATTAACTATCGGATAAGCATATGTTTTTATTTCCACTGTTTAGTTGTAATGGCCCACTGTTCTGGTTGGCCGACGTATTGTCTGGCTTACTAACCCCCTCCCCCTTAATTTGGTTGAGCACGAAATAAGATAGATTTGTACAAATAGGACACTTTGGTACTACGAATTTGTGATCCCGCTTACTTTATGAGTAAAATTTCTAAGTGTAACAAATGTTGTTCCTTGTTTGTCCGATAGCTAATATTTTTAATTTTTGATCTTAAATGATTTTTCATAGAGTAAGCGAGGGTAAAAAAATCAAGACCATCCGTTTTCAGGTCATTAAATGTAATTTCCTGTACGAAATATAACGCTATAGTAAGCATGTTATGTGGGTTGGGTCAGTTCAACTCAGTCCTCCTAAGGGTGAGCCCTAGTGAATCCCAAGTCCGGGCTTCCCTTGGGAGCGGGCTGGGACGGTCTTGTTTACGGAAAAGGTTGTCCGACCTAGCCACTATACCCCGTTAGAGAAATTGGTGGGCCTAGACGACTCGTGGCGGGTCATATTATTTTTTATTTTTATCTTATTATTAAAATTAACATTTACATAAGCTATAGGCAACCATTTTGATATTGAAATCTATTCGTTTTGCATGTAAATTTATACATCGAAAGATTAAAATATTGTACCAATTTGAAGAAAAATATAAATTGAATAAAAAAATAAACATTTTCTTGAAATTGGCTCGACCAAACTGCCTCCGCCTAGATCTCGAAATAATACACGAAAGAAAAATAATCATATAAATCGGATAACTACGCAAAGTTGTTGCCATTTAAATTTTTCACCATTTACAACTAGCTTTATTCCTATTGCTAGTTTATTGTCTTTTTCACTTATGATTTAAAACTTTAAATTAGATTAGGCTAAGCTACTAATATTATATTAGGCTACTAATAATAGGCTAATAATATTGTAAAACGAATAAAAAATAGCTACAACTAGCTTCAATCTTCAATCTTCAAGCTTCAATTGATGCAACTACAAATTTAAATTCAAATTTCAAATTTCAAATCTTACAAGTTACATAGTACAAATAAGATTTTCTATTTTAATAAACTTTAAACAAATAAAGAGAAACTTTAAATTCAAACACCGGAACAATTTTCTTATCTTTGTTTGTTTCTTCGTTCAATCCAATTCATTTTCTTATTTACTAGCGGCCTTCTACTTCATCTCTTACAATATAGGTGCATATGAAACAAGTGTCTAACGAGGTGAGTCGTCCCTCTCAATTATTCTCGGGATCATGCTTAAATGTTCAAGTACAAAGATTACACTGAACCGTATTTATTTATTGGTTCAAAATAATTCCACAAACGACTTGGTCTTGCTCGAAGCATAGACACACGAGGAGGACTATCCATTATGCGAATCTAATTTGATAAGAACTTAAATGAGAGAGAAAGAGAGAATTAGAGATAGTAAGTGCTACCTCCGTTCTATTTTAAGTGAACCTATTTCCTTTTTGGTCCGTTCCAAAAAGAATGACCCCTTTCTAAATTTAAAAATAATTTTGTTTAAACTTACAATTCTACCCTTAATGAGAAGCTTTTATAACCACACAAATACTCTGGATCCTTTTTGAATTGTTTAGGACCATAAAATCCAAAAGTCTTCATTTTTTCTTAAACTCTGTGCCCAGTCAAACAGGTTCACATAAATTGGAACGGAGGAAGCAGAAGATATGTAAAAAAACGAAAAAAATATTATGAGTATTTATAGGTGAAATTAGGGCCAAAGTATAATTTTATAAACTTGAGGATTAAAAATAAAACTTGTGGGGGCTATGGTTTATTTTGGGTATTCGTAGGCCATTTTGGCCATTTCTAGTCGTTGGCCACAGTTAAATTTGCAGAAATGACCGTTGGCCAATGGCTAGAAAACGGCTAGAACTTTCTTTTATATATATATTTATGTTAGTGGGCCAATGCCCTCCCCAATGGGCCGAGACCCGGCTAGTACATGGGCAGGTCTTTCGGGCCCAATCCCTTGTTTGATTCAGGTCCCTACCTGAGGATTTTTACCTTCTTATATACTATTTGAAACTTTATTACCCTCCCTACTCAAGTTTCAATTTAATTACATAGGCATATACAATTTACCAATTATATACACTTTAGGAATTAAATGAGTATCCCTTTATATTAGGAATTGAATAAGGAATCAATTATTTTCCATCCTTATTCTCTCTCCATTTTTTAACTCGTCTCTCTCTCTCTCTCTCTCTCTCTCTCTCTCTCTCTCTCTCTCTCTCTCTCTCTCTCTCTCTCTCTCTCTCTCTCTCTCTCTCTCTCTCCGTCTCTCTCTGTCTCTCTATCTCTCATTATTTGTTTTTTCCCTAATTTTTCTTCCTCTGATATTCTCTACTTTTTATCCCTAATTTTTCTTCCTCTGATGTCCTCTATTTTTTATCCTTTCATGTTGTATATATTTTTAATGAAATTCATCAATGGATTTTAATTGTTTTACTATAGAATTTTAACTTAGCAATTTTCTTTCATGTTGCACAATTGGTGTTCAAATTGAAATTGTCAATTAATAAATTTTGAAGGTGTTTGACTCTCCACCATTGACAGCCATTAAAATCTTTGAAGCTTTGAATTCGAATTTGGGTTTTCAAAAATCATTATTTGTTTGGATTGGGTGTTGTTGCAAACAATTGAGAATATTTTTTGGAGTTTATATCTCAATTTTGAGGGTGTTTGGTGAAGATTAGACTTGATTTTGGCTGAATTTCAGATTGAAACTTGAAGAAGAAGAAGAAGAAGAAGAAGAAGAAGAAGACACGGCATACAATACACTTACGAAATTGTAGTAAAGTTGTATAATTATATGTAAATTATATTCTGTTGTAGCTATATATATATTTTTTTATTTTAGTATTGAATGAAAGTTGAAAAATAGTTGTATAGTGTATGAATCGTTGTATAAAATTTGTATTTAAGTTATCAATACAATCTTTTTACATAAAGTTATTGATATGTATCAAAATTGTATTAAGAGAGAAAGTTTTGATTGAAATTTTAGAGAGGAAGAAACACACACCACATGCAAAATATATAGAAATCAGATACAAAATATATACAAATCAGATACAAAATATATAGAAATCAGATACAAAATATATACAAATAAGATACAAAATATACAAAAAGACATATTGTATAAAATTTGTATGAAAATTATATTTAAGGTGTACGATGTTGTAGATGTATATTAACTGGGTAAAAATAATGTATGAAAGTTGTAGATAAGTTATAAATAAGTGTATATTATATAATTAGTTGTATGAAATTTATTTTTAGTATGTATGTTGTTGTAGATATATCAATTTGTATGAAATTTATTTTTAAATTTGTATGTTGTTATACCATCAAATTGTATAATATTAATTGTAAGTACGATGTATCCATTTTAGTGCTGATTTACATAGGTTTCGTTAATTTGTGATAGAATAGTGTATTGGGTAAGTTAACCAATCAAGTGAAGTAGAATACTTTACTAGCTCCGCACGATAGTTATTAACCTCGTAAAATCTTTGGACAAATTTTTATACATATCAACTTTATGTAAAAAGATAGTATTGATAACTTAAATACAAATTTTATACAACGATTCATACATTATACAACTATATTTCAACTTTCATACAACATTCAAATAAAAATATATATATAACACTACAACAAAACACAATTTACATACAATTATACTACAACTTTACTACAATTTCGTAAGTATATGGTATGTCATGTGTTCTTCTTCTTCTTCTTCTTCTTCTTCTTCTTCTTCTTCTTCTTCTTCTTCTTCTTCTTCTTCTTCTTCTTCTTCTTCTTCTTCTTCTTCTTCTTCTTCGAGTTTCAATCTGAAATTCAGCCAAAATCAAGTCTAATCTTCACCAAATACCCTCAAAATTGAGATATAAACTCCAAACAATATTCCCAAGTGTTTGCAACAATACCCAATCCAAACAAATAATGATTTTTGAAAACCCAAATTCAAATTCAAAGCTTCAAAACTTTTTAATGGCTGTCAATGGTGGAAAGTCAAGCACCTGAATACTAAAAACTCTTTACTGCTCATCGTCGAGCAGGATTTTTATCCAACTCATTTCAAAACTCTCCAGTTACCGTCATGACAAGCTAAAAAGCTTGTTGATAAGGAAAAAAGATAGTTATCTCCTAACACTACGCTAACACCAAAACACTGTTAGATACCAAAAATATCTACTCAACTAATAAAGCTAATTATGGCTTAAAATAAGTAATACACAGCTAGAAGGAGTCTTATTGAAAGAGGAGTGGAGAGACAATAGGAAAATAATGTAATCAAATTCCCTAATTTAAGGCATTGTATATAATTTATAAGTAATCCTTGTTTAGGGCGGGTAATATACAAAATTAGGATAATTTTGGTAAATAAGTTTCAAATATTGTATAGGAAGGAAATAATCCCCCTACTTGGTCCTCCCTCACACAGTCTCAACCTGGGCCCAACTGGGCCATTTCAGCCCAGAAGGGAGGGTTCCAAGTTAGCCTCCGAAGGTAAATGAAAATGAGGTATATTTCTATTCTAGACCCTTATATTATTTCAACTGCTTGTTGTGAGTTAATTAGATTTGTAATTTTCCTTGATATACAAAATTATAAATTTAATTACTACTATTAGGAATATTTATATGTAATTACCAAACATAATACTCCCTTCGTTTTAATTTAGATAATGTAGTTTGACTTTATACAAAGTTTAAGAAAAAAAAGAATACTTTTGAAACATGGGTCCTAAAAGATTAAGGGGGAAAAACTTTGTGAGGTCAGACGGTTGGCTATAAAAGCTTCTCATTAAGGGTAGATTGAGTAAAATAAAAAGTTTAAAGTTAAATTGTTTCCAAATATAAAAATAAATTATTTTTTCAACGGACTAATAAGAAAAGTATATCATTTAAATTGAGAGGGAGGGAGTAATATTTACCAAACATTTTATGTTCACTTGCCCTCCCTCCACCAGGTTGTTCCTACCTTTCCGACTTTCCTTGTCACAACCCCAATTTTCTACCTTAGGATATCGTGATGGCACCTAAGTCTCTAAGACTAGGTAAGCATAATAAATATTGAGGAATAGCAGAAATAATAACTTGAACATCAAATTAAACTGTTAAACTATCATAATGAAACTCAAACGGTACAACTGTCAAGAACTCTCCAAAACCTGGTGGAACCGAGTCATAAGCTCTACAAGAGTGCACTAATAGTCTCGAACTACAATACTATTTTGGAACAGGAAATAAACAGTAATACAACTAAAAACAGAAGGTGACTTTGAGTCCTGCGAACGTCGATCGGGTGTACCTTGAAGTCTCCGGAGATAACTGATTAGTCACTGGCATCCGACACGGGCAGATGTACTTGGATCTTCACAAAATATGCAGATGCGTATCATGAGAACACCATAACATTACCCAGCAAGTATCAAGCCTAATCTCAGTAGAGTAGTGATGAGGCCAGGCCAAGTCACCTACTAGGATAAAAGAAAATCTAAATGGAGTATAGTATAGTCTAATAATGAAAAAGTAAATGACAAATAAGCAGTTCAATAATGTAAGCTAACAACGAAAATTTAAGAGATAAAGGCAACAAGAAGTGAACACATGCTGAAACAACAAATAGACAAATACAAACAATTACAAGTTTAACAATGATGAAACAACAAGAATTGTTCAACCAACAAGCCTTTGTAACATAGAATGTACAACAAGAATTACAACCGAGGTACCACATCTCATAACCTCATTTCACAAATCACAATCAAAATCTTTCCTTATATTAATGCACGAGCTTTGAATTTATTTTTTAAAAATATTTTTTCGAAATAGCTACACACGTTTTAGCCCCCTTATCTTACCGCATGACTTCAAGTAATTCCCTTACTAGCAACATACTTATAAATCCCACCTTATCACACCGCATGCGTATCAACTCCTATCCTTGTACCATCACATGCGTATCAATATCACAACACAATAATGAACTCGCACCACACATGCCCATATGCCAGAACACTTACCAAAATCAACAATACCAATGTTACTACAATGTATAGCCTATGGCTTAACCATAATGTTTATAAGAATCTCAATAATAACAAAATGAAAGGGAAATACTCAACAAGGAAAGATATCTCAACAATGAACAACTTCAACCTCAATGTGATAGTAGCTTTCACAACTTCAACGTCAATAACCCAACAAGAAGAAAATTCCCATGAAATAACAATTTCAAGTAAGAGTAATGCAACAATAAAATAGGTAACAAGACATTAAGAGAGGTAACAACTTCAACTAAAACATATAAGAGCAAATATAACAATAAAAGATAGAACAAGTGCTAACAATATTAAATAGAGCATGTGATAGAAAATTTAACAATGAAAGATATAACATGTCGTGATGATTTCAATTAAATACATGGAAGAAGTTTAAAAGTCTAAATCGGTTAAAATACCATATATAATCCCATGTACACACTCATCACCTCGTGTACACGTCTTCCACATAATTCAAATAACACAATCAACCCAAATCCTAAGGGGTAGTTCCCCCATACAAAGCCCCCACCCAAAGTTAGGTAAGATACTTACCTCAACTAGGCCAAATCAACCCTCGAAAATAGCTTTCCCCCTAAAATGTGCCTCCACATGGCCCAAATATAACAAAAAATGACTTAATATCTTCCAGAAATGCAAGGGAAACCAATTACGATAGATAAAGTTACGATCTTTAAACATTTCCTAAAGATCCAACAAAAGTCAACCCCGGGCTTGCCCCGGTTAACATCTGAGTCCAAGGACAGATTCCGACTACCCATAACCCCACAAGTCCATATATGTATTTTATTTTCAAATCCGAGTTCAAATCAACTCGCAAAACCTAAATTCTCATTGTTTAAAACTTTGACAAAAAGAATCCCCAAAATTCCTCTTTGATTCTCATAAATTTGATATTAAATCTAAGATATGACCATGAAATATAGTTGAAAATGGATTAGAATCACTTACCCAATGAGTGTAGATGAAAATCCCCTCTCCAAGTCGCCTCTTATCGAGTCTAGGGTTCTAAAATTAGAGAAAATGAGATGAAATCCCGACTTTCTAACCTTTTGTTCAGTTGCAGATGTCGCAATTGCGACACTGGATTCGCAATTGAGAACCCTCGCAATTGCAAAGAGTGCCTTGCAAATGCAGCTACTGACAAACCTAGGAGATGTCTCAATTGCGACAAAGACTTCGCAAATGCGAAGTGAAAATTATCGCAAATGAGAACTCACCTACCCAAGCCCAGATTTCGTAATTGCGAACCAGGTAACGCAATTGCAATACCTGAGCCCCCTGTCATGTTCGCAATTGTGATGTTGGTGCTTGCAATTGTGACGACTACATCACCAGCATACCAACAACCTGTTTTCAGTTCAAACCTTTCCGAAACACGTCATAAACTCACCCGAGCCCCCGGGGCTCCAAATCAAACATCCATTGTAAGGACCCGACCATTCGTTTTAAGCATTTGCATTTTGTTCAGCAGTTTGAAGACTTGAGTAGCTTTATATGATTTATTATGATTTGTTTGAATCGTCGGTTTTAGTTTTCAAGTTATTCGGAATTGATTTGGAAAAATGATTCTCAACTAGGAAGCTTTTAAGTTGGAAACCAAATTTGACTTTTTAGTACTTGATCTCAGATCGGAGTTTTGATAGTTCTGTTAGGTCCGGATGGTAATTTTGGACTTGGGTGTATCTAGGGATGTTCATGGTTCGGCTTTTTCCTAAAAAGAAACCAAACCAACTAAGTCGGTTCTTAAAATATTGAAACCAAACCAAACCAAACCAATTAAGTCGGTTTTTTATCGATTCGATTTTGTCGGTTTTGGTCAGTTTTTTGGTTTTTTCTGTTATTTATCGTTGTTTTTCTTAAATATGAGACATAAACTACCAAACACATATTCTGGAGACTAAATTTTCAACGTAACACTATCAAACCAATTGCTCTTTGAGAAATCTATCATTTACCAAGATATATTGATGATAATTGAATCAACTAGTGATGAATAATTTAAGTACTCAATTAAATATCGATTATTTTTAACATGAAATAAATTCTTGTACTTAGCAAAAGAAAACTACCAATCAAACTAGAATGTAAAGACAAAGAATTAGATTATTATAATAGCAAAAAACTAAACTAAAAATATAAACGACTAATACCATAAAATTTTAGAAACTTTATATAAAAATATACATGTCACGACCCAAACTAACCCCTGTCGTGATGGCGCCTATCGTGGAACTAGGCAAGCCAACTCATTTCTAAAATAAGCCGATATTTTCATTTTAAAGATAATTTCAATGTTATTTAACATAAAAACCTTCGTAAAGGAGTTCCAATCAAAATAAAAGTGCGGAAGGAAAAGTCCGACATCGGGGTGTCACTAGTCATGAGCATCTACTACAATCTGTCTAACAATATCAAGGCTAACTCAGCATGGAAAATAGCTAAATACAAGTAGAGGAAGATAAGAAGGAGAAGAGCAGGGGCTGCGATCGCCAAACAGCTACCTTGCTATCTCCAAGAAAACTCTGCAACCAGAACAATCAATAACCGCTACCGTGTCCAGCTACACCTGAATCTGCACACAAGGTGCAGGGAGTAACGTGAGTACGCCAACTCAATAAGTAACAACAATAAATAAAGACTGAGCAGTAGTGACGAGCAATAAAGCATATAACATTCATATCAGGAAATCTCAATAAAATACCACATGCTTTTAAAATCAGGATTTGAATCAAAACATCTCGTTTAAACCCAGTTCCAGTAAAAATTATTTAAAGATATTTTTCAACAGTTTTCAGACAGAGGAAAAATGCAAAGGTGATAAAAAATGATGAAGTCATAAACAGCCCCTCGGGCAAAATATCACTCATATACAGCCCTTCTGGCAAACCTCACAGTCACTCGTGCCACTCGGGCATACCTCACAATCACTCTTGCCACTCGGGCATACCTCACAATCACTTATGCCTCCCAGTCACTCAACACTCGCACTCAGTAGGTACCTGCACTCACTGGGGGTGTGTACAAACTCCGGAGAGGCTCCTTCAGCCCAAGCGCTATATCAAGCCAAATCATGGCATAAATCACTCAGGCCCTCGGCCGATATCAAACATGCTGCGGCGTGCAATGCGATCCCATAAATATGCAACATGCTGCGGCGTGCAGCCTGATCCCATAAATATCCTCACAAATCAAGCCCTCAGCCTCACTCAGTCATAAACCTCTCAAGCCACTCGGGCATTTCAGTAAAACAGGGCATTCGGCCCAAAACATTTATATGCATCAAAATAGAGTCATAAAACTGAGTTATGCAGTAAAAAAGTATAAACATGACTGAGTATAGTTTTTCAATCGAAAACAATGAGAGGATAGTAAGAAAAGGCCCCTAAGGGTCCATACAACAATTGCGCAAGGCCCAAACATGGCATTTAGCCCAATTTACAGAAACTCTTTCTAAAATATATAAGTATCATATAATTTCAACAAAGTATGCAACTTTACAGTTGCTACGGGACGGACCAAGTCACAATCCCCAACAGTGCCCGCCCACACGCCCGTCACCTAGCACGTGCGTCACTAAAAATAGTAGAATGATATAAAATCCGGGGTTTCGTACCCTCAGGACTAGATTTACAATCGTTACTTACCTCGAACCGGTCAAATCTCTACCCCGCAATGCTCTTTCCTCTGGACTCGGCCTCCAAATGCTCCGAATCTATTCACAATCAGTACAATACCATCAATACGTGCTAATGGAATGAATTCCATAAGAAAAGCTACAAAATTAGACCAAAACCCGAAATTGGCTCAAACCCGGCCTCCGGGCCCACGTCTCGAAATTCGACAAAATTTACAAAACTAGAAAGCTCATTCACTCACAAATCTAACCATACCAAATTTGTCAAAATCCGACATCATTTGGTCCTTCAAATCCTTAAATTACTTCTCCAAAAATCCCAAGCCCTAACCCCTCATTTTCACTAATTACAATGATTAAATAACGGAAAATCACCATATATACAAGTATTAGGGCTAAAGTAAATTACCTCAATGAAACCCCCTTGATTCCCTCTTTAAATCTCTCCCAAAAGCTCCAAAACCGAATAGAAATGGTGAAGAATGCACCAAAATTCGCGAAGTGTGCAATATGTACCCTCTGCCCAGGCTTCTCGCACCTGCGGCCATTTACTCGCACCCGCACGAACGCACCTACGGTCCAAGGAGCTGCACCTGCGCAACTCACTTATCCGCCCAGTCTCCGCATCTGCGGCAAACTCGTCGCACCTGCGCTTCCGCATCTGTGCCCCAGGTTTCGCACCTGCGGGGTCGCAGATGCGACCTCCAACTCGCACCTGCGCATCCTGCCTAGCCCAACATTTCCCACACCTACGAACTTCCCACGCGCACCAGCGGCCTCGCACCTGCGACTCTTTCTTCCGCAGGTGTGAAAATAGCAGTAGCAACAACTTCAGCTACATTTTCCAACTTCGACAAATCCGTTAACCACCCGGAATCACCCCGAGGCCATCGGGACCTCAACCAAAAATACCAACAAGTCATATATCAACATACCAACTTAGCCGAACCTTTGAATCACTCAAAACAACATCAAATCATCAAATTACACTTGGATTCAAGCCTAAGAACTTCTAAATTTCCAAATTCGGCAACCGATGCCGAAACCAACCAAACCACGTCCGAATGACCTCAAATTTTGTACACACATCACAAATGACACTACGAACCTACTCCAACTTCCGGAATTCCATTTCGACCCAGATATCAAATTTTCCACTGCCGACCGAAATCGCCAAATTTTCAATTTCGCCAATTCAAGCCTAATTCTACCACGGACCTCCAAATCACATTTCGGACGCACTCCTAAGTTCAAAATTACCTAACGGAGCTAAAAAATCATCAGAATTCAAATCCGAGATCGTTTACACATAGGTCAACATCCGGTTGACTTTTTCAACTTAAATTTCTACGTAAGAGACTAAGTGTCTCAATTCACTCTGAAACCACTCCGGTCCCGAACCAACTAACCTGATATAATATAATATAGCTGAATAACATAAAAGAAGTAGAAATGGGGAAAACGGGGCTATAACTCTCGAAATGACCGCCCGAGTCGTTACATCCTCCCCCTCTTAAACATCCGTTCGTCCGCGAACGGGTCTAGAAACATACCTGGAGTCTCGAATAGGTGTGGATATCTGCTCCGCATCTCCCGCTAAGTATCCCAGGTGGCCGCCTCCACAAGCTGACCTCTCCATTGCACTTTCACTGAAGCTATATCCTTTGACCTCAACCTTCAAACCTGCCGATCCAAAATAGCCACCGGCTCCACATCATAAGTCATATCACCCTCCAACTGAACCGTGCTGAAATCCAAAACATGGGACGGATCTCCAATATACTTTCGGAGCATTGAAACATGAAAAACTTGATGCACACTCGACAAGCTGGGTGGAAAGGCAAGCTTATAAGCCACCTCTCCTATCCTCTGAAGCACCTCAAAAGGCCCAATAAATCAGGGGCTCAACTTGCCCCTCTTCCCAAACCTCATAACACCCTTCATGGGTGATACCTTCAGCAAAACTTTCTCCCCAACCATAAAAGACACATCATAGACCTTCCTATCCGCGTAGCTCTTCTGCCTAGACTGCGCCGTGTGAAGCCGCTCCTGAATCAATTTCACCTTATCTAATGCGTCCTGGACCAAGTCTGTACCTAAGAGCCTAGCCTCACCCTGCTCAAACCATCCAATCGGAGATCTATACCTCCTCCCATATAAAGCCTCGTATGGAGCCATCTGAATACTCGACTAATAACTGTTGTTATATGCAAACTCCACGAGTGGCAGAAACTGGTCCCATGAACCCCCAAAGTCAATGACACAAGCACGTAACATGTCCTCTAATATCTGAATAGTGCGCTCGGACTGCCCGCCTATCTGAAGGTGAAAAGATATGCTCAACTCAACCTGAGTACCCAACTCTCGCTGCACGGCCTTCCAAAACTGTGATGTGAACTGAGTACCCTTATCTGAAATGATGGAAACTGGGACACCATGCAGGCGAACGATCTCTCGGATGTAAATCTCAGCCAACCACTCTAAAGAGTAAGTAGTACCAACTAGAATGAAGTGCATGGACTTGGTCAGCCGATCCACAATAACCCAAATAGCATCGAACTTCCTCGAAGTCCGTGGGAGCCCAACTACAAAGTCCATGGTGATCCGCTCCCACTTCTACTCTGGGATCTCTAATCTCTGAAGCAAGCCACCCGGTCTCTGATCCTCATACTTAACCTGCTGACAGTTAAGACACTGAGCCACAAGCCCAACTATATCCTTCTTCATCTGCCTCCACTAATAGTGCTGCCTCAAATCCTGGTACATCTTCGCGGCACCCGAATGGATGGAATACCGCGAGCTGTGGGCCTCCTCAAGAATCAACTCTCAAAGCCCATCTACATTAGGCACACATATCCGGCCCTGCATTCTCAACACGCCGTCATCACTAATAGTCACATCCCTAGCATCACCTCTCCGAACCCTATCCTGAAGAACGAGCAAGTGAGGGTCATCATACTGACACTCCCTGATACGGTCATAAAAAGAAGACCTAGAGTCCACACAAGCCAATACCCGACTAGGCTCCGAAATATCCAATCTGACAAGCTGGCCTGCCAAGGCCTGAACATCCAATGCCAAAGGTCTCTCTGCTACTGGAAGATATGCTTATCTCCCCAAACTCTCTGCCCGGCGACTCAAAGCATTAGCCTTCCCCGGATGGTACAAGATAGTGATATCATAGTCCTTAAGAAGCTCCAACCATCTCCGCTGACGCAAATTAAGAGCCTTATGCTTTAACAGATACTGCAGACTCCAGTGATCAGTATAGATCTCACAATGAACCCCATACAAATAATGACGCCAAATCTTCAAGGCGTGAACAATGGCTGCTAACTCAAGATCATGGACAGGATAGTTCTTCTCATGGGTCTTCAACTGGCGCGAGGCATAGGAAATCACCCTACCCTCCTGCATCAAAACACAACCAATGCTTATCCTCGAGGCATCACAATTCACGGTGTAAGAACCTGAAACTGATGGCAGAACTAACACTGGAGCTGTGGTCAAAGCAGTCTTGAGCTTCTGAAAGCTCTCCTCACACTCATCCGACCACCTGAATGGAGCACCCTTTTGGGTTAATTTGGTCAAGGGAGATGCAATAGATGAAAAATCCCTCCACAAAGTGACGGTAGTAACCCGCCAAACCAAGAAAGCTCCTAATCTCCGTGGCTGAGGACGGTCTAGGCCAACTCTGCACCGCCTCTATCTTCTTCGGATCCACCTGAATACCCTCGCTGGACACCACGTGTCCCAAGAATGCTACTGAACTGAGCCAAAACTCACACTTGGAGAACTTTGCATAAAGCTTCTCCTCCTTCAATCTCTGTAATACAATCCTCAAATGCTGAGCGTGTTCCTCCTAGCTACGAGAGTACACCAGGATGTCATCAATGAATACAACGACGAATGAGTCCAAATAGGGCTGGAATACACTGTTCATTAAATGCATGAACGCTGCCGGGGCATTGGTCAGCCCAAAAGACATCACCAAGAACTCATAATTACCATATCGGGTCCTGAAAGTTGTCTTAAGAATATCTGAATCCCGAATCTTCAGCTAGTGATAACCGGACCTCAAATCAATCTTGGAGAACACCCTTGCTCCCTGAAGCTAGTCGAATAAATCATCAATACGAGGCAAAGGATACTTGTTCTTGACTGTGACCTTGTTCAACTGCCTGTAATCAATACACATTCTCATGGATCCATCCTTCTTCTTCACAAATAGAACCGGTGCACCCCAAGGTGACACACTAGGCCGAATAAACCCCTTATCAAGGAGTTCCTGAAGCTGTTCTTTCAATTCCTTCAACTCCGTCGGTGCCATACGATACAGTGGAATAGAAATGGGCTGAGTGCCCGGCACCAAATCAATACCAAAGTTAATATCCCTATCAGGCGGCATGCCCAGCAGATCTGCTGGAAACACATCTGAAAAATCACGTACCACCGGAACAGAATCAATGACAGGAGTCTCTGCCTTAACATCCCTCACAAAAGCCAAATAAGATAGGCAACCCTTCTCAACCATGCGCTGAGTCTTCAAATATGAAATCACCCAACTTGGTACATAATCTACAGAACCGCTCCATTCAACCCTCGGAATTCCCGACATAGCCAACGTCACCGTCTTAGCATGACAATCTAGAACAATATGACATGGAGATAACCAATCCATACCCAATATCACATCAAAGTTGACCATACTAAGCAGCAAAAGGTCCACTTGGGTCTCCAGACCCCCAATAGTCACCACACATGAACGATATACGCGGTCCACAATAATAGTATCGCCCACAGGAGTAGATACATGTACAGATAAAACTAAAGACTCATGGGGCATATCCTATTAAAAAGGGGTGAAATACGAGGAAACATATGAATACGTGGAACCAGGGTCAAATAATACTGAGGCATCTCTGTGAAAAACTGAGACAATACCTGTAATTACAACATCTGAAGCAATAGCATCTGGTCTGGCAGGGAGGGCAGAGAAACGGGCCTGGCCACCCCCTAATCTGCCTCCCCCTCTAGGGCGACCCCTAGCTGACTGACCTCCACCCCGAGCTGACTGGGCGGGTGGTGAGGTAACTGGTGCTGTAGACGGAGGCTGACTCCTCTACTGAGATAGACCTCCATGACGATAAGGACAATGCCTCCACATATGCCCAAGCTCCCCACACTCAAAACAACTCCCTGGTGCTGGTGGCGGAAACTGAAGGAAACCCCTAGCACCGGGATGACTGGTAGAAGAACTTGGCATGGAAGAGCCCTGAACAGGTGGAGCACGGGATGAACTCTGAGCTGGAAGGGAACTAAGTGATGAGTGGCCCTGATAACAACTGTGAGAACCATGGCTAGATGATGCACCCCCATGAAATGGCCGAGCTGACTGAGCCTGTCTGAAATGACGACCTCTACCGTGCTGGAACTGACCCCCAAAAGGAGCACCGCTGAATCCACCCTGACCACGAGACCTCTTGGCCTCCCTCTCAACCCTTTCCTGACCGTGAACCATCTCAATCTGCTGAGCAATGTCGACAACCTCATCAAAAATAGCACCCGAAACCCTCTCTCTGGTCATGAGCAACTGTAGCTGATAAGTGAGACCATCAATAAACCTCATAATCCTCTTCCTGTCCGTGGGAACCAACCAGATCACATGACAGACCAACTCGGAGAACCGCATCTCATACTGCATCACAGATATATCACCCTGGCGAAGCCGCTCAAACTGTCTGCGCAGCTCCTCTCTGCAGGATCGAGGCACGAACTTCTCCAAAAATACCACAGAGAACTGCTGCTAAGTAAGGGGTGCTGCGCCAACAGGCCTACGCCTCTCGTAAGTCTCCCACCATCTGAGTGCAGCCCCAGAAAATTGAAAGGTAGTGAATGAGACCCCAGAAGTCTCCAAAATACCAACAGTACGGAGTATCCTCTGACACCTGTCCAAAAGGTCCTGAGCATCATCTCTCTCTGTGCCACTGAAAGGTGGTGGCTGGAGTCTCCCAAACTTCTCCAACCTACGCTGATCATCCTCAGGCATAGCAGGAACCACATAATCCTGAGCAACTGCAACCGGCTGGGCTGGTGGTGCCTCCGATGTCTGAAGTCCTTGAATAACCTGCTCGGGTGTGTGAGCGATGGGAGTCTGAGTGCCTCCCCTGGCCTCAGAAGTGGTTGCGGCCGTCGAAATAGAGACCGCCTGAGCAAGGCCGGTACACACTGTCAGAATCTAAGCTAGGGCCTCCTAAAGGCCTAGAATCACAATAGGCACAGGTGGTGCCTGAGCTGGTGCATCAACAACTGGAACCTGGTCCTGATCTGGGACAACCGGTGGATCTGCGGGTACTGCCCCAGCTATTGTACGGGCTGCACCTCTGCCCCTACCACGGCCTCTATCGCGTCCTCGTCCTCTCGCGGCCCTGGATGGTGGTACTGGTGGCTGGCCCTCCTGACCGGTAGCACGAGCTCTCACCATCTATGAGAGAATGAAACAACAGATGCTTAGTTACTAGAATCAATAGATTCGCACGACAAGAATTCAAGAATGTGGAGTTTCCTAAAGGTTCTGCAGCCTCCCAAAGATAAGTACAGATGTTTTCATACCGATCCGCAAGACTCTACTAAACCCTCTCATGACTCGTGAGACCTATGTAACTTAGGCTCTGATACCAATCTGTCACGACCCAAACTAACCACTGTTGTGATGACGCCTATCGTGGAACTAGGCAAGCCAACTCATTTCCAAAACAAACCGATATTTTCATTTCAAAGATAATTTCAATGTTATTTAACATAAAAACCTTCGTAAAGGAGTTCCAATCAAAATAAAAGTGCGGAAGGAAAAGCCTGACATCGGGGTGTCACTAGTCATGAGCATCTACTACAATATGTCTAATAATATCAAGGCTAACTCAGCCTGGAAAATAGCTAAATACAACTAGAGGAAGATAAGAGGGAGAAGAGCAGGGACTGCGATCGCCAAACAACTACCTTGCTATCTCCAAGAAACATCTGCAACCAGAATAATCAATAACCGCTACCATGTCCAGCTACACCTGAATCTGCACACAAGGTGCAGGGAGTAACGTGAATACGCCAACTCAGTAAGTAACAACAATAAATAAATATTGAGTAGTAGTGACGAGCAATAAAGCATATAACATTCATATCAGGAAATCTCAGTAAAATACCACATGCTTTTAAAATAAGGATTTGAATCAAAATATCTCGTTTAAACCCAGTTCAAGTAAAATCATTTAAAGATATTTTTCAACAGTTTTCAGATAGAGGAAAAATGTAAAGGTGAGAAAAAATGATGAAATCATAAACAATCCCTCGGGCAAAACATCACTCATATACAGTCCCTCGGGCAAATCTCATAGTCACTCGTGCCACTCGGGCATACCTCACACATGCCTCCCAGTCACTCAGCACTCGGTTCAACTACTCAGTAGGTACCTGCGCTCACTGGGGGTATGTATAGACTCCGGAGGGGCTCCTTCATCCCAAGTGCTATATCAAGCCAAATCATGGCATAAATCACTCAGGCCCTCGGCCGATATCAAACATGCTGCGGCGTGCAGCCCAATCCCATAAATATCCTCACAAATCAGGCCCTCGGCCTCACTCAGTCATAAACCTCTCAAGCCACTCGGACATTTCAGTAAAATAGGGTATTCGGCCCAAAACATTTATATGCATAAAAATAGAGTCATAAAAATGAGTTATGTGGTAAACAAGTATAAACATGACTGAGTATAGATTTTCAATCGAAAACAATGAGAGGATAGTAAGAAAAGTCCCCTAAGGGTCCAAACAGCACTGGCGCAAGGCCCAAACATGGCATTCAGCCCAATTTACAGAAACTCTTTCTAAAACATATAAGTATCATATAGTTTCAACAAAGTATGCAACTTTACAGTTGCTACGGGATGGACCAAGTCACAATCCCCAACAGTGCACGCCCACACGCCCGTCACCTAGCATGTGCGTCACTAAAAATAGTAGAATGATACCAAATCTGGGGTTTCCTACCCTCAGGACTAGATTTACAATCGGTACTTACCTCGAACTGGTCAAATCTCAACCCCGCAATGCTTTTGCCTCTGGACTCGGCCTCAAATGCTCCGAATCTATTCACAATCAGTGTAATACCATCAATACGCGCTAATGGAATAAATTCCACAAGAAAAGCTACAAAATTAGACCAAAACCAGAAATTGGTTCAAACCCGCCCCCCGGGCCCACGTCTCGAAATCCGACAAAATTTACAAAACTAGAAAGCTCATTCACTCACGAATCTAACCATACCAAATTCATCAAAATCCGACATCGTTTGGTCCTTCAAATCCTTAAATAACTTCTCCAAAAATCCCAAGCCCTAACCCCTCATTTTCACTAATTACAATGATTAAACAACGGAAAATCACCATATATACAAGTATTAGGGCTCAAGTAAGTTACCTCATTGAAACCTCCTTGATTTCCTCTTCAAATCTCTCCCAAAAGCTCCAAAACCGAATAGAAATGGTGAAGAATGCACCAAAATTTGCGAAGTGTGCAATATGTACCCTCTGCCCAGGCTTCTCGCACCGGCGGCCATTTACTCGCACCCGCGCGACCGCACTTGTGGTCCAAGGAGCCGCACCTGCACAACTCACTTATCTGCCCAGTCTTTGCATCTGCGGCAAACTCGTCGCGCCTGCGCTTGCGCACCTGCGCGTGGCATGCCGCATCTGCGAAGCCTGTCCAGCATTCCCCTTTCCGCATCTGTGCCCCAGGTTTCGCACCTGCGGGCTCGCAGATGCGACCTCCAACTCGCACCTGCGCATCCTTCCTAGCCCAGCATTACCCACACCTGCGAACTCCCCACGCGCACCAGCGGCCTCGCACCTGCGACTCTTTCTTCCGCAGGTGCGAAAATAGCAGTAGCAGCAGCTTCAGCTTCATTTTCCAACTTCGACAAATCCGTTAACCACCCGGAATCACCCCGAGGCCATCGGGATCTCAACCAAAAATACCAACAAGTCATATATCAACATACCAACTTAGTCGAACCTTTGAATCACTCAAAACAACATCAAATCATCAAATTACCCTCGGATTCAAGCCTAAGAACTTCTAAATTTTCAAATTCGGCAACCGATGCCGAAACCAACCAAACCACGTCCGAATGACTTCAAATTTTGCATACACATCACAAATGACACTACAAACCTACTCCAACTTCCAGAATTCCATTCCGACCCCGATATCAAGTTTTTCACTAACGACCGAAATCGCCAAATTTCCAATTTCGTCAATTCAAGCCTAATTCTACCACGGACCTCCAAATCACATTCCGGACGCACTCCTAAGTCTAAAATCATTTAACAGAGCTAACGGAACTATCAAAATTTAAATCCGAGATCGTTTATATATAGGTCAACATCTGGTTGACTTTTCCAACTTAAGTTTCTATTTAAGAGACTAAGTGTCTCAATTCACTCTGAAACCACTCCGGTCCTGAACCAACTAATCTGATATAATATAATATAGCTGAATAACACAAAAAAATTAAAAATAAGAAAAACGGGGCTATAACTCTCGAAACGACCGGCCAGGTCGTTATAATACATATATATAGGTGTAATAATAAATTTAAATACCTACTTCTATAGTCGGTTTGGTTCAGTTTTTTTCGGTTATTTTTTTATTAAAACCAAAATCAAAAAAAATTTGATCGATTTTAAAATTTAAAACCATAACCAAACCAAACCTAAAAAGTATCGGTTTTTTTGGTCGGTTTGTTTCGGTTTTCGGTTTGATTTGGTTTTTCGGATTTTTATGAACATCCCTAGGTGTATCCCTGAATTTGCATTTAGATATTTCTAGAAGATTTCAACACTATTTGGTGAAAGTGGGAAATTGGAAGGGTTGGAATGTTCAAAAGTTTGACCGGAAGTTGACTTTGATGATGTCAGTTTTGAATTTTGTGGTTCCGGGAATTGCAATAGCTTCGTTATGTCATTTGGGACTTGTGTGTAAAATGTGATTTCATTTCGAGTTGATTTGATAAGGTTCGGCATGAGTTACGGAAGTTGAAAGATTCAAAGTTCATTAAGTTCGATTTGAGGTGCGATTCATGGTTTTGATATTGTTATGTGTGAATTAAGGCATCGAGTAAGTCCGTATTATGTTATGGGACTTGTTGGTATATTTAAATGGGGTCCCGAGTGAGTTTTAGATAGGTTTGGGTTGTGTTGCACTCGTTTTTGATGTTTCGACGTTGTTTCTTCAAGAATAAATGGTACCACATTAATAAAATGAGCTCCAATTTCTATTTTGATTGAAGCATTAGATCCGTATCGTAATTCTGGAACCATAGCAACTGGAATCATCAAGTTTCGATATCATATGCGGAATTTATGGTTATTTTACTAAGAATTGGGTTGCTAGATTTTTCAGATTAATTACGAAATTGCCCCGGCATTCGTATTTAAAACTCTGCACTATTTCCAAATATTGAAACCAATATATCTCCTTTATTATAAGGTCAAGTGGAGTGATTCAAAAGGCTAACTTAATTGGAATTTCACAAGGAATCCATTGGAGGCATCAAAAGCGAGTTTTAGGATCATTTGGCATGAGAAACGAGACAGAACAGCTGGACAGAAACATATAATATCGAGGGTTTGTTCATTGGTCATATTTTGAGTTGGGGAGCTCGAATTTGGGCGATTTTAGAGGCGCTTTTCACCACATAGATTGGAGTTTGAGCCATTCGAAAGTAGGTACGCGCGAGATGTCATTTCTAGAGTATTGTTTGGCTTGACCGGTATTGAATTTGGCTTGTTTGAGGAAAGTAATACTTCTAAACTTGGTGCTGAGGGTATGAACCCCTGAATATACGTGTTATGTGTTTAGTGTTGAGGTAACACATATTCTAGGTGACGGGCTTGTAGGCGTGCACCGTGTGAATTATGACTCGGTTGATTCTATGGTACTATATAGTTACCTGATCTTGTTTCTATCCATGAAATTTTTACGTGCTAGAGTAATTGAGTTGTGATCCATGTTAGAAACCATATTTAGGCTATATGCTTATCCGTTTGGGACCACTGAGGTAATTTATGATGTTGAGTTATTTGCTTAAATTGCAATTACATACACAATCATACTCATTCATTTACGTATCATATCTCACTCTCTGTTATCATTTATTGTCACATCATGTTAACATTGATTGGGCTGATTGGCATGAGATTTATGAGGCCGGGAGACTGGAGATGATGGCGACTGAGTGAGGCCGATGGCTTGATTGCGAGTAATATTTATGGGATTGGACTGCACATCAGGCTTTATTGATTCATGATGGGATTGGGCTGCACGCTACAGCATACCATGATTGGCTTATATTAGCGCTTGGGCAGGATCTGCCCCTCCGGAGTCTGACATACCAAAAGTGAGTGCAGGTACCTATTGAGTGCGAGCGCGAGTGCCGAGTGATTGGGAGGACTGAGTGAGTGGGAGGACGGAGTGACTGGGAGGACTGAGTGATTGAGCGTGCTGAGTGAGGATTGACTGCTCTGAGAGAATGAGCACATGAGTTTATCACTGTGGTGAATTACACTTGACATGCATACTTGGCATATAGGCATATAGATACATTTCCTCATGCTGTATGGTATTATGACATTCATGACTTCACATGCACATTGTCATGTAGGCATAGAGATATACTTTCCTCATTCCATCTGATAATGAAACATCTTATCTGTTGTTGAAAAGTTTTGGAAAAAATCACAATTTTCTGATATACTCACATTTTGGTGATTTCGATGAAAGATTTGGGCTTTTATTGTTATATCTGAGAAGCATGCCTATTTTTCGTAACTGTGAACGAGCTGAGCATCATATCTTTGAGTATTATTTGTACGGTTTTCATTAAATTATTACAAGTTGTTCTTGGCTATTGGTGTTAGACTCTGACCGTTGTTCAAGGCCGTCACAGCTTTCAACCTAAGGTTAGATTTTTTACTTATTGAGTACATGGGGTCGGTTGTGCTCATACTACACTTCTTCACCTTGCGTGCAAATTTTGGATGCCGATGTTTCTGTGTATGGAGGGAGCTGGCATTGAAGATGAACCTGCATTCCGGTTATAACTGCATCTTGTTCATGGTAGCTTTAGATTTATAAAAATCTGCTTATGTACATTTCGAACAGATGATGCATTTATTTCATACCAGCTTTGTAAACTTTAAGTCTTAGAAACTCATGATTTGTACTATGAGTCATTGGGTTGTTGTATAAAAGTTATTTCCTCATTATTTTCTCAGTAAATCTCATTTGAAATTAGATTATAGTTAAATTGGCTTACCTAGCGGGTTGGGATTAGGTGCCATCACGACTACTTGAATTTTGGGCCGTGACATTCACACAAGTCTACAAACATCATATGAACTCGCTCACGTGATCAAAACACAAAAATAATATCTAAATCTATGACTCAGATATCAAAACACATGAATTTCAAAGAAAAGTTCAAGAACTTCTAGAATTGCAACCAAACGTCAGAATCCTATCAAATCATCTCCAAATGACACCAAATTTTGCAGACAAGTTCCAAATAGCAAAAACGTACTTATTCCAAGTCTCAAAACTAAATTTCAAATCCAATAGCTAAAAAGTCAACCTACGGTCAAACTTGAGAAAACTTCTAAACCTCAAATTGTCAACTTTTGGCAAAACAAGTCTAATCAATCTAGGGACCTCCAAATTCGATTTCGGGCATACGCCCAAGTCCAAAAATAATAATACGAACTTATCGGAGCCACCAAAATATTGCTCCGGGATCGTTTTTACAAAAGTCAAATATTGGTCAACATTTCTAACTTAGGCTTCTAAACCAAGAACCAAAAAGTCCAAATCAACCCAAAACCTTTTCGGAATGAAACAATCCAACTCCGCAAGTCATAACACCACAAATATACATGTGTGAAGTATCAAAAGGGAAAGCAGGGCTCAAATACACAAAATGACCGGTCGTGTCGTTATATTTCTGTCTCACACTTCAAATCTTTCATTTGATCTTTCTTCCAAGGGGTGTCAAATGGGAGGGTTTGGCCGATTTTAGGTGGGTCAAATTGGGTTGAGTCAATAATTAGGCGGGTCAAATGACCCGCTCAAAAGTTACTTGGGCTAAGATTGCTGGGTCAATTTGGGTCATAGCCCAACCTGCCCAACTCTTATCAAGATTTACGTAATATGTGTTAATTTCTTATGAATTGTATAATTACTTTTTTTTTATTTGGTCATTTATAACATATCAAACAAAAATAAAAAATTATCTCTAAGATATTTTGGCAAAGTTATACATAGATTAATTTGGACTAAAAATCCACCAATTTTTAAATGAGTTGAGATGAATTGCATCAAGATAAACTGAATTCAATAAATAAGTGAGTCAATAACCAGCCCAACCTTGGACGGGTTGGGCGAGTCATTTTTACTTGGGCCAAATTTGAGAGCCCTATTTCTTCCTAAGAAATCAAGTTTGCAGGCAAATCAACAAATTAGCAAACATGGATAAAGAATACGACAGTCATTGTACCAGGCGCTGGCCTCGAAAAATGCATCCTTATTGGCGTTCTCTCCGTCAATGGTCTAATTAGTACTTCCCATCTCCTACATAATTATGTCTTCTCTCAATACACATCCACATGTAAACCAATACCTATTTAATATTTTAAACCTAGGTACACTGCACCATGCCTTGTTTTTATTAGTGTGTATAAACTTCGTGTAAATATTCATGTTTAATTATTTTCAAACTAGAGAATATATAGTTCCAATGTATAAATAAGTTGTATGTTGGATGTATGTTTGTTGTATGTTAATTGTATGTGTATTGTATCATTTGATATATATGACATACACATGACATACAAACGGACTACAAAGTATATACAACAAGAAAATTTTATTCAAGTTATATACAAGTTATATGTTTTTACTCGGACTGTATGCATTTACAATTTTGCTGGCAAGTTGTATGCAATTTGTATATAAGCTATATGTCGGATATATGCCGGTTGTATACAAAATAACATATGTCCAATAACACTTTAGAAGACACGACCGCCATTGTATATTTATATGTCCAATATATCACTGGGCATATCGTAACATAAACACAACATACAAAATAACATACAAAATACATACAACAATACAATTGTCGGCACACACATCAAATTAGATCATGTTTTTTCCTTCTATATATATTGGAAAAAAGAAAAGAGTTAAAAGAATAAACGAGAAGAAGAAAATAAATGGAAAGCTCGCTATATTTTTCCCCAACTTGCGTGTTTGATAGGTTTACATTTTAACATTTTTTTTGTGAAAAATTCCTAGGGAAATTCGCAGCCGCTAATCTTCGGGTGTGTACTGTGTAACTTGCTCACTATGTAATAGCTCGCAAACCACATGAGATATAAACAATACTAGGCAAGCCCGGTGCGACGAGCTTTGACCGAGGAAGCTGTTGCTGAGGAAAATTAATCGCAGATCTCCCATGTGAAAAATCACTCACTCAACCAACTCAGCCAATTCTTACAGACACTCTCACTACATTTTGAAAACCCGAAAATCTAGTTAAAGCAAGTAAATAATGATCCTATTATATATGTATCTATAGGAAAAAAAATCCCAATATTTTTCTTTTGTGTAATTGCTAATGTACATTTAAATAAAAAAAGTAATAAAGTGTTATTTGGAGACAAATTTGAAAAAAGAATTAAAAAATCATAAAAGCTCAAAGCCACAAAGTTTATTAAGTATAACTTTTAAAATTTAATTTTTTTAGCACGTTACATTACAATTTGCAAATTTGAATTTTGAATTTTAAACTTACAACAAATTGTAACAGGAGCTACACGATCTGTAAAAAACCAAAAGATTTGAAACTTCAAAATACAATGGAAAAATTAAAAAAGATAAAAAATTTCCACAATCTCGTTATTTTGAAATTGGCTAGATTGAGAATTATTATCACTATTACCCTTTTCAAAATTATAACGTCCTGATCGGTCGTTTTGAGTAGCTTCATATGATGTATTATGCCTTGTGTGAATCGTCGGTTTTGATTTTTCAACTGATTCGGGATTGATTTGGAAGAATGATTCTCAACTAGGAAGTTTTAAATTGGAAGAGTTGACCAAGTTTGACTTTTATGTATTTGAATCAGGATCAGAGTTTTGATAATTCCGTTAGGTGTGGATGATAATTTTGGACTTGGGCATATAAACTTTGTCCAATTCAGTGAGCTTGAGATAGAGACACAACCGCCATTGTAGAAGAAGAAGATTGAGCAGAGAAGAAGAGAATGAAGACAAATATGCAGGAAATTAAATCTGTTAGAAAATGACAGGTGTACGAACAAGTTCGTGGAAAAAGACATTTATACAACTAATTACCTAACTAACTATACTAATCGACTCACTTAACTATGATTCTAGCTAATTTAAGTTAATTGTACAATGGTTAGGTAATAGCTGTACTATTATGATCCTCTACACCCCCTTAAGCTAGGAGGTATGAAGACATTCTTCATTCCTAGCTTGGAAAGCAGACAGTGATGTGGCAAAGAAGTCAATCCTTTTGTCAAGATATCAGCCTGATGTTCTGTGGTAGGCATATAGATTGTGTGAATCAAACCAAGTTGAATCTTTTCTCGGATAAAGTGGAATCAATATCTATGTGCTTAGTACGCTCATGAAACACTGGATTAGCAGCAATCTGGATAGCAGATTTGTTGTCACAGTGAACAGGAATAGTCAACTGAACTTCCACTCCCAATTCTTTGAATAAACCAACAAGCCACATGACCTCTGCAACCATAGAAGCTAAACTCCTGTACTCTACCTTTGCTATGCTCCTGGAGATGGTGGTTTGCTTTTTTGATTTCCATGAAATCAAAGAGTCCCCTAACTTCACCACATAACCTGTAATAGACCTTCTATTGGATGGGGAAGATGCCCAATCAACATCATAATAAGCATGTAAGTAAGGAAAAGCAGTAGATGACATAAGAATTCCCATGCCAGGACTTTGCTTTATATATTTGACAATCCTGATTGCGTCCTCCATGTGAGATGTTTTAGGAAAATGCATGAATTGGCTAAGAATTTGGACAACATAGGAGATATCTAGTCTAGTGACTGTCAAATAGAGTGGCCTCCCAACTAGTCGTTGATAACTACCAGGATCATCAAATGGTGGATCATTCTGCAAACCTAGATGCTTGTCAAATTCAGCAGTTGTTAACTTCTGATTGAGTTCAACTGGTGCAGCTACAGGTTTAGCACCTTCTAAGCCTATATCAGAAATAAGCTCTAATGCATACTTGCGTTGTGATGTGTGGCTATAATTCCATAGTTTCGTACATTATGTGCCTTGCATTTTACATGCTTTAATGATAAATTATACTTTATTTACGCATAATGGAATCTATTTTATGTGTAGGTGAATTGGAGATAAAAGTAGAGCAAAAGGGATACTTAAACGTTGAAAGTGTGCTTGAGAACAGTAAAAAGGAGAGACCTGGCGAGGCCAGCCAAAGGCCAGGCTGAACCAGGCTTTAGCCTGGCGAGGCCAGCCAAAATCCAGGCGTTAGGCTGGCGACGCCAGGCCTGAGGCCAGGTCCAATCCGAGTTTTGAAGACTTAATTCATTTTCGGATTTGACTAGGACTTGGCCTACACGTTTAGGGTTTCTTCTACACATATAAATAGACCTAAAAGCACCACTGGGAGAGACTTTTGCACCCAGAGGCAAGAAGAGCTGGTGGAATCACCTGTTGGGAGTTAGAATCATCAATTTCTACATCTTTTCATCTTTACTCTGTATTTTAATTATGCAAAATATTTGGGATATTGTTACTATGAGTATGAGTAGCTAAATTCCTAATCTAGGGTTTTGATAGAACCTATTGAAGGATGATTTTCTTGTTATGTTAATATAGATTTGCCGTAGTATTTTCTCTATTTGTTCAACTATATTATTCTTGTGGTTGATTGAAGGTCCCTCAATTAGCTGTACCTATTTAGTATGTATTACTCGGGAGAGAGTGCATATTTAGGTAGTTGTTGAACAACATCACTCCTAAACGTATATGAGGGATCAATACGGAGGTTTAAAGGTGGGTTTAGGGATAACGAAACCTTGATGCGATCTGAGTGAGCTGTACTTAATGCCAGCTAGCGTAATTCGGGAGAATATGCCTAGTAAATTGTGGTAATTACTCGGGAGAGAGTTACGACAGTTAGAGTGCTCATGGTCGATAGAGAAGACTTAGGCAAATTTATAGAAAATGAAGCGGAAAAGATTCCAATAATAGGGAAAATCACAACCTTAGATCATTCCAATTCTTGTTTACAACCCGTTCGTAGTTAGTTGTTAATTATTACATTTTCATTAGCTAATATTTAGTTAATAAAAACCCAATCTGTTACTTAAATATTTATGAAGATTGATTGTGTGAATTTGTGCGAGTCTAGTAGCTGTCTTTGATAGGTTAATTCCCTGTGGGATTCGACTCCGCACTTATTAGCCGGAATATATTTGCAACGACCGCTTAGTCCTTTTTATAAGGCATAGTTGGGCATGATCAAATTTTGGCGCCGTTGCCGGGGAATTAACGGTGTTATTAATTGCAGCTAAAAGAAGTGCTAGAATTCTTAGTGTAGTCAATTTTCTCCATTCTAAACCAAATACATTAAAATTTTAACGTTTGTAGTCTTGGGTGTTACAGGTGCATGCCTAGGAACTCCTCAAGAACTGGTGAATTAGTTGAAGCGTTATCAGTTCCTGAGAAAGTTTTCAAGGCACTAAATTGTGCAAACAAGAAAAGCAAACAGCAACGAAACTCGACAGAACAAATCGAACCAAACATGGCTGACGGAATAGAAAATTCAATCAACAACAGAAATTATGAGAATGAACCAAACATTCGGGGTATGGTGCCTCTTGTACCAGAAACAACATTATATGATTGGGCACATCCCACCACCGACAATCTGGCAACCACAATTGCAGTCCCTCAGATACAAGCATAATCATTCCAAATCACAAATAACATGCTACATTTGTTGAAGAACAAGGGACTGTTCTCAAGGTCACACATTGAAGATCCTCAGAAGCACCTGAAGAATTTCCTGTCAATATGTTTAACGCAAAGGCAACCTAACGTAACACCAGACGCAATAAAGCTTTTGTTGTTCCCATTCTCGCTGACAGGAGAAGCTCAGACTTGGCTTAATTCACTCCCCGTAAATTCCATCACTACTTGGGAGGAATTAGTCAAGCAATTTTTGAACAAATTCTACCCACCAAATAAAACTGCCCAACAGATTGATGATATATTGAGCTACAGGCAGAGACCAACAGAATCACTACAAGAAACGTGGGAGAGGTTCAAGGGCATGCTGGTTAAGTGTCCACATCATGGTATTCCAGATCAGATGTTGGGGAAGATATTCTACATGGGACTGGCTGACAGCTTAAAGGCCAATGCTGATGCTTCAGCAGGTGGAGCATTTCTGAGTAAAACATTCGCAGAATGCAAGATCTTACTTGATAAGATGGCACAAAACTCAGGATGGATGACAAGAGCCTCCACGATCACTCCGGTAATTCAATCAGTGGCTTTGGGCCCAAACAACTCCATAGCTAAGAATGTGGCCACTCTAATGACACAAATGAGTATCCTCACCAAAAAGATTGATGAATCAGGCCAGAAGCAGCAGGTTCACATAGTTGACACAACTAATGGGGGCTTATGTACACCATGCATTAACCAACCATATGTTTGCTCGTGGAGTGCGGAAGGTGACAACCAGCAATATCATGAAGATATGAATTATGTAGCCAACTATGGGGGACAGAGGCAAGGTGGTCAGAATTGGGGTCAACATAATCAATAATATAGACCAGCGCAACAACAATACAATAACAACAACAATCCTGGAGCTATGCGACCACTGGGTCAAGTTGCGCCTTACCAAAGGCAACAGGGCTACATTCAGCAAAATTAACAGCTGACTTATCAACAACCTCAACAACAACAGATTATGAGACCAGATGATGGTTTTACTAAACTTGAGGGAATGCTGGGCAGCAACAACAGAATGCTACAACAATTGGGGTCCACAACAAAAATGCAACAAAGGGTAGACTCGCATGAATCATCGATAAAGGGTATTGAGATTCAATTAGGACAAATTTATATGGCCCTAAACAATCATCCCTAAGGGACGTTACCTGCAAATACACAAGTTAATCCAAAAGAACAGGGTCCGAAACAGCTTATGGCAGTGAGTCTACGAAATGGTAGAGACCTAGATCTGGAGCAAGAGATGTCTCATGAAAGCCGGCCTACTGAAACACTTGTGCCAGTACCCATCGAGATAGATAACTCAACAGGGTTAACAAAGGTGACGGTACAACATGCGCCAGCTGAAACAAGCAAAGAAAAAGAAGTCGTGAAGGAAACTGAGTCAGAGCAAGAGAAGGCAGTAGAATCAGTGCCAGAGCAGGTTAAAAATCAAACCATATTAAAGAAGCGGCCTCCAGCACCCTTCCCCCAAAGATTGGCCAAATATCAAAAAGATGAACAATATAAGAAATTCTTGGAGATGTTAAAGCAAATTCAGGTAAACATTCCATTGATTGACGCCTTAAAGGAAATGCCTGGTTATGCAAAAATGATGAAGGGCTTAATGTCTAGTAAGTTCGACTTTCAAGACTTGGCCACGGTTACACTAACTCAGACATGTAGTGTTGTTGTGACAAGACCCATAGCTGAGAAGTTATCTGATCTAGGGATTTTCACAATCCCATGCACAATAGGCAACTATGCATTTGCTAAGGCACTTTGTGATTTGGGGGCAAGAATAAACTTGATGCCCTTGACTATCTACAAAAGGTTAGGCATTGGAAGAGCTAGACCCACGTCTATGTTATTGCAGCTGGCCGACCGGACAGTGAAGAGGCCCTCTGGTATCCTTGATGATGTATTAGTACAGGTGGGGAAGTTTGTTTTCCCAGCAATTTTTGTCATTTTAGACTGCCAAGTTGACGAGGAGATTCCCATAATTTTGGGAAGGCCATTCTTGGCCACTGGGAGAGCCCTAATTGATTGTGAATTTGGAGAGCTAAAGATGAGACTGAACGATGAAGAGATAACGTTTAATGTGCAGAAATCTATGCGGTGACCCAGAGAGTTTGCTAACTGCTCTCTAATAGAAGCTGTGGATGTGATCTTGGAGGAGGAAGATGAGACTCTTAATGCAAAAGACCCTCTAGCTACATGCCTCATGAACTTAGAAGAAATGAATGGTGAAAACTTGGTAGAGTGGGTTTTGGCCCTTGAAGGGCGAGGGTACTGGAAAAGAGAGCTCGAATTCGAGCCCTTACACTTAGAAGAAAGAAAAACACCTCCAGCTAAGCCGCCAATTAAAGAGCCACCATAGTTGGAACTAAAACCGTTAGCGTCTCACCTCAGGTACGCTTTCTTGGGACCTAAATCCACTTTACCTGTTATTATCTCATCCAGTTTGTTAGATGTGTAGGAATACCAACTTTTGTAGGTGTTAATGGAATGCAAGACTACAATTGGCTGGACCATTGCAGATATTAGGGGGATCAGCCTGATATTTTATACGCATAAGATTCTACTGGAAGATAGGCACAAACCTTCCAGAGAACATCAAAGAAGACTAAACCCCAACATGAAAGAAGTGGTGAAGAAAGAAGTGATCAATAGGTTAGATGCTGGAATCCTCTTCCCAATCTCTGACAGTAACTGGGTTAGCCCAGTTTAGTGTGTGCCAAAGAAGGGTGGAATGACTGTAGTGCCCAATGAGAATAATGAGTTGATCTCAACTCTTATAGTTACGGGTTGGCGAATTTGTATAGATTATAGAAAACTGAACACAACCACCCGGAAAGACCATTTTCCTTTACCATTCATTGACCAAATACTGGATAAACTGGCAGGGAGGTCTCACTTCTGCTTTTTGGATGGGTATTCGGGGTACAATCAGATTTCCATAGCCCCTGAGGATAGAGAGAAGACATCATTCACTTGTCCGTATAGCATTTTTGCCTTTCGAAGAATGCCGTTTGGCTTATGCAATGCACTGGCCACCTTTCAGAGGTGTATGTTAGCCATTTTCACTGACATGGTTGAATATATTGTGGAAGTCATTATGGATGATTTCTCTGTGGTGGGGGATTCATTTGAAGACTGTCTGCATAATTTAAGAAGAGTGTTGAAAAGGTGTGTGGTGACAAATTTAGTGCTGAACTGGGAGAAGTACCATTTTATGGTACAAGAAGGTATAGTGCTGGGGCATCGAGTGTCCAGTAAGGGTATTGAGGTTGACCATGCTAAGGTTGGGGTGATTGAGAAGTTGCCACCGCCCACTTCAGTTAAGGCAGTAAGAAGTTTCCTCGGGCACGCCGAGTTCTACAGGCGATTTATAAAGGATTTCTCTAAAATTGCTAACCCCTTATGTAAACTCCTTGAAAAGGATCATTCTTTTGTGTTTTCTGATGACTGCAAGTTAGCATTTGAGGAGCTGAAGAAGAGATTGGTGACTGCACCAATCATCGTTGCACCCAACTGGGAGCAACCATTTGACCTCATGTGTGATGCGAGTGACTATGCTATAGGATCAGTCCTGGGGCAGCGGAAGGACAAACTGGTGCACCCAATTTACTATGTAAGCAGAACGCTAAGCGGTACACAACTCAATTATACCGTGACTGAGAAAGAGATGTTAGCTGTGGTGTTTGCATTCGACAAATTCAGGTCTTATTTGATTGGTTCAAAAGTGATTGTTTATACTGATCATGCAGCACTTAGGTACCTGATAGCGAAGAAGGAGTCAAAGCCACGCTTGATCCGTTGGGTTCTTTTGCTACAAGAATTTGATTTGGAGATCCGCGATAGAAAAGGGGCAGAGAACCAAGTGGCAGAATACCTTTCAAGGTTGGAGGGAGCTGAAAAGAAAGTCGAGGTAGAAGATATAACTGAGACATTCCCAGATGAACAATTGCTAGCAGTGACATTGGAGGAAGCTCCATGGTATGCAGACATTGCAAACTACCTGGCAAGCGGTATTGTCCCCTATGATCTTTCCTCTATTCAAAAGAAAAAGTTCTTTCGTGACTGTCACATATATTATTGGGATGAGCCTTACCTGTTCAGGATTTGTGTTGATAACATGATCCATAGATGTATCCCCGAGATTTCTGTTTTGCAGGCTTGTCATGCATCACCATATGGTGGCCACTTCGGAGGAGTAAGGACCGCTGCGAAAGTGCTGGAATCGGGCTTCTACTGGCCGACAGTGTTCAAAGATGCACACTTATGGGTGAAAGGTTGTGACAAATGCCAACGAACTGGGAATATTTCTCTCCGACATGAGATGCCTATGAACCCAATTCAAGAGGTAGAAGTGTTTGACGTGTGGGAAATCGATTTCATGGGGCCTTTTGTCACCTCATATAGCAACAAATACATACTCGTAGCTATGGACTACATGTCAAAATGGGTGGAGGCTGCAGCGCTCCCGAAAAATGATGCTAAGGGGGTAATTGGTTTTTTGAAAAAGAACATATTCACCCGATTTGCCACTCTAAGGGCGATAATCAGTGACAGAGGCACTCACTTATGCAATCTAGCCTTCGCAAAGCTGTTAGAAAAGTATGGTGTACGTCACAAAGTTGCTACCCCATATCATCCACAAACGAGTGTGCAAGTAGAAGTGTCGAATAGAGAGATAAAGAATGTTTTGACAAAGACTGTGAATGCTACAAGAACGAATTGGGCAAGAAAGTTAGATGATGCACTCTGGGCCTATCGTACCGCTTTCAAAACTCCGATTGGTATGACGCCATATAGATTGGTATTTGGGAAGGCATGTCACCTACCAGTGGAGTTGGAGCATAGAGCTTTATGGGCACTGCGGCAGTTGAATCTCGATATAGAAGCTGCGGTCACAAGTAGAGTCACAGAGCTGCACGAGCTTGATGAATTTCGTTACCACGCTTTTGAGAGCACAAGATTATACAAGGAGAGAATGAAAATAACGCACGATAAAAATATTCTTGAGCGGAGTTTTAAACCCGGAGATAAAGTATTGCTATACAACTCAAGGTTGAGGTTATTCCCGGGTAAGTTAAAGTCACGATGGTCGGGACCATTTAGTGTGGTGGAGATTCACCCCACCGGAGCCATAGAGATTGCTGCATCAAATGACTCTCGCACGTTTAGAGTCAATGGGCACAAGTTAAAACATTATTTGGGCATGGAAGATGTGAAAGTAGTGTTGGTGACTCATTTGCTCGAGCCACCAAGGTTAAGAGAGCCATAAGTGCAATTATCTGCATCATGCCACATCGTTAAATCAGGCGCTCATTGGGAGGCAACCCAATTCGTAGTTGATTTTTAGTGTAGTTAGAATTTTTCTTTTTTTGTTTTGTTTTTAGGTACTAACAAGTTTGTAGGCGAGTTTGGGCAAGTCGAACAGGGTTTCAGCATCACCTGATGTACACCAGGCGCTGGGGCAGGCGACGCCAGGATAAAGTCGACCAAAGCTGGCGTTTGGGCTGGCGACGCCTGGCTAACGCCAGGTACTGCTTGGCCTTAGGCTAGCGATGCCTGGCTAACGCCAGGTTCTGCTTGGCTTTAGGCTGGCGACGCTTGGCTAACGCCAGGTACTGGGCCAGGCAACGCCAGGTAAGTTATATCGGCCCAGTTTAAGTTATTTTAGTCGAACCTCCTCACATTACACGCCCTAAACACTGAACACAATACAAACAACCCTAACCTCACTTAAACCAAACACACATCAAGATTTAGAAAAGAAATACACAAGCACACACATCTTCTCATCAACGTTACTCTCAACCAAACACACTGCATGAATTGCCCTCACCCACAAACACTCAACAGCACATTGCCATAGTGGTCTCCCCCATCCCAATTGAAGTCAAGTTAGTCTTGCTATTCTTTCACACTTATCAGAAATTCTCAGGCAGCTCCCTCATCTTAAAAGCTTCAAAGGTATGATTTGATCTCTTTCCTTTGTAATTTCGAACGGGGTACAAGTATACAATTACACACAAATATTTATGGTTGTTCTTCATTGTAGTATTGAGTTTGTGTGCCCCAACCTTATGAAACCCCATAGGAATGGTGCTGCAATTGTGGAAACATGTGGTAGTACGGAACCCCCAAGCCGATTTGGGAGGATGAGGCAATCCCTCATTTCCATAAGAACTCCCATGGCACTAATGCATGTTAAGTGTTTGATATAATTCCTCAATGACATTCCTTGTCCCCATTGGAGCCTGAGTCTCCAGGATTTATAGACTAGTGTTATGAAGTCATACACCACGATAAAATCTTAAGTGTAGGGTGGCTCGCGGGTAGCCCATGTATTGTTCTTTGATTCTAATATTAATAAAATACGAGGTGAAGTCTGAGTAACCTCGGAAAGTCGGGAAATATTATGTGTGTAGTGTGTAATGCAGTTTTATCTGACTACTGCTTATTTGTGTAGGAACAACGATGCCTCCCAGAAAAGACACAGGCAAAGCCAAGGCTACTTCCACTGCGCCGGCTAAAGTAAAGGCGACCTCAGCACCTCCCCCAAAGAAAAGAAAAGGGGGGGAAGCTACCTCCAATCTAAGTGGAGTACAAGTTATGGTAGCTATAGCATCCATGCGTCAACAACCACAAGGCCAACGGGAGTTTGGCATCAACAGCATACCACCGCATACTAAGGATTGGTACAGGCATTGTAGGCCTAAACATGTACACCCGGAAGCAGCTATAAATGAACGCAACTTGAAAGCAAAGTATCAAGAAATTTGGAGGGGCATTCAGGATATGGGGTTGAGCTATGTATTCAAGAACACAGGGAACATTAATCTCAACTTAGTCCGAGAATTCTATGCAGGGTTTGATCCTCAGAGTACTGAACAACTGGTGTCGATTCGTGGACGATTGATAGATTTTTCACCCACTGCCATATGTAACTTTTTAGGTGCTCCGGATGTTCCTATGGAGCCATTGGACTACTTCATTTGCCGACCTTCATACAGAGAGTTGAGACACATGCTTTGTGGTGCCGATTCTATGGCAGCATGGGTCCGGGATAAGATAACTAATCGGCACAAGAGGTTTCCCAAGAAGAAGATGAGGGCGGAGGCTCAAGTGTGGCTTAAACTGATGAATGCACGGCTCCTACTGTGCAATCATGACACACTCATTAGCCGTGAGAGGACATGTGTACTCTACTTCCTCATGATGGGTCAAAGGGTAATTGTGGGTCATCTGATCCGCTACCAGATGTCTGTAGTCAGAACGAGTAAAAGGATCGATCGAATGCCATTTGCCAATTTTCTAACTCAGTACTTAAGACACGAGGAGGTTGAGGAGGAGCCAGAGTTTGACCACACCATTGATCAACCCCTACGACAAACGAACATCACTAGCCTCCAGCTGAAAGAAGAGACTGCCATGACATCGTTGATAAGTACCGAGCGCAACATTCGGGATGATAGTTTTATGGCCCATATCTATGGGATGATGGATTTGCAGCTAAGGATAGGAGGTCGATAGGCCACATCTGAGGAGAGGACTGAATTGGAGCACCGGTACCCGCTCAATGCTCATGCTCAGCAGCTGGCTGGGTTAGGAGATGGATACAGACTCCCCGATGATGAGGATATCAACACACCGGAGCAGTCAGATGGTGAGGGAGATGATGATGAGGAGTGGAGAGCGTCAGAGGATGAAGGTGTTGCTTGATCAGGGAGTTTCTTTACACCCTACTCATTTTTCTGTGTTTTGTCATTTTGTGCATGCACTGAGGACAATGCATGAGCTAAGTATGGGGTGGGGACTTGTACATAGTTAATTTTAGTTATTTAGTGTTAATTGTTTTAGTATGTGTTTTAGTAGTTTAGTAATTGACTTGGCTATGTGGTTTAGTTACTTAGTGTCGTTTAAAAAAAAAAAAAAGAAAACAAAACAGAAAAATTGGACTCATCCCGACGATGGATCTCCTAGACAGTTTTCTTGAGGGAAGTAAGTCAAAAGAAAATACCAAAAAGATTTTTTTTTGTGTGTAGGTAGTGTAGTAATTCCCCCTTGGTTTTTCTTTGGGCCGCGGTTCTTTTTCAGGGGCTTTTAGTTGAACCGGGTGTAGTTAGTTTTAATTTTTAGGAGTAGGAACCACGAAGCTATGCATTTAATTGTAGCAATATCTCTTAGCTTTGTTATGCTTTGAGAATAGTTAGTACTGTGGTTGTGAAGCTTAGGCTCGGATTTTGACTCTCGCATAAGTACTTTAAATTGTAGATTCCTAATTTTGCTTAACTGCTTTGACTGGAGTGTCGCGATGAAACCAATCCCGAGTGAGTTATGTGCCATTTGTGTGTGATTTTTGTATGTATTCTGTGCATTGCATTTGATGTCTAGAACTTGCCTTCTGTGTGTGCAAAGCGAAATAGTAGTCTTGTTCAGTCTGAGAAGTGATATAGGCATTTCTTTGTTAAGCCAACTATATATAGTTTATCCACCTAAAAGTTATGTAACGTAGTTAACCCCCTTTGATCCTGTAATCCTATTTCTTTGGCAACCACACTACAAGCCTTACCCAATTGTTTGAATTAACCATCTATTTGAACCTTTTCACCTCTAATAAGCACTCGAATTGTTATGAACTTTGTAAAAGTTAAAGTGTGGGGTAGTTGGTTTGGTTTTTGCATGGAACTAATGAAATAAGGAGAAAGGTGAACTATTTTAAAAAAAAGTAAGAGACGCTTGAATTGAAAAATAAAGAAAGAAAGAAAGAAAAAATAATAGTTGTATTGCTGGGAAAAAGAATATTCTTTGATAAGTGGCGACTCTTAATGTAATTATGCTTAAATAAATATGGGGTAATATAAATTGAAGTGAAGGTGGAATGTTTGGTTTGGCATAACTATGTGTGTCAAAGTATATGTATTGAAGTGCTTAAGGGAGGTATAGTCACTCATATCCAAATGTATCCTACCCGACCCGCAGCCTACATTACAACCAATGAAAGTCCTACTTGATCTTATACTGGATGAACTCAATTAGTAGAGTATTACACTACGGGCAAGCCTATGGTGCATCATTTGTGGCATATCAGTGTTATTTCTGAGAGCGAGTGAATTTTGTCTATCTTGAGTTCCTATGTTCTTAAAATTCATTGTGTGTAGAACTAAGCTCTTTGATTGAGTGAGGGCACATGATTCATAAAGAAAAGGTAATGTTGTTGACATCCATGTTAGAGTAAGTAAGTGAATTGTGAATAAGGCATGGTATTTGTGAGTCGAATCTTGAGGCAAGGATGTCACACTTGTGTGCTTAAACTATTTAAAAATAATAATTCTTGGTGTAATGAGTTAAGAGAATTGCTTAAAAAGGTCGTATCTATAAGTGTAGTTTGATTGCTCGAGGACGAGCAATGTTTAAGTGTGGATTATTGATGTGTGGCTATAATTCCATAATTTTATACATTATGTGCCTTGCATTTTACATGCTTTAATGATAAATTACACTTTATTTGCGCATTATGGAATCTATTTTATGTGTAGGTGAATTGGAGATGAAAGTAGAGAAAAAGGGATGCTTAAACATTGAAAGTGTGCTCGAGAACATTGAAAAGGAGAGACCTGGTGAGGCCAGCCAAAATCCAGGCGTTAGGCTGGCGACGCCAGGCTTGAGGCCAGGTCCAATCCGAGTTTTGAAGACTTAATTCGTTTTCGGGTTTGACTAGGACTTGGCCTACACGTTTAGGATTTCTTCTACACATATAAATAGACCTAAAAACACCACTGGGAGAGACTTTTGCCGCCAGAGGCAAGAAGAGCTGGTGGAATCACCTGTTGGGAGTTAGAATCATCAATTTCTACATCTTTTCATCTTTACTCTGTATTTTAATTATGCAAAATATGATATTGTTACTATGAGTATGAGTAGCTAAATTCCTAATCTAGTTTTTTGATGGAACCTATTGAATGATGATTTTCTTGTTACGTTAATATAGATTTGCCGTAGTATTTTCTCTATTTGTTCAACTATATTATTCTTGTGGTTCATTGAAGGGCCCTCAATTAGCTGTGCCTGTTTAGTATGTATTACTCGGGAGAGAGTGCACATTTAGGTAGTTGTTGAACAACATCACTCCTAAACGTATATGAGGGATCAATACGGAGGTTTAAAGGTGGGTTTAGGGATAACGAAACCTTGATGCGATCTGAGTGAGCTGTACCTAATGCCAGCTAGCGTAATTCGGGAGAATATGCCTAGTAAATTATGGTAATTACTCGGGAGAGAGTTACGACAGTTAGAGTGCTCATGGTCGATAGAGAAGACTTAGGCAAATTTATAGGAAACGTAGCGGAAAAGATTCCGACAATAGGGGAAATCACAACCTTAGATCATTCCAATTCTTGTTTACAACCCGTTCGTAGTTAGTTGTTAATTATTACATTTTCATTACGTAATATTTAGTTGATAAAAACCCAATCTGTTACTTAAATATTTCTGAAGATTGATTGTGTGAATTTGTGCGAGTCTAGTAGCTGTATTTGATAGGTTAATTCCCTGTGGGATTCGACTTCAGACTTATTAGCCGGAATATATTTACAATGACCGCTTAGTCCTTTTTATAAGGCATAGTTGGGCGTGATCACGTTGATGCATTAAAATCCCATGTTGACTTCTAGCAAACTCAATTCCCAAAAAGAATCTAAGCTAACCCAAATCCTTATTCTTGAAATTCTTCTGCAAGGTATCCTTAGTGTCTTAAATAAGTGTGGAATCATCCCCAGTTGTTAAAAGATTATCCACATAGTCTAGATGGCTTTGAGTAAAGCCTGATGCAATCAAAGCAGATGCCAGCTTGATGTTCCACTGCCTGAAGGCTTCCTTGAGTCCATAGAGGGACTTAAGAAACTTGCAGGCCTACTGTTTACCTTCAATAGTAGAGAACCCTTGAGGCATAGTCATATACTTCTTCATTGAGATCTCCCTGAAAAAATGCATTATAGACGTCTATTTGATGGATATCCAAGTTCTTGGATGCAACAACTGAAAATAATTGATCGAACAATGACCATTTTCACTATAGGGGAAAAGGTTTCCTGATAATCCAGCCCCTCCTTTTGGCTATAACCTTTAGCCATAAGCCTTGATTTGAATTTTTCTACCTCACCTGTGGCTTTTTATTTTATTTTGTATCCCCATCGACAACTAATTGCCCTTTTACCAGGTGGCAATGACACCACCTCCCAAGTCTTATTATCTTTCAAAGCTTGTATTTCAGCTTTCATAACATCAATCCATCTAGGATCTTTAGCTGCTTCAGCATAAGACTTAGGTTCAGTCTCTAATGAAACTTTGGAGATAAAACTCTGATACTGAACAGACAAACCACTGTAAGCTACCACATCTGCAATAGGATATAGACACCTATCAGTAGATTGTTGTCCTTTGCTTGGGAATACATAATCCTTAAGCCATAGTGGTGGATTAATGGTCCTCTTTGGTCTGGTATCCGCATGACTGGTATGATAGAAGGCCCCTTAGAAGCTAGTAATGCATGCTGATAATCAATAACATGATTTGAAGTGGGAGAGGCACCTCTGTTGTCAAGGACTCCCTTAGAGAAAATGCTGCATCATTTGTACATGCAGGCTGAGAGACAGATGGTGTTGTAGTAGAAACACAGGGTACTGAGTCATCAAATTAAGGCATATGTGACACAATAGGGAAAATTAGTAATGGGGAAGTTTGTGAAGACTGAAAGGGAAAAATGAATTCAACCCTCTTCTCTCTTTAGCCCATCTACCTTGACTGCCTTGTAGAAGACCACATCCCTGCTAATAAAGAAAGTACCATTCTACAGATCATACAACTTGTACCCCTTTTGATGAACACCATATCCCATTATCACATCTTTAATTGCCTTGGAACCAAACTTGTCTTGCTTAGGGAGTCTAGTGGCATAACATAGACTGCCAATAATCCTCATATGATCCAAGGTTGGTGCTCTGTGATAGTGTATCTCATAAGGAGACTTCTTGTGCATCATAGTAGATGGTATCCTATTGATGATGTAAATTGCAGCTTCTACACATATACCCCAGAACTTAGAAGGCAATCCCCCTTGAAACTTAATGGCTCGTGTAGTTTCTAATATGTGTCTATGCCTCCTCTCCACAACTCTATTATGTTGAGGAGTTTATGGACATGAACTCTGATGGATAATACCATGTGATGAGAAAAAAGTGCCACAGTTGTGATTAAAAAACTCTGAACCATTATCTGACCTCCACACTTTAATCTTCTTGTCATACATCCATGTGGATCAGCTGAAAAACATCCTTAGCTCTGCTATGACTTATTGGGAAAGGAATCCTAGTTTGTCTTGCTAATGGACGCACATCACAATGGCTTATAGTAAAACTATCATTACTAAAAGTAGGAACATTTCTTAATACTGAGATAGGAACATGTTCCATCCTCTTGTGTCAGAAATCTGCACTAATTTTCTGTTGAAAAACTAAAGATTTCTTGATGCTTGTATTACTTCTGCTCCTTTGTGATTACATCACATATATTCCATCCCGCTCCTTACCAGTCTCCCTCACCTTTCCAGTAGAGAGATCCTGAAATAAGCAGAAATCGGGAAAGAACATAGCACAACAATTCAGTTCCTTTGTCACCTTAGAGATAGACAAAAGATTAAACTTGAATGCTGGCACACATAAGACATTCTGGATAATGTGACCTCCAGTCAGTTCACAATTTCCATTCTGTGAAATTTGTGCAGAATCTCATGTATGTAGTTGCACTTTACCTGTATCATTAGTTGGTACACTAGATTGTAATAAACCTTCATCACCAATCATGTGATTAGTGACACTTGTGTCTATGATCTATTTAAAAATAGTGTTGTCTGATTGACAAGTAACATTACCTTCCCCTGCCATATGAGCACTTAGTTCAGTAATGTTGGACTTGCTTAGCATGCGTAAGATTTGATTGTATTGATCCTGAGTGGATACAGGTGGTATAGGTGCAAACTAATGAGTATTAGCCACCTGATGATGACCAAATGTAAATGTCTGTTGATTACTAGGCATATGTTGTTGACCATAAACATCAGTACCATGTTGATTCCAAGTGACATTGTTAGCTCGTTTCTTTGGCTTGAAATATGGTGGGAAGCCATTGAGTTTGTAGCAATTCTCTTTGAGGTGTCCTTTCTTTTGATAGTAATCACACTTCATTAACTTGAAGCATTCAGTTTTGGTGTGCCTTTTCATGTTACAAAATTCACATTGTGAATTATGCTTCCTTTGATATTGATGTCGTGTTCCTTTACTACTATAGAGAGGAGTTGGTTAAACTCTCTCTATTACTACACAATGTCCTCCAGCTAGCATTTTCTGACTTTCATCTTGTATTATCATTGCATAAGCTTGATTCACACTAGGTTCAGGATTCATCATCAAAATATATGATCTAGCTTGACTGTATCCATAATTCAATCCTATTAAGAAATGAAATAACTTTTGGCGCTCCAAATACATGGTGTGTTCCCTAGATTTTTCACACTCATAACAAGGAGGAGGAAATATAGAGCTATGTTTATCCCAAAGGTCTTTCAATTTGGAATAATACGTAGAAATAGAGGAAACTCCCTGTGTTATAGTAGCAATCTCATTATGTAAATGATATGCTCGAGAAGCGTTTACCTTATCGAATCTCTCCTTGAGATCCTTCCAAACTAGAAAAGTGTCGGACCGAAATAGAATTCCACTGAGTAAATATGCATTCACATTGCTCATTAGCCATGAAACCACAATTGCATTGCACCGTTCTCACTATTTTTTTAATTCACCATCAATATCCTTCTTCGCAACAGATCCATCTAAAAAACCTAGCTTATTTCTGCCTAAAAGTGCAACTTTCATTGCACGACTCCACAACATGTAATTTTCCATCCCAATAAGTTAAATTCCCACATTAAGAGAACCATGTGCATCAGAAGGATATAAATAGAGTGGATGTGTATAATCGAGAGTTTGAGACATGGAAATAAATCCAGTAGTTGTTTCACTCGAGGTACTTCTAGGTGATTCATCAATCGCCATTTGAACAACAATTTAGGGTCTGCAATTAATCTTCTACAATTAGATCCCTCAAATCAGTTACTAGTAGCTCTGATACCATGTAAACTCTGTCTAATTCAATTAGCTTGAGTCAATGTCACGACCGCCATTGTAGAAGAAGAAGATCTAGCAGAGAAGAAGAGAATGAAGACCGAGATACAAGAAATGAAATCTGTTAGAAAATGACAGCTGTACTGAACAAGTTTGTGGAAAGAGACATTTATACAACTAATTATTTAACTAACTATACTAACCGACTCACTTAACTATGGTTCCGGCTAATTTAAGTTAATTGTAAAATGATTAGGTAATGGTTGTACTATTATGATCCTCTACAGGGTGTATGCCCGAATTTGTATTTGGATATTTCTAGAAGGTTTTGGCACTATTTGGCAAAAGTTAGAAATTTAAAAGTTTGAAATATTCATAAGTTTGAATAGGAATTGACATTGATGATATCGGGATTGGATTTTTATTCTGGGAATTGGAATAGCTTCGTTATGTCATTTGAAACTTGTGTACAAAATTTGAGGTCATTCCGAATTGATTTGTATGGCTCGGCACGAGTTTTAGAAGTTGAAAGTTCAAAAGTTCATTAAGTTTGATTAGAGATACGATTCATGGGTTTGATGTTGTTATATGTGATTTGAGGCCTTGAGTAGGTACGTGTTATGTTTTGTAATTTGTTGGTATGTTCGAATGGGATCCCTAGGAGTTCGGGTGAGTTTCAGACGGGTTTTGGACCATTTTGGGCCATGTTAGTTCTGCTGGTTTCTGCTGATTTCTGGTGCTTCTTTTCTTCTTCGCGTTCGCGTTCCTGCCTCCATGTTCGCGAAGTGTTAGTGATGATCTTCATTGCGTTCGCATTCCTGTCTTCACGTTCGCATAGTGATGAGTTAGGATGGACAGGTCAGGATGGATTTCTCTTTGTGTTCGCATCTCTGCGTTCTCGATAGTCTGGCAGCTGTGTTCTTTGAGTTCGTAAGGTTGATTCCGCAAACGCGTAGCGTTATTTTTGGTCAGTATAATGTCTGCATCGCGAACGTGATGCTTCTTCTGCGTTCGCGAAGAGCACCTCTGGGCAGTGTTTATAAAATACTCTATTTCGAAAGTTTTGGTCATTTTTATAATATTTTGAGTTATGGAGCTGGGATTTGGAGGATTTTGAAGGCACTTTTCACCACACGGAATGGGGTAAGTATTTTTGACTCATCTTTGATTTTGGCATTTTTTGATGCTTTTAAATGAGAAATTAGGGTATTTTTGTCTAAACTTTACTAAAGTGAATATTTGAGTTTTGAACATTGATTGGTAGTCGGAATTGAGTGAAATTAGTATGGTTGGACTCGTAGTTGAATGGATTGTCGGTTTTATGAGTTTTGTCGGGTTTCGAGGTGTGGGCCCGAGCTTGACCTTTTGGTTGACTTTGAGCATTTGACTAAAGATTCAACCTTTATCGTTTGGGATTGCTTTCTATGGCATTATTTGATGATTTCGTGTTGCTTTTGGCTATTTTCGATCCGTTCGGAGGTTGATTTGAGCGGGATGACGCTTCTAGTGTATCGATTTGACTGGTTTGAGGTAAGTATCTTGCCTAACTTTATTGCGAGAATTTTTTCTAATAATTGATATTGTTTGCTACATGGGGGGGGGGGGATGATATAAGATACGAGCTGATGAGCGTATATGCATGTTCATAGGTTATTCATGCTTGGGGTTAGATTATACGATTATTTGTGCCTTGTTGGAATATGTGACCTTCTTGCTTCATGTTTTACTTGACTTCTAGATTAATATTAATATGAAGTTAAATGCAAGAAACTATGATTTAGCGTATTATGACTGGATTAAAATTTGACGGATTTTATAAAACTATTAATGTGCTAAATTCGGTCATCATTATACTTAATCACTAATACATCGCTACGACCATTATTCGTGAGATATTGGATTTTATACTAGAGTTGAAAATCATTTTTGAGGTTTGTTGAGATACTTGAACAATATGATTCTTGAGGTTTGTTGAATTGTTATTGGCTTGAAAGCTGTGAATGATGTTCATTTAGAATGTTCACTTAATCACTCTCCTTGATGTTATTCATGCTTTCTACCTTGGTTGTTATTGATAAACATATGCTCAGTAAGGATGAGATAAATGCACGAAGGATTTTGCCATGTCATTTGATTTGATATCTTGAGTTCATTTCTCACACTATGAAAGCTTCGGATTTACTATTGTGATTTGATGGTCATCACTTTAAGGAAAGGATTGGTTGTGATATTGAGAATTATTAACCGTAATTTCTTCTAGTAATCATTTTTTGCTTCACATATTTATTCTTGTACTCTTCTCTGTTAGGTTTTAGTATTGTTCCTATTGCTATTTTACTTCACAGGTTATATCAGTGAGTATCTTTTAACTAAAAAGCCTCATCACTACTTCACCGAGGTTAGTCAAGATACTAACTAGGTACATGGGGTCGGTTGTACTCATACTATATTTATGCACCTTTCGTGCAGATCTTGGAGCTTATGGTGCTATGCATGGCGGGAGCTGGCATTGAAGATGTATCCATTGACTGGACATGACTACTAACTGTCCTTGGTAGTTTTAGATTAGAGTTATGTTTATGTATACTTCAAACATATATTTTATTTATTTATCATATCGGTTTTGTAAATCTAAATCGTAGTCGCTCGTGATTTGTACTACTAGTCTTTGGGAAGTTATATAAATTTCAGTTATCTCAGTTATTAATTTCATATTAATTCCAGTAGAATTGTGTTTACTGTAGTTAGATTATCTAGCGGGTGGGGTTAGGTGACATCACCACTAGGAGGATTTTATGGTCATGACAAGTTGGTATCAGAGCCCTAGGTTCGTAGATTCTACGAGTCATGAGCAAGTGCCTAGTAAAGTCTTGCATATCGATATGACGACATCCATACCTATCTTCGAGAGGCGACAAGGCATCTATGAAACTTCCCTTCTTTGTTTCCTTATCGTGTGACCTTGTTTTAGCTTGAAACCTACGATTTTGATTATTCCCATCCGTTCTTATGCGATGCTGCGCACTCAGTATCAGCTATGCTCCGACGGTTTGTGATGCTGCAAATGGATTATGAAGGACTATGGATGCTTGATCATCGTCACAATGTGTGGTTTAGTCTTGGGAGCAGATGCAGTGATATATCTTTCAGTCATTCATTTATGGTACGAAGCATGTTCTTGTATCTGGTTGGTAACCATGGACTTGGGAAGACTAGCGGGTGGCCTAGTTGTTGGGAGTATGGTGGGTTTATGGTAAGGTGTTGATTTGAGTATAGCCAGGGGGTTATCTCCTGCGTGATGAGTTTGGATCTTGTGTTTTATATGAGGTTTCCATTCGGTGGAATGCATATATTATCATTTCAGAGCATTTGGGGGAAGTTTGCTTGACTATTACATGGATGGTTGTGTGCTTGGCAGAGTCTTTAAAGTGTTCTACGACCAGTATTGCTTGAGTTTTTGAATTATTCAGCTGATTCGCAATGCGGGATCGAGGCATCTATGAAGATATGGTACTATGGATTACCGACGATGTGTCTATGGCTTCGAGCTAAGTGGGGGAGTCTGCTATTGTGATGACCCGATAGGTAATTTTGAGTTTTAGCCTTTATTTCCGTGTCTCGAGACCACGATTAGCTCTGTTTAGTATTTCTCGATTTGCATGCGCAATCCATGTCTTGTTCCGGGAAGTTTGTATTTGAAAAATTGAAGAAAATATGAATTTTAGCCTTAAAAATCATTTGAGTTGACTACGGTTAACATTTTATATAAACGGACCCGGATCAGTATTTTGAAGATCATGGTGGATCCGTATCGTGATTTTGGACTTGGGCTTATGCCCGAAATTGAATTTGGGGGTCCCTAACTTGTTTTAACGTGATTTGTTGAAAACTAGTAAATTAAAGATTTAAAGGATTCTGAAGTCTGATCGTAGGTTGACTTTATGGCTACCGGTTTTGGATTTTGATTTTGGAACTTTCTATAGGTTCATTTTACTATTTAAAACTTTTATGCAAAATTAGGTGCAAAACGGAGTTGATTTGATAGGATTCTGACGCTTGGTTGTGAATTTGAATGTTTTTGAGTTTCTTTGAAAATCTCATGCATTTTGATGTCTGATTCATAGTTCTAGGTGTTATTTTGGTATTTTGATCGTGCGAGAGAGTTCGTACGATGTTATTACACTTGTGTGCATGTTTGGTTTGGATACCGAAGGCTCGGGTGAGTTTCCGATAGGCTACTGATCATTTTAGGACTTAAGGAATCTGTTGGATTTTGTTGTTGCTGGTGTCTAAGACTTTGTGCTTCATAATCGCGAAGGTACTCTCGCGATCGCGAAGGCAAAACTAGGGCAGGGGAGGAATTCATTCTTCGCGAACGCGAAGGTCTGGCCGCAAACACGAAGTAGTGGAGGGATTAACCCTTCGCGAATGCATAGTGTAAGGAAGGACCTAGGGGAAGCTGGTTAGTACTCTACGTGAACACGAGCCCAGGCTCACTTACGCGAAGGCTTTGGGGGACATGCCATCACGAACGTGTAGAGTTTCTCGCGAACGCGAAGGCCACTCGGGCCGCTGTTCTTCACGATCGGGTCACGCCCTTTAATAACACAGAGAAGGCCTAACGCCTAGTAATTTAAAATATCCCAAAGTTGGGATTTATCCTATTTTTCACCATTTTCAAGTTTGAGCTCGGCCTAGAGGCGATATTTGAAGACATTTTTCATCCCAACTTCATAGGTTAGTAGATTTTAACTTGTTTCCCTTTATTTTCATAAACACCCATTGATTTTAATTAATCTTTAATCTATACTTTTTCATGGTAGAAATTAGGGATTCAGGTAGAAATTGTGAATTTTGAGAAATTGAGATTTAGACCTCTAATTGAGGTCGGATTTCGAAACTATTCACATAACTAGGCTCGAGGGTGAATGTGTAATTGAGTTTTGGTTCGAATGTCGGGTTTTGACCAAGTGGGACTAGGGTTGACTTTTATTGACTTTTTCTAAAAAAATACTAAAGATTGAATCCTTTTCACTCGTGGATAGTTTCTAAAGCTTATTTTTAATTATTTGAAGTATATTTTGTTAGATTTGATTGGTTTGGAGGTTAATTCTAGAGGAAAAGCCATAGTTGAGCATTGACTTGGTTGCAGAGTGAGGTAAGTATCGTCGTTAACCTTGACTTGAGGGATTAAGACTTGTTGGTCTAATTGCTACATGTTTTATGTGTGGGGACAATATATATGTGAGGTGATGAGTACTTATGTGTTGTCATTGGGTTAAAACATACAGGTGAAACTTGCTTTTTTGTCTTATATTGTTTTGTTAATTATGCTATCCATGCTTAGGTTAGATTATTAATTCTTTAATTATCCGCTTCGTGTTTATTGCTTATTTTAAAGATGTTGAATATTTTGGAAGTTGAAGTTTGATATCATGGCACCATATTTAAAGTTAAATTATTTTCACGCATTTGTTATTATTCAAATTTATAGTATTGCATGGTGAGGATGAGAGTAAAAGCACGAAGGGTGATGCCGTGTCATTTTATTCATATTATTACATGGTGAGGATGAGAGTAAAAGCAGGAAGGGTGATTCCGTGCCATTTCATTCATATTATTACATGGTGAGGATGAGAGTAAAAGTACAAAGTGTGATGCCGTGCTTTTTCATTCATATTATTACATGGCGAGGATGAGAGTAAAAGCAAAAAGGGTGATGTCGTGCCATTTTATGCATATTATTACATGGTGAGGATGAGAGTAAAAGTATGAAGGGTGATGCCGTGCCATTTTCATATCATTGATTTGACTAGTTTTCGAATTTTGCGATTTACTTGATTATTTTGTGTCTTCATACTTGCCGTATCTATTATATCTTCCCCTTTTCTCATGCCCCCTCCCAGTTAGGATTTATCATTTTATTATTATTTTATGCTTTATATGCACTTTTACAGGTTTATTTTATGTAGGCGTCTTATCTTAGCCTTGTCACTACCTCGTCGAGGTTAGGCTCGACACATACAGAGTATATTGGATCAGTTGTACTCATACTATACTTCTACACTTCTTGTGCAGATTTTGGTGCTGATCTTAGTGGTACTTAGTAGGTTTCTGCTCAGATCCAGTTGCAGTTGGAGACTTGCGGTATAGCTGCATGGCGTCCGCATCCCTGAAGTCCCCTTCCCTTCTATCATTATCGATTTACTGAGTTTCAAAACAGTTGTATTTTGTTTAGACCTTATTTGTAGCACTCTAGATACTTATGTACTTGTGACTTCGGATATCTAGGAGTAGATATTATCATGTTGTTTATTTTCGCACTGTGTTAGATTTGGCATTTATTCCCGTTGAATATTATTGTTTTGTTTTTAACTGTTAAATTTGGTTAACTATCCATTTCACGTCAGCTTGCCTAGTAAGTAGATGTTAGGATCTATCACAACCCTGAGGCTGGGATTCCAGATTGTGACAAGTTGGTATCAGAGCACTATGTTTCTTAGGTCTCACAAGTCATGAGCAAACTTAGTAGAGTCTGGAGGATCGGTACAGAGGCTTCTGTACTTATCTTCTAGAGTCTATGGAGTTTTAGAAAACATTTCACTTCTTTCTTTCCCTATCGTGCGATTTTATTCTATCATTGATGTTTGAATCATTTCATTCTTGTTCTCTCGCAGATGGTGAGAATACGTACATCATCTACAGCCAGGTAGGAGCCAGAGCCCCTTGTTGCAACCACTACCAGGGGTAAAGGCCGAGTTCGAGCCAGAGGCTGAGGCAGAGGCGGAGCTCAGCCTAGATCTCGAGCAACAACACCCACAATGGAGCGTCATATTGAGCATGAGGAGCATATCCCCGCTATGACCATACCAGTTGGACTAGCTCAGGTCCCGAAGGGATTTGTAGCCACTCCAGTGCTTCAGGACGCTCTAGTCCACTTAGTGGGTCTTATGGAGAGTGTGGCCTACACCAGTGCATTTTCGGTGGCACCAGCCGTCTGTCAGGCTGGGGGAGGAGCACAGACTTCTGCTACTCACACTCCGAAGCATATGGATCCCATATATCAGACTATAGCAGTCCAGGTGGTTGGGGTAGTACCGCAGGTTGTTATTGCACAGATCAGGGAGAGTCCCGCGATGTCTACTGAGGGATTGATGAGATTGGACAAGTTCATAAAGCTCTTCCCTATTCACTTTATGGGTGCACCTTTTGAGGACCTACAGGATTACTTGAATCTTTTCCTTGAGGTGTTGTGCAACATGGGTATTATTGAGACCAATGGGGCCGACTTTGTAGTGTTTCAGATGACTAGTTCTGCCAAGAGATGGTGGAAAGATTATGTGCTAACCAGACCAGCTGGTTCACCTTCACTTACCTGAGATCAGTTTTCACTGCTATTTCTAGAAAAGTTTATTCCTTTCACTATGAGGATGTGTATAGATTATCGCCCTGGGGTGTACTAGTGTTGTTCGTGAATAAGAAGGATGGTTTGATGAGGATGTGTATAGATTATCGGTAGTTGAACAAAGTCACCATTAAGAACTAATATCTGATGCCGACGATTGATGGCTTATTTGATCAGCTTCAGGGTGCCAAAGTGTTTTTAGAGATTGATTTGAGATCTAGCTACCATCAGTTGAAGATTTGGGCATCAGATGTCCCTAAGACAGCTTTTCAGACTCGGTATATGCATTATGCATTCTTAGTGATGTCATTCGGGTTGACAAACCCCAACAACATTTATGGATTTGATGAATCAGGTATTTTAGCCTTATTTGGATTTTTTATGATCATATTCATTTATGATATCTTGATCTACTCCCGCAGCTGAGAGGAGCATGAGCAACATCTTTGGGTTGTACTTTAGACTATGAGAGATAGTCAGTCATATGCCAAGTTTTCAACGTGTGAGTTTTGGTAGGACTCAGTTGCCTTTTTGGGGCATGTTGTATCCGCAAGGGCATTAAAGTGGATCCTAAGAAGATTGAGGCAGTTCAGAACTGGCCTAAACCTAATTCACGTACAGAGATTTAGAGTTTCCTGGTTTTGGGGGGTTATTATCACCGATTCGTAGAGAGGTTTTCATCCATTGCAGCCACATTGACTAGATTCACCCAGAAGGGTGCTCCATTCAAGTTGTCCAATGAATGTGAGTTGAGCTTTCAGAAGCTCAATACTGCTTTGACTACATCCCAATGTTGATGTTTCCCACAAGTTCAGGATCCTATACGGTGTATTGTGATGCATCACGTGTTGGGCTTGGCGCAGCATTGATGTAGGATGGCAGGATGATTGCATACGCATCACGACAGTTGAAGGTTTATGAGAAGAATTACCCTTTTCATGACTTAGAGTTGGCAGCCATTGTTCATGCATTAAAGATTTTGAGGCATTATCTCTACGGCGTGTTATGTGAGGTATTCACAGATCATCAGAGTCTACAATATTTGTTTAAGCAAAAGGATATCAACTTAAGGCAACAGAGGTGGTTAGAGATGTTAAAAGAATATGATATTACCATTTTGTATCATCTAGGGAAGGCCAATGTAGTGGCCGATGCCTTGAGTAGAAAGGCTGTGAGTATGGGTAGCCTTGCATATATCCCAGTTGGTGAGAGACCGCTAGCATCAGATGTTCAGGCCTTGGCCAATCAATTCGTGAGGTTAGATATTTAGGAGCCTAGTCGGGTTCTTGCTTGCACGGTCTCTCGGTCTTCTTTGTATGAGTGCATCAAAGAGCGTTAGTATGATGACTCCCATTTGCTCGTCCTTAATGACACGGTACAGTACGGTGATGCCAAGTAGGTTTCTATTGGAGATGATAGGGTGTTGCAAATGTAAGGTCGGGTTTGTGTGCCCAATATAGATGAGCTTCGTGAGTTTATTCTTGAGGAGGCCCATAGTTCGCGGTGTTCCATTCATCTGGGTGCTACCAATATTTATCAAGATTTGAGGCAGCATTATTGGTAGAGACGAATATAGAAAGATATAGTTGCATATGTGGCTCGGTGTTTGAATTGCCAGCAGGTAAAGTATGAGCATTAGAGGCCTAGCGGTTTGCTTTAAAGACTTGAGATTCCCGAGTGGAAGTGGGTATGTATTACCATAGATTTCGTTGTTGGGCTCCCACGAACTTCGAAGAAAGTTGACGGAGTATGGGTCATTGTAGATAGGTTGACCAAGTCTGCACATTTCATTCTGGTGGCATCTACTTATTCTCCGGAGTGGTTAGCTGTGATCTATATCCACGATATTGTTCATCTTCACGGGATGCCGATGTCTATTATTTCTGATTGGGGTACGTAGTTCACATCACATTTATGGACGGTCGTACAATTTGAGTTAGGCACATGGGTTGAGTTGAGTATGACCTTCACCCCCAGATAGACAGACAGTCTGAGCGCACCATTCAGATATTGGAGGATATGCTTCGCGCCTATGTTATGGATTTCGGGGGTTCTTGGGATCCGTTCTTGCCGCTTGTGGAGTTTGCCTATAACAATAGCTATTAATCGAGTATTAAGATGGCTCTTTACGAGGCCTTATGTGGGAGGCAGCGTTGTTCTCCAATTGGTTGGTTTGAGCAGGGAGAGGCTCGGTTGTTGGGTACTGATTTGGTTCAGGATGCCTCAGAAAAGGTCACGATTATTCAGGATTGACTTCGTACAACCTAGTCTAGGTAGAAGAGTTAAGCCGATCGGAGAGTTCATGATGTTGCATTCATGGAGGGTGTGATGAGGTTCCGGAAGAAGGGCAAGTTGAGCCCTAGGTATATCAGACCCTTTGAGATCCTTGAGAGAGTTGGTGAGGTGGCCTACAAGCTTGCATTGCCACCTAGCTTATCAGCAGTTCACTGGTGTTCCATGTTTCCATGCTCCAAAAGCATCACAGTGATCCGTCCCATATATTAGATTTCATCAAAGTCCAACTGGACAAGATTTGACTTACGAGGAGGAGCGGTGGCCATTACCAGGTACCTTTCTATGTCGGTTCGAGGACGAATGTTTGTTTTAAAGCTAGAGAATGTGATGACCCGATAGGTCATTTTGAGTTTTAGCCTTTATTTTCGTATTCCGAGACCCGATTAGATCTATTTGGTGTTTTTCGATTTGTGTGTGCAGTCCGTGTCTTATTCCAGGAAGTTTTTATGTGAAAAATTAAAGAAAATATGAATTTTAGCCTTAAAAATGATTTGAGATGACTACAGTCAACATTTTGTGTAAACGGACCCGGATCGGTATTTTGACAATCCCGGTGAGTCTGTATCGTAATTTTAGACTTAGGAGTTTGCCTGGAATTGAATTCAGGAGTCCCTAACTTATTTTAACATGATTTGTTTAAAACTTGTAAATTGTAGGTTTAAAGGATTCCGAAGTTTAACCTTAGGTTGACTTTATGGCTACCTGGTTCGAATTTCTGTTCCGGAACTTGGTATAGGTTCATTTTACTATTTAAGACTTGTCTACAAAAGTTGGTGCTAAACAGAGTTGATTTGATAGGATTCAGACGCTCGGTTGTGAATTTAAAAGTTCGTGAGTTTCTTTGAAAATTTCATGCATTTTGATGTATGATTCGTAGTTCTAGGTGTTATTTTGGTGTTTTGATCACGCAGGCGAGTTTGTATGATGTTATTACACTTGTGTGCATGCTTTCCTTGAAGCCTGAGGGGCTCGGGTGAGTTTTGGATAGGCTACAGATCATTTTTTGACTTAAGGAATCTGCTGGTTTTTGTTGTTGCTCGTGTTTGAGACTTTGTGCTTCGCGATCGTGAAGGGGAAACTAGGACAAGGGACGAAATCATACTTTGCAAACATGAAGGCCTTATCGCAAACGCGAAGTAGTGGGGGTGGGGGGTTAACCCTTCACGAACGCGACCTCCCTCTCGCGAACACATAGTGTAGGGAGGGAACTGGGGGAAGCTGGTCCGTACTCTGCACGAACGCGAGCCCAGGCTCGCGAACACGAAGGCTAGGGGGACAGACCATCACAAACACATAGAATTTTTCGTGAACACAAAGGCCACTCGAGCAGCTGTTATTCGCGATCGCGTCAGGCCCTTCGCGAAAGCGAAGAAAGCCTGGCGCCCAATGATTTAAAATGTCCCAAAGTCGTGATTTAGTGCATTTTCACCATTTTCATGTTTGAGCTCGGTCTAGGGGCGATATTTGAAGATGTCTTTTATCCCAGCTTTATAGGTTAGTAGATTTTAACTTGTTTTCTTACATTTCCATAAACACCCATTGATTTTAACCTTTAATCTATGCTTTTTCATGGTAGAAATTAGGAATTTAGGTAAAAATTGGGGATTTTGAAAAATTGAGATTTAAACCTCAAATTGAGGTCAGATTTTGAAATTAATCACATAGTCAAGCTTGGGGGTGAATGGGTAATTAGGTTTTGGTTCGAATATCGGGTTTTGACCAAGCGAGCCAGTGGTTGACTTTTGTTGACTTTTTCCAAAAAACATTAAAGATTGAATCTTTTTCACTCGTGGGTAGTTTCTAAAGCTTAGTTTTTAATTATTTGAACTATATTTGGTTAGATTTGATTGGTTTGGAGGCAAATTCTTGAGGAAAATCGCGGTTGAGCATTGATTTGGTTGTGGAGTGAGGTAAGTGTCGTGATTAACCCTGACTTGAGGGATTAGGACTTGTTGGTCTAATTGCTACGTGTTTTATATGTGGCGATAACATATATGTGAGGTGACAAGTACTTATGTGTTGTCATTGGGTTAAAGCATGCGGGTGAAACTTGTTTCTTTGTATTATATTATTTCATTAATTATGCTATCCATGCTTAGGTTGGATTATTACTTCTTTAATTATTCGTTTCATATTTATTGCTTATTTTAAAGATGTTGAATATTTTGGAAGTTGGAGTTTGATATCATGGCACCATATTTGAAGTTAAATTACTTCCCCGCATTGTTTATTATTCAAATTTATATTATTGCATGGTGAAGATGAGAGTAAAAGAACGAAGTGTGATGTCGTGCCGTTTCATTCATATTATTACATGGTGAGGATGAGTGTAAAAGCACGAAGGGTGATGCTGTACAATTTTATGCATATTATTACATGGTGAGTAAGAGTATAAAATCACGAAGGGTGATGCCGTGTCATTCATTCACATTATTACATGGTGAAGATGAGAGTAAAAACACAAATGGTGATGCCGTGCCATTTTCATATCATTGATTTGACTAGTTTCTGGATTTGGCGATTTGCTTGATTATTTCATGTCTTCATACTTGCCGTATCTATTATATCTTTCCCTTTTTGCATGTCCCCTCCCAGTTAGCATTTATTATTTTTTATTGTTATTTTGTGCTTTATATACACATGTACATGTTTATTTTACGTAGGCGCCTTGTCTTAGCCTCGTCACTGCCTCGTCGAGGTTGAGCTTGACACTTGCGGAGTACATTGGGTCGGTTGTACTCATACCACACTTCTGCACTTTTTGTGTAGATTTTGGTGCTGATCCTAGTGGTGCTTAGTAGCTTTCTGCTCGGATCCAGCTACAATTCCAGACTTGAGGTATAGCTACAGGGCGTCCACTGCCCTGAAGTCCCCTTCCCTTCTATCATTACTATTTTACTGAGTTTCAAAACAATTGTACTTTGTACAAACATTATTTGTAGCACTCTAGATGATCATGTACTCGTGACTCCGGACTTCTGGGAGTAGATATTATCACGTGATTTATTTTAGCACTGTGTTAGATTTGGCATTTATTCCAAGTTGAATATTATTATTATTATTATTTTTTTTTTCAACTATTAAATCTATCGATGATTGGATTGTAGGATCATGCGTTGTATCAGTTTCCGGGCTGAGGGATTGATTGGTTGTTTCTTTGAATAGTCATGTGCTGGTAAAGCGCGGCTTGCTCGGTATGTATTGGGTGTGTATTGAAGATCAAAGTAAGGTGAGTGGTTATCGAGAAGGTTCTGGTGAGTTCCAGATCATATGGGATATTTAAGGACTCCTAAATCTCTGAATGAACAGGGCTTGAGATCGGAAGTGAATGGCGACTTGATATGCGGTATTTCTATGTCAAGAATGATTCTACATGGCAATATTAGAGAGATGCAAGAAACGGCTTCGGATCCGCAAAAAGGTTCTTTTAGAGCGAGCATATCGAATTGAGTTACTTTCGGGTTGGAAGTCTACGTGACTCGGGTGAGTTGGAGGAAATTAGTTCTGATGACTTGATTATGTGTTAATTAGTTCCGAAAAATTCACCATGGTTATGGCCATGACCCGGAGTTGATGTTTTCTACATGTATTGAAGATATATTGTGTGTAATAATTGTATGGGCCAAAAATTATCTTAGTTATGTTTAGACCACATCAGTATTAAGAAGGCCTTCGAGGGTTGCCACGTGTCATCAGTATGACTTCAACAAAAAACAAATTCAAGGTCGAAGTGATCTAACAAGAGAAGAAGGGCTAGGTTGAGGATGAGCACTCTCCTTAGGGATCTGTACTATTAGGGTTTTGTGGCATATGTCCCCTTATAACTAGAAAGAGACATAGTTATAGGGGACATTGAACAGTCATTTGTAAGAGAACACTTTAACATTCTCTAGAGATTCTTGCTTTATTACATACATAAAAAAGACACATTTTCCTTGAGATCCTGTTTAGCTTTCCTCCCACGATCCAAGGCGAGTTCGAATATTCAAAGGCTTATTAATCATCCATCATTGTCAGAAGGAAAATTACACGTTTCCACCCCTTTTTTCGATCATATCTATTACATCTATTTATATAAATACCATCATATGTCCTTTATTTCTATTTATATTGCATTTACGCCATTAAGCATTGTTCATTATCGTATATTCATCACTGTTACCACAGATCTTGTAACATTTTGTCACGACACTAGTTAAATAATCTATTGGATATTATTATTATCTAAGATTAACCCTTCCCTTTTAAGAAAATCTAATTATTTAAATCTAGATCTAAATTTTGGTCAAACAATTTGGCGCCGTTTGTGGGGATTTCTTAGCTAATCTTTTAGTTTCCATTAGATCTACAACTCACGTGACTTGTGATTCGCCGTAGAAATGCGGCACTTTTGATACTAATTACAAAGACTTTAGCTAATCTTTTAAAGGATTATAAGTCATTTCTTATGTAGTTTTGGTATTTTGTAAGAACCCAGACTTGAAGAGCCAAGAACATGACACATGGAAAGACAGAAATGCGGCAGGTCTATGACCGCAAAAGTGATGTGCGGACCGTAGACCCATCGCAGAGTAAAGCAAACCATCTCGGTTTTTGAGAGTCAAGTCTGCGATCCATTGTGCGGTCGCATAACTTTTGTGCGGACCGCATAGTGATCACACAATTGCAAAAGGAGTTCCAGTGAAGATGAATTTGCAGTACGTTATGCGGTCGCAAAACCAATATGTGGACAGCATAACCAAAATACGATGGAAAACTGGAAAACTTGGTGATCAATTCTGCGGTGAAAATGAAGATGTGCGAAGCACGAAAGCTTTCTGCGACCCATTCTGCGGTCGCAGACATGATCTGCAGGGCATCCAACTATGGTGGTGATTACATGTCTCGTGGCAGTGATGTATGCTTCTACTTTGTTGAATTCTGTTGGAAGCTTTAGTGTCTATCCGATGATAACTGTTGTTCCTGTTCTTCTCTGACGAATCTTTAGGTTGGCTCCTCGCTTTATTCTAGTCGTAGTATGGGTGGCAGTGGTTATATGGGAAGTGGTGGGTCTGGTTCTTACTACTAAGGTATGTCTCTTTTTATTACAACCATCGTATTTTATTTGGTCGCCATGCTTTAGAGCTGAGTATCCCATACGAGCTTGTGATTCCCTCCTCCCCCTCTTCCTGTGAAAATGAAGCTGGGAAGGTTTTTCTTATGTTTCTTCTCTGAAAGAGCTGTATTTCAAGATATGGAGCATTTGGTCACCCACCAACTTATTTATGGTACAGATTTGAGTTGACAAAAGAGCTTGCAGTTGGATGTGTTAACATTGAAGCCCTATGCATTGACATGCCTCTGTCCTCTGAGGGAGATGGAGTTTATCTGTTATCTATTGCTTCTTTGTATATGTACGGCTAGATAATTTAGCATTAGAGGTTGTATTGCTCCGAAGCATCTTGGATTCTAATTGGGAAAAGAAACATCTGTTCCTTTTCTGATGTAAGGAAATTTGAGTTATGTAGAGCAAACAGAGATCTGTTTATTTCTGGTATATGAGCATGCAATAATTTGTAGTGGTTTCTCCTTTTAAGAATTTGCTGGAAAAGTGGAGGAGGTATGCTGCATGATTATTTCAAAAGAAAATGAATCCTAAAAGCTCAAGTTACCTATTAGCCAGTCATGATTCTTAGGATATATTACAGTGGTGGATCCGTAAGAGTTCTATCACATTTTGACCACGACTTTTAGATCATTATAAACCGAATGATTAGGGTTTTTGTGGAGGATCTTGTCTGACAGAGAGCCTACACTTAGAGCATTGAATACACCATTATTTTGGAAGCTTTTGAGAGAGAATCCAAGACTTTGTCCATATTTGTAAGCTTTATGACTTTATTTATTACTTTGTTCTTGTATTCTAGTATGAGTAGCTAACTTTAAATACTAAGGTTATGAATCGTAAGTGGGTGTAATGTTAATGGGTGTTTATCATTTAATATATATCTATATAATGGTTGGTCGATTTCTATTCATTTCTCATGCTTCATTTATGGTTGATGGTTGCAAACATTGACTAGTGCCATTTCATTCTATCTTTACTTGGAAAAGTGGGTTAGGGTTTGGTAGGTTTGAATAGCAAGAACTCAAGGCTTTAAACCTTGTTTAATAGAATCGCTTAGGGATAAGTGGGTTATACTTGGCATAAATTGGTTGTTCTTAATTGTAACTCTTTTCTATTTGGAAAAATCGTAAAAAGGAAATACTACCTAATTATTGGAAAATATTGGGCAGTCATTTAGGAACCATTTGCATATCAAACGACCTTCCTTTAGAACTATATCATATTAACACTGATAGCATTACATTCCATTGATGGGGACACAACCTTGGTTTCTTAATCAAATTAATCAAATTCTCTGAACAAAATAGCATTTCTTGACAATTCACAATTACAAAACTCTTTTTAATCTAACGGAGTAGAAGTACGGCTTAAGTCAAGTTTCACACTATTCAAGTAACCTTTTCACACCTATTCCCTGTGGGATCCGACCCCAAGCTAGTTGGATTATTATATTTGACATCCACCTCCTTACACTATTTATATAGGTGTAATTTGAGCGTATCAACTTGTCGAGTCACAAAGATTTCTCCTCTCTACAGGTACAGAAATTTCCATGGCAGGTAACCAAGGAAATGGGACTAGGGTGATAAATGACGTCTCCAGTAACCTCATAAATGCCATCAATGAGAGTTATGAAACACAAGGCGAGGATGTGATTCCCACTACCTCCCCCAAGCGTGAAAGGCCGCCTCCCCCTTATTGTAGCATAACGAAACCTAACGGGAAAGGAGCTTCCATGTCTATAGGAGAAGGGACACTACCTGCTATGAAAAAGCTCCTCGAAGCATGGCTAACCGATACTCTAGTAAGCGTGCTCAACAAACAAGCTCCATGAACGACTATAGAAACCATAAGAGCCCACACGGTGCAGCGAGGGTACGAACAAGGCGATCAACCAAACCCTCCAACTCCAAGTATAACTCACAATGTTACTAATAGTGCAGGTGACATCGTCCTCGCCACTGTTTTGAAAAGAATGGAAGAAATGGAGAATGAGAACAAGGCGATCAGATACCAAATAAAAGAACACCAAGAACGGGTAGACAAGATACCGTACACCCCTAATTTACTACTGAAAAGGATGTCAGAAGTTTGTTGAACATCCGTATATCGAGGAGGCGGTCCCACATGCCATACCAAAGACCTTCAAAATGCCACTGTATTGCAGAATATACGATAGGACAACAAACCTCGAAGACCATGTGACTCATTGGTCAACGCTGTGAAGGGCAACGACCTCACCAAGGAACATATGTCCTCCATTTTGCTGAAGAAATTCGGTGAAACTCTCACTAGAGGAGCATTGATATGGTATTCACAACTACCATCCCACTCCATAGAAACATTCGAAGAAATGGATGACAAGTTCGTGATGGCACACGCCGGGGCCGAGAAAGCCGAAATGAAAGAGAACGACGTGTTCGCCATCAAACAATCCCTATGAGAGGGATTGAGGGACTTCCTCGCCCGATTCAACAGGGTAAGGATGACCTTACCAAATGTCTCCGAGGGGATGGAAGTTGAAGCCTTTCAAAATGGGCTGGGATAAAATCCATAATGCCTATTGTACCGAGGTCCGAGCAGATGATGAAGATCTCAACAGACCAACTCGACGTCTCATCTCGGAACAAACCGAGCCCAAAAAAGAATGAAGATTTAACATGAGGAGGGATCAACAAGCCTCATGGCCAAACAGGGAACGACATTAGCCTTATGTCAGGGTGCCCCCTCCCTTATTTCGCTATGATGATGGCCCATCTAGGCCGAGGACAGAGACTCACAGGAATGAGAGAGGTATGACCCCTTTGTTATTTTCTCACAATTTGTTTTCCGTCTACAGAGGCAGTCTACACCCTTGAGAAGCTCGAAACAAAGGTAAAGTGGCTCCAAAGATGAAGTCCGATCCGAGCACCAGGAAATCCGGTGCCCTCTACGAATTCCACTAGGAACACGAACACAAAACAAAATATTGCATCACCCTAAGGCAAGAGGTAGCAAACATGTTGCAGCAAGGGCACCTTAAAGAGCTACTGAGCGACAAAGTAAGGAGCACCTTCGCTAGGGGTCGACACCGTCAAGGTCCGCCGAAGCCGCCCTCACCTGCTCGTACCATCAATATGATTATAGGTGGCAGTGACGATGCCTCCATCAACAGCGTCAATTTCACTGCCACCCACAAGCTCAATCACCCATGAACGATATGACAGACTCGAAGAAAGTATCATCTTCGACGTGTTAGATGCCGACGGTTTGACTTTCCCTCACAACGATACTCTCGTCATTACTTTACGAATTTGAGATACTGATGTTAAACGTATCACGGTAGATGATAGGAGTGGTGCATTCATCATCCATCCCTGAGTCCTCACCCAGACAAGACTCGAGGATAAGATAGTGCCATGCTATATCACACTAACCGGTTTTAAAAATGCAGTTGAACAGACCTCGGGAGAAATCACACTCGCCGTTCTTGACGGTGGCATAACTCTGGAGACAACTTTCCATATCAATGACCATACCACCACATACAATACCATAGTACGACGACCATGGATACATCCTATGAGAGCCATCACCTCCAACTTATATCAAGTGATTAAGTTCCCAACACCCTAGGGAATATTCAGCATACGAGGGGAACAACACACATCCTGGGAATGCTACCGCATCGTCATGGATTGCATAATAACTCAACAAAAGAAAGATAAGGAAAAAGAAGCATAGCAATCAGTAGGGTCAAGGTCGCTACAAGAAGAAGCTAGGGAAGTCATTATGGACCCTGAAATGGTCGAAGCCACAGAATCGACTATAGAGGACCTCGACCCCGTTCAATTAGACCACTACGACCCCAACAAAAAGACCTACATCAGCTGTAAACTCTGAGAACCAGGTAAATTTAGTAAATTATTAATAACTAATGCAGATTTGTTTGCTTTCATCCATGCAGACATGCCATGCATCCCTAAAGAGATCGCCACACACAAATTGAATGTCGACCCCTTCTATCCCTCGGTAAGGCAGGTCCGATGAAAGTTCAACCCCACCATCAACGATGTTATCCACGATGAGGTAGAGAAACTATTAGCAAATGGATCCATTAGGGAGTCGAAGTACTCCAAATGGATAGCCAATGTGGTGATGGTAAAAAAGAAAAATGGTAAATGGAGGATGTGTGTAGACTTCACAGACCTAAACAAAGCATGCCCGAACGATTCATTCCCATTGCCACATATCGACCAACTCATTGACGGCCATGCACGAGCTGCGAAGGTTCCTAGATGCATATTCGGGTTATAACCAAATACTCATGGAAGAAGAGGACCAAAACAAAACCACATTCATCAGCCACATGGGAACATATTATTATAGGGTCATGCCATTTGGGTTGAAGAATGCAAGGGCCGCCTATCAGAGGTTGGTCACAAAAATGTTCAAAGATCAACTCGGTAAGACCATGGAGGTATATATCGATGAAATGTTTTTCAAATCCATGAGGGAAGAAGACCATATCGACCACTTGAAAGAAGCTTTTGATATACTAAGACAGTGCGAGATGAAATTAAATAGCGAGAAATGCGCATTTGGCATAGCCTCGGGAAAATATTTGGGTTTCTTAGTATCACAGTGAGGAATTGAAGTCAACCCATATCAAATTAAGGCTATCGACGGGATACCTGAACAACTGACTACTAAGAAGCAAGTCCAAAGATTGACTGGCCGAATTATCGCCTTATCGAGATTTATCTCACAGTCGCTCGATAGACGTCATAGATTTTTCTGCATACTCAATAAGAATAACGGCCTCGAGTGGACTCCCGAGTGCGTGCAAACACTGCGAGAACTAAAGGTGTATCTATCATCTCCACCTTTACTCTCAAAGTCTGAACCCGGGGAACACCTCCTCATCTATCTCGCCGTCTCCGAAGTAGCAGTAAGTGCGGTCCTAGTTCGAGAAAGAAAAGGTACATAAATCTCCTAGTTATTACATCAGTAAAATACTTGTCGGTGCCGAGATGAGGTACCCACACCTCAAGAAATTGGCCTTGGCATTGGTCGTAGCTTCTCGAAAGTTTAGATCCTATTTCCAGTGCCACCCTATCTCGGTCGTTACCACTTTCTCTTTAAGAAGCATTATACATAAACTCGACCAGTTGGGGAGGCTGGACAAATGGGTCATCGAGCAAAGTAAGCACGACATCACATACCGGCCTCGAACAATGATAAAGTCGCAAGTGCTCGCTGACTTTGTCGCAGACTTTAGTGCAAAAGTAATGCCCGAGGTCGAGAAGGAAGCCGCTCAAGCTTTTCACACAAGAACTGTGGGTCCTGTACACCGATAGCGCATCCAATGCTTTTGGATCTGGAATGGGATTCGTACTCGAGGTCCCTATTGGTGAAGTAATTCTCTAGTCCATAAGATGTCCAGATATGACTAATAGCAAGGCCGAGTATGAGGCCGTAATCGCAGGGCTGAGGTTAGCACTCAAATATGGGGCGAAGCAACTGAAGCTCCACTATGATTATCGGCTCGCGGTCAACGAAGTTATAGGGACTTTTCAAATCTAAGAACAAAGGTTGCAAAAGTATCAAGCCGAGATCTGTAAGTTGCTGCCCAATTTTAACGAATGCCAGCTCGACCAGATCCTACGAGCTTAGAACATCAAAGCAGATAGCCTTGCCAAATTGGCCACCGCCACCAGAAGCATCATGACCAGAGATAAAAGCATAGTCTATCTCCTCAACACGTCACTAGACCAAATCGAGGTAAAAGGAAGCTAAAAAACTAAGAATGCAAGCGGCCAGATTAGATACAGCCTCCTTCATAACGACTTGTACAAGAGAACATACAGCGAACCTCTGGCAAAGTGTTTAGGTATGAATCAAACCCAACTCGTTCTCGAGGAAGTTCATCAAGGCCATTGCGGCGCTCATTTTGGTGATCGAGCACTCGTCAAGTGTCTTATACGGGCCAGGTATTACTGCCCCACCATGAAGAAAGACACCTCAGAATTTTGAAAAAATGCGAGCAATGTCAGAAATACGCCCTAATAATCCACCAAGCGGACGAACAACTTCATTCGGTCACCTTTCCATGGACATTTATCAAGTAGGGAATGGACATCGTGGGTCCACTCCCTCCGGGGTGAGGTAATGTACGATTTCTTATAGTTTTAACCGATTATTTCAATAAATGGATGGAAGCACGAGCATTCGCCCAAGTGTACGAACAAGAGGTAATTGTCTTCATATGGGAAAACATAATTTGTCGTTTTGGCCTACCCAAGGAGATAAGCTGCGACAATGGGCCCCAATTCACGGGAAAGAAAATTCATTGAATTCTTCGAGAAATGGCACATTAAGAGGATACTTTTAACTTCTTATCACCCAGCGGGCAACGGGCAGGCAGAATTCTCCAATAAGTCTATATTAAATATCATGAAGAAATAACTTGAAGAAGCCAAAGGACTGTGGCCGGAAATACTCCCAAAAGTATTATGGGCGCACATAACACCCCCGAAGATGAGCACATGAGAGACGCTATATTCCCTGGTCTACGGAATAGAAGCAGTTATACAAGTTGAGGTTGAAGAATCTAGCCTGAGGTACTCCTATGAAAGTGGCACCAGGAACGACGAGAGTAGGAGATAAGAGCTCGATAAGGTCGACGAATGAAGATATATGGCATACATAAGGATGGTCTCCCAAAAATAGCAGGCGGAACGTTACTACAACAAAAAGTCAAACGTCTGACCGCTCAAGATCGGGGACTACGTACTCAAAGCCAAAACCCAAGCAAACAGAGATCCATGAGAAGGCAAATTGGGAACCATATGGGACGAACCATGCAAAATTATAGGCAAAGTAAACAATGGCTCGTTCCAACTAGAGACAATAGAAGGAAAACAATTACCAAACAATTGGAATATCAGACACCTCAAATACTTCAACTTCTAGAAAATAAGAAGTGCCCCCAAGTCGTACTCTTTTTTCCCTCACTTGAGTTTTGTCCCATTAGGGTTTTCTCAAGGAGGTTTTTAACAAGGTGACAAGAGGGACACTTCGAGTCGGAGTATACAAAGAACAAACTGATTTCTTTTTTCATTGCATGACTCCTCAAGATTCTCCAAGTCGAACAATGAAGGGACTATATATACTAGGACTCGAATGCCAGCCAATTCCCAAAATTTATAAAAATAATGTAATCAAAGCAATGATGTTAAAATAATAGAAATTCACACTTAGCGAAACTGCTCTAACAAATGGTTTAGTTTGACCAAGTTCGAACAATACCTACCGGCCCTCGGCCATGACTTAACAAAAGGTTAAGTTTGACCAAGCTCGGACAACACCTACCAGCCCTCGGCCACAACTTAACGAAAGGTTAAGTTCGACCAAGTTAGAACAACACCTGCTGGTCCTCGGTCGTGACTTAATGAAAAGTTAAGTTCAACTAAGATCGAACAAACACCTATTGGCCTTCGGCCACAAGCCATTCAACCAAGTTCAAATAACACCTATCGGCCCTCGGTTGCGACTTAATGAAATGTTAAGTATGACTAAGCTCGGAAAAATACTTATTGACCCTAGGCCATGACTTATTCGACCAAGTTCGAACAAGACCTATCAGCCCTCGATCACGTCTCAACTAAGAGACATACTCGACTGATAAAAAAAAGAGTCGATATGGCCCATGGACATTCAACTCAAAGGCTACAGCCAGCTAGAAGATGACAACAATAAAAAGGATAAAGAAACAATACATACAAGAACAAAAACAAATCGCAGGAATGAAAAAGGTGCATGTAAAACAAGGCGCTCGAAGACGCACACAAAAATACACAAAAAAGTTAAAACAAAACTGCTAGCCATCACCATCACGACCTTCAACACCATCTCCATCTAGGCCTACAACTTCCTCGCCATCCCCGTCTTAACCATAGGCGGAGTCATACCAAGAACCGTCTGCAAGCCGATCCACATCCTCGTTCAGATCCTCCTCGGAACTGAGTCGCAATATAGCAAGATCATAGCCATAAGCAAATCGAGACTCGCGAGCCTTGGCCCGAGCATCCTTAAGAGTAGCCTCAGAAATGGAGCCCGTTACATGTAAGTCACGGAACACATCCAGTCGGGCTTCAGGATGGATCTACTCCTCGTATAGCTCCCGAGGAATGTTAGGATACTCAATCTTGAGGGCAGCAACTCGATCATGTAGTTCAGAGTTCTCCTTATCCAGCTTCCTGATACTTTCCTTAAGACGGTCCTCCTTAGGCCCCGTCGTTGACCGATCATTTTCCCGCTCAGCACGAAGAGTTTTGTTCGCCAGCTCAAGGATGTCCACCTTCCTCCGAGCATCCAACCGAGAAGACTCTGCCTATTCAAGCTCCTTCTACTTCTCGGCAATCTCATCCCTGAGAGCCTCCACCTGGAACTGACATTCTTCGAGGTGGCCCTACAGTTGGACTACTTGAGCTTGAAGGTCGCTGCTTTGGGCCTCCATGCCCTTACTAAGCTTAATCTCCTCTTATTTGCTCCTCAACATTCCCTCGAGGACACTGCACTTTTCCACAGCTGCCATCAACTCATCATCCCTATTCTTCAAGTATTCTCTCAAGGCCCGCGCATCACCACCCTTACGAAGTCGACATCGGAGATCACGGTATTTCCCGCGGTGCTCAGTATACTTTCCTTTCAGCTTTTCAAAAATCTCCTTGCGCCTTTTCCTCCCTTCGAGCACTCTCAATTTCTAGAATGGCAGTCTATAAATCAAATAAAATAGGTTAGAACATAAAAATAAGCTAAGGCATAAGGAAATGGGCGGATAACAATCATACTTACCCTGAGCGCGAGATCGACGATACTCTTCGATAAATTACTGTCGGTTATCTTATTAAGGTTCTCACCCTCGACATTAAAACAGAGAGGACCGAGAGAGGGACTACCTCCTCGGTATTTACAAGCAAATCATGATCCATTGGGATCGTGATATTCCTCGAACATCCATCCAGTCTTACCTCGAGTTGGGTCAGTCCCTCATCGATCATCCTCAGATCGCCCAAGTCAATATCGGAACCCGACTCATTGCCCTCTTTGGAAAAAAACCATACATTGCCACCCGAGAGGATGAAGCCTCCTTTTTTCTTGGAAGTGCGGGGCCACTATCGAGTACCATCTCCTCGTTTGTTTCCCTCTCAGAACGTAAGGGCATACCCTCATTGACTTCTACCGGTTGAGGGGCCTCAAGGCTCGGCCAAATATCATCGCCAACATAAATTGTCGCCATCTCATGGAACGTGAATCCTTTTTCCATGGTGTCAATGACCGAAGGAACTCTGTCAGCCACATCCAAAGATCTCCTTTTGCGAGGTCGAAGGTCCTAGTCATTGGGCAAGTGTTCATCTTCCTCGTCAACGAGCAAAAATAAGGGAGGAGCAGAGGTTACAACAGTTGGAATAGGGGCGAAGGAAAAGGTTACAATAACTGGAATAGGGGCGGAGGTAGAGGTTGCAACAGTTTGAATTGAGACGGAGACAAGTTACAACCATTGGGATACGAGCGGAGATTGAAGGCGTAATGGACCTCCTCCTCCGGAATGAGGGCAGGGGGCCCTAGCCCTCCTCGTGGTCCCTCTAACAGAGCCTAGAATATATAACAAGAAGGAAAGGATCAGTATAAACGACGAACATACACCACATAAAGATAGCGTCGACGAAAAGGAAGAGATTACCTGTCGAGGGGAGAGCCAGCCTGAACTTCTGGAAGAAGCTCGACCAGTCATTTATCCCCGCCACATAGGGAAGGATCCGCTCGACCCAGTCAGAAATATGTGCCACCAACTAGAGAGGTCGTATAAGTAGCTGTAGAAAAAGAAGAGTTAAATGGATGGCCCAGGACAAAAGGAATATTAAAGATAAGAAGAAACACAAATAGAACGAGTACTTAGGGGTGGGGTTCCAGGCCTCAGTCCTGACGAAGAAATAGTCGAGCCATAAATGTCGCCTACCCTTGTCGTCCATCCTTACCACCAAGTACTTTCCCCCGCTGTGGTGAAGGTTCAGTAACGTTCCTCCATATAAATAGGGGGAGAAAAGGTACACAAAGTGACGCACCGTGATCTCGACCTTGGTCAATTCAGCGAACTTCGCCAACATCTTGACCACATTGAATACATAGGGGTGAGCTACGCAAGGCACACATTATAGTGGTGGCAAAATTCTTCTATCAGTAGAGGGAAGGGTAACGAATAGACAATGGTGAATGGATAGGCGTAAAGGGCACAATATCCGGGACGATGGACTCGTACTTCATCGTCACCCGTAGGAACTAACTCCACGTGACCGGGAAGGCCAAACTTAGCCTTAAGCTCATCTAAATGACCGACGGTCATTGTGGATTAAAAACTCTCGGTCACCACTTCCGGTGACTTGTGCAAATCAGGTTTGGCATCGGGGTATCGAGGCACAAACTCCTCTATAGAGGGGAGAGTTTCCTTCTCAACGGTGACTATAACGTCTTCCCCCTGATCGGGGAACACGATAGCCAAAGGAACAAAGTGATCTTCCACATGGGCATTAGATGAATGGTTTGACATTATTGTGAAGGTTAGTAAGAAGGAAATCAGAACTGCGATGAAATATTATGAAGAAAGAGAGGAAATGACAAAGAAGAAGTTAACAGAGTGTAAACAATTTAAATCTAAACCAATCCTTCCCTATTTATAAGGTTTGAGACACCAGAATTGAAATATTTTGCCATAATTGGCACAAAGATCAAAACGGAAGAGCCAATCAAAGGTAACGCGATAATTGACATAATACGTAGGGAATCAATGTCATCATGATGCATGACTTCATGACGTCTCTTCTTATCTTGGACCAAATGGTTTGAGCAGGTCACCGAGGAAAACCGAGGGTTTAAAATATGCATCCCACAGAGAGCCACGCCGCCCACTCACTACAATGACTATGGCCTATGTTATCTCTTCGACAAGCTCAACCATAAACGACATTATCCGCTTATTGAACTCATCCGGGAAGATGACCTCAACAAGCGGAGGGACTAACTGTATGGACCAAAAATTATCTTAGTTATGTTTAGACCACATCAACATTAAGAAGGCCTTCGAGGACTGCCATATGTCATTAGTATGACTTCAATCAAAGATAGATTCAAGGTCAAAGTGATCTAACAAGAGATGAAGGGTTAGGTCTAGGAGTGAACAGAGATCAAGGTCGAGGATGAGCACTCTCCTTAAATAGAGTAATAACGGCTAAGATAAAACTTTAAAGAGAATATTTCAGTGAATATTCTCTGAATCTGTACTATTAAGGTTTTATAGCATATGTCCCCTTATAAATAGAAATAGACATAGTTATAGGGGACATTGAACACTCATTTGTAAGAGAACACTTTGACATTCTCTAGAGATTCTTGCTTTATTACATACATATAAAAGATACTTTTTCCTTGAGATCCATGTTAGCTTTTCTCCCACGATCCAGGGAGAATCCGAATATTCAAAGGCTTATCAATCATTCATCAGTGTCAGAGGAAAATTAAATGATTCCACCCCCTTTTCGGTCATATCTATTACATCTATTTACATAAATACCACCATATGTAATTTATTGCTATTTAATGCTATTTATATCGCATTTATGCCATTAAGCATTATTCATTATCGTATATTCATCACTGTTACCACAGATCTTGTAACAATTTATCACGGCACTAGTTAAATGATCTATTGGATATTATTATTATGAAAATCTAATTTTTTAAAATTAGATCTAAATTTTGGTCAAACAGTGGTGTTCTCCTGGATTGAGTTAAATGAAAGGTTCTCGGTTGATGAGGTGTTCAACTTACTTGTGGTTTAGAGTTGAATATGAGATTTTTGTATTTTCACGAGTTAGCATGTTTGTGGCGGTGCGCCGTGTAGGGTTGAAAGTTGCGAGTTCTAGGCTGTGGTTTAGTTTTGAAGGGAAGGATATGAGTTCTTGATGACATGGACGATTTCGGGTGTTTAGGAGAATGTTGGTACTGTTTGATGTCGCCGGAGGAGAGTTCGCATGTTGGCGGGTGCATTGTGTTTTGTCTTGTGGATATTTTTGTATAAGATGATGGAGTATGAGTGACATATTAGCCATTTGAGTACCAGTGTTGAGACCAGATATGGAGATTCTGGTATTCATGATGTTTAGAAATTGGATGTTCTTGTAGGCAGACTATTCCTTGATTACGAATTGTGAAGAAAAGTTGAGGATTGGATAATTGATGGTATGTGTTATGGAAAGGTTGCTATGGACTTTTGGAAGGTTATTTACCTGTTTGGGAATGATCGAAATTTGGTTTGGGGATTATTTGTGAGCCTAATGAGAATGTGTATTCTATATCAGATCGGATTTTCTTGCTCTTACGCTATTGTTACCACAGGTTTATCATCTAGTGGAATGGATGTTATTCGTGCCTTGGTCTATGTTATGTGTTTCTCTCTTATGCTATGGCGGGTTATGAGGGATACATGATTATTCACATGCATGTTGTAATTCCATTTAGGCCTTACAGCGTTATGGGCGAGATGGCCCTCTTGATGTTGATTTGCTTATTGCACCATAGTTGTGCTTGTCTTTCTCAGTATTATTTATGCCTAATCATCTTCCCAAAGTTATATTTGTGCACTCTATCATGCTTAATGTTGACGCACATGTGATTACTGAGCCCGAGCATTATAGCTCGATGGGCACCCCATATGATTGGATCGGGTTGCACGCCGCAATGGTACAATGATGAAATGTAATTCCTTATGCGTATTTCATGTGTTTTGCTTCAACTTTGTGGAAAATAGCCATAATAAGATGTTAATATTGACCGCATGCATAACTTGCTTGGTATCCTTCTTATTTAACCTTCTTACTATTATCTTTCATTACTAAATTATCACTTGTTTGGTGAGCAGACCTCGATAGGTCGTTTCAAGTTCTAGTTGTTATATTTGTGTTCCGAGACCTCGATTAAATCAGTTTAGTATTTTTTGATTTTCATGCGCAATCTATATCTTTTTCGGAAAGATGTTTTTTAAAAATTTGAAGAAAACATGATTTTTAGCTTTAAAAATGACATGAGTTGACTACGGTCAACAATTAGTGTAAATGGCCCCGGAATGGTATTTTGATGATCGCGGTGAGTCTGTATCATGATTTTGGACTTGGGCATATGTCCGAAATTGAATTCGGAAGTCCTAAACTTGATTTGTTGAAAACTAGTAATTTGAAGGTTTAAAGATTTTCAAAGTTTTACTGAAGGTTGAAGTTATGGCTACCGGGTTCGGATTTCAGTTCTGGTACTTGGTATATGTTTATTTTACTATATAGAACTTGTCTACAAAATTTAGTGCAAAACGGAGTTGGTTTGATAGGATCGGGGAGCTCGATTGTGAATTTGGAAGTTCTTGAGTTTCTTTGAAAATTTCATGCATTTTGATGTCCGATTCATAATTCTAGGTGTTATTTTGTTGTTTTGATCGTGTGGGCGAGTTCTTATGATGTTATTACACTTGTGTGCATGTTTGGTTTAGATACCGAGGGCTCGGGTGAGTTTCGGATAAGCTATAGACCATTTGAACTAAGAAAAAATTGCTGGTTCAGCTATCTGTTGATGTCTTGTGCAATGTACTTTGCGATCGTGAAGCCTCTCTCACAATCGTGAATGGGAAACTGGGACAAGAGTGGAGTTCTTCTATGCGAGCGCAGAGAACAGGTCGTGAATGTGAAGCAGTGGTGGGATTACCCTTCGCTAACGCGACTGTTCACATGCGAATGCGATGGGTTAAGGGGATTCTGGGGAGTCAGGTGGTTACCCTACGCAAACGCGAGCATTGGCTCACAAACGCAAAGGTTGGGGGAGAGAAAGTCTTAGCGAACGCGAACGGTTTTCCGTGAACGCGAAGACCTTCTGGCCGTTAATGCTTCACGATTGCGTCAGGTGCCTCGTGGACTCGAAGAATACCTGACGCACAGTGATTTAATGTTTCAAAATTGGGATTTCTTCTCATTTTTCACCATTTTCAAGTTTGAGCTCAGCCAGAGGCGATTTTGAAGAAAGTTTTTACCGCAACTTCATAGGTTAGTAGATTTTAACTTTTTTCCTTACATTTCCATAAACACCCATTGATTTTTAACCTTTAATCTATGTTTTTTCATGGTAGAAATTAGGGATTTAGGTAGAAATTGAGAATTTTGAGAAGTAGAGATTTAGACCACAAATTGAGGTTGGATTCCGAAACTAATCACATAACTGGGATCGGGGGTGAATGGGTAATTGAGTTTTGGTTTGAATCTTAGGTTGTGACCAAGCGAGCCCGGGGTAGACTTTTGTTGACTTTTTGCAAAATCATTAAAGATAATCTTTTTCACTCGTGGGTGGTTTCTAAAGCCTATTTCGAATTACCTGAACTTTATTTGGTTAGGTTTGATTGGTTTGGAGGCTTAGTCTAGAGAAAAAGCTGCGGTTGAGCATTGATTTGGTTCCGGAGTGAGGTAAGTATCGTGGTTAACCTTGACTATAGGGTTAGGAGTTGTTTGTCTATTTGCTAGTCCCTCTGTTCCAATTTATGTGAACCTGTTTGATTGGGCACAGAGTTTAAGAAAAATAATAACTTTTGGAATTTGTGGTCCTAAACAAGTTAAAAAGGGGTCAAAAGTATTTGTGTGGTTATAAAAGCTTCTCACTAAGGATAGAATTGGGAGTTTAAGCTAAATTATTTCCAAATTTAGAGAGGGGTCATTCTTTTTGGAATGGACCAAAAAGGAAATAGGTTCACATAAACTGGAACTGAAGGAGTACATGTTTTATGTGTGGGGATAACGTATATGTGAGGTGACGAGTATCTATGCATTGTCATTGGGTTAAACCATGCAGGTGGAAATTGTTTCTTTGTGATTATATTGTTTCATTGATTATGTTCTCCATGCTTAGGTTAGATTATAACTGCTTTTAATTATGCGTTTCGTATTTATTTTTTATTTTAAAGATATTGAATATTTTGAAAGTTGATTTTGATATCATGGCACTATAGCTGAAGTGAAATTATTTCCCGTCGTATTTTTATTATTCAGATTTGTATTGTTGCTTGGTGAGGAAGAGAGAAAAGCACGAAGGGTGTTGTCATTCTTTATTTGCATTCATTATCTTATATTGAGAGATTTGAGAGTAAAAGTACGAAGGGTGATGCCGTGCCGGTGAATAAAAGCACGTAGGGTGATGTCATGCCATTATATTCATGATATTACATAGTGAAGACGAGAGTAAAAGCATGAACGGTGATGTCGTACCATTTTCATATCATTGCCTTTTTTGATTTCCATTTTTGGTGATTTACTTAGTTATATAGTTTTTATTTCGGAAGATGTTTTTTTTGATTTCGTACTTGCAGATTTTATGATATCTCCCCTTTCTCATGTCCCCTCCCAGTTAATATTTCATCGTTCTACTTATGTATTGGCTGCTTTATATATATTTGTACAGGATTTTTACGTAGGTGTCATGTTATAGCTACGTCGCTACCTTGTCGAGGTTAGGCTCGACACTTATGGAGTACATTTGATCGGTTGTACTCAAACTACATTTATAAACTTCTTGTGCAGATACTGATATTGGTCCCAGCGGTGCTTAGAGGTGCATCAGCTCGGATTGCTTTCACTTCGGAGACTTGAGATAGATCTACTGGTGTTCGCAAACCTTAAAGTCCTTTTCCATTTCCTATCTTTACTGTTTATCTAGCTTTGAACAATTGTATTTGCTTTAGACCACGTATGTAGTATTCTAGTAGCTCATGTACTTGTGACTCCAGATTTCTGGGAGTAGTTAGTATCACATTTCTTATATTCACACTATGTTAAATACAGAATTTATTTCTCATTTTATTTTAACTGTTAAAAATTGGTTAATTACTTTATTGACATCGGCTAGCCTAGCGAGTGGATGTTAGGTGCTATCACGATCCCGAGGTCGGGATTGCGGGTCATGACATGTTGGTATCAGAGCACTAGGTTTCTTAGGTCTCACGAGTCACGAGCAAGCTTAGTAGCGTCTAGAGGAATGGTACGGAGACGTCTGTACTTATCTTCTAGAGGCTATGTAGATAATTTCACTTCTCTTTTTCCCTATCGTACGCTTTTATTCTAGCATTGATGTTTGAATCATTCCATTCTTGTTCTCTCGTAGATTGTGAGAAAACGCACAACATCTACAGCTGGACAGGAGCGGGAGACCCCTGTTGTAGCCACTACTAAGGGTTGAGGGCGAGGCCGATTTCCAAAGGGCGAGATCGAGCCAGAGGCCGAGGTAGAGCTCAGCCTAGATCTTGTGCAGTAGCACCCACATTGGAGCCTCAGATTGTTCATGAGGAGGAGATCCCAGCTCAGACTGCACCGGTCAGACCTGTTTTGTTCCTAAAAGAATTTATAGCCACTCTCGTGCTTCAGGATGCTCTAGTCTACTTAGTGGGCCTTATGGATAGTGTGGCCCAGATCGGTGTATTTCCGGTGGCACCAACTGTCTCTCTGGCTAGGAGAGGAGCACAAACGCCCGCTACTCACACTCCGGAGCAGATGGCTCCCATATATCAGACTCTAGTCTACTTAGTGGGCCTTATGGATAGTGTGGCCCAGACCGGTGTATTTCCGGTGCCACCAACTGTCTCTCTGGCTAGGAGAGGAGCACAAACGCCCGCTACTCACACTCCGGAGTAGATGGCTCCCATATATCAGACTCCGGCAGTCCAGCCAGTTGGGTTAGTTCATCCTGATGTTGCTACATAGACCGGGGAGAGGCTTGCGATGTCTTCTAAGGGATTGATGAGGTTAGATAAGTTCACAAAGCTCTTCCCTATTCACTGCAGTGGTGCACCTTCTGAGGACCCACAGGATTGTTTATACTGTTGCTTCGAGGTTCTGAGAAACATGGGTATTGTTGAGTCCAATAGCATAGACTTTGCAGTATTTCAGATGACCGGTTCGGCCAAGAGATGGTGGCAGGATCATGTGTAGAGCAGACTAGATGGTTCACTGCGACACACTTGGGAGCAGTTTTCGGAGTTGTTTCTAGAGAATTTATTCCTTTCACTTTGAGAGAGGATTACCGCATGCAGTTTGAGCGCCTTCAGTAGGGTAGCATGAGTGATACCCGATATGAGACCCGATTTGAGGACCTAGATCGCCGTGCAGTTATCTTACTCCTTACTGAGAGGGAGACAGCGAGGAGATTCATTGATGGACATACTTTTGGTATTAGGCTATAGATGGCAAAGGAGACCGGAGATGACATTTCTTTTCAGAGGGCCGTAAAGATTGCTAGACGAATCGATATGATTCATGGTCAGAGTAGGGAGGCAGTATCTGAGAATAGGCCTCATCATTCTGGTAGTTTTAATGGTGCCTCATACGGAGGTAGGGGTTCATTTGGTAGGGGCTATCCTCCCAGGTCATTTCAGTCAGCACTTCAGGTATCTCACGGTGCTTCGGGTTGTCATGGTTCTCTTGAGTCTCATCCTGAGTAGCTAGCCTATAGCGCACCATCAGCTTCTATTAGTGCACCTCTGATCCAGAGTTATCAGGGTGGTTATCCAGGTCAACATGTCCAGTTCCAAGGTCAGCAGTCACAGCAACCGAGGGCTTGTTATACTTGTGGAGATCCGAGGCACGTTGCTAGATTTTGCCCTAGGTCATAGGGCGGCATGCCACAACAGAGTTCTCGTACCATAGTTCTGACGCTAGTTGCTTCACTGATTGCTCAGCCAACTAGAGGCGGGGGTCATGCTGCTAGAGGTGGAGGCCAGGATATTAGAGGTGGAGGCTAACCGGTTAGAGGTTGTCCGAGATGCGGAGGTCAAAGTGGTGGGGCCCTGCCATATTTTATGCATTTCTTGCTAGACCTGAGGCAATGTCATATGACGCTGTCATCACAGGTATTGTTCCAGTTTTCCATAAAGATGCCTCAGTTCTATTTGATCCTAATTCTACTTATTCCTATGTTTCATCCTATTTCGCTTCATATCTAGTTATGCCTCTTGGTTCTTTGAGTGCTCTTGTGTGTGTGTCCACCCTCTGTGGGAGATTCTATTGTTGTAGATCATGTTTATCACTCGTGCGTGATTTTTATCGAGAGCCTTCAGACTAGTGTAGATCTTCTACTTCTTGATTGGTGGACTTTGCTGTTATTTTGGACATGGATTGGCTGTCACCTTATCAAGCTATATTGAATTGTCATGCCAAGATGGTGACCCTAGCCATGCCGGGGTTTCCTCATTTAGAGTGGAGAGAGACTCCTGTCCAATCTACTAGTAAGGTCATTTCTTATGTGAAGGCTCGGCATATAGTCGAGAAGGGATGTCTAGCATATTTATCATATATTCGTGATCCTAGTGTGGAGGTTCATTCCATGGATTCAGTACCAGTTGTGTGTGAGTTTCCAGAGGTGTTTCCTGTAGATTTGTCAGGGATGCCACCCGATATAGATATCGACTTCTGTATTGACTTGGATTTGGGTACTCAACCTATTTCTATTCCACCATACTATATAGCCCCAAATGAGTTGAAGGAATTGAAGGAGCAGTTGCAGGATTTTCTTGATAAGGGATTCATTAGACCTAGTATCTCGCCCTGGGGTACACCAGTATTGTTCGTGAAGAAGAAGGATGGTATAATGAGGATGTTTATTGATTATCGGTAGTTGAATAAAGTCACTATCAAGAACAAGTATACTTTGCCGAGGATGGATGACTTATTTGATCAACTTAAGGGTGCCAAAGTGTTTTCGAAGATTGATTTGAGATCTGGCTACCATAAGTTGAAGATTAGGGCATCAGATATCCCTAAGACAACTTTTCGGACTTGGTATGGGCATTATGAGTTTCTAGTAATGTCATTTGGCTTGACAAATACCCCCAGCAACATTTATGTATTTGATGAAATGGGTATTCAAGCCCTATCTGGATTTTTTATGATCGTCTTTAATGATGACATTTTGGTATACTCGCGCAGTCGAGAGAAGCATGAGCATCATCTTTAGATTGTACTTCAAACTTTGACAGATAGTCTGTTATATGCCAAGTTTTCAAAGTATGAGTTTTGGTTGGATTCAGTTGCCTTTTGGGGCATGTTGTATCTTCTGATGGTATAAAGGTGGATCCTAAGAAGATTGAGGCAATTCAGAACTGGCCTAGACCTACTCTAATGACTCGGCTAGTCGTTTTGAGTATTTCATCACCGTTCCCCCATTTACTGCTTATTCTGTGTTGAATTATCATTGTGTAACTTGCCGAGGTAGTTGGTTTGGTTCTAGGAATGTTTTGGAATGAGTTGAGACACTTAGTCTCAAGGTTGGAAGCTTAAGTTAAAAAGGTTGACCAGATGTTAACTTGTATGTAAACGAACCCATAATGGAATTTTGATGGTTCCAATAGCTCCGTATGGTGATTTCGGACTTATGATTGTGTCCGGATATTTATTTTAAAGTCCGTAGTTAAATTTTGCTTGAAATGGCGAAAATAGAAAATTGAAGGTTTGGAAGTTTGATCGGGAATTGACTTTATTGATATCGGGGTTGGAATCTGATTCCTGAAGTTGGAATAGGCCTGTTGTGTCATTTATGACTTGTGTGCAAAATTTGAGGTCAATCGAAATTGATTTGATAGTTTCGACATCGAAAATATAAGTTGGAATTCGTTAGTTTTGGTTAGGCTTGAATTGGTGGGCGATTCGTATTTTTGATATTGTTTAATGTGATTTTAGGCATCGACTAAGTTTGTGTCATATTTTAGGACTTGTTGGTATATTTATTTAAGGTCTAGGGGGCCTCTGGTGGATTCCAGATGGTTAACGGATCAAAAATTTGTCTTGGAGCAATTTTGAAAATTTTCCAATTCTGGTGCGATCGCACCTGTGATGGAATTGGACCCAGGTGCGCGACCGTAGAAGCGACAATGTGGTCGCGGAAGTAGACTGGGGTAGGGAAGGAAGTGGTCGCATGTGCGAACGGATGATCATAGATGCGGAGTCGCATCTGCGACAGGTCAATCGCAGAAGCGGAAAGACGAGGGGTAGGCAGCTTCGCAAAAGTGGCAGTGTTGCCGCAGAAGCGAGTCCGAAGAAGCAGACTTTTTGTCCGCAAAAGTGGTGGAAGCCGCAGATGCAAAGTGAAGTCTCGCACCTGTAAGATGGCATATGCGGCTAAGTGAGTCGCATGTGCGGAACCCCTGGGTAGTATACATTTCGAAGGGGCTCCGAGCTTTTGCCATTTATGGACCTCAAACACTCGGTTGGGGGCGATTTTCAGAGGGAATTCACGGGAATTTTTGAGGTAAGTCACTTGTGACCATTTTTAGTCAATAATATTGAATTATCATTGAGTCTGACTAGATTACGCGATTTTGAGGTGTAACTCGAGAATTTAGTCCTAGGGATTTGAAATTAAGAATTTAGGATTTGGAGGTCGAGTTGATGTCGGAATTTGGTAAATTTGGTATGGTTGGCCTCGTGGTTAAATGGGAGTTCATATTTTGTAACTTTTGTCGGGTTCTGAGACGTGGGCCCCATTGTTGACTTTTGGGATGATTTTTGGATTTAATTGGAAAATTTAGTATTTTCATATGGAATTGATTCCTATAATTTATGTTGACTATATCGAATTAATTGTGACTAGATTCGAGGCATTCAGAGGCCAATTCGCGAGGTAGGGGCTTATTGGAATAGAGAATTTGCACTGTTTGAGTTAAGTAACACTTCTAAACTTGGTTCTAAGGATATGAATCTTTGAATTACGTGTTATATAAATTGTTTGGAGGTGACGCACATGTTAGGTGACGGGCGTGTGGGCGTACACCATAGGAATTGCAACTTAATTGATTTTGTGGAGTTGCATAATCAAATAATGATGCCATTATCCACATATCCTCTACGTGTTAGAGAAATTGAGCTTAGACTCGTATTAAAGAAAATGTTTAGGCTACGTGCCGATATTTTGAGACCCGCAGGGATCATATTGCTATTGAATTAATAGTTTTAAAGATGTAAATTTCATACTCAGTCACAATCATCCAGTTGTGAGGATATTTATGGGATCGAGCTGCACGTCGCAGCATGCCATATTGGCTTTATATATTTATTATTATTATGGATCGGGGCTGCACGCCGTAGTAGGCCTTATAGGCTTTATTATTATTATATGGATTGGGATTGTATGCCGCAGTAGGCCTTATAGGCTTTATTGTTATGGGATCGGGTTGCACGCCGCAGTAGGCCTAAATGGCTTATTATTGTAGTGCTTGGGCTGAAGAAGTCCCTCCGGAGTCTGCACCCACCCCCCCAATAGTGAACGCAATTGATATTATATTGATGGATGGATCTTCCCTGGGCTGGATTTGCCCCGTACAATACTGAGTGATAGAGTACTCTAAGAGTGTGAGTACGTGAGATTTTCATTATCTTTTATCACATATGACATGTATATTGGCATGTAGACATAGAGATGTCATATTCCTCATCTCATTCAGGTTTGATCTATTTTTCTTGTATTGAGTTTAACTGTTGAACTTGAAAGCATACCTATATTTCTGTACTATTATTTTATATGATTGGACTATTATTGTTGAGTTCGTCACTACTTTCAGCCCAAAGGTTAGTCTTGTTACTTATTGAGTACATTAGACCGGTTGTACTCATACTTCACTCTGCACTTCGTGTGCAAATCCAGGTACTTCCAGATACGGCGGTTGCTAGATTTTAGAGATTTATCTGTTGGAGACTATCGAGGTAGTTGTTTTGGCATCCGCAGACCTTGACTCTCTTTTCTTTCAGTTATTTTTATTGTTCTATATTTTTAGATAGCATTTTTATCAATCAGACTGTGTTGTCATTTAGATGGCATGTACTTAGTGACACCGGGTTTTGGGAGTGTATTGTATAAAGACAGTGTTTTGTATCAGAACATGGGATTTTACTCTTAAATTTATTTATGGTTTATTCAAACTTAAAGGAACTAGTGGTTTATTGAGGTTGTCGGCTTGCCTAGTATTAAGATAGGAGCCATCACGACAAGTGAGATTTTGGGTCGTGACAAGTTGGTATCAGATCCTAGGTTACATAGGTCTCACTAGTCATGAGCAAGTTTAGTAGAGTCTTGCGGATCGGTAAGGAGATGTCTGTACTTATCTTCGAGAGGCTACCGAACCCTTAGGAAAATTTCACTTTCTTGTATTCTATCATGCGAATTTGTTGATTCTGGAAACTAAATTTATGTTATTCTATTCTCTCACAGATGGTGAGGACACGTACTAGCAGATCGGACAGTCAGCCACCAGTACCACCAGTTAGGGCCACGAGAGGCCTGGGCCGTGGTAGAGGCCGAGGTTTAGCCCGTACAACAATTAGAGCAACACTTGTAGAACCACTAGTTGCTCTAGCTCAGGAGCAGGTTCCAGAAATAGTTGAGCCAGCTGGATAAGCTCAGGCACCAGCTATGCCTATTGTGATACCAAGCCTTCAAGAGGTTTTGGCCCAGATATTGACTGTTTTCACTGGCCTTGCTCAGGTGGTTTCGGCTCAAGCCACACCAGCCACTTCTCAGGCTGGGGGAGGTACTCATACTCTCGTCGCCTGTACTCCAGAGCAGGTAGTGCAGGGACTTCAGATACCGGGGGCACTACCAGTCCAGCTAGTTATAGTTGCTCAGGCCCAGGTGGGTCCTATTATGAATGATGAGGAGAAGAAGAGACTAGAGAGATTTGGGAGACTCCATTCCCCATCATTCAATGGAGATGAGTTAGAGGATGCTCAGGATTTCTTGGACAGATGCTAGTGGATTCCTTGCACAACAGGTATTCTAGAGACCAGTGGGGTCTCATTTACTACTTTGCAGCTGACCGGGCCAGCCTTCAGATGGTGGGAGACGTATGAGAGAAGCAGGCAGGGTGGTGCATCACCACTTTCATGGCATGAGTTCTCTGTATTATTCTTGGAGAAGTTTGTTCCACAGACCCGCAGAGAGGAACTGCGTAGGAAGTTCGAGCAGCTACGTTAGGAAGACATGTCTATGACCCAGTATGAGATGAGGTTTTTAGAATTTTCTCCTCATGCAGTTTGGTTGGTTCCCACTGAGAGGGAGAAGATCAGGAGGTTCATTAATGGCCTCAACCAGCAGTTCCGTTTTGTTATAACTTTAGGGAATGTAGCAGGTGCTAAATTCGATGAGGTGGTTGATAGTGCTTGGCGGTTAGAGATGGTCCGTATTCAGGAGCGTGAGGAGAGAGAGTTCAAGAGGCCTCATGGTCGGGGTAATTCCAGCGGTGTTCCTTTTGGGGGACAGCCCTATCACATCAGGGGTCGTCCTTATAGGCCCGCTCAGATGGCTCTTCCAGTTTATCATGGCACATTAGCTAGCCATGATTCATACAGTGCTCGACCGGGTCAGTCTTCTCTTAGTGCACTTCCAGCTTAGAGTTCATCTCGTGGACCATCAGTTCAAGGTTCATATGTACCAGGTTCTTCTGGTAGTTATTCTGGTTCTCGAGGTCCGTCTCAGAACTTGCTACCATTTTTCGAGAGGGATTGCTATGAGTGTGGAGAACTGGGTCATGTGAGGAAATATTGTCCCCCCCTTTCGCGAAGTCCAGTTTAGCAGAGGAGTCAGACTACGACTCTTGTACCAGATGTTACGCCACCCGCCCAGCCAGCTCGGGGTGGGGCTCAGGTAGCCAGAGGTTGCCCTAGAGATGGAGGTCGATCAGGTGGCGGTCAGGCCCGATTCTATGCTATTCCTGCCAGGTGACGAGCTCGAACACATAGTTAAATTATACTCGCTAGTCAATTATAGTATAGTATAATATCGTATCCACATGGATTAGAGTTAAATAATATTTTCTTTGTTTCTAGCTTGATTTCTATCCAAGAGAATCAACAATTAAGATTTATATGATTAATAAATTAAATTTAACTAAAAATTTAAAGTTATTGACTAATGACAATCGAAACAAGGAATAAGCAAAGAAAGTTATCAGTGGGAGAATATAGGGGTTGAGAGGATAGGTGTAAGATAATTGTTTAAGATCTAACTCTAGATAATTCACTCCTAATATTCAAGTGAGTCTCTCGAATTCACTCAATTATTAGTTCAAACGTTCAGCAAAAATTCCGCTTTTGATTAAGTTTTAACCTCACAAGATGAACCAATTTATGCACGTGAAGATATGCAAGAATGCGTAGTTGATTGGTCTTTAGGAGAACCTCTCTTGATTATCCTCCTTACTAGGTTTAATCAATGATTCAACTATCATCTTTCGATTACTAAGAAGAATTAATGAACTCAACCAACAATATAATGCAAAGATATCACAAGTTATGCCTCTGTCGATTACATGAACTAGTGAATATAGACGCAACAATTAAATCATCCAAAAATGCTTCAATACATAAAACTAGAGTTATAATCCACAAACAAATATCAATACACCAAATCCATCAAACCCTAAACGGAACTACTCCATAGATATGGATCAATTCATCATAAATATGTTTAAAGTAAAGGAAAACATAAAACGATCCAAACTCGGGTCTTGAGTGAAATGATGAACTCCTTGTGCCTTTTCTTCTCCAACTCCTCCTTAGCCTCCTTAGGTCTCCAACATGTAAAAGTACCAAAAACAAAGTTTTTCCATGTATTTATACTAAGTAGGGTTTGGCTCAGACGAAACCACCTTCTCCTAGCCGAAATAAGATTTTCACTCTATAAAAATTGCACATGCGCACCGCATGGGGCGACGCGCCTTGCGGGGTATTAGTAGGGAAATCCAGAGAGTTGATTTCTGACCGACAGCAGGAAAATGGGCAGCCGCGCCACCCCACGCGTCGCGACAGGGGTTTCTCAGAGTACGGAATTTTCCTTGCTTTTTGATATCCATATGCGGTTCTCGACCCCTGAACATGATCCCGACTTAATCCCTTGGGATTTTACTCAGACTTCAAATCTCCAAATCACTCAAATTCATTCCATAACATCTACATAGCTCGGAATCCCTCAAGGCATAAAACATACAATAAGTGCAAAACCCTATCAATTAAAGCTCAAAACAAGTAATGTTCAGTGAATTAGAGTGAAATAAGAGACTAAATACGAGATTATATCCTACTATTAACACCCCATACTTAAACCATTGCTCGAACTCGAGAAATAAAACTACACTTCATATAACCACGACCTTTTTAAACAACTATCATAACTCATCACACTAAGAATATTTACAACGGATTAAGAACAATACCTTAACATCCTAGCCTCAAGATTTGACTCAAAAGCACCACGCAGTTTTCACAACCTCACTTACTCTAACACAGAGGTTAATGACATTACCTCTCCTTCATGAATCAAGTGCCCTCACACAACAATAGAGAGTAGTTCCACACACAATGAAAATTAAGAACAATTAGGAACTCAAGATAGAAATAATTTGCTCACTCTCAAAAGCAACGTTCATATGCCACAAAAGATGCACCATAGCCTTTCCTATAGTGTACTACTCTACTAATTGAGCTCATTCAGTCAAGGATCAAGTAGGAATTCATTTGGTTGTAATGTAGGTTGTGGGATGGGTAGGATACATTTGGATATAAGAGTGACTACACCTCCCTAATCACTTTAATACATACAATTTGCCATTCAAAACCCCACACTTATGTCAAACCAAAACTCCACCTTCACATCAATATACATTAACTCCCTACTTCTTTAAGCAAAAATACATCAAGAGTCACCACTATCGAGGAACATTTTTCACAATTATACACTTATTTATTTCCTTATTTTTCTTATTCAATTCAAGTGGCTCTTACCTTTTCAAAATAATGCAACTTTCTCCTTATTTCATTAGTTCCATTCAAAAGCCAAATCAACCACCCCACACTTCAACTTTTACAAAGCTCATAGCAAATTCAAGTGCTCACGAGAGGTAAAAGGTTCAAATAGATGGGCAATTCAAACAAATGGGTAAGGCTTGTAATGTGGTTACCAAAGAAATAGGATTATAGACTCAAAAGGGGTTAATTAAGATATATAACAATTAGATGGGTCAAAGCATATAATTGGCTCAACAAAGAAACTCCTATATCACTTCCACAACTGAACAAAACTACTATTTTGCTTTGCAAATATACGGGGAAAGTTCTAGACATCAAATGCAATGCACATAATAATACAAAACCCCACACACATATGGCACATAACTCACTCAGGATCAGACTCTTCAAGACACTTTAGTCAAAGCAGTTAAGCAAAGTTAAGATCATACAATTTAAGGTACTTATACAACAGTCAAAAACTGAGCCTAACATCACAACTAAAGCACTCACTATTCTCAAGGCATAATAAAGTCAAGAGACATTACTTTTAATTCAAATCATAGCACAAGGTTTCCTACTATTCTACAAAATAAAAACTAACTACACCCGGTACAAATAAAACAATTGAAAAAGAACCGAGGCCCAACGAAAAACCAAGGGGAGTTAAAAAACTACCTAACAAAAGAAAATCTTTTTATCTTTTTTCTTTCGACTTTAATCCCTCAAGAAACCTGTCAGTGATATCCATCGTCGGGAAAAATAAAAAATTTTAAAATTTATATGTTTTTTCAATGTGTTTCTATCTCTAACTACTAAACAAAAACTAAACTAACATATATACATACAACATACAATTATTCCCCACCCCACACTTTAAGTTGTGGCATATTCCCATGACACACAATTAAAAATCATAAGGTAAAGGAAATTTCCTGAACATCTAGTCAGGGTCTGAGTTGAAGTCGGGATCCATTCCTTGCCTTCGAACCAATGCGCACATTCATGCAGACAGTTTCTTCTCCGCCTTCTTGGGGTGCACCCTACACTTATCTTTCTCACTCGCCGCAGCCTTCTCTTTTGAGCCCTTCACTTTTCACTCAACACTTGCAGCTGGCTTCTCCTTTTTCACCCCCCGTTTCTACATTCATCTCCAAAGTTACAGTCTCCTCACCCATACTAAGTATGATCTTTCTCTTGTTTATATCTAATATTGTTCTACCCGTTGCTAAGAATGGTCTTCTTAAGATGAGGGGGACCTCTTTGTTCTCCTCCATATTCACTACTATAAAATCTACAGGAAATACGAACTTATCTACCTGAACTAAGTCATCTTCCACTATCCCCTCGAGATCAGAGTCGTTTGATCTACCAGTTGCAAAGATATTGGCACTGGCCTTATATCTCCAATCTCCTTCTCTAGTTTCCTATAAATAGATAGAGGAATTAAGTTCATTGAGGCACCAGAATCACCTAAAGATTTATCAAAATTAATAGAGCCTAAAGAGTAAGGTATAGTAAAACTCCCTGGATCTCCACACTTTTGTGGGATTTTGTTTTTCAATATCACACTTCAATGCTCTGTGAGCTTGACCACTGAGGTCTCTTCTATTTTCCTTTTCTTTGTCGGGATCTCTTTCAAGAATTTCGCATAAGCTAACATTTGGGAGAGAACTTCTGTGAATGAAAAATTTACATTAACGTGTTTCAGCATATCCAGAAATATCTCAAATTGCTTGTCCAACTTTTGTCTATATAGCTTTTGAGGAAAAGGTAGAGCAGGCATATGCTCGCTTTCATTAGATTCATCCCTTCTCAAAATTTCCTCCTTCTTCTTTTTTATAGCTCCCTTCTTGCTTTTCTTCTTATCAATATCATTCTTTAGCTTCTCCCCATTTTTCTTTTCAAGTACCACCTCTTTTTGGATTGGAATGGTATCTTTCAATACTTTCCCGCTTCTCAAGGTCATATCATTTACTGTTTCTTTGGGATTTCTCTCAGTATCAGCTGGCAGAGTACCTGGGACTCTCTCAGATAATATTGTTGCAATATGTCCCATTGTCTCTCCAAGTTTTGAAAACCTGTGCCTATTTCTTTGATAGCTGCCCCGTGATCGTCCAACCTCTCATTTGTATTGATAATGAAGTTTTTCATTAGATCTTCTAAACCAGGCTAATTGGACTGTTGAGGCTGAAACTGCTGCCTCTGTTGATTTTGGAAGATTAGAGCTCCTTGTCCCTGAGGTCTAGAGTTATTTTCTTGCCATGCTTTTGCAATACCTCCAGGTGAACTCCATGAAAAGCTGGGGTGCCTCTAACCCATTGCATTATAATTTCCCACAGCATTCACTTCCTTAGTTGAGGCTTGACATTTATGAGTAGGATGTCCTATTCCACATATATCACAAGCTATGTGAGGCTCACTTTGTATTGTAGCTAAGGTCAGCTTCTATATTTCTTTAGCCATCGCATCAAGTTGTACCTGCACATATGTGTTAGCATCAACCTGGTGAACACTTGTCGATCTTCTTCTTTCAGCACTCTCAGAAGGCCACTGATTTGCATCTTCAGATAACTCGTCAAGAATTGTGACTATCTCCTTTGGAGTCTTCTTCATCAAAGGGCCTCCAACTTCATTGCTCAATGTTCTATGTGAGGCCGGTGTCAATCCATCCCAAAAGTCTTGGAGTTGCATCTAGAGTTCAATTCCGCTATGTTGACACTTTCTGGCTATCTCCCAAGCTTCAAACACAGTCTAAGTATCTTTATGGCAGAAGTTATGGATTTCTCTTCTAAACTTGCCCGTCTTAGCTGATGAGAAATATTTATCAAGAAATTTTCTGGTCATCTCATCCCATGTTCGAATCGATCCATTAGGTAAGATTCGAAGCCACTGCTTTGCATCATCTTTGAGTGTGAAGGGGAATGCACTTAAGTAAACTGCATCTTATGACACACCATTGTATTGAAAGGTATTCATAATCTCCTCGAAGTCCATTAGATGGTTGTTTGGATCTTCGTTCATTTTCCCTCCGAAGACACAACAGTTTTGAAGGGTTTGGAGAAACCCTTGCTTCAACTCGAAATTATTAGCTACAATTGAAGGTGGTCGAACACTGGATAATCCTTGATTGCAGACCGGTCTAGCATAATTGCCAATAGGTCTCCTAGGAAAGGGATGATGTTGATTAAGTCTGAGACTCCTCTCTTCTTTATAGATGTTCTGCGCATCTCTAATAGTTGCTTCCTCAGCATCCCGTGCAGCTTATTCTCTTCGTTGGGTTGCTTCTCTCACAGCCAAATCTATATTATCTTCACTGTTTCCATCCATAAGTTCTTTAGTTAAGGACTGCCCAACCTTTTATGATGTCTCGATGATATTTATTTCTTTCCTCATCTTTCACAGTTGTTTTTCTATCTCGGGTTCATATGGTAGCACTTCCTTCGCAGAAGTTCTAGTCATGCACTACTCTGAACTTGTAAGCTCCGCACAGTCAAAGAACACCAAACGTAAAAAGGAAAAAATAAAATAAAAGAAAAAGAAAAATTTCTGAGTTAGCACTACAAACTATTTCAAACACTATTGATTGACAATCCTCGGCAACGACGTCAAAATTTGATGAGCTCGAAACACACTTAAATTATGCTCGCTAGTCAAAGATAGTATAGTATAATATCATATCCATGTGGATTGGAGTTAAACAATATTTTTTTTAGTTTCTATCTTGATTGCTATCGAGGAGAATCAACAATGGAGATTTATATGATTAATAACTAAAATTAACTAAGAATCTAAAGCTATTGACTAATGACAATCAAAAAAAGGAATAAACAAAGAAAGTTATCAGTGGGAGAATATAGGGGTTGATAGGATAGATGCAAGATAATTGTTTGGGATCTAACTCTAGATAATTCACTCCTAATGTTCAAGTGAGTTTCTCGAATTCACTCAATTATTAGTTCAAACGTTCAGCAAAAATTCCTCTCTCGATTAAGTTTCAACCTCACAATATGAACCAATTTAAGCACGTGAAGATAGGCAAGAATGCGTAGTGGATTGGTCTTTAGGAGAACCTCTCTTGTTTATCCTCCTAACTAGGTTTAATCAATGATTCAACTAGCCTATTTCGATTACTAAGAAGAATTAATGAACTCAACCAACAGTATAATGCAAATATATCACAAGTTATGCCGCTCTCGATTACATAAACTAGTGAATATAGATGCAACAATTAAATCATCCAAAAATACTTCAATACATAAAACTAGAGTTATAATCCACAAACAAATATCAATACACCAAATCCATCAAACCCTAAAGAGAACTACTCAATAGATATGGAGTGATTCATCACAAATATTTTTAAAGTAAAGGAAAACATAAAACAATCCAAACTTAGTTCTTGAGTGAGAATTGAATAATGAACTCCTTGTGCTTTTGCTTCTCCGACTCCTCCTTAGCCTCCTTAGGTCTCCAAGATGTCAAAAGTCCCAAAAATAATATTTTTCCATGTATTTATACTAAGTAGGATCGGGCCTAGATGAAACCACCTTCTCCTAGCCGAAATACGATTTTCACTCTGCAAACATTGTACAGGCGCGCCGCATGGGGAGACGCACCATGCAGGGCATTAGTGGGGAAATCCAGAGAGTTGATCTCTGACAGACAGTAGGAAAATGGGCAGCCACGGCACCCCACGCGCCGCTACAGTGTGGTTTTCTCAGAGTACGGAATTTTCCTTATTTTTGATATTCAGATGTGGTTCTCGACCCCCGAACATGATCAAGACTTAATCCCTTGGGAGTTTACTCAGACTTCAAAGCTCCAAATTACTCAAATTCATTCCATAACATCTACATAGCTCGGAATCACTCCTATAAGTCATTAAACACACAATAAGTGCAAAACACTATCAATTAAAGCTCAAAACAAGTAAAGTGCAGTGAATTAGAGTGCAATAAGCGACTAAAACACGAGATTATAGCCTACCATCACTGGGCCAGATGTCGTTGCTTCAGAAACAATGATCACATGTATTGTCTCAGTATGCCACATGGAAGCTTCTATATTATTTGACCCTGGTTCCATATATTAGTATGTATAATCATATTTTGCTCGTTATTTGGATATTCCCCGTGAGTCCTTAGTTTCACATGTTCATGTATATATGCTGCTGGGTGATATTATTATTGTAGACTACGTGTATCAGTCGTGTGTGGTGACTATCGGGGGGACGGGAGACTAGAGTTGATCTCTTATTACTTAGTATGGTTGATTTCAATGTAATCTTAGGTATGGATTGGTTGTCTCCATGTCATGCTATTCTGGACTATCACGTTAAAACCGTGACGTTGTTGAAGTCGGGGCTGTCGAGGATCGACTGGAGAGGTTCTCTAGATTATGTTCCCAGCAGGGTAATTTCTTATTTTAAGGCCCAATGGGTGGTTGGGAAGGGGTGTTTGTCATATTTGGCCTTTGTGAGAGATGTTAATGCAGACACTCCTACTATTGATTATGTACCAGTAGTGTGAGACATTCCGGATGTATTTCCTATAGATCTGCCAGGTATGCCACCCAAAAGGGATATTGACTTTGGTATTGACTTGGTGCTGGGAACTCAGCCCATTTCTATTTCTCTGTATCATATGGCACCAGCTGAATTGAAAGAATTGAAAGAGCAACTTTAGGAACTTCTTGATAAGGGGTTTATTAGGCCTAGTGTGTTGCCTTGGGATGCACCGATTCTATTTTGTGGTACTTGACGGCGTCGACGAGTTTTTCCAGCATGAGTTCGTCCCGCACTCCTCCCTGCTCACGGGCAACTTCTCTTGCCTGCACACAGATTTCTTGCAAGAGCCTGTCACACTGGGCGGCATTCTCTTCAGTCTCCCGATGCAATTGCGCTATTTCAGCAGGCGAAAGGCCTACTGGAATCTCGTTGAGGTCAGGAAGCGCAGGAGCAGGACCCGCGCAAAAGGCTACTGAAGGGGTGAATGCTGGAAAAGCAAAAGCAACCCAGAAAGGTATTTTCAAGAACAAGTATCCTTTACCACGTATTGGTGATTTATTTGACCAGCTTCAGGGAGCGAGGGTGTTCTCCAAAATTGATTTGAGGTCTGGGTATCACCAGTTGAAGATTCTGGATTCGGATATTTTAAAGACGGCATTTAGGACCCGCTATCGTCATTATGAATTTCTTGTGATATTTTTTGGGCTGACCAACGCCAACAGCATTCATGCACTTGATGAACAGTGTATTCCAGCCATATCTTGATTCGTTTGTCATAGTATTTATTGTTGATATCCTGGTGTACTCACGTAGCCAGGAGGAGCATGTACAACACTTGAGTATTGTATTACAGAGGTTGAGGGAGGAGAAAATTTATGCCAAATTCTCTAAGTGTGAGTTCTGGCTTAGTTCAGTGGTGTTCTTGGGGCATGTGGTGTCTAGAGAGGGTATTTGTATAGATCCGAGGAAGATAGAGGCAGTTCAAAGTTAGCCCAAGCCATCTTCAGCTACTGAGATTTAGAGTTTTCTCGGCTTGGCCGGGTATTATCGTCGCTTTATGGAGGGCTTATCGTCTATTGCAGCGCCTATGACTAAATTGACCCAGAAAGGTGCCCCATTCAGGTGGTCAGATGAGTGTGAAGAGAGCTTTTAGAAGCTCAAGACTACTTTGACCAGAACTCCAGTTCTAGTTTTGCCTTCAGTGCCAGACTCTTATACAGTGTATTATGATGCTTCTCGTATTGGTATTGGGTGTGTCTTAATGCAGGAGGGTAGAGTGATTGCTTATGCTTCGCGCCAGTTGAAGCCACATGAAAAGAACTACCATGTTCATGATTTAGAGTTGGCAGTCATTGTTCATGCATTAAAGATTTGGAGGCACTATCTCTACGGTATGTATGTCTTGTGAAGTATTTACAGATCATCGGAGTGTTCAACACTTATTCAAATAGAAGGATCTAAATTTGAGACAATGCAGATGGTTAGAGATACTAAAGGACTATGATATTACTATTTTGTATCATCTCGGGAAGGCCAATATGGTGGCCGATGCCTTGAGTAGAAAGGTAGTGAGTATGGGTAGTCTTGCTTTTATTCTTGTTGGTGAGAGGCCACTTGCATCAGATGTTCAAACCTTAGCCAATCAATTCGCGAGATTAGATGTTTCGGAGCCTGGACGAGCTCTAGCTTGTATGGTCTCTCAATTTTCCTTATATGACTGCGTCAGAGAGCGTCAATATGATGATCGCCATTTTCTCGTCCTTAAGGACACGGTTCAGCACGGTGATACTAAAGATGTTACTATTGGAAATGATGGGGTGTTGAGGATGCAGGGTCGGATCTGCGTACCAAATATAGATGGATTGCATGAGTTGACTCTTGAGGAGGCCCACAGTTCACGGTATTCCATTCATCCGGGTGCTGCAAAAATGTATCAAGACTTGAGGAAATATTATTGGTGGAGGAGGATGAAGAAATATATAGTGGGGTTTGTAACTCGGTTTTTAAATTGCCAGCAGGTGAAGTACGAGCATCAGAAACCGAGCGAATTGCTTCAGAGATATGAAATTCTGGAGTGAAAATGGGAGCGTATTACCATAGACTTTGTAGTTGGAATCTCATGGACTTCGAGAAAGTTTTATGCTATTTGGGTTATTGTGGATCGGTTGACCAAGTCCGCGCATTTTATTTTAGTTGAAACTACTTATTCTTGGAGCGGTTGGCTGAGATTTATATCCGCAAGATTGTTCGCCTTCACGGTGTGCCGGTGTCTATCATTTCAGATCGGGGCACAGAGTTCACATCATAGTTTTGGAGAGTAGTGCAGCGAGAGTTAGGCACACAAGTTCAGTTTAGTACGTCATTTCACCCACAAACAGACGGACAGTCCGAGTGCACTATTCAGATATTGGAAGATATGTTACGCGCTTGTGTTATAGATTTTGGGAGTTCTTGGGATCTATTTCTTCTGCTTGCAGAGTTTTCCTATAACAACAGCTACAAATCGAGCATTCATATGGTTCTGTATGAGGCTTTGTATGAGAGACGGTGTAGGTCTCTGGTGGATTAGTTTGAGTCGGGTGAGGCTAGGCTATTGGGTACTGATTTAGTTCAGGATGCTTTGGAAAATGTTAAATTGATTCATAATTTATTTCGCACGGTGCAGTCTATACAGAAGAGTTATGCCGACCGGAAGGTTCACGATGTTGCTTACATGGTGAGAGAGAAGGTACTACTCAGAATTTCGCCTGTGAAAGGTGTTATGAGGTTCAGGAAGAAGGGAAAGTTGAGCCATCGGTATATTGGGCCTTTTGAAGTACTTAAGAGGATTAGAGAGGTGGCCTATGAACTTGCATTGCCGCCTAGTGTATCGGGTGTTCATTCGGTGTTCATGTATCCATGCTTCGAAAGTATGTCGGAGATCCGTCTCATGTTTTAGATTTCAGTACGGTCCAAATGGATGGTGATTTGACTTATGATGTGGAGTCGGTGGCTATTTTGGACCGGCAGGTTCGAAAGTTGAGATCAAAGAACATAGCTTCAATGAAAGTGTAGTAGAGAGGCCAGCCAGTCGGATAAGTTACCTGGGAGATTGAGCGGGAAATGCGAAGAAAATACCCACGCCTATTTGAGACTCCAGGTATGATACTAAATTCGTTCGAGGACGAACTTTTATTTAAGAGGGGGAGAATGTAACTACTCGGCCTGTCATTTTGAGTATTACAACCTCATTTCCCCATTTACTACTTATTTTGTGTTGAATTATCGCTGCGTAAGTTGCCGAGGTAGTAGGTTTGGTTCTGGGAATATTTCGGAATGAGTTGAGACACTTAGTATCAAGGTTGGAAGCTTAAGTTGAAAAGGTTTATCGGATATTGACTTGTGTATAAACGACCCCGAAATGAAAGTTCGATGGTTGCAATAGCTAAGTATGGTTATTTTGGACTTAGGAGTGTGTCCAAATATTTATTTTGAAGTTCGTAGTTAAATTTTGCATGAAATGGCGAAAGTAGGAAATGGAAGGTTTGGAAGTTTGCTCGGGAGCTCAATTTATTGATATCATGGTCGGACTCTGGTTCCGAAAGTTGAAATAGGTCTGTTGTGTCATTTATGACTTGTGTGCAAAATTTGAGGTCAATCGAAATTGATTTAATAAGTTTCACCATCGAAAATAGAAGTTGGAATTCGTTAGTTTTGGTTAGGCTTGAATTGGGGTGCGATTCATATTTTTTATATTGTTTAATGTGATTTGAGGCATCGACTAAGTTTTTGTCATAGGAATTACGACTTAATTGATTCTGTGGAGTTGCATAATCAAATAATGATGTCATTATCTACATATCCTCTACGTTTTAGAGAAATTGACCTGAGACTCATATTAAAGAACATGTTTAGGCTACGTGCTGATATTTTGGGACCTACGGGGGTTATATTGCTATTGAATTAATTGTTTAAAAAGATAAATTTCGTACTCAGTCATGTTCATCCAGTTGTGAGGATATTTATGGGATCGAGCTGCACGCGGTCGCATGCCATATTGGCTTTATATATTTATTATTATTATGGATCGGGGCTGCACGCCGTAGCAGGCCTTATAGACTTTATTATTATATGGATCGGGGTTGCACGCCGCAGCAGGCCTTATAGGCTTTATTGTTATGGGATCGGGCTACACGCCGCATCAGGCCTAAATGGCTTATTATTATAGCGCTTGGGCTGAAGGAGCCCCTTCGGAGTCTGCACCCCCCACAGTAAGCGCAGTTGATATTATATTGAGGTTATATTTAGGGATGGATCTTCCCTAGGCTGGATTTACCCCGTACAGTACTGAGTGATTGAGTACTCTAAGAGTGTGAGTACATGAGATTTTCATTATGTTGTATCACATATGAAATGTACATTGGCATATAGACATAGAGATGCTATATTCCTCATATCATTCAGATTTGATCTATTTTTCTTGTATTGAGTTTAACTGTTGAACTTAAAAATATGCCTACATTTCTGTACTATTATTTTCTGTGATTGGACTGTAATTGTTGAGCTCGTCACTACTTTCATCCCAAAGGTTAGTCTTGTTACTTATTTTGTACATTGGGTCGGTTGTACTTATACTACTTTGCACTTCGTATGCAGATCCAGGTACTTCTGGATACGACAGTTACTAGATTTTGGAGATTTATCTATTGGAGACTATCGAGGTAGCTGCTTTGACGTCCGCAAACCTTGACTCTCTTTCCTTTTAGTTATATGTATTGTTCTATATTTTTAGATAGTGTTTTTATCAGTCAGACTGCGTTGTCATTTAGATGCTCATGTACTTAGTGACAACGGGTTTTGGAATTTTATTGTATAAAGACAGTATTTTGTATCAGAAATTATGGGACTTTACTCTTAAATTTATTTATGGTGTTTTCAAGCTTAAAGGAATTGGTGGTTTATTGAGGTTGTCGGTTTGCCTAGTATTAAGATAGGCGTCATCACGACAAGTGAGATTTTGGGTCGTGACACCTACTTCACCTAGAGAGATTCGGAGCTTACTGGGGTTGTCGGGTTATTATCGCCGGTTCGTGGAGGGGTTTTCATCTATCTTAGCCTCATTGACTAGATTGACCAAGAAGGGTGTCCCATTCAGGTGGTCCGATGAGTGTGAGTTGATAGTTCAGAAGCTCAAGACTACTTTAACTACAGCTCCAGTATTAGTGTTTCCTACGGGTTCAGGATCCTACACTGTGTATTTTGATGCATCGCATATTAGGCTTGGTTCACTATTGATGCAGGATGGCAGGGTGATTGCATACGCATCCCGGAAGTTGAAGGTTTATGAGAAGAATTACCTTGTTCATGATTAAGATTTGGCAGCCATCGTTCATGCATTGAAGATTTGGAGGCATTACCTCTACGACGTGTCGTGTGAGGTGTTAACATATCATTGGAGTTTACAGCACTTATTCAAGCAAAAAGATCTAAATTTAAGGCCGCAGAGGTGGTTAGCGCTCTTAAAAGACTATGATATTCTCATTTATTACCATCCCGGGAAGGCCAATGTTGTGGCCGATGCCTTGAGTAGAAAGGTTGTGAGTATGGGTAGCCTTGCATATATTCCAGTTGGTGAGAGACCACTAGCATCAGATGTTCAGGCCTTGGCCAATCAACTCTTGAGGTTCGTGAGTTGATTCTTGAGGAGGCCCACAGTTCGCGGTATTCCATTCTTCTGGGTGTCGCCAAGATGTATCAGGATTTGAGGCAACATTATTGGTGGAGAAGAATGAAGAAATATATAGTTGAGTATGCGGCTTGATTTTTGAATTGCCAGCAGGTGAAGTACGAGTATCAGAGGCCTGGCGGTTTGCTTTAGAGACTTGAGATTCCCGAGTGAAAGTGGGAGTGTATTACCATGAATTTAGTTGTTGGGCTCCGACGGTCTTTGAAGAAAATTGACGTAGTATGGGTCATTGTCGATAGGTTGACCAAGTCGGCACATTTCATTCCAGTGGCAACTACCTATTCTTCAGTGCGGCTAGATGAGATCTATATCCGCGAGATTTTTCGTCTTCACGGTGTGCCGGTGTCCATTATTTCTGATCGGGGCATGCAATTCACATCGCATTTCTGGAGGGCTATACAGTATGAGTTAGGCACACGGGTTGAGTTGAGTACAGCATTTCACTCCAGACGAACGGGCAGTCCAAGCACAACATTCAGATCTTGGATGATATGCTTTGCGCCTGTGTTATGGATTTCGGGGGTTCTTGGGATCAATTATTGCCGCTCGTGGAGTCTGCCTACAACAATAGCTACAAATCGAGTATTCAAATGTCTCCTTGTGATGCCTTATATGGGAGGCAGTGTCGTTCTCCAGTTAGTTGGTTTGAGCAAGGGGAGCCTCAGTTGTTGGGTATTGATTTGGTTCAGGATGCCTTGGAAAAGGTCAAGATGATTCAGGATCGGCTTCGTACAACACAGTCTAGGCAGAAGAGTTATGTCGATCGGAGAGTTCGTGATGTTACATTCATGGTTGGAGAGAGGGTTTTTTCTTCGGGTTTCACCCATGAAGGGTGTGATGTGGTTCGGGAAGAAGGGCAAGTTGAGCCCTAGGTATATTGGTCCTTTTGAGATCCTTGAGAGAGTTGGTGAGGTGTCCTACAAGCTTGTATTGCCACCTAGATTATCAGCAAATCACCCGGTGTTCCATGTTTCCATGCTCTGGAAGTATCACGGTAATTCGTCCTATGTATTAGATTTTAGCTCAGTAAAATTGGACAAGGATTTGACTTATAAGGAAGAGCCAGTGGCTATTCTAGCACGACAGGTTCGTAAGTTGAGGTCTAAGAGTTATCCTTCTCTTAAAGTGCAGTGGAGAAGTTAGCCGATCGAGGCAGCTACGTGGGAGTCTGAGTCTGATATGCGGAGTAGATACCCCCACCTTTTCACCAGTCCAGGTATTTTTCTACGTACGTTCGAGGACTAACGTTTCTTTTAGAGGTGGAGAATGTGATGACCTGATGGGTTGTTTCATGTTCTAGCCCTTATTTTCGTGTTCTAAGACCTCTATTAGCTCCGTTTAGTGTTTCACAATTTGCGTGCGTAGTCCATGTCTTTTTTCGGAAAGATTGTTTTGTGTAAATTTGAAGAAAACATGATTTTTCGATTTAAAAATGACTTGAGTTAACTACGGTCAATATTTACTGTAAGCGACCCCGGATCAGTATTTTGACGATCCCGGTGGGTTCGTATCAAGATTTTAAACTTGAGCGTATACCCGGAATTGAATTCGGATGTCCCTAACTTAATTTGACTTGATTTGTCGAAAACTAGTAATTTGAATGTCTAAAGATTTCCTAGGTTTGATCAAAGGTTGACTTTTTGAAAACCGGGTTCGGATTTCGGATTCGGGACTTGTAGAGGTCCATTTTACTATTTAAAACTTATCTGCAAAATTTGCTGCAAAACGGAGTTGGTTTAATAGAATTCGGGCGCTCAGTTTTGAATTTGGAAGTTCTTGAGTTTCTTTGAAAATTTCATGCATTTTGATGTCTGATTCGTAGTTGTAGGTGTTAATTTGGTATATTGATCGCGCGAGTGAGTTCGTATGATATTATTACACTTGTGTGTATGTTTAGATTGGAGTTCGAGGGGCTCGAGTGAGTTTCGGATAGGCTACGGACCATTTGAACTTAGAAAACATTGTTGGTTCAGTTATCTGTTGATGTCTGGTGCAATGTACTTCGCGATCGCGAAGGGGAAAGTGGGACAGGGGTGGAGTTCTTCTACGCAAATGCGTAGAACCGGTCGCGAATGCGAAGTAGTTGAGGGATTACCCTTCGCGAACGCGATAGGTTAAGGGTATTCTTGGGGAGGCAAGTGGTTACCCTACGCGAATGCGGGCGTTGGCTCGCGAATGCGAAGGCAAGAGGGAGCAAGACTTTGCGAGCGCGAAGGCCTTCTGGCCGCTAATGCTTCACGATCGCGTCAGGTGTCTCGCGAATGCGAAGAACACCTGACACCCAATGATTTAAAGTTTCAAAATTGGGTTTTTTTCCTCATTTTTTACGATTTTCAAGTTTGAGCTCGGCTTAGAGGCGATTTTGAAGAGATTTTTCATCCCAACTTCATAGGTTAGTAGATTTTAACTTGTTTCCTTACATTTCCATAAACACTCATTGATTTTTAACCTTTAATCTATGCATTTTCATGGTAGAAATTAGGGATTTATGTGAAAATTGAGGATTTTGAGAAATTAAGATTTAGACCTCAAATTGAGGTCGGATTTCAAAACTAATCACATAATAGGGCTCGGGGGTGAATGGGTAATTGAGTTTTGGTCCGAATCTCAGGTTTTGACCAAGCAAGCACTTTTCTTGACTTTTTGCAAAATCATTAAAGATTGAATCCTTTTCACTCATGGGTGGTTTCTAAAGCCTATTTTGAATGACTTGAACTATATTTGGTTAGATTTGATTGGTTTGGAGGCTAAGTCTAGAGAAAACGCCACGGTTGAGCATTGATTTGGTTCCGAAATGAGGTAAGTATCGTGCTTAACCTTGACTTGAGGGATTAGAACTTGTTTGTCTATTTGCTACATGTTTTATGTATGGGGACAACGTATATGTGAGGTGACGAGTATCTATGCATTATCATTGGGTTAAAGCATGCAGGTGGGAATTATTTCTCTGTGATTATATTGTTTCATTGATTATGTTCTCCGTGCTTAGGGTAGATTAAAACTTCTTTTAATTACGCGTTTCGTATTTATTATTTATTTTAAAGATATTGAATTTTTTAAAAGTTGATTTTGATATCATGGCACCATAATTGAAGTGAAATTATTTTCCGCATTATTTTTATTATTCGGATTTGTATTGTTGCTTCGTGAGGAAGAGAGAAAAGCACGAAGGATGTTGCCTTGCCTTATTTGCTTTCATTATCATATATTGTGAGATTTGAGAGTAAAATCACGAAGGATGATACCGTGCCGGTGAGTAAAAGCACGAAGGGTGATGTCGTGCCATTATATTCATGATATTATATGGTGAGGACGAGAGTAAAAGCACGAAGGGTGATGCCGTAGGATTTTCATATCATTGCCTTGCTTGATTTTCGGTTTTGGTGATTTACTTAGTTATATTGTTGTTATTTCAGAAGATGTTATTTTGTGTTTTCGTACTTGCATATTTTATGATATCTCCCCTTTCTCATGTCCCCTCCCAGTTAATATTTCATCGTTCTACTTATGTATTGGCTGCTTTATATATATTTGTACAGGATTTTTACGTAGGTGTCATGTTATAGCTACGTCGCTACCTTGTCGAGGTTAGGCTCGACACTTATGGAGTACATTTGATCGGTTGTACTCAAACTACATTTATAAACTTCTTGTGCAGATACTGATATTGGTCCCAGCGGTGCTTAGAGGTGCATCAGCTCGGATTGCTTTCACTTCGGAGACTTGAGGGAGATCTTCCGGTGTTCACAGACTTTGAAGTCCCCTTCCATTTCCTATCTTTATTGTTTATCTAGCTTCGAACAATTGTATTTGCTTCAAATCATGTGTGTAGTATTCTAGTAGCTCATGTACTTGTGACTCCGGATTTCTGGGAGTAGTTAGTATCACATTAATTACATTCACACTACGTTAAATACGAAATTTATTTCTCGTTAGTATTCTAGTATCTCATATACTTGATGACAAAATTTGACGAGCACAAAACACAACACGAAATTGATGCTCGCTAATCATAGATAGCATATAAAAATATCATCTCCACAAGGATTGGATTTAAACAATGTTCGAGTAATTTCTGGCTTAATTGCTATTCAGGAGGATCAACACTTGAGTTGGAGTGATTACTACTATAATTAACTACTAAATTAAGACTACTATTAATTAGACCCAACACAAAGAATGAGAGATGAATTAACAGTTTGTAAATAATATGAGAAATAATGGCCATGACATAATAGGTGTGAGATAGTTATTCGGGATTTAACTCTGTTTAAATTCACTTCTAATGTTCTAATGATTCTCACGAATTCACTCGATAATTAGCTTAAACGTAAGGTTAGAATTTCTCTCGCATTTAAATTTGAACTTTATAAAATAAACTAATATGAAGCACCGTGAAGATAAGCAAGAACACGTTAATGGGCTAGTCTTTAGGAAAACGTCTCTCGGATATTCTCCTATCATTGTTCAATCAACAATTCAAAAATCTCTCTCGATTACTTAGAAGAATCACTAAATTAATCCAAACCAAATAATGCAGAATTAATCACCAATATATTTCTCTTTCGATTAAATAAACTGGTAAACAAATTCGCAATCAATTCAAAGCACCATAAACGAATTTATGCAATTAAACTAGAGTTAAATCTACAAATAACACTCAAAACACCATTTCTGTCAAAACCCTAGGGACGAACTACTCCATAGATATGGAGAAAGTCATCACAAATAAGTTTAAGAACATATAAAATATCAAAGACAACTTTACAATACAAACTTTCGTTTTGCACTGATTGTTGGCAAGAGAATTGATGAAATTTTGTGTCTTCACGCCGTGGTAGCTCTCTAAAACTCTCCTAGGTCGAATATCCTTCAAAAATTATATTTACAATGTATTTATACCGAGTATGGGCGGACTTGGACTAAAATATCCTCTTTGAGCCGAAATAGGATTAACCTCGCGCTGCACTGCTCGTCACACTTATGGACTCTTTCCGGAACGTTCAATTTTGATGCATGATGAACAAAATAGGCAAAATATTGTCCACCCACATAGGCTGACATATCTAATTATGAATATAGAATGTAAACTCTTTGCTTCTTCCAAACGTTTGCATACCAATTATGACGTGGCATCATTGTTTTCTTCCCTTAATAATTGTTTCTCATTTTTTCTATGTATACTCGCTCATCGACCTCCGAACGCGATACCGATTTAATTTCTTGGGCTTTTACTTAGGTTTCAAAGCTCCAAACTTTCTTCTCCACTCAAAATCACACCCTACATGGCATAACACACGTAATAAGTACAACGTACTAGCGGTTAGGCTCAAATATAATCAAAGTGTAGTAATTAGAGTGCAAAATATAACTAAAATCGTGAGTTCCTAGCCTACCATCAATTACTATTCAAAGGTGCAGAGGAGTGTAGTTCGAGTAGAGTGGTTGAACCAGGGGCGGTGCAACACAATAATCCCAACATATCAGGATGATAGTGGCATGGAATGTATGCGGGTTCAACAAAGTTTTTAAGCACAAGGAGTTAGAGGTGTTTTTGAGGTAAAATAAAGTTAGTCTGATAGCAATAAGTGAACATCGAATTCATGATGCAAAAGCTGCTAAGATCATAGATAAAGTTGTACCTGGTTGGAATTGGTGTCATAATGTTTCCAATTCATGCAAAGGTAGGATATGGGTACTCTGGAATCTAAATATCATTAGTTTCACAGCTCTAGATAGGCCTACACATCTTATATATGGATATGTGAATTATCATCATAGTACCAAAGAGTTTCAATTGTCAGTAGTTTATGGACTGAATATTATACAAGATAGAAAGCCTTCATGGAATATGTTAAGGGATATGGAGGGTCAAATTATAGGGCCTTGGTTGATTATGGGAGATTTCAATACTATTTTGGAGGAAACAGATAGAGTACATGGAAGAGAAGTACATGATAATGAGACCAAAGATTTTAGAAACTTAATGAAAGATTGCAACTTGACAGAAATACCTACTGTTGGCAGAAACTATACTCATAGACGAATAGCCACGTTTATAGTAGAATTGATAGGGCATTGTGAATGCTCAATGGATGCTCAACATGCCCCATTTACAAGTTCATATGTTGGACTCATTTTTCTGTGATCACTCCCCACTTGGTATAGAGGTGAGGGGAATTTTGACAAAAAGAAGAGTCCATTCAAATTTTACATTTGTATGGCAGAATATCCTAAATTTGGAAGGTTAGTAGAGGCTAATTGGTTCTTGCGTGAAGGGAGAATGGCAGCCATATGGAAAAACTTGAAAACTGTTAAATTAGCTCTAATGAACATGAGTAAAAGAGAATTTATGAATATAGCAGAGAAGATCAATTCCGTTAGAGATAAACTAAAAGACACACAGGGGCAAATGAGGGGCACTAATATATCTAGCACTTGTTTGAAGAAGAAAAGGATCTCACATCCCAACTAGAACAATGGGACAAGATTGAGGAGAATATCTACAAGTAGAAATCTAGAGTGTACCAGCTTAAATTGGGGGATGCAAATAATGCATATATATGTTTTTGCAAACATGAAGGGGACAAAGGTTCATAATAAAATAAGTAAATTTATAGCTACTTCTGGGGAAGTGATTACAAATCCAATGGGTATTGAAGCAGAAGTAGTTGGTTTCTACAAACAACTACTGGGGACTGCAGGTACAAGTTTGCCTGCCATACATCCTGGAGTGATAAAAAAGGGACCTCTACTTACAAGAAGCCAGCAGATCCAACTTGTTAAACCTTTTACAAGAGAGAATGTAATCCAAGCACTAAAATGGATTGATGATATGAAAGCACCTGGAGGGGATGGGTTCAATGCATTCTTCTTCAAAAATCATGGCATATTATTGGTGAAGAGGTTATACAAGCAGTCCTGGAGTTCTTTAACATTGGCAAGATGTATAAGCCCATAAATAGTATAGCAGTTACACTAATCCCTAAAGTTAAAAATCCAGCTTCGATTAAAGAATACAGACTAATCTCATGTTGTACCACACTTTATAAGATTATTTCAAAGATGCTAACAAGCAGACTGTTGCAAATGATGGATACCTTGGTAGATGGTAGCCAAGCAGCTTTTGTCCATGGTAGAGTACTGACAGATAATATCCTTCTTATCCATGAGTTGGTAAAGGAATATGAAAGGAAAAGTGCCTCGCCAAGATGCATGATCAAGATTGATATGCAAAAAATATATGATTCCCTTAAATGGATATTTTTGGAACAAGTTCTTATAGGATTACACTTCCCTGAAGAGTTTGTTAGATGGTTCATGGAATGCCTCAGAACAGTTTCATACTCAATTATCATTAATGGTAGTCCAACTATGCCGGGGACCCTATGTCTCCTTTGCTATTTGTCTTGGCAATGGAGTACTTAACAAGGGTTCTGACAACTATAAAAGATCATCCTGATTTGAATTACCATCCTAGATGTAAGAAACTTAATATCATCCAACTAAGTTTTGCTGACGACCTACTCTTGTTTTGTAGAGGAGATACAATGTCCATACACCTATTGTATGACTGTTTCTAGGATTTTTCAAAAGCTTGAGGACTTATTGCCAACCATAGCAAAACCTGTGTATATTTTAGAGGAGTCGCAGCAGATATTCAACAAGAGATTCTTCAGAAGCTAGGTTTCACAATGGGTGAACTGTCATTTCGATATGTTGAATACCTTTGAGCTAAAAAAGACTCACACTGAGTCAATGCCAACCTCTATTTGACAAAATGCTGGGAAGGGTAAAGCATTAGACAGTGAAATTTTTGACTTATGCAGGGAGATTACAGCTGATGAAAAGTGTGTTGATTGCTATCCAATATTTTTGGTCGCAAATCTTTCCTCTACCAAGAAAGTCATCCAAACAGTTGAAGCCATATGTAGAAGATTCCTATGGACAAGTGATGCTGCAGCAAATAAGAAAGCTTTGGTGGCATGGGAAAACTTATGCAGGGCCAAAGGCAGCAGAGGGCTCAACCTCACTAATATATACATGGAACAAAGCTGTCATGCTGAAGCATCCATTGAATTTGTACAAAAAGAAGGACAAGGTTTAGATACAATGGGATATATCATATAAAGGAAAGGGATCCATGGACAGTGGAAACTAAACAGGCCTCATGGATAGTTCAAAAGATCTTACATGCTACTAAATACCTGAACGAGGCTTGTTTGGAAATAGAAAACATCTTAACAGCAGAAAACTACTCTATAAGAAGCACATACAATCAATTGAGAGGGGAGTTTCCAAAGATAACTTGGAGAAGACTAATATGTAATAACCAAGGGTACCCAAAATGAATATTCATTTATACCTAGCACTCAGAATAAATTTCATACCAAAGATAGATTAAGTAATTTGGGGGGGGGGGGGGGTGGGCTTGCAGGCCAATCCAGTATGTCCACTGTATGACCAGGAAATGGAAGATGATCAGTACTTTTTCTTTGCCTACATAGCAGGAACAATATATCATCTGTGGCTAGAAATGAATCGTCGAATTTTCCAACAACAGAAGAGAAGCTGTGATGACATCACAAGGCAGGTAATTCAAGAAGTTCATTGTAGAGCGAGTATAAAGATGCGACTGAGTAAGCAAATGCAGTTCTTAAATATTTACCCATAACTTGATAGAATAGCTCGATTGATAAGCTGTATAGAAGAAGTATAAGGTCAATGAAAGTTGGTTGTCCTGACTTTGGGGGCATTTGTCTGATTTTAGGAGTTTAGTTTATACATGTACATATCTCTGTTGGTAATAAAAAAAATTAATTGCCAAAAAATAAATTAAATTACAACTTTTATGTTAATCCAAAACATCTAACAAAAGAAAAAATCCCACAACTGCTTCTTCAAAAATACTTTTGTATTCATGTACGTGTCTTTGTAGTAATTTACACATTATTAACCGCTACATAATAAGTTATACATGTCACGACCCAAAATTCGTTAAAGGTCGTGATGGTGCCGGACACCACTGTCAGGCAAGCCAACACCAAATAGTTAATTTAATTCTCATTTTAATATTTTTGAAATCATAAATGTCCTTCAATTTAACTACTAAAAGATGAACTTTACAGAAAAATAACAATGTTTTCCAATTTCAATACTGAATATCACATAATCCTCCCAGGACCTGGTGTCACAAGTGCAGGAGTATTTACTAAAGAATAAAATAAAATACAATAACTGTTCGGAATATAAATTTGGACAGAAAGGAAATTACCAACTCTGAAGGAGACTCTGCTGGCTGCGGATCGCATATAAGATGCAGCTCGCCTCAAATCCCCGTATCAACCATGCCCTGCATTATAACATACAAAATGTATATATATATATATATATATATATATATATATATATATGCCTGTACAACAAAATGTACAACAAGTGTAGTATAAGTATGAAAACAACGCATACCCAGTAAGTATCCAGTCTAACCTCGAAAAAGTATTGACGAGAGGTCGACTTCGACACTTACTAGTGGTCCGAATATAATAATGTGAGATTCTAATTAAGCATGATTTATAAAGATAACATAAAAGCTCGGAAAAAGAAATAACTAGACAATTCCTTTATCATATTAAAGAACCCCAAGCACTTCCTTCATTTAAAACATTTGATTTCTCAAACAACTGATTTATACAAATTATAAAAGGGTTTCCAGTTCTATTATCACATATAAATTCCACCGAGGACGTTCGGCCCGAACCAACATGAATGTAAATTGTGCACTGCCGAGGGTCGAACGGCACGAAGCATAGATGCATCTATAAATTTCCCCGCTCGCGAATCATACATGCGACGTGGTCCTCGCTCGTAAATCATACATGTGGCGCGGTCAAATATAAATTTAAGGAAATACCCCGCTCATGAATCATACCTGCGACGCGACCAAATATAAGTTTAGCATTTAAATCATATCTATTTCTTGATTCTTTTTAAAAATAAAAACAATTCGACTTGAAGCTTTTACCCCGCTCGCGGATCATACATGCGACGCGGTCAAATATAAATTCATTAAATTATTATAATATTTCTAAATTTCTTTTCGACAATATGAAGTCCAAATGAAAACTTTTTGAAAACTTAATTTTCTCAATTTAAATTCTTCTCAAGACAATTAATACGCAAACCTCAATCTTGCTTCTTTTCAAGGCAAACAGTAACCACAAATCAAATAACAATATCAATAAGGCAGGATGTAAACATAAAACTACCCGGACATAGGCATAGCTAGTAGCTACGCACGGACTCTCGTCAGCTCGTGCATGCGTAGCCCCCACAAATAGAGGCACATATTTAATCAATTCACCTATGGGGTTAATTCCCTCTTACAAGGTTACAAAGGAGACTTACCTCGCTCCGAAGTTTCATAACCGGCTCCCAAGCCATTCAATCAAACCCAGTCGATGCCCAACGCTCCAAAATTAGTCAATAAATAAGCAAATCCATAAATATATACTCTAATACTCATTATAATCCAATTTATAACAATTTCTAACTCTGCTCGAAAAGACGATAAAGAAACCCTCGGGCCCACGTGCCCGGATTCCGAAATTGTTTTGACAGTGACCATTACCCATAACCTCACGAACTCAAATGTATGATTTATTTCCAATTCCATGCCCAAATTCATGGTCAAAATCCAAAAATACCAATTTCTAGGTTTAAATTCCAAATTTCTACAAATTTTCATGTCTAAATCCGTACATAATCCAAGTATTAAACTTGGAATAGGTGGAAATCACTTACCTTGACATAGGTGACGAAAAGCTCCCCTTGAACCTCTCCAAAATCGTCCAAACCAAATAAAACAAATGGGAGAAAAATGGGCCAAGTCCCGTTTTTCAAGAGCACACTGCCCAGCCCCGTCCTTCGCACCTGCGATCAGGCAGCCGCACCTGCGGCTTCGCAGGTGCGATAAACCTTCCGCTTCTACGAGGCACTTTCCGCTTATGCGCTTGCACGGATGCAGCCAAAAGCTCCGCACATGCGGTCCTTCACTGGCCAGCCTGCTCCGCTTCTGCGACTCTAATGTCGCTTCTGCGCCCTCCGCACCTGCGGTCAAAACCTCGCAGGTGTGGGTACACCAGATATCAGCTGCCTCAACTCTTCTTCAAATTTCAAATTCGATCCGTTAGCCATCCGGAATCCACCCGAGGCCCTCGGGACCTCAACCAATTATACCAACACGTTCCAAAACACATTACGAACTTAGTCAAGCCTTTAAATCACATCCAACAACATCGAAACTACGAATCACCCTCCAATTCAAACTCAATGAACTTTAGAACATCAAACTTTTACATTCGATGCCGAAACTCATCAAATCACGTCCGATTGACCTCAATATTTGCACATAAGTCACATTCGACATTACAGACCTACTCCAACTTCCGAAATCGGAATCGGAATCTGACCCTGATATCAAAAGTTCACTCCCGGTCAAACTCTCCAAAAACCTTCAAATTTTTAACTTTCACCAAATTACCCCGAAATGACCTACGGACCTCCAAATCCACTTCCGGATGCGCTCCCAATACTAGAATTACCATACGGAGCTATTCCCAGACTTGGAATCCGAAACGGACATTGATAACATTGAAATGCACTTCAACTCAAATTAATAAAATTCTTCCAAAATGCCAACTTCTATAATAGGCGCTGGAACGCTCCCGGGTCATCCAAAACCCGATCCGAACATACGCCCAAGTCTAAAATCATCATACGAACCAATTGGAACCTTTAAATCCCGATTCTAAGGTCATTTACTCAAAAATCACACCTTAGTCACTCTTTCCAACTTAAAGCTTCCAAAATGAGAATTTTCTTTCCAAATCAAATTCTAGACTTCCCGAAATTAAATTCCGACCACGTGTACAAGTTGTAATACCTGAAGTGAAGCTGCTCAGGGCCTCAAATTGTCGAACGACACGCTACAGCTCAAAACGACCGGTCGGGTCGTTACATTCTCTCCCAATTAAACATACGTTCGCCCTCGAACGTGCTAAGAACTGCTCTGGAGTTGTCTGAAATCACCGTTTAACACCTTGTACACCTACCCGTGCAACCACAACCCAGTTGAGCACATTAGCTCGAGCCAATCTGAAGATTCTCCCTTTTATTTGATCAAATAAGCCTTAGAGCCAAATTCCAACATCTGAAACTCTCCACTAGGCCTGCTTTCAACATATGAACATCATTTCAATCACCACACGATGTACCAATACATGATGGTACACTCTCACTGAATTCTTACCATGCACCACATAACTCATTTGCCCAGTGCAGTCTTTCCAAAGCACATCAGCTAAAATTTTCACTGACCGAAGCCCGTAGTGTACCTCATGACCAATTAAGCCTTGCTTAAACTCTCGCAATACTGCCACGACAGAGAAGATGTGTAGAATTCATATCCACCTGTCGAATTACAATTTATGGAGTCTCTCCTCCCGACAAGAACCATTACCTCATTATGGACTTAATAACAATATTTACTCTTTAATATGCTTCATATAAACTCTGATCGCACTGACCCGAGGTCTAATAATCTCGTCTCACCCTAGTACAAGCTGCTCAGGTAATAAGCCACCTTAGACACTGCAAAAGCCTCATATGATGCCACAATGTGCTAACAAGCTACAGACTCGAATGTGATACATAAGGAAACGAACTCTGGAAAGAACTACTCAACCCACGTAACTAATTAAACAACCGAAAGGATGTTATGAACCTTCCTTGGGAAATGAGAAGCAAAATACGCAATAACAGATATGGGAAACTGTACTCAATAACACACCATTACGGCGTGCAACCTGATCCACACATGATACTGTTGCGGCGTGCAACCCGATCCAACCATGATACCCGTGGCGGCATACCACCCGATCCAATCAACATATTTGTGGCGGCGTACCACCCGAATATCAACCATAAGCATGCCAAGCACATAATACAAATTTCGGGGAGACGGGTAGCGTCATACGCTATCAAACTCAAGCACGACTTAGGTGTGATATATGATCTGCATCACGAGAGTCATCCTGCTCACATAATACCACAAACTATACGGGATCTCAATATGAGTGTGAATAATCAAACCACCTCACCACCCACCTGGTATAATATAGATTACACGGAGTAGTTGATGACAGAAATAACATCCAAGGCCCGAAGACCCTTCCGAAAACAACGCTATGCTGAGATGAGCACATCCGACCTGATATAGAGCCCACAATCACATTTAGATCCATCCACGGACCTCAAACTGATTCTGATCACACCATGCTTGGCTAAGTAGCCTCTCAAGGACCCATACTTACCTATTCACGACACATAAGAAAAGTCGTCATAACCGGAACAAACTTTCACAGTCCACAATCAAATGAACCGAGCGCCCTTCAGGCATAAATTCTCAAATCGGCAATATTACCACAATCTCCATACTTGGTTTCAATCTTCACTCAAGCGAGTGAATACTTGTCACACTTATATAATCTTCCTGTGGGACACGCTCCAATGACTTTCCGTACCAGATAACAAGTTTACACATCCATACCATCGGCAATACTAATGTTGTAAAGCAAATCAAGAATCCGCAATCAGTACGCAAAGCCTCCTACACAGAACACCGATCTCAGGTGACGCTAAAGACAATACCAGCTTACTCTAACCATATGAATTCCTTTTTCCTGCTAATCCGAGCTTCTGGCATTCTTGTCAACACTGAACCGCAACCATGATCCTCAGCTTCCAATTCCCATGCTACTCATTGTACCTAATCACGCCAATGCGCAAGAGTACAAGAATTTCATCATAACTCCTGCACCACTAATAAAATACACACTTCATCATATAGGAACCTTTCACTTGACTCATTTCAGGAGAACCATTGTTCATAATTTTTCATGATTTTTAAAAACTTTAAACCAGTTTATTTCTGCATTTGTATTGTATAAATATCCAATAATTATCCTCCAAATTATTTTATGATGATTTAATCATCTAAACTTATCATTTACACTAATATGAGGTTTAAATATTTTCAGGGCATTTCTTATAATTACATTTGCATTTTTCTAGGGCCAAATTGCATATTTTGCAATAATAGCCCATATGCATGTATAATTATATTATTTATGGAGAAAATAATTTTTTATATATTTATAATGTTAAATAATTGTTTTTAATCATTTTCATGCACAAATGTTAATTTTGATATTTATTAATTACTTTTATAAATTATTTATTTATTAAATATTGGGTATTTAAAATCTAGCCCTAAATTCCTTTTAATTTCGGACCTAACTACCCAATCCCAGCCCAATAACCCTTGAGCCCAAACCAATTAACCCAAGCCCATACCTAGTCGCGACCCATTTCACTAACCCGACCCAGAACCCACGACTAATCGTGGTCGTTGATCTCTGAGATCAACGACCCATATTACACCCGCCTTTTTAAATTATACCTGAATCCCCCTAAACCCTAAACCATTCGTCCCTTCACCCGCCGCCCTCGAACTCTCTCAAACTCCCCTTCTCTCTCTGTCAAACCCTAGCCATCCCGCCCCCAGTTTTCTCTCCTTATCCCACCGATCATGGGATTCCATGGTCGCTTCTTGCCATATTCGACTCCCCCTCGGTACTGGAAACTTCTATATACCGTTTGCCAAAACATGGCAAGCGGATTTCATCAATTTTGAACCAAAGCTTATTCATTTCCTTGACCTTTTCCATCTATGTTCGTTCTTGTTCGTTTATGGTATGAATCTATGTGCATTTCCGTGATTCATACTCACCCTAAAATTAGGGTTTAAGATTCTTTTAAATGGAACTAAATATGGTTCGATTCTTTGATTTTAAAAGGTATTTCTGTCTATGTTCATCTTATTCTATGCAGCATATGATTTTCACCTTTTATTTATTTTTGGTTTCTGCAGATTTTACACCTTCCCTAAAATTAGGGTTTGGGATTTTTCTCTTTTCCTTACTGATTTGATTGCATGCGATGATTCTTTCCTTTCTCGTGCTTGATTGATGATTTTTCTTGTTTGGATGTTAATTTCTACTACTATATAAACCCCTCCCCATTCCCCTTTTTGGGATAGACTTGAATCGTGAATGTTTACTAAAAAATTAAAATTATCGCTCTTTGTTCTCTAAATACTCTTGTTCTATATTCTGGTTCCTTGCCGACTGAAAGCCAAGGCCAGAAATTCTGGGTTCTTGTTACTTTGTACTTTGTTCTTTCTTGTCTCTTCGCTTAACGGCCAAGGCCAGCAATTCTGGGTTCTTGCTACTATGGACTTTGTTCTTTCTTATTTTTCATTTAACTGGTGAGTTGTTGAACTTTCGTCACTTCATTCTTATTTACCTGTCATTAGCATGTGTTTTTACTTCTGAAGGTTGTTGTTCAATATGTTTCTGGGTTGTTCTCGTATGCAATCTTGACTGTCTTACTTCAATTCTAGGCCTTTCTTATCTAAAATGCCATTACGCTTGTAGTTTGAGACATGTTTAGACCTGCTTTAAGTTGATTAATTTCTTTTTTCAGTTTTCCTAGCCTATGTGTTACTGATGTTTAGAACCTTTGCACTTTATCCATCTCTTTAGTGTTTAAATTTGATATTAACCATGTTACTTGAACATGATTTCATATCCCCTTTTATGAATTAGATGACTAAGCATGAAGGTATTCACTAAGTGTTTTAGCATAAGTCTATTTCTGAACTTATTGTGATGACATGTAGCATGTTTCATCCTGTATGCTTATACCATGTATTGACTTTCCAATAGTGGCCTTAATTTGTTCTCATTATGTTAAGTGTTGTTGCCAATTGATATGATCCCTTCTTGGGACACTAGCATCTATACTTAGCATAATGTGAACCCTTGTTTTTTTTTAAATATGAGTCTCTGTACATCAATCTTGCAAACCTGTCTTGTTAGTATATGCATTATGTGTTGAACTTATTTTTCTGAAACTTTGTTAAGTCTGTTCTCAAAACCTAAGCATGTTCTACTACCTGTTCTATGTGCTCAATTTGAATCTGTTTGTATCCTTCAGTGGTGTCCCCCTAACCTCAGTTTATTCCTTTACTACTTGGTCTCTTTGAGTTCTTATTCTTAGCCGGCTGAAAGCCAAGGCTACTTAGATTCTATCATTTGACCTCCCTAGTGTGAGCACTTCTCGGGGTCTAATTGAGACCCTTGTGAACTCTGACACACTAGGATTTGGTCCTTAGGCTTTCTCTGAATGTCCCATATCAACCTCCCTAGTGTGAGCACTGCCCTGGGTTCTTGAAACCCTTGGGAACTCTGACACACTATAGCCATGGTTCTAATGCTCAACTCTGCCCTGTGCCCACTTGGTGAAACACTTGATTTTTGGCTGCCTTATGCCCATGAGGATGTAATTTTAGGCTGTTATGAATTATGAGAATGAAGGCCTAGCCTGACCGGGTGTATCTTTGGGCCTGCTGTACGCTCCATGTAGTTGTTCTACTTTGTAATTCATTCTATTCATTATAGGCCTGTAATAATTCTTGTAATAACATTTGGGGTATTAGTGAAATTGGAGAAGGGATTTTTATCTTATATTTGCAATCAATGGGATAGGAATCCTGCCTATAGGTTCAATAATGTGTGTTTAGTTATCGTGTGTTAGAAATCATGCCTATAGGTATCCTATTATGTTCAGTCATTATATGTTAGCAATCCTGCCTATGGTTTCAATACTTGGTTCAATTGTGTTCTATTTCTGCTTATTAGAAACCATGCCTATAGGAAATCACATACTTCACTTAACCTGCCTAATACCTACACATTATTCAAAAGCATGATAATTTGACAAAATATTTTACCTGCTCCTATGCCTATTTCTGTCCTATCATTAGATATCATGCCTATAGGGAATGATTGGTAATAACAGTCCTTTCAATCTGCACCACGCTCAATAGATATCATGCCTGTAGGATTTTAATTACTTAAAATCGCTATTGCATCATACTGTCCATCTAGAAAGCATGCCTATAGGAGCTAACATATGAGAATCAGTTCCAATCACTAGTCTCTAGAAAACATGCCCATAGGACATCACCACTCGCTCTTCAAACATTGTTATCCATGCGATTATAAAGATGCATAAGTAAATTTGAGCATTTCCAATAAGTTTTATTGACCCTACTGCGTGAATCATCTAGAGATCATGTCTATATGTTTAATAACCTACAACATGTAGTCTCAATAATCAGCATGTAATACCAAATGCTCCTAAATTGTATAGTCGCTTAGAAATCATGTCTATAGATTTCATGACCTCCATAATATGCAAATCAATTTACTTGGGACAGTAGCACCACATATACGATATCGAATTTGGCATCACCTAGAATCCATGCATATAGGACTCTAAGTCTCAAATTCTGAAACTATGTATTGCCCGCGTGCATTTGTTTGTTTGTGTGTGGAGGCTAACTTGAGCCCTTAATTGCCTTTATATGAAGTCCCAACTTATTTTTTTGTATGTCACCTAGTTTTATCATTTTTGAGCAACCTAAGTTAAAGTCTAGAATCCCCTGAAATAGAGGTCCAAATGCCTCCTGGACCATAGGCATGGGACGGGTAGTGCACGCATAGAGTACGACTTAGAATTGACTAGTGCGCTTTAGCTAAACAACTTAAAGATAGTAATCGGATAGCAGGAGATGATTGTCTGTGCCCGCTGAATAATATGAGTAACACCCCATCTTGAGGGAGTTATGAAGTATTATTTATATTGCACGGGGTGATCCTTTAGGCTAAAAAAACTTAGGACCCCCCATCTTTGTTAAAGTCAATCATTTTATTTCTCCAAATTGCTTCCCTTCCCTTAGATTAATTCATATAATCCGAGTTCGGCCAGGACCCACCATTGTGGACCTCGAGGAATGCCTAACACCTTCTTCTAGAGGTAATTTGAGCCCTTACCCGATATTAGGTGACGCAAACTAGTTAAATCAGAGTTATTTGAAAAATAGGTCCCCTAACGCACCTTAATCCGTTAGGTGGCGACTCTCTTTTAGTACCCTCCCATTTAAAAGAGTTGTCACGATGTCGAAGCCCGATTTTCGCGAGAAAAACGGGGCACGACAGCATGGCGACTCTGCTGGGGATATCCTTAGGCTCTTACCATAATGAACATAGTCTGTGTGAATTAGTCTCCTTCGATAAGCGTGTCTTTATTATTTTATGCTCAAATTCACCGTTTATTTGCTACATGCACACCCCCTTCCCTATTTTCCCTTTTACATGAATTTATTTGCAACTTTTCGTTTAACCTTGTTCGGTGGATTCAATCTTTATGTCTTTCCCAATCCCTACCCCTTTTACCACTTTATTATAATTTTTCATTATGCGAACTAACTCCTTCTTTGTTTTTCTTTCTTTCCTGTCTTTACATTTATTAAATACCGCATTTATCGCTTTCATCATGCAAAATACTTGACAAGGTGTTGTTTTATTTTTTGCATAATTACATGCTCTGCATCATATTCCACTCGTGCGCAATTAATACCATAGAGGCACTTGATGAGTGTCTGCGCTCTTCCTACATTGCCCTTTTTAAATTTGAAAAGGCTTATTTGCGGTAAAATTAGTCGATCAGCGGTGCAGTCAATGGTTCCGTGCCTTTCCCTCTCAAGTTGTCCGCTTGAGGGTACCGGTCTAGACTTCTATAGAAAACCCTACTCTGATGTTAACTGTGCATGCATCATGTCCAAACCTAGCATGAGTTAGAATGTTGTCCGCATAATAACTCTCTAAGGAAAGCCTTGTCCAAAGTCCATCGGGATTTCCATAATCCCATCGGGCACGATCATGATATGTGCATTATTTAGAGAAAACGTGTCGATATACTAATCATTAATGTGTAAGTAATCACACCCGGAAGGGGTATCTATCCCTATGCTCCTATCAGGGTCATGAGATAGGCAGGGAGAAAACAAGTCATACCGCGAGTTTCTAAGATGGTTCACTACAAAGCAGACTTTCAGGGTGGTTCCATTCCATCCAAGTGTGAGGCCCAACACATGTGGCATTTGAAGATTATTGTGGAAAAGGATACCATCGAACCAGATCGGTACCACGCCGGTTATGTGTATTTCTACCTATCATAGTTGGATGATGACATAGCAGGAGAAGTCGAGCCAGGGATCGATCGAGGAAACAGGGTCATAGACGATGCTGCTGAAGCACAAGTAAAATACAAGAGGTTGCGCAAAAGAATCCTTGAGTCTGAAGCCAGACATTTGGAACAACACAAGATAGACATGGAATAAATCAATGAATGGAGGGAAGTTACTGCAAAATCAACAGAGAGGTTGGAGTACTTAGAGCAGGGTCTGATGGAACTTGAAGGGAAGATGAGGAAAAGGATCGTGGATTGTCAGAATACAGAGGGCAACGAAGGAGGACACCTAGCAAGGGCATATCTGCTGCTGGACATGCGTGACCTGGGGAATTTGATCGATGGGGCCAAGAAGGCCAAGCTTGGAGAGGGTCCCTCCGGGACCAAATAAAATAGAATTGTTGTTTATTTGCTTTTCTAGAATCATTTTAGAAATTAATTGTAATAAGGCAAATGCCACTAGCAACTCTTTTAATTATTGTCATTTTAGAGGTTTGATCTATTTATTACATTAATGAAATGAGGCAGTTATCGGCATCAAGTTTCTCCAAATCTATGTGTCGCTAGGCCTACCTCAGGCACTATGAGGTCCCCAAAATTAGGACGCGAATTTATAATTCCGTAATACATGTTTAAATACCACAAATATCCTTCCAAAATCCCCTACAGACTTGTTTACCTTTTTGCTTTTCTTTGTTTTGATTATTCCCATCCCCTAAGGTTGGTTCTTGCATACTGGAATCATCAGCGTATCATACCAGATCCAAAGGCCCTCCACCTCCTCCTCCTCCAAGTGATCCTAAAAGTAAGGAAAATGCTAAGATGGATGATATGAGTGGTATCAGGAAAGATAACGCTGCGCATGCGGAAAATGTTGAAACTTCAGATGGTCGGAGTATTCCGGCACAGAATGATTTAGTTCTACGGTTGGAGCAGAAAATACTGGAATTGCAAGGGGAACTTGAGCAGGTCCACAAATTGACAAACCTCTCCCTCACCTTAAATATCCCGGATATTAACCAACAGAATGCCCAAAACCCAGCACCTCCTCAAAACACACCAAACCAATATCCATAAAATCCTCCTGCACCTCATCAATACGCTACACCTCCTCAAAATCCCAACCCTCCACCAGTGATAACTCCTCCTCAACACCAACATCTTCCGACTCAGTATCCATAAACTACTACCTACCATACTCCTCAAAATACACTGCAACCTACCCATGATCCACAGAACTCAACCAATGATCATCACTACACCCAAATCCCCGATATCCACCAAAGTAACCCCATATATGTAGAAACCCTATCTCACCCCACTCAACAAACCCCATATACACCAGAATCCGCCGAGAAGGACCTTCTCATCAAGAATATGGTAGAGGAACTTAAGAAGCTCACAAGCCGAGTCCAGGGTGTTGAAGGGGTTAAAGGCATTGAGGGTTTGAATTATGAAGATCTGTGTATTCAGCCAGACATAAAACTATTGAAGGGTTACAAACCTCCTAAGTTCGAGATGTTTGACGGAACAGGTGACCCAAAGGTGCATCTAAGGACATACTGTGACAAGCTCGTAGGAGTTGGAAAGGATGAGAGGATTCGCATGAAGATGTTCATGATAAGTCTCATTAGGGACGCCCTATCTTGGTATATCGGTCAAAATCTAAAGAAGTGGGTTAGTTGGGTAAGCATGGCATCAGATTTCATGGATCGATTCAGGTTTAATACGGAGAATGTACCAAACATCTTCTACATACAGAATCTCAAGAAGAAACCAACTGAGACTTTCTGCGAGTATGCTACTCGATGGAGATCAAAAGCCGCGAAAGTAAGGCCGGCATTGGAAGAAAAGCAGATGAACAAGTTCTTCGTCTGGGCCCAAGATCCACAATACTATGAAAGGTTTATGGTTATAGAGAACCACAAATTCACTGACATCGTCAAGCTAGGGGAAAGGATTGAAGAAGGGATCAAGAGCGGAATGGTAACTAATTTAGGCATTACAGGCTACAAACAAAGCATTGCAGTCAGGGGGTATATCCAAGAAGAAAGAAGTAGGGGCCGTGATGGTAGCCCAAGGTCCAAAATCTCCTCTTACATACCAAACACCTCCACCCACATATCAGCCTTCACCTCCCAGATATCCACAACCCGCTACTACCTACCATACTTATAACACCCAGCCAGCATATTATCACTCACCGCCAGCCCGCCAAAACTATCAGAAACCCAGACCAAATTTCGACCGCATGCCACCCAGACAATACACCCCTATTATTGAACCCATCGATCAATTATACGAGAGACTGAAAGCTGCTGGATATATCACCCCTATTCCCGTTGTTGCCGTGGAAAACTCCTCTCAATGGGTCAATCCAAACAAAACATGTGCCTACCACTCCGGCATGAAGGGTCATACCATTGATGAATGTCGCACCGTGAAAGACAAGATCCAGACACTAATCGATACCAAGGTTATACAAGCAAAAGAGGCTGCACCTAACGTCTGCAACAATCCCCTGCCGGATCATAGGGGCGAGGGAGTAAATGTGATAGAGACGGATGAAGAATGGGACCCAGAAGGGTCGATTGGGCTTATTCGAGAAGGGGATGATCCAAAGAAACCTGCAGTCACTCTTACTCCTATTGTGGTACAGATATAACCACCAGTTAAAGTTGACGTAGCCGCACCAACCCCGTTTGAGGTGGAAACAACACATACAGCTGCACCTGCTCCATTCGAAGTAGAAGTAACCACACCCTTCACTGTGACGGTAGCATCCACACCGCCCTTTAAATCTAATGTCGTACCCTGGGACTATGTCGCAGAGCCAGGAGGAAAGGAAAAGCAAAAAATGGAAGAACCTGGTACAGTACAAGGGATGACCAGGATTGATAAAATTTATACACCTGAGAATTTGGGAGGAACGAGTAGAGAAGCTGCTTCCAAGAAAATCGAAACTGGCCCGGATGATCTTTGGAGAAAGGTGCGAGCGAGAGAATATTCTACGGTAGACCATCTGAACAAAACTCCTGCTCAGATATCCATCCTATCATTACTGCAGAATTCTGAGGCACATAGGAATGCCTTGATGAAGTTATTGAATGAAGCTTACGTACCTAACAATATCACTAGTGGGGAGATGGATAACATGGTAGTGCAAGTACTAGAGAGCCACAAGATCGCCTTTCATGAAGATGAACTGCCATCAGAGGGATTAAGCCACAACAGGGCACTGCACATCACTGTACAATGCGAGGATAAATTCATTGCCAGGGTTTTGATAGATAGAGGGTCCAGTCTCAACATCTGTCTACTGACTACTATGAAAACATTGGGTAAAGTTTTGCATGAAATACGAGCAGGGACTATGAATGTGAAGGTGTACGATGGGTCTCAAAGGGCCACAATTGGGGAAACAAATCTATGCTTGCTGATGGGCCCGACTTGGTTTGATGTTAAATCTCAAGTGCTAGACATATCCACCTCATACAATCTGCTGTTGGGGAGACCTTGGATACATGTCGACGGGGCCGTGGCTTCTACTTTGCACCAGGCTGTAAAGTTCGAATGGAATCATCAGGAGGTGATCATTCATTGAGACGGGAGTAATCCCATTTATACCAACCAAATTGTTCTAGTCATGGAGAATAGAAGGAAGTCAGGTGGGGAGACTTATAATCTCATCGAGCATGTCAATGCAATTGAGAAAGACAAGTGGTGGAGCAGCAAAATAGAAAGTATACTAGCGTGGGCAGGGTATGAACCCGGTAAAGGGCTCGGGAAGAACCTCCAAGGTATTACCAAACCGATACAGCTAAAACGTCCCGGCACGACCTTTGGGCTTGGGTATGAATACACCTAGCACGAGTATCAGAATTGGTCACCACCATGGCATGGTCCTTATTACCCTCTTGAGCAGCCGGTACCACATTTGAGCCAATCCTTTCATCAAGCCAACATGATGTGGGGATCTGAAGAAGATGAAGTTCTAACTGGCTTAAGGAATCTGTTCTTAGAAGATAAAGACATGGATTGCAGTGTGATAGTTGAGGAGGAAGAGGAAGAAGGCCTCATCATCCAGACAGTGGAGAAGGGAGCTATTCTCAGGAACTGGATTGCCACACCATCCAGGGCCCGACGAGTCCCGCGGTAGCATGGCTGCTATTGTCATTCATTTTGAAAACAATTCCTTTTTGAGCATTTTTGTTTGAAACATTTTTTCTTTCCTTTCAGTATTTGCTTTAGAAAACATTGTTTGAAGTCATTAAAATTTGCTTTGTTTGACGTTTTAATACTTATCAACGGCTTAATGTTTTATTATTATTGTCTTTTATATCTTCTCTCTACATCATTACTATTTCTTACCCTGATGAACCAGCAACTATGACATGTAATGAGACAACGCAACATAAGGATAGTGACTCAGAAGAGATAGAAGAAGAAGATGTGATACCTGAGGAAATCGTCAGAGAAGTTGAGAATTTTGAGAACAAACCTAAGTCCAATCTAGACGAGACTGAGGTAGTCAACTTGGGAGATTCTGAAACGGTCAAAGAAACTCGCATAAGCATTCACTTGTCACCATCAGAGAAAGAAGAATACACTCATTTCCTGAAGGAATATGAGGATATCTTTGCATGGTCCTATGATGATATGACCGGTTTGAGCACGTCCATAGTGGCTCATAAACTACCTACCAACCCAATGTGTCCGCCAGTAAAGTAGAAGCTCAGAAAGTTCAAGCCAGATATGAGTTTGAAAATCAAAGAAGAAGTCACCAAACAGATCAAAGCTAAGGTTCTCAGAGTGGTTGAATATCCAACTTGGTTGGCTAACATCGTTCCAGTTCCTAAGAAGGATGGGAAAGTCAGAGTATGTGTCGATTATCGGGACCTAAACAGAGCAAGCCCCAAAGATGATTTCCTGTTACCCAACATACACATACTGTTCGACAATTGCGCCAAGCATGAACTCCAATCCTTTGTGGATTGCTTCGCGGGATATCATCAGATCTGGATGGATGAAGAGGATGCCGAAAAGACAGTTTTTATCACACCATGAGGGGTGTACTACTATAAAATGATGTTGTTCGGTCTGAAGAATGATGGAGCCACTTATATGAGGGCCATGACAACTATTTTCCACGACATGATACATAAAGATATAGAGGTATATGTGGATGACATCATCATCAAATCTAAGAAGAGTACAGATCACATAGTAGACTTGAGGAAATTTGTTTGTTCAGCTTCGGAGGTACAATTTGAAATTGAATCCCGCAAAATATGCCTTCGGGGTCCCTGTAGGAAAGTTATTAGGGTTTATCGTTAGCCGCCGAGGAAATGAGTTAGACCCATCAAAGGTCAAGACTATCCAGGATTTGCCAGCTCCAAAGAACAAGAAAGACGTGATGAGCTTCTTGGGACGTCTTAATTACATCAGTCGCTTCATAGCACAATCAACCATGATCTGTGAGCCGATTTTCAAAATGTTAAAGAAGAATGTCGTAACCAATTAGACTGAAGACTCCAAGAAAGCTTTTGACAGAATCAAAGAATATTTGTTCATATCGCCAGTCCCGGTCCCGCCAGAACCTGGTAGACCACTGCTACTTTATCTCTCCGTATTAGATGGGGCTTTCGGTTGAGTCTTGGGACAACATGACGAGACGGGAAGGAAAGAACATGCCATATACTATTTGAGTAAGAAGTTCACACCCTACGAAGTACGGTATTCTTTGCTGGAACGCACCTGTTGTGCTTTGACCTGGATAGCCCAGAAACTGAGGCACTACTTCTGTGCCTATACCACATATCTCATATCAAGGATGAACCCTCTGAAGTACATCTTCTAGAAACCCATGCCTACAGGGAAGCTGGCAAAATGGCAGATATTGTTGAGTGAATTCAACAGTGCCTATGTGACTCAGAAGGCGGTTAAGGGACAAGCATTAGCGGATCATCTTGCAAAAAATCCTGTAGGAGGAGAATACGAACCACTAAAAATGTATTTTCCTGATGAAGATGTGTCATTCGCAGGAGAAGATATCGTCAAAGCCTACGATGGGTGGAGAATGTTTTTCGATGGAGCCGCAAACTTCAAAGGAGTGGGTATTGGAGCCGTTTTGGTGTCAGAAACAGGTCAACATTATTCGGTATCTGCAAAACTTAGAATTCCGTGTACCAATAATATGGCAGAATATGAGGCTTGCATATTGGGGCTCAATTTGGCCATTGACATGAATATCCAGTAATTACTGGTAATTGGCGATTTAGATCTGCTGGTACATCAGTTGCAGGGAGAATGGGCTACAAAGAATACCAAGATATTACCATATCTATATCATGTGCAAGAGATGATGAAGAGGTTCATGAAGATAGAGTTTAGACATGTCCCGAGAATCAAGAATGAGTTCGCAGATGCATTGACCACTTTGTCCTCCATGATACAACATCCGGACAAGAATTACATCGACCCCATTCCGATAATGATTCATAGTCAGCTGGTTTACTGTGCTCATGTTGAAGAAGAAACAGATGGGAATCCATGGTTCCATGATATCAGGGAATATTTGACAAAAGGAGAATATCCAGAGCACGCAAACCACACCCAGAAACGCACACTTTAGAGGTTGTCCAACCATTTCTTCCAATGCGGAGGAATTCTATATAGAAAAACTCATGATATGGGGCTATTGCGGTGTGTTGACGCCAAAGAAGCCTCCAAACTTCTTGAAGAGATACACGTCGGAACCTATGGCCCACATATGAATGGTTTCGTCCTAGCCAAGAAGATACTCAGAGCCAGATACTTTTGGATGACTATGGAAACAGACTGCATCCGGTATGTCCAGAAATGTCATCAGTGCCAGATACACGTAGATATGATACGGGTACCTCCAAATGAACTTAATGCAACAAGCGCACCTTGGCCTTTTGTTGCCTGGGGAATGGATGTCATTGGACCGATCGAGCCCACCGCTTCAAACGGGCACAGGTTCATTCTAGTGGCCATCGACTATTTCACAAAGTGGGTTGAAGCTACATCTTACAAAACTGTAACCAAGAAAGACGTCGCAGATTTTGTTAGGGACCGTATTGTTTGTCGATTCGAGGTTCCAGAATCCATCATCACTGACAATGCCTCTAATATCAATAGTGATCTAATGAAAGCCATGTGCGAAACCTTCAAGATCAAGCACAAAAACTCCACAGCATACCGACCCCAAATGAATGGAGATGTGGAAGCTGCCAATAAGAACATTAAGAAGATACTAAGGAAGATGGTAGAGAATCACAAGCAGTGGCACGAGAAGTTACCATTTGCCTTATTGGGATACCGTACCATAGTCTGCACGTCAACCGGAGCAACTCCTTACCTATTGGTCTACGGTACTGAAGTTGTCATCCCCGCTGAGGTAAAAATTCCTTCCTTGAGAATTATACAAGAAGCTGAGCTGAGTGATGCAGAATGGATAAGAAGCCGCTATGAGCAGTTAGCTCTCATTGATGGGAAAAGAATGGATACGGTGTGTCATGGTCAGCTTTATCAGAACAGAATGTCCAGATCTTTCAACAAAAGGGTTAAACTTAGACAGTTCGCACCGGGGCAGCTAGTGCTAAAACAGATCTTTCCACATCAGGATGAAGCCAAAGGAAAATTCTCACCCAACTGGCAAGGGCCTTATATGGTTCACAGGGTACTAACAGGAGGAGCACTCATACTCGCAGAGATGGATGGAGAAATATGGCCAAAGCCTATTAATTGAGACGCAGTCAAAAGATACTATGTCTAAATTTTTTGCATATGATGTAACTGAACTACGCTTGACCTGATTCCCGTTTAAGAGGGGATACGTAGGCAGCCCTGTGGGTTTGGTCACAATTCAATAAAATTTCCATTTTCCCCTTAATTGGAAACTGGGGCAGAATTTTGAGGAGGACCCTCAAAATTTCGAAGCAAGTTCAGCCAACGGCACTATATGCGGAATAGCCAGAGATTCGTCTAGGTAACTGGGGCAGAATTTTGAGGAGGATCCTCAAAATTCTATGGCAAGAAGGTCACAATGTCTCTAACAGTGTCACAGTTATTGGTTCATCTAATCAATTTTTAAATTGCACATAAATATATTTTCAATAACTATGCATGCATATTTTTTCGAAAAATTTATTCTTAGCCAGATGCTACCCATGGTAACTCGGACAGGATTTCAATGCGGAACAGAGCAAAGCAAGCAGACAAAGGCACGAACCAACCTCCCCCGCAAAACTCATGATTTTTCTTTGAATGCAAGAACAAGAGATAGTCGCCAGTACGTGCGCACCTTAGAATCATTGTCTTCACAACAACAAGGCTACTAAACTCATCCACGGCTAAGAAATACTCCTCTATCACTTATTATTTATTCGCTTCATGAGACTAAACATTGTCTCCATCCTGCATGAGTCTAAGACATGCCTCCTCAACTACATAAGGCTAAGCATTGCCTTTCATTTGCATGAGACTAAGCATTGTCTCAAATCTTGAATAAGGCTAAGCCCTGCCTACTCAACTGCATAAGGCTAAGCATCGCCTTACATTTGCATGAGACTAAGTATTGTCTCCATCCTGCATGAGGCTAAGCCCTGCCTCCTCAACTGCATAAGGCTGAGCATTGCCTTCCATTTGCATGAGACTAAACATTGTCTCAAATCTTGCATGAGGCTAAGCCATGCCTCCTCAACTGCATAAGGCTAAGCATTGCCTTCCCCTTGCATGAGACCAAGCACCGTCTCCATCTTGCATGAGGCTAAGCCCTGCCTCCTCAACTGCATAAGGTTAAGCATTGCCTTCCATTGCATGAGATTAAGAAATGTCTCAACCTTGCATGAGGCTAAGCCATGCCTCCTTAATTGTATAAGGCTAAGCTCTGCCTTCCCATTACATGAGACTAAGCATTGTCTCAAATCTTTGCATGAGGCTAAGCCCTGCCTACTTAATTTCATAAGGCTAAGCTCTGCCTTCCCATTGCATGAGACTAAGCATTGTCTCAAATCTTTGCATGAGGCTAAGCCCTGCCTTCCCATTGCATGAGATTAAATATTGTCTCAAATCTTGCATGAGTCTAAGCCTTGCCTCTCAACTGCACAAGGCTAAGCTCTGCCTCCCCCCTCCCCCACGAGACTAAGCATTGTCTCTCCTTGCATGACCACAAATGTTGCTCTATTCCAAAAACCTTGCATCATTCGCTTCTCTCGAGGCTGAGCTCTGCCTCCGACCATACACAAGACTAAGTTGTCTTGTCTTATCTAAAGCATCATGTCTTTGCATCTCATGGGCTGATACATAGCCAAATTTTCTGAGGGCGTCATAGTCCAAAGGCATCATCTTCATAGCCGGAAGACACTATGCCATGACCTGAGGATCTCTTAATATTTCACATCATTATTCAAAGGCATCATGGTTCAGAGGCACCACCTTCATAGCCCGAGAATATTATTTCATCGCCTGTGAATCCCCTATCTCACAACTCATGGCCCGGGACGTCATGGTCTAAGGACATCATCCTCACCGTCCAAAGACGATCTCCATGGTCCAGAGGAAATTTGCATAATGTTTAAATTCTTGCAATAATCAATATATATATTGTGCATACATCGTGTTTTGAGTTTGCAGGTGATCCAGGAAGTAACTGTTCTCTTAACAGGAGCAATCTTCGCTCCAATTTCCATTCAACGTTCATATCCTTCAATTATTTCAAATGTAACCAATCACCATACCCGTTCAAATATCCATAACCATTCTCAGACACATCCATTCCCAATCCCAATATCGTCCTATCCAGAATATCTTGTCCGTTCTTATAATAACTCCGTCGGTTTATTCCATCGTTGGATCCGGAACTACACATGACCTGAAACCTGTAAAACCAGGGATATATAGGCAGCTTAGAGATCAGGGTCCAGCCAATATCTTTTCAAATCATCCCATTCGGTCAAAATTGGTCATCATTTCTTTACCCGACAACTCTTTCATCCTTCCCGAGTAAAGAGGGACAGTTGTTGATATCTAGTTTTTCCCTATATATTTTCAATATGCAAAATAACTTCAAATGACATATATATGCATATGTAAGCATATCCAAGTATTTTATTATTAGTATTTTCATAATTTTGCATGATTTTTAAAGACTTTAAACCAATTTATTTCTGCATTTTTATTGTATAAATATCCAATAATTATCCTCCAAATTATTTTATGATGATTTAATCATCTAAACTTATCATTTACACCAATATGAGGTTTAAATATTTTGAGGGCATTTCTTATAATTACATTTGTATTTTTCTAGGGCCAAATTGCATATTTTACAATAATAGCCCATATGCATGTATAATTATATTATTTATGCAGAAAATAACTTTTTATATTTTTATAATGTTAAATAATTGTTTCTAATCATTTTCATGCACAAATGATAATTTTGATATTTATTAATTACTTTTATAAATTATTTATTTATTAAACAATGGGTATTTAAAATCTAGCCCTAAATTCCTTTTAATTTCGGACCTAACTACCCAATCCAAGCCCAATAACACTTGAGCCCAAACCAATTAACCCAACCCCATACCCGGTCATGACCTGTTTCACTAACCCGACCCAGAATCCCCGACTAATCGTGGTCGTTGAACTCTGAGATCAATGGCCCATATTACCCCCGCCCTTTTAAATTATACCCGAACCCCCTAAACCCTAAACCATTCGTCCCTTCACCCGCCGCCCTCGAACTCTCTCAAACTCCCCTTCTCTCTGTCAAACCCTAGCCATCCTACCCCCCCCCCCCCAGTTTTCTCTCCTAATCCCACCGATCATGGGATTCCATGGTCGCTTCTTACCATATTCGACTCCCCCTCGGTACTGGAACCTTCTATATACCGCTTGCCTAAACATGGCAAGCGGATTTCATCAATTTCAAACCAAAGCTTGTTCATTTCCTTGACCTTTTCTGTCTATGTTCGTTCTTGTTCGTTTATGGTATGAATCTCTGTGCATTTCAGTGATTCTTACTCACCCTAAAATTAGGGTTTTAGATTCTTTTAAATCGAACCAAATCTGGTTCAATTCTTTGATTTTAAAAGGTATTTCTGTCTATGTTCATCTTATTCTATACAGCATGTGATTTTCACCTTTTATTTATTTTTGGTTTCTGTCGAGTTTACACTTTCCCTAAAATTAGGGTTTGAGATTTTTCTCTTTTCCTTATTGATTTGATTGCATGCGATGATTCTTTCCTTTCTCGTATTTGATTGATGATTTTCCTTGTTTGGATGTTAATTTCTACTAGTATATAAACCCCTCCCCATTCCCCTTTTTGGGACAGCCTTGAATTGTGAATGTTTACTAAAAACCTGAAATTATCGCTCTTTGTTCTCTAAATACTCTTGTTCTATATTCTGGTTCCTGGACGGCTGAAATCCAAGGCCAGAAACTCTGGGTTCTTGTTACTGTGTACTTTGTTCTTTCTTGTCTCTTCGCTTAATGGCCAAGGCCAGAAATTCTGGGTTCTTGTTATTGTGGACTTTGCTCTTTCTTGTTTTTCGTTTAACTGGTGAGTAGATGACTAAGCATGAAGGTATTCACTAAGTGTTTAGCATAAGTTTGTTTCTGAACTTGCTGTGATGACATGTAGCATGTTTGATCCTGTATGCTTCTACCATGTCTTGACTTCCCAATAGTGGCCTTAATTTATTCTCATTCTGTTAAGTGTTGTTGCCAATTGATATGATCCCTTCTTGGGACACCAACATCTACACTTAGCATAATTTGAACCCTTTTTTTTAAAATATGAGTCTGTGTACATCAATCTTGCAAACCTGTCTTGTTAGTATATGCATTATGTGTTGAACTTATTTTTCTGAAACTTTGTTAAGTCTGTTCTCAAAACCTAAGCATGTTCTACTACCTGTTCTATGTGCTCAATTTGAATTTGTTTGTATCTTTCAGTGTTGTCCCCCTAACCTCAGTTTATTCCTTTACTACTTGGTCTCTTTGAGTTCTTATTCTTAGCCGGCTGAAAGCCAAGGCTACTTAGATTCTATCATTTGACCTCCCTAGTGTGAGCACTTCTCGGGGTCTAATTGAGACCCTTGTGAACTCTGACACACTAGGATTTGGTCCTTAGGCTTTCTCTGAATGTCCCATATCAACCTCCCTAGTGTGAGCACTGCCCTGGGTTCTTGAAACCCTTGGGAACTCTGACACACTAGAGCCATGGTTCTAATGCTCAACTCTGCCCTGTGCCCACTTGGTGAAACACTTGATTTTTGGCTGCCTTATGCCCATGAGGATGTAATTTTAGGCTGTTATGAATTATGAGAATGAAGGCCTGGCCTGACCGGGTGTATCTTTGGGCCTGTTGTACGCTCCATGTAGTTGTTCTACTTTGTAATTCATTCTATTCATTATGGGTCTGTAATAATTCTTGTAATAACATTTGGGGTATTAGTGAAATTGGAAAAGGGATTTTTATCTTATATTTGCAATCAATGGGGTAGGAATCCTACCTATAGGTTCAATAATGTGTGTTTAGTTATCGTGTGTTAGAAATCATGCCTATAGGTATCCTATTATGTTCAGTCATTATATGTTAGCAATCCTGCCTATGGTTTCAATACTTAGTTCAATTGTGTTCTATTTCTGCTTATTAGAAACCATGCCTATAGGAAATCACACACTTCACTTAACCTGCCTAATACCTGCACATTATTCAAAGGCATGCTTGTTAGACTAAATATTTTACCTGCTCTTATGCCTATTTCTGTTCGATTATTAGATATCATGCCTATAGGGAATTTATGCTAATAACAATCCTTTCAATCTGCACCACGCTCAATAGATATCATGCCTGTAGGATTTTAACTACTTAAAATCACTATTGCATCATACTGTCCATATGGAAAGCATGTCTATAGGAGCTAACATATGAGAATCAGTTCCAATCACTAGTCTCTAGAAATCATGCCTATATGACATCACCACTCGCTCTTCAAACGCTGTTATCCATGAGATTATAAGGAGGCATAAGTAATTTTGAGCATTTCCAATATGTTTTATTGGCCCTACTGCATGAATCACCTAGAGATCATGTCTATATGTTTAATAACCTACAACCTGTAGTCTCAATAATCAGCATGTAATACCAAATGCTCCTAAATTGTATAGTCGCTTAGAAATCATGTCTATAGGTTTCATGACCTCCATAATCTGCAAATCAGTTAACTTGGGACAGCAGCACCACATATACAATATTGAATTCGGCATCACCTAGAATCCATGCATATAGGACTCTAAGTCTCAAATTCTGAAACTATGTATTGCCCGCGTGCATTTGTTTGTTTGTGTGTGGAGGCTAACTTGAGTCCTTAATTGACTTTATATGAAGTCCTAACTTGTTTTTTTGTATGTCACCTAATTTTATCATTTTTGAGTAACCTAAGTTCAAGTCTAGAACCCCCCTGAAATAGAGGTCCAAATGCCTCCTGGACCATAGGCATGGGACGGGTAGTGCACACATAGAGTACGACTTAGAATTGACTAGTGCGCTTTAGCTAAACAACTTAAAGATAGTAATTGGGTAGCAGGAGATGATAGTCTGTGCCCGCTGAATAATATGAGTAACACCCCATCTTGAGAGAGTTACGAAGTATTATTTATGTTGCACGGGGTGATTCTTTAGGCTAAAAAACTTAGGACCTCCCACCTTTGTTAAAGTCAATCATTTTATTTGTCCAAATTTCTTCCCTTCCCTTAGATTAATTCATATAATTCGAGTTCGGCCGGGACCCACCGTTGTGGACCTCGAGGAGTGCCTAACACCTTCTCCTTGAGGTAATTTGAGCCCTTACCCGATCTTTGGTGACGCAAACTAGGTAAATCAGAGTTATCTGCAAAATAGGTGCCCTAACGCACCTTAATTCGTTAGGTGGCGACTCTCTTTTAGTACCCTCCCATTTAAAAGAGTTGTAACAACGTCGAAGCCCGATTTTTGCTAGAAAAATGGGGCGCGACACTCGCTGCACCTAATCATGCCAATGCGCAAGAGTACAAGAATTTCATCATAACTCCTGAACCACTAATAAAATACACACTCCATCATATATGAACCTTTTACTTAGCTCATTTCAGAAGAACCAATGCAACACGCAACTAAATTCCCAAACTGCAGCAAAATACAAACCTCTAGTAGTGGTGGTCTAAACCATCATAATTCTTCCAGGCTCCATCTACACATAACAGGCCATAATACTCGAATGCCCCCGAATAAAATCAATTACGGCGGTCGTCAAGCCTTGCACGTACCGCCACAAATCACATGTACAACTAAGCACGCTGAAGAAGCTGATCATTGCCATCATCATGCCAATTCAACCATTGCTAACCGAACCTGACTTCTCCTAATTTACTCTGGATCTTCCTTAGAAATAACAACAACTCCTTTATCAATATAACGAACTCAATCTGCATTCATCCTGAGTGACCCCATTTCACGAGACCACATTGTCCCCAAAACCCACGAACCATCTCACACCCTCATTGTGCGCATATTCGCATCTTCAACTGGTACACCCATTCTGAAAACCCGTCCATGAATCCGAAGTCATTTTCTCCGATTCCTCCAATGCCACACCGCAGACTGAAGATAACTTAGAACACTCCAAGCCACTTTTCATAATCCACTGCAAAGGCTCAACACTTAACCATACTACTAGCTCGAAATCCTTAGGCACCGCACATAAATTTTGAACCTACTAGGACTATTGTTGAGAGTCACCCACTCTGACTTGGTCCCGAACATAATCAAATTCCAAGGCTCCACTAGCACATCAACGCCCTCTCAAAGAAGCACCCGGCGAAATCATTTTCCTTATACACCACTTCCACACGAAGCCTAGACTCTGAGTCTTCCCCAAACCCGAACAATCGATAAGGCTAAATATAGCACACATTCCTCAAATCCTTTGCTCAAATTACCACTGATGTTCTCTTCCCTTAGTCATGGCGACCCATCAATACACTGATAACCATAAACCCCACTAGTTGACAATTACACAATCCAATCATAGATGGTGGGGCTCTCCCACTTAGCCTAATGCTACCATTGCATAACCCTAGAACCTACCAAGATTCCTTATCTCCTATTGACATGATCTAGCACAATCAACCCGCCAAATTTCCTCGAAATCCTTATGTTAAATATTTCATGAACATTCTGAATTACTAGCCATATTTACATATTTGACCTCTTACTGGATAACCAGTAAAATTCTTCGTAGAAGCTTCATGAACACTACGCAATCGCTAACCTGCTCACAAGAGATATCCCACCTGTGAAAATTCCATGCCGACATCCTCCAACAATGCTGCACCGAGTACAATTACCACGAAGCCAATAAACCATCCTGAGCCCGTGCTCATTTATTAGCTATACAAGTCCGTTCACTCCTCATGGACATCAACGAAAGGTGCAACAATACCTTCCAATCCAAGGTCATGTTGTATCCTGCTTCATATTAAGCAACTCCCTCCTGTCACACCCAATCTTCCTCAATATAACAGCCAATATTCCAAATTAAGCATGTATTCCTAGTCACTGTCCACCATGAATCCCAATCACTCTAAACTTCCCCCAAAGCATGTGGCTCTCCTACCATAAAACCCGTATAATACTTTGCCACTCTCCCACATTGGTCAAACTCACTCCTTTAAGCAACTACTCGACATCTATTTTCTTACACTTGGCCTTCTAGAAATTTAAGCACCGCATGACACCTCCCACATGTCCTTCCTCATCCTTCGTTGCCCAGTTGTTGCCTTAACTCAAAATTCATCTCTATAGCACCCGAACCAACAGATCACCGCCAACTCTAAACCTCCCCGAATATCATCTTCCTTGAGCCATCAACATTAGGATTACCGATTCGATTCTGAACCAAAGCATGTTGTAACATCTGACAGCCGCTTCCCCGGCACCATTCACAATACTCTGCCCCAAAGGCGATTTGAAGAGGGCCATAACACCGGCGAACTTAACACATTCAATCAAGGACGACGACACCACATCTCGGATGAAGATTCCACCACACTTGAAAATACCAAGTCTCGTTACTCCATGAATCCAACCCGAACATTCTTAGTCTGATTGCCTTTCCCTCCGCTAGAAATAAAACACTGAACCTCTAAATCACGCATTGACTTCCCCTACACGTAGACAAGTATCGTACCATTACTTTAATACTGTGCGATAACAACTCATGAACATCATAGCAATTGGTGCATAGCCCCAAAACCATCAGAAATACAGCTACTGAGCTGAGATGACAGAACATCCTTCCACAAGGTGACAACATAGCCCAATCAAATACGCAAGGAGAAACATCCCGCACCACATCCGCAGTACCATTAAAATTTCTTGATTTCCAAATTTATAACCAGTGCTTCACATCGCATAAGATTGAATGGGAAAGAAATGAAGGCATAAGCCTCAAAGGAATCAAATCGCACGATGAGGAATCAAGAAGGGAAGTGATCCTAATAGCCCTGTAGCCTCTCAAAGATAAATACAGACATCTCTGTACCGATCCGCAAGACTCTACTAGACTCGCTCATGGATCGTGAGACCTAAGTGAACCTAGTGCTTTGATACTATATTGTCACGACCTAAAATCTATTAAAGGTCGTGATGGCGCCGGACACCACTCTCAGGCAAGCCAACACCAAATAGTTAATTTAATTCTCATTTTAATATTTTTGAAATCATAAATGTCCTTCAATTTAACTACTAAAAGATGAACTTTACAGAAAAATAACAATATTTTCTAATTTCAATACTGAATATCCCATAATCCTTCCAGGACTCGGTGTCACAAGTGCAGGAGCGTTTACTAAAGAATAAAATAAAATACAATAACTATCCGGAATACAAATTTGGACAAAAAGGAAAATACCAATACACATTGGACATGAGAGAAAAATATAATAATCTGAAGGAGACTCTGCTGGCTGCGGATCGTAACATGAGATGCAGCTCACCTAAGTCCCCATGTCAACTACACCACTACATTCACATGGCCACTAAATGTATACGTGTATGTACAACAAAATGTACATCAAGTGTAGTATGAGTACGAAAACAACACGTACCCAGTAAGTATCCAGTCTAACCTCGAAGAAGTAGTGACGAGAGGTCGACTTTGACACTTACTAGTGGCCCGAATATAAAAATGTGAGATTCTAATTAAGCATGATTTATAGAGATAACATAAAAACTCGGAACAAGAAATAACTGGACAATTCCTTCATCATATTAAAGAACCCCAAGCACTTCCTTCATTTAAAACATTTGATTTCTCAAACAATGTACTTATACAAATTATAAAAGGGTTTCCAGTTCTATTATCACACATAAATTCCACCGAGGACGTTCGGCCCGAACCAACATGAATGTAAATTGTGCAATGCCGAGGGTCGAACGGCATGAACCATAGATGCATCTATAAATTTCCCCGCTCGCATATCATAAATGCGACGCGGTCCCCGCTCACGAATCATACATGCGACGCAGTCAAATATAAATTTAAGGAAATACCCCGCTCGCGAATCATACCTGCGACGCGGTCAAATATAAGTTTAACATTTAAATCATATCTCTTTCTTGATTCTTTTTAAAATAAAGACAATTCAACTTGAAGCTTTTACCCCGCTCACGGGTCATACATGCGACGCGGTCAAATATAAATTTATTAAGTTATTATAATATCCCTAAATTTCTTTTCGAAAATATGAAGTCCAAATGAAAAATATTTGAAAACTTAATTTCCTCAATTTAAATTCTTCTCAAGACAATTAATACCAGAGGCGGATCCAGGATTTAAATCCTATGGGTTCAATTTTAAGATTTTTAGCATTGAACCCATTATAATTTTAAAGTTATGGGTTCATATCTATAATTTTTACAATTTTTATGAATTTTTACATACAAATTTTTACTCCGCGTCGAAAGTTATGGGTTCAGTTGAACCCATACATACTATACTACATCCACCTCTGATTAATACGCAAACCTCAATCTTGCTTCTTTTCAAGGCAAACAGTAACCACAAATCAAATAATAATATCAACAAGGCAGGATGTAAACCTAAAACTACCCGGACATAGGCATAGCTAGTAGCTACGCACGGACTCTCGTCACCTAGTGCGTGCGTATCCCCCACAAATAGAGGGACATATTTAATCAATTCACCTATGGGGTTAATTCCCTCTTACAAAGTTATAAAGGAGACTTACCTTACTCCGAAGTTTTATAACCGGCTCCCAAGCCATTCAATCAACTCAAGTCGATGCCCAACGCTCCAAAACTAGTCAATAAATGAGTAAATCCATAAATATATACTCTAATACTGATTATAATCCAATTTATAACAATTTCTAACTCCGCTCAAAAAGTCGACAACCCTCAGGCACACTTGCTCGGATTCCGAATTTTTTCGAAGATAACCATTACCCATAACCTCACGAACTCAAATATATGATTTATTTCCAATTCCATGCCCAGATTCGTGGTCAAAATCCAAAAATACCAATTTCTAGGTTTTTCTTTAAAATCCCAAATTTCTAGCAATTTTCATGTCTAAATCTGTATATAATCCAAGTATTTAACTTGCAATAGGTGGGAATCACTTACCTTGACATAGGTGACGAAAATCTCCCCTTGAAGCTCTCCAAAATCGTCCAAATCAAATGAAAACAATGGGAGAAAAATGGGCCAAGACCCATTTTTAAAGAGCACACTGCCCAGCCCTGTCTTTCGCACCTGCGGTCAGGTAGCCGCACCTGCGATCCGCTTCTGCGCCTGCTTCCGCTTCTGCGAGGCACTTTCCGCTTCTGCGCTTGCGTGGATGCGGCCAAAAGCTCCGCACCTGCGATCCTTCACCTGGACAGCCTGCTCCGCTTTTGCGACTCTAATGTCGCTTCTGCGCCCTCCACACCTGCGATCAAAACTTCGCAGGTGCGGGTACACCAGATATCAGCTGCCTCAACTCTTCTTCAAATTCCAAATTCGATCCGTTAGCCATCCGAAATCCACCCGAAGCCCTCGGGACCTCAATCAATTATACCAACACGTCCCAAAACACATTACGAACTTAGTCGAGCCTTTAAATCACATCCAACAATATCGAAACTACGAATCACCCTCTAATTCAAACTCAATGAACTTTAGAACTTCAAACTTTTACATTCGATGCCGAAACCCATCAAATCACGTCCGATTGACCTTAATTTTTGCACACAAGTCACATTCGACATTACGGACCTACTCCAACTTCCGGAATCGGAATCCGATCCCGATATAAAAATTTTCACTCCCTGTCAAACTCTCCAAAAACCTTCAAATTTCTAACTTTTACCAAATGACCCCGAAATGACCTACGGACCTCCAAATCCACTTTCGGACGCGCTCCTAGTACCGAAATTACCATACTAAGCTACTCCCAGACTCAGAATCCCAAACGTACATTGATAACATTGAAATGCACTTCAACTCAAATTAATGAAATTCTTTCAAAATGCCAACTTCCATAATAGGCGCCGAAACGCTCCCGGGTCAGCCAAAACTCGATCTGAACATATGCCCAAGTCTAAAATCATCATACGAATCTGTTGGAACCTTTAAATCCCGATTTCGAGGTCATTTACTCAAAAATCATACCTTAGTCACTCTTTCCAACTTAAAGCTTCCAAAATGAGAATTTTCTTTCCAAATCAAACTCCGCACTTCCCGAAATTAAATTCTGACTACGCGTACAAGTCATAACACCTAAAGTGAAGCTTCTCAGGGTCTCAAACTACCGAACGACGTGCTAGAACTCAAAACGACCGGTCGAGTCGTTACAATACATTATTATTTAGTACAATACGATTATTTATACTATAAATCTTTCATTACTAAACCATTACTCAAGCGACCGCATCAAATATAAAAAGCTTGGACCACCAAATGTGGTACCACGGAATATGATCCAATGGCTTGGCTCCCTCTATCTTAACAAAATATTTCGAATTTAAGAAAAGATTCTTAATAGAATGCGCTTCCTTATAAATAAGCTTATTCGGTATGAATAAGATTAGTAAAAATTGCACGAGGCACCCTATTTAGTCACCCCCATTTAACCTATACCCACTTTTTAAAAATATTTTAACTTGTACCCACTTTTTAAACAATTTCAGGCCTCTTTCTCCTCCTCCTTCTCCTTCGTTTTTTGAATGCTGAACCTTGAGATATTGTTATGCGTTCTAGCCTGATGATTCATATATATCAGCTTGTCCCATTATGTTCAGTTTGGTCTTATTCGCAATAATTTAAACTCTTAGATATTTTAGCTTTACAGGCACATTGATTTTTAGTTCTAATTTATCTGTAGTAACTTATTTTCATGTCGAAAATATTTTTCATTCTTTAATCTTTGAAATGAACAGCATCAATCGCTGCTAATCATGATCTATTAAATTCATTATTGTTTAGTACTATTTCGTTTTTGTATAATATGTTCTTTTGTTGAATTCTTTTTTTGAAATATTATCTTCCTCATTTCCGTGTGCATACTTAGAATTCCAGCTCTAAGAATACTGAAATTCAGCAAATATAAACAAAAACTCCAGCTCTTAGAATGCTGAAATTCAGCAAATACAAAATAAACTTCAGCTCTAGAATGCTGAAGTTCAGCAATTACAAAACAAAGTTCAACTCCTATAATACTGAAGTTCAGCAATTACAAAACAAACTTCAGCTCCTAGAATGCTGAAGTTCAGCAATTACAAAATAAAAACTTCAGCCAAAACATGTTGTAGTTTTATGAGCTGAAGTTTGCCATTGCACTATGAACTGAAGTTTGCGTGATTGCCTTTGCAAGTCAGGCCAAACTTCAGGCAAAAATATCTAAAGTTTTGTTACACTTAAGGCAAAACATTCTGAAATTCAAACTTCAGACATAAATTTTTGCTACTTCAGGCCCGTATGTCTGAAGTTACCCGAAAAGTGAGTACGGTTGCAATTTTTTTTTGCAAAGCGGGTATAAGTTAAATGTTGACCCAAAAACTGGGTATAGATGCAAATGCCCCATAATATTAGTTGAGCAAGTGAATTTTGACAAATGGTTAAAACAAAATAAAATAAAAACATGGGCCAAATCAGATAGTTGGGTGGTAAAGATATGGGCCGACCCAGCCCATTTTGATTTCTGGAACCCGCAAAATAATCTCAACTGTGAAGACGCTTTGATATGCCTATTCATAAATGTGTGTGCGCAACACCGACTTAGATTCAGTGATAATAAACAACAAATTCGAAACAAAAAAATGATTTGTTCCTCTAGCTTAGTCATGTCCAGTAGCCCATCTCCTCCGGCGAGTTCTGAAGCTTCCGATGAACTGACTCAGCCACAGGTTCGAAAATTTAAAACTAGTCCTCAGCTAAACCGGTGGTCCAGAGCTCGAAGCATCCGGTCCGGAAGGAAATTAGACCGGTCTGTTGAATTACGCACCAAGTCCGGTTCGCCGGTTCAGGGCGAAGAGGAATTTGAGTTGCCTACGTCTCCTAAACGTGGGAGTGGGTCCGGTTCGGAGAGTGAATCGGAGGGTAACGGAGGGGGGAAGTCGATATTTATGGTGTCTGATGGAACTGGATGGACGGCGGAACACGCCGTTAACGCGGCGTTAGGACAGTTTGATTATTGCTTAGTTGATCGGGTTTGTCCTGTGAATACTCACTTGTTCTCTGGGGTAAGTTTGCCCTTTTGTCCGTTGTAAGTGCTTGTTATTCTTGTATTGAGCTTAAGTTTTATGCACCGATGATATGTAAAAAGATATTTACGAAAAAAGTAATGGTAGTTAACTGTATTTAATACTCCCTCTGTTGTATTTGACTCAGACAGGAAGTTTAAGTAACAAATGAATACTTTTGAAACTTGTGGCCTAAAACAAATCATCTTGTGCGACTAAACACTAAAATTAAAGTTAAATTGTTACTAAATATAGAAAAGTGCCATTCTTTTGGTACTTCCCCTATGTTGGGAACATGTTGAGTTTGTTGTTGTTGTTGTCATTCTTTTGGTACTTACTGAAACATATTGGGTTTGTTGTTGTTGTTGTCATTCTTTTGGTACTTACTGAAAAGGAAAGAGTGTCACGTAAATTGCGAATGAGGGAGTAGTATTGATGATAATCTTTAATAAATGGTAAATACGTTGTTATAACGGGTAAAATGACACTGATTTTGTAACTTTCCATGCCATATAACTTAATTACTTTTGTATTTTATGTTAGCATTTAAGTTCTATGCACTGAATAAACTATATTTTTATAATCAAGTCATCTATTAAGTAATTAAAGGTAAATCTCTAGATAAATATTAATTGGTAACCAAGTAAAAATGATAAGTAACTTACTGTGATCAGGTTAAGATTTACTCATCGTGTTAAATTTTTTTTTAACAGTGTCAATGCATATATAACTTAAGTCCATTGGATTGGACTTTAAGTTCTATGCAGTGACAGTGCAGAACATACTTACACCAATCAGGTTAAGTTATTAATTGGTATTCTGGTAAAATGATAACTTACTTACTGTGACAGGTTGAGATTTACTGATAGTGCAAAAGAATCTTTCACTATCAGTTCATATCACTTGATATGAAAGATTCCATGAGAACGGCTACAAATTTAGCATACAAGTACTTTTCTTTCTTGGAGCTGCAACTGACATGCATTTTCTTTTGTATTGCCGGATTTATACAATAGTAAACTTGATATGAAAGATTCATGTGAAAAAGTAATCTGATCTTGTTTTCTTTTTTTATCATCTAAAATCCAAATGAACATGTTTACTATCTGATATTTTTGACTTAATAAATATTTGATTTGATCTGACACCAGATACGATTAAGCTTATGCTGGTTATTTTGTTGAACTGTTTTCGCTTGATGGACCACATTTCTAGATTGATGATGTTGAACAATTAATGGAGATAATAAAACAAGCAGCCAAGGAGGGGGCGATGGTCGTCTATACTTTAGCTGATCCTTCTATGTCTGAATCCGCCAGACAAGCATGTAAACACTGGGGTGTAGCGTCTACCGATGTACTGGGGCCAATTACAGAGGCGATTGGTGGCCATCTTGGTGTTTCACCTTCTGGCCTCCCTCGCTGGGCTCCTGGGAGGGAGAAAACTCTCAGCGAGGAATACTTCCGAAGGATTGAAGCAATTGAATTTACCATAAAGCAAGATGATGGCGCATTGCCACGAAACCTGCACTTGGCTGATATAATTCTAACGGGCGTTTCACGATCTGGGAAGACACCACTGTCTATTTATCTTGCACAGAAAGGATATAAAGTAGCTAATGTGCCTATTGTCATGAATGTAGACTTGCCCAAGACTCTGTTTGAAGTTAACCCAGAAAAGGTTTTTGCTTTGACCATAAATCCTGTTGTTCTGCAATCCATCAGAAGAGCAAGAGCTAAGACTCTCAGTTTTAATGGAGAAATAAAGACCAACTATTGTGACATGGATTATGTGAAACAAGAGTTGGAATTCGCGGGAAAGATTTTTGCGCAAAACCCTGTCTGGCCAGTGATAGGTAATTTGCCTCCCAAATTTCGTATGTCATATATGTGATGAAGTTTTTCTGTTGTCTGATATTGGGTGTAATATATTAGCATAACAATCAGGAGGTGAACCTCCCACAACTACGCCCATGCAGACGAGTTAATGAGGAAATGTATTAGTAATTTGATGATTCGTTTTCATCCATTTGGTTGCAGAAGTTACAGCTAAAGCTATTGAAGAAACGGCAGTTATTGTTCTGAGACTTTACCACGACAGAAAGAACAGGTGTTCAATGCCAAGAATTTCAAAACGCTATTAAACTATTGTTCTCAAGCATTGAGGGATCAGATCTTGGGGTTCAATTAAAGACTATACTTGAAAGTCTCGAGTCAAGACATCATCTTTGGCTGGCAACGCCGGAGCAATAAACTTACTATGATAGCAACTTATGTTTGACAGGTGTCGTACGTTTTGCTTTATATGTATCATACAGTGCTCTACGTAGTTTTCATACGCTAATAGGTAATATAACTCTTCCAATAAAACCCCCGTTGCACCTCATGTAAATATTGCAACAATATGAACTCTGAATGCAGCTAATGCAGTTGCATCTATGTATATTTTGTAAATGAGCGATATTCTGTCTTTATTCCTCCCTGGCTTGAGGGTGGAGCCTAAGGGGAATGGAGGGGGACAGATGTGGCCAGTTTTTTCGCTCCATAAAAGAACTCTTTTCTGTGTCTGTGATGCAAGTCGAAGGTCCAGCATAAAATTTGTACCTGTGTTTCTTTATCAGATAATGGTGTGCCAATATGGCTTGATACTGTAATTTTCTTCCCATCTATCCAAGCCTTGGTGGATAGAGTTACTTCGTACCAGTTGCCGGTGGGAGGTATTAGGTTTCCGTGGAATTAGTCGTGGTACGTGCAAGTTAGCCCCGTCACCGCGTAAAAGAAAAATTTATATCCTGATACTGTAAAATGCTGATTGTCCATATAAACAAAGAACTAACTGCTACCATGGGTTGAATCTTATACAGATGCATCAAGTTATGTATTAGCATGTAATACTCTTTCAGAGATGGTATATTAAATGAGTTGTCTTCTTATCAAACTAGGCAGCAACATGCGGCACTTGACACAAGATGTCTCCTTGACAATGCCAAGTTCAGCTTCACTCTAAAAGTTTTTCACATATGAGGCCTACGAGTTGAAGTTGCTGGCTGCTGTGTGGGTGAGTTTGGGGTGTTCAGTACAATATAAGGGCTAGAAGCTAAGTTCCTTTGGTCGCTGCCCACACACACAAGACACTCGCATGCGTTCGTGCCTGCTTTTGGCGCCCACAGTCCGCTTTGCCTCTTGTGCATAGCACTGCCAATGCTGCCTTGTTCCTCCCAAGGCTATCCTGTCCTACTTGGCATGGCATTGGTGTCATGCTCATACAATACGGGCAAGCTGTTGCGGTGTGGAATGTTATGCTTATCTCAGAGTAAGTTGAATAAATATGCACTGCACGTATAACTGCTTTGTAATAGAGAAGTTTATACAACCACTACTGCCCTATATGCTTCAATAAAGAGGTATGTCTTGTTCTATTAATAGCTTACAGTAGAGGATCGCAAAATATTACTCCTGGTTCTCAAAAACAACTTCTGTATAATATACCAAACCAAAAAACATAACCAAAAACACATAAAAAAAAAAAGAAAAAAAAAGATATACATGTGTTCCAAACCCCGCCACTCATTATTTGAATATTTCACATCTTTTTCATGTTGTGTTGGCAGCTGATTGAAGTTATTTCTTTGAATTCTTTCTAATGGAAGGCCAAGCTGTAATTTTAGCATCTCTTTTGGCTCCATTCATCTAACTCCTTTTTGTTATTCAAAAACTAGTCATGCTCAATATCTCTTCAATATCTCTTCTGCCTCGATATCAGACTTCTGAGTTGGAATTTGCAAGTAGTAGCTTGGCCTTTTTATCACTTTGTTATTTAAGAGAGCAAACAGTTCCCCACATCTCTTCTGTTAACTGAAAACTGTCTTCTCCATTTTGCCTGGCAATGGATAGTATGAAATAGATTAATAAGAAGCTTTGTCTTCTCCATTAACCTTGGCCATGGATAGAGTGAAATAGATCAATAGTATTGTTCCAATACTTGATCTGTCAATGAAAAAACAATAAAAACAAAAGTCAGCTGTTTTTACAATGCCCATCAGTTTGTATAACACTACCAAAAAGAAAAAGGAATAACATTGTTTAACAAGCTGAGATAATTACAGGGTAGCAAAGAAAATTAGTATCCTCCTGGGATCAACGGTCCAAGAAGGGGAAGAAGATCGTCTGAAACTGAATCTCCTGCCACCAACTTTGCTCTCGGTGGTAGTAACACCGTTGGCGGCCGCCACACTGCTGGTGGCGGCCCCTGCTGTGATCTGATTACGTATGTCTGGTGTCCTGTGATCGGCTGTCCCCACCGTTACTGCCGTCGTCTTTTCAGGAGTGTTAGCTGCTAGCAAAGTTGCTGCACTTATAAAGTTAAGTTTAAACAAATTGTACTTGTAAAAGAAATTGTTATTGTATATAACTTAAATCTTAAATTTAATACCATTCAGATTACACCATAATTATGTCTTAGCTTATTCTGTTTCACTCAATAATTCTAATGCGATGGGGTGCTTTCTTCTAAATTAAGGAGGAAAAAAAAAAAAGGAACGACACCCCATAAATTCCAACCCGTTGACAAATTATATATCATAATCATTCTAATCTTCAACACGAAAGAGAACCGGTAAAATGATCTCCATATGACCAATAGGTCACGTGTTCGAGCTATGAAAGCAACCACTAATCTTGTATTAGACTATGCTATTTACATCACACCACTTGGAATGTGGTCCTTCTCCGGATACTTGTGTACTGAGCTGCCCTTTTCTTTTTATTCTTATCTTCTTGTAACATTTTTGGATGTTATTGAGTGGACAGCTTGGATAATGTTATTTTTCAATTGTATCCATTTTGATTGCAAAAAATGTTCGTGGCATAATCATTTCATGAAGTCATAGCTCACCAAGAAAATCTTGGCAATCTTTAAAGAAAACATTAGCAAAAGGACAATATCTAATAAGATAATGGAAAGAAAGAAAAAGAATTAGTATACTAGTCAGTAGTCCCTAAAACGGGAGAGCTCACGTGCACCTATATTATATAAATTACAAACTAATGGCGTACGTAATTGGCACATCTAGGATTGAAGATCAGAGTAATTCACCTAAGATGATTTTTAAAGGAATTAACGAAACGACAAGGCAACTAAGCTAAGTACTATAATAATACTTAAATAAAATTTTGATCTTGTAAAGTACTACCATATGAAAATAACGAGACAGAGTGGATTTCTTAAGATGTGAGTTGTTTAGTGAAACTATATATGTTTGTCGTGCAAGTGCATGGTGCATGTTTAGGCACGTTTGTCACTTAATAACTCTACGATGGTCAAACTAAATCCTTCATAATAATTATCATTGTTGCTATTATCATAATTGTGTATATTACTACCCGTGGCGGACCCACCATTTGAAATTGGCAGGGTTACCAATGTCGAATAAAAATTTAAGTAAATGCTGGAGTCTGAATCAAAACCAAGCAACACTCTAAAATTTAAGGTGTGCCCCTTTAAATCGGCCAATGAAGTTGCCTAATTTAAATTTCAGGGTGTCAATCAAAATATATTACTTGTTATTTAAGATATATACACGTATAAAAATAAAAAAATTCAAAGTTATCGGGGTCAGTGACTCCCGTACCCAAAGGGTAGGGTCCGCCTATGAATATTACGATTAAAGAAGCAAATTTAGCATCTACCTCAGAAAAAAAAAAATCTGAATAAATAAACCTCAAAACTCTGAAAACAGGACGTATTTTTCGGTGGGTGATTTTAGCATTGATAGAATTAAATTAAGATAGTTGATTAAATTCAAACAATCTTTAAATGATGCAGTTGTCATTTTATCCTAGCTTGGTAGGTAATTGATCTCTATCTCGTCTGTACATATTTTATTAAAACTACAGCAGTGATTACGAACTATAGACATGAACTGCTAAACTTTAAAAAACATAATATATCTCAATCCTTCTAATTTATCTCTCCTTTGGAGGATACATATAAGTGATAATACGATTGTGCCAATTCCAAGGAACTAAAAATTACAACAAGGAGATTAAATTGCTATATTTAGGACTCAAAATTGCAATCTAAAACCATTTTACGAAATGTATATTTTTAGATACCTATCACAAAAAAGTATATGTATGTATGTATGTATGTATGTATGTATATATATATATATATATATATATATATATATATATATATATATATATATATATATATATATATATATGATACACATTATTTGACTAGCGGATGTAATTAATTTCGGCCGACCGATCAACTTTATTTTGCCCAACAATTATAAGTCACCTTTGTCACTATACCAAGGTTATTCCTTATTTATGGACGATTCAACTATTTTTACATATACAAAAGGAATTATTTTTACCTTGTTTACGCAATTTAAATTCTTGATGAAGGGATTCAATTGAAACTATTCGGACCCAAAAAAGAATTGTGGACAAATTGGTCAATATTTTTTTACCAGTGCTTTTGCTGGAGACGGGTAAGGAGAGAAAAACATAGTTAGTGGACTTAAAACCTCAAGAATTTTACCAGCTACTCCATATGTTTCGTTTATATGATTTTTTTCGCTTTTTTAGATTTAATTATGTAAATTTTGACCAATATTTTAAAATGTATCTTTTTTATCATAGTGACATTAAAAGAATTGTAACTTATAGTAATTCTGTAAATAGTTTTTGAATATAAAAAATTATAACTTTATGATATTAAGTTAATCTAATTTAATTTAGCTTCAAATTAAAAGCTAAAAAATTCACATAAACTAGAACGGGGAGTGATTGATTTTAGCAAACTACTGTTAAATACTTCAACATTGAAGAAAGTGAACAAAAAATGAAGAACGAAAAAAAATCTATTACCTCTTGGTGAAGTCGCCATTAGGTTAGTGTCTTTCTCATTCATAGCGTTAAAGTTTGTTCTTTTCTCGCCGCCTCGCAATGAACCCTTTCTTGACAAGTTTCTCTGCAACTTTTTTCATTCAAACCATTAGTTTAAAGAAGAAGAAAAACGAGAAAAAAAACCACACACACACAAAAAAAGCAAACAAGTAATTCTGGCTTTTGCAATATGACCGCTTTATTAATGAAGAATTGCTTAAAAAAGGGAATTCATTTTTGAATTAGACCAAGATCGAAGTTGGAAAACTAATCATGAGTTCTTCCCTTAATATTGTCAAAAGGAATTTAGTAGTTAAGACTAATTTGTATTGACATAATGTTTTTAAGATGCTTGGTGCATGAAGTATTTCGGGTTCTCGTAGGGTTCAGGGAAAGAGCCGCACTCAAGGGCAGATGTAGGTGCATGAAGTATCTCGGGTTCTCGTAGAATCCAGGGAAAGAGCCGCACTCAAGGGGTCAGATGTAGGCAGTGTACTCTAATGCAAGCAAAAGTGACTGATTCAACTGTTCTAAATTATAACTTAGAGGTCAGACAACTTTACCGTTGCTGAAAGGATCCCCTCAATGTTACGAAGATGAAAACATTAAAAAGAGAAAGGAAGATGAAATTAACTTACAGTAATTCTTGAATTTCCACTGATTTCTTTCTCCACAAGATGAGATATGGTTTCCATATTCACAACAAAGCTCTCTGATTTTGAGCTTGTGCACTTTAATCCATTAATATGATCAGAAACAGAGATCTTTTCAACACCCTTTTCTCCAAATTCTCTATTTAAGCTTTGATTTTCAGCACCCATATTTTCCAGCAATTCAATATGCACAGCTAGAACCAAAAAATACAAGTGGTGTATATCTAGAAACAGCGTAAACAAGAGGAGGGTTGGTCCTAATTAGTTGGAAATTGGATATTACCAAAGAGAAAACACAAACCACATTTAACAATAAAGTTCTAGGAGTTCAATAAAACAGTTGTCAAAGCAAACGTTGAGAGGGATTAAAAAAATTTAAAGCAAGTTGATCTCTGTAAAAGAAAAATAGGATTGACCCAGAAAACAAGGCAAATTTGCTGAATGAGGAGCTGAAGGAACAGGGGCTGATATAAAGGAGCCGTTTGGAAGTTTTCGGTACAGAATTTAAATTTAATGGGTTCTGTTTTTAAGCAATATAGAAGTCAAGATTTTTATTAAGAGACTTTAAAATACAAAACAAAATATGAAGTAATAAGTTAAGGAATTTAACATATAGTCATATTCATAAAAAGAATTGATTTGTCTGCACAATATAATTTTTTCGACGAAAGGATATAAATTGAATCTCATTGGACAAAGATACGTGCACCTCTATTTTTACCACTAATGCATAACACTTTTAAATTATTGTTTTAGAATTTAATTTATTATTTGTCCCATTTTATGTGATAGTTTGATTAGATACAAAGTATTTTGAAACTTATAATCTAAAATAAATTATAAATATTAGTGTGAATATAATTCATCTGATTAAGGATTAAATAAAAATTTAAAGTTAAATTAGTTTTAACTATAAAGATGAATCATTCATTTTAGCATAGAAACAGAAAAGTGCCTTATATATTGGGACAAAAATATGCTCCACAATTTTAGCACTCGTTTAACCATAGATTTGGGTATATTTTTTCATTTTCGTTTTTGAAAATACTATTTGTTCATGGAACATGATCAGTTTTTAAAAAGATTTTGAATTTTTTTTCAGGTTTTGGGTGAATGTTTTTCTTCAACTCACAAAATTTCAAGTTTTTTTATAAATAAAATGTATGTGTAAATACAACTTCAACTTACAAAAATTATTTTTCAACACAAATTTCAAAGGCTCTTTTTTCAAGTTTTAACTAAATTTACATCCAAACTTTAGGTTAATAATCTTTTACCTTAGGTACATATTTTGTGTAGAAAATATTGGATTCGGTTTGAACCTATAGAACTAGACTCCACGTGCCTGTTTGGAAGGTATCACAAACTTGCCTACCCAATCAGGAAATAACAGTTTATTACCATGAATTGACAACAAAACAAACACATGTAGTTCAAGGAAGTCAACTTTCCCTATTCAGTAAATAAACAATTAATTTCCAAATTCCAAGTGTTTATTACGTTACGATGATAAGAAAGACAGATACTTTATTTGCAAGACTCCATCTTTTTCTTTTCTTCAACTGCAACATGTATTTTGGGTTTGAAAATAACCGAGTTACCAACCTAACACGTCAGGCAAAAGTCTCTTTTATAATTAATCTTCATCTTTAATTTATTTGTTTCTTACGCAGACAGAACTCTAACATGCAAAGACACGTAACTTAGATGTATATCCAGACACATAAATATTAGCTAGGTGTGGTTATTCTTTTGGTTTCTCATTCCCCGTTTGATATTTATATTGGAGCTGACTAAATTTGGATTTCACGCCGGAAAATTCAATATTGGAAGTAAAGTAATGCGTAATAAGGGCGACTCCGGGGCGGATTTAAGGGGGCAGAAGGGGTTCATCCAAACCTCTTTCGTCAAAAAATTACACTGTATATATAAGGTAACCTCATTCCTCTCTCTCTCTCTCTCTCTCTCTCTCTCTCTCTCTCTCTCTCTCTATATATATATATATATATATATATATATATATATATATATATATATATATATATATATATATATATATATATATATTATATTTTGAATCTCCTTGACACAACCCAAAAGTATAATTTAATAGTCAAGGGACTTCAAAACCTTTGTGAGGTTATTGGTTCAATTCCCATTGCGACAATCATTTTTATTTTTTAAAATTTTTCTTTTTTGAACCCCTTTAGCGAAAATCATGCCACTGAGCGACTCTATCCCCAAGACTTAAATATGCAAATGTTTTAGTTAAGAAACAAAGAATACTTACCACTCCACGATAATCCTTGATGCTATATTATGTATGCTTATGTTTTTTGATAAGTTTGTTTCTTCTTTCTAGTTAAAAAAAGGAGAGGAAGATGAAAGGGGAAAGTCAACGAAAGATCAAAAAATCATGTCAATGTGTTAACACCCAGAATTGAAACTCTGTTCTTAAATGAGTGTTTCTAACGTATTTATGCGCTGGTGATTGTATAATTGTATCGGTTCTTTAATGACAGAGCTGACTTTGTTTGGTTGGGTTTAAATTCTATCTATTGACCATGTAAAGAAGATTTAACTAATCAGATTATTAACAAAGTAATTATGAATAATTTTTTTGTGATTGATTTTAACTGGTAATCTGATGAAAAATTATTAATTTTGTTATAATAGATTAAACTATACTAATAACACAAAAACATATGTATATTATCATTAATATATAAATTAAGTCCAATTTTGCAGGAGATAATTAAACGTTGTTAAGTATGAGAGTTAGGTTCACCTGGGTAGGGTCTAAGTTATCAATGGCGTCACTTACTTCCTTAATTGTTTTGTATTTATATACTCCTATATTTTTAATTTATGCGAACCTATTACTATTTAGTATTTAGGAATTAAACAAGATTTTCTTTTCTTAAAAATACGTTTAAATATTTTGAATTATTAACTATTGTGGCATATTTTTGATGTAGGTTCTAAATATGTAAATTTTATTTCAAAAAAATAAAATAAAACATTTATGTCTAAATTCACATCGAAAGTTAGTTAATTTGACCTGAGTACTCCGAAAATATTCATATAAATTGAATCAGATAAAAGAATTGTTTGTTTATTTTTTCAGAATTTATAAAGAAAAAAAACATTATGCCTTCTAAGATCTATTATCCACGTAGTACATGATCATATGCTTTTTTATTTATTTTTTTTATTTTGTGGGGGGTACTCCAAAATTTCAGAAAGGATACATACACTTTGGTTGAGAGACGTTGCTTAAATAGCCGGGGGGGGGGGGGGGAAATTATAATGTACAAATTTGGATAATGTATAAAGCTTGGATGCTACTCCTTTATACCCCGCTTTCATTGCTAATTTATAAAATTCCTTATAGAAAGTTCTTCGCCCATAATAAATTCTACGCGATGCCAATTTGGATTAGTCAGACAGTTTTAGATAATGGGTACCAAATAGTTATAAGTAAATTCTTTTTTTATTTAAAAAAAAAAAAGACAGATTAAAGAGCTAAGCATAGAGTGAGGTGAAACCTAATTTGCTAGTCAAATGGTGCAAGTGCTTATCCTTCACACACTTGTTTGATTGATCATCCTTTGCTAAGCATAGAGTGAGGTGAAACCTAGTTGGCAAGTCAATTGGTGCAAGTGCTTATCTTTCCCACTTGTTTAATTGATCATCCTTTGCTGTTATTGCACCTTTTGTAGAAAGTCACATTCTTTCTTTCCTCTCTATGGTTCAACTCACATTTAAGTGTTTTCATTATCATTATTTAGTTATATCCTTTTTATTCTATTCCTTCCATACTTTTCGAGCATGTTTCCTTTTAAAACACGGTTATTCACTTTATCTGTACATATTAACAATTGTAATATATAGTTAAAGAAGTTCTTGGAAGAATTAATAATGTTAATTATGTTAGTCACCTTCCTCCCTCTAACAGTCCACTATGCCAGCTAATTAGAAAAACATTACTCCAATGCTTTACTTATCTTTAGTTCGCTTCCTTTTGCCTCTTAATGACTATGGCGTTTTGAATAACTGATCCAACAGTTGGAATCATTTATCCTTAATCAAAAGTTTCGGTTCGAATATGCAAATAAAGAAGCTTTAAATAAGAATGTTTTACTATCTCTTTAATAGACCTATACGATACGAATTTAAATTAGTTGGTCTAATGAGTTTAGATATAGGAAAAAGAACTCCAATTAATGAAGATTGGATCAGTTTAACTGAGGTTGTTATCAATTTTGTAACAAGGTTGTCTTATTTTCTAATCTAAACATGTGTTTTTCCTCAACTTGAATGTTAAGTAGAGACTTCCTTCTCAAATAATTTTCTAGGGGTAAGAGTTGTAGGGAAATAACACCGGAAAATGACAACGATACTTTAATAATATTATTTATGAGCAAATACATGAATTGGCTTGAGTCCTACTAGGCACTATCCTAAGAAACTATTTCAGCAATGTGAAATATTTTCACAGGATTAAACAAGCATACCTCTATTTATTTAGAGGATACAAGAATCAGCAAAATTAAATAATAAATCCAGCAGGTTCAGAAAATTAGAGAGAAGAATTGATAATAATAGGTAATGATTGAAGGAAGAAAGTAATGATTAGCAAGATGAATTCTTGGTTGAGAATTGAGTAAGTATGATGGCTAATCCACAACCTATTTATAGGCAATTGGGGAGGTTGCATGTATGACAAGTGTGTTTACCCTCAAAATCAAGTTTGGCTTATTTTGTCATCATGCCTCGAGCTTGGCTTATTTTGTCGGAGACCAGGGTATATCAATAGCCCGGTTTTACCCGTATATAGATAGTCCCCTCGTTTATCGGAGAGTGAATGACGAGAAACGACATGAGTTCCTGATTCTTACTTCGACATATTGCGGCAGAAATGACAAAACACCTTAAACGTCTCGTCAGTCATGTCATAATAGCATTAAATGCATGTCAGCTGCCGGTCAACTGTTCCTGGATGCAAAACGTCGCTGAACTCCTATAAATACCTCCTCCTCTGTCCAATTTTCACTTTACACTAAAACTTCTACCTTCGTACCTTCAGGATTTCAATAATTTCTAGCGTTTTTATCTCCGTTACTCAAGGTTCTTCAGTACTTTGCAAAAAATTTTACTCATCTCCTACTCAAGCCAACAAGTCTGATCTTTCAACTTTCAATCTTTCTCCATCTTTTTCCAATCTTTTTCTTCCATAACAATGGGAAAAACCTCAAAATCTGTTCCTCAGAAGGATACTCCCTCTTCTTCGAAACCAACCACTGAGGTCGAGGAGACCGTCCTCGATACGGTTGTTGATGAATCGGCGGAAGAGCCCCCTTGAAGATGTTCATCTCGGTGGCTATTCGATCGCTGACTATTTCAAGGTCGAGAAACCCTCCCCAGTGCAGGGTCGTGGTGAAGATGCATCGAGATTTATCTGCTCAATCACCGAAAAGGTCATCCCCACGGTCCGAAAGGACTGCAATTGGGCCGACAAAGACATAGTGGTCCCCGACCCCGAAGAGGCCATTACCACCCATGTCGAGGGATATCTAAGTGTTTACACTTATTCCTTTACATTGGGCCCGGTAGACCCGATCATCTTAGACTTCTGCAGGAGGTATAATGTATGCCTTGGCCAGATCCATCCGTCACTATAGAGGATCGTGATCCTCCTCCAATTCTTTGTGAACAAAATTGATGGGTGCTCGTTTACCATCGATCATCTATTCCTCTTGTACAGTCCCAGAATCTTCCGGGGGGATTGATAAAGCTAGTACGTCGGGCCAACAAAGCCCCATTCTCGAGCATCGGCGAGGACCGTGATCGGGGTTGGCAAGGACGTTTTGTTCGAGTGAGGACCGTCGACCTAGTACTCGCCGAGTGGAGGCCGTTCCCCGAAAGGTGGAACGCATCACGTATGCATTCCCTTTAAGCATCGATTTTATGTCTTATCTTCCCTTTTCTTATCCGTGCTTGTTATGTTGTAGCCGTTGCTTGGGTTCTGAATGTTATCCCTCAACTCAAGGAGTGGGTCGAGGGCATTGTGTCACAGATGCCCTAATCCGATCGCTCATGGCGCAAACTTTCAAAAGACCATTGGGAGGCCCGTTCCCATGGTAAGATTCTTTTTCGAGTAGGTCGCGTTAGGATCCTACTTGTTTTATGTTCTTATTATTTTTCTTTACTTCCTTTTTGTAGGTTTGTCTAAGATCGTCGAACATAGGCTCTCGGTTGGGGACGAGGACTTACCTACTGGTTTTTCCGCTCCGGGACAGCCCGAGACCACAACAGCGAAGAAGAAAAGAAAAAGGGTCCCGAGTTCACCAAGCTCAGAGAAACAGAAAATGAGAAGGGGGCTAGTTCGTAAGGCAAAGGAAACCTCCAGTTCCCGAGTGCTTGACTCGGCATCACTCCTCTGGCTCAGAGATGAGCATGAGGATGACGACATCTTCATGGCCCATATTCCATCTGTCCACGAGGAACGGGGTAGTAGCCGAGGAGGAAGCGACCAAAGCTGATCCCCATCAAGTTTGTGAGGCCGACGCTGAAGTAAGGGTCGAGGATTCGCGAGATGTCGGTCCTTCCCTGCCCGATGTTATAGCTATTTAAGAATCGCCTTCGTTCACGGAGTCAATGTTCGACGAAGCCCGGACGACGAAAGAGCTGTCCCATGAGGAGGTCCATGGGGCGGATGATCCCCTTCGAGGCCTTTTTTACGGTATAGACTCATCAGTCCCAGAGGATTTTACTGGGTTGGGTGAGTTAGAGGTGCCAAGGAAAAGTCCACCTTTAGAAGCTGGCGGGTCGAGCTCGAGCCCGAAATTAACCAACCGGTTCCTTGCTCCGAGCACGGATCCTGGTCAGAAGCAGATAATCGTTATCATAGTTCCATAGGATGCTCGGGTCTTCTCCTCCCCCTTAGGGATAGCCAGTTACCTTCGGTGCCTGGTGACCGAACATGCCAAAATGAACGAGGTAGACGCGCCATGTCCGTTCAACGAAGCACAACAGGTGCTGAAACGGGTAACTCTTGATAATTCTTGACGATTCCAATATTTCTTATGATATTTAAACAAATTTTTTGATAATTCTAATATCTTTCCTCATATTTGCAAGCCTCGGTGCTCTACCACGAGACCTTCCTACGGTACCGGAATGAACTGAGCCAACTCGAGGCCGAAGACAAAGAGCTTGCTGAGAAAAGAAGCATGTAAAAACTTCTCAGCGAGCAACGTGAGGATGAAATCAAGAGCCTCCGAGCCGAGTTGGATGCGGCTCAGAAAGAACATGGCGACCTATTGGAACAGGTAAAGTTTTTTTAAGCTAGTGATGATGAGCTAGACATGGTGTCTGACGTTGAGAATCCACAGGTCCAGCAGAAGATTGATCGGGTTGACCAGCTCCAGGCTGAGATGGACGAAGTCAAGGCCATGGTCGAGGAGTGAAAGGGAAAGATGGACCGGTTGGCTTCTGAAAAGGAAACAGCTCGGGAGAAATTGGCCTCGGCGAAGGCCCAACTTCGATCGATGAAGGAGAAAATAGAGGCACGGTCCCGGAAAATTGAGGAGCTCCAGTCCCAACTGAGCTCGGCTGTTGCGGATCGGGAGACCCTCGCCAAGGAGCTGAAAACAGCCAAGTCAATGGCTGAAATAGCCAAGGCCAATGCCGATAAGATGGTGGCCCAGTACAAAGCCAATACTGAGGCAGCTCACGAACTCTTAAAGGCGATAGTCAATCATGTGAAGTGGCAGTCCCAGAGGGAGGCTCTCGAAGAGGTTCATGCCCGGGGGTTCGATTTATCGGCCGAGCTCGAAAATGTTAAGAGGCTCGAGGCCGAGGCCAAGAAGTTGGCGTACCCCTAGGATGAGGAAGATTTCGACGGCCCCGGTGATGAGGCGGGCCCTGGTGAGGATTAGGCTTATTAGGTGCCTTGTAATTTTTGCTTTTGTACCTTTGTATTTTGTTGAGGCCATTTGGCCTTTGTAAACATTTGTGTCTCTGTGTGTGTGTGTGTATATATATATATATATATAAGCCTTTTTCCCTTCGGCAATTTTCAAGCTTGATTCTTTTTTGCTTTTTTCTTTATGATTGCAAAGATTTCAGATGCCTTAGCACGTAATAATTAGGTCTTATTCGGAGGTTCGAACATTGTTCGTTTTCGAGACTATTTTTCTTAAGGCTCGTGGGGGGGGGGGGGCTTGGTATGACCGGAAGCTTTTCCCGAAAAGTTCACTTAGTACTTTTTATAATTTTGTCGAGGGTAGCCTTCAAATCGGTTTAGAAATTTTGAAGGCCTTATGTTTTGGTTACGGATCTCGGACGTCTCCAAGCCATTCTTAGGACGGCCGTAGCCTTTTAAGTTTGGGTGTTGACCAATGGGCTCGTTACCCCGAGTTATCCGGGCTTGCCCATGACAATAGTCCCGAATGGGGATGGCCGTAGCCTTTAAAGTTCGGGCACTGCCTAATAAGCTTTATGCCTCTAAGCTTTGATACCCCAGGTCGCCCGAGCCTACCTTGGATGACGGTCCCCGAGTGATTGTGATCTCTTGGATCCGGACAGAGGTGGCCCTTGGGCTCGATATCTTTAGGGGACCGAATGTAGAAAATCTTTAAGGGACAAAATATTTATCTATAAGGAGAAACGTTCTTTCATTTCTGTATGTAATATACAAGGTTACAAATGTGTTCAAGCTTTTTGTTATGGCTTGGGTGGTCTATATGGATATGGTTCATTTGACCATTTGGCCCTTACAGTAAATCTTACCCACCGAGCCTAGACTGTTCGAACACAAAGTTTCTTTCCTTGCTAAAATCGTTGTCCGAGGGTGATGCTCCCATGTATTCGAGGCCGAACTTTAGAGAAGCTTCAGATATTGTTGACATGATCTTTGACACCGGTTCATAACTGGTCTTCAATCCTAAGTTAGCATGATCCATTGTTGCCTCGTTAAAAACCTTGCCGGAAAACCCACTTGGGACAAAACCGGTTCAAGGGAAAAAGAGTGCAACGCATGCTTTCAGGCCTAAAAGTTGTATCATTCCTTGACCGTTACCTAGAAGTGTTAGTCCAATATGTAAAGAAAAGAAATGAATGGGGTCGTACCTTAGCAGTAGTATCGTTTCAAGTGAGTTATGTTTCAGTTGTTCGGTAGTCTCTCACCATTCATTGCTCCAAATTTGTACGATCCTTTTTCGGTGATCTCGATAATTTGATACGGACCTTCCCAGTTTGGCCCTAGCTTCCCTTCATTCGAGTTCCGGGTACTTACTGTGACCTTCCTTAACACCAAGTCCCCGACATTAAAGTGTCGAATGTTGGCTCTCCGGTTGTAATACCTTTCGATCCGTTGTTTTTGTGCGGCCAACCGGACGAGGGCGGCCTCATGCCTTTTTGTCTAAAAGTTCCAAGCTCGTACTCATGGCCACGTCGTTTGACTCGTTTGTGGCATATCGGAACCTAAGACTCGGTTCTCCCACTTCGATCGGTATTAGAGCTTCGGCACCATAGACCAGTGAGAATAGGGTGGCCACTGTACTGGATTTTGAGGTCGTACGATATGACCATATGACGTCCAGCAAGATTTCTTTCCATTTACTTTTGGCGTCTGTCAACCTCTTTGAGGTTTTGGAGTAGGTTTTGTTCGTGGACTCTGCTTTTCCGTTCCCACTAGGGTGATAGGGTGCCAATAGGATTCTTTTGATCTTATGGTCCTCGAAAAACTTGCTCACTTTGCTGCTGATGAACTGCTTCCCGTTGTCGCACACGATCTCGGCCGGCATTCCGAACCGGCATATTAAGTGGTCCTAGATGAAATCAATAACTTTCTTCTCCCTAACTTTCTCAAACGCCTGGGCTTCCACTCACTTAAAGAAATAATCAGTCATAAATAAGATAAATCGAGCCTTACCGAGTGCCCAAGGCAGGGGACCAATGATGTCCATCCCCCATTTCATGAATGGCCAGGGTGACAAGACCAAATGCAATGGCTCCCCAGATAAGTGGATCATCAGAGCATGCCTCTGACACTCGTCGCATTTTCGTATGAGCTCCTTTGCGTCTTTTTCCATATCGATCCAGTAATAGCCGACTCTGATTATCTTCCGAACCAATGAGTCAGCGCCCGAATGGTTCCCGCAGGTGCCCTCGTGGATTTCCCTCATGACATACTCGGTATTTCCCGGTCCTAGACATATTACGAGTGGGCCATCTAACATTCTCCTGAATAAGGTACCGTCTTCGGACAAGCTAAATCGGGCTACCTTTGTACGTAGAGCCCTCTATTCTCTAGGTTAGGCTTGTTGAGTTTATCTCGGCATGACCCTCTTCCACTACCGATCTCATGAGTTGTACGACCGTCCCCGAGTTGAACTCATCATTGTCGACTGACGATCCCAAGTTACCAAGAGCATCGGCCTCACTGTTTTGATCCCCGAGGTACATGTTGCAGAGTCCACTCATTGAACCGATGTAGCGTTATTTGTAGTTTATCTAGGTATCTTTGCATTCACTCCTCTCTGACTTCGAGCGTCCCATTAATTTGGTTCACCACAAGGAGGGAGTCGCACTTAACCTCGATCACCTCTACCCCCAAGCTTTTAGCCAGTCCGAGACCTGTAATTATGGCCTCATACTCGGCCTCGTTGTTAGTCAATTTTATAGTCCTAATAGATTGTCTAACTACATTACCTGTTGGTGGCTTCGATACGATGACAAATCCAGACCCCTTTGCATTCGAGGCACCGTCCGTAAAGAGGGTCCATATTCTCGAAGAACTCCCCGATTTCAACAATAACTCTTTTTCGATCTCGGGTATAAGGGCCGGCATAAAGTCGGCCACGAAGTCTGCCAAGATTTGAGATTTGATGGTGGTCTAGGGTCGATATTCGATATCGTACACGCTGATTTCCACGACACATTTGGCCAGTCGTCCCGAGAGCTCGGGTTTATGCATTATGTTCCTTAATGGGTAAGTAGTTACAACACATATGGGGTGGCATTGAAAGTATGGCTTTATCTTCCTAGAGGCGCTTAACAAAGCGAGCGCCAATTTTTCTAGGTGAGGATACCTTGTTTCTGCCTCACCTAGAGTTCTGCTAACATAATAGATAGGAAATTGCGTACCTTTTTCTTCCTGAACCAGGACTCCACTTACTGCCACCTCGGTTACTGCTAAGTATAGGTACAATTATTTGTCTGCTTTCGGAGTGTGAAGCAAAGGTGGGCTCGAGAGGTACCGTTTGAGTTCCTCTAAGGCTTGTTGGCACTCCAGAGTCCATGAGAAGTTATTCTTCTTCTTCAACAGTGAGAAGAACCGAGGGCTCTTGTCGGAGGACCTCGAGATAAATCGACCCAAAGCAGCTATGTGTCCGGTTAACCTTTGCACGTCCTTCACGTTGTCCACTGCGGTAATGTCCTCTATGGCCTTGATTTTATCAAGATTGATTTCGATCCCCCAGTTAGACACCATGAATCCGAGAAATTTCCCGGGTCCGACTCCGAATGCACATTTTTTTGGGTTCAGCTTCATATTGTACTTCTTCAATATGTCGAAGGTTTCTTGCAAATGCATCAAATGGTCCTCTGCTCGCAGGGACTTAACCAACATATCATAAATATAAACCTCCATTCATTTTCCTATCTGTTCTTTGAACATCCGATTTACTATGCGTTGGTAAGTGACACTAGCATTTTTTAGTCTGAATGGCATTACGTTATAGCAATAGGTACCGTACTTAGTGATGAAGGACGTTTTTTTCCTGATCGCCCGGGTCCATCCAAATTTGGTTATAGCGGGAATAAGCATCGAGCAAACTGAGGATCTAGTGGTCGGCCGTCGTATCGATCATATGATCGATATTTGGCAAAGGGAAAGAGTCCTTGGGACATGCCTTATTCAAATCTTTATACTCTACACATATTATTAATTTATTCCCTTTTTTAGGGACTACCACTAGGTTTGCTAACCAATCCGGGTACTTAACCTCCCGAATGGACCCTATTTTAAGGAGCTTAGATACCTCGTCTTTGATGAATGCATGCTTGACTTAGAACTGAGGTCTCCTTTTTTGTTTGACCGGATGGAATTTTGGGTCCAGGCTTAGCTTGTGAGTGGTTATTTCTGGGGGGGATCCCTGTCATATCAAGGTAGGACCAAGTGAAACAATCAATGTTAGCTATAAAGAATTTAATGAGCTTTTTCCTGAGCTCGAGACTTAACCCCGTGTCCAGGTATACCTTTCAATCGGGCAAATGTTCGATCAATGTGACCTGCTCCAGTTTTTCGACCGTTGATTTGGTGGCGTCGGAGTCATCGGGGGTTATAAAAGATATGGGAACCCCGTAGTCGTCATCTTCATCGGTCCCCTGGTTCTCTGGTTGGGTCGGGGCCGGTGTAGGTAATTGCTATTTGGCTTCTCTCTTGACGATCGAACCCATACCTTTTGGCGTTGTAAGTGTGGATATAGGGACTACCTTGTCGATCGCGAACATATCCTTTGTGGCCGGTTGTTCTCCGCAAATTATTTTTATCCCTCCTGGCATTGGGAATTTCAACACTTGGTGTAGAGCCGAGGGTATTGCCCTCATGTTGTGAATCCATGGCCACCCGAATAGAGCATTGTACCTCATATCTCCTTCGATTACATAGAACTTGGCTTCCTGAATGGTCCTGCCGGTGTTCACCGGCAATGTTATCTCCTCTTAAGTGGTCTCACATGCCATGTTGAATCCGTTTAGAACTCGGACTGCAGACACGATTTGATCTTGTAGACCGAGCTGTTCCACGACCCTCAATCTAATGATATTGGCCAAGCTACCTGGATAAATTAACACACGCTTAACTCGAGATTTATTTATGAGTACAGATATTACCAGTGCATCATTATGGGGTTGCACGATGCCTTTAGCGTCCTCGTCGTTGAAAGATAAGGTCCCTTCTGGTACGTAACCTCGCGTCCGTTTTTCTCTCGTGGTGGATACTTTGGTACGCTTCAACATTGGCCCCTGGGGGACATCGACTCCACCAATGATCATGTTAATGACATGCCGAGGTTCCTCTTGCTTGGTCTGTTTATTAGAATCTCTATTCCTGAAATAATTTTTGGCTCGATCACTCAAGAACTCCCGGAGATGTCCGTTGTTGAATAACCGGGCTACTTCATCTCTTAATTGTCGGCAATCCTCTGTTATGTGGCCGTGAGTGCCATGATATTTGCACATTAGGTTAGGATTCCTTTGGGTTGGATCAGACTGTAGAGGTCGGGGCCATTTAGTATCTTTGACGCATCCGATAGATTTTATGATGGCGGCGATGTCGATGTTAAAGTTGTACTCCGATAACCTTGGCGCTTCCTTAGGCCCGATGGGCCTGTCGAAACTGTTTTTGCTCATGAGTCCCCAGTTGTTTTGACCTCGATTAGGTCCTTCATCGCTCCTCATAGGGTTTCGCCCAAACCTACTACTTCTTCGGTCTCCATTGTATGGTTGATACTGATCCCTGCTTGATCTTGGTTCACGATCAACATCTCTCTTGACTTCTTCAACGGCTCTGACAGGATAACCAGACCCGGAAGGGGCCTCAAGCTGATCATCTTCGACCCTAATCTTTGATTGATACCGGTTATACATGTCGGCCCAAGTAACAGCCGGATATTCTACCAGATTTTGTTTCAGCTGCTGTGAAGCCAATGAGCTTCGAACATTGAGTCCTTGGGTGAAGACCTGAATGGCCCAATCGCCCGCGACCATAGGTAGGTCTATCCTTTCCATTTGAAACCGGGACATAAATTCTCTAAGCATCTCATTATCCCTATGTTTTACTTTGAAAAGGTCTGACTTCCTGGTCTCGACCTTGATTGCCCCATCATGTGCTTTTACGAAGGAATCTGCAAGCATAGAAAATGAGTTAATAGAATTAGGAGGTAGGTTGTGATACCATATTATATCCCCCTTTGATAGAGTTTTCCCGAACGGTCGCGGAAAGGCCGAATGAAAATGAATCGGGGACTAACCCCGAGATTATAAAGATGCTCGAGGAGATGACAAAATGGGTAAAATCGGGAGAAAAGAAAATCGAAGCTAATGACAAAAAGCTGGAAACTTAAAAATTCCAGGGTCGACCAAATCCCAGGAGCAACGCCGATATTAAAAGGTCGGGATTCCAAGAAGTTTGTTCAAAAATCTTTTCCTCCGAGCGCAGCTCCGAAGCCGATCCCTAAGACGTTCCGCATGCCTGAGATTCCTAAGTACAACGGAACAACCGACTGAAATGAGCATGTGACCTCCTACACGTGTGCCATCAAAGGGAATGACTTCATTCTGCGGGTGACTTCCCGGTATGGCTCGGGCACAATTCTGCTCGGTGCGCGACTTTTGTTCTACAATTGGGCTATCGCTGCCTGTTGAGCCAGTAATATTTCGAAGATCACTCACAAATTTATCCCATCTCCTTCACCGTCACGAGCATTTTAGGCTACTGACTGGACTCTCCCGCGGACGCTATTCTCAGAATCGGTGGTCAAATTCATGTTGATGGACGCATGTGAGGTGGCGTCGATCGAGTCCGCGACCGGGATTCCACTGGGATCGGCGGGGGGCACCCCGTTACCGGGTGCTATATTGTTGTTCTTGCCATGGTGGCCAGACTCAGCATCCGTGTTTAGAGGGACAGATTAGGAGTTTGACATTCTCAACGCAGACTTGAAATCAAAGACACTTCAAAGAACAAGTGTGAAGTAGGGTGTGTTATGGAAATTTGTATCAAATTGTCACTATTATCCTTAGCCCCACGGTGGGCGCCAAACTATTCCTTCAAAATTGAATAACAATTAAATTTGTAAGTAGTTTTAAGGATACGCGAATTAATTTGATACAAAGTGATGGATTAAGTAAAATTGAACAAACAAAGATAATATGGATTCAAACCACACAAGGAGGATAGTTTCAGCCTTAGCGAAACTTTCGCCCTCGATCCGGGCTCGCTATGGCCAGCATTGATGAACAAGAAAAGAAAAGCTAATAATAGAAAAAATAAAAATATATTACTTTAGAATGCGTGTTACAATATCTTTAATGAATTATTAGACCGCATTTATATAGTAGGGGAATTCTACTCTAGGTACAACTCTATAAAAGGTAAAAGAATCATCTGATTAACTGATTGTCGGTTCTTCACCAATACATGCCGAGATCCCAACCGTGATATCCGTCTGGTCACGGATGTTACGGCCTTCCGTTGGCCGTGCTCGATTGTCTGACAATATTCTTCGAAGTCGTTCAAGGCTAAGACCGATTTCGAAGCATGATCCCGATATTCTCGAGGGCGGGCGTCATGCCCCTAGATTCTAAATCTATGAGACTTGTGCATCAATTTTGGTCCCCTGTCATCATGTCTCGAGCTTGGCTTATTTTGTCGGAGACTGGGGTGTATCAATAGCCCGGTTTTATCCGTATACAAAGTGTGAAGAATTTTTTAATACTTGTCCTAATATATTAGTCCACTTGGCTTCAATATTAACAAGTGTACCTAGTCTTCCATGCATGAAGACACATGGTAGATTTTCATAGCCACTTGTCAAAGCCCTTCAACACTTAGTATTAAGGCTTCATGCAAGAAGCCACTTAGAAATAGATAAGATACTTGTAAAATGAAAAGACACGTGGCTATTTTAAAATTTTAAAAATACTCCCACAATCCCCACACATTTTCAAAATTTATAGAAGAAGGATAAAATAATGAAAGAATTGACTTGCTGGATTTGCATGGTCCAAATATAATGGATTTGGTGTCTTCAGGACTACGAATCAAACTTAGACTAATAAAACTTAACTCACAGAATTACTGGTGAAATATAATATTTCTATGAACTAATAATTCTTATTGTAAGTAAGAGATTTTATCAATCACATTTCGACCCTCATAATTTTGCTGTTCAATGCGATTTTGTGCCACTAGGCTATACGTATGTTTGGTTATTCATGCGAGCTCTAGAGACTAGGTCAAAATCTCATAGGAGCAGCTCACTCCACACTCATATAGGTGAATTCATCAAGTGTATACTGCTTTTAAATACACCATCCATAAGGAATATGAATTCATTAACAGTTATATATAACTCAACCTCTCTATTAGTAGCAGTCAAGCACTCTCTTTTAGTGCTTTAGTGTCAATATCGACTTGTTATTACGCATATGAACCTACTTCATGGGATCTCCAATCACATAGGTTGGGTTACCATCTCTATTGACAACATGTCAGCCTTAACCCCATCTCTTTTGAGGTTTGAAGAATTAATTTTCTTCCCACAGGTTTAGTCTGAGGATCGGCGAAATTAACTTCTAACTTCACATAATCAATGAAAATTATTTTATCTCTCAGCAGCTGCTTTATGACATCATGTCTTAATTTCATGTGTCTACTTTTACAATTATAAGATTTATTCTTTGCAATAGCTATTGCCGCTTGACAATCACAATGCATAGACACAAGAGGTAATACATCCTTTATTGGAGGGATACTAGCTAAGAAGTTTATTAGCCACTCAGTCTCAGAACCAGCTAACTCCAGAACTACCAGCTCTGGTTCCATAGTTGATCTAGCAATGATCGTCTCCTTAGCTGATTTTCACGATATTGCACCACCACCAAGGGTGAATACATAACCGCAAGTGAATTTTGACTCATCTGAATCAGAGATCCAGTTTGCATAACTGTACCCTTCTAAAATAGAAGAAAATCCACTATATAGGATACCATAATTCATGATTCCTCTCAAATATTTCATTAGTCTAGTTAATGCAGACCAATGCTCGTAGTTGGGATTATGAGTATATCTACTCAGTCTACACACAACATATGTTATATCAGGCCTTGTAAAATTCATTAAATGCATCGAACTCCCAATAATATGAGCATATTTAGACCGAGCAACTCGGTCACTATTATTCTTTTTCAATTGAGAGTTAGCATCAAAATGAGTGTTGACTGGTATGACATTAAAATATTCAAACTTCTTAAGAAGTTTCTCAATATAATGGTCTTGTGACAACATTATGCCATCTTCACGCCTTATAACTTTAACTCCCAATATCATATTTACTTCACCTAGATCTTTCAATATCAAAATTAGCAGATAGAAATAATTTAGTACTTTGCACAATATCTAAACTTGTACCAAATATAGTCATCAACATACAAACATATTATCACATAATTATTGTCTACCGCTTTAGTATAAACATATTTATCCACCTCCACTGAAGAAAGCTGTCTCTCAATAAGACTTGTTCAAATTTCTCATACCACTGCTTAGGAGCTTGTTTAAGGCCATAAAGAGATTTAATTAATTTACAAACTTTATTTTCTTGTCCAGGAATGACACATCCTTCAGGTTGAACCATATATATAAATTTCTTCTTCTAAATCACCATTTAGAAAAGCAGTTTTGACATCCATTTGGTGGATAAAAAGCTTATGAATTGAAGCTATGGCAATTAAAACTCGAATAGAAGAAATTCTAGTCACTAGTGCAAATATATCAAAATAATCTATATTTTATTTTTGAGAAAACCCTTTTGCTACTAACTGAGCTTTATATTTATCTAAATATCCATCAGGATTAAATTTCTTTTTGAAAATCCATTTACAACCAATAGGATTTGCACCATGAGGTAAATCTGTTAAATCCATATTTTATTTTTCAAAATAGAATCCATTTCAACTGTTATTGCATCTTTCCAATAATTAGCTTCTGAAGAAGATATAGAGTCAAAATAATTCGATGGTTTATTATCAACAAGAAAAGTTTGAAAATTATTTTCATAAGAAAAATATTCATTATTTGTTTCTACAGGTGTATGAGAAATTTTTTCAGACAGTAGATAAATATATTCAAAGAAGTCAATATTCTTTGTCTCAATTATAGTATTGCAATCAAGCACATCAATTTATAAAACAAAGAATCTATATGCAGCACTATCTTCAACATACCCAATAAGCATGCAATCATCAGTTTTAGAACATATTTTTCTCTTTTTAGGTTCGTGCAAAAGAACTTTAGCAAGACATCTCCATACTTTTAAGTATTTCAAGTTAGGTTTATAACCCTTCCACAATTCATACGGAGTTTTGCTAGTTCTTCTATGTGGTATTCTTTTTTATAAGTGACATGCAGATAATATAGCTTTACCCCACAAATTATCAGGAGCATTATAACTAACTAACATAGAATTCATCATCTCTTTCAATGTTCTATTTTTCATTTCAACTACTCCATTTGACTCAGGTGAATAAGGCGGAGTTACTTCATGAATAATTCCTTTTTTTTCCACAAAAAACATTCAAAGTTAAATATTCTGCACCTCTAACAGATCTAATTCTCTTGATTTTCCTACTAAGTTTATTTTCAACCTCATTTTTATAAGAAATAAAAGTATTAAAGGCATCATCTTTATTTCTAATCAAATACAACTTAGTATATCTGGAAAAACCATCAATAAAAGTCATATAATACCTTTTACTACCTCTAGTCATGGTTTGTTTTAAATTGCCTAAGTCAGTGTGAATCAAGGATAATAATTCAGTTTCTCGATTTATAAAAAAAATAAGTCTTTTTAATACTTTTAGCTTCAACACATATTCTACACTTGTCAATATTATTTGAGTCTAGATCAGATATTAATATTGTATTTTTCTTATATATGCGATATCAACATGTCCTAATCTAGCATGCTATAAAGAAATAGACTCAACCATGTAAGAAGAAGAAGATGTATTTTCATATCTAGTATCAGAAATATTAAGCACAAAGAAACCATGGTTACAATATTCATTGCCCACAAAAATATTATTTTTGGCCAGTACGACCTCGTCATTTTCAAAGAAAACCTTCACTCCAACTTTTTCTAATAATCCCATAGAAACCAAATTGGTTTGGATATTAAGTGCATGCAACACATCACTTATTACTAGAGTTTTACCATATGTGAGTTTCATAAGAATTTTTCCTTTCCCAAGAACGCGAGTTGTTCTTGAGTCACCAAGATAAATAGTTTCTTCTCCTTCCTCAACTTGGAGGCACAAATGTGCCTAGTAGCACTAGAGTGTATCACCAAATTTCTCACATTGGCCACATTATTTATTTAAAAAATGACCGCAATAATTATATTATCCGCTTTAGTCAAATTTAATTTTGACTTAGCGAGATTGTCATTTATCTCAACTCTTCTCTTGCATTGAGGTGCATTTTTCTTGAAGGTTTTAATATTAGTATTGGATATGTAACCATGTCTATTTACATACTTATGTTTTGACATTAGTGTCTGCCAAAGTCATGGATGCAATAACGTATTTGCAATACCGTGGATATCTGGCAGGACAACTGGAACAGTAATAGTGGAGACAATACCAAAATTGGTAGCACCATAAAGAATTTCTGTAGTGGTATTACTAGCTGGAATAGTTTCTTAGATTGTAGGGAAATATCACCGAAAAATGATAACGATACTGCAATAATATTATTTATAAACAGATAGACGAATTGGCTTGAGTCGTGCTTGGCACTATCCTAAGAAACTATTTCAGCAATGTGAAATATTTTTCCATGATTAAACAAGCCTACCTCTATTTATTTAGAGGATACGAGAATCAGCAAAATTAAATAATAAATCCAGCAGATTCGGAAAATTGGAGAGAAGAATTAATAATAATATGTAATAATTGTAAGAAGAAAGTAATGATTAGCAAGATGAATTCTTGGTAGAGAATTGAGTAAGTATGATGGCTAATCCATAACCTATTTATAGGCATTTAGGGAGGTTGCATGTATGACAAATGTGGAGAGTCTTTTAACACTTGTCCAAATATATTAATCCATTGGCTTCAATATTAACAAGTGTACCTAGTCTTCCATGCATGAAGACACATAGTAGATTTGCATAGCCACTTATCAAAACCCTTTAATATTTGATTTTAAGGCTTCGTGCAAGAAGCCACTTGGAAATAGATAAGACAAGACACTTGTAAAATGAAAACACACATGGTTATTTTAAAATACTCCCACAAGAGTTTCTGGGACTAATTTGTCAGTCCTTTTGTGTGTGATAGACCATGTTCCAAAAATTTTCTCATAAGGATCAATTGAAGGCAGAGGTCGAAATAAGTCAACTTTTATGGCAATGAATATTTTGAATTTAAACTTTAAGGTATGATTAATTAAGAACAATATCTTTGGATGAACTGAAGCCAAAGTCGTACATTATTTAAATCCGCTTAAAAATCTTGCTTCCTTCTTTTAGGGGGGAGGTTGTGGGTGGCTGGTGTAGGGTACGTAGACGTTGGAGTTGCTTTAAAACTACTTCGACTTTATTATTTATTTCAAAGTAATGAATAGTAGTTGATTAATTAGGTTAAATGGCCGACCATCCAATTAATTTAGGACCATAATAATTCATACTCCATTCATAGCTCAAGTGCTTTATTTTTTTTTATTTTTTTTGGGTAAGAGGAGAAATCCGTAGCCGCTATAACCTTTGCCACAGCCTCTGCCCTTCGGGTGAGCACTTTGTGCGCACTGGGTAAACATCTCCCTGTGTAATAGCCTGCAAACCACACAAAGGATATAAACCGCATTAGGCAAACTTTGTGCGACAGGCTCAACCCAAAAGATATTGAAGGAGAAAACGGATGAACACCCTCCAAACCAACCAGACAATTCCAAATAGTTTCAAGTGCTGATGTTGGTGGATATCTGGTCCATCACTCTTTTTCTTTTTTTAGTTATTTGGTATTCGAAGCGTACTGTCCAAAACAGATTCAAGTTCATGCCACGTATCTATAAGACCTATTTAAGGGCTTCCTAATATGAATTCCTTTCCTAAAACTTGACTGCGAAACCTTTACTTAAAGGGAAGTGGAATATCATGTTAGTAATCTGTATTTGTAAAACAATTATGTAAATAGTAATAACGAAAAGTAGAAATGTAGAAGAAACAAAAATTAATATGAACCGATTGAATTCACAGTATTTTCTTAAGAAAGTTAATCCCCTCCTACTATCTGAGGTTTAGGATTATTTCCTCTCATGATAGAACGGATTACACAGATGTAGTACTTCAAACCCTAGTGTACCGCGAAGACAAATGGCAGCAACGTATCACACTTAGTTTGTTTGTTTTGTAAGAAAACAAAGCCGAAAGGAAGAAGAGATTTCAGAATTTTCGCAAGGAAAATCTGAAGAAATGACCTGGTATAATTTATAGCCAATAGGTTGGGTTCAAACGAAGATGTGGAAATATTAACGAGGTTCGTTGTAGAAACAACCGATTTGAATTAAAATATTAATTTAATTTTACTATTTAATAAATAAATTTGGTCAAAAAAATTAATCATTTGACCGAAGTCGAAGTCGAGCGAGCGACGACGACAGCACGAGGCTTAACTTCTTCTCAATTCTTTAAGAGCTAGAAGAAGTGCAACTATATATATATAACCCAACAAATGAGCTTTCCTCCTCCAATTTGGGACAATATTTCTTTGTAAAGGACGAAAAAATAAAATTTTATTTTCCCCACTATTTCCTATTCACCTCAATTTTTGAACTAAAAACGCAACAACTCATTCATCCCACTACATCCACATGTGTTGATAGTGGTAGTACATGATTCAAAATATTGCCATTGTATACTAGTAATTGTTCTGCTCTAATTCTATCCTTTCTCTTTAAGGGATTACTTGATTTTCGTATACTTTATATGGATTATATTTACCAAAATTTGCTGCCTGTTGAGTGTTGAAAAAAGCTCTACAAAGTGCAAGATGATAATTGATTTTCATCATTTACTTATCCGATCAAAAACAGCGGATACAGGTAAAATAACCAAACAAAAAAAAATATTTAACAAAAATTAAAGAATAAACAGGAAAATACATGATGATTCACCCATAATGGCGTCGGTTTGAGGACAAAAATTAACGAGTAATCATCAAAAAAGTCATAAACTGCTACCCTACAAGAAATTAGGATTGTTTGCATCACTGGTGGGCTATTTATTTTAAAAATCGAGAAAGTAAAAGCAAAATAGATGTGGCTGCTGGGATTCGAGCCCAGGTCTCCACGGCCACAACGTGGAATTCTCACCACTAAACTACAGCCACATTCTTGTAATAGATTTAAGTTAATCTCTTCTGTAAATACAAAACCAGACGTTAGACTGTCCAACCCTATACATGTGTGCGCTATTAAACAAAGAGATACGAATCGTGGTTTTGAAATCAAAATCATCAATTCGATGATCTTGAACAGGGGTGTACATAAATCGGATTGATTTGGATTTTTCAATTATCAAACCAAACCAATGATGTCGGAAATAAAAAATAAATTAATAAACCAAATCAAACCAATAAAGTCGGATTTTTCAATCTCGGATTTTTCGATTTTTTTCGGGTTTTCGGGTTTTTTTACGGTAAAGTCTTAATAACATAAAATAAGTAACTTGTACTCCAAATATTTATTTTAATCCTAGTAGGATACAACTATATAATATATTTTCTAAGAAAATAAAATAATAATTTGAGATGAGTCATAATATTGTACTAAAATATTCAATAACATAGATAATAAAATCACACAAAGAAAATATTACTAATTAATACACCATAATAAAAATCAACATGATCTAAAAATACTATATAGGTCGTGCTAAAATAAGTACAACTAATAAGTACTATTAATTATACAACTAAGCATAAAAAAAAATAAACTAGGTTATACATTTTCATTATAAATCAATGCAAAACTAAAAAATAGATATCTAACACTATTGTCATTCCTAGTGTTGAATTGAATTTCTGTTATTAGCATTAGTATTGATTTGAACTTTATTTGACTTACTACCTTTATGAGCTATAAAATTTATTGGACCATTCAAGAATGTTAAATCCAAACTTTAAATAATACTTTTAAAGATAAAACTGTGAACAAATTTAAGAAATATTTATAAATTATATTATAATAAATATTTATATGCATAAAATATTTTTAAAAATTGTATAAGTGTAATGTCGGGTTGGTTTGGTTTCGGTTTGACTTTTTTTAGTTAAAATCAAACCAAATCAATTATGGTCGGATTTGTTTTCCAACACCAAACCACAATCGAGTTTTTTTTCTCGATTTGACTCGGATTATCGGATTGGTGCGGTTTATCGGTTTCTTCGTACACCCTTAATCTTGAAAATGGCCAAGATCAGAAAAAAAAAACAAAATGGCCAAGATCAGAAAAAAAACATATTCGCGAATGACGTGCTCTGGGCTTCTAAAGAAACGAATTGCATTAAACTTTATATTTTGTTTCGCCTAATTAAAGTAGTATTCAGGGAGTGCACTGATAGAAAAAAAGTTTTCAACATGTCAGCACAAGAGAACCAAACACATTGACATTAGACATCACTTTATTAGAGATAATGTTGAAAAGGGGAATATCTCAATTAACTTTTGAAACACTGAAAATAAAATTGCTAATATTTTTACTAAAACTCTGAGTAGGGATCAATTTGAAAGGAATAGACTAGAACTAGGTCTAATCAACTCTTCCCACTAAGTTGAATCCTAGAGATTGGCTAGAAAAGGCATAATAAGATGTAAATAATTAAGTACAATGTGTTTGATTCAGCTCTGTGCTTGTATTAAGCTCACACACTTGCTTGGAAAATCTGGCTGATAATTGTGGTCTATGTTGTATGATACTAATATGAAGTACTGAAACTTTATTGCATAAACAAGTAAGGAGTTGGTTCTTTGACTCAGGTACATGCCATACTGTCTTAAGTCACTAGGACTTTATATCCTAAAATTATTGCTATACTCAGACTTCTGATTCCGTTGGCATCACTTTCAATCGTCTTCTAGTTAAATAGTAAGGGGGAATCCTAGTGCAATTAGAGATCAATTACTCCTGAAATCCTAAGAGTCAAAGTAACCATTATAAGAGTCCCGTTAAAACTCAAATTCAGTCACCTTCTCTCTTCCAGTCAAATCGGGAGTAACACCTTTAAACGGATCTTATGATCAGCTTCTCATACCTTACTGTTTCTCTCAAACCCTAAGCAAGAATCAAAAATAATTATCAAGAACTAATTCTCTCTTCCTCTTCTTCGAGTCTCTCATCTGATCACCATGACTAAAGCTAGTCAAACACCCTCTAAAGCTAAATCAACAACAAAGGCTGAATCAAAACCCAAAATCATGAAGCCCAAATAAAAAAAATATTCCAAGCCATCAAGAGAAACCACACCCACACATGTTCCTGCTCCTTCAATATCCTCCACTATACCTACATCATCATCCATTGTTCCTATTGTTCATGTTGTTCCTATCATTCCCACATCCACTATATCCCCTCATCCAATAACAACTACCCATGCACCTGAGCTTCATGCGAAAAATACCTTTAAGTCAACAAAGGTCAAAGCCACTCCAAGAAAATTTGTCAAGAAAATGCCTGATGCTGCTACGCATGGTGACACTGTAGCCAAGGAATTTGTGGTTCAGGGGGAATCAGTGCCAGTCACTACTGGTCAGGTACAACATTCTTCCAAATTAGATATTTTGGTGTCTGCTATAGATGTTGCACCCCTAGATACTCTCCCTCCCACGAGTGAGAAGCCACTAGTGGAGAAATTCACTGTAGAAAAGGTTGCAAAGGATCTGGGGAAGGAGGTAGATACAATGGTTGTGGAGCCTGTGGTTGAGGGGGAAAGATAAAGAACCTGTGCAAAAGGAGGCTTCTGATGGTCTTTCTTTTAGTTGGACTGAGGATGAGGAAGATGATGGGGGTGAAAAAGAAGAAGAAGCTGCGAACAGTCATGATGAGCATGATGCTCAAAACATAGCTAGTAAAGAATAAAAGAGTGAGAGTGAGGGAGCATCTGCAGATGAGAAAGAGAGTGATACAAAGGATAAGACATGTGAACAGGCTAATGATTCTACAGAAAAAGAAATAACAACAACAACAACAACCCAGTAAAATCTCACTAATGGGGTATGGGGAGGGTAGTGTGTACGCAGACCTTACCCCTACCCCGAAGGAGTAGAGAGGTTATTTTCGAAAGACCCTCGGCTCAAGAAAATAAAAAGACAAGGACAAAAAGACAAAAGGAGACAATATTAGTATCACCACAACAATCATAGGAAAAATAGGAACATCATGAAATCCAGAAGAAAGATGCAAAACAAAAGCGATAGCTAGTAAATAGGTCCTACACTGAAAAGTAAAATAGTAAGACACAACATTGTCACTAGCTATCTTAGACAAAAACCCTACCTGGCTAGTCCCGCAATGGTACGAAGTAAGGAAAGACTCAACTACCTCCTAACCTAAAACCCTAATACTCGACCTCCACATCTTCCTATCAAGTGTCACGTCCTCGAAAATCTGGAGCCTCGTCATATCCTGCCTGATCACCTCTCCCCAATACTTCTTAGGCCACCCTCTACCTCTTCTTGTGCCCTCCACAACCAGCCGCTCACACTTCCGTACCGGAGAATCTAGGCTTCTCCTCTGAATATGTCCGAACCATCTAAGCCTCACTTCCCGCATCTTGTCATCAGTGGGAGCCACGTGCACCTTTTCCCGAATATCATCATTCTTAATCTTATCTATCCTAGTGTGACCGCACATCCACCTCAACATCCTCATTTCTGCTACTTTCATCTTCTGGATATGTGAGTTCTTAACGGTCCAACACTCAACCCCATACATCATGCCGGTCTAACCACCACATTATAGAACTTACCTTTGAGTATCGGTGGTACTCTCTAGTCACACAGGACTCCAGATGCTAACCTCCATTTCATCCATCCTACCCCAATACGGTGTGTGACATCCTCACCGATCTCCCTTCCCCCCTGGATAAATAAATCAAGGTACTTGAAGCTGCCTCTACTCGGGATGATCTGTGTTTCAAGGCTCACATCCACACCCACTTCCCCCGGCTCAGCGCTGAACTTATACTCCAAGTATTCCGTCTTCATCTAGCTCAGCTTAAAACCCTTAGACTCAAGAGCCTGTCTCCAAACCTCCAGTCTTTTATTAACATCGGCTCGCGACTCATCAATTAGAACTATGTCATCGACGAATAGCATGCACTAGGGCTGGCAAGTGGGCCGGTCTCGGGCCTAAACGGGCTAAGTGGGCCGGTCCAAACGGTCCCGGGCGGGGCCTAAATTAAACGGGCCAAACGGGCTTTTTCTAAGGACCGGCCCGGGACCGGGACCGGGACCGTTTGGTCCGGGGCTAAACGGTCCTGGGCCGCGGGCTAAACGGGCTAAGTGGGCTAAGTGGGCCCAATATTTGTTTTTAAAAAAATAATAAATAAATAGATATTAGAGACAAAAGGATGTTAAAATAAATATCTAAGATGTATAGATATTCGAATATATATAGTATATAAGATGTATATAAGATGTATATATAATATATGTGTGTGTGTGTATATATATATATATATATATATATATATATATATATATATATATATATATATATATATATATATATATATATATATATATAGAGAGAGAGGATAAGCTATATATACATCTTATATACTATATATAAGATGTATATATAGTATAGTATATATATTAAATGTATATATAGTATATATATAAGATGTGTATATATATTGTAAAAATAATATCTAAGTCTAAAGACAAAAATATTGTAAAGAGATATGCCTTGTAATTTTATTATAGCATTAAAAAATATGGCAATATCTTTCTTAGTCTTCATCCCCCTATGGAATGAGCACAACAAGGTGCTAATACTACCATTGAGAAGAAAAAGAAACTAATCAAGATGTGCCAAAATATAAGTTACATAATACATACTAATTTTTGTTCATACAAGTTACATGGTATCTCTTACAAACTTCATAAATCTATCAAGGTCCGGAGGAATTTCCGTTGGTGGTGGCGGAAAAGTTGCTTGGTCATCGCCACTTCCGGGCGAAGCAACATCCTCCGCAAGTTCAGCTAGCATTTCTTCGTAAGCTTCGTCTTCATCTGGTTGTGATTCAGCAAGTCCAAAATTTCTTCTTTCCGACCGGATCCAATCTCTGAAAAGTATTGATTTTTCCAAACTCTCCCTCATAGACGCTCTATAATCACCGAGTTGAAGTCTTGCTTGATTGAAAGTGCTCTCTAATGCCACTATTGAAGCTTGAATAGTTAAAATATCTCGGGCCATCCTTGAAAGAACCGGAAAGTACTTTTCTTTGTCCTTCCACCATTCCAAAAGATTAAAGGAACCGTCGGGATTCACTTTCTCAATTCCCTGCGATAAATAAACTTCAAGCTCATTTAGTTGTGAAAAATCACTACTACTAGAACCTTGAGAACCCCTAAACCCCGCCCAAGCACTAAGTGCTCTTACTCCCGTAGTTCTTTTAGATGATTGAGAATCAGAAGAAGAATGAGTTGGAACATTTGGTCTAGCATTATTTAATGCAACTTGATAAGTATTAAAAATAGTTTGAGAATTTATTCTAATTGAGGCTATTGTTTCCGAAAGTTGAGACAATTCCTCATCTTTAAGTGCTAAACCATTATAAACAGTTTCATACAAAAAATGAGGACCTCCTAATTTTATACAAGGATTTAACAAAGCAGAAACACCATAAATAGGGGGAATAGGGAAAAAATATTTTTTAAACTTTTTTCTCATAGAATCAATAGCAAGTTTATAAATTTCCCCACCCTTTAAAAAATGAGCAAACAAATTAATTATTCTATAAGAAATAATGCGCTTTTGCATTATCCAATCCTCATCAATCCAATGACTGGTAACAGTAAGGTAATCACAGTCGCTACCACTTCTACCAATATCAGTTGTAATAGCAACACGACAATTTATATGAGTAAATAAATAGCGCAAATATTGTTCATATTCATGTTTATATTTATAAATATCGCTCTTTAAGGTTGTGCGAGGAAAACCTTTATAAGTAGGATTAAAAAAATTTCTAATATAATGCACAAAGTTAGGATCAGAAGGACGAACAACTTGACGAACAACTTGTTGGAAATTGATTATCGTTGAAGACTTCAATTCACCAACTTCACAATTGTTTCACAAATTGTAACAATAAAAGTAAGCAATAGTAGCAATTATAGAAGAAAATTAGAGAGAGATTGTGATAGATTGATGATTTTGTAAGAAAAAATGAAAGAATGATGGGGTATTTATAGTTGAAAATAGGGAAAAAGTGTAATTATAAAAAAGTTTGGGATTAAAATAAAGTCGGGGGGTTAAATAGCTATTTTATAAATAGCCAACGACTATTTTTGACAGCCCAACGACTATATTTTTTTTTTAAAAAAAAGCCGTTGGGACCGTTTGGCCCGCTAAGGGACCGGGCCGGTCCCGGCCCCTGGCGGACTAAACGGTCCCGGGCTTGATAGGCCCAAATCATAGGACCGGCCCACGAGACCGGCCCAGGCCCGCTAAAACTGGGCCAAACGGTCCTGGCCCGTTTAGCCCGTTTGGCCCGTTTGGCCCATGATCCCGGGCCTGGACCGGCCCACTTACCACCCTTAGCATGCACCATGGCACCTTCCCTTGAATATGGTGTGTTAACACGTCCATCATGAGGGTGAATAAGAACGGACTGAGCGCAGAACCTTAGTGTAACCCCATTACAATAAGAAAATGCTCAGAGTCGCCTCTTACTGTCCTAACCCGAGTCTTAGCCCCATCATACATGTCCTTAATCGCCATAATATAGGGAACCGACACCCCTTTTGCCTCCAGGCATCTCTAGAGAACTTCTCTAGGAACCTTGTCATACGCTTTCTCTAGGTCAATAATGTGCAGATCCTTCTTCCTCTCTCTGTACAGTTCCACCAACCTCCTAACAAGGTGTATAGCTTCTGTAGTCGAACGACTCGGCATGAACCCGAACTGGTTATCGTATACAGACACTATCATCCTCACCCTCGCTTCAACTACCCTCTCCCACACTTTCATGGTATGACTCAGTAATTTGATACCCCTATAATTGTTACAACTATGGATATCACCTTTGTTCTTATACAATGGAAGCACCGTACTCCACCTCTGCTCATCCGACATCCTCTTCGCCTTAAAAATAACATTAAACAACCTAGTCAACCACTCCAAACCTACTCTCCCCACATACTTCCAAAATTTCACCGGAATCTCATCTGGCCTGGTCGCTCCGCCCCTACTCATCTTACGCATAACTCCCATGACCTCCTCAACCTCGATACGCCTGCAGTACCCAAAGTCACAGTGACTTTCGGGATGATCCAATTCGCCTAGCACAATATCCCGATCCCCTTCTTCATTCAGAAGTTTATGAAAGTAAGTCTGCCATCTCATCTTAATCTAGGCATCTTCCATCAATATTCTACCTTCTTCGTCCCTGATGCATCTTACTTGGTCCAAATCCCGAGCCTTCCTCTCTCTCTCAACTTGGCCAGCCAGAATAACTTCTTTTCCCCACCTTTTTTTCCTAGTTCCTCATACATACGACCATAAGCCGCAGTCTTAGCCTCCGTGACCTCCAGTTTAGCCTCCTTCCTAGCTACCTTATACCTCTCCATGCACACTCGCCTCTCCTCCTCACCTATGCTCCCCACTAAGTTCAGGTACGCCACCTTCTTCGCTTCCACTTTACCTTGGACCACTTCATTCCACCACCAGTCTCTTTTGTGCCCACCAAAGACGCCTGTCGAGACCCCTAACACCTCTCTTGTAGCCTCCCTAATATAGTCTGATGTTGCTAACCACATAGTGCTCGCATCACCACTGCTCCTCCAAGCTCTCATAGCTGACAACCGCCCCTCCAACTCTTGGGCTTTATCCTTAGTTAAGGCTCCCCACCTGATTCTCGGTCTTCCTCGAGCAGACCTTTTCCTCCTCTTTAACATAATACCAACGTCCATCACCAAGATCCTATGTCGCGTCATGAGTATCTCACCCCAAATCACCTTGCAATCCTTGCACTGCCCTCTGTCACACCTCCTGAGGAGGAGATAGTCAATCTGAGTCTTCGTCACCGCATTTTGAAAAGTAACCAAATGCCCCTCCCCCTTCGGAAAGCTAGAGTTCACAATCACTAACCCAAAAGCCTTAGCGAAGTCCAACAGTGATGTACCTCCTCCGTTTCTCTCCCCAAAACTGAAGCCTCCATGCACCTTGCCATAACTACTTGCGGTCGACCCAATATGACCATTGAAATCCCCTCCTATGAATAGCTTCTCAGTAGGCGGAACCTGGCGCACAATCTCATCTAACCCCTCCCAGAAGCGCTGTTTAACCTCCTCATCTAGGCCCGCATGTGGCACATAGGTGCTAACGACGTTTAGGGTGCACTCTCCAACCACCAACTTAATAATCATCAATCTATCATTTACTCGTCTAACCTCAACCACAGATTCTCTAAGTTAACTATCCACCAAGATGCCCACTCCATTCTTACCTTTCTGGACTTCTGAGTACCAAAGTTTATACCCGTCTGCGTCCTTCGCCCTCTACCCTACCCATCTTGTCTCCTGGACACACGCTATATTGACCCTTTTCTTCTGGAGGATCTTTGCCAACTCTGTAGACTTACCCGTCAATGTACCTATGTTCCATGACCCAATTCTCAACCTACAGACACCCTTGTTCCCTTTACCTCCCATGCCTCCCGCCCCACCCCCTAACCCCTGCCCTACCTCCCGCCCCACCCCCCATTACCCCCGAGGACATGACCTTACTCGACCATCCCAGACCACAGCCACTTATACCTACAACATACTAAGGGGAATCACTATCACACACAAGGCAACTGCCCAAACCCGAAGAAGACAAGTTGCAACTACAGGCATACTAATACAGTGAATAAACTAATTCGAACTACGATGGCAGCAATTTAACTAACACAACAAAGGAAAACTGGAAAACGGGAGGTACCAACTCTCGCGAGTAGAACTTTGGAATTGTCTTGGTATATATGACAATTTTGCAGCCACCCAGCACGTTCGCTTCCAACTCCCGTCGGCCCTTGCTGACACTTGCCTGACTTGTTCTTCAATTTTGCACACGCACGTTCCTTTCGCTGCTAATAGCCACATGCCCTAACCTGAAATACACACAAAACACCACGAAACCGAACCGGGGGGGGGGTGTCACCATTACCAAATCCTAGTGAATAAGAGGAGGTTTCTGAAAGTGAATATGAGGATCAAGAAAAAGTAAGTGAGAATGAAGGAGGTGATGAAGAGAGTGAGGAAGAAGAGGGGAATGTGAGTGAGGAATCTGAAGGTTCCATGACAATTAGAATCACTGTCATTACCCCTTTAGAAGAAACTGGTGAAGAGACAAAGGCTCAAGAACCTGGGTCTCTGTTAACTCCTTTCACTAGAGATGAAGAAGTTAGCAGTGATGAAGATAATGTGCCACTATCTGAGGTAGGGAAGAAATATAGGAAGACCCCTGTGAAAGCTACAAAGTCAGCAGTCTCAACAAGGAAATGAGTGGTTCCTCCTTCTAGAAGTCCTCTCATAAGGAGTAAAAGAAAGGTTATTGATGCACAAATCATTAAGGAGTCTAGAAGTGCAAAGAAACCAAAGAAGAAGGTTTCAATTGTGAAACCTGTTGTTGAGGTGGATGAAGAAGATGAACCAGTTGAGGAGCCTAGCTAAGGGTTTCTGATGGGTGATTGATTTAGGGCTTGTTTATAATTGGGTATATGATATTTAGCCTAGTTATTGCTTGAATTTAAGGATTGATGGTTGCAAACATTGATTCATACCTAATTGAATTAGTCTCTACTTGAGAAAGAGAGACTAAGTCTAGGAAAACTTGGCTAACAAGAAATTGGGGTGAACTTGAGAAATTGATAGCCCCAATTAAAGGGTCGAATCTAGATATAGTAAGACCTGACTTGAGCAACTATAACTTTTTTCGTGAGATACCCATTCGGACTTGAGAAAGCCAAATTGGGCAAAATCACTCAAACTACCGAGAAGTATAGAGTGAGTAATCGCGTGTGATTGCTATATTGTATCCCGACCAACCAAACATGCTCTAAAGCTCTCAATCCGGTAGGTAACCAACTAGGCGGAAGTTACAACCCTAGATCTTTTATCACCTGAAAAATAACAATACCAAAAACATTGTCCATTAGCTTTACAATTACAAGAATTAGCATAAAAATTAGAAGTAGAAAAGATATAACCGAATATATGGAAGTGCAATCTTGGGCACGTCATATACTTAGACTAGGTATATACCTAATCCAACATAAAGCTCTCTGTGGAATCGACCCCGACTCGCGTTGGGTATTTATAATTGCATCGACCGCCTCACAATCCCAATTAGTGGTGTGAGTTTGGGCGACATCAAATTTTGGCGCCGTTGCCGGGGAAGTTAAAAACGGATTTAGCTATATATTTGGTTTTGTGTATGATTTGTCTTTTTTTCCTTCCGGGTTATTAACCTTTTTGTGAATCGTTTGTAGGTACAAAAATGGCTCTCAACAATGATCCTCTCGGAAATATGCCTTTGGGGGATGTGGACGTAGAAGATGACCCAGTTGAGGAGGCTCCTCTTGAGCCTCAAGCAAATAGACGAGGCCGACCGCCTCAAGAAAATATTCCTGTTCCATCCCCCAAATCCACCAAGAGCGGCTCCACACCGGGTGTTGCCGAATGAAGGGTATGCAAGTGCCATAGTCCTGCCCCGCATTAGGGCGGGCAACTTTCAAATCACAAATGTTATGCTCATATTGCTAGAGCAACGGGGATTCTTCACCGGGGATCCGAATCAAAATGTGTACAAACACTTGAAAGGATTTGTGGACACTTGCTGGGGGAGTAAACAGACCAACGTCTCCGAGAATGCTCTAAGGTTGAGGCTATTTCCCTTTTCTCTACGGGGGAAAGCCTTGGATTGGTTAGAAAGATTGTCAAACCATCCTATCCATACATCAGATAAATTGGCAGAAAAATTCATTGCCAAGTTCTTTTCTCCCGGGCATATGGCTACTCTTAGAGACGAGATTCTAGCATTCAAACAAGAATCCAATTAGCATTTGAACGGGATATGGGAGACATACCGCACTATGGTGAAAGAGTGCCCGAATAATGACATGACTGAGGCTAAGATTCAACAAACCTTCTACTGGGGGATCAATACTACCAATAAATGTGTGGTCAATCAACTTGCCGGTGGAAATTTCATGACAACACCATATGCCGAAGCTTGTGAAATCTTAGATAAAATGACGGATACTTCATCGGCATGGAAAAGTAGAGCAAATGTTCCTCAAGGTGATCCAAATGCGATTCACCTATACAAAGAATTGCATGATCATGGGCAAGCAATTGCCGAGTTGAACACTACAATGAATCCATTGGCCAAAGCTCAAATTCAACGGGTTCAAGGTCGTAAGCAAGTAAATGCAATAGAAGGTGTCAATATGATGGTGGACAAGCGAAGGCAAAAGGGTCAACAAGTGCAAAACCGTATGGAACAATTTGTGCAAGATGATACTAGGTTTGACCAAGACGAATCATATAATGAGCAAGAGGAAGAAGTGCAATATGTGAATAACTACCAAGGGCAAAGAAACAACTCTCAAGGCCCGAGTCAACAACAATGGCGATCTCAAGAAAATCAATGAAATTGGAACAATCAAAACCACCAAGGCAATTGGAGTGGTGGTACCAACAATCAAGGTAATTGGAATAATAACAATAATCAAGGCAATTGGAACAATTAAGGAAACCTAGGCAATTGGGGTGGCAATAATCAAGGATATTGGGGAGGGAACAACAAAGGGGGTTGGAACAATAACCAAGGGAATCAGGGGCCGGGCTTTCAAAGGCCCCTGATGTATCAACAACCAAACAACCCGCCTCCTTATCCGTCTCAAGGTTCTAGTTCTTCCAACAATGAGATGGGACAGATTGAAAATATGTTCAAACAAATGATGGAGAAAAATGCCGACTCCGATGCTCAATTAGCCTCTCACAACACTTCAATCCGCAATTTGGAAGTTCAATTAGGGCAAATCTCGCAAGCTTTAAACACTCATCCTAACGGGGCACTACCTAGTGATACGTTGGTGAACCCGAAGGGTGGGAACAACATGGGACATGCCATGGCCGTAACCATAAGGAGTGGAAAAGGTGAGGAGGCAACAACATCAAACCAAAGAAGAATTGTGGATGATGATGTAGTGATTCAAGAAGATGAAATTCCAAGAAATGTGGTTCAAGCTAATGAAGAAGTGAGAATTGATATTGATGAAAATGTGGAGGAGACTCAAGAAAGAGTGAACCCGTCTAGGAAACATGTGATTGATATACCGGAATCGATAATACCAAAGGCCAAGGCACCAATGCCAAGGCCTCCTCTTCCATACCCTCAAAGGCTCGCCAAGAAAAATAGCGAGAACCAATTCAAGAAGTTTATTTACATGATAAAGAGCTTATCCATTAATGTGTCATTGGTTGAGGCGTTGGAACAAATGCCCGGTTATGCAAAGTTCATGAAAGATTTGGTGACAAAGAAAAGATCAATGAATTGTGAGACTATCAAGATGACACATCAAGTGAGTGTTATTGTGCACTCAATGGCTCCGAAATTGGAAGATCCCGACGCTTTCACAATCCCTTGCACTATTGGGAGCGCTGATTTTGCCAAAGCTCTATGTGATCTAGGGGCGAGTATCAACTTGATTCCCTACTCGGTGTTCAAAACTTTGGGAATTGGGAAACCAAGACCCACATCTATGAAGTTACAAATGGAGGATCGTACTATGAAAATACCATTGGGTATTATTGATGATGTGTTGGTTCGTGTTGACAAGTTCATCCTTCCGGCAGACTTTGTGATTCTTGATTGCGAGGTGGACTATGAGGTGCCTATTATTTTGGGTAGACCTTTCCTTGCTACGGGGAAGGCTCTTGTTGATGTGGAAGCCGATGAGCTCACATTCCGGGTGGACGATGAAAATGTGGTTTACCATGTATGCAAATCTATGAGGCGGCCGAATAGCAATGAAGTTTGTTTGTTTGTGGACTTAGTGACCGAGGTGAATATTGATGATGCTAGTGCCATGATGAATGTTGATGATACTTTGGAGGTGGTAGTGCTTAATCATAATTATGATGAGAAGGAAGACTTTGTGGAATGTGTAAATGCATTACAAGGAATTGGGTCGTGAACTTATGAACCCCGAAAATTGTCCTTATATCTTGAGAACCGGAAGACTCCTCCAACAAACCCTCAATCGAGGAGCCTCCCACTTTGGAGTTAAAGCCATTGACTTCACATCTCAGATATGAGTTTCTTGGCCCATGTTCTACTTTACCTGTTATTCTGTCCTCTTGCTTGACTAACGTGCAGGTAGATTCTACTTTGGCGGTGCTTCAAAAGAGGAAGAAATCTATAGGATGGACACTGGCGGATATTCGGGGTATAAGCCCCTCCTTTTGCATGCACAAGATTATTTTGGAGGAGGATGACAATCCCTCCATTGAATATCAAAGAAGATTAAATGAAGCAATGCAAGAGATGGTGAAGAAGAATATCATAAAATAGTTGGATGCCGGGGTTGTTTACCCCATTTCCAATAGCTCGTGGACCTCTCCGATGTAATGTATCCCAAAGAAATGGGGCATGACTGTGGTAACAAATGACAAGAATGAGTTGATCCCTACAAGAACGGTCACCGTGTGGTCACTCGGAAAGATCATTTTTCGCTTCCATTTCTTGATCAAATGCTTGATAGGTTGGCCGGGCGAGCTTTTTATTGTTTCCTTGATGGATATTCCGTCTACAATCAAATTCTTATTGCTCCTGAGGACCAAGAGAAGACTACTTTCACTTGTACCTATAGTACTTTCGCATTCTCGCGGATGCCATTTGGGTTATGCAACGCACCGACAACTTTTCAACGGTGTATGATGGCCATCTTCACCGACATGGTGGAGGATTTTCTTGAGGTCTTCATGGATGACTTTTCCGTGGAGGGAAATTCTTTTGATGAGTGCTTGGACAACTTGGACAAGGTTTTGGCAAGATGTGAGGAAACAAACTTGGTTTTGAATTGGGAGAAATGTCACTTCATGGTCGAGGAGGGCATAGTCCTCGGCCATAAAATTTCAAAGCATGGTATTGAGGTCGACAAGGCAAAAATTGAGGTGATCTCCAAACTCTCTCCCCCTACATCTATGAAGGGAGTGAGGAGCTTCTTGGGTCATGCAGGGTCCTATTGCCGATTCATCAAGGATTTTTCTAAGGTGGTAAACCCCTTGTGTAAATATTTGGAGAAGGATGCCAAGTTCCATTTCAACGAGGATTGTATGAAGGCATTCGAATTGCTCAAGTTCAAGTTGACTACTACTCCTATAATCATCGCACCGAATTGGAGCTTGCCTTTCGAGCTCATATGTGATGCAAGTGATGTGGCGGTCGGAGCAATTTTGGGGCAACGTATCAACAAAATCTTCCATCCAATCTACTGTGCTAGTAAGAGCATGAATGATGCCCAAGTCAATTACACAGTGACCGAAAAAGAGCTCCTTGCTATTGTCTTTGCTATGGAGAAGTTTTCCCCGTACTTGATGGGTACAAAGGTGATTGTCCACACCGATCATGCGGCGCTTTGGTACTTAATGAGCAAAAAGGATTCAAAGGCAAGGTTAATGCAGTGAGTGCTTCTATTGCAAGAGTTTGATCTAGAGATTCAAGACCACAAGGGTAGTGAAAACCAAGTGGTGGACCACTTGTCTCGTTTGGAAGAGGAGGGGAGGCCACATGACGGCCTTGAGATAAATGATTCCTTCGCCGACGAGCAGCTTCTAGCCATTTCAATGAGCAGGATGCCATGGTTCACCGATTTAGCCAATTATCTTGTTAGTGGTATTGTACCGAATGAGTTCTCTTCAAACCAAAGGAAGAAGCTCAAACGGGATTGCCTTGACTATTATTGGTATGATCCATATATCTTCCGGATTTATACCGATGGTGTGATTCGACGATGTGTGCCGGAGGAGGAACAAATGGAAATTCTTAAGGCTTGCCACTCTTCACCATATGGTGGTCACCATGGTGGAGCTAGAACGGCAACAAAAGTGTTGAGTTGTGGATTCTATTGGCCTACTCTTTACAAGGACGCTAGCTATCTCGTCAAGCGATGTGATGAATGTCAAAGGGCCGGTGGGATTTCTAAGAAAAATGAGATGACCCTTACCACCATCTCGGAGATTGACATTTTTGATGTGTGGGGCATTGATTTCATGGGTCCGTTCGTGAGCTCTTGTGGGAACACTTACATATTGGTAGCTGTGGATTATGTGTCAAAGTGGGTTGAAGCCATGGCTTTACCTAACAATGAAGCTCGAAGTGCGGTGGCATTTTTGAAAAGGAACATCTTCACGAGATTTGGTACTCCCAAGGCCATTATTAGTGATGGGGGATCGCACTTTTGTAAGAAAGCTTTTGATACCTTGCTCACAAAATATGTTTTCACTCACAAAGTGTCAACTCCCTATCATCCTCAAGCAAGTGGGCAAGTCGAAGTCTCCAACCGGGAGATCAAGAGTATTTTGTCAAATACTGTGAATGCCAACCGGATGGATTGGTCGAAGAAACTTGATAATGCTCTTTGAGCTTATAGAACAACTTACAAAACACCGATTGGTATGTCTACGTATCGGTTAGTGTTCGAGAAAGCTTGTCACCTACCGGTGGAACTTGAGCACAAGGCTATGTGGGCATTAAAGAAGCTTAATCTTGAATGGGGTGTCGCCGCCAACTTAAGGGTGGCACAATTGAATGAGCTTTGATGAATTCCGGTACCATGCATATTCAAGTTCGTCCTTATACAAGGACAAGATGAAGTACCTCCATGACAAGTACATCCAGAACAAGGAGTTAAAATAAGGTGATCTTGTGCAATTGTTCAATTCTCGGTTGCGAATGTTTCCGGGAAAGTTGAAGTCCAAGTGGAGTGGTCCATTTGAGGTTGTGCATGTAACACCCTTTGGTGCACTAGACTTGAAGAACAAGAATGATGAAGTGCTTAGAGTCAATGGTCACCGGGTGAAACATTATCTTGGCAAAGTTGATGATAGCCACTTCGTGGCGTTAATCCATTTCAAGTGATTGATGGTAACCTACGTCATGCCGCGACATTAAATCAGGCGCTTCTTGGGAGGCAACCCATGTTTCTTTTCATTTTTCATTTTCTTCCTTTTTAGATAGGCTTTTCATTGAGCTAACTGGTTTTGAAGTGATTTGTAGGAATGAGTGTGCATTGCAGGTATTGTGATTGAAAAATTGGCCAAGTGTTGAAAAAGTGCAGACCGCACAACTATGATTGCAACCGCAGAGAAGACTCTACGGCCGCACAATTCTTTGTGTGTTCGCACAACTGTAGATCCAAAAATGTGAACTCTCTGAAGTTTTGAGTTACAGAGAATAGGCCAATCTGCGACCCCACTCACTTTTGTGCGGACCACAGAATCTCAGCACAAGTCCAGGTAAAGAGTGCGGACCGCACTCAAAATTGTGCGGCCGCACTGAGCTCACTTTGTGACCGACTTGGTCAACCTATAAATAGGGCTTTTGAACACTATTCACAGTTTACACTCTCTGAACTCTTAAGCCCTAAGCAAACACTATGAATCATTAAATAGTTCACACTTCATAATAAATTCATCAAGTCTAGATTCTCACCTAGATTCCTTCATCACTGGTATGTTCAATCCATGTTAGACGTTTTCCATTTTTCTTAATTTTGTTCTTGATTAGTTTAGTTATTTAGGCCTAAAAATATCAAATGTTCTTCATATGTGCTTAAAACCATGTGGGTAATTTCATGTATGTTCATTGGGGATTGGGTAGACCATTGATCATGTTTATTTACAAATACCATGTCTAATTTATGAAAGAATTGCAAGAAACCTAAAGTCACTACCGTATGTTTTCAAATTGTGCGGCCGCACACAAAATTATGCGGTCCGAAGATCTGTCGATTAGGGCAAACATGTGCTTGAAAAGTGCGAACCGCACTCAAAATTATGCGGTCTGAAGGAAAGATTGTGCGGCCGCAGAAAAACGTGTGCGACCGCATATTGGAACTTCAGAGAACCAGTGTCTCAGCTTGGAATTGTGCGGCCACACTCAAAATTATACGGTCAGCACTTCAACATGTGTGGCCGTACTCAAATTTGTGCGGTCCGCACTTCAGGGTGTGCGACCGCACTTTAAAATTATGCAGTCCGCACATGACAGTCTGCGGTCGCACTCAAAATTATGTGGTCCGCATTGTCTCTTCTGTAAACTGTTGTACTGCAACTGTACTGCAAATGTTTAACCTGTTTTGAACTCCAATTGACTTATGTGCCTTGTATTGCAGACAATGGTTCATTCACGAGGTAGAGGCGATACATCCAAAGGGATAGGTGAGCCCTCTCGATGCAGAGGAAAGGGCTCTAACCCACTGGGAGTGCAATCTAAAGTAATCGCTAAAAAGCCGACCACTGGGAGAGGTAGGGCCACAAAGCCCTTTGAATCTAGTTCCTATGCCCCGTCTAGGGAAGCCTCCGAGGGTCAGTCAATGGAGGTACAGCCTGAGGCCCAGTCCCAACCACCACAACCCACTAGGAGATATCAATTGCGCAACGAACCCTCCACCACAGCAAGTTCTTCTGAGGGTTTCGATGCCGTTAGCCAGGGTTCAGAGCCCTCCTCTACACTCACTCCCTCCGGTACCAGTGGCAATAGATGATGATGATGATGGTAGAGGAGGTGACACTCGAGTGGGCGACCTAGAGAGGTCAAAGAAGAAGGAAGCATGAGAGGATCGGTTTGTGAGTTTAACAGCCTTCACAAGGTTCAGAGATTGGTGGCCCAAGAGATCACTCACACTTGAGCGACAGTTCTTAATGAAGGATTTGGATAAATACAATCCAAATGTCCTTCGACAGTTCCAGGAGCGAAAGGGGTGGATGGGGTTCACCCAAAGTGTCATCGATGCAAATGAGTACTTGATACGGGAGTTTCATGCCAATGCGGTACACATCAAGAATGGTACCAAAGTGAGAAATTTGAAAGTCAGATTCGACCCAATCACTGTGAACACTTACCTGGGACTCTAAGAGGTAGAGGCAATCCGGTACTTGGAGAATTTTGTTATGGGTGATGCAGCTCGCCCTTGGCTAGCAGATATGTTGGAAGCACTAGGACCACCACCAATGTGGATCACAGCAGGGGTTCTTATCCTCCAGGCCACCCTAAATTTTGAAGCAAAAGGGTGCCAGACCTTTGTGTGCAGCTGTATCGACCCGAGTAGAAATGAGAACAATCTTCCTTTTCCCCAAGCAGTTTTGGTAGCTTCGATTATGGACGGGTACCCAATCAATGTGAGTTCCATCATGTCGGCCAACATGACAATAGCTGTCCGAAAAGGTGAAAGCTCCTACCCATATCCCAACACCCTCACAAAATATTTCAACGATGCAAAGGTGGATCCAAGGACATTTGATGCGAAAGTGAGGGCCAAGAAGCCCTTCTCATGGTACCACCTCCAGGGTGCGGACAACCCAAAGTTCAAGGGTAAGGCCACTACCACCGTTGGTCAGTCTGATGAGCCATCGGTGGTGGGTAAAAAATCTGCTGCTGAGCCATGTACAACTCCCATACCTCCTATGGTAGCCGGGCCTTCCACCGGGACAGCTGACATGCCACCACCTTCATCTTCTAGACCATCAGCCTCAGTACCAGTGCCAGCTTCATCCACTTATCCACTCACTGCGTTGGGTGTCTCCCAGACATTGGCGAGTCTCAACAACTGGATGAAGATAACCACTTCTAAGTTGTCTGACATATCCAACGCTGTTGCAACACAGTCTTCTACCACAGCAGCACCACAGGTCCCTCCGTCAGTGGAGGAAACATTGAAGAAGATTCTGGAGAACCAGAAGACCATTATGGATACACTGGTGGCTCATGAGGGAGCTATTAAGGAGTTGGGAAAGCAGGCAAAGAAGATGAGGAAATCCTAGGCTTCAAAGAAATCAGTGGAGAGATTGAGGAAGGAGGTGATGAAGATCGCAACCGTGGGTGATTTTTCATTTGACCTACTGATGGAGACAGATCCATCAATACTAGCAGACCCAGCAGCACCATCAGCAGAGGTACCATCTGGCCAGTCTGACGAGCCAGATCCCGCTGCCCACACTGCTGAGGAGATGCTTCAGATGCTCGCTAACCATGTTGTTCCCCGGCCATATGATGATGAGATACTGTTGGAGGAGCCCGAGGGTGGTGATGCTGACGGTCACCCTGAGACCACATAGGGAGTTTTCTCTACTCTCTACCCTCCCTTATTTTGATATTGCTAAGCATTCAGGACAATGTTTGTTCTTATTTTGGGGGGGGGGGGGGGGTCTATTTTGGTTTGATTTGATGACATCGGCCTGTAATAACTTTAATACTCCTTTTTCTTTTATCTTTATTTTCTCCCTCATTATGTAGATATTCATCCCTCTTGTATATATTTATTTCTCTCGGTCTGTATATTCATTTGCCTTACTTTCAGTTGTTTATTTCATAACTTCTTCATTTTGTTTTCTTAATAGTATAGCGTCTTAATTACTTTAATAGCTTCTTTTTGATTTGTTATCTCCTTTTTGATATGTTAGCTTCTTTTTACATTTAAGTGAACAATAAACCTTTGGTTTTCTTTATGCCACGGTTCTTTCCAAAGGTGCATTTTGTGTGAACCGGGTGGCTCTTCCCAACGATGGATGGCGTGACAACCTTCTTAAGGGATCGAGTTCGTTCTTGATGTTTAGGTAGAAACAGTAGTATTAATGAATAAATAACGGTCAAACATGCTTTACTTGGTATCAACACACTATGGCGAAAACATAAGTTGGGGGGGGGGGACAAGGAGTTTAAAGATGGTATCATGGCACAAAAAGAGAAAAGAAATGAAGAAGAGGAAAGGCAAAGAAAAGAAAGGAAGAACAAAAGAAAAACACAAAAAGAAAGTGAATAATGTAAAAGGGTTGAAAAGATTCAAAAGAAAGCAAAAGTGCAAAGCATGGAGAAAACAAAGAAGGAAAATATGAATAGCATGACCAAGAAAGAGTGATGTCAAGTCTCTCTGGTTCCCCTAAGGAAAAAGAAAATGACTCAAAAAGTCAGCAAAATATGAGCCACAAAGAGAAAATGGAGTGCTAAAGAAAAAATGAACCAATTCCATTCCAACATTTCCCTCCTTAGTCCAAAAGCCTTCATTACATGCTGAAAAAGCCCTACGTGATTTCAAGTCGGTTAAGTTTACATTAGTGGTGATCTACATGAGGGGCAAGCATATGGTACTTAGAGCCGGGTTTGTGATATTCTTTTGAGAGTGATGAGTGAACCTTTCTCGATTCATTGCATTGAGTGTTATATTCTTAAGTGAGATGAGCTTCCGGAGAGTATAGGAGGAGGAGTTTGGGATCCACAACGACCTAGATGAAAGTGCGAACTTCCTTGAGGAATTAAGTCAACTCTTGATGCTCAAGTGTCACATTAGAGTTATTTGTGCTTTAACATTCAAATCATAGGCTTGTTAATGAATCATGAGTGTGTGGGTAATTATTGGTCCCAATTGATCTGTGCTTGATTCAACTTAGGCCAACTGAAATAGCCCTTTTTCTAGTAGAGATGAGAATTGCCATAATTGCTTGAGGACAAGCAAAAGCTTAAGTTTGGGGGAGTTGATAAGTAGGGATTTTGACTGCTTATTTGCTCTTTTTTACTTACGTTTTAGCTCAAAATGCTTAAAGGTATTCCCGAGAACTAATGAAATGTGCTTTCTTGCAGGAATATTAGGAAACGAGCAAAAGAAATGAAAATCAACTAAGAAGGAGAAAAAATTGGACAAGAACCAAAATAAGGCAAAAGGGACCAAAGTGCGAACCGCATAATACTGTGTGCGGCCACAAACTCTGAAGAGCCACTGTCAGAATTCCTTCACAAAGTGCGGACCGCACAATTATTGTGCGGCCGCAGAAGACAAGGTTCAGAGAGATGTGTTTTGGGGACCTGAATATGTGCGGACCACACTATTATTATGCGGCCGCAGAATGCAAAAGTGTGGTCGCACTCATAAATGTGCGCCGCAGTAATTTCCCATGTCCAACCCAAGATCTAGAGTGCGGCCGCACTCAGAAATGTGTGGTCCGCACAATCAGAGGAGGTGCGGCCGCACCCCAGATTTATGCGGCCGCAGAAGACCACCCTGTCAAGTCAGTTTCAAAGTGCGGACCGCACACAGAATTGTGCGGCCGCACAACCTCCGCAGGGGTAATTTTGTCCGATAATTTTAGCTGGGTATAAATAGATCTTTTTTTCATTTCTAGGTTAAGCTTTGAACTCCAGAAATTAGATAGCCATTTTTCTTTAATGTTTTGGAAAATTTTGTAATAGTTTATCATTTTAACATTAGATTTTCTTCCTTTAATCATCTATTATGAATTTTATCTTAGTTCTTCTTCAATTTCTTCATTTCTTATGAGTAGCTAAACCCTTAGCTAGGGTTGTGACCCAACCCTAGTATGGGTATCTAATGGGTGATTGATTTAGGGCTTGTTTATGATTGGGTATATGATATTTATCCTAGTTCTTGCTTGAATTTAAGGATTGATGGTTGCAAACATTGATTCATGCCTAATTAAATTAGTCTCTACTTGAGAAAGAGATACTAAGTCTAGGAAAACTTCGCTAACAAGAAATTGGGGTGAACTCGAAAAATTGATAGCCCAAATTAAAGGGTCGAATCTAGAGATAGTAAGACCCGACTTGATCATCTATCACTTGTTTCGTGAGATACCCATTCGGACTTGAGAAAGCCAAATTGGACAAAATCACTCAAACTACCAAGAGGTATAGAGTGAGTAATCGCATGTGATTGCTATATTGTATCCCGACCAACCAAACATGCCCTAAAGCTCTCAATTCGGTAGGTAACCAACTAAGCGGAAGTTACAACCCTAGATCTTTTATCACCTGAAAAATAACAATACCAAAAACATTGTCCCTTAGCTTTACAATTACAAGCATTAGCATAAAAAATAGAAGTAGAAAAGAAACAACTGAATATGTGGAAGTGCAATCTTGGGCATGTCATATACTTCGACTAGGTATATACCTAATCCAACATAAAGCTCTCTGTGGAATCGACCCCAACTCGCGTTGGGTATTTATAATTGCATCGACCGCCTCACAATCCTAATTAGTGGTGTGAGTTTGGACGACATCAATAGTTTGCAGTATGCTTAGTTTATTTTGTTCTAATGCTGAAGACAAGGCCCTGAGCATCTTTTGGCACTACTTAATGTCTCCTATTGCTCTGTTTTACTGCTTTGTACTATATTGGATCATCAACCTAGTCTATTTGCCTTTTCTTAAGCTTGTGATGTAGCCTATTTGGCTACATCACAAGGTTGTGGGTTGTGAGGTTGGAAGGTTGTGGGTTGTGAACATACATGTCTGTCAATAGTACTTGTGATTATCTGGTTCTTTGATGTGATTACCTGGTTCTGCTATGTACAAAGTTTTTAATCATTAAAAAGGGGAAATTTGTTGAGTATTGAAATTTTGATGATTAACAAAGTATGACTAAATGTTCAAAGAACCAGATTTTCAACGTAGCTGCTAAACTGTTCTAAAGAACAAGCTCCTCAGGAGAAAGAATCAGCTCCTCATGATTGATACTTGTACATCTGTACAAGACAGTAACTTTATCTCAAAGTTACCCAGGTCCGAGTTTGGTGGAAGATGGTTGTTATAAGGGATAAGGATTGTTGCTCAAGAAGATACAGACAATTCAGTTAGAGACAAAAGTCCCAAAGCTTGTGGAATCCTTGGAATAGTAGGAGTCCGATTAAAGAGGAAGCTGACTATGAATAGGACTCCTAGAAGATCTCAAGTTGTGTTTTAAATAGGATCGACTTTGGATTTCTGAACTATCCTTTTACATATCAACTAAAGAGTCATAAGTCGTTTACTTGTGTTGAGTACTTGCCTCGTATTCTTACTGAGTAAGCCTAGTGAATGTGTTTTAAGAAATTGAGTTGTAATCAAGTGTCATAAACAATTAGTGAGTTGGAGTGAGTGTTTTGCTTTACAAGTTAGAGTAACTTGTGAATCAAATAGGAGTAGTAGGAGTACTGGAAAGTATTTAATTACAGTCTTGTAATTGATATATTTTGGCTCATTATTTTAGTGGAGTTGGAGTTAAAAATCCTACATGGTAGGTCGTGGTTTTTGCACCTTTTGAGCCGGGTGATTTTTCACGTAAAAATTGATGTGTTTATTTTATTGCTTGTTTACTTTACGCTTAAGGAACACGGTAAAAAACCAAGTTCTTTAATAATCCATACCGATACTCAAACTAACAACAAGCTACACGATCCATAAACTTACAGAAACAAGATTATACATGAGAGTATATAAAGTACTTTGACTAGGCAATAACTGTAAGATTGGACTGAGCAATACTCTCAGTCCTTTTCCTTATCTCATCAGGATTTGCACCTACAAGCTTGTCAACTGGAGCTCCATCCTTCAACACCAGAAATGTTGGCATATCTTTTACCTCATATTTGGTAGCCACTTCCTACCAATCAAAAGAAAACGATGTTAATTGCAAATTTTTCACCCATGCCATAAATAAAATATTTTCAACATGTCTAGTTAGAAGGAAAACAATATCAAGAGAGACACATCTAGAATCTAAAGTCCATTGGGTCAAATGACTGTGATATTTTTATATGTATATATTTATATTTTTTTTCGTTTTTGTCCTATGTATATAGTTTGAGAAAAAAGTAATAGGTTTCACTAGAATAGACAGTAACAGTTCAGCTACCTAAGTACAGAGACGGACCTATGCTATACCGAAAGGGGTCATCGGCACACGTAAAGATCGGCAAAAATCCTATGTATACATGTACATGTCTTTAGAAAATAGTGATACATTAGTAATGGGCACCCTATACACAAAGTAAAATTTGGTTGAATCCAAAAGTGCACCCGTCCTTCAAATTTTGGGTCCACCTATGCTTGAGAAGACATGTTTTAGATAAATGATGACTGTATAGTTCCATGTGTTACCACGTCTCGCTCATTAGTGCACATATAATCTCCTAGTTACACCCGACAGAGCAAGATCAAAATTTTTTATACTCTGATTTGTGAGATTAGGGAGACAAAAGACTTTTACCTTGACATCATTCACATCAATATTGAGAAACAATACATCTTGGTAATTAGAAGCCAATTCCTCCATAAAGGGGTTCATCGCCACCGAGGGAACACACCAAATAGCCGTAATGTGCCACAATATACGAAATACTCAATTTTCATAATTATAAATTAATTATGTCAAAATTAACACAAGGTTTATGATAATAAAATTCAGTAAGAACATGAATTAGAATCATGTACCTGTTACGCACCAGAGTAAAATCACTATTCAGAAAAATTGTCCCTAAGTCTAACTTTGATTATCTTGGAAAACAAAGCTTAGTTCCACAAACTAAATGTCTTTCTTTATGTGTGTTTTGCAAAAAGAAGAAGTGAAATCTTCTCGGTTAAGGAAGAAGAAAATTGATGAGAAAGTTAGAGGAATTCCTTTCTTGTTGTTTGTTCATGTCCCACTAAATAGGAAGACCAAAATAAGTTTTTTATAAAGAAAGGAATTAACTGATATGGGAAAAACTGCTCTCAACTACAACCAAACTTGTAGTAACTTCTCCAACGAACTTATTTTATTCCCAAACTCTATATCTTCCCAAATGGATTGGGTCAGCCTATATAGAGTGACCCGGTATCCGAATTCAATACCCAACATCTCCCACTTCGCTCATGATAGGCTGGAACTCAAACTAGTATCATGAATAAATAACACACTTAATTCATACAGACAAGTAGTTCGTGCGACCTGCGAGTATCAAGAGCTATAATATATTTCAAACCTATTAAGGTTATTTTAAAACTCTATGTAAAAATACGATCGCATTCGGAAAGGATTCACTGCTAACATGAAGATCTTATTACTCGCTATACCCTAGACATCTTCTGCTACTCCAGTAGCTAGTAATTCAAGCCCTCATCCTCGAAAGAGGTGAACTCGAGTTCATATTTAACTTTGTATCCATAATTATATTTGATACCCTCATGGTAAGTGTAATGGTCAACCTATGAATACAAGTTAAATTACTAAATTTTTTTAGTTGTCTTCCTTTTCTAGTCCATTCCAAATCAACTACTTTTCTAGACATACACTGCATTGCCGAATTACTCATGGCTATTAGTAACATGTTAAAGTAGCAACATTGATTGGCACTTCAAGAGACAGTAAAAGGTCAAAAGGTATTTCAATAAAAGTTAATATATCTTCTTTGGGATCTCACACAATGAAGAAGTAGGGATTCAATCTTCCATTATCCCATGGTCGATATTACACGTGGTATGAAACACATGTTACGATATTCTCACCTTATATTTGTGTGTGTGTCTTATTCTTTTAATTATTCAACACCGTACAGATCTTGGTCTAGACACCTCCAAATGTCTAACCCGAGTTTCTCACTTCAATAATCCTCAAATTCAACTGTTTTTGAGAAACTCGCATCTGGCATACAAAACAAGTCATACTCGAATGGTAAAATTCGTAAGTCTGACTAGTTATCAAGACCGACCTTTACAAGTAAATATAACATCGCATTATCCAAGGTTCTATAAGGTCTCATCTCTTCATGATTCTTACTGTAAGAGGTGATTACTCTTGTGAAAGAGACAATCTCGTGACTTGTTCGACACAGTTTATCAACAAAACATCATCACATGCATACGAGATATAAGCATAAATTCAAGAGTCAAATATTGATGAGTATATTATAATAATAAAGTCATTTTACAATACATAAATATGTTCATATCCTTCGCAAACCTAGAGCCATAACATGTTTCTCAAACAGGTCTCTAGATATCGCCTTTATAAAAGGATTAGCTATCATGTTTCGCGGAGGAATGTACTGTAAATTTATCTCTCCACTTGCTACCATATCTCTCATAAAGTTATACTTGATGTCAATGTATTTGGTCTTGTTGTGATACTTAGGATCTTTTGTGTATGCAATCGCCGCTTGACTATCACAATATAGAGTCGTAGGACCCTGAGAGTTCTTTGTAATATTCAAACGTTCAAAGAATCTCTTCAACCAAATATCTTCTTGTACTGCAGATGCACAAGCCACGAACTCAGCTTCCATCGTCGAAAGGGATGTACAATTTTGTTTCTTATTTTTCCATGAAATAAAACCATCATTAAGTAAGAAAGCATAATCGGATGTTAATTTTCTATCATTCTGGTCACCAACCCAATCAACATCTATATATTCTCTCAAGTATAAATTATTTTCACTATAACATAGTGAATAATCTATAGTTCCCTTCAGGTATATGAAAATTCTCTTCACAGCTTTTCAATGATCTCTTCCAGGATTGGATTGATGCCTGGTAACTAGACCTATGACATAATAAATATCTGGGGAGTGCACATCATAACGTACATCAAGCTCCCAAAAACAGTTGAATATGGAACTCGAGACATGTCTTCTTTTTCATTTCTCAGTCTTGGGACATATTTCAAGGCTTAAAGTTTCACCTCTCGTTGTAGGAATATCCATGGATTTATAATTATTCATGCGAAAACGCTCCAAAATTTTTTTTATATAAGTTTTTTGAGATAGACTCAATAACTTTTTGGAACGGTCTCTTTGGATCTTAACTCCAAGGATATAGTCTGCCTCACCCATATCTTTCATGTCAAATGACTTTGAAAGCCATAACTTGATAGTTTTCCAATACCCCAAATTATTTCCGACCAATAAAATATCATCCACCTAAAGAGAAAGAATTAAGAATATCCCATTGGACTTCTTTATATAAATGCAATGGTCTTCATTGATCACGGTGAAATCATATGAGATCACCTCCTTATGAAATCTCAAATACCATCGCCTTGAAGATTGCGTCAAGCCATAAATAGATCTTTTCAATTTACAAACCTTCTTTTCTTGGCCTTTAACGATAAAGCTACAGGTTGTTCCATGTAGATTTCTTCATTTAATTCTCCATTGAGAAAAGCAGTGTTCACGTCCATTTAATGTAATTCCAAATCCAAATGTGCAACAATAGCCATAAGTAAGCGAGTTGAGATAAACTTTACAACTGGTGAAAATATTTCCTCATAATTTATTCCAGCTTCTTGAGTAAAGCCTTTTGCCATCAATCGTGCCTTGTATCCTTCTATTGACCCATCCACTTTGCGTTTAACTTTGAGAACTCATTTGTTCCCAATGGCTCTACGCCCAGGCGGAAGGACAACTAGATCCCATACTTTATTGGTTTTCATGGACTCTAATTCTTCTTTTATTACTTTCATCCCCTCATCTTTTCCAGGGCTTGATAAAGCCTCAGTCATAGACTTTGGCCCATCCATTTCTGTGGGAGAAATCAAGAAAACGTAATCTTTAATCTCATAAGTAAGTTTTGGTATATTTTTCCTGGTACTCTTTCGTAGATGAAATTCAGGTTCATCAGAAGGATTTTAGGATTGAGGGTTCTCACTCCCACTCGGATCAAGAATAAGATCTTGATCAATTTGATTATCAACTATTTTAGAAGACACTTGCTGACTATCTGAGTTCAACATTTCATAAAGAGGCTCTCCATTCTTTACCTCGCCCTTCTTTGAAAAATTATTTTCCAGAAATGTGACATCTCGTGATTCAATCTCAGTAACACTTCCAACCCCTGATTCACCAATGAACACATACCCCTTGGAGTATTCTGAATATCTTATAAAAATATATTTCTTGGCTTTTGGACCTAATTTACCAAACTTTCTAAAAGAATCTTTTACATATGAAGCACAATCCCAAGGTCGTAAATCATTTAAGTTTAGTTTATGACCAGTTCATAGCTCATAAGTAGTGGAAGAAACTAATTTAGAAGGTATTGAGTTCAATATGTAGGCTGCAGTTAATAACGCATCTTCCCAAAAGGAGATAAGTAAATTTACATGCGCCATCATGGACCTTATCATGTCCAATAGTGTTATATTCCTCCTTTCTGCTACACCATTTTGTTGATATGTGTAAGAAATAGTTAACTGTCTGGTGATACCCTTTTCATTACACAATTCTTCAAATTCTTTTGATAGATATTCACGCCCTCTATCGGTTCTTAAGGTCTTAATCCTTTTGTGTAATTAATTCTCAACTTCATTCAAATATTGCTTAGAGCATTCAAGTGCTTCATATTTATGAGAAATCAAATAGACATAACCAAAGCGCGTGAAATCTTCAATGAACGTAATAAAATATAAAACACCAGACCTAGCCCTTACATTCATTAGACCACAGATATCATAATGGATTAATTGCAATGGAAAATCAGCTCTCTTAGCCTTTCCAAATGGTTTATGTATAATCTTTCCGGCAAGATAATTTTCATAAGTTGGCATTTCAATTTTAGAGAAAGAACCCAAATGTCCTTCCCTAGCAAATCTATTCATTCGATTCTGCCCTATGTGACCTAATCTTGCATACCATGTAATAACATGCCATAGCACAGCAGTCAACATAATAGTTATACGTAGAAGGATTACAATCTAACACAATAAAATCATCATAACGATGTCCAAAACCATAAACAACATTGTCTAAAGTAATTCTAAGACCATTGCGACTAAAGTTCAAATTGAAATCTAAATCTAGAAGAACAGACACAAACACTAAGTTTCATCGAATCTCTGAAACATATAGAACATCATGAAACATCAAAGATCGACCACCACACATGTCCATTCTGCAAGTGTCTATCCCTTTGACTTTAAGATTTGCACTATTTCCCACACATACATGCCTTGATCCAGGTGAAACTCGACGAAACTCTATACCCGCTTCTCTAACACATCTCACATGGTCGTTGGCCCTTGAGTCTAAAATTCACAGAGGATAAGATTCAGTTAGTAAAACAGTACTAGAAATATATGTAGCACTTAGAGATACATTTTGAACTGTTACCTTTTTCGGTTCAATGCACTCACGAGCAAAATACCCTGGAACTTGACAATTGTAGCACTTTATCTTGCTATCGTCTTTCTTCTTGTAGAACCGTTTTTCTCTCATGGAATTTAGCTTGTTTCTTTTCTTAGAGGATCCTTCTTCGGTATCTTTATCCTTTCCGTCAATTTTCTAGTTTTTCTTGCGCTTGAAGCTTGATCTCTTTGTACCACTTAATTCTTCCATAAATGCACTAGGTACAACTTTAGTTACACCAAGCTGCTCGTCTTCAAGCTCTATATGACGGGCAACATCAGCAAACATTTTGATGCTATCATTGTGGGTCAAGTTAACCTTCATATATTTCCAATTATTAGGAAGAGACTGAATCACTGGCTGAACCTGCTGCTCCTTAGAGAGAGCATAGCCAGCACTTTTGAGTTGAGCAATCATATTTGATATCACCCTTAGATGCTTATTGACAGTGTGATCATGACGCTTTTTATATGTGTCAAACTTGATTGTTAGCTATCGAAGACGAGTCATAGCTGTACCGCCATATGCCTATCTTAAATTTGTCCACATGGCTTGAGCACTAGGATATTGCTCATATTCGTGGATGAGATCATCAGCAACTGAACTTACAATAATTTCACGTGCAGTGGAATCTTTCTTTTTCCAAAATATTGTAAGTTTCCAGATTCCTCTTGTGTTGGGCAGTGTCACCCTCCTCTGGGTGACTCATAATACGGTTAATACTTTCAAGAGCATCTTGCTCTTCGAGTACATACCACATCTTACGACTCCAAATGTCATAATTTTGACCATTTCAATTTGTCACCCTTGTTCAAGTCAGCAATGGTAATTTTCGATGCCATGTCTGTTATTAGAGAAAATATTACAAGTTTAACTGATCAATACATACTGTAGTCAATTTATGCATGTGATTACACACTCAAAAAAATTAATTATAATATTAATTCTGCACTTAGTATAGAATCGAAAGGTCACTACGTTTCCCTTCATCATCGAATCTAAATATTTTAATTAATATTACAATCACTTCTTTGTGTGTACTTTATTTCAAGTCTCAATCCATTACAAAATAAAATAATAAATAATATATGTAACTTCTGAGACAAACAACATAATTTAAATTTATTAAAATAAAATATATAGCAACAATTTACATGTTTGCTAGGACATACATGTACCAATCGAATACTAACTCTTGCACATATACACTAAAAGGTGAACTAGGCCAAATATCATGATAAATCTCAGTTAAAACTTTACCCCAAGACTCTCAAAGAGAGTCTCCTAAAATGGCTAATGCTTCCCAATCAGTAATTTCTATGTAATTAGCCAATTCAGCTATTTTTAACTGAAAAAAGTGTACATGTTTAGGAATGGAAGCATCAGGGCCCATTTTAAATTCCTTTAACTCCCTAAATTTCTATTCTCCGTTCAACCCTTCGATCCCTTAACTCATTTTGCATTGCTCTCGGGACATTCCTGATGACTTCAAGCTTCGAGTCTGAATCATTATAGAAATATGTCCTGCGACGACGTATCCTTCTACTTTGTCTCCTTCATCAACTTCGAGAACTCCCACTTGGAGTAATTCGATCTTGTCCCTGTTTAGCCATATCTGAAATAGGATCAAGGAAATAATAAAAATGGCTACAACCATTCAATGTGACAACATATATCACAATTACTTGTAGAAGAATATCAATTGAGGGATTATGACTAAACTAATTTTCCATACTAAGAAGGCAGTGAAGTTACTAAGATCATTACTTCAATCACGGTCCTAACATATAAAACTTTTTTGATAACGCATTATTCAATGTCTTCTTATTAAACAAAGTGCACACATGAGTATATCGCTATTTCAATGTAATTTACATACCATTATATACATTCTGTAATTAAATGATGTAATTACATAAACTATACTCAAAGCACGTGGTTCAAAGAATCAATGGTAAAAGGAATACTCAGTTTGCATACGTTGAAACAATGAGAAAACTTTTGACTTGGAAACCTTATCCACAAAGAAAAAGATTTCACTTTTGAATAAAAACAAACTCAAGGCCATAATACTTTGAAATAATATATGTGGCAACGACTGCAACGAACAAAGACATCTTGAAATAATTTCTTAAACCTAGAAATTATATGCGGCAATGAACAAACAGAAGCAATATCATAGTATAATTATCATACGTACTTCTCTTAATATTGTTTCTTTGTCAATTTCAAAAATAATTAATATGACTAGCCGGCAATATTCATGCTCTGATACCATTGTTAATAAAATTTAGTAAGAACAAGAATTATAATCATGTACTTGTTACGCAGCGGGGTAAAATTACTATCCAGAAATATTTTTCCTAAGTCCAACTTTGATTCTCTTGGAAAATAAAGTTTAGTTCCACAAACTAAATGTCTTTCTTTATATGTGTTTTGCAAAAAGAAGAAGAGAAATCTTCTCTGTTAAGGAAGAAGAAGATTGATGAGAAAGGTTGAGGAATTCCTTTCTTGTTGTCAAATTGTTAATTTAGTGAACTGACTGTGATCTACAAATTTGTTTATCTTCTTACAGTTGGAGACTTGGAGTTTAAAAAATAAAAAGTTTTATTGTTGGACCTTAATAAGTTATAGGTGGTGGAGGTAGGAGGTGATGGTCATGAACAGAGGCAGATCCAGGATTTTAGTTTCATGGGTTCAGAATTTTAATTTTAACTACTAAACCCATTACCTTATTTGAGTTAAAGATTCGTAGCTTTTAGTTAATTTCATACTGAAAATTCTGGTATAGGGTAAAAGTTATGGATTTCGTTTAATTTAACTGGTAACTAAACTGTTGGCTGCCCCTCGTTATGAAGTGGTCATGTGGTTGGTGGTAGGGGCTGGCAGTGACTACTTTGTGGCGGTAGCTAGTGATAGTTGTGCGGAGATAATACACATAGTTATGTTGTGAAACATTAATAAATATAGCCAGACCTCTCGATAACTGTATCATTATATAACAGTCATTCACTATAAAAGCCTAGTTGTTCTCGAAATCGATTTTTATATGTTATAATATATGTCCTCTATTAGAGCACTTCACTATAGCAGCAAAAAAATATCAGAACAATTGAGGTTGCTATAGAGAGGTTTGATTGTAGTATAATAATTGATACCATACAACAAAAATAGCTTCCACATGCTAGTATTTCGGTTTACTTACAAGAGAACCTTGAATAGTGGCCTGATTTACAACTCTTGATTTAGCGTGCTGTTCTTGGCCTTTCATACTTAGTTCTTAGTGCTGAGATGACAAAGATGTTTATAAAGAGTCGAAGACAGGATATTTCAAGAAAATAAGATTTAGATCCACCTGCCTATTGATGTACTTTTGGCCAAGCATGCAAGTTGCAGTAGCTAACTCTTATTTTTTTTTTTAAATGAGTTGTTACTTATCTTGTTTTAATGTAATGATGAAAATTAGACAATTAGTTATGGCACAAAATTAGGTATTTTCAAGGAACTGCAGTAACATTTTAGAGTATAGGTGAAGAGTATCCGACAAGAGCCAAGATTAAATTGAGCGAGTTATAGGTGTTTCGTACGGAGGAAAATGTTTTTAAATTTTTTTATATTTGATTGGCTGAAATGTTATGTAAAATATTTTTCTAATAACCTCATTTTTCTCTAATTGCAGGAAAATAACTTTCTCACCTAGAGGAGAAAATTTTCCAAATCTCTATTTCAACCTTCCCCATCCCTACCCACTCCCAATTTATATCCTCTCCACCTCGTGCCTCCAGTTTCCGACCTACCACCTTGTACCCTAACCTACTACTTTGTACCTTGACCTCACCATGCCCACCCTCGACCCACCCCTCGCCTACCCTCCAACCCCACGCCCCAACCTACATCCCCTTCCTTAGCAAACCACTACTAGAAAATGGCTAAATTTCGACCGTCAAAATGTTTGCAAATCGCTCGAAAATCGAGATTATCCGACGGATTTTTGATTGAAAACGATCGGTAATTTGCGACCGAAACGGTAGAAAATTTCAAACCGAATTAGTCGCAAAATGGATAATCTGGGACGCATTGAATTTTTAGAGATTTGTGACTGATTTGGTCAATAAAAAAAATTATAAATTCATAATTTTCGACCGAATCGGTCGCAAATATGAGAATTTTCATGTAATAATTGAGACTGAATCGGTCGGAAATTAGCCCCAAATCTGGAAAACAATTAGCAGAATTCTGCTATTTTTTCAACTACTCCACTGCCAAATAAAACAGCCAACCAATCAAACACCTAATTCATCGTCCACCAATCAAACATCTAATATCACGACAAACCAAACAAAACACCTAATATCACAACCAAATAACATTCAATTATCAAAATACTAACTCATATTCATATTTTAAACATACTAACCAAATCATAATCATGTCTAAAACATAACATCCACATTCAAGTCTAAAACATAACATGATTTTTCAAGTATAAAACATAACTTTTCCAAGACAAGTCTACATATTACAACCACATCATAACATACAATTCAAATAGCTGCTCCTATTCAGACTTAGTCTCCTCGTCACTATCAGATTCCTCAAACATTCCATCAAACATTATCAGGGGCATTTTCAAGCTTCTCATTATCCGCCCCTGGCCCACTAACTCTTGCCACCCTTCCCCCGCATGATTCGGACATCGCAATCCGAAACACAGAAGTCGAGGGCCGGGTGTCTAGGCCGGGATCAAGTCCAGGGTTAGGATCGTGGTCTGGATGTGAGGTCATGGTCGAGTGTCCGTATCCGGTATCGGATCGGGGTCAAGTTCGGGGTCGGGTGTTGATGTCCAGGGTCCGGGATTATAATATTTGTCTAAATTATATTAAAAAGCTCTTGGAACAATATTTTTTCCTTACTAACCAAACACCAGAAGTAAAATAATCACTTGTTTCGAGGAAGATATTTTCTAGGAGAAAAATATTTTCCAGAATACCAATAATAATAATAATAATAATAATAATAATAATAATAATAATAATAATAATAATAAATAAAAAAATATAAAAAATCCAAAGATAAATATATCCAATCGTCAAATTGGTATATAAATATTAGATGTAGTGACATATTTTCGTTTGCAAATGGTTTTGGAAAGCTATTGTCATGGATTGCAAATTGTTTTGCAAAACCAACTGAATTCTTTGATTTTGGGGTTGATGAGAGAGAGGGTTAATTTTTTTGAATTCATAAAAATAAATTTTGTAATTAAAAAATGCATCTATTATATCTATAGATCATTAAAAGTTCTCCGAACAATATTATTAATTGGAGATCTGGCCAATAAATATTTCTATATGAGACCTGAGGCGGATATAGAGTGATGATATCTGATTTATCTCAACCCAATACTTCGATGCAAATCATACATTTATACGTAAATATTCATTAATAGATTACAAGAAAAAAATACTTAAAAAATTTTATCTCATAATTTTATACATACAATAGGTGCAATGCTAAGAATTTTAAAGATTAAACTTATAGAAATTAGATCATAAATCCGCCGTTGTATGAGACAGGCAACTAATGTATTCCTTATTGTTGGAAAAAATAATAATCCCGCCCAGGAATAATATCCACGACAAATAATAATAACACAAGAGAGTAACAACGACACCAACTTTTTGAATGGGTAAAATACAATACCCGAGCGGAACAATATAACCACTATAATATTACAACTTAGTAGTGTCAAGAAACTACTACAATCTTGAAAGAAATAACACTCTTTATTTAAAATACTTCACTACAATATTACTCACACTCACTATTTATCTCACAGACTACAATTTGTGGATTACTCTCTCTAACTTCTATTGCTTCTCTCTTATTTTGGTGTGATTGAAATGAAGAATGGAGGCCTCTATTTATAGTAAGAGATGCCATTCAACTACTACAAAGAAGATGTCTTGTTGTTGATTTAGTCCTATAATTTTTCAACAAAGTTAGGCACATCTCATTTTCTTCAACAAAGTTGTCAATAAAGTTAGGAACCTCCCATTTTCTTCAACAAAATTGTCAACAAAATTAGGCACCTCCCATTTTCTTCAACAAAGTTAGGCACCTCCCATTTTCTTCTTTGTTTTTCTTTAATATGAGCCCCACAAATCTTTCCCTTAATTTTGATTTTTCTTTTTCATTCCAAGACTTGATCTCAATCTCTGAAAATCCTCAAACTTAAGAGGTTTTGTAAAGATATTTGCAGCCTGATCATAAGACTTCACATATTTGAGCTTGACTTCCTTATTGGAAATGCACTCTCTGATGAAGTGATATGTTATATCTATATGCTTGCTTCGATCATGATACACTGGATTCTTGGCGAGTGCCTGTGCAGATTTGTTATCAATACAAATCTCTGTAGCTTTAATTTGTGGCAAATTGAGCTCCTTCAATAATCTTCTTAGCCAAATAGCATGATAGGTACAGGATGTTGCTGCTATATATTCGGCTTCACAAGTCGAAAGAGTAACTATGGACTGTTTCTTTGAACTCCAAGAAATAACAGAATCACCTAAGTAAAACACAAAGCCAGTTGTACTTTTTCTATCATCAATATCTCTCGCATAATCACTATCACAAAATCCCATAAGGTTGAAATCATTAGAAGAAGAATAAAATAACCCAAAGTCGATCGTACCTTTTAGGTAACGAAGTATTCTTCTAGTGACTTTCAAATGGGTGGAGGTAGGAGCTTCCATGAAGCGGCTTACTACTCCAACTGCAAAGAGTATATCTGGCCCGGTATAAGTCAAGTACTTCAAACTTCCCACAAGGCTTTTAAAAAATGTGGGATCCATATTTTCTCCTTTATCAAACTTAGACTATTTTGTCTCACTCTCCATCGATGTGTTCACGGGGTTGCAATCGAGCATATTGAACTTCTTCAGGATCTTCTTTGTATAGCTTTCTTGAGAGATAAAAATTCCATCCTCCATCTGCTTCACTTCTAGGCCCAAGTAGTATGACATGAACCCTACATCTGTCATCTCGAACTCATGAGACATATCTTTCTTAAAAGCTTCAAACAAACTTGGGTTATTACCCGTAAAAATAAGATCATAAACAAGTAAGATATCTCCATTAGTATGAACTTTAAGGTAAAGAGTATATTCATGGAGACAACGAGTAAACCCATTGTTTTGAAAATATTTATCGATGCAACTATTCCATGCTCGTGGGGCTTGCTTTAATCTATATAAATCTTTCTTTAACTGCAACACTTTATCTTCATGGTTTTTGACCACAAACCCAATGGTTGTTCAACATAGACTTCTTCTTCAAGATAGCCATTCAAAAAAGCTGACTTGACATCTAGTTGATGGATCTTCCACTTTATTTGCGCCGCCAAAGAGATAAGCAAATGAATTGTCTCCATGCAGGCAACATGTGCATAGACTTCTTCATAGTCAATGCCTTGCCTTTTCTTGTAGCCTTTAGCCACAAGTCGTGCCTTGTATCTCTCCACATCTCCATCAGCATTCTTCTTTGCCTTGTATAACCATTTAACTCCAATTGCTCGATGACCCTTGGGAAGTGTTGTTAACTCCTAAGTGTTGTTCTTCTCTATTGACTCGATCTCCTCCTACATGGATTGTCTCCACCTTTTGTCTTCAACAGCTTTATCAAAGTTCATTGGTTCACTATCAGCAAAGAGACAATATAAAAAATCAAAATTAGTAACTTCCTCTATGTCCTTATAGAGTTCTTGAATACTCCTTGTCCTTTGCGGTTGTTCATTTGAACTTTCTTGAGAAGAGGGAGATGCAACATTTGTTGGAGAAGGAGGTGGAGTTGTATCCTGTACAAGTTCCACGGTCTCTGGTTCTTCTTCATCACCAAAGTATGGAAGAAAATCATATAAAGTTTCATCCTGAGCTTCCCAGTTCCATGCCAATTCTTCATCAAATTCAACATCGCAACTTACCACCATCTTGCCGCTACTTGGGTTGTATAGCTTGCAGCCTTTTGAACTCATATCATAGCCAACAAACACATGCTTGACACTTCGATCGTCAAGCTTCGCTCTTCCTTGATGTGGCACATGAGCATAGGCTATGCTCCCAAAGATTCTCAAGTGCTTGACACTTGGCTTTCTTCCACTCCATACTTCTTGAGGGGTTTGATCTCTAACATTCTTTGTTGGAGACTTGTTGTTAAAATAAACTGCACAAGATACAGCTTCTGCCCAAAATATTTTGGGCATATTTTTAGCTTTTAACATACATCTAGCCATATTAAGAATCGTTCGATTCTTTCTCTCTGCAACTCCATTTTTTTGGGGTGAATAAGGTACCGTTAGAGGGCGACGAATTCCATAAGATTTACAAAAGTCATTAAATTCTTTTGAAGTGAATTCTCCTCCTCTATCGGACCTTAAAGCTTTTATTTCATAGCCACTTTCTTTTTCTATAAGTACTTTGAAATTTTTAAAAGTAGCCAAAGCTTCAGATTTTTGGTTCAAGAAATAAACCCAAGTCTTTCTACTAAAGTCATCAATGAAAAATAGAAAGTATTTACTTTTACCAAAGGAAGGTGGATTGATTGGTCCACACACATCAGTGTAAACAAGCTGAAGCGGCTTGGTTGATCTTGACATGACCTCCTTTGAAAAACTCCTCGCATATTTTCCAAGAAGACAAGTTTCACACAATTGATTGGGATGACTTATTGATAGTATCCCATGCACCATGTTCTTTTCTCCCATTGATTTGAGCGCTTCAAAATTCAAGTGCCCAAATCGCATGTGCCAACACCATGATTCATCTTGCACATTAGCCTTCAAACACTTTGCATCAATTGTCTTAAGATTCAGAGAGAATAATCTATTCTTAGCCATATGCACTTTAGCAATTAGAATTCCACTTGAATCTCTAAGACAAAGATGCATATTTTTCATGTGGATGTCATATTCCTTTTCAAGAAGTTGGCCCAAACTCAAAATATTACTTTTTAATTTTGGGACATAATAAACATCTTGAATTAACTTGAGACTACCATCTTTAAAGGAGATCAGAATCATACATATCCCTTCAATTTGAATCTTTGAGGTATCTCCAAAGGACACATTACCTCTCACAGTTTTATTGATCTCTATAAACTTCTCTTTGCATCCACACATATGATTGCTTGCTCCATTGTCCAAATACCACGAGCTGCAATCATCCTTATCTTCTTCCTTGAGTGCCATCAACAGCGTTGACGCAACTTCTTCTTTCTTGTCGTCAACAAGGTTAGCTTTTTCTTCAACATTGCTACGACATTTTCAAGAGTAATGGCCAAATTTATGACAATTATAACACCCAATTTTTGATTTGTCATACCTTTGTCCATTATTTTCTTGGTGGTAGCCACATCCTCTTCATCCTCTATGTTCACGCCCACGACCTCTGAATGTCTGGTGGATTTTAACTTCATTGTTGAAGTTGTTAGCGTTGCTTCTTCCTCTTCCATGACTGCCACGACCTCGTCCTTGTCCATTCTCTCGATAGCTCTTTTCACCTCCATAATCTTTGAAGGATGCTTGAGTTTTAATAAGGTGCTCCAATGACACTTCTTGTCTCCTCTTGATCTTTTCTTCATGGGCCTGTAAAGAACCCTCCAATTGCTCTACCATCATAGAGTCTAAATCTTTAGACTCCTCAATAGTACATACCACAAAATTAAATTTAGGTGTTAAAGTGCGAAGGATCTTTTCTACCACATAGACATCTTTTATGTCCTCCCCATATCTTCTTAATTGATTTACAACAGCCTTCACTTTTGAACAATAATCTGAAATGCATTCGGATTCTTTCATTTTTAAAACTTCAAAATCAGCCCTTAGAGTTTGAAGTTTTACCTTCCTCACCTTGTCAACTCCTTGAAGAGAATTTTGTAAAATCTCCCAAGCTTCCTTTGAGGTGGTAGCATCTGCCACCTTCTCGAACATGGAATCATCCAGACATTGATGGATGAGCATGAGGGCTTGTTGATCCTTCTTCCTTGTCTTTGCTAAGACATCCTTTTCATTTTGAGGCAAAGCTTCCTCATTATCGGGTTTTGCATACCCTCTATCTACGATTTTCCACACATCCTGAGAGCCAAGAATGACTTTCATACGTAGATACAATTTCTCATAATTATCTTTTGTGAGACGGGGTACTGAAAATACAACGTACCATTATTTGACATGGCTCTGATACCACGTTGTTGGGAAAAATAATAATCCCGCACATGAATAATATCCACGACAAATAATAATAACACAAGAGAGTAACAACGATACCAACTCTTTTAATGGGTAAAATACAATACTCGAGCGGAGCAATATAACCACTATAATATTACAACTTAGTAGTGTCAAGAGACTACTACAATCTTGAAAGAAATAACACTCTTTATTTAAAATACTTCACTACAATATTACTCACACTCACTATTTATCTCACAGATTACAATCTGTGGATTACTCTCTCTAACTTCTATTGTTTCTCTCTTATTTTGGTGTGATTGAAATGAAGAATTGAGGCCTCTATTTCTAGTAAGAGATGTCATTCAACTACTACAAAGAAGATGTCTTGTTGTTGATTTAGTCATATAATTTTTCAACAAAGTTAGGCACCTCCCATTTTTTTCAACAAAGTTGTCAATAAAGTTAGACACCTCCCATTTTTCTTCAACAAAGTTGTAAATAAAATTAGGCGCCTCCCATTTTCTTCAGCAAAGTTGTCAACAAAATTAAGGTACCTCCCATTTTTTTCTTTGTTTTTCTTTAATATGAGCCCCACACTTATAACCCTCACTTTTAAGGAAATAGTTCAACATAATCGTTTTGAATAGAAAAAATAATTCCACAAATATTTTTCAACTTTTTACATATAAAAATGATCTTAAATGTTTTTTAACATAAAACTAAAAACAGATAAGGTTCATATCACAGAAGCAAGAAATCCCAAAAGGAAGGTTCACCTCACAAGTATAACAAACTTGAACATACAATTCCAAACACTTCCTTTCTTTCAATCATTCTTGCCTGAAACATTTCCAGGAACATTCAAAACACTAGATCCCAATATATATGGCTCACACTATGGCTTCTATAGGCGGACTAATTGGTTCTTCTCAAGCTATAATGGAAGGCAGTCTCCAAATCAGTGGCTCAGTTGGCTTGAGAATCCCAAAAACCAGTAGAATTTCCTTGGCAGCTAAACCATGTCTTTGTATTAGAGCTCAGCAGGGATCTGCTCATGAGACTGAAACCAGTCGCAGAGCTATTCTGGGTATTGTTGCTGCAGGTTTAGGTTTAGTTTGTGGGTCATTTGCTCAATCAGCTTTTGCAGAAGCTAGATCTATCAAGATTGGTGGCGCTCCTCCTCCCTCCGGTGGACTGCGTAAGTCTAGTAGTACTGATGCTGCAATTGGTTGTTGATTCTACAGGTCTTAAATGGGTAAAAATAGCACACTAGCCAGTTTTTGGACTGATAATTGAAAAATAGATGGTCTTTACGAAGCCATCGAAAAATAGCCACTATTTTATTTAAACACGAAAAATTTCACTACAATATGCGATATTATGGAACTCCTGAATATAAACCTCCAACATATTATGTTGTAATTTCAGCACACAAAAAGTTTCAGCATAATATGCTGAATTATGGAGCTCCTGCATATAAACTTCTCGCATATTGTGGTAGAACTTCAGAACATTATGCTGAAAGCTCATGTGTAAAAACTTCGAACTCCAACATATTATGTTTACATGCTGGAATATTTTCGGATTTTTAAGGATGTTTTTGTTCAAATTTTATCTTTAAATGAAAAAGTGACTAAAATTTGATTACTTTTGAAATGGTTACTATTTTTTCAATTACCTATTATAAATCCGGTTATTTTTTTATTCCCCTGCCCCCTAAATGGACGAGTTTTATCAACTTTGAGCGGGTTAAAATCCGATCAAGTTAATACAAGGATCACAACTTAATCCGTCCAAACTTTGGTTGGGCCCATATGAATTAGGTTAAAATGGATCAAATAACCCAACTGGTACTAGGTGACCAACCTCTCCTCTCTTTTTCTTTTTTTTGTTGATAAAATTCATCCGAATTGAAGTAATTCAACTAGGAGGAGGGCAAGAACAATCTTTTACACTTTTACACTTGGGGTGGGTGAGTTAGCAAAAGTATATGCATATGATGTTGTTCCTACTTTTAGAGGCAGCCTAAACTTCAAATTTAGTCTTTGTTACAATTCATGTACTATTGTCTCTAGAGGCATAAGCAGGAGAATGATCCAACAGTTCATTAGTAAAGAGAATGGTAAAAGAGTATGCAAAGCTAATCTGCTCTTTAGCGTCTATTGAATTTGTCCACTCAAGCTGGGAATTCGGGTTTTTGGCAGCTGGAACTTTGAACTCAGATCAAGCAAGAGACCTTAAGTTACCATTAAAAGATAGATTCTACCTCCAACCACTAACACCAGATCAGGCAGCACAGAGAGCTAAGGAATCAGCCAAGGATATTATTAATGTCAAACAATTCATTGACAAGAAAGCTTGGCCTTATGTCCAGAATGACCTTCGTCTCAAGGCAGAATATCTTCGTTATGATCTCAAGACTGTCATTTCTGCTAAGCCGAAAGACGAGAAGAAACAACTCCAGGAACTGTCAGGGAAGCTCTTCAAGGCCATTAGCGATGTAAGTTGAGATTTATATTCTTGTTTACATAAAAGGTTTTACTTACATACACTGAAACTATACATAATCTTTTGCATTAGTGATGCAATTTAGCATGTTGTGGTATGCTAGCTGCTAGGGGTGGGCATTCGGGCAATTCATATTGGATATAAAAATTTCGATTTTCAGATTGAAGAACAATCCAAATCCAATCGAAATAAACTCGGATTGGATCAGATTTTTTAAGTTCAATTTCGGATTAATCGGATTGGATATTTTGAATTTTCGGTTTTGAGCTTATAAGTTGAGATGTTTCTTCTTTTCACAAAAAATGAATATCCAAATGAATTGCTCGTGTTAAATTGCCTGAAAATTTCCTCATTCTCACCGCAATCATCTAAATAAAGTATTCAAGTAATAAAATTATTATCAAGGAAATGCAACAGAGACATTAATATGGCCAATAAGAAGTAGCAATAGTAAAAACATGTCCAAATAGAAAGTATTCTCACATTAACTTAGTAATTGATATTGAATTTGTGAGATAATATCTAATGATTAGGGTATTGAACTTATTACTATTGGCATATGGATAATGGACTAAATATAAAGTATAAAAATTTCAGATTCTCGAATATCCAAAAATCCGAAGTACCAAATCCAATATCCAATCCGAAATCCAAAATTTTTAAAAATTAAATTCAAAATCCAATCTGTAATCCGAAAATCCAAACCAAAAATCCAAAAAAGTGGGATTTCGGTTTAGATTTCGGATTTGCCCAAACTATGCCCACCCCTACTAGCTGTTGCCTTTATTTTCTAAGTAATTAGTTCCATTTATCATGGACAGCTAAGCAGAGGCGGATCCAGAATTTAAACTCTCTATAAGTTTAATTTTTAAGGTTTGTAGTATTGAACTCATTATAATTTTTAAAGTTATGAATTCATATATACTATTTTTGCAATTTTAATGAATAAATTTTTGCTCTGCGTCGATAAGTTATGGGTTCAAGTGAATCCGTCGTTAGCACACCATATCCGCTCCTACAGTCACATGTACTTATCTTTTAGATGATGTTATAATATAAAAATTATATTACATAGGCAACGTAATCTTTTAGATGATGTTATAATATAAAAATTATATTACATAGGCAACGTACAGAAGTTAAATTCTGACATAAATGGCACTCAGATTTTTCCTTTATGTTAATAGTGATGATACTCAGATGGATTATTCAGGTTTTCTAGTTTTGCTAATATTATTCTTCTTTACATATCCTCAGCTCGACTATGCAGCAAAGACTAAGAACAGCGCGCAAGCCAAGAAGTGTTATGCAGAAACTGTATCTACTCTGAATGATGTTTTGGCCAAGCTTGGCTAGTTAGAATGCAGTATGTACCATTTTGTAAATATCCATATAAGTTAAAGAGAAAACTTGCTGAATTCAATTTTTAAGAGAGGTTTTGGCAATATGTTCAAAACTAAAATATTTCAGCATTCACACATCTAAGAGCCTCAACGTAAGTCCTTGTATGGGACTAATTTACTTAGCTAAGTTGTGGAGGACACTAACTAGTTAGATTTTTATTAACTCAAGCATGGTCCATATCTTCTAACTAGTATCTTGGTGAGCATAAACATTTAAGAATCAGATAAATATTAACGTTTTGAGTTATAAAATAAGTTAAATTATATTAGGACACAGATATGCAGGAAATTCAAAAGTTAAAGCGAGATATCATAGTAAGGTTTCACTATGGCAGCATTATTCTCCACTTCTTACACATGTGCTCGCTTAAGCAAATACACGTATAATACACGTTTATAATGTTGCCATAGTGAAACCTTACTATGAAGATCATACTTTGCAGTGGAAAAAAGAAAGAAAGAAGAAATTGCATAAAGTAAATTAAAAGGTAAAAGATAAGGCATGATACCATTTTGTGACATGTTGTGTTGTTTATACGATTACTCCTCTTCACTCTATACATAGTTCGTTAGAGAGTCATGACAAAGCATTGATTTTGGAAAAGAATCTATGCTTATGTAGTGTGGAGGAATAGGAAAAAGAAAGACCAAGAGTCCAGAAACTTAATCAAGAGTAGTGGACAAGGGCCGTGCGTAATTTGGTAAATACTGAATTACCGTACCGAAATCAAAAATTTTGGTATTCGATATTTTGGTATTTGGTTTAAATTTTAAAAAAAAATTGGTATTAGGTATGGTATTTGGTATTTTAAAATAAAATACTGAAATACCGATACCGTACCGAAATATATATTATATTACACAATACACATATTATTAATTAATAACATAAATATAAGAAATCTAAAATTTTACTTTCCTTTATTCCCTAAGTTCATCTTAACTCTAAGCAAGTAACAAGACATTTCTAATGATCAAATTTACTCTTTTATGTAAAGTTTTCTCTCTCTGGGTTAGTATTTGTTGGTTTTGGACAAAATTTTTGTCAACAAACGTTTTTAGTTTTGTACTTTCGAGTACTTTAATTAAGAATATTACCGTTTATGACTCTATTCACTAGTTAGTATTCAAACCGAATAAACCGAAGTTACCGAACTGAATAAACCGAAACCGAAAGGAGAAAAATCGAACCATACTGAATTTAATTAAGTACGGTATTGGTATAGCATTTTAAGAAACTGAATACTGAAAATACCGAACCTAAATGTCTAAATACCGCACCGTAACGACTGACGAACACCCCTAGTACCTAGTAGTGGAAGAGCTTTACAATGTTAATACAATATTTAATCATTATAATATTATTGTTGTGTTATTTAGGTTTGCAACATTATTCATTTGAAGACGAAGAGAGTAAGGCGTAACAAAAAGAACTTGAAAAGTCATGAGTTTTGGCTATTTTAAGGTAGCCCATAAATGGAAAAATAGGGGAAAAGGCAAAAATTTCAGAAAAAGAAAAATATTCATTCAAATCCAAGATAATTATAGATTTCTATTTCACTTAGCTTATATATCTTGCTTTGAATTAAATTTCTTGCTCATCCTACCATGTACTTTGTTAATCATGAATTACCATATACTTCGTAAATGAAAATTATTTATATATTAGAAATGAGTATTGCATATATTATGCATCAAATACAAGAAAACAAAAAGATGAACAAACACTCCAAATAGGTGTAACGGTTTGCCAAATAATATTATATCAATGAGTACGTCATAATTTGAATTCAATAAGGTGTAAATTTCTTATATACTTTTTGAAAGAATAATTTAATTTTATAGATATTTATCGTTTATTGGAATGTAAATTTACTTTTTGGTACAAAACTATTATAAGAATGGTAGTGTTTAAAGGAAGGGTAAAATGGTCTTTCAAATTCTGATGGATATTTTGGTAATTTAATTTTAACTTTAGAACTTCCCACTTATAATATAGTACGATGATTTCAACTTTAGAGCTACTCACTTATAATATAGTATATTATGATAGTTGTTTTGTTTGTCTGTATCAAATAATGTATAGTTATTTTTGTTTACCCTTAAATATGAGTAACAATTAGATTTGTACACGGTTTTAAAGATACGTGATTTAATTCAATACGAAGGATCTAAGAACAACAAGTAATTAAATTAAAGAAAGAATGAACAATTAAACCAATCGTAATGTAACGATCAAGCATGATCTTAAGTTGAATACTGAAATTCGGTCTCGATCGGACCTTGATATAAGCTCGGTTGCGATTAAAGAAGGGAATAACTGAAGAACACTTTGAATAGTAGTTAGAAGACAAAAATAAATTTTTATTGCTTTGATATGTGTGTCGACAGTGTGTTAAAATGAAAATTTTCTCCCCTTTATATAGTAGGGGAATTTCAGTCCTAATAAAAGTCTAAATAAGGTAAAAAATCTTCTTTTTTCGGTAAATATCGATCCGCAGTTGATATCGGACGAGATTCGGGCCGTAATATCCGGTTCAGGTCGAATATTACGGCTCTTTACTTGTCATGCCCAATTGTTCCTTTTTTTTCCGTGGTCTCGAAACTTTACTTGGTCTGGGTCCGTTATTTCATCGTGCCCGATCCTAGACACATCGGTCACTCCTCCTGAGTTCCGGTACGAGGGATCCTTCGACCTTGCTTGTAGTTGCGTCGAACCGTGCTCTCCTCTCGTTTCCTTATTGGGGAATCAAAGAAAACATTGCCCCTGATTTTATCCGTACACAATTTTATAAAATGATTATTTTGGTGATAGTATTTGGGATATTCTATTTGAGTTAGTTCATTAATCTTGACAAGTAATCCATTGACGTGAGAGATAAGAATTTGATCAAAGTGGGGTTCCAAGAATAGTTGGAAATGCTAATTTTTAGAAATTCCAGATAGGAAAATAAGTAATCATTTGGGAACAGACTAAAAATAATTTTATCACATAATGGGACATAGGGATAAGACTACTTTAACTCAACCCAGGGGCATATCCAGTGAGTGAAGCTATGGGTTCATATGAACTCATAGCTTCGCTCACATACCCTGTATTTTTGTCCAAAAATATATTAGATATCTATATATAAATAATAAATGTTGAACTTATTAGATTAGATAAGATGTGATAGAATTGAGAATTTGAACCTATAAAATTTAAATCTTGAATTAGTTTCTGCGCACCCCAATGTATTAAAGCTAGCAACACCTTTATAAACTAAATATGAGCGCTAAAAGTAGTCTACAACACGACTAAACTATCCATTTCCAGGATAAGACTTAGTTTTCATCAAGTGCTATATAATGCCACTAATTACGTGTAAGAAACCTTTCCCTTGCAAATTAAGCATTTTCAAGCGATTAGTCCAACTTCTAGAAAGTGATTGAAAAAATGGGCAAAGGTTCAAATATACTCTTATATTATATGAAATTGAGCATATTTGTCCTTCGGTAATATTTCAGTTTAAATATGCCCTTACCGTCACATAGTTAGTCCATATATGCTCTTAGAGTTACACAGTTGGCCCATATATGCCATTTTCGAAACGGAATTCACCCAAACTAATTAGCTCTTTTTTTAATTGTATTAAAGTGTATTACAAACACTATTTCCTTTTTATTAGTACTTTTTTTTCTTTACCTTTCTCTTTTCTTTCATCTTTTTTCTTTTCTTTTCTTTTCTTTTTTTTTCTTTTTCTTTCTCCCTTATCCGATTTCCTCCATTACTGATGTCTTCTCCATTCTCATCACCAATTTCACTTGACAAAACTCATAAATTCCAACTACTAAGAAAATTCTCCTATAAGGTAATCAAGTTCCAATTTCATTGGCCCTCTAAATAAATGAAATGAAATTATTTCAAAAATTATGGTTTAAACTTTAAAATAATAAAAACATCTCAACCTTTAACAATACTCAAAAGACCAAAATATTCAAATTATTTCCAGAAAGATAATTTAATAATTAAAAGTCTAGAGTTCAAGATGTAGTGTTATAAATTTGAGTTGTTAGTCTTTTTTCAGCTGGACATTTTCTATTTTTTTTATTAACTATGTAAATTAGGGGTGTACATGGAACGGGTTGGTTCGATTTTTTTTATCAAAATCAAACCAAACCAATTATATCGGTTTGGATTGTTTGATTTTGTTGGATTTTTGGATTTTTTGTTACATAAATATTATTTCAATCTTACTTTGTTAAATTTTTTAGAACTAAATATATGTTCAGTAGAAATTAAAAAATTAAAAGACATATGATCTATAAAAATATTCTTATAGGAGAATTTTCTTAGTAATTGGAATTTATGAGTTTTGTCAAGTGAAATTGGTGATGAAAATGGAGAAGACATCAGTAATGGAGGAAATCGTATAAGGGAGAAAGAAAAAGGAAAAAAAAAAGAAGAAAAGAAAAAAGATGAAAGAAAAGAGAAAGGTAAATAAAAAAAAGTACTAATAAAAAGAAAATAGTGTTTGTAATACATTTTAATATAATTAACGAAAGAGCTAATTAGTTTGGGTGGATTCCGTTTCGAAAATGGCATATATGGGCCTACTGTGTAACTCTAAGGGCATATATGGACCAACTATGTGACGGTAAGGGCATATTTGAGCTAAAGTATTAACGAAGGGCAAATGTGCTTAATTTCGTATAGTATAAGGACATATTTGGACCTTTTCCGTTGAAAAATTAAAGATGAGCCAAAAAGCCGCCCCAACCGTACGTAACTCTCTTCAAGGTCTTCAACCAAAACGAAACACTTAATTAGTTACACTGAATTTATTACCACATGATAAGGCAGGAAAATTTTCAAGTCTCCAAAATCAGAAATGCAGCAACCTTTCAGGAGTTGCTTCTCCTTGTTGAGATATGTGTTGTCATGACCCAAGATCCACGTGACCGGCACTCGATACACTATCCGATCCGAGCGAACCAAACATATATGTAACTCCCCTCTTATTGCATGCGGAAGTCTATTAAAACATAAATATTTTTAAACAATAAATATCCATGCATAAAACTTAACCTTTAAAATGATTCTTTTGAATAAACAAAAGACATAAAATGTGATTGTTCATTTATGCATGCCATATGAGTAACTATAGCCTACAACACAAAAGAATAAGCTACTATTGTCTATGGAATCTCTATGACACAGAATGAATATAGTCGATCGAGACAAGCCCCGGTGACCCAAAAACATAAAATAAATGTTACTCCATGATAGTAAGAGTGTAGCGTCACCAAAAGTACAAACTGGAGATGTGAAGTTGTCCTATTCACGGGGCTCTCACTGCTTAGGACCGGTGCCTGAAAACAGAAATGAAAATTTGGCCAAAGGGCCTGAGCTCCACGTGCCTAGTATGAATCATGAACCGTTTCCTCAAAGAGTGGGACAAGATAGGAAAAGAAGATTAAGAGATATACAAAGCTTGACAAGGGAGCATTTATATCAATTTATAAGTTAAACAAAGATGAAATAATAATGTAAAACATAGTTCAAAGTCATTTCCTTTAGCCTTTAAGTTCAACCAAAATCATGTAAGGTTTTACTTTTAACGGAAGCACTATACCAATACCGACATAATAGAAACAACACTAGGTGATTAACCTAGCCACAAGTATTTGACCATACTTGTCCGACCGGCTTCCCGTAGTATGATGAGCATAAAACACACACTTAAATTATGCTCGCTAATCAAATATAGTATAGTATAATATCACTGGATTTAAACAGTATTCTCATAGTTTCTAGCTTGATTGCTATCTAAGATTATCAACATTTGAGATTTATAAGATTTCTAACGAAAATTAACTAAAAATCTAAAGTTATTGACTAATGACAATCGAAACAAAGAATAAGCAAGAAAGTTATCAGTGGGAGACAATAGGGTTTTGATAGAATAGGTGCAAGATAATTGTTCAGGATCTAACTCTAGATAATTCACTTCTAATGTTCAAGTGAGTCTCTCGAATTCACTCAATTATTAGTTCAAACGTTCAGCAAAGCCCCTCTCTCGATTAAGTCTTAACCTCACAAGATGAACAAATTTAAGCACGTGAAGATATACAAGAATGCGTAGTAGATTGGTCTTTAGGAAAATCTCTTTTGATTATTCTCCTAACTAGGTTTAATCAATGATTCGACTAGCTTCTTTCAATTACTTAGAAGAATCTATGAACTCAAACAACAATATAATGCAAGGATATCACACGTTATGCCTCTCTTGATTACATGAACTAGTGAATATATATGCAACAAATAAATCATCCAAAACGATTCAATACATAAAACTAGAGTTATAATCCACAAATAATCATCAATACACCAAATCCATCAAACCTTAAAGGGAACTACTCCATAGATATGGAGAAATTCATCACAAATAAAATTAAAGTAGAAAAACATAAATTGAATCCAAACTTGGGTCTTCAGTGAGGAAGGAACGATGAAATCCTTGTGCTTGTGTTCTTTCCACTCCTCTTTAGCCTCCTTAGGTCTAAAGTATGTCAAAAATCCAGAAAATAACATTTTTTTTATGTATTTATACCAAGTAGGGTCGGGGCCAGACGAAACCACCTTTTCCTAGCTGAAATAAAAAAATAACTCTATAAAAAATACACAGGTGCGCCGCATGGGGCGACGCGTCATGCGGGGCATTAGTGAAAAAATTGATAAGTGGGGTTTTTGACGGCTTATTAGCACCTTTTAGCTTTTGTTTTAGTCTAAAAGCATTGAATTGTGTTCCCGAAACTAATAAAATTGTGCAAAATTTCAGGAATGCAGGAAGTTGGTCTCCCGGAATGAAATCCGACTACAAAAGGAGTAATTCTAAGCACAAGGCTATAAAGGAAGCAGAAGCACAAATGCCTCTCACCACCATTTTGGATATTGATATTTTTGACGTGTGGGGTGTTGACTTCATGGGTCCTTTTATGACTTCTTGTGAAAATACCTACATCTTGGTCACTGTTGATTATGTGTCCAAATGGGTTGAGGTCGTTGCTCTACCCAACAATGAGGCGAGAAGTGTGGTGGCATTCTTGAAGAAGAATATTTTCACAAGGTTTGGTACTCCGCGAGCTATTATAAGCGATGGGGGGTTAATTTTTACAACAAGAATTTCGACACTTTACTTAGCAAGTATGGTGTTACTCATAAAGTCACGATTCTCTATCATCCACAAGCTAGCGGTCAAGTGGAAATCTCCAACCGGGAGATAAAGAGTATTTTGTCCAAAACAATGAATGCTAACCGGACGAATTGGTCCAGGAAGCTTGACAATGTATTATGGGCTTATCATATGGCTTAATAAACACCTATCAGAATATCGCCATACCGGTTGGTGTTCAAAAAAGTTTGTCATCTTCCGGTGGAACTTGAGCACAAAGCCATGTGGGCTCTAAAGAAGTTGAATCTTGATTGGGATGTAGCTGCTAACTTGAGGGTTGCGCATTTGAATGAGATGGATGAGTTCTGGTACCATGCTTATGCAAGTTCGTCCTTGTACAAAGAAAAGATGAAATATTTTCATGACAAATACATTTGGAACAAAGAATTCAAGGTGGGCGATCTTGTGTTGTTGTTTAACTCAAGGTTGAGGATGTTTTCCGGGAAGTTAAAGTCTAGATGGAGTTGTCCTTTTGAAATTGTAGGTGTGACACCTTTTAGTGCATTATACTTGAAGAACAAAAACAATGAAGTATTCCGAGTCAATGATCACTGGGTGAAGCACTGCTTGGGAAAAGTTGGAGATAGTCACGTCTTGGAGGTCATTCATTTCAAGTGATGATATTCTGTGTCGTGCCGTGACGTTAAATCAGGCGCTTCTTGGGAGACAACCCATGTTTCTTTTTTTTTCTTTTGTAGTTAGGTGTTATTTTTGTGCTAACTCGATTTGAAATGTGCTACAGGGATGAGTGTGACTTACAGGAATTGTGGACAGAAATCTGGCTAAGTGTTGCAAATATTACGAAACGCGGTTGAATTGTGTGAACCGCACATTTATAGTTGCTGCAGCGAAAATGCACTGCGGCCACATAATTATATTGCGGATCGCACAAATAAAGGGTTGAAATTACAAGCTCTCTAAAGATAGTCCGTCAGCGAAATGGTCAGTGTGTGACTGTAAGAAGAATTCTGCGGCCGCAACAAGAAATTTGCGGTCACACACAAAATTGTGCGGACCGTAGCTGAAGAACCAAATATGCAGCCCCAGGTAACAGAGTGCGGATCGCACATGAAAATGTGCGGCCACACTCGACCTTTCCCCTCTTTTATGAATCATTAGTAGAAATACAAGGGCATGGGCAAGGGTTACAATTTTCCCTCTCTGAGCACAAAACATGCACTATATTGAAATTTCTTGGTGAATCATCTGCCCACACGCCCAACAATTATGATCCCTCATTCCTTACACTCATTCACATCTGGTATGCTTAAATTCCTTATTAGAATTTTGCATTTTTAGTTTAATTTATAGCTTTTTAATGTTTTTAGGCCATTTGACAGAACGCAATTGTGCATTTATGTGGGGGTAAATCTGTAGTGGGTTAACTAATACATGCTCATTGGGGACAAGGTCAATGTATTTCATGCCTTTATGTTGTTTCCATGTCAAAATTTGCACAAAAATTGCAAAGCCTAGATTGAAATACTAGATTGTTCGTAGTGTTTTGAATTCTGCGGCCGCACCTGAAATTGTGCAGTCCGCAGAAGTTGATTCTAGCGCAGCTTTAGTCAAGAATGGGTTTTCGGCCACAAGGTAAAATGTACGGATCGCAGAATTCCCATTGCGGTCGCAGAACAACCCTTTTACTGTCATCATAGAGTTGGCATATTTTGAGTTTCTAAGTTGCGGCAGCAAGTAAACTTTTGCGGACTGCACTCAACTTTTTGCGGCTGCAAGAAAGAATTGTACGGTCCTCAAGGCCTTATCTGCGGCCGCAAGAAAATTGTGCGGACCGTAGACCCTTATCCTGCAAGCATGTTTCAACTGTGAACCTCACTGTGTTTTCTGATGTATACTTGCATATCTCATTGTATGTCTGAACTTTGAATTGCAATTAACAATTGCTTTTTCTTGATATAGAGAATGGTTCAATCTAGAGGCAGAGGTGACACTTCTAAAGGAATGGGTGAACCTTCTAGGGGTATAGGCAAGAGTGTCTTACCCCTCGACCAACAAAGGACAGTAACAAAGAAATCTACAACCGGCAGAGGGAGGGGTGCAGATCTCTCCGAGACGAGCTCTTATGTCCCGTCTAGGGAAGCATCAGAGGGCAACTCAGCCTCTGTTCAAGAGCAGTCGGCTGTACAGTCAAGGCCGCCAGGGAGTCAACTCAGGGACGAGCCGTCCTCATCTCATATCACTTCCGAGGGTTCGAAAAGTGATAGTCAGGCATTTGAGACATCCACCGCACATGTCCCTGAGGCACAAGATAAATCAGTTCAGGAAATCCCCGATGATGGCAGAGGGGGAAATGCCACAGCTGCCGGCCTTGAAAGGTCGAAGAAGAAAAAAGTCTTGGAGGATCGATTTGTCAGCTTGGCCACCTTCACTAGCTTTCATACATAGTGGCCACTAAGGTCGCTTACTCTTGAGCGATAGTTTTAGTTGAAAGATCTAGAGAAGTACAACCCAGCAGTGTTGATATAGTTTAAGGAAAAAAAAAAGGGTAGATGTGGTTCACCTAAAGTGTGGTGGATGCAAAGGAGTACCTTGTTCATAAATTCTATGCCAATGTGGCGCATATCAAAAAGGGGATAAAGGTCACCAAAGTGCGTAACCTCAAAGTGAGATTTGATTAGCACACACTCAACACATACTTGGGTTTTGAAGACATTGAGCCAAAGGAATATTTGGAGAAGTTGGAGATAAGAGATGCAGCCCGGCCTTGGTTAGTAGAGATTCTAGCAGCACCAGGGCTACCACCACCATGGATTGCTGTAGGGGTTCCTATCCACAGGAGCACGCTGAGTTTTGAGGCAAAGGGGTGGCAAACCTTTGTCTGCAGCAGACTAGACCCGTGCCAGAATAAGATTTACCTTCCAATTCCTCGAGCAGTCTTGGTTGCTTCTATTATGGCCGGGTACCCTACCAATGTGAGGGCTGTGATGTCGGCTAACATCTCAGTGATTGCTCGGTAGGATGACTCATCATATCCATATCCCAACACTATCATAGAATACCTCACAGATGCACGGGTAGAGCCGAGAGATTATGACACAAAGGTGAGGCCGAAGAAGCCTTTCACTTGGTATTCACTGATGGATGCAAAGAATCCGAAGAAGAAAGTTCAGCCTCCTACCACTGCGGGACAGTCTGATGAGCCAGCTTTGGTATCTGACGAGGAAATTGTTATTCCATCCACTTCGACTGATCCTTCATCCAGTGCCGCAACCATACCTCTGCCATCTTCCACAACCCATTCTGTAGCTCCTGCCACAACTTCCACTTCGGCTTTGAAGCCGGTGCCCATGCCTACTGCTCCACTTTCTGCGCTACGAGTCTCCCAGACATTGGCGAGCCTCAACAACTGGATGCAGATAGCAACTGCAAAGCTGTTTGAATTTTCCAATACTATTGCAGCATAGTCGACTGTTCAGGAACCTCAGTTTCCCCTGACAGTTGAGGAGACATTAAAGAAGATCCTATAGAACTAGAACACCATCATGGCTACCTTGGTACAGCACAGATCAGTGATCGAAGGGCTGGGAAAAGAAGTAAAGAAGATGAGAAAGTCCCAGGCTAGCAAGAAGTCAGTGAACAAGCTCTAGAGACAGGTGACCAAGATTGCTGCAGCCGGAAATATCCCCTTTGACATGTTGATCGACCCACACCCTTCAAGCCCAGATCCCGCAGCACCGGTGGCACCAGTTGGCCAGTCTGAGGAGCCAAACTTTGCTGCTGACATTACCGAGGCAGTGCGTCAAATGTTCACCAACCCAGTCACACCCAGAGTTGAGGATGATGAGACTGAGGGCGGTGACATTGCTGGGGACACAGAGATGTCCAAGGAGCCATAGGGAGTTTTCTTCACTCTTTCCCCTCTTTTGCTCTTATTTTGTTAAGCATTGGGGACAATGCTTATCTTTATTAGGGGGTGGAGTTTATTGATCATATTTGGTACATTCTAAGACATTTGGCCTGTAGTAACTTGATATTATTTTCTTTTTCTTTCTTATTCTGTATATATTCTATATTTTTCTCTCATTATGCGTATTAAGTAGTTTTTGTTTATTAGCTTCTTTATTTTTGTTCCTTTGTTATTTCTTAGTTTGAGTTAGTAGCTTCTTTGTTTGCTTTAGTAACTTCTTTTTATGTTTTAATAGATAATAAGCCTTTAATTTCCTTAATGCCACGGTTCTTTCCAAAGGTAGTTGTTGTGTGAACCGGGTGACTCGTCCCAACGATGGATGGCATGACAACCTTCTTAAGGGAATGAGCCATTTTTTGTGTTTAGGTAATAATAGTAGTAGTAATGAATAAAAAGACCTAATTAAGTCATGCTCAAAGAGTTAAACATGCTTCAATTGGTACCAACACACTTAACTACGTGTTTATGGTTAGAAACAAGGTTTTTGAAAGAAATAGCTCTAGTTAGTGACTTTGTGACTCTTGTGTTGACTTTGGCAACCATCGAGTGGTTTAATTGAACTATAGTGATTTTTAAACTTGAATGTGGTCGTTGTGGGCCCTCGACTATGTCCTCTTTAACAATCCGCTTGCGTGAAGGGTGAGATGAATTGTTACTAGTCCAAGTATCCATGCGAAGGGTCTAGAACTTGGCCCGAATGTGTTTCAAGGCGAAATCCTAAGTTTTGCTTGGTTTGAAAAGTGATTGTAGGCCCTCCTTAGCCCGTTTGAGTTTTCTATTGCCAACCAATGTCATTATCCCTAGTCAACCCCTTTGAGCGTCGAGCCTTTCGCATTTGATGACCATATTACAAGCTTTTACCCATTTTGTCGTGATCCTCTCTTGGCACCCGAGCTTTCCTTAATACTCTTGAGAAACAAATGGCTAAAAACGTAAGTTTGGGGGAGAGACGAGGAACTTGAAAAAGATATCAAGGCATAAAAAGAGAAAAAAAATGATGAGAATGAAAGGCAAGAAAAGAAAAGAACAAAAAGAAAAATGCAAAATAGTGAATAAGTGGAAGAGTTGAAGGGATTCAAAAGAGAGGTAATGATCCCAAACATGGAGAAATCAAAGAGGGAGAAAATGAATGTAATGATCAAGAAAGAGTGATGTTAAGTCTCTCTACTCCCCCAAGGAAAAGAAAGTGCCTCAAAGAATTGGAAAAGTGTGAGCCGAGAAATGAAGAATGGAGTGCTTAAGGAACGGTGTAACCACTCACCCATACTGTATCCAACCCAATCCAAAAGCCTTCATTACATACCGAAAGAAGTCCTACTTGATTTCAAGCCGAGTGATCTTACAATAGTGGTGTTCTACATGAGGGGAAAGCCTATGGTACTTGAAGTCGTACTTGCGACATTCTCTTGAGAGAGATGAATGAACCTTTCATAAATCTTTGGATTGAGTGCTAAATTTCTTAAGTGAGCCAGGCAAATGGAAAGTAGAGGAGGAAGAGTTTGGATTCCACCATGACCTGCATGATAGAGCAAGAGTCCTTGATGAGTAAAGTCAATTCTTGAAGCTCAAATGTCACATTAGAACTATATGTGCAGCCTTGTTGATAATACATGAGTAGTGTGGGTAATTGTTGGTCCCAATTGGTGTGTGGATGGCTTACCTTTTAAGTCACTGGAACGATCCTTAACTTTTGGAGGTGGGAACTAATTTATTTGCTTGAGGACAAACAAAGTCTTAAGTTTGGAGGAGTTGATAAGTGGGGTTTTTGACGGTTTATTAGCGCCTTTTATCTTTTGTTTTAATCTAAAGGCATTGAATTGTGTTCTCGAAACTAATAAAATGGTGCAAAATTGTAGAAATGCTGGAAGCTGGTCTTCCAAGATGAAATCCGACTCAAAAAAGGAGTAATCCGAAGCATAAGGCAATAAAGGGCGCAGAAGCACAAATGAGCGGTCCGCAGAAGGAATTGCAGACCACAGAATTCCACTACGGCCGCAAACCAGGAGGAAGAATTTAGCAGACATTTGTGCAAAATGCGGACCGCGCATGAATTATGCGGTCGCAAAGCTGGGTTAAGAGACAAATATCAGAGAGTATGCAAAAAGACCAAGTCCAAAAGCCTCTGTGAATTGCGGACCTCACAAGAATTATGCGGCCGTAGAAGAGTGCCTTGCGGCCGCAGTCCTAATTGTGCTGACTGCAGAAGAGTTGCCTTACGGCCGAAGTCCAGAAATGTACGGCCGCAGAATAATGCGTCGCAACCGCAGTTCAAAAAAGTGTGGCCGCAGAACTCCAATTCCTGCCGGATGGAGAAATTTGCGGACCGCACATGGAATTATGCGACCGCAGAACCTTCCGAGGGGCATTTTTGTCCGAGATTTTCAGCCTTGTATAAATAGACGAGTTTCACAAAAATAGGTCAAGTTTGAACCTCTGAAGTTGCTGTAGCCGTTTATCTTTACTACTTTAGGAAGTTTTACATTGATTTGGTGTATTTACAATAGATTTAATCATTTTAAGCTTCCTTTACGAGTGTAATTAGTTTTTCTTCCTTATTTTCTTTAAACCCCATTATGAGTAGCTAGACTTTTACTAGGGTTGTGACCCAACCTAAAGTGTAAATCTTATGGGTATCTAATTTAATATTTGTTTATGATTGGGTGTTGATTATTTAGCTTAGTTCATGCTTTAATTATAGAATTAATGGTTGAAAATATTAATTCATACCTATTTGACTTAGTCTCTACTTGAGAAAGATGGACCTAGTCTAGAATAACTAGGCCAACAAGGAATTGGGTCAATTGAGAGATTGATTAACCCAATTAAAGGGTTCAACCTAGAGATAGTAATAACCCGACTTGAGCTCTTATCAACTATTTTGGGTGACATCCATTTGGTCTTGAGAAAGCCAAATGAGGCAAAACCACTCTCTTACCGAGAAGTATTGAGTGGGTAATTTAGATTTGAGAGCTATAATACACCCCAATCAAAAAAATAAGCATTAAAGTCTTTAGCCTATTAGGCAAACACCTAGGTCATGGTCACAGCCCTAGGCTTTTAATCCATTTGGAAAAACCTTAAAAATAATTATCTCTAGTCTTCTTTCTTTATTTTGCAATCAGTAGAGTAACATTAGAAAAAGAAAACAAATCCTTGTTGTGGAAGTACAATTTAGATAATTCAATTGCTCAAATTAAAATATATACCCCTAACTCCCATCTTAGCTCCATGTGGATTCGACCCCGACTCTTAGTTGGCTTTCTGCTATTGCATACGACCATTTCATATCTCTTTTGAGGTGTGCTTTGGACGTGATCAGAAATCCAAAGAGCTCAACATCTGTCAGGCAGCCAAAAATACACTGTTGCTGCATGGTGGGCATCGCACAGTGTGTCGCTTTAGTGACGTTTTCCAGAGAATTGACAAATTTCAATTATGCTCCTATTTTGTCTTGTGTAATGATGAATTGAGCAGCCACTTCATGTGCACACGTCACTTGCATGTCTCAATTTGGAAGATTCAATTCCTTAACATCTTATGAGACTTTTGGCTAGCCACTTCATGGTGCACATCTTCCAACAAGCCGTGATAGGCCATTTACATGGCCTTGAGCATTTTTCTTTCACTTTTTATATACATACGCGGTACTCGATCCCGTCTTAATTCCTTGGGCTTTTACTCAGACTTCAAAGCTCCAAATAGCTCAAATTAGCTCCACCGCATCTACATAACTCGGAATCACTCCTACAAGACATAAAACACACAATAAGTGCAAATCACTACCAATTAAAGCTCAATACAAGTAACATGCAGTGAATTTTAGTGCAATAAGTGACTAAAATATGCAATTATAGCCTACCATCAATTCCCCACACTTAAACCATTGCTCTTCCTCAAGCAATCAAACTACACCTTTATATAGACACGGCTTTTTTAAACAACTCTCCTAACTCATCATACTACGAATAATTAAAACAGATTAAGCACTCTAATGTAGCATCCTCGCCTCAAGATTTGACTCAAAAGCACCACACACTTTTCATAACCCGCTCATTTACTCTAATACAGAGGCCAACGACATTACCTTTCCTTCGTGAATCAAGTTCCCTCACACAACAATAAAGATTAGCTCCACACACAATGAAATTTAAGAATAATTAGGAACTCAAGATAAAAAGAATTCGCTCACCCTCAGAAATAACATTCCATAAAAGACGTACCATAGGATTGTCCGTAGTGTACTACTCAACTAATCGAGCTCATTCAGTAATCAAGTAAAACTTTATTTGGTTGTAATGTAGGCTACGGGATGGGTAGGATACGTTTGGATATAAGAGTGACTACACCTCCCTAAGAACTTTTAATACATACAATTAACCATTCAAAACCCCACACTTATGTCCGACCATAACTCCACCTTCACATCGATATACGTCAACTCCCTACTTCTTTAAGTACAATTACATCAAGAGGTACCACTGTCAAAGAATATTGTTTTTCACAACAATACAACTATTTTATTTTCAATTCAAATGGCTCTTATATTTTCAAAATAGTGCACCCTTTGTCTTATTTCAATAGTTCCACTCAAAAGCCAAACCAACCACCCCACACTTCACTTTTACAAAGTTCATAACAAATTCAAGTGCTCATGAGAGGTAAAATAGATGGTCAATTCAACCGAATGGGTAAGGCTTGTAATGTGGTTGCCAAAGAAATATGATTACATGATCAAAGGGGTGAACTACGATACATAACAATTAGGTGGGTAATAGCATATATGTGGCTCAACAAAGAAACACCTATATCCCTTCCAAGTCTGACTAAAACTACCATTTCACTTTGCAAACACACGGGGCGAGTTTTAGACATCAAATGCAATGCACAGAATAACACAAAACCTCACACCCACATGGCACATAACTCACTCAAGATTGGACTATCAAGACACTCTAGTCAAAGCAGTTAAGCAAAGTTAAGATCATATAATTTAAAGTACTTATATAAGAGTCAAACATTGAGCCTAAGCGTCACAATTAAGCACTCACTATTCTCAGGACATAATAATGTCAAGAGATATTGCCATCAATTCAAATCATAGCACAAGGTTTCCTACTCCTAAAAAAATAAAAACTAACTACACCCGGTTCAAACAAAACCCTCGGAAAAGAACCGCAGCACAAAGAAAAATCAAGGGGAAATTATTACACTACCTACAAAAGAAAATCTTTTTGTCTTTTTCCTTCCGACTTTAATCCCTCAAGAAACCTGTCGATGATATCCATCATCGGAAAAATCAAAAATTTCAAAAAAAAAATTGTTTTGTTTTTTTTCTATCTCTAACTACTAAAACTAAGCAAAATGAAACACTAATATACATACATACATACAAATATCCCCCACCCCACACTTAAAGTTGTGGCATGTCCCCATGGCACACAATTAAAAAGCATAAGGTAAAGGAAACTTCCCTGAATTATTTCCTTTTTCGAGAACTTATGAACTCCACCCCTAATTCTAAATTCACTCCTCGTTTTTGCTCCTTGGGATTCTATATGGAGCTCATTAAGCCCAATTATTCTGAGGATACCTGCAAGACCCGCTCTTTTCTTTCTTTCTTGTTCTCATCTTGAGCTGTGTATTTCTCGTTCATAATGATCCTTAACTTGTTTCTGCATTTTTTCACAGGATCAATCCATACATATTCTAGTAAATCCCCAAAATTTAAATCTACATGATCGAGGTTAGAAAAAGAAAAGTAGAAAACAGAGAAGAAAGGTCAAGAGAATATTCCTCTGGTATGTCCAACACCATTTGTTTCTCATTCTCTTCTACTAAGAGTTGCCAATGTGGAAAGGTGGATGGGGGTTTGAACTCTTCTTTCGTTGCTTCACATTCAACCACAGCCTTATTTTTGATCATCTCAATTGAATCAGAGTCCTCTTGTATTGTGACAATCTCCCTCTTTAGACGCTCATCCTCTTGGGTAGGCTCATTCTCGCAGGATATCTCCTCCATATATTCCTTATCACAATGCCTAGAGCTTTCTGAAAGTATACTTACTATTCGACTCATTTGCGTTGTTAGGTTATTAATGGCTTCATCAATTTGCATTGTCACGACCCAAAATCTGACTAGTCGTGATGGCACCTAACCCAACCCGCTAGGTAAGATAATTAACCATTAACTAATTCCAATAACAATTAATAAAGCAATTAAGTTAAGAAATATCTGAATCTAATACATTCCCCAAGAACTGGTAGTATAAATCATGAGCTCTAAGAATAGAGTTTACAAAGCGGAAATAAAATATATACATAGTCTGTTTGAAAAGTACATAAACAGAGTTTTATAGATCTATGGCTACCACGAACAAGAGGCAGCTACAACCGGGACGCAAGTACATCTTCAATCCAGCTCCCATCGAACACAGCAACATCAGCGGCCAACATTTGCACGCAAGGTGCAGAAGTGTAGTATGAGTACAACCGATCTCATGTACTCAATAAGTAACAAACATAACCTTAGATTGAAAGTAGTGACAAGCTAACAAAAAGGTCGGGCCCAACACCAATATTCCACAACAGTTCATAACAACATAGAGAACATAACAAAAGAGTATCTCAGAAATAAAAGTCTCAGTCCGTTCACAGTTCCAGAAAAATAGGCATTTCTTATAAAGTATCTCAGTGAAAATCTAAATCTTTTACCGAAAAAGCCAAAATACGAGTAAGTTTGAAAACTGTGATTTTTCCCAAAACTCCTTTCAAAAAATAGTAAGATGTTTTATTTTCAGATAACATGAGGAAAGTACTTCTCTATGCCTACTGATGTCGCCGAAACTCACACAACAAATATAGGTAGTGAGGCGGTTGAAGCAATAATAAAACCCAACGCAAGTCGGGGTCGAATCCTTAGGGAGTTATTATTGGGATTAGGTATATATTTAGTGTAATTGTACGATATGCCTTAGATTACACTTCCACATTCTTGTTTGTTGTTTCTACTTCTACTTTAAACTATTGATTGCAATTATAAAGCTAGAAGACAATATTTTTGGTTTTGGTTGTTTTCAAAATGATAAAAGATCTAGGGTCGTGACTTTCACCTAGGTGGTTACCTAATGGGTTGTAAACTCTAGGGAAAGTTTGATTGGTCGGGGTTGTAATATAGCAATCACACGCAATTACCCACTCTAGACCTCTCGGTAGTTTGAGTGATTTTGCCCAATTTGGCTTTCTCAAGTCCAAATGGGTATTGCACAAAACAAGTGATAAATGCTCAAGTCGGGTCTTACTATCTCTAGATTCAACCCTTTAATTGGGGCTATCAATTTCTTGAGTTCACCCTAATTTCTTGTTAGCCAAGTTTTTCTAGACTTAGTCTCTCTTTCTCAAGTAAAGAGTAAGTCAATTAGGCATGAATCAATGTGTGCAACCATTAATTCTTGAATTCAAGCAAGAGCTAGGCTAAATATCACTAACCCAATCACAAATAAGTCCTAAATCAAATACCCATTAAGTACCCACACTAGGGTTGGGCCACAACCCTTTTAGCTACTCGTGAAAAATGAAGAAATACAAGAAGAAATTAAGATAGAATGCATAATAATTGATTAGCGAAAGAAAATCTAATGTTTAGAAGCTAATATAATACAATATTACTCAAAACAATAAAGAAAAATGGCTAACAAAACTTACCCTAAAAATAACAAAAAGTTCTATTTATACTAAGCTGAAAATATCTGACAAAAATACCCCTGCGGAGGTTGTGCGGCCGCACAATTCTGTGTGCGGTCCACACTCTGAGCTTGACTGGTCAACTGGGCCTTTTGCGGTCGCATAAAAGTGGGATGCGGCCGCACTTCATTTGATTGTGCGGACCGCACAATTATGAGTGCGGCAGCACACTTGAACTGGAACATGGCTCTCTAATTCTTCTCTTCTACGGACTGCACAATTATGAGTGCGGCCGCACTTGTCATCCTGCGGCCGCACAATTATGATGCGGTCTGCATATCTTCAGCCTGCCCAAAATCTAACTCTCTGAATCTCCTCTTCTGCGGCCGCACAATAATTATGCGGTCTGCATACTCTGAAGGACATCTCACAATGATGTTTCATTGTTCTGTGGCCGCACACAGTATTGTGCGGTCCGCACTGTGGGCCTTTTTGCCTTGTTTTGGTCCTTGTCCATTTTTGACTCCTTTATGAGTTGATTTTGACATCTTTGGCTCGTCTCCCAATATTCTTGCACGAAAGCACATTTTATTAGTTCCCAGAAATACCTTGAAGCATTTTTGAGCTAAAACGCAAGTAAAAGAGAGCAAATAAGCGGTCAAAATCCCTACTTATCAACTCCCCCAAACTTAAGCTTTTGTTTGTCCTCGAGCAATTAAGGCAATTCCCACCTCCACTAGAAAAAGAGATATTTCAGTTGACCTAAGTTGAATCAATCACACATCAATTGGGACCAACAATTACCCACAACACGTATGAATTATCAACAATGCAATGATTTGACTTTTTGAGTACAATAGTTCTAATATGACACCAGAGTATCAAGAGTTGATTTTATTCATCAAGGAAGCTCGCTCTTTCATGTAGGTCATTATGGATCTCAAACTCCTCCTCCTCTACTCTCCATTAGCATATCTCACTTTAGAATGTAACACTCGATGCAAGGATTGTGAAAAGTTTGTTCATCTCTCTCAAAAGAATGCCACAAGTCCGGCTCTAAGTACCATAAGCTTGCCTCTTATGTAAATCACCACTAATGTAAGCTCACTCAATTTGATATCATGTAGGGCTTTTGTGGTATGTAATAAAGGCTTTTGGACTAAGGTAGGACTTGTTGGAATAGAATGGTTTCATCTTTCCTTAAGCACTCCATTTTCTCCCTCTTTTGTTTTGCTCATACTTTGTCGACTCTTTGAGTCAATTCCTTTTTCCTCGGGAGAACTAGAGAGACGTAACGTCACTCTTTCTTGGTCATGACATTCATTTTTCTCCTTTTCTATTTACTCCATGCCTTTCATCATTGTTTTCTTTGAATCCCTTCAACTTTCTACCTTATTCACTTTCTTGTTTTGGCATTTTTCTTTTTGTTCTTTCTTTCTTTTATTTGCCTTCCCTTTTCTTCCTTTCTTTCTTTTCTTTGTACCTTTTATCACTTTCAAACTCCTCGTCTCTCCCCCAAACTTATGTTTTTGTCAATTGTTTCTAAAGAATGCTAAGGAAAGATTGGGTGCCAAGAGAGGGTCATTACAAAACAGATAAAGGCTTGTAACGTGATTATTGAAAGAAAAATAAAAAGGCTTAGGCTCAAATGGGTTGACTAGGGATATCATATTGGTAGGCTATGGAAGATTTCAAACTTCAAATCAGATCAAGGAGAGCCTACAATCATTTCTCAAGCCAAGCTACACTTAAAATTTCGCCTAGAAAAATATTCGGGGCAAGTTCTAGACTATTAGCACGGGAACTTGGACTTGCAATTCAATACCTCCCCTTTCACGCTGCTAGATTGCTAAAGAGAACGGAGTCGAGGGCCCACATCAACCCTAGTTAAGATTGAGAATCACAAATGGCTCGACTAAACTATTTGATGACTGTTTAAGTCAACACAAGAGTCAAAAGGTCACAACTAGAGCTATTCCAACAACTTTGTTTTTAACCATAAGGTCGGAGGTAAATGTGTTGGTACCAAGTGAAGCATGCTTGAGACCCTTTTATTCATTACTACTATATTTGCCTAAACATAAAAGAAAACAGACTCAATCCCTTAAGAAGGTTGTCACGCCATCCATCGTTGGGAAGAGCCAACCGGTTCACACAAAATTCACCTTTGAAAAGAACCGTGGCATTAAAAAAACCAAAGGCTTATTGATCACTCAAACGTAAAAAGCAGCTAACAAATCAAAAAGAAACTGCTAAAGTAAATAAGAATTTATACTACTAAGAAAGACAAAGTAAAGAAGCTACGAAATAAACTACGGAAAGAAAGATAAATGAATATACAAACCGAAGTAAAATGAATATATACATAAGGGAGACTGAATATATACATCAAACGAAGGGGGGAATATATACATACCAAAGGGAAAATAAAGATAAAGGAAAAAAATAGTATAAGAGTTATTACAGGCCACATGTCAATGTCAATCAATCAAAATAGACCACCCTCCGAATAAAAATAAGCATTGTCCCCAATGCTTAACAAAATAAGAACAGGGAAGGGTAGAGAGTTAAAATAACTCCCTATATGGTCTCAATCTGCATGGGATCTACAGCACCCTCTGTCTCCTCTATCTGTATCTCATCATCACCTGGCTGAGGGATAACAAGGTTGTTGAGCATCTGGATCATCTCCTCATCGGTGTGGGCAGTCGCAACCGGCTCCTCAGACTGGCTGGCTGCTATATATGATGCCTCTGGTACTACTTGTGCTACCTCTACTGCTGGGTCTGAAGGTGCTCCCTGCATAAGTAAGTCCAGTGGTAGATCTCTGGCAGATGCAAATTTGGCAACCACTTTTCTCAACTTGTCCACTGACCTCTTTGATGCCTGAGACTTTCGCATCTTCTTTGTTTGCTTTCCCAACTCCTCAATGACCTCCCCATGTGCCACTAGAGTCTCCATAATGGTTTTCTGGTTGTACAGAATCTTTTTTAATGTTTCCTCCACTGACGGAGGTACCTGTGGTACTGCTGGGGCTGCTAACTGTGCTGCAACAACACTGGATATGTCAGACAACTTTGAAGTAGCTGCCTACATCCAGTTGTTGAGACTCACCAATGTCTGGGAGACTCGCAACGCAGTCTGTGGATAAGTGGATGAAGCTGGAACTGATAATGAAGCTGGTGGTCTAGAAGACGACAGTGGTGGCATGGTTGTTGTCCCGGTGGAAGGACCGACTGCTGTGGAAGGCTCAGCTGCTGAATCAGTAACTACTACTGCTAGCTCCTCAGACTGGCCAGTGGAGGTAGTTGCATTACCCTTGAACTTCGGGTTGTCAGCACCATGCAGGTGGTACCATGAGAAAGGCTTCTTGGCCTTTACTTATGTATCATATTGCCTCAGCTCCACCTTTTGATCTTTGAAATATTCTGTGAGAAAGTTCGGGTACGGGTATGATCTCTCATCTTTCTGGACAGTTAATGTGATGTTGGTGGACATGATGGCACAAACATTAATCGAATACCCAGTCATAATCGAATCCACCAGGACTACACAAGGAATTGGGAGGTTGTTCTCATTTAGGCACGGATCAATGCTGACGCACACAAATGTTTGCCACCCTTTTGCTTCAAATTTTAGGGTGGCCCGAACTATGAGAACCCCTGCTGTAAGCCACAAAGGTGTTGATCCTCGAATAGCCAAAATCTCAGCTAGCCATGGGCGAGCTGCATCACCCATATCCAGCTTTTCCAAGTATTGGACTGCCTCTACTTCTTCAAATCCCACATAAGAGTTCAAAGCACAGGAGTCGAATCGGATTTTTAGATTTCGCACTTTTGTCACCTTGGTACCCTTCTTAATGTGAGCCACATTGGCATAAAATTCTTTAACCAAGTGCTCATTTGCATCGAGGACGCTTTGGGTAAAACATTTCCATCATTTTCTCTCCTGGAACTGTTTGAGGACATTTGGGTTGTGCTTGTCCAAATCCTTCATCAAGAATTGTCGCTCAAGAGTGAGCGATCTCTAGGGCCACTACTCTCTAAATCTGTTGAAGGCAGTCAAGCTGACAAATGTGTCTTCCCACATCTCCCTTCTCCTCGACCTCTCTAAACCCCCCACTGTAGCATCACCCCCTCTACTATCATCATCATCATCAACATTGATTGGTGTAGCCGGGACATGTGAGGAAGAGGGATTAGAATCTGGGCAACCCTCTTCCGAACCTTCAAAAGAACTAGCAGCAGAAGATGACTCATCTACCAAGTGGAATCTACCCAGGACTTATTGTAATTCGGCTTTCGGCTGTGCTTGCACGGAGTTACCCTCAGAAGCTTCCCCAGATGGGAGATACTCACTGGTCTCAGAGGGTTCAAAAACTCTGTTGGCGGTTGGTTTCTTGCCTATGGTCCTCTGAATGGCAAGTGGTAGGTTAGTCTTGCCTCGTCCTCGGCCTCGGGAGGGTTCTGCCCTCCCTTTTGATGTATCTCCTCTACCACGTGATCTAACCATCATCTGCAATTCATAACAATAAGAATCAGTTAGAGTTCAAGTTCATAGGGCATAGATATATGCATGACAGTTGCAGGCCAGTTGTGGAAAAATAGAAGAGGCAGTGCGGACTACACAAAAGTGAGTGCGGCCGCACAACCAAAAGTGCGGACCGCACAAAGTGAGTGCGGCCGCATAACCAAAAGTGTGTACCGCACAATTTTGAGTGCGGCCGCACAGCCTGAGGTTCAGAATACTGGGTTCTTTGATCATTCATCAGTGTGGACCGCACAATTTTGCTGCGGACCGCATATTTTTTTAGTGCGGTCCGCACAATTCAAGCACACATAAGCCCTAAGTTAAAGGACTGCAGATTGCACAGAAATATGTGCGGCCGCACAATTTGAATTTCACGGGCATTAAACTAGGGTTAATGTAATTTTTCACAATTTAGATAGGGTTTGCACAAATTGACAAGCTTAGTGGTCTACCTAGTCCCTAATTAACACATACGAGGCTACCCACATGCTTTTGAAGCACATATTAAGCAGGTTTGACATTTATAGGCCTAAAAATAACTAAACTAATCAAAGAAAACAAGAACACAAATTAAGAAGAAAGAACAAAAATCTAACATGGATTGAACATACCGGTAGTGAATGATGTAGGTGAGAATCTAACTTGATGAAATGAGAGAAAATTTGGAGCTAATGGGGTATGCACTGTGCTTGCTTAGGGCTTGAGATTTCAGAGTGTGTAAAGTATGAAAAGTTATGAAAAGCCCTATTTATAGGTTGACCCGTCGGGCCCATAACTTACTTGAGTGCGGCCGCATAATTTTGAGTGCGGTCCACACAATTTTGAATACGATCCGCACAATTTTGAGTGCGGTCCGCACTCCTTGCCTATACCTTGGAAGAATTTCTACGGTCCGCAAAAGAGTGAGTGCGGCCACAAATTGTTAAGGAAATTTGACAGGCCAAACTTCAGAGAACATGCATTTTTGATCTTTCAGTTGTGCGACCGCACACAGAATTGTGCGTCCGCAGAGTGATTGTGCGGTCGGCATAATTTTCGTGTGGTCCGCACTTTTGTGACACTTAGTCAATTTTTCTTGCACAGTCCCTGCAATGCACACCCATTCCTACATACACTTCAAAACTAGTTAGCACAAAACAAAGCTATCTAACAAAGAAGAAAAACAAGAAAAAGGAAAAGGTACATGGGTTGCCTCCCAAGAAGCGCCTGATTTAATGTCGCGGCACGACGCAGATTATCAATCATTTGAAATTAAGAACCGCCACAATGTGGCCATCATTAAACTTGCCAAGATAATGTTTAACCCGGTACCCATTGACTCTAAACACCTCATCATTCTTATTTTTCAAATCTAGAGCACTAAAGGGGGTTACATTCACCACTTCAAAGGGGCCACTCCATTTTGACTTCAACTTGCCCGGAAACGTACGTAACCAGGAATTGAATAATAGCACAAGATCACCCTCTTTAAATTCCTTGTTATGGATGTACTTGTCATGGAGGTACTTCATCTTCTCCTTGTAAAGAGACGAGCTTGTGTAGGCATGATACCGGAATTCATCAAGCTCATTCAATTGTGACATCCTTAGATTTTCCTCGACATCCCATTCAAGGTTCAACTTCTTCAAAGCCTACATGGCCTTATGCTCAAGTTCTACCGGAAGATGGCATGCCTTCCTGAACACTAACCGGTATGGAGACATCCCGATCGGTGTTTGGTAGGCCGTTCTATAAGACCAAAGAGCATCATCAAGTTTTCTTTACCAATCTGTTCTGTTGGCATTGACTGTCTTTGACAAAATACTCTTTATCTCCAGGTTGGAGACTTCAACTTGTCTGTTTGCTTGAGGATGGTAGGGGGTTGATATTTTGTGAGTGACACCATACTTTGTGAGTAAGGTATCAAAAGCCTTGTTGCAAAAATGCTAACCCCCATCACTAATAATGGCTCTTGGGGTACCAAACCTCGTGAAGATGTTCTTTTTCGAGAATGCCACCACACTCCTTGCTTCATTGTTAGGAAAATAAATGGCCTCAACCCATTTAGATACATAATCCACCGCAACTAGAATGTAGGTGTTCCCACAATAGCTAAAAACGGACCTATAAAATCAATACCCCACACATCGAAGATATCTATCTCCAAAATGGTGGTGAGAGGCATTTCATTCTTCTTTGAGATCCCACCGTCCCTTTGACATTCATCACACCGCTTGACTAGCTCATTAGCATCCTTGTAGAGAGTAGGCCAATAGAATCCACAACTCAACACTTTTGCCGTCGTTCTTGCTCCACCATGGTGACCACCATACGGTGAAGAGTGGCAAGCCTCAAGAATACCCATTTGTTCTTCCTACGGCACACATTGTCGGATCACACCATCAGTACATATTTGGAAAAGATATGGCTCATCCCAATAATAGTCAAGGCAATCCCGTTTGAGCTTCTTACTTTAGTTTGAAGAGAATTCATTCGGTACAATGCCACTCACAAGATAGTTTTCTAAGTCGGTAAACCATGGCATCCCGGTCATTGAAACAGCTAGGAGTTGCTCGTCGGGAAATAAATCATTAATCTCAAGGCCGTCATGTGGCCTCCCCTCCTCCTCCAATCGCGACAAGTGGTCTGCCACTTGATTCACGCTACCCTTGTGGTCTTGAATCTCTAGATTAAACTCTTGCAATAGAAGCACCCACTGCATCAACCTTGCCTTAGAATCTTTCTTGCTCATAAAATACCAAAGCTCCACGTGGTCGGTGTGAACAATCACCTTTGTACCAATCAAGTACGGGCGGAACTTCTCCATATCAAAGACAATAGCAAGGAGCTCTTTTTCGGTCTCTGTGTAGTTGACTTGGGCATCATTCATGGTCTTGCTTGCATAATAGACCGGATAGAAGATTTTGTTGAAACGTTGCCCCAACACCGCTCCAACTGCCACATCACTTGCGTCACACATGAGCTCAAAAGGCAAGCTCAAATCCGGTGCGGTAATAATAGGAGTAGTAGTCAACATGAACTTAAGAAACTCGAATGCCTTCATGCAATATTCATTGAAATGGAACTTGGTATCCTTCTCCAAACGCTTACACAAAGGGTTCACCACTTTGAAAAAATATTTGATGAATCGGCGATAGAACCCTGCATGACCCAAGAAGCTCTTCACTCCCTTCACAGATGTAGGGGGAGTTTGGAGATCACTTCAATTTTGGCTTTATCAACCTCAATATCATACTTTGAAATTTTGTGGCCGAGAACAATGCCTTCCTCGACCATGAAGTGACATTTCTCCCAATTCAAAACCAAGTAAGTTTCCTCACATCTTGCCAATAACTTGTCCAAGTTGTTCAAGCAATCATCAAAAAAATTCCCAACGACGGAGAAATCATCCATGAAGACCTCAAAAATATCTTCCACCATATCGGTGAAAATAGCCATCATACACCGTTGAAACTTTGCCGGTGCATTACATAACCCAAATGGCATCCTCGAGAATGCAAAGGTACCATATGGACAAGTGAAAGTGGTCTTCTCTTGCTCCTCAGGAGCAATAAGAATCTGATTGTAGCCGGAGTATCCATCGAGGAAGCAATAAAAAGCATGTCCGGCCAACCTATCCAATATTTGATCAAGAAATAGAAGCGGAAAATGATCTTTCCGAGTGACTTTGTTGAGCTTCCTATAGGCCATGCAGACTCTCCACCCGGTGACAGTTCTTGTGGGGATCAATTCATTCTTGTCATTAGTTATCATAGTAATGCCCCCTTTCTTTGGGACACATTGCAGAAAATGGGGTAAACAACCCCGACATCCAACCACTTTATGATCTCCTTCTTGACCACCTCTTGCATTGCTTAATTTAGCCTCCTTTGATATTCAACGGAGGGTTTGGCACCCTCCTCCAATATAATCTTGTGCATCCAAAAGGCGGGGCTTATGCCCCAGATATCTGCCAAGGTCCATCCGATTGCTCTTTTCCTCCTTTGTAGCACCTCCAATGTGGACTTTACCTGCATGTTAGTCAAACAAGAAGAAAGGATAACCGATAAAGTAGAAGAAGGGCCAAGGAATTCATACCTGAGATGCGGAGGCAATGGCTTTAACTCCAAAGTGGGAGGCTCTTCGATTGAGGTCTTTGTTGGATGAGTCTTCCGGTTTTCAAGATCCAAAGATAGCTTGCGGGGCTCATAAGTGTACGAACTCATCCGTTGCAATGCATTCACACACTCCACATAGCCTTCCGTCTCTTCATCATCATCAAGGTTGAGCAATACATCTTCCAAATTATCCTCAACATTCATTGTGGCACTAGTATCATCAACAATTACTTCGGTCACTAAATCCATGAATGAACAAACTTCGTTCCTATTTGGTTGCCTCATCGATTTGCACACATGGAAAACCACCTTTTCGTAACCCACCCGGAAAGTGAGCTCACCGGCTTTCACATCAACAAGAGCCTTCCACGTAGCAAGGAAAGGTCTACCCAAGATAATAGGCACCTCGTAGTCAACCTCACAATCAAGAATCACAAAGTCCACTGGAAGGATGAACTTATCAACACGGACTAACACATCATCAATAATTCCCAATGGCCTCTTCATAGTCCGATCCTCCATTTGCAACCTCATAGATGTGGGTCTTGGTTGCCCAATTCCCAAAGTTTTGAACACATAGTAGGGCATAAAGTTGATACTTGCCTCCAAATCACATAAAGCTTTGGAAAAGTCGGCGCTCCTAATAGTGTAAGAAATTGTGAAAGCACCTGGATCTTTCAATTTCGGAGCCATTGAGTGCACAATAGCACTCACTTGATGTGTCATCTTGATAGTTTCACAATTCATCGACCTCTTCTTGGTGACCAAGTCCTTCATGAACTTTGCATAACCCGGCATTTGTTCCAACGCCTCAACCAATGGTACATTGATAGACAAACTCTTCATCATGTCAATAAACTTTTTGAATTGGTTCTCACTATTTTGCTTTGCAAGACTTTGAGGGTATGGAGGATGAGGCCTTGGCATTGGTGCCTTAGCCTTTGGCACTACCGGTTCCGGTATGTCAATAACGTGATCCCTAGACGAGTTCACCTCTTCTTGCGTCTCCTCCACATTTTCATCAATATCAATTGTCACTTCATCAATAGCTTGAACCACATTGCTTGGAATTTCATCTTCTTGAACCACAACATCATCATCCACAATTCTTCTTTGATTTGAGGTGGTTGCATCTCCACCTTTTTCACTTTTCGTAGTCACGGCCATAACATGTCCCGTATTATTCCCACCCTTTGGGTTCGCCACCATATCACTTGGTAGTGCCCCCTTAGGACGATTGTATGCTTGTGAGATTTGGCCAAGTTGAACCTCCAAATTGCGGATTGAAGTGTTGTGGGAAGCTAATTGAGCATCGGCATTTTTCTTCATCATTTCATATGAAATACCTCAAGCCACCTTGCTAAAAATCACTAACCATGCGCAATTCGACATCAAGTACTCAAAGTGCATTACCATAACCACGGAGAAGCAAATGACACCATGCCACACAAAACCCGAAAGAACATAACCAATATGCCATCAACCAAACAATACCCAATACTCTTCTCGCTCAAATTCCTCTATAAGGCCACAATAGAACTGCACCATATGTGCATATAACCAACGAATCACAACTCCTCATAGCATAGAAGAGTAACTCACAGATCATTTCAGAACATGAATAAGCTCAACAACAACCGAATGACATATCCCTCAACAATAGCAGTATAGAGGCAACCAATCCGGCTCGGTGTAGAATACACATCCTAATTGGGCCTACCAATGGACTCCCAAATCAGCACTAGTCACCCACAGATAGATAAATAACCTCCAAAAGTCCAAAATGACTGAATCAAAACACATTCTATCATCTGGCTAGCTTCGGCCTCAACTTCACAGTCCACAACCATGAAACAATCTGCTCCTGAGAACTCCCAATCTCCGAATCTATAGAACACACGAATCACCATTTCTAATTCCATCTCCACCGCCCGAATGTCTAACACATCTCTCATACACGATCATCCCACGAGGAATACTTCTAAAATTCTTCCGTGCCACCTGGAAAAATTTGAATATCAGCAGTCGATCAACCAGGAGAGTGCCGTAATACCAATGAAGTGTCCATAAATCAAAACACATTACCCCTTCTGAAATGTATACTCTCATGAGGCCATATCGATTAGTAATATCATTTGCCTAGTCATCTGAATCCGTCCATGCTGCCTACGAATTTATATCTTTCCCTTCAAAACTGAACTGTGACCTTGCACAAGCAAATATCAATCCCATGCAATACACTACATCTACCATGGCATCCTGCGAAGAGTACAAGAATCTCATAATCAACTCTAAGTGACAAGCAGAATACATACCCGATCAATCAGAAACCTTCCATTTGATCTCATCCCGGAGAAAATTTCAATACGCAACATATTCCTCACACCGGTAGGAAATATACCCCTCGAACAATGGTAAAAGCCATTGAGAACTCTTCGAAACCCATTTTCACACAACCAAGCTATCTGAACCAGATTTCTCTAACTCAACCCAGCCACACAGGTTGCCAAAACTCAAGAGCATTGACACGAAACACCTGTAGAGTCTATCCACGTCATAAGTACCCAAATAACCGATCATACCCATTACTGTGCTAACCCAACCTACTACCACGCTGTCCTATTTCTCCAAGTCACTTCCAAATTGCCTTCAAGTTAATACTTCTCCTTACTAGAACACCACGATCTCTAACCAACATTCACCATACAAGAGACCCTAGTATAAAACCACAACGCCCTAAGGCCCATAAGCCATTGACTCCCCTCTTAAGCACCCCAAGGCACCATAACCAAGACACTCACTCTAAAGAAACCTTATGTGAACCTAAAACTATTTCCTTCACCTTCTTGATACTGAATGCACAATCCACAATGATATATAATACCACAAGTCTCGACACCATCCAATGCAACTCCCAGTTTCTAGCCATATATAAATCTTGAAAATTCCAAATCTCTACAAATAAATCTTGAATCCATTAGAACCATTCTTGAGAGTCATCCACTCTACTCAAATCTCAATTAAACCGACCAAACGGACCGAACGACTTGTGCCCCATTAGCACACCAATGCCCAACGGAATAAAGAGTAACCCACACTCCTAAGCAACTGAGCAAATTCCTACTCCATGTACACTACATCCTTTGCGAATAACCACTCAATTATTTTATGATTCCCATATACCCATAGAGTGTAATACAACCCGTATCTAGAAATTCCCTTACTCGAGTCATCCTCAATCTCAACCCCTGCAGCTATAGCTGATTCTCCAGTATATCTCGAACTGAAACCAATACAACATATAATCGTGCAATCAACTTGTCGATAGCAGACTCCCCCACTTGGCTCAAAACCATAGATCAAAATACACAACTCATAATGCACATACTCTATTACTTCCATAATACCGCAGTGAGATTCAACCAAATCCTTCCTGAGCTCCTGTAACGCAAACCATCCAATAGTTCACATTATCTGCAAATCTCGCATTCAGCCTTGTAATAGTCAAGCCAACTTCCACAAGCGATCCAAACTCAAATTGCAACATATATCATTCACTGGTAAAAGAGAACTCTCTACAAAACATCATAAGGACCACACAACCTCAGGACACCTCGCAGGAGATAACATACATGCTCTGCCTCAAGCTGACATCTCTCTATACTCTTCCACAGTCATAACTATTACGCAATCACTTAATCTTCCTGAGTCTGAACTCAAAACACGACATGAAATCTACTACACTTCACAACTAAACAACATGAGCGGTCCTTCAACACACCCATAACTCGAGGCCATACGCCAAATCAAGACAAAAATCAAACACCAATAGTTCTTGCTACATCTCAAGTTAACTCTTCTCATCACATTCAAACCATATGAACACATCTCGCAGTCACATCATACTCATCACGTGCCATCCAGCCACAAATTTCACTAATAGGGACACTACTATGTCCAAAAACACGTGCTCACACAATCAACATCTCTGCGCTCAAGCCACAATCAAAACCCGGCCTCAAGTCCTCCAGACTGGCCCATCATCAGCATACTGAAATTACATCTCGCACCCCATTCATAGAATCACAAGCCGGCAAATGCACAGCTGATACCGAGCGCTCGCATGCGCATACGAATGCGTGGAAGGAATTCAAAGAGTTATGCTTCAAGCTCAATCAATGCCGCACAATAAGGAAAGAAAGATGGAAGTATATCCTAACTATCTTATAGCCTCTCGAAGATAGGTATGGATGTCATCATATCGATCTGTAAGACTCTACTAGATACTTGCTCATGACTTGTAGAACCTATGAACCTAGAGCTCTGATACCACCTTGTCATGATCCAAAATCCGACTAGTCGTGATGGCACCTAACCCAACCCGCTAGGTAAGCCAATTAACCACTAACCAATTCCAATAACAATTAATAAAGCAATTAAGCAAAGATATATCTAAATCTAATACATTCCCCAAGAACTGTTAGTACAAATCATGAGCTCTAAGAATAGAGTTTACAAAGCAGAAATGAAATATATACATAGTCTGTTTGAAAAGTACATAAACAGAGTTTTATAGATCTAAGGCTACCACGAACAAGAGGCAGCTACAACCGGGACGTAGGTACATCTTCAATCCAGCTCCCATCGAACACAGCAACATCAGTGGCCAACATCTGTACGCAAGGTTCAGAAGTGTAGTATGAGTACAACCGACCCCATGTACTCAATAAGTAACAAACCTAACCTTAGGTTGAAAGTAGTGATGAGCTAACAGAAAGGTAGGGTCCAACATCAATATTCCACAATAGTTCATAACTGCATAGTACACCTAACAAAAGAGTATCTCAGAAATAAAAGGTTCAGTTCGTTCACAGTTCCAGAAAAATAGGCATTTCTTTTCTAGTATCTCAGTGAAAATCCAAATCTTTAACCGAAAAAGCCAAAATACGAGTAAGTTTGAAAAGTGTGATTTTTCCCAAAACTCCTTTCAACAAATAGTAAGATGTTTCATTTTCAGATAGCATGAGAAAAGTACTTCTCTATGCCTACATGTCAAGATACTAGTAAAATCATAAATGTCACCAAAACCAGGTAGCAGAAGGAAATGCATCTCTATGCATGTATCTCAAGTACACATGTCAAATGCAATGCATCTCAATGATGAGCTCATGTACTCACACTCTCAGAGTACTCAATCTCACTGTCTCGCATTCTCTCTCACTATGCTCAATGCTCAGCACACTCAATCACTCAGTGTTGTACAATACCTACTGCGGCGTGCAGCCCGATCTATATATGACCATAAGGCCCGTTGCGGCGTGCAACCCGATCCACATATATATAATCGACTGCGCTCACTGGGGGTGTGCAGACTCTGGAGGGGTTCCTTCAACCCAAGCGCTATATTGATGCGGAGTGTAGCCCAATCCAATATTGTTGCGGCGTGCAACCCGATCCATATATATATAGCCTGAAGGCTCGTTGCGGCGTGCAATCCGGTCCATATAAAATATAATCAATATAATATGCTGCGGCGTGCAGCCCGATCCCAAAATGTCACTCTCACTCAGGCCCTCGGTCTCACCCAGTCATCAATCTCTCCAGTCTCACTCACAGGCTCACAATGTCATGAAACTAGCCCGACAACAATGATATGATGTATCAATAAATAATATCTATGACTGAGATATGGTATGAATGCATGGATATGACTGAGTATAAAATATCAATAAAATCAGTGAGATGACAGTAAGAAATGACCACTATGGGTCCGAACAGTATCGGCATAATGCCTAAACATGATATCTAGCATGATTGACATCTTAACTACTTTATCACATGGTGAAAACACAGATATCAATAAAGTAGGACCACTATACAGTGCCATGGAAACAACAGAGTCCCAATTCACATGGTGCACGCCCACACGCCTGTCACCTAGCATGTGCGTCACCTCAATACCGATCACATAACACGTATGTCGGGGTTTCATACCCTCAGCACTAAGATTAGAAGAGTTACTTACCTCGAACAAGCCAATACTTATGCCGAGCAAGCCAAGCGGTGCTCCAAAGATTCCATCTTGCGTGTTCTGACCTCCGAGCGGCCCGAAACTAACCAAAAACAACTCAAGTACATCAAACAATGCTAAAGGAACCAATCCCGATCAAAAAAGATCAAATCTTGAATCTAAAAGCCCAAATTCGGCCAAAAACCCAACCTGGGCCCGCACCTCGGAACCGGACAAAATTTACAAAATCCAACAACTCATTCAATTATGAGTCCAACCACACTAGTTTCACTCAAATCCGACTCCAATTCGATGTTAAAAACTCAAAAGTTTACATTATGAAACTTTAGGCCAAAACCCCAATTTCCTCTTTAAAATTCACAATCCCACTACCACAAACGAATATAGATTCATGAAATATAATCAAAATGGAGTAGAGAACACTTACCCCATTTCATATGGTGAAAATTGCTTCAAGAATCGCCTCAATCCGAGATTCATAGCTCCCAAAATGTAAAAATGGCTGAAACCCTCGAAATAGAGTACTTTATACTTCTGTCGAGGCATCCTCTTACGCGAACGCATCAACACCATCGCGTTCACGATGAACAAAATAATCTACCACCATAATACACTTCGTGTTCGCGGTAAAAACCTTGCAAACGCTACTCACAGTTGGCTCAGACCTTCGCGAATGCGGCTCCAACTACGCGAACGCGATGAAGAAGGCCTCCGGCTCCGGCTCCCAGCTCAACCCTACACGTCCGCGATCCATCATACGCGAACGCGGACCATTACTTGCGAACGCGATACAAAAATGCTACTTCCATCCAAATACACTACGCGTTCGCGACACTTGCCATGCGAACGCGATGAAGAACTGAGACACCAGAAAACAGCAGAACACAGCAGTACCAAAATGAAGAAAAATGATCTGAAATCAATCTGAAACACGCCCGAGCCCCTCGGGACCACGTCCAAACATACCAACAAGTCCCATACATTACACGGAACAACGAATCACACCTCAATTCGAATTCAATGAACTTTGAAACTTCAAACTTCCACAACTGATGCCGAAACCTATCAAATCACGTCCGATCGAACTCAAATTTTGCACACAAGACACATTCGACATTAGGGACCTGCTCCAACTTCCGGAATCGGAATCCAATCCCGATATCAAAAATTCCATTCCTGGTCGAACTTTCCAAAATTTCAACTTTCGCCATTTCGAGCCAAATTCAACCACGGACCTACAAATTACAATCCGGATGTGCTCCTAATTCCAAAATCACCCAACGGACCTACCGGAACCATCAAAACTCCGTTCCGGGTTCAAATTCACAAAAAGTCAAACTTAGTCAACTCTCCCAATTAAAAGTTTCAACAATGAAATCCATTCTTCCAATTCGATTTCGAATAACCTGAAAACCTAAACGGACGATTCACACAAGTAAAAATAGATCATACGGAGATACTCACGTCCGTAAACTACCGAGCGAAGTGAAAATGCTCAAAAAGACCGGTCGGGTCATTACATGCATAAACCTTTCTTCAACACTATTCATGAACCTATACATAAGCGCTTCTAAACTTCCATTCTCCTCCTGAGATGGTTGTCTCACTTCGCTTTCATTCCAGTCATAATAAGGATATTCATCCCAACCGGAGTCAGGATTGTGCCCATATGAATCCTCATACCTGTACGAACTAGAAACATAGTGAGTCTGTTCAAAATACAAACCTTAGGAAGAATACATACCTGCTTGACAGCCAACCCATAGATGATTTACACCGCATTTAAAACACATAGCAGACCGCTGATAATATTCAGCTGCCAACTCTTCAACCATTTTCCTAGGCTGGTTGTACTTCATCTTCAACAGCAATTATAGTTCTATATCAAGAATATCTTCTTCAACTTGTCAGGTACTACAAAAAAGAATTCTTGAAAAGAAGTTAACTAACAAAGAAAATAAATAAGAAATAGAAAGAAGAAATGGAAAAAAAACTAATTCCCGAATTAGCACTAAAAATACTTTAACACTATTGATTGTCAATCCCCGGCAACGACGCCAAATTTTGACGAGCTCGAAATACACACTTAAATTATGCCCGCTAATCAAATATAGTGTAGTATAATATCATATCTATGGGGATTGGATTTAAACAACATTCTCATAGTTTTTAGCTTAATTGCTATCCAAGATGATCAACAGTTGAGATTTATAAGATTTCTAACGAAAATTAACTAAAAATCTAAAGTTATTGACTAATGACAATCGAAACAAAGAATAAGCAAGAAAGTTATCAGTGGGAGACAATAGGGTTTTGATAGAATAGGTGCAAGATAATTGCTCAGGATCTAACTCTAGATAATTCACTTCTAATGTTCAAGTGTGTCACTCAAATTCACTCAATTATTAGTTCAAACGTTCAGCAAAAACTCCTCTCTCGATAAAAGTTTAACCTCACAAGATGAACCAATTTAAGTACGTAAAGATATGCAAGAATGCGTAGTGGATTGATCTTTAGGAAAACCTCTTTCGATTATTCTCCTGACTAGGTTTAATCAATGATTCAACTAGCCTCTTTCGATTACTTAGAAGAATCTATGAACTCAACCAACAATATAATGCAAGGATATCACACGTTATACCTCTCTCGATTACATGAACTAGTGAATATAGATGCAACAACTAAATCATCCAAAACGGTTCAATACATAAAACTAGAGTTATAATCCACAAACAATCATCAATACACCAAATCCATCAAACCCAAAAGGGAACTACTCCATAGATATGGAGAAATTCATCGCAAATAAAATTAAATTATAGGAAAATCCTTGTGCTTGTGTTCTTTCCACTTCTCCTTAGCCTTCTTAGGTCTAAAGTATGTCAAAAATCCAAAAAATAATATTTTTCCATGTATTTATACCAAGTAGGTTCGGACCTAGACGAAACCACCTTTTCCTAGATGAAATAGGAAAATAACTCGATAAGAAATACATAGGCGCGCCGCATGGGGCGACGCGCCATGCGGGACATTAGTGGGAAAATCTAGAGAGCTCAACATCTGTCAGGCAGCCAAAAATACACTGTTGCGGCGCGGTGGGCGTCGCACATTGCGTCGCTTTAGTGACGTTTTCCAGAGAATTGGCAAATTTCAATTATGCTACTGTTTTGTCTTGTGTAATGATGAATTGGGCAGCCATTTCATGTGCACACGTCACTTGCATGTCTCAATTTGGAGGTTTCAATTCCTTAACATCTTATGAGACTTTTGGCTAGCCACTTCATGATGCACGTCTTCCAACAAGCTGTGATAGGCCATTTACATGGTCTTGAGCATTTTTCTTTCACTTTTTATATACATACGCGGTACTCGACCCCCGAACTCGATCCCATCTTAATTTCTTGGGATTTTACTCAAACTTCAAAGCTCCAAATAGCTCGAATTAGCTCCACCACATCTACATAACTCAGAATCACTCCTACAAGGCATAAAACACACAATAAGTGCAAATCACTACCAATTAAAGCTCAATACAAGTAAAGTGCAGTGAATTTGAGTGCAATAAACGACTAAAATACGCAATTATAGCCTACCATCATAGTACCGTATGAGTCGACTTAACCTCTACATTTAGTAATGATCATTTGCCTACAATTAGGGAACTTTATCCCACAACCTCGGCTTAACCTTAAAATATGTCCCTACATTGGTATGTGTAGTTCCATGGTAACGAATTCAAAATTCGAACCAATCTCGGTGGTATTCACTAGTAACTCCCAAAATATTTAACTTTTCTAAAATAGATTCATAACTTATTAGCCTCAAAGAAATCTACCTCAAATCAATTTATGATGTTCATAACCAATCCAACCGTTTGAACAAGAACCAAATAAAAACCTTCTTCTATTTCATGTAAAAAGGAATTAACAAAATGATAATTTATCTTTTAGTTCAACAAGTGCCACTCCAATATGTAAAGATATTTCAAAAATGTTACACCTTATATTTTCAATAAAATAACTCATTAATGGAACATTGGTCATCGGTCGGTTCAGTTTGGTTATAAATATTATCAGTTTGGCATATCGGTTTATAAATATGCTAAACTGATAACCGAGCCGATAAGATATCGATTATCGGTTAATCGGTTATCAATCGTTATCAGTTCGATTATCGGTTTACCCTATAAGATAACTCAGTCTAGATTATAGAAGGAAGAAGTAATGAAGGATAATGTGTACTATATAAAGAATATGATAAACTTTCTTTAGTGTTGTAACCCTCTGAAAGAATATGATAAACCTTACAACATTATTTCTCTATGTGTTGAATGAAAAATTTGGGAGGGTTACAACAGTAGATAGAGAATTGTGAGAACGGAAAAATTATATACCTAAGGATAAAATCGTATTTTTATAAAGTTTATTGAGTTATCGGTTAAACCGTTAATAAAATTGGGCAAACCGGGACCCGAACATATAGCCCAATAATAAAATAACACTAAACGATTACCGAACTATTAATCCAATAACCCGATATCGATAATCCAATAAGCTTTTTTCGGTTCGGGCTATCAGTTTTACGCGATATATGCCCAGCCCTACATACCAAGTATTTTTGCTCAAAAAATTATTAAATATGTACAAATAAAAAAAATTGAACTCATTAAATTAGATTAGATATGGTAGAATTGCAAATCTGAACCCTTAAAGTTGAAATCTAGGATTCGCCATTGGTTGGAACAGTAATCCCAGGATAAATTATTCCAAGATAAAACAGTAAAATTGATAATCCTAAAATTAATACAACATATCAAACATTCAATAAAAAATAATATAAAATAATTAATCTCACCGTGACTTATATTCGAACCAAAGGAACCTAGATTTATGCTTCCTACACGTATCTATGCTCCCGAAAGTTGCTCTTTTTCCAAAGCGGGTAGCAATGAAAAAATTTATTCTGAGTGAGGCACAACCAACAATATGTGAGGCACTCTCTATTTTTGACAAGTATGTTGTGGTGCCCACTGGTCAGGACTAAGGGTGGCAAGTGGGTCGGTCCTGGGCCTAAACGGGCTAAGTGGTCCGGTCCAAACGGTCCCAGTCCCGGGCCGGTCCCAAATTAAACGGGCTAAACGGTCTTTTTGTAGGGACCGGCGCGGGACCGGGACCATTTGATCCCGGGCTAAACGGTCCCGGCCCGCGGGTTAAATGGGCTAAGTGGGCCCAACGAATTTTTAAAAAATAATTAAATAGAAATTAGAGACAAAAGGATATTAAAAATAATATCTAAGTCTAAAGACAAAAATATTGTAAAGCAATATGCCTTGTAATTTTATTATAGCATTAAAAAATATGGCAATAACTTTCTTAGTCTTCATCCCCCCATATGGAATAAGCACAACAAGGTGCTAATACCACCATTGAGAAGAAAAAGAAACTAATTAAGATGTGCCAAAATAAAAGTTACATACTACATACTAATTTTTGTTCATACAAGTTACATGGTATCTCTTACAAACTTTATAAATCTATCAAGGTCTGGAGGAATTTCCGTTGGTGGTAGCAGAAAAGTAGCTTGGTCATCGCCACTTCCGGATGAAGCAACATCCTCCGCAAGTTCAGCTAGCATTTCTTTGTAAGCATCGTCTTCATCTGGTTGTGATTCAGCAAGTCCAAAATTTCTTCTTTTCGACCGGTTCCAATCTCTGAAAAGTACTGATTTTTCCAAGCTCTCCCTCATAGACGCTCTATAATCACCGAGTTGAAGTCTTGCTTGACTGAAAGCGCTCTCTGATGCCACTGTTGAAGCTTGAATAGTGAAAATATTTCGGGCCATCCTTGAAAGAACCGGAAAGTATTTTTCTTTGTCCTTCCACCATTCCAAAAGATTAAAGGAGCCGTCGGGATTCACTTCCTCAATTCCCTGTGACAAATATACTTCAAGCTCATGTAATTGTGAAAAATCACTACTACTAGAACCTTGAAAACCCCTAAACCCCACCTAAGCACTAAATGCTCTTACTCCAGCAGTTCTTTTAGATGATTGAGAATCAGAAGAAGAAGGAGTTGGAACATTTGGTCTAGCATGATTTAATGCAACTTGATAAGCATTAAAAATAATTTGAGCATTTATTCTAATCGTGGCTATTGCTTCCGAAAGTTGAGACAATTCCTCATCTTCAAGTGCTAAACCATTATAAACAGTTTCATACCAAAAATGAGGACCTCCTAATTTCATACAAGGATTTAACAAAGCAGAAACACCATAAATAGGGGAAATAGGGGAAAAATATTTTTTAAACTTTTTTCTCATAGAATCAATAGCAAGTTTATAAATTTCCCCACCCTCTGAAAAATGAGCAAACAAATTTGCAAGTTCTGCAATATAAACTAAACAGTTAGAAATAGTAGGATAATATTGCCCAGAAAATTCATTTGTAACAATATGAAATTTTTCTAAAAAATCTACAAGTATATTAACATTAGCCCAATCCCCATTTGTAAGGTGCTCATCATCATCACTTACATGTGCATTAAATATTGAGTTTATGGGGTTTCTATATTCATATGCAACAACCGAACTTTCATACATGTAATTCCATCTATTTGGACAAGGTTTAGGAACCTTTCTTTCTCTTAGGCCAAATTCATCGCATCTTTTAAAATATTCTCTAAGTCTACTTCTACGGTTTGAATAAAAAAGCCAGTTAAGAGCCATTTTAACCTTTTCAATTTCAATATTTAAAATTCCCATACCATCACCCACAATTAAATGGTAAATATGACAAATACATCTAACATGAAAAATATCACTAAATGCAGGATTTAGCGTAGTGATAAGCAAAGCTATAATATTTGTGTTACTAGTAGCATTATCCATTGAAATTGACATTATTTTATCACTAATACAAAAATATCTACAAATATTTGTAACTGTGCTAGCAATAAACTGCCCTGTGTGATGTGAATTAATTATTCTATAAGAAATAATGCGTTTTTGCATTATCCAATCCTCATCAATCCAATGACTGGTAACGGTAAGATAATTACAGTCGTTACCACTTCTACCAATATCAGTTGTAATAGCAACACGATAATTTATATGAGTAAATAAATAGCGCAAATATTATTCATATTCATGTTTATATTTATAAATATTGCTCTTTACGGTTGTGCGAGGAAAACCTTTATAAGTCGGATTAAAAAAATTTCTAATATAATGTACAAAGTTAGGGTCAGAAGGAAAACTATAGGGTAAACACATAACAGTTACCATTTTTGCCAATTCTTCCCGATCTTTTTTTGGATCATAATATAAAATACCACCGGTAACCGTGTTAATTCTCGGTTGAAATTGATTTGAACCGGTACTAGGGTCAACCTGACTAGGAGTAGGTAAACTTTTCCCCTCTGCCAAAGCTTTCAGACGAAGATATTTCACTTTATCTTGAGGGAGTTTCAATATGTGTCTAGCCAAAGTTCCCCCCTCCCCCCCCTCCGCGATCTAAAATATTTAAAAACTAACTTCGTGCCAAACGGGAGATGTTTCCGTCCGTTTGCTAGGTTGTCTAGAAAAAGTAGGGGTAGTAACAGGAGTATCAGATGAGGTATCATTTGGCTTAGCAGGGTTATCACTAGTTGGGTTAACATCAGGAGCAGGACTAGTTGGTGTATCATCATCCGGTTGAGTTTTATCAAAATCTATTTCCTCGTCATCATTTTCATCAATAGTTGGATTAGAATAAAGAGCATTCATTAATTCATGGTCTAATTGTTCACCAGCTCTAATATTATGGCAAAATTGACTTTCAGTAAATTGTAATAAACTATTATCGCTATCAAGAATAGCAGGTGTAGGACGGATATGGAGTTTGGTTCGGGGAGCCCGGGGCAGTGGAGGAGGAACAGATTGAGCACTAGATTCGTCACTCTTGGACTTTCCCTTATTTTTACCAAAACGTTTTTTTTAAGGAAGCCATCTTAATTAATAAAGTAATAATATTAAAACTTAAGAATTGAAACGAGTTTACCGAATTGACGAATAACTTGTTAAAAATTGATTATCGTTGAAGACTTCAATTCACCAACTTCATAATTGTTTCACGAATTGTAACAACAAAGTAAGCAATAGCAACAATTATAGAAGAAAATTAGAGAGAGATTGTGATATATTGATGATTTTGTAAGAAAAATGAAAGAATGAGGGGGTATTTATAGTTGAAAATAGGGAAAAAGTGTAATTATAAAAAGTTTGGGATTAAAACAAAGTTGGGGAGGTTAAATGACTATTTTATAAATAGCCAGCGGCTATTTTTGACAGCCCAAGGGCTATATTTTAAAAAAATTGTTTTTTAGGAAATATAGCCGTTGGGACCGTATGGCTCGCTAAGGGACCGGTCCCGGCCCCTGGCGTAGGCATATACATATATCAACTTCCATAAAAATCACTCGTCATATAAGAATGGTGTGAACATCTTTTCGTAGTCCTCATACATTAATTAAAGAAAATGATTTCCTACAATCAATTTCAATTTGAATAAAAGAAAATATATGTACGAAGATTTTCTTTGTATACGATCGAAACTGATTTCGGCCTTTGTATGCCTGATCGAGATGGGATCATATTGGACCGAAGAAAGTCTTCATAATATCGAGAAGGGATCCGAATATGGCACAAACGAGCTTCAAATTTCAGGTATAGATCAAAAATCGAGTTCGAAGTCATTATCGAGCTCGGGTCCGAATCGAACTATGATATGATGTGATGGAATCGAGCTTAAGAGCCAGAGCCGACCGATACCGAGCCCAAGTCATTATCGGACCCCGAGTCAGCATCGACCTCAAACCCGCATCGAGCTCTAAAACTGGAAATCGACTGATACCGACCAATGCTGAGTCCGATCAAGATCGAGCTCATAGACAAGAGTCGTTGCAACCGCACTAAGGGAGAGAATCTCGACGGGAATTAGGAAAAAACTGATTTATCATGGGTTTCCCACTATATATTTTTAATTATATCTAAAGTAGGATCCCCCATTATAAAAGGGATGACTATATTTCTGTAAAAGGAAGTTTTTGGCATACATGGTAACTCAGATATCATACACTCCCATACTGAAGAATTGTCATTTTTTAACTTCATAGATTGATTCATCTTGCTTAATCCATAAATCATCATCTTTTCAACTTTGCTTATTTTTCATTCTTTACAGTCAATATTGGATATTTCTATTTACTCTTACGATTTGTGTCAAGTTATACCACATACCCTTAGAACTACGTACAAATTCAACTCTATCCGTTTTTCGGGTAAACAGTTTGGTGCCCACCGTGGGGCTAAGGATAATAGTGATTATTTGATACGAATCTGCAAAAACACACCATTTTACACTTGTTTTCAGAAGTGTCTTTGATTTCGCATTAACAACGGCGAGCTATCAATTAAATGGCCTTACCTATCGACAACGAAGCTGGTCTTCAAGGTGAGAACAACAACTTGACGCCCAGGACCGAAAGGCCGCTTGTCGACGCCGTTGGAGCTCGAGTCGAAGTGCCATTAGACATTAATTCGCATGTGGCCATTGAGGCAAACCTACATTCTGAACCTGAAAATAGCATTCATGGTGGCACTCGATCTGCAGCTCGAGATACCCATAACGTCGAGGAAAACGGTATCAGCTTGCGTATGATTTTCGAAATGTTGCAAGCTTAATAGGCAGCAATAGCTCAGTTGCAGAGTCAAACCCAGATACCAAACAGGCCGGAGCCTAGTCCACCCTGAAAAATTACCCACAGAATGGAACCAGTTATAGTAAGGTCAAATGAGCAAGAGTCGGGGACTAATCCCGAAATTTCTAAGATGTTCGAAGAACTGACCAAACGAATAGAATCAGGGGAAAGGAGGATCGAGGCAAACGACAAAAAGATGGAAACATATAAATCCAAGGTTGACCAGATCCCGAGGGCACCACCGATATTGAAGGGCTTAGATTCCAAAAAATTCGTACAAAAGTCTTTCCCCCCAAGAGCGGCTCCTAAACCGATCCCAAAGACATTCCGCATGCCCGAGATTCCTAAATATAATGGAACGACCGATCCCAATGAACATGTCACCTCTTACACATGTGCCATCAAAGGGAACGATCTAGAGGACGATGAGATCGAATCTGTATTATTGAAAAAAATTGGTGAAACCCTGACAAAGGGAGCAATAATATGGTATTATAATTTACCGTCTAACTCTATCGATTCTTTTTCTATCCTTGCATATTCTTTCGTAAAAGCACTCGTCGGGGCCATAAAGGTCGAGACCAGGAAGTCGGACCTATTCAAGGTAAGACAAAAGGATAATGAGATGCTAAGAGAATTCGTATCTCGTTTCCAAATGGAACGAATGGATCTACCACCAGTCACAGATGATTGGGTTGTTCAAGCTTTCACTCAGGGTCTAAACGAACGAAGCTTGATGGCTTCACGGCGGCTGAAGCATAACCTGATCGAGTACCCAGCTATTACTTGGGCCGATGTGCACAATCGATATCAATCCAAAATAAGAGTCGAAGACAGCCAGTTGGGCTCTGGGTCCGTTATTAAAAGGGCTACCAACCAAGAACAGAGGTCGATTAGAGACCGATATCGGCCGTATAGTGGAAATCCTACAAGCTCGGTGTGATAAACGGCTAAAACGATACTACTGCTAAGGTACGACCCCTCCCCCCTGTTCAATTAAATTATATTTCAAAACTAACCCTTGCAGGTGTTCGAAAAAAGACGAGGATTAATGAATTCGATCAAGAACAAAGATAGATTATTCAACACGAAGCCTTAGGTCAGAAAGCACGCATTGCACTCTTTTTCCCTTAGACCGATTTTGTCCCAAATGAGTTTTTCGACAAGGTTTTTTAATGAGGCAACCATTGATCGTGCTAACTTGGAATAATTCAACAGTATCCGAGGCCTCCTTACAATCAACCTCGAATACTGGGGAGCATACCATTGTCATTGAACATATCAATGATGATTATCAAGTACGGTGCAAAGGAAGTTACTTCATTATTTCATGGAAACAGGGTCTCAACTGGAAAAATTGTAAGTGCCAAATGGTCAAACGGGCCATGCCCATATAGTTGGCCCGAGCCCTGACACAAAACATGAACACATGTATAATGACTTACAAAGAAAAATTTCTTCTTTACCGATATCTTATATCCAAGAAACATTCCTCTATTTCGAGATCTATTATACAAACAAGCTTAAGGGTCGACCATTACCCTATAAATCGGGGACTGCCAACCGAAAAATCAATGAATTTGAGCAACACTCACCTGACTATAAAGCCCAAGGGCTACCCTATTTCGAGCTCGAGCAAGCACTCACTCGACCACTAAGCCTATGGGCTACTCTTATTTCGAGTTCGAGCAATCACTCACTCGACTACTAAGCCTACGGGCTATATTACTTCGAGTTCGAATCACTCACTCGACTACTAAGCCTACAGGCTACTCTTATTACGAGTTCGAGCAATCACTCACTCGACTACTAAGCCTACGGGCTATATTACTTCGAGTTCGAATCACTCACTCGACCACTAAGCCTATGGGCTACTCTTATTTCGAGTTCGAGCAATCACTCATTCGACTACTAAGCCTACGGGCTACATTACTTCGCATTCGAATCACTCATTCGACTACTAAGCCTACGGCTACTCTTATTTCGAGTTCGAGCAAGCACTCACTCGATCGTTAAGCCTACGGGCTACATTACTTCGAGTTCGAATCACTCACTCGACCATTAAGCCTACGGTCTACATCACTTCGAGTTCGAACAAGCACTCACTCGACTATTAAGCCTACGGTCTACATTACTTCGAGTTCGATCAATCACTCACTTGACCATTAAGCCTGCGGGCTACATTACTTTGAGTTCCAATCACTCACTCGACTACTAAGCCTATGGGCTACCTTATTTCGAGTTTGAGCAAGCACTTACTCAGTTACAAAGGCTACAAGGTTCAAATTCGATCAAATTGCCTTAAGCCTTATGAAAAACTTCATAAGGCATGAATGAAACAAAATCTTCACAAGGCAGAGAATAAAACGGAGGCAAGTCGGGAAAAGAAAAGATCTTTATATATATACAAGAATGTTTACAATGTCTGAACAGGACCCTACACAAAAAGCCAAAATGGAAACTAAGGGCTAAGTCTCTTGGTTATCTCCAGGGGCGGCCTCCTACCCATCAGTCTCCTCCCCGTTCTCGGACCCACTCTTACTCCCATCATCATCATCATAATTATAGAAATCCAAGGCTTCAGCATTAACTTCGAGATCTTTAGCCCTTTTTATTTCTTCGGCTAGATCGAAACCTCGAGCATGGATCTACTCGAGGGTCTCCCTCCGAGATCGGCATTTAGCAAGTTCAGCAACCTAGTGTGCTCGAGTGTTAGCGGTCTCGGCTGCCTCTCTTGCTTGTACCTGAACAGCCTCAGCATCCGCCCGATAGACGGCCACTAATGCATCCGCATTGGCCTTTGCTTTTTCGGCGTCAAATTTGGCCTTGGCAAGTTCGGAGGCCAACCGAGCCTCGAGCTCCTCTATTTTTCTTGCTTGAACCGAGCTCTTCTCCTTCATGCTTTGAAGTTGGTTTTCGGCCAATGATAATTAGGCTCGAACAGTTTCTTTTTCTGCAGCAAGACGGTCCATGCCATCTTTCGATTCCAAGGTCTCTGCCCTTATCATATCAACCTCCTCACGAAGCTTCCCAATCAGCTCAAGCTTCTGCTGCAGCTGTGAGATCGGAATATTAGCCACGGTTCCAGGATCGAGCCCATGGGTTTTTAAGATTATTATTACTTGCTCGGTCAGGTCAGTCTGGTCTTGATGAGCCTTGGCCAACTCAGCTCAGAGGTCTTTGATCTCATCTTTCCTTTGCCCAAATAGGAGTCTAAGGGCATTCCTCTCCCCCGTGACCCATCGGAGGTCGGCCTCATACCGACGCAGCTCAGCTCTAGACTGAGAACATATTTCTCAATGAAAACTGGGGACTACGTAAGAAAGAAGAAAGGAAGTTAGAGGAGAATAGAAAACATAAAAGTAATATCAACGAAGGGAGTTAAAGCTTACCCGATTCAAAGCTTGCTGCACTTCACAGAAAAGGCCTGACACATCACTAGGGCTAGCAACATCCTCGACTCCAGTAAAAAAATCACATAAAGGGTCATCCCCTTCATGAGACCGATTTATCTTGAGGGCCCCCAAATCTTGGGCTTCCCGAATCACCTCTTTGGAAAAGGCAGGGAGAGTGGGCGAGACTCCGATTACTATTTCCCCAAGCGACTCGCTTGGGGCGTTCTCCTCAGTTCGGAGAGCTTCAGGATCGGCCCCTTCTGATATACTCACTGTTTGTTGACTTCGGTGGGAAGCATCCTCGATCTCTAACGATTTGGGGACTCTGCCCGAACCTTCCTCCGATATCTCCTCAGTCTGAGGCGGAGCTTTATAAATCACCATCGATTCAGCTACCTTTGGGGCATCGATGGTTTTCTTCACTGGGGCCACCAGCACGGACCCGTCATTTTCTTCTTCTTCTTCGTCTTCATCCCTTAGACGCAGAACTAAATTTAGGGTCAAAGGGATGATATTCTTCCTCGGCTTACGAGTCGTCCTCGTCTTCGGTTTTGGATCTTTGGAAGCGGAGGCCCTTTTTCACTTATTATACTTCACCGGTTTTGGAACAGAAGTCGAAGCCTCTTCCTCGACGGGCGGGGAACTCAAAACCGCATCTTTGCCCACACCTATATACAGGAAAATTGATTTAAGTATATGGAAAGCATCTCGTTCGAACTACCAAAGATACGAGAAAGAGCTTACCATGATATTTGGCCTCCCATCGGCCCTTTGACAAATCACACCATGAGCACTCGGGATATGTGGAAGTCGAAGCTAGATCTCATACCCAGTTCTTGAGGTCGGGAACTGCACCAGGCATCCAAGAAACCACTGCACCACTAACACACCTCCTTTTTCCCGAGAGGGATAGGAGATAGGGGAGTTTTTCCAATTTAAGTGACATTAATCGAAATGGGATTATTTATTTGATCAGAGTCGCCACTTGGAATAATTTATGGTGCCCCAAGTCACCGGTTTATTTTAAATCCTAAATCGAGGAAATTTGAATCTATTTATGGTCTGCGAATACAGAAGACCGGGTAACGAATTCTATTAACCCAGGAGAAGGTGTGAGGCACTCCCGAGTTCCGTGGTTTTAGCACGGTCGCTTAACAATTAATACTTGGCCTAATTATCTAATTTATTACATATTTAAAACCTATTTTGCATTTTTACTTTTTAACCGCTTTTAATTATTTATGGAATTATTTCTGGAACAAGTCACGATGTCGTACAATTGTCATTTTGGCACATGTCGCAAGCCGCGCCACATGAAATGCACCCGCGATTTATGACACGCTTATTTTTATTATTGTTAGAAGTTATGGTCGGGTCACATGAAATGCACACCCGAATGAAATTTACGTATCGTGACCACGCCACGTGAACCATACCCATGGCCACGATAATTTATTTAAACATGCCTAAAGCAAACTACGATGTTCAAAGATGGTTTCCTACATTGTGATATTAATGTATGATAATTGTAAATTAATAACTACTTTGTGGACATCGTAATTTGATTTCAGTTCTGGTTCGTAAACAAACAAGTGGGCTACAAAAAACCATTGGGCCTAGAAGGTTGATTATTCCCTAACTTCCCTTTCAATTCATGATACGAACAATGTAACTCAAACGAAATTACAAACGGCCATCCTAATTATGTTCGTAAGATGCAAGTTAACCGAAATTCAGATTTCCAAGCTAAAGTGAGATTCAATTGGAAATCTCATATTATACAAATAGCCAACCCAACTTAACATTAGTCAGGTTCATGAATATGTTTTAACATGTAGGAGAACAACATAAGCTATCAACGAAATTTAAAGGAGCATAAATTAAAACAACAGAATCCTCTCTTTTCAACATTTATGGCCCCAAGCAAAACAGAAACAAATCGCCATGATGTTAAACAAGTTTAAATCTTCTAATAGACAAACTACTCAGAAAAGGATTCAATCATGTAAAGGAAACAATGAGTCGAAATTTCATGGAGAAAACAGAGGAATTAATTCATGTTTACAAAGACGGGTTCTCAAGTGAATACCTGGTTGCACAAAACCAAGTCTTAAAAACCAAATGAAAGCGAGATAAGAGAACGTTAAAGCTCAGTAAAATAGCAATAGCAACGACAGCAGTCCACGGCTCCAAAATAGCTCTAATAGCTCAATCAACTTAGAGATTCCAGGATTATGAACTGAAATTTGAGAAGAGAAGCTTCTTAATTTCCAATGTAACTCTTCTTTTTTGTTGTTTTCTTTTTTCGATTTTTTTTGTTTTTGTGTCTTTTTCAAATTTGGATTCAAAATTTTGAAACTGAGTTGGTTATGACAGCCATTAGAGAGAGTGGCGAGGACTTGAGGGAGATGAGTCTAGCGGCTGTTGAGTGAAGAAGGAGAGGAAGAAGGATGCTAGGGTTTTTTTAAGGGGATGGGGTGGTCTGTTCTTTTTCAGTTCTCTCTCTCTCTCCTTTAGGGTTTGGGAAAATGGGTGTTTTAAAGAGGGGGGGATCCGGTTGGGCCAGGTGGGTCATGAAAATTGGGCTTCTAAAAGGATGGGCTTGACTAAACCAATTTGTGTAGCTAAACTATTATATATATTTTACTCACTAATTGACTAATGACCTAATTAATTAACTAGCCTAAGAATGCATGTAGAGTTACTAATGTATTTTTTGGTATTTTAGTGTTTTACAAATGCAATTGATTATGCAATTAAAATTTAAAAAATATAAAAATTCAAAATATTTTTGTATTTTCTTTAAGATTTAAAATACAACTTAAAAATGCATCAAACATGAATACGTACAAAGCAAACTAAGTAAAAATATAAAAAAATAATTTAAAGCTATTTTTTGGATTTTTTAGGAGTAATTTTATATTAGGGCAAAAATTAGGTGCTCACAGCTGTCCCTCTTTGCTCGGAAACATGAAAAGTTTTCGGGCAAAGATAAAGTGAGCAATGACGAGCAATTTTTGCCCGTTTGGATACTCCATGGGAAGTGTTTTTTGAAAAGTTTGACCGAACCTTGCTTCGTAGGTTGCCTACATATCCTTGGCTATAAAGGAATCAGGTCAGTGTAGTTCTGGAAGTTTAGGTAGCTGGGACTACTGAGAAGCTGTGATTTCACTGTTGTTGCTGCTGTTTACTGCTTACTGAGCTCCTTATTACACCAAAGTCAAAATGAAAAAGACTAACTAAGCCTATCAGCTACGAGTTACAAGATTCTTATGTATGAGTCTTTTGAAGCGTGATGAGTCTTGGCTGGTTTTTCATGCAGACTCTGATCTGAACCTCGATGCTTGCTAGCTGCAGGTGCTAGTTCATTCTTCTTCAGCTAGCCCATATCTTTTCATCGACTTCTGCATTTTGAATAATTCACTTCTTTTTTTTTCTTTTATTCTGGATTGAGACTTCTTCTTTCGGTCATCTCAGACTGTCGACTTGCATTCTTGAGGCAAGCTTCTGCTACTTCTAACTTGAATTGAATTCTAAAATAATTTCCCCCGTTCTCCGGGTGGGATCCTGATGGTTCTTGAACTTGAAAATTGAAAGTTGACCCTGTTCTTCAGGCGGGCTGCTGATGCCTCTCTGACTTGACCTTGAAATAAATTCCCTCGTTCTCCAGGTGGGCGCCTGGTAAGTACTAGAAACTTAAAATGAATTCCCTCATTCTCCAGGTGAGTGCCTGCTAATGCCTTGTACTTGAAATAAATTCTCTCATTCTCCAGGTGGGCGCCTGATGACTTAAAACTTTAAATAAATTCCCTCGTTCTCCAGGTGGGCGCCTGATGACTTAAAACCTGAAATAAATTTTCTCGTTCTCCAGGTGGGCGCCTGATGACTTAAAACTTGAAATAAATTCCCTCGTTCTCCAGGCGCGCGCCTGATACAGACTTGAACTTGAAATGAATTGTCTCGTTCTCCAGGTGGGCGCCTGATGACTTAAAACTTGAAATAAATTCCCTCGTTCTCCAGGTGGGCGCCTGATGCTGACATAAAACCTTAAATGAATTCCCTCGTTCTCCAGGTAGGCGCCTGATGACTTACACTTAAAAAGAATTCCCTCATTCTCTAGGTGGGCGCATGATGCTAACTTAAAACTTGAAATAAATTCCCTCATTCTCCAGGTGGGCGCCTGCTGACTTAAAAACTTGAAATGAATTCCCTCGTTTTCAAGGTGGGTGCCTGATGACTTAAAAGTTGGAATAAATTCCCTCATTCTCTAGGTGGGCGCCTGCAACTAACTTGAAATTTGAAATGAATTCCCTCGTTCTCCAGGTGGGCGCCTTCTAATGATTTGAAAATTGAAACAAATTCCCTCATTCTTCAGGTGGGCGCCTGCCGCTAACTTAAAACTTGAAATGAATTCCCCCGTTCTCCAGGTGGGCGCCTGATGCTGACTTAAAACTTGAAATAAATTCCCTCATTCTCCAGGTGGGTGCATGCCGCTAACTTAAAACTTGAAATGAATTCCTTCATTCTCCAGGGTGGCACCTGATGCTAACTTAAAACTTGAAATAAATTCCCTCGTTATCCAGGTGGGCACCTGATGAGTTAAAACTTGAAATAAATTTCCTCATTCTCCAGGTGGGCGCCTGCTGACTTTAAAACATGAAATGAATTCCCTCGTTTTCCAGGTGGGTGACGGATGTTGACTTAACACTTGAAATGAATTCCCTCGTTCGCCAGGTGGGCGCCTGATGTTGACTTAAAACTTGAAAGAAATTCCCTCATTCTCCAGGTGGGCGCCTGCTGACTTTAAAAACTTGAAATGAATTCCCTCGTTTTCCAGGTGGGTGCCTGATGTTGACTTAACACTTTAAATGAATTCCCTCGTTCTCCAGGTGGGCGCCTGATGTTGACTTAAAACCTGAAATGAATTCCCTCGTTCTCCAGTTGGGCGCCTGATGACTTAAACTTGAAATGAATTCCCTCATTCTCTAGGTGGGCTCCTGATACTACAACAAAATAGACAAAACAAAAGAAACTTTTCTGCCCCAGTTTGCACTAGGAAGATTTGTGAGTTGTTAGCAGAACTATAAATCACCTATGCTATTGATGAATGATGCAATGATGAGAGTAAAATTAAAGACTCGACTAGGATGTGCGTCTCCTGTGAGTAAAACCAAGAACATTTTGACTAGCAAATGCATCTGCTAAAAAAAACCTGAATGTCCCAGACTAGGAAGTGCATCTCCTAGTGGTGAAACTTGAATGAACCAAATTAGGAAGTGTGTCTCCTAAAGAAATAAAAATCTGAAAAACCCAAACTAGGAAGTGTGTTTCCTAGATTTGAGATTGAGCTTGCGGAAAACTATAAACTAAGCTTGACTAAACTAAAAACTGACCTTATTCTCCAGGCGGGACCCCTGATTTCAAGAAAACTAAAGATTGATAACTTAAGAAAACTAAAAATTGACCCTTTCTTTTCTTTTCTTTTTAAATCCATACTTCCCCTTTTTTTAACTTATTATCCTAGGAGAAAATTCATTAGACTAGGTTTTAATCTTAGGAGAAAGATTCATCAGACTAAGATTTTGATCCTAGGAGAAAATTTATCAGACTAGGTCTCTTTTCTTTTTCTTTTTTGGTATCTTAGGAGAAAGATTCATCAGACTAAGATTTCTATCCTAGGAGAAAGTTCATCAGACTAGGTAGATTCATCAGACTAAGATTTCTATCCTAGGAGAAAGTTCATCAGACTAGGTTTTCAATCTTAGGAGAAAATTCATCAGACTATGTCTCTTTTTTATTATCTTAGGAGAAAGATTCATCAGTCTAAGATTTCGATCCTAGGAGAAAATTCATCAAGCTAGGTTTTCTATCTTAGGAGAAAGATTCATCAGACTAAGATTTTTGTCCTAGGAGAAATTTCATCAGACTAGGTCTTTTTCTTTGTTATCTTAGGAGAAAGATTCATCAGACTAAGACGTTTATCCTAGGAGAAACTTCATCAGACTAGGTTTTCTATCTTAGGAGAAAGATTCATTAGACTAAGATTTTGATCCTAGGAGAAAGTTCATCAGACTAGGTCCTTTTTTTTATGGTATCTTAGGAGAAAGATTCATCAGACTAAGATTTTGATCCTAGAAGAAAGTTTATCAAACTAGGTTTTCTATCTTAGGAGAACAATTCATCAGACTAAGATTTTTATAAGGAGAAAATCCATCAGACTAGGACTTTTATCCTAGGAGGAAAAATGTGAAGAGCAATGGAAACATTTTATTCACACTAGTAAGACAAATAAAGGCAAAGATTTGAGAAACTTCCTTTTGTTGGATCTTATCTTCTTCTTTTTTTGTTCTTTCTTTTCTTCTCTTTTTTTTTTGTTTTTTAACCAACTTTCTTGCACTGCTTTGTTCCTGTTTCAAACAAAGGAAATTTTATCAGTTTTAAAAGTGGTGATCGGTTTGTGGCCTTGAGTCTTGGGCAGCTTGGTTTTTGCTCAATCAGCTTGAGTCAGTTTCATGAAACTTTTTGCTCTGCATCAACCCTGATTGTTTCACACTCAGTGTCATTTGTATTTGTAGCTCAATCAGCCTTATCTCAAAAAGAGATATCTTTTCTTGGATAACCTTTTCCAATATCTTGAATGACTTTGCTTTTGGAGCAATTTGTCTGTCAAAGAGAATCACAACTGGTAAGAGCCTTTTGCACGATGTGCACACTTCATAGTAATTGTTCGGTACTACAGAGAATCTCTGATTAACCTTGAAGTTATCTTTGCTTGCTTTACCCGAATAGGCTGACATCTTTTGGGGGGAAACCTTTGCGTGAATCCTCAAGGCATGTTGACAGTAACAACTGAGTGTGCTGGCCAAATTTACTTTGTACAACTAAAAAGCTGGTAGCAGATTTTGAAATCTTTTCTTACTTATTTTGACAAGGACTGACTCAGAGTGAAGGGACACGATGGTGCAAAGAAACAGTATTAACAAGAAGTGCCCCTGTCGGGAAGGACAGAAGGAAGAGTTTTTTTTTTCAATAGCTAGCCTTAATGATCATGACATGCATTTTGGACTTAACGGTCTGATCTATCAAACTGACCAAATCTTCCCTTTTACCATTCTTATGATTTTGAAGTCGGGCTTGTTCGTGCCAATCCTTTGCATCAGCTTCACGACTCACTATCGACTAATAGTGCCCCGAGGGGTTTTCACGAACAAGTCTCTCTCATTTATTTATCTCTGCTTACTATCGCCTTACAGTGCCCGTGAGGGTTTTCACTAGTAAGACTCTCTCATTTTTTCTTCTTTATTTTTCTTTTTCTTTTGCTTTCTAGTGTGAGCAAATTGACAGTGTTCTATGCGTGTGACAACTGTTGCGCATTGCATGCATCTCTTGGCATTCTTGAAGGCATATCGGAAGGTCTTTATTTGGAAGGTTTTTGGATAGGGTTGGAAAGAAGGGTCGGGGTGGAGGCTCTAAGTAGACTCAATATGATGGGTTGTACACTTTACAACTCTTGGAATCGACTCTATCAAAAGTGAAATAAAATATTTTCCCCAGTTTCTGATATTGGGTATTTTTGTATTTTTTTTCCTTTCTTTTTTTTTTTCTTTTTTTCTTCTTATTTGGTTGGACTGAACCGTGTAAGGCTGCCTACGTATCCTTTTTTTTAAAGGAATCAGGTCTAACGTAGTTCAAACATCTGACCTAACTATTATTTTTTCATCTTTCTTTTAGCTCTGTTTTTTTCTTTTTTCCTTTTTTTTTTTTCAAAACAAGTTGCCCAACTTCTATTTTCTGGGACATGGACCTTTGACTATTCTATTTTTTTTGTTTCACTTATACTTTCTAAGAGTTACCCCAGTTTGTACTCTTGGGACGTGGACTTTTCTTTTCATTTTTTCTCTTTTTTTTTTCTTTGTTTTTTTTTCTTAGACTTTTGAATCTAAACTTGATTCCAAAAGAGGGTGGTCAAAGAAAATAACACAGGCTCGAAAGGGGTAAAGAAGGGTATAGAGTGTTTGGATAGTAGAAAAAGGGCCTCCCAGCCTCGAGAATGCCAATCATGTTTGCCCTTCACAATCACGACATTGATGCACATGTTGCTTTCTGATCTTTTTCAGTGTAAAGTTTTATGAGCAATACTTTCCTCGCAGTGAATGACCCTTATCAATTTGGGTGACTTTTCTTCGATTTTGTCTTGATGTAGAAGATGCATTTTGCCAATAAACTGATCCATTTCAAGTTGACTGGGATACACCTTCTTTTGAAAAATACTTTCTATCTCTTAGTGCTAAACAGACTTCAACCCGTCCGATTATCCTTAAGCCTGATTTCCTCAATGATTCAAAAGGTAGAGATCCTTAACTATTATGAGCATGACTGCTTTTATTCCATGTAAACTTGGTTCATGCTTATTTTCCAAATGTTTCATGTCTCTATACATCTTCAAAAGTCTCTTTCTCAGTTATCCAATTCAAGACTAAATCAGTTTTCTAAGATCTGACCAAAAATTCCACATGCATGTTATGTCACTAGAACTAGCGTGAAAAGAACTATGCACAAAAATGGACACAAAATGACTGACTGCTTTTTATTGAATAAAGGATAGCAGGGTCCGATAACACAAAAAGAAGACAAAATAAGCTACCATGGCTAAAAGAGGAGTGACTTTCCAGTTGCTAAGCGACATCTTAGCCACACATTCGCACATCAGCATTACTACGACATTTAACCGTTTTGATTGCTTTGGATTCAACACTCAAATTTTGACAATCATCCTGAGCAGGCCATGTCTTATTGCTCAAATCTGGTAAAGTCAACCCCACATTTGTCTCCATTTTTATTTTTCACCGCCAACTTTCCTATTTGCCTCTCTGTGACCTAGGATCAACAACAGTTGTATTTGTTCCATTGGTTGAAAAGATGCTTTTATTTCCGAAGGATCCTGGAATCGCCATTGCAAACCAACAAACCGACCACATTTAACTAGCTTTTTATTTCAAAACAACAAGCATGTTAGAATAAACACTCTCTTTCTTTTTTCCTTTCTCTCTTTTCTCTTTTTTTTGGTTTCTTTCCTTTCTCTTTTTTTTCTTTTTATTTTATGTTTCTTTCCTTTCTCTTTTTTTCTTTTTTTTTTTCATTCGATCGAACCTGATGTGGGTTGCCTATGTATCATGTGGGAACATGAATCAGATCTTGCGTAGTTCGGGAGGATTATGAATAGGTAAATAAGCTAACACTTTTTTTTACTTTTGAAAACACTCAGACAATGAAAGCATTTAGAAAAAGAATATATACTTTTTGCAATTTTGTTTTTGTTAATTTTTCGAAAGAAAGGCTTTTAAAGAGGAAAGAAAATATTTTTGGATTTTTGGTTTTGGTTTTTTTTTTTGATTTTTTTTTTTTGAAATTTTTGAAAGAAAGCCTTCTAAAGAAGAAATAAAATATTTTTTGTATTTTTGATTTATTTTTTTTTAAATTTTGGGAAAAAGACTTCTGAATAAAAAAGGTAGAAAATAGTTTTTTGGATTTTGATTTCATTTGTTTTCTTTTTCTAATGAAAGACTCCTACAAATAAAATATTTTTGGTTTAAAAATTTTCTTATTTTTTATTTGTTTGGGATTTTCTAAAAAAAAGACTCCTAAAGAAGAAATTAAAGGAAACTATTTGTGAATTTTTTAAAAAATGGGGGCCGGAACCGATGAGGTTTGCCTAAGTATCTCACATCTAGTGAGAATCAGACCCGCGTAGTTCTGCCAGGTTTGACGGAACAAAGGAAACAATGACTTTTGAAAATATTTGCTTATTTTCTCTCTTTTCTTTCAAATTTTCGGCAAAGTTTCGAAATGTTTCAAATACCTACCTCACTCTTGTTTTTTTTTTTTTTTGTGATTTTCTTTTTTTTCTTTTTTTGTGATTTTTCTTCCCTATTCTAGAAGCCAGTCAACATGCAAGTCGAAACAAATAAATGCACAAGTAGCAAGTAAAATGCATCAGGATGGTCCTTTAATTTTGGGTACACGTATCCTAGACGGACCCAACCCCTGTGTTGAGTCCACTAGGTCAAATGCACGTGATGCAAGCAAACGTACCTACTAGGGATCCGGCATGAGGCTGTGTTATTCTAAGTTTAAATCCTGGGTGTAGTGTTCTAGACCTGACTTACCCGAGCAGACAACTCGAGCCGGGGGGGAGGGGAGCGTACCGGGAATACAGAAGCTTCACCGGCTTTGAAACTTGTCCGAACCTCATTCTAAAATTAGGATATGACTCTAACAGAAAAGAAGTCACGTGAAGTGCACGCTCCCCAGAAGATTTAGAAGACTCGGAGAAAATGAGGGTTTCGTAGCAGTTTTATATACAGTTCACGGCAATATCAAAGCGGTAAAAAGCGGCATTTAGCATATTAGGCTCAAACACATAAAAATCAGATAATAAACAAAAACCAAGTATAACAGTTATTCTAAGCTCGAATTCTGAACCCTGAACCAGAAGTTCTGGGTTCTTTTCCCCAGCAGAGACGCCAGAGCTGTCACACCTCCTTTTTTTCCGAGGGAGATAGGAGATAGGGGAGTTTTTTCAATTTAAGCGAAATTAATTAAAATGGGATTATTTATTTGATCAGAGTCGCCACTTGGAATAATTTATGGTGCCCCTAGTCACCGGTTTATTTTAAATCCCAAATCGAGAAAATTTGACTCTATTTATGGTCTGAAAACACTGAAGACCGGGTAAGGAGTTCTGTTAAACCAGAAGAAGGTGTGAGGCACTCCCGAGTTCCGTGGTTTTAGCACGGTCGCTTAACAATTAATACTTGGCCTAATTATCTGATTTATTATATATTTAAAACCTATTGTGCATTTTTACTTTTTAATCGCTTTTAATTATTTATGAAATTATTTTTGGAATAAGTCACGATGTCGTACACTTGTCGTTTTGGCACACGTCGCAAGCCGCGCCACATGAAATGCACTCGAGATTTACGACACGCTTATTTTTATTATTGTTAAAAGTTATGGTCGGGTCACATGAAATGCACACCCGAATGGAATTTACGTATCGTGACCATGCCACGTGAACTGTACCCATGGCCACGATAATTTATTTAAATGTGCCTAAAGCAAACTACGATGTTCAAAGATGGTTTCCTACTTTGTGATATTAATGTATGATAATTATAAATTAATAACTACTTTGTGGACATCGTAATTTAATTTCAGTTCTGGTTCGTAAACAAATAAGTGGGCTACAAAACATCATTGGGTCTAGAAGGTCGATTATTCCCTAACTTCCCTTTCAATTCATGATACGAACAATGTAACTCAAACGAAATTACAAACGGCCATCCTAATTATGTTCGTAAGATGCAAGTTAACCGAAATTCAGATTTCCAAGCTAAAGTGAGATTCAATTGGAAATCTCATATTATACAAATAGCCAACCCAACTTAACATTAGTCAGGTTCATGAATATGTTTTAACATGTAGGAGAACAACATAAGCTATCAACGAAATTTTAAGGAGCATAAATTAAAACAACATAATCTTCTCTTTTCAACATTCGTGGCCCCAAGCAAAACAAAAACAAATCGCCATGAAATTAAACAAGTTTAAATCTTCTAATAGACAAACTACTCAGAAAAGGATTCAATCATGTAAAGGCAACAATGAGTCGAAATTTCATAGAGAAAACAGAGGAATTAATTCCTGTTTACAAAGACGGGTTTCTCAAGTGAATACTTGGTTGCACAAAACCAATTCTTAAAAACCAAATGAAAGCGAGATAAGAGAACGTTAAAGCTCAGTAAAATAACAATAGAAACGACAGCAGTCCACGGCTCCAAAACAACTCTAATAGCTCAATCAACTTAGAGATTCCAGGATTATGAACTGAAATTTGAGAAGAGAAGCTTCTTAATTTTCTATGTAACTCATCTTTTTCGTTGTTTTCTTTTTTTGATTTTTTTTTTTTTTGTGTCTTTTTCAAATTTGGATTCAAAATTTTGAAACTGAGTTGGTTGTGACAGCCATTAGAGAGAGTGGCGAGGACTTGAGGGAGATGAGGCTAGCGGCTGTTGAGTGAAGAATGAGAGGAAGAAGGATGCTAGGGTTTTTTTAAGGGGATGGGGTGGTCTGTTCTTTTTCATTTCTCTCTCTCCCTCCTTTAGGGTTTGGAAAAATGGGTGTTTTAAAGATAGGGGGATCCGGTTGGGCCAGGTGGGTCATGAAAATTGAGATTCTAAAAGGATGGGCTTAACAAAACCAATTTGTGTGACTAAACTATTATATATATTTTACTCACTAATTGACTAATGACCTAATTAATTAACTAGCCTAAGAATGCATGTAGAGTTACTAATATATTTTTTGGTATTTTAGTGTTTTACAAATGCAATTGATTATGCAATTAAAATTTAAAAAATATAAGAATTCAATATATTTTTGTATTTTCTTTAGGATTTAAAATACAACTTAAAAATGCATCAAACATGAATACGTACAAAGCAAACTAAGTAAAAATATAGAAAAATAATTTAAAGCTATTTTTTGGATTTTTTAGGATTAATTTATATTAGGGCAAAAATTAGGTGCTCACAGCTGCCCCTCTTTGCTCGGAAACATGAAGAGTTTTCGGGCAAAGATAAAGTGAGCAATTACGAGTAATTTTTGCCCGTTTGGATACTCCATGGGAAGCGTTTTTTGAAAAGTTTAACCGAACCTTGCTTCGTTGGTTGTCTACATATCCTTAGCTATAAAGGAATCAGGTCAGTGTAGTTCTAGAAGTTTAGGTAGCCGGGACTACCGAGAAGCTGTGATTTCACTGTTGTTGCTGTTGTTTACTGCTTGCTGAGCTCCTTATTACACCAAAGTCAAAATGAAAAAGACTAACTAAGCCTATCAGCTACGAGTTACAAGATTCGTATCTACGAGTCTTTTGAAGCGTGAAGAGTCTTCACTGGTTTTTCATGAAGACTCTGATTTGAACCTCGATGCTTGCTAGCTACAGGTGCTAGTTCATTCTTCTTCGGCTAGCCCATATCTTTTCATCTGCTTCTGTAATTTGAATTCACTTCTTTTTTTTTCTTTTTTTTTGGATTGAGACTTCTTCTTTCGGTCATCTCGGACTATCGACTTGCATTATTGAGGCGCGCTTCTGCTACTTCTAACTTGAATTGAATTCTGAAATGACTTCCCCCGTTCTCCAGGTGGGCTCCTGATGGTTCTTGAACTTGAAAATTGAAAGTTGACCCTGTTCTTCAGGCGGGCTCCTGATGCCTCTCTGACTTGACCTTGAAATGAATTCCCTCATTCTCCAGGTGGGCGCCTGGTAATTACTAGAAACTTAAAATGAATTCCCTCATTCTCCAGGTGAGGGCCTGCTAATGCCTTGTACTTGAAATAAATTCCCTCATCCTCCAGGTGGGCACCTGATGACTTAAAACTTTAAATAAATTCCCTCATTCTCCAGGTGGGCACCTGATGACTTAAAACTTGAAATAAATTCCCTCGTTCTCCAGGTGGGCGCCTGATGACTTAAAACTTGAAATAAATTCCCTCGTTCTCCAGGTGGGCGCCTGATGACTTAAAACTTGAAATAAATTCCCTCGTTCTCCAGGTGGGCGTCTGATGACTTAAAACCTGAAATGAATTCCCTCGTTCTCCATGTGGGCGCCTGATGACTTAAAACTTGAAATAAATTCCCTCGTTCTCCAGTGGGCGCCTGATGACTTAAAACTTGAAATAAATTCCCTCGTTCTCTAGGCGGGCGCCTGATACAGACTTGAACTTGAAATGAATTCCCTCGTTCTCCAGGTGGGCACCTGATGCTGACTTAAAACCTGAAATGAATTTTCTCGTTCTTCAGGTGGGCGCCTGATGACTTACACTTGAAATGAATTCCCTCATTCTCCAGGTGGGCGCCTGATGCTGACATAAAACTTGAAATAAATTCCCTCATTCTCTAGGTGGGCGCCTGCTGACTTAAAAACTTGAAATGAATTCCCTCGTTTTCCAGGTGGGCGCCTGATGACTTAAAACTTGAAATAAATTCCCTCATTCTCCAGGTGGGCGCCTGATGACTTAAAATTTGAAATGAATTCCCTTATTCTCCAGGTGGGCGCGTGATGACTTAAAATTTGAAATGAATTACCTCGTTCTCCAGGTGGGCGCCTGCCGCTAACTTAAAACTTGAAATGAATTCCCTCGTTCTCCAGGTGGGCGCCTGATGCTGACTTATAACTTGAAATAAATTCTCTCATTCTCCAGGTGGGTGCCTGCCGCTAACATAAAACTTGAAATGAATTCCCTCGTTCTCCAGGTGGGCGCCTGATGCTGACTTAAAACTTGAAATAAATTCCCTCGTTCTCCAGTTGGGCACCTGATGACTTAAAACTTGAAATAAATTCCCTCATTCTCCAGGTGGGTGCCTGCTGACTTTAAAAACTTGAAATGAATTCCCTCGTTTCCTAGGTGGGTGCCTGATGTTGACTTAATACTTGAAATGAGTTCCCTCGTTCTCCAGGTGGGCGCCTGATGTTGACTTAAAACTTGAAAAAAATTCCCTCATTCTCCAGGTGGGCACCTGCTGACTTTAAAAACTTGAAATGAATTCCCTCATTTTCCAGGTGGGTGCCTGATGTTGACTTAACACTTGAAATAAATTCCTTCGTTCTCCAGGTAGGCGCCTGATGTTGACTTAAAACCTGAAATGAATTCCCTCGTTCTCCAGTTGGGCGCCTGATGACTTAAACTTGAAATAAATTCCCTCTTTCTCCAGGTGGGTGCCTGATACTGCAACAAAATAGACAAAACAAAAGAAACTTTTCTGCCCCAGTTTGCACTAGGAAGATTTGTGAGTTGTTAGCAGAACTATAAATCACCTATGCTATTGATGAATGATGTAATGATGAGAGTAAAATTAAAGACTCGACTAGGATGTGCATCTCCTGTGAGTAAAACCAAGAACATTTCGACTAGAAAATGCATCTGCTAAAAAAAACCTGAATGTCCCAGACTAAGAAGTGCATCTCCTAGTGGTGAAACTTGAATGAACCAAATTAGGAAGTGTGTCTCCTAAAGAAATAAAAATCTGAAAAACCCAAACTAGGAAGTGTGTTTCCTAGATTTGAGATTGAGCTTGCGGAAAACTATAAACTAAGCTTGACTAAACTAAAAACTGACCTTATTCTCCAGGCGGGACCCCTAATTTCAAGAAAACTAAAGATTGATAACTTAAGAAAACTGAAAATTGACCCTTTCTTTTTTCTTTTTTTTAAAATCTAGACTTCCCTTTTTTTTTAACTTATTATCCTAGGAAAAAATTCATTAGACTAGGTTTTAGTCTTAGGAGAAAGATTCATCAGACTAAGATTTTGATCCTAGGAGAAAATTTATCAGACTAGGTCTCTTTTCTTTTTCTTTTTTGGTATCTTAGGAGAAAGATTCATCAGACTAAGATTTCTATCCTAGGAGAAAGTTCATCAGACTAGGTTTTCAATCTTAGGAGAAAATTCATCAGACTATGTCTCTTTTTTATTATCTTAGGAGAAAGATTCATCAAACTAAGATTTCGATCCTAGGAGAAAATTCATCAAACTAGGTTTTCTATCTTAGGAGAAAGATTCATCAGACTAAGATTTTTGTCCTAGGAGAAATTTCATCAGACTAGGTCTTTTTCTTTGTTATCTTAGGAGAAAGATTCATCAGACTAAGACGTTTATCCTAGGAGAAACTTCATCAGACTAGGTTTTCTATCTTAGGAGAAAGATTCATTAGACTAAGATTTTGATCCTAGGAGAAAGTTCATCAGACTAGGTCCTTTTTTTTATGGTATCTTAGGAGAAAGATTCATCAGACTAAGATTTTGATCCTAGAAGAAAGTTTATCAAACTAGGTTTTCTATCTTAGGAGAACAATTCATCAGACTAAGATTTTTATAGGGAGAAAATCCATTAGACTAGGACTTTTATCCTAGGAGGAAAAATGTGAAGAGCAATGGAAACATTTTATTCATACTAGTAAGACAAATAAAGGCAAAGATTTGAGAAACTTCCTTTTGTTGGATCTTATCTTCTTCTTTTTTTGTTCTTTCTTTTCTTCTCTTTTTTTTTGTTTTTTAACCAACTTCCTTGCACTGCTTTGTTCCTGTTTCAAACAAAGAAAATTTTGCCAGTTTTAAAAGTGGTGATCGGTTTGTGACCTTGAGTCTTGGGCAGCTTGGCTTTTGCTCAATCAGCTTGAGTCAGTTTCATGAAACTTTTTGCTCTGCATCAACCCTGATTGTTTCACACTCAGTACCATTTGTATTTGTAGCTCAATCAGCCTTATCTCAAAAAGAGATATCTTTTCTTGGATAACCTTTTCTGATATCTTGAATGACTTTGCTTTTGGAGCAATTTGTCTATCAGAGAGAATCACAACTGGTAAGAGCCTTTTGCACGATGTGCACACTTCATAGTAATTGTTCGGTACTACAGAGAATCTCTGATTAACCTTGAAGTTATCTTTGCTTGCTTTACCCGAATAGGCTGACATCTTTTGGGGGGAAGCCTTTGCGTGAATCCTCAAGGCATGTTGACAGTAACAACTAAGTGTGCTGGCCAAATTTACTTTGTGCAACTGAAAAGCTGGTAGCAGATTTTGAAATCTTTTCTTACTTATTTTGACAAGGACTGACTCAGAGTGAAGGGACACGATGGTGCAAAGAAACAGTATTAACAAGAAGTGCCCCTGTCGGGAAGGACAGAAGGAAGAGTTTTTTTTTTCAATAGCTAGCCTTAATGATCATGACATGCATTTTGGACTTAACGGTCTAATCTATCAAACTGACCAAATCTTCCCTTTTACCATTCTTATGATTTTGAAGTCGGGCTTGTTCGTGCCAATCCTTTGCATCAGCTTCACGACTCACTATTGACTAATGGTGCCCCGAGGAATTTTCACCAACAAGTCTCTCTCATTTATTTATCTCTGCTTACTGTCGCCTTACAGTGCCCGTGAGGGTTTTCACTAGTAAGACTCTCTCATTCTTTCTTCTTTATTTTTCTTTTTCTTTTGCTTTCTAGTGTGAGCAAATTGACAGTGTTCTATGCATGTGACAACTGTTGCTCATTGCATGCGTCTCTTAGCATTCTTGAAGGCATATCGGGAGGTCTTTATTTGGAAGATTTTTGGATAGGGTTGGAAAGAAGGGTCGGCGTGGAGGCTCTAAGTAGACTCAATATAATGGGTTATACACTTTACAACTCTTGGAATCGACTCTTTCAAAAGTGAAATACAATTTTTGCCCCAGTTTCTGATACTGGGTATTTTTGTATTTTTTTTCCTTTCTTTTTTTTTTTCTTTTTTTCTTCTTATTTGGTTGGACTGAACCGTGTAAGGCTGCCTATGTATCCTTTTTTTTTTAAAGAAATCAGGTCTAACGTAGTTCAAACATCTGACCTAACTATTATTTTTTCATCTTTCTTTTAGCTCTGTTTTTTTCTTTTTTCCTTTTTTTTTTCAAAACAAGTTGCCCAACTTCTATTTTCTGGGACATGGACCTTTGACTATTCTATTTTTTTTGTTTCACTTGTACTTTCTAAGAGTTACCCCAGTTTGTACTCTTGGGACGTGGACTTTTCTTTTCATTTTTTCTCTTTTTTTTTCTTTGTTTTTTTTCTTAGACTTTTGAATCTAAACTTGATTCCAAAAGAGAGTGGTCAAAGAAAATAACACAGGCTCGAAAGGGGTAAAGAAGGGTATAGAGTGTTTGGATAGTAGAAAAAGGGCCTCCCAGCCTCGAGAATGCCAATCATGTTTGCCCTTCACAATCACGACATTGATGCACATGTTGCTTTCTGGTCTTTTTCAGTGTAAAGTTTTATGAGCAATACCTTCCTCGCAGTGAATGACCCTTATCAATTTGGGTGACTTTTCTTCGATTTTGTCTTGATGTAGAAGATGCATTTTGCCAATAAACTGATCCATTTCAAGTTGACTGGGATACACCTTCTTTTGAAAAATACTTTCTATCTCTTAGTGCTAAACAGACTTCAACCCGTCCGATTATCCTTAAGCCCGATTTCCTCAATGATTCAAAAGGTAGAGATCCTTAACTATTATGAGCATGACTGCTTTTATTCCATGTAAACTTGGTTCATGCTTATTTTCCAAATGTTTCATGTCTCTATACATCTTCAAAAGTCTCTTTCTCAGTTATCCAATTCAAGACTAAATCAGTTTTCTAAGATCTGACCAAAAATTCCGCATGCAAGTTATGTCACTAGAACTAGCGTGAAAAGAACTATGCACAAAAATGGATACAAAATGAGTGACTGCTTTTTATTGAATAAAGGATAGCAGGGTTCGATAACACAAAAAGAAGACAAAATAAGCTACCATGGCTAAAAGAGGAGTGACTTTCCAGTTGCTAAGCGACATCTTAGCCACACATTCGCACATCAGCATTACTACGATATTTAACCATTTTGATTGCTTTGGATTCAACACTCAAATTTTGACAATCATCCCGAGCAGGCCATGTCCTATTGCTCAAATCTGGTAAAGTCAACCCCACATTTGTCTCCATTTTTATTTTTCACCGCCAACTTTCCTATTTGCCTTTCTGTGACCTTGGATCAACAACAGTTGTGTTTGTTCCATTGGTTGAAAAGATGCTTTTATTTTCGAAGGATCCTGGAATCGCCATTGCAAACCAACAAACCGACCACATTTAACTAGCTTTTTATTTCAAAACAATAAGCATGTTAGAATAAACACTCTCTTTCTTTTTTCCTTTCTCTCTTTTCTCTTTTTTTTTTTGTTTCTTTCCTTTCTCTTTTTTTTTTCTTTTTATTTTTTGTTTCTTTCCTTTCTCTTTTTTTCTTTTTTTTTTTCATTCGATCGAACCTGATGTGGGTTGCCTACGTATCATGTGGGAATATGAATCAGATCTTGCGTAGTTCGGGAGGATTATGAATAGGTAAATAAGCTAACACTTTTTTTTACTTTTGAAAACACTCAGACAATGAAAGCATTTAGAAAAAGAATATATACTTTTTGCAATTTTGTTTTTGTTAAATTTTCGAAAGAAAGACTTTTAAAGAGGAAAGAAAATATTTTTGGATTTTTGGTTTTTTTTTTTTGAAATTTTTGAAAGAAAGACTTCTAAAGAAGAAATAAAATATTTTTTGTATTTTTGATCCCTTTTTTTTGAATTTTGGGAAAAAGACTTCTGAAAAAAAAAAGGTAGAAAATATTTTTTTGGATTTTGATTTCATTTGTTTTCTTTTTCTAATGAAAGACTCCTACAAATAAAATATTTTTTGGTTTAAAAATTTTCTTATTTTTTATTTGTTTGGGATTTTCTAAAAAAAACAGACTCCTAAAGAAGAAATTAAAGGAAACTATTTGTGATTTTTTTTTAAAATGGGGGCCGGAACCGATGAGGTTTGCCTATGTATCTCACATCCGGTGAGAATCAGACCCGCGTAGTTCTGCCAGTTTTGACGGAACAAAGGAAACAATGACTTTTGAAAATATTGGCTTATTTTCTCTATTTTTTTTAAAATTTTCGGCAGAGTTTCGAAATGTTTCAAATACCTACCTCACTCTTATTTTTTTGGGTGTGTGATTTTTTTTTTTCTTTTTTTGCGATTTTTCTTCCCTATTCTAGAAGCCAGTCAACATGTAAGTCGAAACAAATAAATGTACAAGTAGCAAGTAAAATGTATCAGGATGGTCCTTTAATTTTGGGTACACCTATCCTAGACGGACCCAAACCCTCTGTTGAGTCCCCTAGGTCAAATGCACGTGATGCAAGCAAACGTACCTACTAGGGATCCGGCATGAGGCTGTGTTATTCTAAGTTTAAATCCTGGGTGTATTGTTCTAGACCTGGCTTACCCGAGCGGACAACTCGAGCCAAATGGGGGCAGCGTACCGAGAATACAGAAGCTTCACCGGCTTTGCAACTTGTCCGAACCTCATTCTAAAATTAGGATATGACTCTAACAGAAAAGAAGCCACGCGAAGCGCACGCTCCCCAGAAGATTTAGAAGACTCAGAGAAAATGAGGGTTTCGTAGCAGTTTTATAAACAGTTCACTGCAATATCAAAGCGGTAAAAAGAGGCATTTAACATATTAGGCTCAAACACATAAAAATCAGATAATAAACAAAAACCAAGTATAACAGTTATTCTAAGCTCGAATTCTGAACCCTGAACCAGAAGTTCTGGGTTCTTTTTCCCAGCAGAGTCGCCAGAGCTGTCACACCTCCTTTTTCCCGAGGGGGATAGGAGATAGGGGAGTTTTTCCAATTTAAGCGACATTAATCGAAATGGGATTATTTATTTGATCAGAGTCGCCACTTGGAATAATTTATGGTGTCCCAAGTCACCGATTTATTTTAAATCCCAAATCGAGGAAATTTGACTCTATTTATGGTCTGCGAACACAGAGGGGTGATTTACAAATAGGGGTATCAATTCGCACCTGACTGTGATAGCCCTCTCGATACCTTATTGGAGCTTTGTAACTAGTGGCCGGTATAAATAATAATACGTCTACGTATAAAATAATATGGCACCCGAAACCTTCAAATCCTAGATTCGCCTCTGCCCCACAAAGTTTTTACCCTTTAAGCTTTTAAGACTACAAGTTTCAAAAGTTTTTTCTTTTTTTTTTTAAATTCTGTGCCGAGTCAAACTATTTTATCTAAATTGAAACGGAGAGAATACAATATATTAGTCAAACTACTGAAATTCATGCTAAGTCAAAAGTGTTATGCAAGACGAGATGGAAGAAGAAATTTTTTCCCGAAAATTTCTTGTTTCCTGCTATTTGATTTACTAGATCTTATTTGTAAGTTATCTCATGTTTGCTTTTGGCCATAAATATATCTCAGCGAATTATACGTCTAATGAATTTATTTTATCTACGTGTTCGAAACTGCAAAGTGCAAACGTAGAACAAGGGGAATTTGAGGAAATGAGGTGAAAGAGAGAGACTGCTGGCAAGGTGGGGCCCAACAGACACTTGTCAAAATAGAAGGTGCCCTCACACAACTATTGTGGGTTGTGTCTCACCAGAATAAAACTTTCAGACACCAATCATAGATTTTGTTGTTAAAAGGAAACAGAAAACAGCAACAGTTATTTACTATTTTTTGGACAGTGATTTGTCACTGATTGTTGCACTACTTAACAGAATAAAGTTATGAGTTTTGTGATGCATTATTGTAGATGTTGATCCGAAAATTATTTCTTTCATATAATTATGGGCTTTTAACACATTTCTCCGGTTGCCGAAATAATTACAATCGTTAGTATGTATAAAAACAATATATTGATTATATATATTTCTATTGTACATTAATATATAAAAATTATATATTCGTCAACTATCTATATTATTATAAAAGCATGAATACAATGTCGGTTTACAAAAATAACCTTATAATATTAAGTATAATAACTCATAATAAAATGACATAATCGGAATTGTAGATATTAGCCTTATAATCTTATTAGTTTTGTGACATAATACTACACGGTAGGGATCCTACATAATTACCTTTAGGAATCCTATTAGTATAATTACATTCGGGCTGTCTAATTATATAAAATTAAAAAAGTAAATATCTTTAGTCATGTAATCCTCTAACTTTTAGGATATAATTCTTAAAAATTCCTATTACTAATTTAATTTGAAAACGTATTATAACGTCATATTACTAATTTAATTTGAGAATGTATTATATTATCCAAATCCATTTAGAAAAAGAAGAGCCTATATTATTATAAAAATATAAATACAATATTAATATACCAAAATAGCCCTAAAATATTAAGCGGAAGAACTCATAGGGAAAGGACATAACTGCAATAACCTATTTTTTGGACTACAATATCTTCTTTGCTAATTTTTAATATTTAAGATTTAAAATTAATAAAATTTTATCTATTAAATTCTTATTAAAAATATGTATGAAGGTTTAGTAAAATTAATTTCATAAGAACCATCCGTATTGGCAATACATTAACACTCCATAATGTTTAATACTATGAAAAAATAAAATAATATTAAATGAACCATAAAGAGTTGAAACTGAGAAAAAAATACTCCCATGATAATATATTTTTATATTATATTTGAACTATCTTTTTACTTAAATAATAATTTTTAAAACAATTTTTCATGTAATATTGAAAAATACCCATTTATTAAACAACAACTAAGAAAATATTTAAGAGTATAAATGTGTGAGAAAGAGAAAAAAATGGTTGGTAAGAGTCAATACCACTAATATTTCTACAAACATAACGATCTAAAAGTGAAATGTCATATTAATCTTTTACTCTTTGAAAATAAAATTTATGGTAGATAAAATTATTATCAAGATTAAATATTCAAAATAAGAGATGAACTAATATTAAGATCTGAATCAACATAGAATAAATTATTTTTTATGTTAAAACTAAATAATTAAATATTTTAATTAATTATTTAGCAAGAGAATCCATTTCAATTATTTTTTAAATTCATCATATGAGTAAAATTCTTATTCAAGTTAAAAAAATCTTTGAGTACATAAATTTATTACATAAAAAGAGCGTTAGAACACAAAGTAAAAAAATGTTAGTATATTATTAAGAATCAAAATGCTATACAAGTGTGTCAGGAAGCACAATCAAAGCTAAATCCTAATCAAGAACAAGCTTTCAAGATTATATTATAAAGAGTCGACTCTGGTATAATGTGATTATTCGTTGCAGATGCCTCCGGGGAAATTAAAATAATATTTCTATGTCATGCATTACTTGCAAATATCATATTAAGAGGCATGACACTGTTAGCAATAATGGCAACTGGTGTACCAACAACGATTTTATTGTGAGGCCACCCACTTTAGATTTGATGTACCTTTTCAAACAACCTAAATAACCATCACAAATAAATCAAAGCAGAGCAATGGTGCTAAATTTATAAGAAAAACAAAATTGATAATATGGGATGAAGCACTTATGGCTAAGTGTCAAACGATCGAAATAATTGCCCGAAATTCTAGAGATATATTGGATATTAATGAACTGTTTGGTGAAAAATTAGCGGTTTGGGAGGTGATTTATGTCAAGTACTACCCGTAGTTCCAAAATTGACAAAAGCAGAGACTGTAAAAGCTAACTTGCCAAAGTTATACTTCTGGCCTCAAATGAAAAAGATTCAACTGACAAGAAATATAAAGTAAGAACAGATCCAGTATTCAGTGTCTTCTTGCTTCTTGTCGGAAACGAAGAAGAGCATCCAATAAAAGATGATTTGGTTCTTCCTGAACACTTGGTTATCAATCTCAATGGTAATGGTAGCGCATTTAATAAGAGAAATATTTCTATCATTAGATTAAAATACAATTTATGCAAATCACATGATAGAATTAAAAAGATATCTTAGCTAGCAGAAATGAATATGTTGATCAACTAAATAAAAGGTTGATTGCAAAATTTTACAGTAAAAACAAAGTGTTTTTCAGTTTTTGACTCATCAGAAAATAATACCAATAATTACTACCACGAAGAATACTTGAATACTTTAATACCAAATGGCCTTCTACCCTACATGTTTGTTATCAAGTTTATTATTTTTTACGTATGTTAGTGTCACCGTATATATAATAGACTAAGTTAAATTGATTTTCCATTGTATATAGGTTAATTTTGAAGAAAAGTATGCTCGTCATGCTACTGAAAAACATAGATACGCCGAATAGCTTATGTAATAGCACACATATGGTATATAAAAGTCTTGACAATAACGTCATACATGCAAAAATTATGATACTTATCAATGTGCTTCTAAGTATATTCTTATTCCTGAATTCGACTTTCGTCTTTCGAAACTAAGGAATATCCTTTTAAATTTGTGTGAAAATAATTTTTAGTATGTTTATGTTTTGCAAAATATAATAAATAAAGCACGAGACAAACATTCTAAATATTGGACTATATTTACCGCAATATGTTTTCTTGCACGAACAATTGTATGTTGTACTTTCAAGAGGGATATCAAGATCTACAATAAGAGTTCTGGTTAAGGTAGAACAACCAACGCATTAGGAAGAAACATACACACAAAAATATTGTCCACAAAGAAGTGTTCGTCAAGATACCATCACATTAAATACTTTCAAACTATAATACATAATTATGTAACTAACATGACAAAATTGATCAATTGATCATTTGTGTAAGTTTTGATGATGTCCTTTTATTTTAAATTCATGTATTATGCTAATGTAATAATATTTTTCGGCATTTAGATGATTGTTCTATTATTATACATAAAAAAAATTTCATTAATTAAATTTTATTATTTCTTCATATAAATAAATATTTAAATTATCACATGTCATTATTAACGTGCAACGCACGTTCATAGATACTAGTTATTTTAAAAGTGACTACATTGTAGTTTATGGTATGAAAAGATAAAAAAGTATATGTACAAATCTTTGTATGGTATGGTATTATGATGGTCTAAAACTAAAAGAACCAACCGGAAAAACACAATTAACCGGTTATATTATACGTTAACATACAAAAAATATATATATGCCGATTATTATTTTAGGAGCCAGTTGTATTATGTAAAATCTCTTCATTGATAATGAATTTTACGGATCGCTTCTTTTCAAAGTCTGGATCAACTTATAACGTAATATGAATTATTTATATAGTGATTAATAATGAAAAAGTTGTAATACAAAGCTGTTATACAATGAGTAATTATACATGAAACTATATGGGGATTGCTTAATTACTAAAAGAATTACGTAATTACTACATTTATGTATTTAAATACTTTTAACTTTGTCTTTGCTATATTTTATCTTGCGTAGAATAATATAATACATAAATAAATGCATGTGTGAGTTAATACTGGCCGCCCTAAGTTACATTAATTATGTAGTGTTTTTCTCAATCCAACCAAACATTATATACTAGAGCAAAAACTTAAATCAGTGCTATATTATATGTGAGTTAAAATGAATTCGGTTACAAACGTACACATGAACCATAAGCAGAGCTAGCCTATTAGATGCGGGTTTAGCTAAACACAATTCACTTATACTTAAACAATATATTTATACTAAAAAATATATTAAATATATATAAACATTTAATGACAAAATTAGTAACTAAGACATACGATGAAATTGAAGTATTAGACTAAGAATTGTAGGACTTTACCCCAAAAAGGAAGCCCTTTCAAAAATTCTCAATGGCCAGAGAAAAACCCAGGCCAAAGAGGGGGTTTGGAAATAGTTTTCAACCAGCAATAGACGCGCCTCGGTTAGAACCTCACTAGCTGCGTCATTGCCCCAAGCGCAAAGATGATTTAGACTTGTTTTCAACATTCGGTTTTATATTAAAACTTCAGTTGCCTTTCTTTCTTGAATGGTAGCCGATGTGGGCATTTTCGGCAACTTTAATTATAGTATTTCTATTTTACCTTTAAGAAGAAAACTAAAAGGATAATTTTGATAATTCAACTTATATGTCAAATCTATTTTTAATTTTTAAACTCCGTACTACACATAAAATGAGATGCAAAGAATATATACTTTCACATTAAGCAGAAAAAATTGTCAAATATTGCGTGAGTATCTTGAGCTAGAATCATAAAACTTTAATCATAGTCAAAATAAACTTTTCATGTGGCTTAATGTGTCTCATACGAAGGTTAAAAAAATTCTAATATAATCTCTTTTACTTTTTTTCCGCTGCATTAATTTTATTACTGAGCTCCTGTAAAAAAGACCATATAACTAAAATGTATTATTATTATTATTATTATTATTATTGTTATTATTATTATTATTATTATTATTATTATTATTATTATTATTATTATTATTATTATTATTATTATTATTATTATTATTATTATTATTATTATTATTATTATTATTATTATTATTATTATTGAACAAATACTACTATCTAACTAGCTATAGACGTTAGGCAACAATAGCCTCTCCTGGTTTTAGATTTAATCTTGCGATTCTGTGGTTCAAATTGTGTCTTTTAGTAACCAATTAGCTATATATCTATAGTAGGGATAATTCTTAATATTAGCTAAGCTTGTCACATTTATGATTTTCGAAGATTCTCAGAGTTTCTTAAGATAATAGAGTACAAAATGAATCTTTTGATTCAAAAGATCATGTATAATCACTTCAATACTTATGATTGTTTTTTATTTTAGACGACTAAGAAAATAACTATCATGTGTTACTAAAAATATTCTCTCATAATAATATATTAATTGATTAAATGTTTGTCAGTTTGTTCAATTTTTACTAAATATATGTTCACTAATCAAAACTTTATTTATAACTTTAACAAAGTAATATTGAAATAATATTCATATAACAAAAATATCCGAGAAAACCGAAAAAACTGATAAAACCAAACCAATTTAAACCGATATAGTACTTGGTTTGGTTTGGTTTTTGATAAAAAAAAACGAACCAACTCGATCCATGCAGAGGCGGATGTAGCTTACTAGTTACGGGTTCAACTGAACCCATAACTTTCGACGCGGAGTAAAAATTTATATGTAAAAATTTATTAAAATTGCAAAAATAGTAGATATGAACCCATAACTTTAAAAATATAATGAGTTCAATATTAAAAATCTTAAAATTGAACCCATAGAATTTAAATTCTAGATCCGCCCCTGGATCCATGTACACTCATAGTTTCTTATTGTTGTAGGGGGAAATGGTCAAATTTACTTATTGACTTCAAATTTTTATTTATTTATCCGCCGTTCAAATTTTCGAATAAATTTATCCTAGTTGTAGCCATTGGATCGCATATACCCCTCCCTCTAAGGAAGCAATGGTCCCACAGTAAATACATAGTCAAATTTGATCCTTTTCTATTTTTAAAATTTTCAATTAAGTTATACTTGTACTTTCAATTTTCTTATTGTTTGACTTTTTTATTTATTTATGAAAATCTCCCGGTCTTTTTATAATAAATTTCAAGCACTGCATTTCATTTGGCCCTTTTCCATTGTTTAGATATCTCTTATTCTTAAATTTCGTCTAATTAAATGATACTACCAAACAGATTGAAGATTATCATATAAGATTTGTGGTTATCGCTAGCTTAATAAAGTGTGATGTGATTTGACCATCTCGCATACAATTATTCTGAGGAGAAAAGCTTAAAATGGGCCCCTAAGTGCTAAAACGTTGTAAACATGTTTCCACCGCTTTTCTTCCACATTTGCTTTCCAGTATACTTTCTTGGTTTTAAGAAAATAACAACCTCATATATAGATAATTCAATACACAAAATATTTTGCATTCCACCGAGATTCGAGGAAGGACTGCACCCCAAGAAGTGTAATGTTGACAGTTTACCTTAATATAAGTATTAATGACGGCTTTCATGATTCGAACTCGTGACCTATAGATCCTACAACAAGTACTATCAAATACAACCCTTTAATTAATATGTACTCCCTTCGTTCAATTTATGTGAATATAACTTTTTTAGTAGTATAAAAAAGAATAATTTCTTTCTAAATTCAAACATAGTTTGTGTATTAATTTTAAACTTTCTAATTTATTATTGATGAGAAACTTTTATAAATACACAAATATTATGTCATATTTAAGATCATAAATTTTAAATTTATTTATTTATTTCTTAAACTCCATATCTAATCATATAAATAAAATAAAAAAAAGAGCGTCAAAAAGTCATAGAAAAAATATAGTTTGACGCTGCAGATAACGATGATGCTATTAAAATATAACAAAAAGAAATAATGATAAGATATGAAATAATCGTTAACGGATATACAAAAGTTAATATTCTGCTTTATGCTTTTGCCTGATTTCGCTGCGAGAAGACTTGCTAGATGATGATTTTGTATACCTTTGTGTCACTCAAAAGGTATTGGTGACATCTTCAAGTAAATCTGTCCACTGACCCAATGTAAGAAGCCCTATTTATATATGGACATATTGTGGTTTTTTTATATATAAAATTTTAATTAAGCATATATCCTCTCGAGTTGATGGTCTTTCGAAAATAACTTTTCAGTCTCTCCAAGATATGAGGGTAAGGTCTGCATACATTATTATCATTTTTAGACCTTGCTTACGGGATATCACTAAATTTATTATTGTTGTTGTAATTGGTCATATGGACAGTAATAAAAATCCGAAAGGCATATCAGAAAAGGTCCGGGCTTTTTCATCACTAACTTCAGCTGCCCAATAGCTCTTAATTTCTACGTGGACCGAGTTTTGAGAAGTCATCATCGTGATTGTCACTGATTTGGCTTGAGATGCGTATGTCTGAAAGTTCAAATAAAATGTCTGAAATTTACTTGCATAACTAATATGCCAAATTTTATATAAATTTTGTAACTTCGTACCTGAATTTTCTTAACTTCAATTGTATGTGTCTGAAGTTGATTCGCTAAACTCATTAAATTTATAAATTTCGGATATGCCTTAAATAAAGACCCCAAATCTAGGAAAAAAGACACAGTATAACTGCTTTCAAAATAATAATCGAAATATATATATTTTTTGCATATATATATTCTGTATGTTATATACAAAAATTATACGAATTTTATATTTTTTTTTGACTACCGAATGTTAATAATTTTTTTTTTTGCGCGGGCTAAAAGCGAAAAAAAGTATCCAAATCTATGCATTTTCCCAATGTAATCCAAATTGATCCTTAAGGAAACTTATCAAAATATAGAAAAATAAGCATTCGAAAAGACCCGGAAAACACCACAAAGTACCCATACCACTATAAATAGAGGGGGCAGTTTGCTGTTTATTCTTCAAGTTAATACCTCAAACTATCTACAGCAAAATAATCTTTTACATGGCAATGAGTAGAGCACTCTCCCCTTCTTATCTTTGTATGCACATAAGCAGCAGTTGCCCAAATGGAAGCAGCAAATTTATTCAGGTTTCATGTGGAAGCTCTAACAAACGGGCCGTTCAAGAAGATCTTCTCCGAACAACTTCCCATCGTCCTACTCCTACGAACTTCAATCAAGTAAAGCTTTCATTTCTTTTTATACTATCATCGTGTCACATAAAAAGATAACTACAGAACTGTTCATGATTAGTGCGATAATAATATTAGTAACCTCAAAAATAAGGCCGATAACATAGATTGATAATGTATATTTTCTTTACACTGTTAGTGTATATATATATATATATATTAATTACTATTTTTTTTGTTTTTTTCTCTCTCTGTCTATACTCTTTCCTGTTGTTTTTTTTAATACTAAGAAATACTTATTGCAGGATGGATTTCACAGGAAATTTGCACTAGTGGAGGATGTTAAGCATGAACTAAAGACAAATGTAAATCATAATCGGTTGGATAATCTTGTCTTAATCGACGCCCTTCAACGTATGGGAATTGATTATCATTTTCAAGAAGAAATTGAATCAGTTTTAGAGGAAGAGTACGTTCAAAGTGCTTGTTTTCTCAAGTATCAAACCCATTTTGAGGTTTCTCTTTGTTTTCGGCTCTTGAGACAACAAGGTTATTATGTGCCAGCAGGTTAGTTGATTTTTCAGTGAAAGTCCAAGAAAAGTTTATACTATATGCGTATTTTAACTTATTATTAACAAGTAATATCTTATTTTTCAGCTTACTAATTTCACTTATTGTTTTATAAGGAGGTTACTTATTTTGACATATCTTTTAAGAAAATCATTGAATAGCATTAATCGCAAGGATTATTTGACTAGTTCCTTTTATTTCTCTCCAAACCTCATATAAATTATATATCAATTATTGGAGAAAAATAATTAATTCCGCCTTTGCTTTATAAAGCATCACTTAGCTAGCTTGAACCAAATAGATTTTGCTAAAATGATGCTTATTTTGACCCGAATAAAATATCTTTAAGATGACCTGATAGTGTAAAAATACTTTAATATTGTTATTGTAGAGAAGTTAAATTCATTGAAATATCCATCTAACCTAAGAATCTTCTATTGCGTGAGCAGATGTATTTAAAAAATTCAAGAACAAATATGATGGGACTTTTGGATTGAACCTGAGCCAAGACATAAGTGGATTGATAGGTCTATATGAAGCAGCACAACTTGGTGTAGAAGGTGAACATATACTAGATGAAGTTGCAAATTTCAGTGGGCAGAAACTGAATGCATATCTTGAACATAATGACTGTGTTCAAGCTAGAATTATTAATGACACATTGAAGTATCCCTATCACAAGAGTTTAGCAAGTTACAAGGCAAAAAATTTCATCACTAACTTTAGAGGAGTTAATGGATGGGGAAGAAGCACCTTACAAGAATTGGCAAATATTGACTTCTCCATAGCCCGAGAGATTCATCAACATGAAATGTCTCAAGTTTCCAGGTAATTTAAATTGAGTTTAACTTCTATATAATGTAAAAAAAAATTACTAATTGTCAATTCAACTAAAAGATAATTATATATAATTATCCGTGATAAGTGAAATTAATAACCTAAAAAATAAGATAGTTTACCTATATACTACGTGTTAATTAGAAAATATTGGTAATGTAAAAATTTTTTACGGTGGTATCAGTACTGTATATAAGTTAAATCTCGAATAACTTAAGTATATATAATGATATATAGTACAAAGGATTTTTACACATGTTAGTGTTTTAACATGTCGTTCGGTAACTTATCTTATTTTTCTGGACTACTAATCCTACTTTTTATAAACAGTTACCAATAATTATTTATCGGGTGACTCGACAATTTAAAAATTCTTCAACACTATTATATACGGTGGCGAAATCATGAATTTCATTTAGGGTGTTCAAACTTGAAATAAGCAAAAAAAAATCTCCGATAAAGAGTGTTTAATATTTGTTATATACCATTAAAATCTAATATTTTACCTATATATACAGCGTAATTTTTCGACGAAGGGTGGTCAGTTGACCATCCTTTCCTTAGGGCTCGCCCCTGATTATATATGTTGAGAAGTAAAACTTTATATGATGCATGTATGGATATAATCAAATAAAGTTAATTTATTGATGAAGTGGAGAATAATTAAGCAACTTCTAAATATAGGTGGTGGAGAAGTCTTGGTTTAGTTGAAGACTTGAAGCTTTTGAGAGACCAACCATTAAAATGGTATGCTTGGCCAATGGCACTCTTTGCAGATCCAAGAATGTCACTGCAAAGGATTGAGCTTGCAAAATGCATCTCTTTCATTTATGTTATAGATGACATCTTCGATGTTTATGGGACAGTTGAAGAATTAACCCTCTTCACAGAAGCCGTTAATAGGTAATTTCTTGAAGATTTTTTTTTTTGTGAGTTTAAGTTGTATTGTCAGTATAATATTTTTTTGATATCCCACCTGTTATTCCGTACTCGCATTGGGATCCGTCTAATCCAGATTTATGCTTTGAACGGAGGTAGATCTAGGATTTCTAGAACATGGATGCACTACTAAAAAAGCGAGAAAAAAGATATAAACTAAGTGGGAATCGATCCATATTCCTTTGGATAAATAACCCAGCATTCAATCAGGTGCACCATTCAACATTTTTGGGGCATGGAGGCTAATAGATAATATTAGATTAATTTTATGAAATATATACATAAAATATCTAGTTTGATAGAAAGATCACGGGTTCATGTACACATAAAACGGCCTAAATCTGCCCCGACCTGGCCGTGAAGTACCACTTTGGGGTGATAAATCATTGTCTACCAAAGACGATTTTATATCCAGGGCTCGAATTCGAGACCTCTGATTAATGATGTAAGATTACTTATCACTCCATCATAACCTTTGATGATGTAGCGGTGTAAAATCACCGATACTATAACAATATATATATAACTTAAATCCCAATTTCTCTTAGTGGTCAATACATTTTAAAGGCTATAAATTGCAGGTGGGAATTGGATGCCATGGTGGACTTACCAGAATACATGAGAACACCTTATAGGGCACTTTATGATACCATTAATGGTATTGGCTACAACATCTACAAAATATATGGATGGAATCCCACTGAAAACCTGCGTAAAACGGTATGTATTTACTCCCAACGTTTACTTTTACTTGACACGTTTTGACTTTTCACGCCCCTTAAAAAATAATAAATGAAGTGCATAATTTACCAAGATATTATCCATATTAATTGATACATATTTTATTAAATTTGAGAAAATAATTTGAAATGAGTAATAAATACTATGGGTATAACAAAAAAAAAATTATCTTCTCTTAATATACGTAAAATAACAAGTAAAAATAAAATTTTATTTTTAATATATATATACCAAGTAAAACTGAACGGAGGGTGTACATGCTTTTTCGCATTGAATAGGAATTGCTCTTGGATTTTTTGTCCCAACTATTACATCAATCTAGTCAAGTGATATTTGTTACTTTTACACACGGATGTTTGATTGAACACTGTGTTTAAAAAGGAAAAAATACTTTTTACATTTATCAAAAGTATCCTTTGAATGGGACCAAATTAAATACGGTAAAGGGATAAATTTACTCGTGTACTATCAGAAAAGGTCCAATATACTTTTCGTTATACTTTGTGTCTAAATATACCCATGTCGTAATACTATTGGTTTAAATATACCTCTTTTCTATTAAGTTTGTCCAAGGTCAACATCCAATCCTACGTGGCGCTGATATTTGATGAGGTGGATGCTACATGGCATACCACCTCAATGCCCCTAATCCCCATATATTAAAGACTAAAATTTGAAATATAATATTTTTTTATGGTAGCGGTAATAGTGGCAATAGTGGTGGAGGGGAAGGACATTTTAGTGGTGGAAAATCAAATAAAAGGGAGGGGTAAAATGGCTTAGGGGCGCTGAAGTGGCAAGCCATGTGACATTCACCTCATCAAATATCAGTGTCATGTAGGATTGGATGTCCACCTTGGACAAACTTAACAGAAAGGGATATATTTGAACCAATAGTATTACGGCAGGAATATATTTGGACCCAAAGTATAACGAATGATATATTTAAATCTTTTCTCATAGTACAGGGGTCTATTTGGTCTTTTGCCGAATTAAATATGTCATTATATTTTTATGATTCTACGAACATGTCTTTAAGGATAAAATGAGAATTTTAAAGTTAAAAAGTTTCTAAATATATAAATATATCATATAGGAATGTAGGTTTAGCATGTAGGAACTCAAGTGAAGAATGACAATACACATATGTGATACATCGTTTATCATTTCAGTGGGGAAATCTATGCAATGCATTTCTAAAGGAAGCAAAATGGTTTGCCGATGGAGTCATACCAGCAGCAGATGAGTACCTAAAAAATGGGCTTGTTAGTTCAGGAGTGCATGTGCTCTCAGTTCATATGTTCTATCTCTTAGGTTTTGGTGTAACCAATAATGAAAGCTCTATTAATTTGGAAGATACATCAGCCATGGCGTCTTCTGGGGCTATGATTCTTCGTCTTTGGGATGATCTTGGAAGCGCAAAGGTAACAAAAAAAAATATCATGTTAGTTTATTATTTCTTTAGCTACCGCGATATAGAGGTCACATGCGAAGCCAAATTTAAAGTTTATAAGTTCTGAATTTTCTCGTCTTAGTAACTAGATTCATAATTAAATATATATACATATTTATTAAATTTTTAATACAAATATAGTGTTTAAACAAAAATAATTGGATTCGACCGAACCCGCATCTAATAGGCTAGCTCCTCCCCGCTCCTCCCCTGCCGCGAAATTATCTACAAGTTGAAATCTATCGGTAATCCATCACTAATCTACTTTAACGACAAGTTTTAGTATTTCCTTTGTTTCATTGTATATGACACACTTTCCTTTTAAGTGTACCCAAAAATGATATATTTCTGTATTTAGAAATATTTTAACTTTAAATTTAATATTTTATCCTTAATGATATGATTTATTGTGACTGAAATATCTGTGGCATATTTTAGACCACAAATCAAAGATTCTTGTGGCATGAACTAATTAATTTCTTCGCTTTGATTTGATTCCTCCATAAAGCTAGCTCCTCCTCCTTTAGAATAGGCTCTTCCTTGGTTGCCATCGATCGGACTGGCTGGTTGGCCTCTAGCTAGTGACTAGCCCATCTATGGAGCTAGGTATACAACACCACGTTAAGACTCTTTGGAAAGTGAAATACCGGTGTTCGTCCGTGTAAGAATTGAATAAGGAATTCCTCTTCTAATTCGTCCCAGAATGAGCGTTATGGCAAAGAACAAGAACAAAACTAAAAAAGAAATTTGTCCAATAGTAACAAAAGGCGCCCCCACGGGTTCCGTCCATCATGCAGCAGAGCAGTGTTCATCTTTCTTAAACTCCATAACCACTCGCAGTACACTATCACATTATAAATTGGGACGGACGGAGTAAATATTCTGTAGCTAAACTAATTCTTCACTGTTTGTTCTTTTTGGAATAATATAAACAATGCGTGCAGGATGAGAATCAAGAAGGGAATGATGGCTCATACATAGAATGTTATATGAAGGGACAAAAAATTGCTTCCTTTGAATTGGCGAGAAATCATGTGTTTAAGCTAATAGAAGATGAATGGAAGCAGCTTAACAAGGAACATCTGCGTCTGAGTCGATCTTTAGGATCATTCACAAAAGCTTTACTTAATTTTGCAAGAATGGTCCCTCTTATGTACAATTATGATGACAAGCACTCCCTCCCTATCCTTCAGGAATACATCAAGTCTATGTTGCATGTGTAGATAATTAGTGTATGCATCTGTTCCAGATCAATGAGCAGTTGCAAAACTTTCATATATATAACAACTTAAACATAGTAGATTAGTGATTGTGAAATTCTAAAGGCCCAACAAGTTCCGTGCTATGAACTTTAAAAGTCTCACCCATAAAGTTTAAATGAGAAATCTGTCTCTAGCTATCTATATACATGGAGATAACAAATGGAAGCCTTTACATAACTTTTAGAAAGTAAAAGATCATGAAATTCCAATTTTCTTACAGAGGCCGCAGCAGTGGGTAATCCTCAAGATATTGTTGTTCTGATAATGTGTCGTTTTCGTTCTGAGGAGTCCATAAAACCTCAACTGCCTGAAATAAGTAAATGTATATCACAAATGAAAAACTAGAAGTAGCAGAAAAGTTGTTGCATTTTTATGACCATTTATTTTGCTTACCAGTGTTGTTTTGGAAAGAATAGACGCAAGATTTTGCAAGGCTTCTTTCAAGTCTCCCCTTCCATTAACAGTAGGCAATTTATAAACACCTTCAGCAGCTACCAAGATTGTAACCTGAAATTGCAAATATGCAGAAAAGAATGATCAACAAATCTCTTTGTGAGAAAATAAAGATCTCTAGGGAGATCTTTAGGGAGCCTTGGCATAACTAGTAAAATTTTTGCCATGTGACCAGGAGATCACGGGTTCGAGTCGTGGATACAGGCTCTTACAGAAATACAGGGTAAGACTGCGTATAATAAACCCTTGTAGTTCGGCCCTTCCCCGGATCCCGCGCATAACGAAAGCTTAGTGCTCCGGGCTGTCCTTTTTATAAGAAAAAATGTAATGGCCACAAAAGCAATTGACCCAAACATAAACCTATAGTCCTAATACCAACAACAGCATTAAGATAATAGCTCCCAACATTTAGAAAAGCTTTTATAATGGAACTAAAGAAGCCCCATTCCCGTTTTAGACCAGAGAAACCTACAAAATCAAAATGGAAAAGGCTATACAAGGTTATTCTTACCACCATGTATTCATTGCTAAATCCATCTCCCCTTTGGCTCATGGACTTTTTCCTTTTAATATTGTTGACATTCACAAGTGTCTCTTCGTCAAATTTGCCACGTTCCTCAACGGAAAGTCGACTGAATCGACTCTCACCTTCCTCCATGCTCCTTTTGACATCAACCTGCATGGGAGACGCAAAAAATATACTCAGTAGAATGCCAATGTTTGAAAGAACTCCCCAATATGCATTGGTGTGAAAATTCAATAATGAGAAGGATCTTCTAGCCCAGTTGAGGATACAAAAATCGGCAAAGGTTAAAATGTAGAAATCACATTATAGCAGAGATTAACCAAATAATGAGAAGAAAAGTCAAGCCTCAAGACAGCAAAACATCATGATTAATATCAACTGAGAGGAGCGGAAGTTTATGCTAGCTTTGTTCCATCTTTACTGCTTTGGTCATTATAAATTTTTGCCTAGTTCTTCTCAGACAACTGGTGCTGCAGGGCACAACAGTTGTAGAATTAATCTATAAAGGTACCTGATAAATGCCTATGCTTGAACCAGAACCTATACAGTTCAACATATGTATATTCCGGAAGCCAAAGGAATGATTCATACTGCAGTTGCATTGCAGATTTGGCGTAAAGGGAAACTACGTCACTAAGGTATTAAGACTTCTATCTAGCATGGCTTATCTGTAGGTAAACTATAGCAGCATATAAAGGGTGGCAGCCCGGTGTACAAGGCATCCCGCGTTCACGCAAAGTTCGGAGAAGGGTCGTATCCCAAGAGGTGTGATGTAGACAGCCTACCCTAATGCAAGCCTTAGTAGCCGTTTCCACGGCTCGAACCCGTGACCTATAGGTCACACGGAGACAACTTTACCGTTGCTCCAAGGCTCCCCTTCTAAACTATAACAGCATATATGCACTAAAAATGAGAAGTCTTGGGCACTATAAAAGCTGTTTCATGTATGGGTTTGGATTCTTTTTCACTAGTTAATTATGCAACAAAAGCAAGACTTTGAAACTAGAAACTGGAAGCGTTAATTAGCAGCTCTTTCACAATATCATAAATTCCCCCCGACCTTGGGTTGGACTACTGAGATTATCTATCCAAAAACTTACAGAGTAAAGCACTGTGTTCTCCCTAACCAACTAAAGCATACTTCTAAGGCATTTGTTTATTACTTATTAGTTCATCAAATCATTTCCCATTTCACAAGAAAGTATTTATTCATCAGCGCTGACTTCATTCCCTCCCTTCCCTTGAATATTTCAAAATGGCTTTGGTATTTGACAGGGAAACCAACTCCGAACCTCCTTGGCTGGTCGTCAATTTGTTTTGGACCTGAAGAGCCCAACCTTAGCAGAGAGACAGTCTAGCATTCTACAGATATTGTTGAAACCATCTACAAGAGCAAGAACTAATTTTGGAGCAACCAGCCCGACAAAGTTGGTCAGTTTTTGGGTGAATGCCCCCCAAAATAACAATATTAATGGTGACAAGTAACAGATATATTACTTTAGCTGATAAGAAATGCTTCTTAATATCCAATACTCATCAGGAGAACACATCTGAAAATTAGTTATTGTAATATTAAGTCAATAAGTCCCATAAAATGTCAGTGCTCATCTCAAGAATCGAGAGGGTGCACAAAGTCTCAGTTCTTTATCAAAATCTGAGCTCCGACAATACAGGGCCATATATTACGGGTTTATTGGACTTGGTAGCACAAAGCAGAATACATGAACCATAATTATACGAGTCGAGCCTATAACAGTTTTTCCATACATTCATTACATTTAATATTTGGTGTATGAATTAAGACCTATGATTTGACCCTTGCACTCAGAAGTCAGAACCCATTCATCTGAACGTTTTCTAGATGGAGAGAGAATAGAAATGAAAAAAGCAAACTGAATTCAATCAGAGGTCCAAACCTTCACTCTAAAACCAGTCTTACGGATTTTAGCTGATTTAAAAAGTAACATTATCATATATTCTGATTCAATCAAATAAGGAGCAAAAATGGGAAAAGAAGAGAACTAATGCTATTGCAAATTTTGGATCATGATCCTGGCAAAACAGGATAAAAGTTCATTGTTTTGCCACTATGGCCGTTTAAAACCACATAATCACACATCAGAAAGCACATAAATGAAGTATTTCTTTCACTCACAGATGAATAAGCTGAGATGCAATAATCAGGGTGTCGAAGCAAAGCTAATGTTGTCTCTGCAGCAAGGAAAACATCAGCTTATGTAAGAAATAAATAATACCATGGGACATCAATTGAAAAATCTAGCCAATTTTTAGTCTTTAAATTAGAAGGCATAAGCCATTTCAACAAGAAAAAGGATTGAAGCCAAAAATCTCAACTCAGTCCTATAGGGGAAGAAAAGTAAGTGGCTTTTTTTTAATTAATAAGAAACTTTTAGATAAAATGTTGTTACTGCGAAGCTCCTGTTGCGGAAGCCGAATATATAGAGAGTGATTAAATCACAACTACTATATTTAAAGGTAGCTAATAAATAGTAAGTGAGACAATAATAAAAAGAACACCAGAAGTTTACGATTACAGTGTTTTGGATAGCGTGCGGCGACAAATAGTGACGAAGGCCCACTTCACTGAGGCGAGAGGCGCGCAGCAAAGCGCTCGCCTTTTTGATGTGAAGCGACAATTTATACGAAAACATAAAATATTATATACATATAACTAAAAACTCAATAACAATAATATATTAATAAATATATCATTCAAAAATTAAAGACTCAATAGATAGTCATTTCGTTTATTACTATCGGATGACGCCATTTCAACGCTGTTTTATAGAAAAAAAATTATCAAGTCAATATGCAATTAATTCTACTCTATAAGTATAAGACTATAATTCTATAATTGAAAAAACAGAGCAAACAAAACAGAGCAAACAAAAAAAAGGCTACTGCCTCTGGAAAAACAGCAAAGAAAGAAGAAGAAAAACAAACAAAAAAAAAGGCTACTGCCTCGGGAAAACAGCAAAGAAAGAAGAAGAAAAAAGAAGAAACTAACAGCAAAGAAAGAAGAAGAAAAACAGAGCAAAAAAAAAAGGCTACTGCCTTTGGAAATCAGCAAAGAAAGAAGAAGAAAAATAAAGAAAGAAAGAAGAAAGAGCTGGTCATTGAATGATTGAAGAAAGAAGAAAGAAGAAGAAAAAGAAAAAAGAAGAAGAAGTCGCTGCTGAAATAGAAGAAGAAGAAGAAGAAAGTAGAAGAAAAAAGGAGGAGAAGAAGAAAAGAAAAGAAAGCAACATACCTGCTGATGATGGCGGATGATGGAAGAAGAAGAAGAAGATCGAAGGTCGCTGAAGGAGAAGAAGAAGGTCGCTGCTCGTCGCTGAAGGAGAAAAGTGAAACGCAAGCCCTAATTTTGTCTTTTAATATTAATGCTGCCTTTTCTTCCGTTTTATTCAAAAAGCGACGCCTCGCAGCGCCTCTCTCCTCGCAACGCCTCTCGCTACACAGGCAGAGGCGCTCGCCTTTTCTTTCTCGCAACGCAACAGACCAAAATAGCGATGTTGTCTCGCCTCGCGTCGCTACACGCTCTAAGCAACCCTTGAAGCCAAATTCCCTCTTTTACAGCCTCCGTAATTGCCATGTACTTTGCCTCAGTAGTAGACAAAGCGAACGTTGACGGCAAAGTAGACTTCCAACTAACCGGTGCATTTGCAAAAGTGAAAACATAACCAATAGTTGATCTACGCTTGTCCAAATCACCCGCATAATCTGAGTCACAATATCCAACCAAATACTGACTATCTTCCTGCTCAAAAATCAATCCAACATCTACAGCATTACGAATATACCGTAGAATCCATTTCACAGCTTGTCAATGCTCCTTTCGTGAATCATGCATATACCTGCTTACATCTCCGATAGCATGTGAAATATCAAGTCTTGTGCAAACCATTGCATACATCAAGCTACCAACGACATTCGCATATGGTACTCTTGACATATACTCTCGTTCCACTTCATTTTTCGGCGACATAGCAGCACTAAGCTTAAAGTAAGGAGAAAGCGGAGTGCTAACCGACCTCGTGTTCTCATTCATGCCAAAACGATATATTACTCTTTTCAAGTATTCTTTCTGAGATAGATAGAGTTTCTTTGAATGTCTAGCTCTTTTTATCTCCATGCCAAGAATTTTCTTCGCCTCACCCAAATCCTTCATCTCAAACTCTTTTCTTAGTTGAATCTTCAACTTTTCAATTTCCTCCTGACTTTTGGAAGCTATCAACATATCATCAACGTATAGGAGAAGATATATGAAGGATCCGTCTTCAAGCTTGCGCAAATACACACAATGATTGTATTTGCTTCTTCTGTACTTCTGCAGCAACATAAACTTGTCAAATCGTTTGTATCATTGTCTAGAAGATTGTTTCAATCCGTACAACGATTTTTCAAGTTTGCACACAATATTTTCCTTTTCAGCAACTTTGAATCCTTCTGGCTGAGTCATATAGATTTTCTCTTCCAAGTCTCCATGTAAAAATGCAGTTTTTACATCTAACTGAACTAGTTCCAAATTCAACTGCGCTACCAAAGCCAACAAAACTCTAATGGAGGAGTGTTTTACGACTGGAGAAAACACCTCGTTGTAATCAATTCCCTCCTTTTGAGTGTACCCTTTGGCCACCAATCTTGCTTTGTAGCGAACATCTTCTTGGTTAGGAAATCCTTCTTTCTTTGCAAATACCCATTTGCACCCAATTACTTCCTTGCCCTTCGGGGGATTGGCCAATTTCCATGTACGATTCTGATGAAGGGACTGCATTTCTTCATTCATGGCAATCCTCCACTTATCTTCTTCTGAACTTTGGACTGCGTCTTTATAAGTGATAGGAACACCATCAGCTACAATTGAGGCTGCACAAGCCACCGACCCTATGAGACGAACAAGTTTATTTATTGTTCTTTTTGGCTTGTTGGTTGCTATTGATTCAAGTTGTTGTTGAGGTTCCTGAATTGGAATCTCCCTCTCTGCTAACTCTTCTTCGAGGGGGAAATCTTCTATTGCTTCCTCGTTTTCTCCGTGTTGGAAAAATTAATTTTTCCTCAAACTCCATCTGCTTTGAAGCACCATAAGTTTGTTTGACATCTTCAACTGTCACCTTATATGTTATGGAAGATTCATCAAAGGTAACATCTCTGCTGAATATAATTTTTCTCGTCTTTGGACACCATAATCGTTATCCTTTGACTCCAGAAGTAATCTCCATAAATATAGCTTTCTTTGCTCTCGGATCCAATTTTGACTCTTTCACATGATAGTATGCAATTGAGCCAAACACATGCAAAAAATTATAATCTTCAGGAGGTTTTCCATACCATTTTTCAAATGGTGTCTTGCCATCAATAGCGGAAGATGGTACACGATTCATGAGGTGGCATGCATATGTTATTGCCTCAGCCCAAAAAATTTTGCCCAAGCCAGCATTGGACAACATACACCGAACCTTCTCCAGCAAAATTCGGTTCATACGTTCTGCCACTCCATTCTGTTGTGGTATATTTCTGACGGTGAAATGTCTCAAAATGCCATCATCTTCACAAATCTTATTGTAAAGATAATTTGTATTCTCCACCGTTATCTGTGCGAAGACAGTTTATCTTTCTGCCTGTTTGAGTCTCTATCATCGCCTTCTATTTGAGAAAAATTCCCAAGCACCTCATCTTTGGTTTTCATAGTATACACCCACTCTCTTGGAAAAGTCATCAATAAAGATTACAAAATAGTGTTTCCCACCTAATGAAGGTGTTTTGGAAGCACCCCAAACATCAGAGTGAACATAATCCAAAATACCTTTAGTATTATGAATAGTTGTTCCAAATTTAACCCTTGTTTGTTTCCTCTTGACACAATGCTCACAAAACTCCAAATTGCAAGTCTTTACTCCTTTTAACAATCCTTGATCTTATAAAATTTTCAAGGATTTTCCCCCAGCATGTCCCAAGCGCATGTGCCATAGCTTGGTTGCTTCTGCCTCCTTGTCATCACTGGATGTCACTGTTGTTGTCCCAATAATTGTACTACCGTGATAGTGGTACATGTTATTATTTCTCCGAATTCCCTTCATTACCACTAGTGCACCGGAGCATATTCTCATTATCCCATTTTCTACAACGAGTTTGAACTCCTTTGACTCTAGGGCTCCTACAGAAATGAGATTTTTCTTCAATTTCGGTACGTATCGAACATTTGTTAATGTTCTGATCAATCCATCATGGTTTCTTAATCGGATTGAACCAATACCATATGCGACAAGAGGATTGTTATTTGCGGTGTGAATAACTCCACATTCTCCTTTTTGAAAATCAACGAACCAATCCCGGTTGGGACACATATGATAGCTACAAGCTGAATCCATCAACCAAATGTCACATGGTTTGAATGGCTCAGTTGTAACTAGTGAGAAATCAGAGTCATCACAATCAGCTACATTTGAATCTATGACAACCTTCCCATTGTTAGGTTAGGCCTTTTTTTCAACTTTGGACAGTCTTTCTTCCGGTGCCCCTTTTCTCGGCAAAAGGAGCATTCATCTTTGCTGGGTCTGGATCTTGACTTCGATCTTCCTTTCTTCGTTCTCATCTAGTTTTGAGAACGACCTTTCACGACCAGTGCTTCTCTTTCTCCACTCTTTTGCTTTTCTCTCTTTCTTTGTTCATAGTTGTACAAGGCAGAACAAACTTCTTTGAGAGATACTTCATCATTCCCATGAAGTAGAGTAGTTTCAAGATGCTCGTACTCATCGGGAAGTGAACTTAATAAAATTAAGGACATATCTCCATCACTAAAAGTCACGTCCATATTCTGCAAATCTGTCGCCTACTTATTAAAGCTGGTGATATGATCATTCATTGTAGTACCAGGAACATATGTGAAGCGTAGCCGTCTTTTTTTCATGTAAAATTTATTTTGATTTTTTTCTTCAAGAATTTATCCTCCAATACATTCCACAATTTACTTGCAAAAGTTTCTTTTGTGTATGGATATTTTTGTTCTCTTGCGAGGTAAGATCGAATGATACCACAAGCAACGCGGTTGATAATCTTCCAATCTTCTTCTCCGATATTGTCTGGTTTCTTTTTTTCTATTGCAATATCTAGCCCTTGTTGAAAAAGGACATCAAGAACCTCAATTTGCCACATCCCAAAATGTCCTGACCCGTCAATAATTTCAATTGCAAATTTCGCATTTGACATAATTCTTGTCATAAGCGAAGTTGCCAACGACGTATTACTGACACTCGATGTGGACTCTTCATTTTTTTTGTCTCCTATTTTTGCTACAGATACTATTTATTTGCTGACACTACATAACACCAAAGTAATTCTTTTCTGATGTGGAAGTTCAGACTATGCTGCAACCACAGAGCATACTCAGATAGAACTTTAGCTCTGATACCAATTGTTGCGGAAATCGAATATATAGAGAGTGATTAAATCACAACTACTATATTTAAAGGTAGTTAATAAATAGTAAGTGAGACAATAATAATAAAAAGAACACCAGAAGTTTACGAGATTCGGCAAAATTTGATTTTTGCATAGTCCTCAGACACAATCAACTCAAACTTTATTTCACTCCAAAAATACAAGTGAAATACTATAAGAGAGAAAGAAGATTCAAATGCCTTAGGAGATAAGAAGGCAAGTGAGAGATGTTTACAAATGAAAAAAATCCTTGCTATTTATAGAAGGGAAATGGCTTTAATAATGTCATGCATGACATCACATTAAATGTGATCATGCAATGTAAATGCATGAAAAAATGCATCTACCAATTTCCTCCTAAAAGGAGGCTTCCAAATGTTCACACTAGTTCACATTAATCTTGTCAAATTCAGCAGCTCATATATTTGCACACATACTGTAGTTTAAATGATTTGCACAAACTATCTTTACCTGTCAACAAACAGCTTAAACCCTGTTTTGTGGATGTATCTGCCACATCTGCAATCTCGTTGAGTTCCTTTTGAAGTGATATATCCGAGTCCAACAACCCAACCTTTAGGGAAAAAGAGTAAAAGCAGTGAAACAGTAGTAAAGAAATTGTAAGCATAACACAAATGCAAGGCAAACAAAATTTCAGAAAATGGAACTAAACAAGAGCTCAACATACTGAATAGTAGTACTTCATCTTGTTACAAGAACCTATAGATACCTAGGTCATCATAAGCAATATCTGAGGAAAAGTCAATTGAGAGGAGGGTACTCAAAAGACTTGATTCAATTGAGAGTAGCAACTGGAAGTGAAGATGATGGTCCGATTGCTTCACGATCAATGTCAGAATGCACAATTTCAAGGAATCAGTGATCACTTATGTAAAGCTTGATATTTAATGTGTTAACAGCAGTCATGACTGGAAGGAAGATGGTTCATTCAAGATTTTATAATTTTCAGCAACTGATTCATTCAAGATTTTATAATTTTCAGCAACTGGTAAAGTTGCTGCCATGTGACCAGGAAATCACGGATTCGAGTCGTTGAAACAGCTTGTTGCACAAATGCAGGGTAAGGCTGCGTACAATAGGCCCTTGTGGTCCGGCCCTTCCGCGAACCCTGCGCATAGCGGGAGCTTAGTGCACCGGGCTGCCCTTCATCATATATGAGCACAAACTAGTTGACCATCATCAGTACAATTTATTAGACTATAAAAATCATAGTAGAATCATCCCTCTAGTTTTTGTAGCAGAGAATAACTTTTAGATTAGCATCCACTTACCAATTGAAATGGAGGAAAAATATCAAAAACTATAAGGGGGTTTGAAACTAGAGGACTTCTGGTCAACAGATGCAGCAAACAAGCAAATTCAGGAATATGTCAGAGAATTTTGGTGAAGCAGCTATCTTGCACAAAGCATTATAAGATGATGCAAATATTTATATTGAACTCCACATTTTGCACTTTAGAACCGATTATCCATAGTTGAAATAACAATTTCAAGGAACCAGCCGTCCATGCAAATGTTATCAAGAATTAGGTGCACCAAAATCTTGTCCAAGCAGTGATGATACATTCCACAACCCTGTGGATTTACTTTATGCTATCTGAAACTGATATCTGGGAGCAGGGGACAAAAGGCACACGACAATGTTAATGACAGGGTATCAACACATGTCGAAATCTTCAAATATGGTAAACATGGGCGTCCTAGCAACAAATACAGATCTACTTTCTTTACTTCATTGGCTATAACATTATATCATTATAACAATACCAATAACCTTCCCAATGTAGGGCTCCTCTATGTATCACTAATCCCAAATTTCTCCATAGGACTCTAGAGTAACCCTATGCTCAAAACAACTTGACCATCCATATTTAACTTCTTTGGTGAACAAAGTCATTGCACTAACAAGTAACTGACCAATCACCCAAATTTCAAGAGCTAAAACTTCTAACCACCAAACTTGGCAAGAATTATTAATTATTAACCTCACTAAACCTATAACCAACCTAAGCGAAACAAATCTTAAAGTAACCTATGTACAATAAGGGCAGGTTTGGTAAGAAGTATTGGACAAAACAATCATGGTATAAAATATATGCATTGCTTATCCAATGTTTGGTAGCAATTTTCAATTTCTGCGCAGTTAATTATAATAAGTTTTATGCCAATTCTAGCATTAACTGCATTCTTCATAAGGATCTCCTCAAACCCTTTTCCAAGCCCTTATACAATTTTAAACCAAACATAAGTTTAAGTTAAACACTTTATATCACACTTTTAATACCAAAGAACCAAATGACCGATAAAAATTATACCTGCATTACAATCCATGCATTACTAATTCCTATGTATTAATCTTCGTGTTATACAACCCATGCTTAACTTTTATTTAAACCAAAAGAACCCTAATTGTTATATCGACAATTTTACATTTAATTTCTAGTCTTTGACAATAACCACTATATTAATCACAAAGACAATAGTGCCTTTATGTATCAGTTGATTATAATCACGACGACAATAGTGCATTTATGTATCAGTTGATTACCTGCAGCATGAGAACACTTGTTTTGTTCTTAGTCCGATCGGCCTCATAAATAAACACTCCAAAACAGATCATAGCCGCAAATAAGGCCGCAATACCAACAATATACTCATCGCGTGTCCAAGAATGGGAAGGAATAGACGACGAAGAGGCATGAATATCATTACGATGAATACAACAGGGTTGTTGTCTTCTCATTGAGTAGTAGTCAATTTCTGCGTAATCTACTAGCGCAGGGCGGCGAGGGGTACTGTAAGATGTAATCTTACTATTTGAAGAAGAAGAAGAACTCGGCGAAGAGAATGCTTTGCCACCCATCCTACCACCAGAAGCAGCCATTGCTGAATTCGAATCATGTATTAACAATACCCACAAAACTACAGCCGCTAAAGCGGGCTGCTGCAAAATTTTGAGCGATTTCATGACAGTTTTGACGAGAATTTAAAATTGAAGAAGCATATGACGGGCAAGTTGGAGGGTCTTTTGTAGAGGTTTAAGGCTGTAGGGTTTTGGTAATGGAGAAGACGACGGGCATATTGGGTTTGGACTTTAGAGTATACTTCGAATTGAAGTTTGATTCCTGCCATTTTTACCAGGGTCCACCGCCACATCCTTCCCGCGTCCACCCGCCCCCAAGCAAAATTTTCGTTTTATGTTTTCTTTCAACTAGTATTTGTATCTGCGCGGAAAATACTTTGTACTATCTTGACACTTGACTTGTTCTTATGAATAATATTTTTTTTTGTCCTAAAGTTGATAAGTAATTTTTTATTACGCTGTTAATTGACTTAATATGATGTCATTGTCTTTCCTTTTATTATATATATATATATACACCTCATTTAATATAACATAAATTTTTTATTTCGTCCAAAATATATGAATTTTATTATTTTGTAAAAAATGTATCAATATTTTGATTATTTACTTTCTACATTATATGGATTAAGATTAGACTTTTCTTCTATTTTGTTTTCAAAATAAAGTTTTGATATTTACATATTTTACATCGTCCAAAATATATGTTCTTTTATTATTTATGTAAATGTATCAATATTTTTAGAATACATTTTCTACATTATATGGAAAAAGCAATTAAAATTTTCTTGTATCTTATTTTCAATTTTTTTTTTTTAACTATGTTGCTTGTAATTATTTCAAATTCAAATTAAAAAAGAGTAACTAATATTATTATTATTATTATGATTATGATTATGATGATTATTATTATTATTATTACTATTATTATTATTATTATTATTTAATTCTCTTTATATATATTAATTGGTATTATTATTATATTATATATGAATTGGTATTTTTTTTATTTTTTATTTTTTATAGATAATTATAAGATATCTATATTTATTAATTCAAGTAGTGTAACCAATTAAGTTAAAATTTAAAATTAAAAAAATAAATTAGTTAGAAAGGTAGTTTATTTTGTCTTAACATTGCCACTTGGCTTTTTGTGGTTATGCCACTTGTCTTAATATAGTGCTTTTGCTTCTCCTATTCTATATAGATAGATTAGAATAAAGCCTTTTCTATTCTCTTTATTATTATTATTATTATTATTATTATTATTATTATTATTATATATATATATATATATATATATATATTAATTGGTATTATTATTTACTTTTCATATATATTATATATTAATTGGTATTGTTTTTATTTTTCATTTTTTATAGATAATTATAAGATATCTATATTTATTAATTCAAGTAGTGTAACCAATTAAGTCAAAATTAAAAATTAAAAAAATAAATTAGTTAGAAAGGTAGTTTATTTTGTCTTAACATTGCCACTTGGCTTTTTGTGGTTATACCACTTGTCTTAATATAGTGCTTTTGCTTCTCCTATTCTATATAGATAGATTACGTTTGATGGACTTTTTCTAAACCATTGTTTATATTTTGATCTCGTTTAACGAAATATTTCGTGAAAATAGGCTTGTGCCAGAATTTTAAGCATGGTTCTGACAACTTTCAGAATTTGAAGCACCAAAAATTCTGACGATCGCCAAATTTTTCGACCATAATATTGAAATTCTGATGCTCCATCAAAATTTATAATATATCTATATTTATTAATTCAAGTAGTGTAACCAATTAAGTCAAAATTTAAAATTAAAAATAAAATTAGTTAGAAAGGTAGTTTATTTTGTCTTAACATTGCCACTTGGCTTTTTGTGGTTATACCACTTGTCTTAATATAGTGCTTTTGCTTCTCATATTCTATATAGATTATAATATATAATCGGGATCTGGCAGATGCATAGAGTCAGGAAGAGAACAGTGATTATGATAACAATGTCGATGAGTCCGGAGATGACACACCCTTCCCCGATGAGGGTGGTGATGAGGAGGAAGAGAATGATGGACCTGATTAGACGAGGGAGCATGCTCCACCCCCGTTAGACCAAGAGTGTACGAGTCCCAAGTGTCATTTCATTCAAGCGAGATTCCCTACCTTGATCATTTGCCAAGTATACCGGATGTTGATGCCCTCACAAGGGATACTGACAAAATTCGGACAACAATATGGGATGAGTCTAGACCAACGATGCTGGCAAAGGGCATGCTTTTTCATGATAAAATGTGCCTAAGCAGGGCGGAGAAAATATACGCGCAGTGCCTAAGCAGGGCGGAGAAAATATACGTGCAAAAGAGTATCGTGAGATGACGGTATGGGAGTCAACTCCGGATGTATACAAGGTTGTTTACCGTAGATGGTTTACAGGTTGTCATTGGATGTTGCGTGCGAGCAAGAAGAAAACATGTATGTGGAAAGTGGGTAAATACATTGGCACCCACACTTGTAAAATGGACAGATTCAGTGGGAATCACTTCAACTTGGATGTTGACTTGATTTCTCTTGTCCTGATTCCACACATTGAAGTGTCCATAAGGTACAAGATCAAAGAGTGCATTAAATCCCTCCACCAGGAATATGGTTGTACCATTACTAAAATAAAGGCATTTCTCGGGCGCAAACGTGCGTTTGAAATTGTTTATGGTAACTGGGATAAGTCATTTGTAGCTCCCTTCCGTTCATGGCCGCATTTCAATCGTGCGCAAACGTGCATTTCTCGGTAGCTCTACCCAAGTACATATTATCAAAAATAGTATTGGATTAAAAAACCAAACTTATTACGTTGACTTTCGAATTTCAATCTAAAATTATTAGAAAACTACACTGCCGGAGGAGGAAGATGTTTAATAATTATGTGAATATATATATATATATATATATATATATATATATATATATATATATATATATATATATATATATATATATATATATATATAAGTAGTACTAGTCCCGTATGTAATACGATAGCGCGGGTAAATACTACGTTATGTGTGTTGTCTTATCGACCTGAAAAGTTGCCCGCCTGCAAAAGTTGTATTGTACCCGAAAGAATCTTTAACACACGAAGCATAACGTAACGTAGTATTTACCCGGAAGAATCTTTAATCGTGGTATTAAACCGCGCCATGCTTCGTGTGTTAAAGATTATTTCGGGTACAATACAGCTTTTGCAGCTTTTGCTGCCCGCCTGCAAAAGATGTGAATATATACATATACATATAATTAGTCCTAGTCACGTATGTAATAGGATAGCACGGGTAAATACTACGTTATGTGTGTCGTCTTGTCGACATGAAAAGCTGCCCGCCTTCAAAAGCTGTATTATACTCGAAAGAATCTTTAACACACGAAGCATAGCGCGGTTTAATACTACGTTATGTGTGTTTGTCTTGTCGACCTAAAAAGATGCCCGCCTGTAAAAGTTGTATTGTACTCGAAAGAATCTTTAACATGCGAAGCATAGCGCGGTTAAATACTACGTTATGTGTGTTGTCTTGTCGACCTGAAAAGCTGCCCGCCTGCAAAAGATGGAATCTTTAACACGCAAAGTATAGCGCTGTTAAATACTACGTTATGTGTGTTGCCTTGCCTATAAATAACTAGCGCATTTTAATTATTATCTGCGCTTAACCAAAATAAATAGCAAAACTTTCCATAAAAGCAGGGTATTTTTGTTTTGCATTAACAAATGTCAGGACGCAATTATAAACCAATGTGCTATTGTGGAAAACGTTGTATGGTGAAGGATTGTTGTTCTGATAGTCATGTTGGGCGCAGATACTGGATGTGTGTAAACAGGTTTGGAGGCAATGACGAAAATTATTGCAATTTTGAGGTATGGCTTGATGACCCATTAAGCAGGAATACTACAAACGATCTTTGCAGTATATTTGGGATATAAACTGTGAATACTAACGTTGTGAGTCTGAAATGAAACGAGAAATTGCGGCATTGCAGGAGAAACTAAAAGAGGCGGAAGAAGAAAAAAATAGGCTGGAAAAGAAATTAAAGTGGTTGGAGCAGAGAATACTAGGTGGTAGTGACTAAGCAATGACATGTATGTGTTGAATACAGTATTTTATCTTTATGCTTTCCGTGTCATGTATTTTCATTAGTTGTACTGAATTTAAATTATGTTAAGTTGCTGTGTTTGTGTTGTAGTATTAAAATAACTAAGAACCGAGAAAATAAAAGCATAATGCGCATATAATGTAAACAATAAAAATTGTTGCTATTATTTGCATAAAATAATATTTACATAAAATACAAAACAAAATCAATGCGTCCCACAACCTGTGTGCTTCAATGCAGTCGCTGGACTGAGGCGCATCCCATCCCGCCCGGCTACGCTATCAGGATCATCCTCATCATGTCGCCTCTTTATTGCAGGATGCGCTGCAACATGATCGTCAGTAGTACTGGCAGGATCAGTAGAAGGGGTCGTCGGTCTAGCAGTAACCTACGAAAGAATAAGTTAGCTCAGTATATGAAAATATATATTAGTAATGTGCATGTTAAGTCACAAAAATTTAAATTGTCTTACCATGGTTTCGTCGGGCTCTTGAATATAATCATCCGTCGCAGCCAAGTCATCATCGCACAAAGTAGCCTCCGTGACGGGCGAGGATGAAGCCTTAATAAGAAAAACATAAAGATATTTATGGCTAATCAATGAGATAAAAATAAATTTAAATTTAATAGTTATACAAACATACATGCGCCTGTGAAAGATCCCCAACACCCCTCGACGAGGAGCCATAACTCAGCCGGCGCCCACTATCCACATGTCATCCAGATGAACTATTAAGTAGCAACAGAAAACATGAGTATACGCAACATATGTGAAGCCATGCCAAGTAAACTTAGGTATACATTTACCTGTGCGCCCTCCAACAAATCCAACAAATCCCTGCACAAGGGGAGATTATGTCGAGCATCGTACTCTCGTCCATATCCCTGCCGGAGAACCCACCTCCTAGCTAGAGGGAGAAACAGAGGTGGTACACCCGGAGATAATAGTGGTAGAGGTGGCTGCAACTGCATGAACCGCTCCCAGGCCCAAACCTAACATACAAAGTGGACGTAAAATTTAAGATATATTTTTACTGGGTATGTTATAATGAATAGAGTATTCGAATATGTTTTCACCTGTAGCTGCGGCAAAAATCTAGCAACGTCATGCTGGGTGCCCAAGGTCGCAACACCCCAGCTGTACTGGGGTAAATCATCTAGCCGCTCAACATGATGAAGAAATCTCAAGCTGACTAGGTTCCCCGAAGTGTTCGGGAACAAGACCCCTCCAAACATAAGGAGCAACAACAACCTCGTGTACCGGTGAATATGCAGCTCCGGTGTATCGCCTGTGATGTCAGGGTGCAATACCTCCAAATGGTCTCAGATAGTCGTCAACTGTAGACGACTGGCCCCAGCCAGTGCAGTCTCCTCCTGTGGCCGAAAACCAGTGAGTTGTTGCAGCATGTCTAGGTACTGCCCACCTGTCAGCACTCTCATGGCCTGCAACAGAGCAACAGGGTGTCCATCAACGGGCAGGCCGTATATAACCTCCACGTCCTGTAGTGTGATGGTGGCCTCGCCAATGGGCAAGTGGAATGTGTGCGTCTCCGATCGCCACCGCTCTATTAGGGCCGTGATCAAAAACTAATCGAGTTGCAGTCGCCCGATCTCCAAAATCCTATAGAAGCCCGTATCCTGCAGGCGTCTGACTATACGGGGATGGAGAACTTTGCCCTTCAGAAAGTCCCACATGTCGTCCACTCTCCTGACGCAGAGAGTCTGGGCCAGTAACTCTCCCTCCCATATGTAGGAGGACCTATGATCGCCCTGTAACGACAGTAGCTCATTGCTAGAAGGTCCAGGATGCATAGGCGGAACCTCCATGTCGTCTACTGTAAATTAAACAACATTAATTACATGTTATTTTTATAATTTTATATGTTTGTTTGTAAATTAAATAATTAATTTTTATAATTATACAAGATTTAATTATTAAGTATTCACATATGGGTTCCAGGCTCGATATTTGAGGTCCAGTAGCACCAAGATATCCTGAATTCTTGTATGTGTTAATTTTATTATTTTACATGTTATTCTTATAATTTTATATGTTTGTTTGTAAATTAAATAATTAATTTTTATAATTATACAAGATTTAATTATTAAATATTCACATATGGGTTCCATGCTCGATATTTGAGGCCTAGTAGCACCAAGATATCCTGAATTCTTGTATGTGTTAGTTTTATTATTTTACATGTTATTCTTATAATTTTATATGTTTGTTTGTAAATTAAATAATTAAGTTTTATAATTATACAAGATTTAATTATTAAGTATTCACATATGGGTTCTAGGCTCGATAGTTGAGGCCAATAGCACCAAGATATTCGGAAAATATTATTGTTTTCTCATGTTATTTTCTTACAATTGTTGACTAGAATTGGACAGAGTTTGTGTTTGGTTTATTAGTTATTTTGACGTATTTTTGGGTATAAAAGATACTTAAATGATTAATTTCAATAACTAAAGGGATACTACACTAAAATACACTATATTTTACTACGCTAAAAGGGCATTATATTATTAGTCTTTAAGCAAATAAATAATCTAAGTGAGATAAAAACAACAAATACATTTAATCACAAAACATTCACGAACATACATATACAACAGTAAAAAGTAACTTATTAACATATTTTTGAACAAATAATAATGATATCTCAATTTTTGCATATTGCTTTAGCACACTAATATCTTAGTCCGGATAAAAATAACATATCAGTTTAATCGCAAAAAAATACAAAATAACATAAAATACATTTAAAACAACTAATATGCATTTTTTATACGAGTTTCGACAAAAACTAAATCGGAATACCTCGATTTATGTTTTTTGGAAAGTTGAAGATTTTTGAATCTGAAACGAGCAACTCACAACGAGAGAAGGCTTAGCTAGGATGTGAGACCAATAATCTTTACTTTTTATGGGACGGGTGGGGTCCACTTGAGTTTTTTTGGGTCATTAATATGTGTGTGTGTGTTTGGGGGGGGGGGGGAGGGGCTGGTTTGATTTTAAAAATAGGGGGGTGTTTTGGTTCTATAACGGGGGAAAGGGAAAGGACGGATATTTGAAGGGGTATATCGTTGTTTATTAAGGCACTATACATATAGCGCCTTAATAAACTGTGTTATACCTGCCAGTCTAATCAACTTAATGTATAACGCCATTTTAAAGGGCGCTATATATAGTTTGATCACAATATTTGTTTTCACTCATTTCGGTCATTTGAGTCTAAAAAGACCACATTTAGGTTCCGGACTCGTGTAATGTGTGGCATGCCCTTTTGGAAGATTTTTTGGACAACAATATTATTGGAAAGGAAAACACAACCCCCTAAAATTGTCCATATTTTTCACTTCTACACTTTATCTTAAGTTTGTTTCATTTGAATACTTTATCCACATCTCAAATATAAAATTAATAGGCACCCAAAGCGTGTAATTCACACGCTAGAGTGACGAATAAGACGGGGACATACAGATTTAACCTAAACTAAATTTTAGAAAAAAAAAACTTTTGACAAAAAAGAAGAAAAAAATTAAAAGAAAAACCCACCCACCCCTTCGTCATCTTCCACACGCCCCAACCACGGCCACAATTTTTCTTCCTCCTAATGTCCACCCACAAAGTACCATAATCAATGGCATCATCGACTTGGATTCTTCTTTTTAGGTATTTCTAAAGCTTCCGATACTGTCAATAATGTTTTCAAGATTTTTAAATAATTATTTGAAATCTTTAATAATTGTTCTAATAATTTTAATTTGTAGCAAACTAATGAGAGAAGAAAGAATCTGAGTTGAGAAAGAGGAGAGAAACAAAGAAGAATAAATGTTTGAAATTTTATAATTAAATTCAACTTCATTTTTAATCTGTTTGGTGGAATTTTGAATAAATTTATCGAGTGTGGATTATTTAGTAGTAGAAGCAAAAAAAAGGTTATTTGTTGGTTTTTTAATTTTAGGATTTGAATGAGAAGAGGCAGAAGCAAAATTGGAAGAGAACGGTCTGAAATTGCCAAATCCATTTCTTTCACAGCTAAGACCCAATCAAATTCTTACAGGAAATAGCAGTGAGAGTAAGAAGGATAAAAGCAAAGGAAAAATACACACAGAGTGCTTATGTCGCTGTCAATTAAGCGGAGAGCTATAAATGATGGTGGACTGGTGGAGGAAAAGAGAGGAAGGTGGTGGACGTGGACAATGGTGTGCAAAAGAATAGAAGGAAAAAGAAATTTAAAAACAATTTAAAAAGAAAATTTGATCTCACGCTTTGAAAAATAGTGTAATACACGCACTATGTCATATCACCGGTATATAACACATTTGAGATGTGATTGGACGATTAAAATAAAACAGACTTAAGATAGACTATCTAAGTGAAAAGTATAAAAAACTTTAAGTGATTGTTGTTGTATTTTGCCTTATTGAAAAGAAAGAAAATTTAAGTGTAATGAGTCCAGTAGTGGTATGAGGATGCATGCATTAACTAATTTCTTTTGAATTTTCCTTCATATATTACTAATGTATTTGGTTACTTGTGCGTTATGCTTAAGGTCATAACATGGTTTATGAACCTTTTAGGAATGCCTTTTCCATCGATGTTTATCTTTTTATTTAGCACTCCTATTTATTTAATTTACTTAGAGCTTAGATTGTAGTTTCTATTTTTGGATCTCCCGAAAATACTAATAACTCTTTGTAATCCCAAAAAGCTCCTAAGCAGATGTTAAATGGATCTATTATTATCCAAGAAGGTAACCAAAGGATAATGTAAGGCAGTGCAAGCTAAATACACATTGACCTTCATATTAAGAGATATGATGGATATCTCTTACTAATAAATAATATTTGAATAGACAAAAAATATTGAAAGAAGTACCACTAGGTTAAATATTTAATCTTTTTTAATTTTAGTACATGGGCAATTGATTGTTTGTCGTGTACTACATGACTTGGATACGCGTGCAACGCACGTGCCGAGAAACTAGTTATATTTATATACTCTGCCTATTTCAAGTTGTTTAAATCTTCTCGTAGTACAAGGGTATAAATGATCAATTTTTTTGTGCGAATTTAAAAATTACATAAAAAGTAGTATTAGTATAAGGTACAATAATTAACAATTCAAAATATTTAAAAATTATTTTATCAAAAAATATGACCAAAAAAAAAACCTTGTTTAATTTTTCAAATAATAATAGATTCATTTTTTCTTAAACGGATAGAGTAGTAATCCAAAAGTTCTTATCATATATATTGACATATAAGAGGACATGTGGCAACATCTATATAGTCCAGTTAGTTAGTTAGTTAATTGCAGTTAGTTGGTTAGCATAGTAACCTTATGTCCAGCTGTATCTTAACTGTCATTAGTTAGTTGATCATGCTGTTAGTTAGTTAACTTGAATATATAGGTGTTAGCATTCAGATCAGTATTTTAAAAGGCGTGTGCGTAAGGCGAGGCATAAGCCCCGAGGCACGGGGCATAAGCCCCATATGTATTTAATTTTTAATATTTTATAAAATAATATAATTACAATAAATATTTATAAATAAGTAAAATTGCATAAAAATTGAAGAAAATTATAAATATGTGAAATATATATATATAGATGTACTCCAATCCTACAAAAAAACTAGTCAAAATAATATATTATACGGTACTTAGAAGCACAAGTAACTTGAGTCGAAAAGAATAAAGTTTTCTATATGGAGGAACAAAAAGGATGACTAACCTGCAATTTGAACTTGCTGCTATGAAGGGGAATGGAGTTCTCTTTGTATTTGTGAAAAATAATTTGAATATTCGTTGCTTTTAGGAGATATTAGCAGACTAGCAGACAAGATAAAGAATTGAAAAAGACCATGAATTAGGGCTTCATTCAATAAAAAAGATCTTGACTTTTAAATTTAATACATTTGAGTTCCTTTTTAAAACTTTTGAGTAATTACCAAACTTAATTTTGAAAATTTGGGTACTATACGAAGGACTTATTCAACAAATTTTATTTTAATTTGAAAAAGTCTCTGGGACTTACGCCTGGGCGTATGCCCCAAACAGAGAGAGATTTGACAAAGTTAATCGAGTTCGTATTTTTCAATTACATAGAGAAATAGCTACTCTGTCATAAGGAACCAACTCAGTTTCTGCTTATTTCTCAAGGCTGAAGGAGTTGTGGTATGAATATGATGTGATGGTACCATTACCTAATTGTGGTTGTCCAAAGTCTAAGGAGAATGTGGAACATCTTCATACACAAATTGATCAAGCTAGGGGATAAATTTTTATGAAATCCATTGAGATGAAAGCCTATGCTATGATCATTCAAGATGAAAGTCAACAAGTTGTTAATGCCAATGTTGTAACTGACAGGATTGATCCTTTGGTTGTGCAGGCATGGTGAGGTCAATGATTCAAAGGCAAAAAAATATTTTTTGTAGTGTGATCACTGTAAGATGAAAGGCCACACTAAAGAGAACTGTTACAAAATCATAGGTTACCCATCTGATTTCAAACCAAAGAAGAGGTATGGTACTGGCTGTTATGATGACCGAAAGCCTCCTAGTGGTGGACCTCATGAATGATGGAGGAAGGAACCTTTGGCTGCTGCTAACAATGCAAATGTAGCATCAGCTTCTCAAACTGCCGGAGACAATCACAAAGTAGCAGAGCACAAAGGATTGTTCTTCACTCCTAAACAATACAATCAAATTCTGAGCTTGTTGAACAAAGACTCTAGAGATCATCATGATAACATGGCAGGTATTGTCACTTGTCTAATGTCTAATTTCAAACAACAAAGGGAATGGATTGTAGACTCAGGAGCTACTCATCATATCACCTATAGTTCAGATCTATTGAATAAAAGTAATCACACTGCCAAGACTAGTACAAACAAGGTTCATTTACCAACTGAAGAACATGCAGATGTCACACATGTTGGTACTGCAAAGTTGTTCAAAGGGGAGACCATTTGCAATGTGCTTTATGTACCTGACTTTTAGTTTAACTTATTGTTAGTGTCAAAGCTAACCAGACAACTGTCGTGTTTTGTGCAATTTTTTCCTGATTTTGTTGTCTTTCAGGACCTTTATAGTGGTAGGGTGAAGGAGATTGGTAGAGAGAATGAAGAATTATATGTGCTGAGGGGTAATTCATGTGGTGATGGACTAGCTAAAGGAATAAAAGTAGTGCATACAATAGAAAGTGAAAGAAGGGACAACTTGTGGCATATGAGGCTGGGACACCCTTCATTGTCAACTATGAACAGCATAGTAAAGCTTCATGATAGTGTTAATACTAGAGTACAGAATAATTGCCATATATGTCCTTTGGCAAAACAAACTAGGCTGCAGCTTCCACTTAGTTCTTCTAGAGCTGAAGCTCATTTCCATATTGTACATATGGACCTTTGGGGACCCTATAAAGTTACTACATTTGATAAAAAGTATTATTTCCTCACTATTGTGGATGATCACTCTAAATACACATGTATTTATCTGTTGCAGTTGAAGTGTGAAGTAATTGTAGTATTAAAATAATTTGTGATAATGATTAAAGACCAGTTTAACACTATGATCAAGATATTGAGGTCAGATAATGGAACTGAGTTCTTTAACTCATAATGTACATAATTGTTCATTAAACTTGGGATTATTCACCAAAGTAGTTGTCCATACACTCCACGGCAGAATGGTATAGTAAAAAGGAAATATAGACACATCCTTGATACTACTAGAGCTCTAAGGTTTCAAGCATCCATTCCTCTCAGATACTGGGGCATGTGTGTGAAGGCATCAGTGTACTTGATCAATAGATTGCCCTCCACAGGAAGCACACCATATGAGCTATTATATCACAAGAAAGCCAAGCTCAGTCACCTAAGGATCCTAGGTTGTCTTTGTTATGCAACTAACTTGGTCAAGGGAGATAAGTTTGCACAAAGAGCCAAGCCTGTAGTGCTACTTGGCTTCTCAGAGACACAGAAAGGTTACGTTTTATTGGACTTAACTTCTAGGCATTTCTTGTCGGTAGGGATGTGGTTTTTAGAGAAACAGAATTTCCATTCAGATCACAAATTTCCTCAGGTTACACAATTCCCCCTGACACTATTTTCCCAAATGCCTTATTGCTTTATCCTTTGCAGGATATAACAGTTGCAGCAGATATGGCTGGGCCATTAGAGGTGTGAGAAGAAGAGGTTGGTCAGGACAATGTAGTTCCTGACTCACATTGCCAAGACAATGAGATTCCCGAGGCAGACAATTCAACTCTTAAGGACATCTTTAGAGAAGATGACAGTCCAACTGATACTAGTGCTGAGGAGAATAATAACATTCCATCTGCTGCTCCTATTGAAGATGGCATTCCATCTGCCCCCACTATTATGCATGCTGAAACAAAAGCAAGAAAATCAATCATACAAGGCAAACAACCTATATGGATGAAGGATTATGTCACTAAAATGAAGCCCAAGTAACACTGCAACTTGTATCCTCTGTCATATTACTTATCCTATGCAAGTACCTCTGTCAAATATCAGAGTTATCTTGCATGTTTATCTTCTTTGGTTGAACCACAGAGCTTCAGAGAGGCTGCTAAAGATACAAGGTGGATTGAGGCAATGCAACAAGAAATTACAGCACTTGAAGAAAACAAGACTTGGGAGATAGTTGACTTGCTTAAGGGGAAGAACACTGTGGGATCAAAGTGGGTGTACAATATCAAGTTTAAGGCAGATGGGGAAGTAGAGAGGTTCAAGGCAAGGTTGGTTGCCAAAGGATATAGCCAAAGAGAAGGTTTAGATTACCATGATACTTTTTCTCCTGTGGAAAAGATGGTTATTGTTGTCACGACCCAATTATGTACTAGGTCGAGACTGCACCTAACGCTGCCGTTAGGCAATCCCACAAGCGAAATTACTATTTATTTATCCCGTTTTAACATATTTTTAATTACGCTAAATTTCATGCAGCTGTGTTAAGTCCTTTTATACCAAAATATCAACATAATAAGTACATACTCTGAGGTGATAGAAATGACAAGTACAACAATACATAAGTGCTACCAATCCCAAAAATCCGGCGTCACAAGTACATAAACAATCTAGAGAATATACAAAACTACTAAAACTACTGTCCGAAAGTAATAGACAGGAATAATAAATACAATGGAAGGAGACTCCGGTGATGCAGATCGTAGCAAGGCAAGCAGCTCACCCCTAAGTCTCCGTAGATAATCGGCTACGCGCCCGCGTGACCACTGGTGGAACCTGTCTCAGTACTTGCACATCAGTGCAAAAGTATATTGTGAGTACAAAAAACAATGCGTACCCAGTAACTATCTAGTCTTACCTCAAAGAAGTAGTGACGAGGGGTCGACTTGACACTTACTAAAGGTCAATAATAATAATAATATAAGTGCATAAATTAGAAATGGTGAGCATACAACATGTATCAATTAAACAAATAAAAGTAACTACAATAAGTACAACGAGAGTCAGTATCACATCACCAACATCTCATAATTGGCCGTGAAGGCACTAACTCAATTACCCAAACTGGAACCCATTTCTATTATTAAGCACGAAGTTGCCGAGGCGAGCAGCCCGATCCCATAAGAATAGTGATACTCAATACTGCCGAGGCGAACGACCTGATCCCATAAGAGTAGTGTTGCCATCATCTTTCCAAGGTGAATGGACCGATCCTATAAGAATGGTGTTATCATACTGCCGAGGCGAACAGATCGATCCCATTAGAGTAGAGATGTTTACCTCGCTCACGGAAGAACTTGCAAGGCGAGAAGACATGGATTTTTCATAGTTATTAAGTATTCCTCAATTTTCAAAAAATAAGAAGGCTAAATTGATAATTGCAACTTTAAATCCCTAGTCGCAGCTCTATTCAACACAGTTAATATGTATGATAAACACAACAGTACAATTAAAAGCATGATGTGGATCTAAGTCTACCCGGACATATCATGGAATACAGCTACGCACGGACTCTCGTCACCTCGTGCGTACGTAGCTCCCCACATAAGTAATACACAATAAGATACACTTAAGGGGATGAGTTCCCTCTTACAAGGTTAGGCAAGAGACTTACCTCATTTCCAAGCTCACTTCCGGTCCACTAATCCGCTCTAAAAGCCCCAAGTCGATGCCGAACAATCCGAAGCTAGTCAAATGTTATATAATTCAATCAATATACTGTTACACCCCATGTTTTCGTACGTAAAAGTACGCCATAAGTAAATTGATGGAAGTTCGGGAATGAGATTAAATTGAGATTATAAGCATTATGCTATTTCAAACAAGTGATAAGTAAATTCGTGAAGGAGAAAAGGGAAGCAAATCGAAGAAAAGGAATTTCGTCAAAGTTTGACATTTTGGGATAAAATAGGGCCCGAGCTACAATACTCGATATTTATGGACTAGTGTCATACAAGGTACCACATGGCCATGATAGTAAGGTGTATAAAGTATATTAAAAGTGAGTAGTATTTTATGTAATTTGAGATAATTCTTAATTATATGGATAATTGGATAACTAGTGATTTTAGTGGGGGTTTAACTAATTAATTAGATTATTTGGATAAATTTGATTAGCCACCTAACGTGGCAGCCCAAGGGGTCTTGATTTAAAGCCCATATAATGACTCCTAATACATGTGAAAGGTGACATCTTTAGGAGATAATGGTAGGCCAAGTCATACCTAAGTGGGGCCCATATTCATTTTGATAAAGACAATTCAAGTAAGCTGTATAATCTTGCAAAGGCTACTATTTTTAACAGCACACGGGTTATGCCATTTTCATGTCTCTTTTACCATTTCACATTCATCACTTATCCAACCCCTATAGCAAAGAAAATTCCAACTTCATGTTCATAGAAATTTCAGCAAAACACTACGTAGCATATCAAAAAGGGACTAAATCTTAAGACAACAAATGGAATCTCTTGTGTAAGTAGAGTGGGCTAATCGTGAGTAAGTAAGAAAGCAAAACAATTCCATACCAAATTCTAAGAGAATCGATTCAGGTATGTTAAGGCTATCCCTTCTTTCTTTTTGGCATGATCCAAATGATACAAACGAAACGAGCAAAATATGCAACTTTCATAAATGACTCTATTCATAGAAATACTAGGGGTGTCTATATTCTTGACTCCCCATGCAAATTATTATTATATCCTCTGTTCATGGGTCTCAGATACATATTTGATAAAGTTGTCCGAAAGGCATATTGATTTTATGATATTCGAGAAATCTTATTAACGTATTTCTTATGCATTTCATGCATTTATACATGTACATTGACCCATGACTAGAAGACGTTATATACGCGTATATTATATGTATATGGGATATGGAAAAAGGGTTATGGCGTTATATACGCACCACCACCTGATCAGCTGGTATACGTTGATGATTTGCCCATAGTGGCCGAAATGATATGATGGGATGCCCTCAAAGGCTTGATGATGTTATGAACGCACATACCTATGCATGGTATGATATTTATATGCATATGCATGACATTATAAAAATGAAATGGTTCACGGAGTTATTCAGACATACATGTCGAGTCTTTTACTCCATGTTTTCTCATGTCTATTGTTTACTGATTTTCATTCCTTACATACTCGGTACATTATTTGCACTGATGTCCCTTTTGCCTGGGGATACTGCGTTTCATGCCCGCAGATCCCGATAGACAGGTCGAGAGCCCTCCAAGTAGGCTATCAGCTCAGCAGAAGATGTTGGTACGCTCCATTTGCTCCGGAGTTGCTTGTTTGGTCAGTATGATTTAGATGTGTATTGTTTGGTATGGCGGGACTCTGTCCCAGCCTTTATGGAAATTATGTATTCTTATAGGGTTGTAGACAGATGTCATATACGTAAAAGATTGTATGGCCTTGTCGGCATACGTTTAGTGTACGAGTGGTTATTTTGGTTTTATAGGCCTGTATGTCTTAAGTATAAGTTGGTACTTCATATTGTATTCTACTTATCTCACGGCAACCTCTCCGACTCATTTATCTATGATAGTATGATACGAAAAGATACATTATGTCGGTACTCAATTGAGTAAGGTATCAGGTGCCCGTCGCGGCCCATCGGTTTGGGTCGTGACAAAAGTGGTATCATAGCAGCTCTGTCCTAGGGAGTCTACAAGCCGTGTCTAGTAGAGTCTTGTTTATGGGTGTGTTGTGCACCACACTTATAAGTAGGAGGCTACAGGGCATTTAGGACGGTCACTCTTTCTTCTTACTCTAAATCATGTGGTTGAGCTTAGTCGTAGAAATTCAAATTCCTAAATTCTATTATATTCGTAATACAACGATACTGACATCTAGATAGACGGTTGGTAAGGGATTGAATATGGCTTTGGAAGAATTGAGTCAGAGGAACTCAATTTTGCATCATGCTTATGATGAGTAAATGTAATGTCTCCAGCAGAATATGCAGATACTAAGACGTGCAAACTTCTTGATAAGGAGCCTTAAGGCAAGAATATCTATCCACCCCTATGGTGAAAGGCAATGAGAGATTTAGAAGATAGATACAAATTTCGACAAGTAAAAGAAGCAAGGTGAAGAAGGGTACGAGGTACCTAGTTAGTAAAGATGAACATTATCTACAATTTAGGAAGAGAGATATAAGCATATTGAGTTACCTTCAACAGTAACAGAGGTATGTACAATTGGCCACACCCATCTCATTTATGCCTTATGAGGGCTAACAAAAGTAGTATAAGAGAAAAACGGATATCAGGATCCGGCTGGGGTAAGAGTAGCCCAAAATGGTGAATGGATTGTTTGTGTTAGTTGACATTTCCGAAGGATATAGATAATGTGCTAATAGATCTCCTTGTGAGATACCCAGATGGTGCACTCTAGAATAGTACAGCTATATATGAATACTAGAATGTTCAAAGACAGGCACTGGAATCCTGGAAGGAATAAATATTACCTTAGTATGGCTCCCGTCCCTAGTAGAGCGAGAGTGCTAGGCAACCCGAAGAGCCAATGGATGAAGCAAGGGGAGCTAAAAGCAAAAGAATGTCTTGTTGAAGTTTTCAAAAGAAAGTGATAAGCAGAAATATTAGCGGGGTAATAAGGAGAGAGATAAGGAAGCATTATGAGTAAGGTGTGATGCATGGATGACAACGATAGATCAAAAAACAAATGACAGTATTACAGACTCTATATTCAGGTGAAGAAAGAAACGAGAGGTGATAGGCCTTGAGACAACAAAAGAGTATAGGCCATAAAGTCATATCCTTATTTCTAGAAATAAGTTCGTGACTCTAACGTGATTACCAGAGGGTAAAGCTAGACCTTTAGAGTAATATAAATCAGTATGGGATGGCGAACAAGATAAACTAAACATGGATTAGGGACTGAGTGATTTGATAATGGTCGACATCATGAGAATTTCAGATTTTGTTCTGGCGATAATAGAATAGATAACATAAGAAGATTCATGAAAAATTCGGAGAATGGTCATTCAGGAATACACTTCCCTAAAGCAAGCAATGTGAGCAAAGTTAATCGTAAGGGACTGTATGTGCCAGTTACACTAAGTGTCACTCTCACGAGTAAGGAAATTTCGTTATCCTTGATACAGAAAGATTACCGCAAGGCAAGAAAGGGTCATCGATGATGTGAAAAGACGCTAAAGATGAAAAGGTAAAACATCTATAGGTAGACCCTCGTGGCTCCAACTCTTAGTACTCCTCTAAAGGGGGGAATATGGGTGATGTGGCATTAAGTAGGAATTAAGTGGTTCTAGTAACTATGGAATGGTGAAGGAAGAATGCAAAAAAAAAAAAAATTGAGAAAGGAATGGGATTGCACCTATCCAAATCCTACAGATATGTTACGATTTTAGAACATTATGCAAGTACAACGCCAAGGAAAGGAAGTAAGGGTTCCAGCCCGGGATATTTTGATAAATAAGGAGCCAATACGAGACGTAAGTTAAGATAAAGGAAATAATCCAAGAAAGATTATACTGAATATTGATATGAGAATGGGACAACGATTAGTTAGTAGTTGATTTAGGAGGAGCCTAGTTATGGTTAGATAAGAGGATAGAGACAAACCAATAGATCGTGCAAGATAAACAAGAGTGAACCCCAACATGGGGAATTCAGTCTCGCAGATATGACATCGTGAATCCTTGAGAAATATTCAGATAGGAGTTGGGGTAGTTAAAGGTACCGTATGAGTATTACGGAAATAAAATAAAATGCCACTGTGAAGACTGTCAAAATATCAAGTTTAGAAGCAACCCTACAAGCACAAAGACGTGGAAGTAAGTAACTACGGACAATTATAGGCAAGGAAGGACATCAAAAGGTCCGTCGAATATACAATGTAATAAGCTCACAGCTTTACAAGAGTCAGAGTATCCTCCCTAAGTACTACGATGAAAGACTAGCTGAGAAAATAAGGAAGAAGGCTTCAACCTAAGAACAATGACCTAAAGAGGAAATGGTTTTGTAACAACAGTCTCACAACAACATTGTATGCATCCATAAGAAAGTGGCACCTATCGTGGCTAATGAACGGGAAGAAGAAAAAAAATTAAAAGGTGATATTCAAGATCATATGGGTTGTATGGAATTCCAATATGTTTGGGCACTAAGATAAGCCAAGTATTCAAGCAAAAAGTGGCAGAACGACCATGAAAAGTAATTGCTTACATTTAAAGAAAGTTGAGAAGGAATGAAGGAATTATTCGATCAATGATCTAGAGTTAGTTACGTTATGAATGCACTTAAGATTTTGGAGTATTATCCATGCAGCATATATGTTGACAATCATATAGTCGTAGAAGACTCCGGTATAAGTTAAAAGAAAGAATTGAGCCTAGGTCATAGATAAAGGATTGAATTGTTAGAAGATTGTATCATAGATATTCCATAGCGTCCATGAAAGGCTAAAGTAATGACTAATACCATGAGCCGCAGATCGGAAAATAGCTTAAGCCTACATAAAGGCTGATCAGAAGGAAGAGGAAACTAAAGAGTTACATCAACTAAGTAAATCAGGAGTCTGATTATTAGACCCAGAAAATTACAGGAATCATGATTTAGAATATTACAGAATCACTCTTAATATCAGAGGTACAAGAGAGATAGTACAACAACCATATTCTATAACGGCTCTATGAGAAAGCCAGTTAGAAGAGTACCAGTCTCATAAGAAGTCAGTATGAAGCTCCCACCGGATTGTGTATGCACCAGAGGTGCAAGTATTATAATAGAGCTTCAAGTTGTGGAGGTGAATTATACCTATGTGGAAGGGAGGTTAGGAAAGGAATAAAATATGTGATGCGAGATTTTAAGATAAGTAAGGTAAAGATGAACAACGTACAAGATACTCAAGTGCAGAGGTTGTGAATAGTCCATACTTCGGATAAAAATCTAGAAGCACGGGGATTCAGTATCCAGGAATGATAGCCGTGTCGTCAGTGGCATGTCTTCTAGCTTATGGTTTCTAGGTATCGAGAAGTCCAATTAAGAAAGTAAAGAAGAGTTAGAGACGATGTGATGTCTCGCTTGGTGTTCTAGAATAACTTAAGGAAATTTATGGTGCAAGCAAGTTGAAGGAAGGTTGCGAGTAGTATTAATCAATATATATGTGTAGGTTGCAAGCTAAAGTATGGTAAAGAGACAAGGTTTTAGAAAGACGGGAGTAAGGATAAGAAAGGGCGAGTGAGAAGGTGACGAGAATGAATAAGTCCTTACAATGAAGCCCATGAAAACAAGAGAGCTAATGGTTTATCTAAGTTATCGAAAGCTCAGTATAGCCTGAATAAACTCAAAGGAGTCTAAGGCTAGTAACATTTAGAAGAGATGGAATGTTTCCCTGATAGTAGAATAAGGGTGTAATTGTGATAGATAAAGGATGACGTTTGGGCCTTCGATTGAGTAATGATTTGAAAAAAAAAGAAGGGATTTCATGGACGGCACGAGATTAGAATACCCCCTATAAGATGAATCGAATTGGAATGCTATGAAATACAATTATTGAAGTATATTATCGCCCCCAGGTGGATCAGAAAAATAACTTCAAATGATCCTCAATACAACGTGAGCCCTAGTGATTACGTAAGAGGTTTCAAGTTATCAGTGGTAGAGTGTAGATCAATATTGAGGTGAATCAACAATGGATGGATAAGGGTTACAAAATATGAGATGAGAGTAGGTCATCATTCTTAAGATGAACAGTAATGAGGAAGCATTAAAGGACTTAGAAATATACATATTTGATAAGCAGCGAAATAGTAACCTGAAGTTTGGTAGCAGACCTCAACAACGATAAATCGAAGTAAGAATTATGGTATAGTATGACCTACCTGAATGCAGTAAAATCATATGAATGGATAACCGGGTCTATGAAATAAGATATAACAATATTCGTAAGTTCAACAAAGTATCAAGCGAAGAACTTCATTGTACTTATAGATGCCCAAAGGGACATCTTATATGTTCACAAAATGAGGCCTAGGGATTGACTAACAGCTTGAGGAAAAAGGAGAGAAGAGTCGCATAGGCGCACTTACAAAGTCAGAGTCGTACATGCTGCATGATAAAAGATAACTATAGTTACAAGATTGGAATGATTTCGACCACGAGTCTTGGTATGAGAAAGAGGCCAAAAGGGGGGAAATGCCCTGGTGTTTGGGATTCATTTATAGAACAGTTGCCTAGATGGCAAGAGGAGCACTAAAGCAATCGCAAGAGCTATAGGTTATGAAAATGATAAGTGCATCAGTCAACATTCGAGGACGAATGTTCCAAAGGGGGGAATGATGTTACACCCCATATTTTCGTACGTGAAAGTACGCCATAAGTAAATTGATGGAAGTTCGGGAATGAGATTAATTTGAGATTATAAGCATTATGCTATTTCAAACAAGTGATAAGTAAATTCGTAAAGGAGAAAGAGAAAGCAAATCGAAGAAAAGGAATTTCGTCAAAGTTTGATATTTTGGGATAAAATAGGGCCTGAGCTAAAATACCCGATATTTATGGACTAATGCCATACAAGGTGCCACATGGCCATGATAGTAAGGTGTATAAAGTGTATTAAAAGTGAGTAGTATTTTATGTAATTTGAGATAATTCTTAATTATATGGATAATTGGATAACTAGTGATTTTAGTGGGAGTTTAACTAATTAATTAGATTATTTGGATAAATTTGATTAGCCACCTAACGTGGCAGCCCAAGGGGTATTGATTTAAAGCCCATATAATGACTCCTAATACATGTGAAATATGGCATCTTTAGGAGATAATGGTAGGCCAAGTCATACCTAAGTGGGGCCATATTCATTTTGATAAAGACAATTCAAGTAAGCTTTATAATCTTGCAAAGGCTACTATTTTTAATAGCACACAGATTGTGCCATTTTCATGTCTCTTTTACCATTTCACATTCATCACTTATCCAACCCCTATAGCAAAGAAAATTCCAACTTCATGTTCATAGAAATTTCAGCAAAACACTACGTAGCATATTAAAAAGGGACTAAATCTTGATACAACAAATGGAATCTCTTGTATAAGTAGAGTGGGCTGATCGTGAGTAAGTAAGAAAGAAAAACAATTCCATACCAAATTCTAAGAGAATCGGTTCAGGTATGTTAAGGCTATCCCTTCTTTCTTTTTGGCATGATCCAAATGATACAAACGAAACGAGCAAAATACACAACTTTCATAAATGACTCTATTCATAGAAATACTAGGGGTGTCTATATTCTTGATTCCCCATGTGAATTATTAATATATCCTCTGTTCATGGGTCTCAGAAAAAAACGTATTTGATAAAGTTGTCCGAAAGGCATATTGATTTTATAATATTCGAGAAATCTTATTAACGTATTTCTTATGCATTTCATGCATTTATATATGTACATTGACCCATGACCAGAAGGCGTTATATACGCATATATTATATGTATATGGGATAGGAAAAAAGGTTACAGCGTTATATACGCACCACCACCTGATCAGCTGGTATACGTTGATGATTTGCCTACAGTGGCCGAAATGATATGATGGGATGCCTTCAGAGGCTTGATGATATTATGAACGCATATATCTATGCATGGTATGACATTTATACGCATATGCATGGCATTATAAAAATGAAATGATTCACAGAGTTATTCAGACATACATGTCAAGTCTTTTACTCCATGTTTTCTCATGTCTATTGTTTACTGATTTTCATTCCTTACATACTAGGTACATTATTTGTATTGACGTTCCTTTTGCCTGGGGATGCTGCATTTCATGCCCGCAGGTTCCGATAGACAAGTCGAGAGCCCTCCAAGTAGGCTATCAACTCAGCGAAAGATGTTGGTACGCTCCATTTGCTCTGGAGTTGCTTGTTTGGTCAGTATGATTTAGATGTGTATTGTTTGGTATGGCGGGACTCTGTCCCGACCTTTATGAAAATTATGTATTCTTAGAGGCTTGTAGACAGATGTCATGTACGTAAAAGATTGTATGGCCTTATCGGCCTATGTTCAGTGTACGAGTTGTTATTTTGATTTTATAGGCCTGTATGTCTTAAGTATAAGTTGGTACTTCATATTGTATTCTACTTATCTCACGATAGCCTCTCCGACTCAGTTATCTATGATAGTATGATACGAAAAGATACGTTATGTTGGTACTCGATTGAGTGAGGTATCGGGTGCCCGTCGTGGCCCATCGGTTTGGATCGTGACAAATACACTCAAAAGTTCATAATTTAGCTATTAGAGTAATTACCCAACCCAAATTGGAAGATTCCTAAAATTTACCCCCAGGCCCACGTACCCGGATTCCGGAAATTTTTAAAGATAAATATTACCCATAGCCTCACGAACTCGAATATATAATTTTTACTTAATTCCATAATAAATTTTATGGTCAAATCCCATTTTTATCAAAACCTATTTTTTCCCAATAACCTCCTAAAAGTTCTACAATTTCTATGTAAAAGTCTACCCATAATGCATAATTTAAACTCATATTGTATAGAAATTACTTACCTCAAAGTGCTAGATGAAAACCCTCTAAATTCGACCAACAAGAGGGAGAAATGAAGAAATGAGCCTAAGTCCTGTTATAAATGCACCATCAATGCCCCAACGATTTTCACACCCGCGACAAAATAGTCGCACATGCGGCTCCACTTCTGCGGGCAAATCATCGCAGGTGCGGACCTTGCCCAGGCCAGCCCTTCTCGCTTTTACGGACAAAGTCCACTTCTGCAGATTTTCTCTGCTCCTGCGCACACGCACATGCGGACCAAGTCTGCTTCTATGCCCCTAGGCCACCTTGGTCATTTCCGCATCTGCGGCCAATCCTTCGCATCTGCGACCTCGCAGTTGCGGAATATTCCTTGCACCTGTGCTCCCAGGCCATCTCCTTAAATCTCGCATCTGCGATGACTCCACCGCATCTGTGTGATCGCACCTACGGCCACACCCTCCGCAGGTGCGAAGACACCAGACTTCAGCAACAACAACAACTCCCCAAATTCGAAGTTCTAATCCGTTTTCAATCCGAATCACACCCGAGGCCCCCGGAACCCCGTCCGAGCATACAAACAAGTTCGTAAACATAAAACAGACTTGCTCAAACCCTCGGAATGGGTTAAACAACATCAAAACTAAGAATCGCACCGAACATGCCAACTTATGAACTTCAAGTTCTTCCAATTTACTCCGAACAGGCCAAATCATACTTAAACATGACACCAAATTTTGTGTGCATGTCATAAATCCCAAACAGACCTCGATAATACCAAAACATACTCCAAACCAAACTTAAATAATATAAAAACCTTTAATGCGCCAACTTCCAATATTAAGCGCTGAAACGCTCCGTGTCAACCGAAACCCGATCCGAACACATGTCCAAGTCCAAAATCATCATACGAACCTATTGGGACTGTCGAATCCCAGTTCCGACATCGTTTACTCAAAATATTGACTCAAGTAAAACTTAACCATTATAGGCTTCTATTAAGAAACTGAGTGTTCCGATTTCAACCCAAACCCTTCCAAACCTAAACCAACCATCCCTGCATGTCATAAAATAGTAAAAGCACATACGAGGAGTATTAATTAGGGGAATGGGGATCTAGAAAGCAAACCGATCGGTCGGGTCATTACATTATCCACTTCTTAAACAAACGTTCGCCCTCGAACTGATCTAGAATCATACCTAGAATGCTGAAAAGGTGTGGATATCTGCTCTTTATGTCCTCCTCGGCCTCCCAAGTCGCTTCCTCGACTGGTTGACCCCTCCACTAGACCTTCACCGCAGCAATCTTCTTGGACCTCAACTGGTGAACCTGCCTGTCTATAATGGCAACTGGCTCCTCTTCATAACCAAAACTCTCATCTAGCTAAACCATGCTGTAATTTAGCACGTGTGACCTGTCGGCATGATACCTTCGGAACGTAGAAACATGGAATGCCGGATGAACTCCCGATAGATTGGGAGACAAAGCAAGCTGATAAGCAACCTCCCCAACTCACCTCAACACCTCAAATGGGCCAATAAACCTTGGGCTCAACTTGCCTTTCTTCCCGAACCTCATGATCCCCTTCATCGACGAAACTTTTAAGAGAACCTTCTCGCACACCATAAATGATAATTCATGCGCTTTCTGATCCGCGTAACTTTTCTGGATGGATTGTGTTGTGCGAAGTCACTCCTGAATCAACATTGCCTTTTCCAAGGCATCCTTCACTAAATTAGTACCATATAACTTAGCCCCGCCGGGCTCAAACCGTCTGATGGGCGAATGACATTGCCGGCCATATAAAGCCTCAAATAGAGCCATCTCGATGCTGGACTGATAACTGTTATTGTAAGCATACTCGGCCAAGGGAAAGAATCTATCCCACTAACCTCCGAAGTCAATGACACATGCTCTAAGCATATCCTCCAGAATCTGACCTATCCGCTTCGACTGCCCATCGCTCTGCGGATGAAAAGTTGTGCTGAGCTCTACCCGGGTACCCAACTTGCTTTGAACTGCTCTCCAGAAGTGCTTAGTGAACTAATGGCCTCTATCTGATATGATAGTAATAGGCACACCATACAATCGGACAATCTTCAGAATGTAAATCTGGGCCAATCTCTTTGAAGAGTAAGTAGTCACCACCAGAATAAATTGTGCCGACTTGATCAACCTGTCGACAATGACCCAAACTGCATCAAACTTTCTCAAAGTCCATGGAAACCCAACTACGAAGTCCATAGTAATGTGCTTCCATTTCCACTCAAGTATAATCATCTGCTGAAGTAGGCTACCCAGCCTCTGGTGCTCATACTTGACCTGCTGACAATTTAGACATCTCGCTACATACTCAACTATGTCCTTCTTCATCCTCCGCCACCAATAATGTTGCCTCAGGTCGCGATATATCTTCGTAGTCCCTGGATGAATAGAATATCAAGAATTGTGCGCCTCCTCTAAAATTTTCTCCCTTAATACATCAACATTAGGAACACATAGGCGACCCTAGAGCCGCAAAACACCATCCTTACTGATAGTAACCTCCTTGGCACCACCCTGTAGTACCTTCTCCCTGAGAACCAACAAGTGTGAATCATCGTACTGACGATCCTTGATCTGCTCAAGTAATGAAGATTAAGCCACAACACATGCAAGAATCTGACTAGGCTCTGAAATATCCAATATCATAAGTCTGTTAGCTAAGGACTGAATGTCCAAGGCCAAAGGTCTCTTCTCTGCCGGAATGAATGCCAAATTACCCATACTCTCGGCCTTTCTGGTCAAGGCATCCGTAACCATATTCGCCTTGCCCGGATGATAAAGGATGGTAATATCATAGACCTTTAGTAACTCAAGCCTCAAATTAAGATCCCTCTGTTTGAACAAATGTTGCAAGCTGCAATGATCGGGGTAAGCCTCACAGGTCACCCCATAAAGATAATGCCTCCAGATCTTGAGAGCATGAACTATCGTGGCCAACTCCAAATCTTGTACAGGGTAATTCTTCTCGTGGGGCTTCAGCTGACGTGAAGCATATGCAATAATCGGCCCTCCTACATCAATACACAACCCAGGCCAACGCGTGAAGCATCGCAATACACAGTATACATCCTTGAACCGGAAGGCAACACTAACACCTGTGGTGTAGTCAATGCGGTCTTGAGCTTCTGGAAGCTCGCCTCGCAATCTTCAGACCATCGAAACGGAGCACCCTTCTAGGTCAATCTAGTCAAAGGTGTTGCAATAGATGAGAATCCCTCCATAAATCGGTGATGATAACCTGCTAACCCTAGGAAACTCCTGATCTCGGTCGCTGTGGTTGGACGAGGCCAACTCTGGATTACCTCGATCTTCCTAGGATCTACCTTAATACCCTCTCCTGATACAACATGCTCCAAGAAATCCACAAAATCCAACTAGAACTCACACTTAGAGAACTTAGCATAACGCTTATGTTCCCGCAAGGTCTGAAGCACTAATCTCAAATACTGTTCGTGCTCCTCCATACTACGTGTGTATATCAATATATCGTCAATAAAGACGATGACAAATGAATCAAGATACGGTCTGAACACTCAGTTTATCAAATCTATAAATGCCACTGGAGCGTTAGTCAAGCCGAAGGACATCACCAAAAACTCATAGTGACCATATCTAGTCCGGAAGGCCGTCTTCGGAACATCTGAAGCACGAATCTTCAACTGATGATACCCAGATCTCAAGTCGATCTTAGAGAACACCCTGGCACCCTGCAACTGGTCAAACAAATCATCAATACATGGAAACGGGTAATTGTTCCTAATGGTAACTTTGTTCAACTGGCGGTAATCAATGCACATCCACATAGTTCCATCCTTCTTCTTCACGAACAACACCGGTGCACCCCAAAGCGACACAGTTGGTCTGGCCAACCCCTTTGCTAGCAACTCCTCAAGTTGTTCCTTCAACTCCTTCAACTCTTTCGGAGCCATGCGGTACGATGGAATAGAGATAAGCTAGGTACCTGAAGCCAAATAAATAGAGAAATCGATATCACGATCTGGTGGCATGCCTGGTAGATCAAAAGGAAACACATCGGAGAACTCCTGCACCACAGGTACTGAATCAATCATCGGATTCTCTGCATCAGTATCCCAAACATAAGCTAGATAAGCCAAAAAACCCTTCTCGACCATATATCGAGCCTTAAGGAAAGAGATAACCCAACTAAATGCACTGACAGATGAACCCTTCCACTTCAATCTAGGCAACTCTGGTATCGCCAAGGTAATAGTCTTGGCATGGCAATCAAGGACGGCATGATATGGAGACAACCGGTCCATGCCCAGGATGACCTCAAAGTCAGTCATATCGAGCAACAGAAAATCCTCTCTAGTCTCATAACCACAGAAAGTCATGATACAAGACCGGTAAATCCTATCCACAACAATAGAATCACCTACTGGCATGGATACATATATAGGAGTACCCTAGGACTCGCGAGGAACACCCAGAAAATGAGCAAACAGAGATGAAACATATGAATACGTAGACCCTGGATCAAATAATACTGTAGCATCCCTACCACATACAGAAATAATACATGTGATCACGGCATCTGAGGCTACTACATTTGGTCTGGCTGGAAAGGCATAGAACCTAGTTGGAATTCCTGCCTGGCTTCCACCTCTAGGATGGACCCTACCCACCTGCCCTCTACTCTGGGTAGCTGTACAGCTAGTGCAGCAACTGATGCGATAATCATGGGCTGATAGTCCTGCTACTCAGCCTTACCCCGAAGTCTGGGACAAAATCTCTTCACGTGGTCAAGATCCCCGCACTCGAAACAACCCTCAGAACGGTGGACTACTGACTTGAAGTCTAACCCTGATGGCCTGAATACCCTCAGGAGGAATCCTGAATAGCTGGCGGGCAGTAAGTACTCTCTGGAATGGCACTAAAATAGGGTCATGCTTGATCACTCCGAGCAGGCGGTGGTGCTGACTGCATGGGCCTGCTAGGCTGAGCCCTCATGAACTGACCTGTGCCCCCAGGTGGGGCATCACTGAATCCTCCAAACTACTGGGGTCACTTGTCCCTCTGTGCAAACTCTCCACTGCGGTTGCGAATACGCTCGATCCTCTGAGCTATATCCACAACCTGAAGAAAAGAAGTCACTGTCTCTGCCTTTCGGGCCATAGGTACCTGAATCTCAGGGTGCAGACCTACAATGAACCTCCGCACTCTCTTTGCGTATGTGGTGAGTATAATAGCTGAATGGCGAGGTAAGTCAGTGAATCTTTCACCTTAGTCAGTCACAGACATATGACCCTGACGGAGTCGCTCAAACTGACCTCGAAGCTCCTCTCTCTCAAAAGATGGTATATACTTCTCTAAGAAAAGATGTGTAAACTGATCCCAAGTCAATGGAGGTAAACCCGCTGGCCTGCTACGAAGATAAGCATGCCACCATCTACGGGCCTTGCCCTTAAACTGAAAAGTGGTGAAGTCCACCCCGTTGGACTCCAATATCCCCATGTTCTGGAGCCTATCCTTGCACCGGTCAATGAAATCCTGGGGGTCCTTTGACCTCTCACCCCAAAAGGTAGGGGGAAGCCTAGTCCATCTGTCCAACCGCTTCTGCTTATCATTGATCACAACTGGTACAACCTATGGCATAGCCGCTGCAATGGCCTGGGCTCCGCCCGCAAGTAGTGGCGGTAACAACGTGCCTTGGAGCCTGAGCGGTAGGGGTCTGTGCTCCCCCTCCCGCCTGAGATGTGGCAGGGTCTGCTGGAAATAAACTAGCCTACGTCATAGAGTCCATGAGCCACAGCATACGGCCCATGCCCTTCTGGAATCCCGGTGCAGTCAGGAAATCTGTTAGGGCTGGCAAAGCTGCAGGCGCCTCATCCTGCTCCTCAACAACAAGATCCTCCACTGGATCCACATGTGGTACAATAGGAGTAACCCTAGGGTTCCTCGTCCTCTGACTGGAGCTGGAGCCCTCCCCCGGCCTCTGCCTCGGCCTCTAGCAATGGAAGGAGCAGCCCCTCGACCGCCTGGTACATCTACCGCGCGCGTTCTCACCATCTGTGAGAGATCAATAGAAAGACACTTAATATAATACAACTGCAATATAGAAGATGAAGAAAGAGAAGTTTCCTAACACCCTATATCCTCTCGAAGATAAGCATAGACGTCTCTGCACCGATCCACAAGACTTTACTAGGCCTGCTCATGACTCGTGAGACCCATGTGAACCTAAAGCTCTGATACCAAGCTGTCACGACCCAATTCCGTACTAGGTCGAGACTGCACCTAATGCTGCTGTTAGGCAAGTCCACAAGCGAAACTTCTATTTACTTATCGAGTTTTAACATATTTTTAATTATACTAAATTTCATGCAACTGTGATAAGTCCTTTTAAACCAAAATATCAACATAATAAGTACATGCTCTACGGTGATAGAAATGACAAGTATAGCAGTACATAAGTGTTACCAATCCTCAAAACCCGGTGTCACAAGTATATGAGCAATTTAGAGAATATACAAAACTACTAAAACTATTGTCCGAAAGTAATAGACAGGAAAAGTAAATAAGATGGAAGGAGACTCTGGTGCTATGGATCGTAGCAAGGCAAGAAGCTCACCCATAAGTCTCCGTGGATGATCGGCTACGTGCCAGCATAACCACTGGTGGAACCTGTCTCAGTACTTGCACATCAGTGTAGAAGTGTAGCGTGAGTACGGAAAACAACGCGTACCCAGTAAGTATCTAGACTAACCTCGAAGAAGTAGTGACGAGGGGTCAACTTGACACTTACTAGAGGTCAATAATAATAATAATATAAGTGCATAAAGTAGACATGGTGAGCATACAACATGTATGAATGAAACAAATAAAAGCAACTACAATAAGTACAACAGGAGTCCGTATCACATCACCAACATCTCATAACTGGCCATGAAGGCACTAACTCAATTACCCAAACTAGAACCCGTTTCGATTATTAAGCACGAAGTTACCGAGGCGAGCGACCCGATCCCATAAGAATAGTGGTACTCAGTACTGCCGAGGCGAACGACCCGATACCATAAGAGTAGTGTTACCATCATAATACCAAGGCGAACGGCCTGATCCTATAAGAGTGGTGTTATTATACTGTCGAGGCGAATGACCCGATCTCATTAGAGTAGAGAAGTTTACCTCGCTCGCGGAAGTAATTGTGAGGTGAGAAGACATGGATTTTTCATAGTTATTAAGTATTCCTCAATTTTCAAAAAAATAAGAAGGCTAAATTTATAATTGCAACTTTAAATCCCAAGTCTCAGCTCTATTCAAGACAGTTAATGTGCATGATAAACATAATAGTATAATTAAAAGCATGATGTGGATCTAAGTCTACCCGGACATATCATGGAATATAGCTACACACGGACCCTCATCACCTCGTTCGTATGTAGCTCCCCACACAAGTGATACATAACAAGATACACATAAGGGGATGAGTTCTCTCTTAAAAGGTTAGGCAAGAGACTTACCTCATTCCTAAGTGTCACGCCCCAATCCTGAAGAGGCGTGGCCGGCACCCGGTGCCATACTCGACCCGAATATACCACTCTATAACTGTGAACTCTGAAGGGGTAACCCTTAAGTTAGGCTGATGAGGCCATATTCTGAATCATCTGAAAATAACGTCTACAACTAGCAATACCAAACTAAACATCTACATAGGGCGGGTAAAGCCACAATACTGATATAAATAATATACATGACTCGTCTACAAGCCTCTAGGGATAACTGAGCTGTATCATGGTCGGGACAGAAACTCGACCTTCCCATCAAACCTCTATATATAAAATGGACTCCAATATATAGACTTGGTAACTCCGAGGAAGTGGAGCTTACCACCAAGCTGATGTTTGACTTTCTCTACTGGGAAGGTCTATCCAGCTGTCTATCAGTACCTGCAGACATGAAATACAGCGTCCCCAGCAAAAGGTACATCAGTACGAAATAATGTACCGAGTATGTAAGGCAACTGAATAACTAAAAGCTGAAACTGAACTGATAATATAATAACTGAAAGTACCTGGGAGTCAAATATAATTTGAAAATATGCTTACATGCTGATACTGACTCATCTCTCTCAATATAGTAAGTAAAGTAGCTGTCCGGCCCTATAAGGCTCGGTATGTGTACCTGCTCTGCCGTAGTAGGCTTGCTCATAGTGCTCGGACATACTAAGTTCTGTATCTCGGCCATTCTAGGCCCGCTCATAGGTGCTCGGCCACAGTAGGCTCGGTATATAACTTACCATCTGATTAGAGGTTGCCCAATAGGGGCCTGCCCATCGATTATAGCTCGATGGTGGTGAAAATATTGTAATACTGTATATATATAGACTCTCTGCTCTCTTGACTGCAAGAAGACAAAACTAAACTAAATATGAAGTCCTGATAAGGGAGAATACTGCAGCTTATGAGACTAGGATAATGTACATAAATTCAGGAATAAGAACTTCTCTTTATGCATCGTTATCAAACGCATGTAGTTACGTGATCATGCCAAAATGAAGGAAAGGTTTAGCCTTGATATACCTTAACTCCGTTGAGTCCTTAATAACTTCCAAGAAATTCTTCAAACAACTAAACCCAATATACCACAGCATAAGGAGATTCCAAATCAATGCTGAGTAAAGGCTAAGTCCGCAACTTAAACTAGTAGCTCATTTACGTAAATTTGGGCAGCATTTCCCCTGTAAAAAGGCCCTCCTCCAATACCATATACCAACAACAACAAGAACACAACAATAAAAACATGTATGCATCATTTTCCAACCTTATCTCCATCACCATATACAACAAAACAGCCCACACACCCTAACCACTTCATACATAAAATGACAACCAAAGTAGTGCCAAACAACCTAAAAATGTAATGACGAACGACCAGCCCACCATTCCGTCATTACGTAGTGTTTCCCCTCAACGTTTCTCCTCCAAAACTCCATAAAACATTAGCACAAGAGGCCAACATGAGTGGACTACAAAACAGTCCACTAAAAGTGAAATAAATCGAACTCACGGCTTTGGATCACCGTTCCGTGAGTTCTAACTATTAGGAAACGAATTTATCAACCTTCCTTGAAATTTAAAAGATAAAATACTGAAAGTAGGCATTTTCTAAACTATGAAGTACCTTCCAAAACTCAAACTACAAAGAAAAAGAGAGGCGATACAGCGATACTTACGTCGTAGGGATCGTTCTAATGTTATCGCTTATTGATTTTGAAACCGGGATGTTAATCTTCTTTAGAACCCTTGTAGAGAGCTTAAGGGTAAGATTTTGGGGGTTCTCTGGTAGTGTCCTATTAAAAATTAATAGAAAGACGATTTAAAACCCTATATATATCAACTTTTGAAAAGTCAAAGAGGTGCTAGCTTGGCACCCTAGCATTGGCCCTTCTTCCGACTCTTATCCCATTTTATCCGTATGTCATATGAATGAACGGTCAAGAGAGTTAGAAAATATATTCCAAGACCTTCAATTTCGTATATAATATGTCCCAAAAAGACCTCATATAACACATGAAATGTATTGCACAAAAAGTTTTGGTGACACACCTACTTGTCACCTATGCAGTCTGCGCAGTCTTGCAAAACTGCAAATATCTCTCTACTCCTATGTCGTATCGATGAACGGTTCAATACGTTAGAAACTAGATTCGTAGATCTTAAATTTTGTAGGTAGATCATTCCCCAATTCCAAGTATATTGGGAGAAAAGCTCACCTACATTTGACCTAAGGTTCAACACATTTATGAATGTAACTTATGATGACCTTTTCCAACTTTTGTTCCACAACTCGCTTGACTTCAAATCATAACACACGTCTATTATACGACTAAAATAACTCATAACATAATCTCCTTATAATTTTAAGCACCATATTCTCACCCCAAAAGTACATATTATAATATTCCCAACTTGTTGACTTTCGACGAAACTCGTTTTCTTCAATTCGTTTAGCTTCTAAGCCTTCCAACCCTCTTGGTACTTGCTATTAATGATCTTAAATATTTGTAACCTCCATGGTAACATGATTAATTTACTTTATGTACTTTCAAATATGATCTCATTTTTGAGCTTACATCAGTTGACTTAAGATATACTCTTATATACGAAAACATGGGGTGTAACATTATTCCCCCCTTTGGAACATTCGTCCTCGAATGTTGGCTGATGCTCTTATCAGTCTCATAATCCATAGCTGTTACAAATATTTTAATACTTTCCTTTCCATCTAGGCAACTGTTCTATGAATAAATCCGAAGGCTAGGGCATTCCACCCTTTAGGCCTCTTTCTCACACCATGACTTGTTGTCAGTATTCTTCCAATCTCGTAACTATTGTGACCTTCTGTCATGCAACCTGTACGACTTTGTTATTGTATGTGCACCTATGCGACTCTTTTGTCCCTTTTCCTCCAGTTTTTAGCCAATCTCTAGTCCTCACTTTGGGAACATATACATAACTATGACAAGTTGTTCCTCCCGGTATATATAGGTGTACTGAAGTTCTTCGCTCGGTACTTTGTTGAACTTACGACTGTTGCTATATCGTGTTTCGTAGCCTTGTATATTTATCCTTATGGCTTTACTATATCTAGGTAGGTTATACTATACCATAACACTTACTTCGGTTTATTAATACCAAGGTTTGCTACCCAACTCTAGGTTACTCTCTCGCTGCTTATCCTATATATATAAATCTAAGTCCTTTAGTTCATCCTCATTACTGTTCATCTTAAGAATGACAGCCTATTCTCATATCATACATTGGAACTTTTTTCCGACTATTGTTGATTCACCTTAATGTTGATCTATAATCTACCTCTGACAACTTGAAACCTCTTACGTAATACATTGTTACTAGGGCTCACGTCTCATAGGAGAATATCTGAAATTTTTTTCCTGATACACCTAGGGACGATACTATACTTCAATAACCATATTTCATCGCATCCCAACGTGATTCATCTTATGGGAGTATTCTAATCTCATGCAATTAATGAAATCCCTTCTTTTTGAATAATTACTCAATCGAAAGCCTAAATGTCATCATTTTAACATTTATCAAAATTACACCCTTATTCTACTACCATGGACAACATTCCCTCTTTTCTAAATGCTCCTAGTCTTAAACTCCTCCGAGTTCATTCAAGGTGTACTGAGTTTTTTTTATAACTTACGAAAACCATCAGCTCTGTTGTTTTGATATGTTTAATCACGAGGGCTTACCTATTCTCGTCACCTTCTCACTTAAATTTTCTTATCCTTACTCCCGTCTACCTAAAACCTTGTCTCTCTACCATACTTTAGCCTGCGACCGACACATATCTATTTATACTACTCGCAACCTTCCTTTAACTTGATAGCACCACAAATTTCCTTAATGTTATTCTGGAACCTCAAGCGAGACATCACATAGTCTCTAACTCTTCTACACTCTCTTAGCTAGACCTTTCGGTACCTAGAAACCATAGGCTAGAAGATATGCCATTGACGACACAACTATTATTTGTGGATACTAAATCACAGTGCTTTAACCCTCTATTTGAAGTCTGGACTATTCACAACCTTCTGCACTTGAATATCCTGTACCTTCTTCACCTTTAAATCTAGAATCGTATTTTCTGTCTCTTTCATAACTACCATTCAACATAGGTGGAATTCACATCCACAACTTGAAGTTGTACAATAATACTTGCACCTCTGGTGCATAAATAATCCAGCGGGAGCTTCATACTTACTCTTTATAAGGCTGGTACTTTTCTAACTAGCTTTATCATAGAGCCATTATAGAATATGATTGCTGTACTATCTCTCTTGTACCTCTGATATGAAGAATAATTTTATAGTGTTTTGAATCACGATTTCTATATTTAGCTGGGTCTAATAATAAGGCTCCTAATTCACTTAGCCGATGTAACTCTTTAGTTTCCTCTTCTCTCTCAGCCTTTAAGTAGGCTTAAGATATCTTCCTATCTGCGGCTCAGGGTATTAGTTATTACTTTCACCTTTGGTGGACGCTATGGAACATCCATAATATAATCTTCTAACAATTGAAGCCTTTGTCTGTGAGGTGGACTCAATTCTTTATTTTAACTTATACTGGAGTCTTCTATAGCTGTAGGAATGTCAACATATATGCTGCATGGATAATACTCCGAAATCTTAAGTACGTTCATAATGTAACTAATTCTAGGTCATTGATCGAATAATTCCTTTCGCACCTTCTCAGCTTTCTTTAAAAAATAAGCATTTACTTTTCTTGGTCGTTCTGCCACTTGTTATATGAGTACTTGGCTTAGCTTAGTGCCCACACCTATTGGAATTTCATGCAACTCATATGATCTCGAATATTACCTTTTTTTCCCGTTCATTAGCCACGATAGGTGCCACTTTCTTATGGAGTGTATAGAATGTTGTAGTGAGACTGTTGTTATAAGATCATTTCCTTTTTAGGTCACTATGCTTAGCTTGAAGCCTTCTTCCTTATTTTCTCAGCTAGTCTTTCGTTTCCGTGCTTAAGGAAGATCCTCTGACTCTTGTAAAGCTGCGAGCTTATTACATTGTATACCCCACGGAATTTCTGATGTTCTTACTCGCCTATCATTATCCTTAGTTACTTACCTCCACGCCCTTGTGCTCATAGGGTTGCTTCTGAATTTTTTTTGATTGTCTCCCTAGTGGCACTCTCTTTTATTTCTGTAACACTTATACTGTACCTTCTACTACCCCAACTCCTATCTGAATATTTCTCAAGGATTACGATGTCGTATCTGCGAGACTGAATTTCCTATGCCGGGTTTCACTACGTTTATCTTGCATGATCTACTGATTTATCTGAGACCTCTTGTCTAGCCATAACTAAGCTCTTCCTAAATCAACTACTAACTACCCGTCAGTCTATGCTCATATTTATATTCTGCGTAACCTCTCTTGGGTTATGTCTTTTGTCTTAACTTACCTTTTGCACTGGCTCCTAATGTATCAAATGTTCATTCGCACTTATTTATCAATAACATCTGGTGTGAGAACCGTTACTGCTTTCTCCCGACATCGTGCTTGAATAATGTTCTGGAGTCGTAACATATCTATAGGATCTGAATAAATGCAATCATTCATTTCGCCTTTTTACCGCATTCTTTCTTTACTATTCCATAGTTACTTGAACTACATAACTCCGACTTACTACCATATCACACCTTCTTCCCCTCTTTAGGGGAGTACTGACATTTAATGCTATGAAGATTTACCTATATATGGTTTACCTCTTCATCTTTGGCGTCTTTTCACGTCTTCACTGACTCTTATTCGCCTTGCGGTAACCCTTCTCTACCAAGGATAACTGAATTCCTTATGCACGAGAGTGATACCTAGTGTAACTGGCATACTTAGACCCTTAAGCTTAACTTTGCTCAAAGTTTTTGCTTTGGCGGAGCATCTTCCTGAATGACCTTTAAAGGTTATTCTTCTGTTGTCCATTTTATTATTGCTGGAATGCGATCTTTGAAATTCTCTTGATGTCGACTATTATCACATCATTCGCTCCCTAATTGATGTTCAGTTTATCTTGTTCACTAGCCCATGCTGATTTCTATTACTCCGGGGGTCTAAATTTTTGTTCTGGTAATCACGTTGGACTCACCAACTCATTTCTCGAATGAGGATATGAATACTGATAATATTCACTAACTGGGTACCTCGTCCGCAACTTAAACTAGTAGCTCGTTTACGTAAATTTGGGCAGCATCTCCCCTATAACAAGGCCCTGCTCCAATATCATATAACAACAACAACAAGAACACAAAAATAAAAATATGTATGAATCATTTTCCAACCTTATCTCCATCACCATATACCACAAAACAGCCCACACACCCTAACCACTTCATACATAAAACGACAATCAAAGTAGTGCCAAACAACCTAAAAATGTAACGACGAACGATCATCCCACCATTCCGTCATTATGTAGTGTTTCCCCACACATTTTCTCCTACAAAACTCCATTAAGCATCAGCACAAGAGGCCAACACGAGTGGACTATAAAACAGTCCACTAAAAGTAAAATAAATTGAACTCACGATTTCCGATCACTGTCCCGTGAGTTCTAACTATTAGAAAACGAATTTATCAACTTTACTTGAAATTTAAAAGCTTAAATAGAGAAAGTAGGCATTTTCTTAACTATGAAGTACCTTCCAAAACTCAAACTACAAAGAAAAAGAGAGGCGATACAACGATACTTATGTCGTAGGGATCGTTCTAATGTTATCGCTTCTTAATTTCGTACCCGGGATATTAATCTTCTTTGGAACCATTGTAGAGAGCTTGAAGGTAAGTTTTTGGGGGTTCTCTGGTCGTGTTCTATGAAAAATGAATAGAAAGATGATTTAAAACCCTATATATATATATATATATATATATATAAAAATCAAGAGAGAGACTAGTTAAGACATATATATTAACTTTTGAAAAGTCAAAGAGGTGATAGCTTGGCACCCTCGCATTGGCCCATCTTCCGACACTTATATCCTTTTATCCGGATATTTTATCAATGAACGGTTAAATGAGTTGGAAACTACATTACAAGACCTTCAATTTGGTATATAATATGTCCCAAAAGACCTCATATAACACACGAAATGTATTGCTTAAAAAGCTTTAGTGACACACATACTTCTCACCTATGCAGTCTGGCAGTTTCGCGAAACTGCAAATATCTCTTTACTCCTATGTCGTATCGACGAATGGTTTAATGCGTTAGAAACTAGATTCGTAGATATTCTATTTGGTAGGTATATCATCCCCTAATTTCAAGTATATTGGGAGAAAATCTCAGCTACATTTGACCTAAGTTTCAACACATTTATGAATGTAACTTGTGATGACCTTTTCCAACTTTTGTTCCACAACTCGTTTGACTTCAAAACATAACACACGTCTATCATACGACTAAAATAACTCATAACATAATCTATTTATAATTTTAAGTACCCTATTCTCACCCCAAAAGTACATGTTATAACATTCCCAACTTGTCGACTTTCGATGAAACTCTTTTTCTTTAATTCATTTAGCTTCTAAGCCTTCCAACCCTCTTGGTACTTGGTATTCATGATCTTAAATATTTGTAACCTCCATGGTAACATGATTAACTTACTTTATGTACTTTCAAAGATGATCTCATTTCTGAGCTTACATCAATTGACTTAAGACATACTCTTACGTACGAAAATATGGGGTGTAAGACCAAGCTCACTTCCGGTTCTCTAATCGTGAGGAACTGCAGAAGCGGCTAAGTGGCTGCAGGTGCAAAAAGCCTGGGCAGAATGTTTAAAAACAAGGGTTCACGATTTTAGTCTCATTTCAACATTTTGAGCTTGCATTTTGAGAGGGCTTTTCAAGGGAAATTCTTGAGGTAAGCTCCTCGTGTCCATTTTTCTTCAATGACTATGTTTCCCCACTGATTTTACACCTAGTTGGCAGTTTTTGAGGTGAAATTTCTGGGTTTGAGGCTAGGGATTTGGAGAGTTAATTTTTGGGTTTAGAATGGCCATTTGAGTTCGGATTTTGAAAATTTGGTATGGTTAGACTCGTGAGTGAACGGGATTTTGGGTTTTGTGACTTTTGTCGAATTTCATGACGTGGGCCTAGGGGTCGGGTTTGAACCGATTTCGGATTTTGGCTATAATTTAGTACTTTTCTTGTGGAATTGATCTCTTTAGCCTATATTGATTGTATTGTACTACTTGTAGCTAGATTCGCGACGTTTGGAGACCGATTTGAGAGACAAAGACATTTTGGAGTAGAGTTTTGCCCGGATTGAGGTAAGTAACACTTTCAAACTTGGCTCTGAGGGTTCGGAATCCCGAATTTATGTGTTATATGATTGGTATTGAGGTGACGCACATGCCAAGTGATGGGCGTGCGGGCGTGCACCATGCGAATTGTGACTTGGTTGATTCCATGGCACTGTATAGCAATTCTATATTGTTGATATCTATATTTTCATCATGTGATAAGGTAATTGCGCTATCAATCATGCTAGATATCATGTTTAGGCTTTGTGTTGGTATTGTTGGGACCCATAGTGGTCGTTTCTTGTTGTCACCTTACTGATTTCATTGATATTACACAGTCAGTCATATTCATTAATTTCATATCATATCTCAGTCTTAGTTGTTGTTTATTGATACATCATATTATTGTTTTGGGCTAGTTTTGCATGACATTATGAGCCCGTGAGTGAGAATAGAGAGATTGATGACTGAGTGAGGCCGAGATCCTGATTATGAGTGACTGTTATGGGATCAGGCTGCACGCCGCAGTGGTTATACTGAATTTATGATAGCGCTTGGGCTGTAGGAGCCCCTCCGGAGTATGTACACACCCCCTAGTGAGCGCGATCGATATTATTGAGGGATGGATCTTCCCTGGATATGGATCTTGTCCGAAGTATTTGAAACCTGGAGATGGATATTCTCCACGGGCCGGATTGATCTTCCTTGGTACTGGGTGACTGATGGTCAGTGATGTATTTATTCCGGGAAGTATCTTCCCTAGGCCGCATGGGCCATGTACAGTACCGAGTGGTTGAGCATTGAGGGCGTGAGCACAGGAGGCTGTCAACATGGTGCATCACATACAGCATGTGCATTGGCATCAGAGCCTAGATTACATAGGTCTCACGAGTCATGAGAAGGTTTAGTAGAGTCTAGCGGATCGGTACGGAGAAGTTTATACTTATCTTTGAGAGGCTGTCAAACCCTTAGGAAACGTCACATTCTTGAATTCTTGTCGTTCGAATCTGTTGATTGTGGTAACTTAAATTCTGTTGTTCTATTCTCTCACAAATGGTGAGGACACGTACTACTGGGCAGGGTGGACAACCACCAGTACCACCAGTCAGGGTCGTGAGAGGTAGAGGTCGCGGTAGAGGCCGCGGTAGGGGCAGAGGTGCAGCTCGCACATCAGTTAGGGCAGCACCTACAGATACACTAGTTGCCCCAGTTCAGGAGCAGGTTCCAGTGGTGGATGATCCTGTGGGACCAGCTCGGCACCACACTGTGCCCATTGTGATTCCAGGCCTTCAGGAGGCCTTAGTTCCGATTCTGACAGTTTGCACCGGCCTAGCTCTGGTGGTTTCGGCTCAGGCCGCACCTGCCACTTCTCAGGCCTGGGGAGGTACTCAGACTCCCGCCGCCTGTACACCCGAGTAGGTGATGCAGGGACTCCAGACACCGGGGACACTACCAGCCCAGCTGGTGGCAGCTGCTCAGGCCCATGTGGTTCCTATTATGACTGATGATGAGGAACAGAGACTAGAGAGGTTTGGTAGGCTTCAGCCTCCATCCTTCAGCGGGGCAGAGTCGGAGGATGCCCAAGGTTTCTTGGAGAGATGTCAGAGGATCCTCCATACAACAGGTATTCTGGAGACCAGTGGGGTCTCGTTCACTACTTTTCAATTTACTAGAACTGCCTTCACCTGGTGGGGGGCTTAAGAGAGGCGTAGGCCGGTCGGTGCAGCGCCACTTATGTGGCAGGAGTTCTCTGTTCTCTTCTTCGAGAAGTATGTGCCGCAATCTCGCAGAGAGGAGCTGCGCAACCAATTTGAGAAATTGCGTCAGGATGATATGACTGTGATGCAGTACGAGATGAGACTTTCTAAGTTAGTCCGTCATGCGGTTTGGTTGGTTCCCACAGATAGGGAGAGGATCAGGAGGTTCATTGATGGCTTCGTATTTCAGCTGCGGGTGCTTATGACTAGAGAGAGGGTATCTGATGCTACTTTTGATGAGGTTGTTGACATTGCTCGGCAGATTGAGTTTGTTCGCAGCCAGGAGCGGGTTGAGAGGGAGGCCAAGAGGTATCGTAGATCAAGTAGTTTTGGTGGTGTTCCTTCTGGAGGTCAGTTCTACCACGGTAAGGGTCGTCCCTATAGGCATGCTCAGACGGCTCGTCCAGTTCACCGTGGTGCATCATCTGGCCATGGTTCTCAAAGTTCTCATCAAGGTCACTCATCTCTCATTGCCCTTCTAGCTCAGAGTTCGTCTCATGCACCATCAGCTCAAGGTTCATTTATGTCGGGTCCTTCAAGTAGTTATCCCAGTGCTCGGGCTCCCTTCAGTCCCCACGCCATTTGCAGGGAGAGGTTGCTTTGAGTGTGGAGATTTGGGTCATATCAAGAGGCATTGTCCCCGCCTTTCGTGATGTTCATCTCAGCAGAGGAGTCAGCCTTCGACTTCAGCACCAGTTACTTCACCACCCGCCCAGCCAGCTCGGGGTGGAGCTCAGTCAGCTAGGGGTCACCCTAGAGGGGGAGGCCAATCATGTGGTGGTCATGCCCATTTATATACACTCCCTCCAGACCAGATGCTATTGCTTCAGACACAGTGATCACATATATTGTCTCAGTTTGTCACTGAGATGCTTCTGTATTATTTGACCATGGTTCCATATATTCATATGTATCATCATATTTTTCTCATTATCTGAATATGCCCTATGAGTCTTTAGTTTCATCTGTTCATGTATCTACACCGGTGAGCGATACTTTTATTGTGGACCGTGTGTATCGGTCGTGTGTAGTAACTATTAGGGGATCTCTTGCTGCTTAGTATGGTTGATTTAGATGTGATATTGGGTATGGATTGGTTGTCTCCATGTCATGTTATTTTGGACTGTCACGCTAAGAGTGTGACGTTGGCGATGCCAAGGTTGCCACAGATCGAGTGGCGAGGTTCTTTAGACTATGTTCCCAGTAGAGTGATTTCATACTTGAAGGCCCAATGCATGGTTGGGAAGGGTTGTTTATCTTATTTGGCCTTTGTAAGGGGTGTTAGTGTTGAGACCCCTACTATTGATTCTGTTTCGGTGGTGCGAGATTTTCCGGATGTGTTTCCTGCAGACTTGTCGAGCATGCCGCCCGACAAAGATATTGACTTTGGTATTGACTTAGTGCTGGACACTCAGCCCATTTCTATTCCTCCGTACCGTATGGCACCGGCTGAAGCTTTAGGAACTCCTGGAAAATGGGTTTACTAGGCCTAGTGTGTCACCTTGGGGTGCACCTATTCTGTTTGTGAAGAAGAAGGATGGTACTATGAGAATTTGCATTGATTATAGGCAGTTGAACAAGGTCACGATAGAGAACAAGTATCTGTTGCAGCGCATTGATGACCTATTTGACCAACTTCAAGGAGCGATGGTGTTCTCTAAGATTTATTTGTGGTCGGGGTATCAACAGTTAAAGATTCGGGACTCAGATATTCTTAAGACAACCTTCAGGACCTGTTATGGTCATTATGAGTTCCTTGTAATGTCTTTTGGGCTGACCAACACCCCATCGGTGTTCATGCATCTGATGAACAGTGTATTTTAGCCTTATCTTGACTCATTTGTTATTGTGTTCATTGACGATATCCTGGTGTACTCTCGTAGTCAGGAGGAGCACACCCAACATTTGAGGGTTGTGTTGCAGCGGTTGAGGGAGGAGAAGCTTTATGCCAAGTTCTCCAAGTGTAAGTTTTGGCTCAGCTCAATGACATTCTTGGGGCACGTAGTGTCCAGTGAGGGTATTCAGGTGGATCCGAAGAAAATAGAGGCGGTTCACAGTTGGCCCAGGTCGTCCTCAGCTCCGGAGATTCGAAGCTTTATTCGCTTGGCCGGTTATTATTGTTGCTTTGTGGAGGGTTTATCGTCTATTGCATCACCCTTGACCAAATTGACCCAAAAGGGTCCTCCTTTTTGGTGGTCGGATAAGTGTGAGGAGAGCTTTCAAAAGCTTAAGACTGCCTTGACCACAACTCCAGTTCTAATGATGCCGTCAGTTTCGGGCTCTTATACAGTGTAATGTGATGCTTCTTGGATCGGTGTTGGGTGTGTGTTGATGCAGGATGAGTGATTTCTTATGCTTCACGCCAGTTGAAGTCTCATGAGGAGAACTACCATGTTCATGATTTGGAGCTAGCTGCCATCGTTCATGCATTGAAGATTTGGAGGCATTATCTCTACGGTGTGTCTGTGAGGTGTTTACAGATCATCGGAGCCTCCAAAACTTGTTCAAATAAAAGGATCTCAATCTGAGGCAATGAAGATGGTCGGAGCTACTAAAGGACTATGACATCACCATTCTGTATCATCCCGGGAAGGCCAATGTGGTGGCCGATGCCTTGAGAAGAAAGGCGGTGAGTATGGATAGCCTTGCATTCATTCCCATTGGGGGAGAGACCTCTTGCAGTTGATGTTCAGACCTTGGCCAACCGGTTCGTGAGATTGGATATTTCAGAACCCAGTTGAGTTCTCGCTTGTGTAGTTTCTCGGTCTTCCTTATTTGATCGCAACAGAGAATGCCAGTATGATGATCCTCATTTCCTTGTCCTCAAGGACAAGGTTAATCACGGTGATGCCAGATATGTGACTATTGGGGATGATGGGGTAATGGGGATGCATGGTCGGATTTGTGTGCCCAATGTGGATGGTCTACGTGAATTGATTCTTGAGGTGGCCCACAGTTCACGGTATTCCATTCATCCGGGTGCCGCGAAGATGTACCGGGACTTGAGGCAGCACTATTGGTAGAGGAGGATGAAGAAGGACATAGTGGGGTTTGTAACCGGGTGCCTTAACTATCAGCAGGTAAAATATGAGCATCAGAGACCGGGTGGCTTGCTTCAGAGGTTAGATATTCCAAGTACTTTCATAAATGGCACTAAATAACAAAGAAATGTGTTTGGGAAGTATCTCAACTATTGCATGGATGACATGGTCTCTTCGAGTGAAGTTGTGAACTGTAACCATATTGTGATCCCAAAGATTGACCATCCCACCAGACCTTCCTTCCGCTGGTATCGCAATCATCTTAGTGTCACGATCCAAAATCTAAACCGTCGTGATGGCACCTATCGTGGAACTAGGCAAGCCACAACTCAACATCTCAACATAGTAAAATCTTTGTTCATAAAGATGGAAGCAATTTAATAATTAAGGAAAGCCTTTTTTAAAATAGAAATATCCAAAATACGATACAATCCATCCCAAAATTGGGGTGTCACAGAGTACATGAGCATCTAAACAAGAATACAGTCCACTACAGTGTCTAGAAAATAAAAATAGAAATACAGATAGAGAAAAAGAAGGAGAGTCAAGGCATGCGAACACCATGCAACTACCTTGATAGTCTCCGGGATCTAGCTCCTCAATCAACAACCGTCATGACCAGAAATGCCTAGATCTGCACACGAGGTACAGGGAGTAACGTGAGTACAACCAACTCAGTAAGTAACAAGTCCAACCTTTGGACTGAAAGGTAGTAACGAACTCAACTGGTACAGTTAAAACTAGAAATAATTGTGTAGAAACGTAGGCATGCTTTCAAATTAAATAGATAGTTCAAAACAGTAAAGTAGATCGAGTTTGAACAATGTGAAGAATATATCTCTTCTACTTCTACATGCCAATGCACATACTATATGTGATGCACCATGCTGACAGCCTCATGTGCTCACGCTCTCAAATGCTCAACCACTCGGTACTGTATATGGCCCATACGGCCCAAGGAAGTTCCATCCCGGAATATATAAATCACTGACCATCAGTCACCCAGTACCGAGGAAGGCCAATCTGGCCCGTGGAGAAGATCCATCTCCAGGTATCAAATACTTCGGACAAGATCCATGTCCAGGGAAGATCCATCCCTCAATAATATCAACCGCGCTCACTAGGTGTGTGTACAGACTCCGGAGGGGCTCCTATAACCCAAGCGCTATCATAAAATCAATATAACTGCTGCGGCGTGCAGCCCGATCCCATAACTGTCACTCATAATCAGGCTCTCGGCCTCACTCAGTCATCAATCTCTCTAGTCTCACTCATGGGCTCACAATGTCACGAAATACTAGCCTGAAACAATGAATCGCTATACAGTGCCATGGAATCAACCAAATCACAATTCACATGGTGCACGCCCGCACGCCCATCACTTGGCATGTGCGTCACCTCAATACCAACCACATAACACATAAATTCGGGATTCCGAACCCTCAGAGCCAAGTTTGAAAGTGTTACTTACCTCAATCCGGGCAAAACTCTACTCTAAAATGCCTTTGTATCTCAAATCGGTCTCCAAACGTCACGAATCTAGCTACAAGTAGTACAATACAATCAATATAGGCTAAAGGGATCAATTCCACAAGAAAGTACTAAATAATAGCCAAAATCTGAAATCAGCTCAAACCCAGCCCCCAGGCCCATGTCTCAAAATCCGACAAAAGTCACAAAACCTGAAAGCCCGTTTACTCACGAGTCTAACTATACCAAATTTATCAAAATCCGACTTCAAATGGACATTCAAAACCGAAAAATTAGCTCTCCAAATCCCTAGCCTCAAACCCCCAAATTTCACCTCAAAAACTCACCAACTAGGTGTAAAGTCAGTGGAGAAACGTAATCATTGAAGAAACATGGACACAAGGATCTTACCTCAAGAATTTCCCTTGAAAAGCCCTCTCAAAATCTCTAAAGTCCGAGCTCAAAATGTTGAAATGAGACTAAAATCGTGAACCCTGGTTTTTAAAAATTCTGCCCAGGGTTTTCGCACCTGCGGCCACTTAGCCGCTTCTGCGGTCCCTCATCCACTTCTGCGAAAACTCACTTAAGGCGACCAACTGCTTCTGTGGTCCAAATCCTGTGACTTCTCCCTTCTCCACCTAGCCCACTTCTGCGGGCTCGCACATGCGGTGCCCACTCTGCAGGTGCGGTTACACCAGTAGCAGCAATACTTCAGCTGCTTCACCAACTTAAAACCAAGTTCGTTAACCACCCGAAATCAACCCGAAGCCCTCGGGACCTCAACCAAACATACCAACAATTCCTAAATCACGATACAACTTTAGTCGAATCCTCAACTCACCTCAAACAATATCAAAAATACGAATTACACATGGATTCAAGCCTAATAAACTTTAAAATTTTCAAATTTTACAAATGACTCTAGAACCTATCAAATCATGCTCAATTGACCTTAAATTTTGGACACAAGTACTACTAAAAATATTATGTGGGAAAATTTAGAACACACGTCTACTACATACAATGGACCATGGCTAATTGGAGGTGATTTTAATGATATTTTTATCTCTAATGAAAAGTTTGATGGAAAGTATGTCAGCCTGAATAGATGCTCAAAAATTTGGTCAAGTATTAACAGGTGTAATTTAATTTATATAAGCTTCAAATGGTGCAAGCTTACATCGTCAAACCACAGGAAGAGAAGAAGGGGCCTCATTATGGAGAGATTGGATAGAGGTTTAGCCAATGAAGATTGAATTAAGTTATTTCTGTGTAGTTCCATTGTTCATTTACCAAAACCTTACTCCGATCACAACCCCATATTAGTTAAACTTTTGCCAAACCCCTATAGATCTTCGATAAAACCTTTTAGGCTAGAATATATATGGTGCTCACATCTTGAGTTCATTAAAGTTGTTACTAGTAGTTGGGAAAATAGAGACATAAATAGTGCCATTTCTAGATTCGAGTATAATGTCAATATTTGGAAAAGGGAGGTTTTTGGGAATCTTTTCCATAAGAAAAGAAAGCTACTAGCAAGATTTAATGGTATTCAGTGATCCAACAATTATTCCACTAGTACCTTCCTCAATAATTTAGAAGCCACCCTCAAGTCTGGGTATAAAAATATCCTTAAGCTCGAAAAGTATTATTGGAAAATTCGATCTAGGGTGTCTTGATTAAATGATGGTGATGCAAGCACAAGATTCTTTCATCTCACGGCTACGAACATGAAAAGAAGAAAAATAAGTTCTTTATTTAAGGATGAGCAGGGCAATTGGATTGATGACCAAGAGGCTATTATGAGTTACACTCTAAGTTTTTTCAAGGATATGTTCACAACATCTCATTTGTATACAAATTGGAGGAGCAGATGTACAGACCCAACGTCTTTTGACCACCTAGATTTATCTATCTTAGATAATCGCCTATTAGATAGTGAAATTACTAAGGCTCTCTTTTCTTTTAAACCTTTTAAGGCCCCAGGACCGGATGGTCTTCACCCTTTTTTCTTTCAAAAATATTGGCATATTGTAGGAAGATCAGTTATGGATTTTTGCCATAAGAGTTTTGATAGTCAACATGTCTGTAAACTTGTTAATAATACCTTCTTATGCCTCATACCAAAAGTTTCCAATGCTAATAATATTAAGAACTTTAGGCCAATAGGATTATGTAATACTATATTATTAAATTATTACCAAATTTATTACCAATAGAATTAAACCTTTGCTAAACAACTTAATTGGTCCCTACCAATCAAGTTTTATAAAGAATAGAAGGGATAGTGATAATCCCATTATTATCGAGGAAATTGACTCAAAATTTAATAAGATGATGCAAATTCTAACACGTCGTTCGATGATTTGAGGCCTTGAGTAGCTTTACTTTAGGTATTATGACTTGTACGTGTGGTCAGGATTTAATTTCGTGAAGTTCGGGATTGATTTGGAAAGCAAATTCTAATTTCGGAAGCTTTAAGTTCGAAGAATTGGTTAAATTTTGACTTTTGAGTAAACGACCTCAGAATCACGATTTGAAGGTTTTAATAGGTTCTTATGATGATTTCGCACTTGGATGTATGTTCGGGTTGAGTATCGGATCACCCGGGAGCATTTCGGCACTATTTATAGAAGGTTGGCATTTTAAAAGTTTAAGAATTTCATAAGTTTGGTTTAAAGTGGATTTTGATGTCATCGATGTCCGTTCAGGGTTCTGAGCCTTGGAATAGCTTTTTTATGTCATTTATGACTCGTGTGCCAAATTTGAAGTCATTCCGTACTGTTTTGATACGTTTCGGCACATGATATAGAATTTGGAAATTTAAAAATTTATAAGTTTGATTCGAGGCGCGATTCATAATTTTGATGTTGTTTGACGTGGTTTAAGGCTTCGATTATGTTCGTATTGCATTTTGGGATGTGTTGGTATATTTGGTTAAGGTTCTGAGGGCCTCGGATGAATTCCGGATGGTTAACGAATTTATTTTTGGACTTTAGAAATGTTGAAGCTGGTCAGCATCTGGTGTGATCGCTTCTGCGATGTCTTGGTCACAGAAGCGACATCGCAGAAGCGAGATCAAGCTCGCAGAAGCGAAATGGGAGGGGATTGGAAGTGGCCATAAGTGCAAAGATTTTCCCGCATATGCGTGACCGCAAAAGCGGTGTAGTGGCCGTAGAAGCGGTGCAGTGGTCGCAGAAGCGGTAGGGAGTAAGGCAGGCTGGAAACGCAGGTGCGAGGTTTGTGTCGCACCTGCGGGACCGCAGAAGCAGTTTCTTGGTCATAGGTGCAACTCCGCATAAGTGGAGTCTTGTCCGCAGGTGCGAAGGCAGGTGGCTGAAGGGTAACTGCATAAGCGGTATGTTGGCTGCACCTGCGGAACCGCAGAAGCGGTCGAGTGGCCACAGGTGCGAGAAGTCGCTGTGCAGATTGTTCTTTTAAGAATGGAATTTGGCCCATTTTCTCTCATTTTCACTTAGTTGGGGCGATTTTGGAGAGCTTCAAGGGGAGGTTTTCATCGAGAAACACAATGTAAGCGATTTTCACCTATTACAAGTTAAATACATGGTTTGTATTAGGATTTAAGCATGGAAATTAATAGAAATTATGGGGTTTTTGGAAGAAAACATAGAATTTGGTATTTATTGGATTTTGACAAATTGGATGTGGAATTAGGAATAAATTATATATTTGAGTTCGTGGTGTTATGGGTAAGGTTTATCTTCAAAAGGTTTCGGAATCCGGGCACGTGGGACTTTTCGAGCGAAGTTAGGAATTATTTAAATTGATTAATTATGGGTATTAGAATACATTTTGACTGGTTTGCACGTTGTTTGAATAGTTTTGGATCGACGGGCATTGGTTAGAGGTGTTAGAGAGGCCTTGGAGCCGGTTATGGAACTTCGGAGAGAGGTAAGTCTCATGTCTAACCTTGTGAGGGGGAAATTATCCCCTAGGTGATATTGTATGTGCAACTAGTTGTGGGTGCTACGTACGCACGAGGTGACGAGAGTCCGTAGGTAGCTCAAGCATGCTTATGTCCGGGTAGACTTAGAACTTTATCATTGTATAATTGAATTATTTGAACTCGTTCTGCTAGCTTACATAATTAAAGTTATAACTGAATTTGATATAGAGTAAATATATGTATACTAGGCCAAGCCTTAACACTTATTTGAGAAACGGTAAATATTTTATTCATTTGTACCCATGTACGGTATTGTAAACATGTGTCTCGTAACACGGTAACTTCCTTCCTTTTCTTGTGGAGTGGGCCGAATGCATTGGCAGTATATAGATGCATCTATAGATCGTGTTGCACGTCCCCTGGTAGTTACATGTTATTCTGGATCAGGCCGAACAACCTCGGCGGAATTGTGCGTCATATCGCTAGTAGTCCAAATGTTCACGAAATAAACCTTCCACTAATGCCTCGCAACTTATAGTATTTCTTATTTATTTGGTATTGACACTTGGCATGTTCTGAGATATTAAGGCAGAATACAAGATTGAGAAAATTGATGCTTTAAAGGGAATAAATTGGAAAAACTATGGGATTACAGATTTACTTCGCTTTAGTTGTACACTTCATATCTGTTATGAATTATCATATTATTTATTTGGACCTCTAGTAAGTGTCGATGTCGATCCCTCTTCACTACTTCTTCGGGGTTGGGCTAGATAATTACTGGGTACGCATTGATTTACGTACTCATACTGCACTTCTGCACTAAATGTGTAGGATCTGACAGGTTCATTTGGTGATCGTCTTGGTGCGTAGGCGCATCTGTTAAGGAGACTTTATATGATCTGCAACCCAAGCTACACACCACAGTCCACTGAACCTCCATCGTACTAACTATTTTATCCTGTCTTATTTACATTCTAGACAGATGATGTATTGTTGTTTTACTTCTTAGAAAAAGCTGTGACACAGGGTTTTGAGGATTTCTTCAGGTTATTCATTTTTGTGTGGCAGGGTAGCATATGTATTCTGTAGTAGGATAGCCACGTACCTTGAGAAAGTGTAGAACGGTTTGGGAGTCGTGATGGAAGGTGATTTGGTCTATGGATTTTATTTGGAATGATAGTTACTGTACGAAGAAAGATTGAATATGGCATAAAGGAGTTGCTTGGAATGAAAAGGGGTGTGAATATTTGATTATCGTTTCTTAGGCAATATGATTTGAGTTTTGAAAGTATTGTTAAACTTTCAGCTGGTGTAAATCGGGAAGGAACAGACTTATACAGTTGGTGGTTGATCATGGGCTCAGGAGTTATAACTCAATTCAAGGACATAATTATAGAGCTGAATTCCACATGAGGTTGTAAATAAGAGAATTTGTGATCGGGTGGCTTCACGAATAATGCGTCTCATTCAGAAAGTAAATACATGTAATGTTTTGTGATTCAACGTTTTGGTTAAGACTATATTTATGTAGGTCCCCTTAAATATGGATGGACATATACAACAAGAAAAAAAATGCGGTGTTCATAATGATGTACTAAGGAATGTCTCACTTGGTAACTTTATATTGATAGGATAGTACCTTAACTGATGCCCCTCGAATCCACATCCATAACATACATTGGTACCATAGTGACATACCCTCGAATGATACCTCCTACACTTCACGCAACGAGGATGAGGTCCACTAAACTGACTCGCCCCACTGACCTGATATATACCCGTTTTGCATACATAAAAAACATTCCCCCTATCATTCCTCCAAGCCTTCATGGCGGGAGTAACAATCTCTATACCGGTTTGTTATGTGGGCCGTTGGAATTTCCCAAGCCTGCCATCCCTAACACACTCTTGAGCATACTCACAACATGACGCAAAATGTTCCCACACATATATCGGGCAGACCGGTCTAGGTGTACCCAACCTAGGGAATTTGTTCTTCTTGTGCCCCCTCTTTCCACAACCATAACATATTTCAAGAGTTATGAAACATGTAACCAAATGGCGCTTCTTACAAATCAAATATTCCGGCTTATTGGTACAAACAACCCTCTTTCGTTTCTTAGGTTCTCTCACCACATGATCTAATGGTGCAGTGACATTAATAGGAACATGGACACTTCCCCTAGCAAGTGGTTATTTCATTTCCTCCTCATTGCCTCGAACCCGTGGGTTACTCATATGCAAAATGAGACATGGTGAGGAAATTAGGTTTCTATCTTGAGCTCTATCACACGATATAGAGTATCAAAGAAGTGTGAAATTCCTAAATATCCAAGTAGCCTCCTTATTATAGATGTGGTCGACAACATACCGATAAGAAGGACTTACTAGACACGGCTCCGAGATATCCTAGGACACTTTAAAACTTTATGCTCTGATACCAAGTTTGTTACGCCCCGAAATCGAGGAGCGTGACCGGCGCTCAATCGAGTGAACCCGGCCAAGCAAGCATGTTAGATTTTCTTCTACCCAAACTCATCCATGAATAAAGAGGAGATGCACTCCATTAATCAAACACTGAAAATATTTCATTAACAACTCTCATTTCATTTCCATTAGTAGCTTCATTCATAATTTCTAAATTATTACAAGTTTATGGATATAATGAAAAACATGTTTGCCAAAATACCAACACATCTAGTTTAATTCCCAACATCAAACGCCAACCACAACCTATCTACGGAGCCTCTACGTATGACATAAGAACAGTATGGAAACGCTGACGACAAGGCCCTGGATATACCTCAAGACACAAAGTGTAACATCAAGTGACATTGGGCATGGAATAGAGTAGGGCTCACTAAAACCTGCTGAATAGGGAGTAACAGCTAACGAGGACCAAACCTGGCCGCTGCTGAATCACCCGCATCCATTGAAGATGCAACGCCCCCGGCAAAAAGGACATTTGTACATATGGAATAGTACTAGTATGTAAAGCTAACTGTCCTCCTTCAAAATAGAATGTCAATGTAAGAAAGGGAAACCATGGAACAACACTCAACAATCAATGATATCCAAATGTCCAAGTTAAAACATACAATTTCCAAAATACGAAGATAATATTATATATTTTTGATTGGGAGATCTTTAGTACCGATATACCTCTATTCACAATATCACTGTTCACAATACCAATACCACCGTATGTTTAGCACGGAGTCCGATCACGACCCGATCGGCTAGGCCGTCTCATCCGAGACATCAATCACAATCACAATTTCAGTTACAATTTCCAGCACAATCACCACCATGTGTGTGGCATGGTGTCCGATCACGATCCGATCTGCTAGGCCATCGGTCACGCCCTGAACCTGGGGGCGAGACCGGAACCCGGTGCCTCACCTATCCTTACGTACCAACTTGCGACTAAGAGATTCTAAACATATATTGTCATATCTTGGCCATGGGCCGCATTGCCAGACAATTTTGACTAACATCAATAAAAAGTTGGGCCGACAAGGCCGTCATAACTACTACAGCTGACAAACCAACAAAATATACATACAAGGCCTACAAGCCCAATATACTGCACTAACTGACAGGATATGTCTACAAGCCTCTACTAATAGATGTACTGTGATCGGAACAGGGCCCCGACCTACTCATAACATATATATATATACACACAAGATGTACATAAAGCTCTAGACCCGACAACTTCGAAGGGCATGGAGCTTACCGATCAAACTGAACTCGGGCAACACCTAATGAGGAGGTCTACCCATCTGTCAGTCTGAACCTGTACACATGAAATGCAGCGCCCCAGAAAAAGGACGTCAGTACAAAATAATGTACCGAGTATATAAGGCAATATACTGAAAGCTGAAACTGAACTGATAATATAATAACTGAAAGTAACTGGGAGTCAAAGATAATTTGAAGATATGCTCACCTGCTGGTACTGACTCGACTCTCTCAATAGAGTAAGTAAAATAGTTGTCCGACCCTATATGTGTGTGTGTGTGTGTATATATATATATATATATATATATATATATATATATATATATATATAAAACTGCTCTGCCGTAGTAGGCTCGCTCATAGGCGCTCGACCATACTAGGCTCTGTATCTCGGCCAACTGGGCTCGCTCATAGGCGCTCGACCACAGTAGGCTCGGTATATAACTTACCATCTGATCAGAGGTTGCCCAATAGGGGCCTGCCCATCGATTATAGCTCGATGGTAATGAAAATATTATAATACTGTATATATAGGCTCTCTGCTCTGTTGACTGGAACAAGACAATACTCAATTGAATATGAAGTCCTGATATGGGAGAATACTATAACTTATGAGACTAGGAAATATACGTAAATTTAGGAATATGAATTTCTCTTTATGCCTCGTTATCAAACTCATGTGGTTACGAGATCATACCAAAATGAAGGAAGGGCTTAACCTTAACATACCTGAGTTGATTCTCTTGACAATCTCTCCAACACACGTTGATTGCGATAAAACATGTAACGGTGGATCAAAATAGGGAGAACTCCGTATGATATTCTTGAGAAAGATTGTACCGTACTTTCTTAGAATCGAAATCTCACGTTGCGGTAACATTAGGTAGACTTCGTATGAAATCTTTGAATCAATTTTGTTGCTATTGCAACATTAGCTTTGCTGAAGCTTTAAGAATAAGAATTCCATCCTAATATGTGTTTCACCATGATGAATTGGGGGGGTGGGGGGAGGGGGGTGATTGTATCATCGTTAAGAGACCCCAATTTTGGAAAGGTTTTGATTACTTAGTTTCTTCTCTAACTGCCACCTTATCCAAGTGATTTAATAGTCACTTTAATGGATCACATGTTAATGCCACGTGATGTTCTTATCCAAAATATTTTGGATGATTACTAATTTACCCGCATAATTAAGAATTATCTCAAATTACTTAAAATACTACTCATTTTTAACACACTTTATACATCTTACTATCATGGTCATGTGGTACAATATAAAATCAATACATACACTATTATTTCATTAAAATATCCATATAAAAATACATATATTTTCTCAACTTTTAATTTTCCTAATCTCATATAAAGAGTAAAAGTTTTCGTACGCCTAATTCTTAAAATGGTACAAAGATATCCTTATTTTGTTGTGCGAAAATAATTTCTATTTTTACAATAAAAAAAATCTCATAAACTTTCTTATATTATGAGTATAATTTACCATATCCGAAAATAGTAATAATGATAACTATCCAAAATTATACTTATAAAATCTTTTAGTAAAATACTCCACTTAAAAGAAAATACCACACTAACATAATATCTAACGGTATAAAGGTTGTTAAACTTACAGGGTCTTATAATAACATAGTCACAAATCCTCTATAACCTCATTAATGATTTTAATCCCTTCAAGATCACGTGGATTACTACGACTTATCCTAATATTAAAGTACGGTATGTAACATCCTTCCCCCATTTTAGAACATTCGTACTCGAATGTTAACTCTTAGAGATTTACAAAATTTTCACTAAGGTCTACTTTGTAAACTAAACTAAAACCCCTTTTGTCATGCAGCCTGTACCACTTTTTCCTTGGATGTGCGTCTATGCGACTCTTCTCTCCAGCGTTTTCCTCCAGTTTCTAGCCAATCTCTAGGTCTCACTTTGTAAACATATATAGAGTTTAACAAGATGTCCCTTTAGGCATCTATATGTATACTGAAGTTCATCGCTCGATACCTTGAAACCATAGGCTGGAAGATATGTCACTGACGACACCGCTATCATTCCTGAATACTGAATCCTAGCTTGTCTAGCCTTCCATCCAAAGTATGGACTATTCACAACCTTCTGCCTTTGAGTATCTCGTATGTCGTTCACTTTTACTTTACTTACCTTAAAATCTCGCATCACATCCTCTATCTCTTTCATAACCTCCCTTCCACATAGGTATGATTCACATCCACAATTTGAAGCTCTATTATAATACTTGCACCTCTGGTGCATACACAATCCTATGGCAGCTTCATACTGACTTCTTATGAGGCTGGTACTCTTCTAACAAGCTTTATCGTAGAGCCGTTATAGAATATGGCTACTGTACTATCTCTCTTGTACCTCTGATATTTAAGAGTGATCCTGCAATGTTCTCAATCACGATGTCTATAATTTTTTGGGTCCAATAATCATACTCCTGATTTACTTAGTTGATGTAACTCTTTAGTTTCCTCTCCCCTCTGGTCATCCTTTATGTAGGTTTAAGCTATCTTCCGATCTGCGGCTCCTGGTATTAGTTATTACTATAGATTTTCATGGGCACTATGGAATATCCATGATACAATCTTCTAACAATTTAATCCTTTGTCTATGTCCTAGGCTCAATTCTTTATTTTAACTTATACCGGAGTCCTTTACGGCTGTAGGAATGTCAATATATATGCTGCATCGATAATAATCTGAAATCTTAAGTGCGTTCATAATGTAACTAACTCTGAATCATTGATCAAATAATTCCTTCCGTTCCTTCTCGTCTTTCTTTAAACTTAACATATTACTTTTCCTAGTCTTTCTGCCCCCTTGTTGCGTGCATACTTAGCTTATCTTAGTGCCCATACATATTGGAATTCCATACAACTCATATGATCTTGAATATCACTTTTGATTTTTCTTCCCGTTCATTAGCCACGGTAGGTGCCATTTTCTTATGGGGTGCATGCGGTGTTGTTGTGAGACTGTTGTTACAAATACCATTTTCTCTTTAGGTCATTGTGCTTAGGTTGAAGCCTTCTTCCTTATTTCCTTAGCTAGTCTTTCATTATAGTACTTTGGGAGGATCCTTTGACTCCTTTAAAGCTGAGCTTATTACATCGTATACTCGACTGAATTTTCAATGTCCTTCCTCACCTATAATTATCCGTAGTTACTTACCTCCATGCCCTTGTACTTGTAGGGTTACTTCTGAACTTGATATTTTGACTGTCTTCCCAGTGGCATTCTCTTTTATTTCCGTAATACTCATACGGTACCTTTAACTACCCCAACTCCGACCTGAGTATTTCTCAAGGATCACGATGTCATATCCGCGAGGTTGAATTCCCCATGTTGGGGTTCACTATGTTTATCTTGCATGATCAATTGATTTGTCTGTATCCTCTTGTCTAGCCATAACTAGGCCCTTCCTGAATCAACTACTAACTACTCGTTGGCCCATTCTCATATCAATATTCTGCGTAATCTTTCTTGGATTATTTCCTTTGTATTAACTTGCCTCTCACACTAGCTCCTTATCTATTAATAACATCTCAGGCGGGAATCCTTACTTCCTCTCCTTGACGTCGTGTTTGCATAATGTTTCGGAATCGTAGCATATCAGTAGGATTTTAATAAGTGCAATCTCATTCTTTTATCATTTTTATTGCATTCTTCCTTTGCCATTCTATAATTACTAGAACTACTTAATTCTGGCTTAATGCCATATCACTCCATATTCCCTCTTTTAGGAAAGTACTAAGATTTAGTGATACAATAATCTACTTATATATGTTTTACCTCTTCATCATCTTTTCACATCATCGATGACCCTTACTCGCCTTGCGGTAATCCTTCTATACCAAGGATAACAAAATTCCTTATTCATGAGGGAGACACCTAGTGTAACTGGCACATACAATCCCTTAAGCTTAACTTTGCTCACATTGCTTGCTTTAGGGAAGCGTCTTCTTGAATGACCTTTAAAGGGTATTCTTCTGTCGTCCATTCTATTATTACCGGAATGCAATCTCTGAAATTCTCATGTTGCTAACTATTATCAAATCGCTCAGTACCTAATTCATGTTTAGTTCATCTTGCTCACCAGTCCACTCTGATTTCTATTACTCTAGGGTCTAACTTTTCCTTTTGGTAATCACGCTAGAGTCACGAACGTATTTCTCGAAATGAGGATATGACTTTATGGCCTATACTCCTTTGTTGTCTCAAGGCCTGTCACCTTTCGTCTTTTCCTTCCCTTGACTATAGACTCTGTAATACTGTCATTTCATTTTTTTTATCTACCGTTGTTATCCATGTATCACATCTTACTCATAAGGCTTCATTAACTCTCTTCTTATTTCCCTGGTAACATTTCTCTCTATTACCTTATTCTGAAAACTCGAACAAGACATTCTTTTGCTTTTAACTCCCCTTGCTCCATCTACTGGCTTTTCGGGTTGCCTAACATTCTTTCTTTACTAGAGACGGGAGCCACACTAAGGTAATATTTATCCCTTCCAGGCTTGCAGTGCCTATCTTTGTAGTACTCATATCTAGCTGTACTATTTTAGAGTGCACCATCTGGGTGTCTCACAAGGAGATCTATTAGCATATACATAATATCCTTCAAAAATGTCAACTAACTCAAGCAATCCATTCTGTCCTTCTCTTAACTACACCTGTTAGCCCCCATAGAGCATAACTGAAATGGGTGTGACCAATTGTACATACCTCTGTTACTGTTAAAGGTAACTTAAAATGCTTATATCTCTCTCTTCCTGAATTGTAGATAATATTCTTCCCTACTAACTGGGTACCTCGTACCCTTCTCCACCTTACTTTTTTTACTTGTTGAAACTTGTACCTTCTGATTCTCTCGTCATTTTGCACCATATAGGTGGATAGATATTCATGCCTTAGGGCTCCTTAACAAGAAGGTTACACATCTTGGTACACACATTGTCTACGTAAATTGCCCATATGCAATCTCTTACCAATTGTCTTTTGGTTGTAGGTATAGTCTTATTACGAGAAAAACAGAGTTTACGAGTTTGAATTCTTACAACAGAGCTCTACAACATGATCTAGAGTAAGAAGAAAGAGTGACAGTCCTAAATGTCCTGTAGCGTCCTACTTATAAGTGTGGTGCACAACACACCCATAAATAAGACACTACTAGACACGGCTTGTAGACTCCCTAGGACAAAACTGAACTGATACCACTTTTGTCACGCCCCAAACCTGTGGGCGAGACCAGAACCCGGTGCCTCACCTATCCTTACGTACTAACTTGCGACTAAGAGATTCTGAACCTATAATGTCATATCTTGACCATGGGATGCATTACAAGACAATTGCGAATGTTGACTACACATCAAAAGCTGGCCGACAAGGCCGACATAACTACTACAGCTGGCAAACCAACAAAATATACATACAAGGCCTACAAGCCCAACATACTGCACTAACTGACAGGATATGTCTACAAGCCTCTACTAATGGATGTACTGTGATCGGAACTGGGCCCCGACCTACTCATAACATATATACATATATACACAAGGTGTACATAAATCTCTAGACCCGGCAACCCCGAAGGGCATAGAGCTTACTGATCAAACTGAACTCGGGCAACACCTAATGAGGAGGTCTACCTGTCTGTCTGTCTGAACCTGCACGCATGAAATGCAGTGCCCCAGAAAAGGGACGTCAGTATGAAATAATGTACCGAGTATATAAGACAATATACTGAAAGCTGAAACTAAACTTATAATATAATAACTGAAAGTAACTGGGAGTCAAAGATAATCTGAAGATATGCTCACATGCTGGTACTGACTCAACTCTCTCAATATAGTAAGTAAAATAGTTGTCCGGCCTTATAAGGCTCGGTATATATATAACTGCTCTGCCGTAGTAGGCTCGCTCATAGGCGCTCGACCATACTAGGCTCTGTATCTCGGCCAACTGGGCTCGCTCATAGGCGCTCGACCACAGTAGGCTTGGTATATAACTTACCATCTGATCAGAGGTTGCCCAGTAGGGGCCTGCCCATCGATTATAGCTCGATGGTAATGAAAATATTGTAATACTGTATATATAGGCTTTATGCTCTTTTGACTGGAACAAGACAATACTCAATTGAATATGAAGTCCCAATAAGGGAGAATACTATAACTAATGAGACTAGGAAATATACGTAAATTCAGGAATATGAATTTTTCTTTTTGCCTCGTTATCAAACTCATGTGGTTACAAGATCATGCCAAAATGAAGGAAGGGCTTAACCTTAGCATACCTGAGTCGATTCTCTTGACAATCTCTCCAACACATGTTGATTGCAACAAAACATATAACAGCGGATCGAAATAGGGAGAACTCCGTATAATATTCTTGAGAAAGATTGTACCGTACTTCTTTAGAATCGAAATCTCACGTTGCGGTAACATTAGGTAGACTTCGTATGAAATCTTTGAATCAATTTTGTTGCTATTGCAACATTAGCTTTGCTGAAGCTTTAAGAATGAGAATTCCATCTTAATATGCATTTCTCCTTAATGAATTAGGGGGGGGTGATTGTATCATAGTTAAGAGACACCAATTTTGGCAAGGTTTTGATTACTTAGTTTCTTCTCTAAATGCCACTTTATCAAAGTGATTTAATAGTCACTTTAATGGATCACATGTTACTTCCACGTGATGTTCTTATCCAAAATATTTTGGATGATTACCAATTTACCCACATAATTAAGAATTATCTCAAATTACTTAAAATACTATTCACTTTTAACACACTTTATACATCTTACTATCATGGTCATGTGGTACCATATAAAATCAATACATACACTATTATTTCATTAAAACATCCATGTAAAAATACATATATTTTCTCAACTTTTAATTTCCTTAATCTCATATAAAGAGTAAAAAATTTCGCACGCTTAATTCTTAAAATGGTAAAAAGATAACCTTCTTTTCTTGTGCGAAAATAATTTCTATTTTTACAATAAAGAAAATCTCATAAACTTTCTTATATTATGAGTATAATTTATCATATCCGAAAATAGTAATAATGGTAACTATCCAAAATTATTCTTATAAAACCTTTTACTAAAATACTCCACTTAAAAGAAAATACCACACTAACATAATATCTAACGGTATCAAGGTTGTTAAACTTACGGGGTCTTATAATAACATAGTCACAAATCCTCTATAACCTCATGAATGGTCTTAATCCCTTCAAGCTCGTGTGGATAACTACGACTTATCCTAATATTAAAGTACGGGATGTAACACCATCTCACCACAATGCCGTGTGGATTGACATCATCCTTTTCTATCAATCATCTCATCCCAATTAAGGGGAATAATTTTATCACATCAATCTTATACCAAATAAGGGGAATAATTTTATCATATCAATCTCATCCCATATAAGGGGAATAATTACAATCCACTCCTACACCGGCACATGTAGTTACGAGGTTAAGTTATTTCAACCTACCCTTCCTTGGTGACTATCGATACTCCCAAAAATATTTTTTGATTTGCTTGCAAAGGAAACAACAATACAAATGCATTTACCTCATAACCTTTCATATCGTATATAGCCTCATTGGCACTTTCAACATTATTATTTCATTAGCTCTCTTGGCTATACATATGATTCTTCATTCACGGCACAATGGCCATATTTCATATTTCACACTTTCATTTCTTCCACTTCATGGATCATTATCACAAATATCAACAAATAGAATATTCCGGAAACTACAACTTTAGGTTCATTAGTAATGAAGGCTTTAAATACAATGGATTTCTTTCCAAGAAATGGAGTAAAATGATTGGCAATCGAAGCACAAGTTAAAATCATAAACAAGTAACACATCATTTATTCTTGAAATATTTTTCTCCAAAAAGGTCAATACACCGTTTCAACTCATGAATATGTAAGAATGCAAAACACACCAAAACTACTTACAAAGCATAGCATTTATTAAAACAGCCATATGTGGGCATCACTTGAGTTCATAAGTTTTAAGCAATTATATTTTTTTGAAGTCAATTTCGGAACATTTGAATCAAAGCTTATTTCATAATCTTTCTCACATCATCTCATTTCATTGGTACCATTGGCCATAAGAATAACTTTCACCCTTGGCACTTTGGCCACATTTTATATCCCCAATTTACTTATTTCACTTTCAACCATCTTTATAGATTATAAACAATAAGACATCTCCAATAGAAACTTTAGGTACACATATGAGCAATTAAGAGTCCTAAGCATTTTGGGATTTTCTCTCACAATTTGGCATCGTAACCTTCATTTGAAACACGACTCAAAGACGTAGCATTTTAATACACATATCATTCTTGAACACATTCTCAAAGGATAACATAATGTAATAGGAACATTCGAAACACGTTTTGAATACATAATACTTGACACTTTGCTTATTCGGGACAATCGAATTTATTGAAAATAACTCGGAACATAGGATAAGGAACTTGAGACAACCATACTTGAAACTTATGGGAACATCATGGATTTCAATTCTAAGAGAGTAGTTTATCCAACATACCTCTCTTTGAGCTTTCCTTAAATTACTACAACGTGCCAAAAATTCTGGCAATTCCAATTTATTTTGAGACATAACCAAATTGAACATAAATTAGGAAGGTATTCATGGTTTCAGCTCATTTAAGCATTTTATCAAACACTAGGTGTGCAAATATGGCTACAAGGTTCTTCTACAAGAGTTTCTTCACCCCACAACCCAATCCTTACCTTTTTGAGCTCAAATATCTTCCCATAAACCTTATTAGTACAAGCATGTATAAATAATACTATGTTATTTACCCAACATCATCAAGTCACTATTCATTGCCTTCTCCAACAAAACTCTAGGTTCAAGAACATCCATTTCAAGAACTAGTGTTGTATATTATCCAAATGGTGATTACCAATTAAATTCGTTCATCAATTAAGTTATCAAGTCTATTGGAATCATTAGAAACTCAAGACATATGTATTTATAGCAAGTCATCGCTATTCATCTTCTTCTTTACCCAAGCATGCCATTCTCAAGATCCACCCTTAGGGTTCATACAATATCCCAATATAACATCAAATAAAACTCATAAACATACTACCCATACTCCAATATGACATATATATGAAGCTCAAGTGAAGGGATTATCTCTTCGTGGAAGAATCTCACTTTTCCTCTTTTTGGTATTCTTGAAGATTCAACCCAAGTCCTATGGATTTGATCCATAATAATGTTAGTGTTATCACTAAATGATGTTATATAATCATCCTTGTTCTAAAATAAACTTACCTTGAAATGTATCCATGATGGAAGAGCTCCTCCCACTCTCTAGAAATCCATTCCAAGATGAAGAACTAACACATTCTCTCTCTAAACCCACGTTTTTCGCTCCTTAAAATGACCTTTGAAGCTGCGTAGGCTCCTGCATAGGCTACGCATAAAGGTTCCGCAGGGTGGACTTCCATTCCCATTCAATTAGAAGTTATTGGATTTTCCTACGCAATGGTGTGTAGGCTACGCTGCTATGGTGCGTAGGCTACGCAAGACTCGCGTAGCTGTTCTGTCACCCTTTAGTAAAGAGGTCATAACTTCTTGTAGGAATCTCCGAATGACAAACGGTTTGAAGAATTAGAAACTAGACACATAGACCTTTAATTTTCTAGGTCATAAACCATATAAAACTTCACATCTTGAGAGTTATGCTCGTTTGAATTTCAGTCTTGTGCGAACTCACTTGAAACTTTACCCCATCGTATAATTTCCAGCTTGACTTAGCCTTGGGGCTCTTCTTAGACCATAAACCATTTTTAATGCACCTCATACATATATTGTCATGATCAATTGATATTATTAATATTATTAGTTTTGTTCATACCCGAATTAATATAATTAGTACCTGCCAATCTTCTTAATGGTCTAAAACACTTCGAAATATTCCGGGGTGTTACATTCTCCCCCACTTAAGAACATTCGTCCTCGAATGTTTTACAAGTCATTATTAGGCACAGTATTATCATTCTTTCACCTTAACCATCATCTTTAATCGTTCTTGACGTCAATTAGATCTTAGATATTCTTCCAACATTTCAACTTCCTTAAGGCCCCAAAATTGGCTAACTCTCTAAATTCTTAAATTCTTCGGCAGAGTATCCCCTGTAACTGAGACCATTCAAATAATTCAACCTTTCCAGAACAAGCCCCGCACGGGCACCAATTTCAACATAATTCAACAACCAAATATCTTTACATAATATGATGTCTAGGCCCTGCACGGCCGTACATATATGCTCAATGTACAACAACAAACTAAGCCTCATGTGGCTGCACATATACCAAAATTACATCAAATAATTCTTTACAATTTTAAACAATTCCATATCTATACCCCTCTCATTCCAACACCGGTTACCCTATATTGCAATACATATTACTACCATGCATATTTGTATTCTCTCTTTATTATGTGTACACCAAGTCACGTGTGAAAGAGCATTACTTGCCTATATTAAAATTCTATTTTTTCCATTCAAATAATCTCTCATACATATAAAATTACTTCTAAGCATAGTTTATCCTCATAGGACCCTTGATTCTCTAGTTGCCAACTCCTTCCATAATAATCTTTTATTCTATTCGAATACTAACATGATATTTGTCTTGCTTAAATCCATTCATGTGGGTGGTTTATGCCTCCACTTACAGTTGTAACTTTTGAGTTTCTTTTAGATCTCTAATTGTTTGATACGGTTGCTATCAATTCCGCTATATGAGAAATTTTCAATCCACTTCCTATACAACCAAGTGAAAATATTTTCTTTCCACAACTCTTTCGGCCATCAAGGTGACCTTATCGGCTGACGGACTTTGCCATAGCACATTAACGTAGGCAATCCCAACTTCCGGACTTATCTAACAAGGATGACAATTAGGTACATCTCATAAGCTAACTATCCATTTACTTCACCTTCAATAACCTTCACCGAAACGATATACAAAGAATTTCCAATTACCTCCTTAGACATAGACACATGAAACACCGGGTACACAGAATACAATAATAGGGAAACATCATACTCATAGTTCGGCATATTTCCTTCAAGATTTCATGAGGCCTAATGTGACTACACATACTTAACCTTCCTTAACAATTCACCCAATATATTCATGGAGAAAATCTTGAGAATAACCTATTCACTTTCTTCAACTCTAAATCCCTACGCCGAACACCCAAACTAAACCTTTGGCGACCTCCAATAATTTCTCTAAGATGTGCTAGCATGAATATGACCATCAATATTTCTATCCAATATATTTGATCACAAGATGATGCTTCTTCTTTGACATGTTTGAACCTTTAACCCTCGTAGATTTATTAGAAATAGGAACAACGAGGTTCGAGATTGGGCTGGAATTATTCAAGAAATCCCAAGAGACATGAAGGTTATTATCGATAGCGCTGACATAGTTAATCATTGTGATGATATCATCAATTCGACAAATGAGGTACAGAGTTGCCTAGTACACATTGATAACGTGGAAACAAGTACATGATCTTCTTATCATGACACTTGATAGGAAGATGTGGAGGTCGAGTATAAGGGTTGTAGGTTAGGAGGTAGTTGAGTCGTGCCTTACTTTGTACCATTGTGGGACTAGCCATGTAGGGTTTTTGTCTAAGATAGCTAGTGGCAATGTTGTGTCTTACTATTTTGCTTTTCAGTGCATGTCATATTTACTAGCTATCGCTTTTGCTTTGCATCTTTCTTCTAGATTTTATGGTATTGCTATTTTTCTTATGATTGTTGTGGTGATACGAATATTTACTAATATTGTCTCCCTTTACTTTGCATCTTTCTTCTGGATTTTATGGTATTTATATTTATCCTATGATTGTTGTTGTGATACTAATATTGTCTCCTTTTTGTCCTTTTATCTTTTTGTTTTGAGCCGAGGGTCTTTCGGAAACAGCCTCTATACTCTTTCGGGGTAGGGGTAAGGTCTGCGTACACACTACCCTCCCCAGACCCCATTAGTGGGATTTTACTGGGTTGTTGTTGTTGTTGTAAGCCTCAAGAAGAAATAGCCAAGTCTGTGACACTAGTTGTCTCCTGTAGTGTAGGGAAAATCAGTTTAACTCGAAATGAGAATATTCTAGCACCTTGAATGTGATATGGGTTTCAAAATACATGAAGTTGTATTATGCTCTTAACAGTAACTAGCAGAAGGAATCTATGCCACATGCCCATGAGAATGAAAAAGAAGTTGAACACTTATGAGATTATTATCATTCTCATAGCTTAATCTTTGCCAATAGTTGATCCTATGTGAGAGGACTAGAGATACGATGAACTTGTCTTTCAAATCAATATGCCCTCATGTTACTAGACGGTGAAAAGGATTCATAATAATATACGCAAAGGAACAAAGTGATTGTTCAAACCATAGGAGCCACATACACCGGAGAGAAAAATATTGGCCCAAAAAGGATCTCAACACTAGGCTGCTTTACATTGGATTTGATACCACATAGGTAGACTTTATGACTGTGCATGCATAAGCATAAGTGAGCAGATGTTATCTATTTGAATCAAAATGTTATGTAAGAAATTCATCAGGTATAGTCCCTTGTTGAGAATTTAGGGAAGCAAGTGGGAAGTATTAATCCTAGAGTTATAACTCAATTCAAGGACATAATTATAGAGCTCAATTCCACAGGAGTTTGTAAATAAGAGAATTTGTGATCGAGTGGCTTCACGAATAATGCTTCTCATTCAAAAAGTAAGTACATGCAATGTTTTGTGATTCAACGTTTTGGTTAAGACCATATTTATGTAGGGGCCCTTCAATATGGATGTACATATACAACAAGGAAAATAATGTGGTGTTCATAATGATGTACTAAGGAATGTCTCACTTGGTAACTTTAGATTGACAGGACAGTACCTTAACTGATGCCCCTCGAATCCACATCCATAACATACATCGGTGCCATAGTGACATACCATCGAATTATACCTCCTACACTTCACACAACGAGGATGAGTTCCACTAAACTAACTCGCCCCACTGACCTAATATTTACGCTTTTTGCATACATCAAAAACATCCCCCTATCCTTCCTCCAAGCCTTCATGGTGGGAGTAACAATCTCTATATTGGTTTGTTATGTGGTCCATTAGAATTTCCAAAGCCTGCCAGCCCTAACACACTCTTGAGCATACTCACAACACGACACATAATGTTCCCACCCGTATATCGGGCAGAATGGGCTAGGTGTACCCAACCTAGGGCATTTGTTCACCTTGTGCCCCCTGTTTCCACAACCATAACATATTTCAAGAGTTATGAAACACGTAACCAAGTGGCACTTCTTACAAATCAAACATTCCAGCTTATTGGTACAAACAATCCTCTTTCGTTTCTTAGGTTCTCTCACCACTTGATCTAGTGGAGTGGTGACAATAATTGGAATAGGGACACTTCCCCTGGCAAGTAGTTCTTTCATTTCCTCCTCATTGCCTCGAACCCGTGGGTTACTCATATAAAAAATGAATCATGACGAGCAAATTAGCTTTCTATCTTGAGCTCTATCGCACGATATGGAGTATCAAAGAAGTGTGAAATTCCTAAATATCCAAGTAGCCTTCTCATTTTAGATGTGGTCGACAACACACCAATAAGAAGGACTCTACTAGACATGGCTCCGAGACATTCTAGAACACTTTAAAATCTTAGGCTCTGATACCAAGTGGGTCACGCCCCGAAAACGAGAAGCGCGGTCGGCGCTCAACCGAGTAAACCCGGACGAGCAAGCCTGTTAGATTTTCTTTTACCCAAACTCATCCATGAATATAGAGGAGATGCACCTCATTAATTAAACACTGAAAATATTTTGTTAACAACTCCCATTTCATTTCTATTAGTAGCTTCATTCATAATTTTTAAATTATTACAAGTTTATAGATATAATGAAAAACATGTTTGCCAAAATACCAACTCATCTAGCTCAATTTCCAACATCAAATGCCACTCGCAACCTGTCTATGGAGCCTCTAAGTATGACAGAAGAATAGTATGAAAGTGTCGGCAACACGGCCCCGGCTATACCTCAAGACACAAAGTGTAACATCAAGTGACATCGGGCCCGGAATAGAGTAAGGCTCACCAAAACCTGATAAATAGGGAGTAACAGCTAACGAGGCCCAAACATGCCCGCTGTTGAATCACCTGCATTCATTGAAGATGCAACGCCCCCAGCAAAAGGGACGTTAGTACATATGGAATAATACTAGTATGTAAAGCTAAATGTCCTCCTTCAAAATAGAATGCCAATGTAAGAAAGGGAAAACCATGGAACAACAATCAACAATCAATGATATCCAAATGTCCAAGTTAAAACATAACAATTTCCAAAATACAAAGATAATATTATATATTTTTGGTTGGGAGATCTTTAGTACCGATATACCACCGTTCACAATACCATTACCACCATATTTTTAGCACGGAGTCCGATCACGACCCGATCGGCTAGGCCGTCTCATCTGAGACATCAACCACAATCATAACTTCAATTACAATTTCTAGCACAATCACCACCATGTGTGGGGCATGGTGTCCGAATACGACCCGATCGGCTAGGCCATCTCACCACAATGTTGTGTGGATTGACATCATCCTTTTCTAACAATCATCTCATCCCAGTTAAGGGGAATAATTTTATTATATCAATTTAATCCCAAATAAGGGGAATAATTTTATCACACCAATCTCATCCCAAAGATGGAAAATAATTACAATCCACTCCTACACTGGCACGTGTAATTTCGGAGTTAGGTTATTTCAACCTACCCTTCCTCGGTGACTATCGATACTCTCAAAAATACTTTTTGATTTGCTTGCAAAGGAAACAACAATACAAATGCATTTACCTCATAACTTTTCATACTGTATATAGCCTCATTGGCACTTTCAACATCATTATTTCATTAGCTCTCTTGGCTATACATATGATTCTTCATTCATGGCACAATGGCCGTATTTCAAATTTCACACTTTCATTTCTTCCCTTTCATGGATCATCATCACAAATATCAACAAATAGAATATTTCAAAAATCACAGCATTAGGTTCATTAGTAATGAAGGCTTTAAACACAATGGATTTCTTTCCAAGAAATGGAGTAAAATGATTGGCAATCGAAGCACAAGTTAAAATCATAAACAAGTAACACATCATTTATTCTTGAAGTACTTTTCCCCAAAAAAGGGCAATACACCATTTCAACTCACAAATATGTAAGAACGCAAAATACATCGAAACTACTTACAAAGCATAGCATTGGTTAAAAGAGCCATATATGGGCATCAATTGAGTTCACAAGCATTTAACCAATTCTATTTTTTGGAAGTCAATTTTGGAACAATTGAATCAAAGCTCATTTCATAATCTTTCTCACATTATCTCATTTTATTGGCACCATTGGCCACAAGTATAACTTTCACTCTTGGCACGTTGGCCACACTTTATATCCCCAATTCACTTATTTCACTTCCAACCATCTTTATAGATTATCAAAAATAAGACATCTCCAATCAAGACTTTAGGTATACATATGAGCAATTAAGAGTCCTAAGCATATTGGCATTTGCTGGCACAATTTGGCATCGTAACCTTCATTTGAAACATGACTCAAAGATATAGCATTTTAATACACATATAATTCTTAAACACATTCCCAAAGGATAACATAATGTGATAGGAACATTCAGAACACATTTTGAATACATAATTCTCGACACTTTGCTTATTCGGGACAACTCGGAACATAGAATAAGGAACTTGAGACAACAATACTTGCAACTTACGGGAACATCATGGAATTCAATTTTAAGAGAGTAGTTTAGCCAACATACCTCTCTTTGAGCTTTTCTTAAATTACTACAATGTCCCGAAAATTCTAGAAATTTCAATCTATTTTGAGACATAACAAATTTGAACACAAATTAGGAAGGTATTCATGGTTTCAGCTCATTTGAGTATTTTATCAAACACCAGGTATGCAAATTTGGCTACAAGGTTCTTCTACAAGATTTCCTGCACTCCACAACCCATTCCTTACTTATTTGAGCTCAACGATCTTCCCAAAAACCTTATTAGTACAAGCATGTATAAATAATACTATGTTAATTACCCAACATCATCAAGTCATTATTCATTGCCTTCTCCAAAATATTTTTAGGTTCAAGAACATCCATTTCCGGAACTAGTGTTGTATCTTATCCAAATGGTGATTCCCAATTAAATTTGTTCATCAATTAAGTTATCAAGTCTATTGGAATCATTATAAACGCAAGACATATGTATTTATATCAATTCATCACTATTCATCTTCTTCTTTACCCAAAAATGGCATTCTCAAGACCCACCCTTAGGGTTCATACAATATCCCATTATAACTTCAAATGAAACTCATAAACATGCTACCCATACTCCAATATGACATATATATGAAGCTAAAGTAAAGGGATTACCTCTAGGTGGAAGAAGCTCACTTTTCCTCTTTTTGGTGTTCTTGAAAATTCAATCCATTCCCTATGGATTTGATCCATAATAATGTTAGTGTTATCACTAAATGATGTTATATAATTATCCTTGTGCTAAAAAAAACTTACCTTGAAGTGTATCCGTGGTGGAAGAGCTCCTCCTTCTCTCTAGAAATCCATTCCAAGATGAAGAACTAACACATTTTCTCTCTTAACCCACGTTTTCAGCTCCCTAAAATGACCTTTGAAGCTGTGTCGCCTCCTCCGTAGGCTACGCATAAAGGCTATGCAGGGTGGACTTCAATTCCCCTTCAGTTGGAAGTTGTTGTATTTGCCTACGCAATGGTGCGTAGGCTACGCTACTATGCTGCGTAGGCTACGCAAGGCCTCACGTAACTGTTATGTCACCCTTTAGTAAAAAGGTCATAACTTCTTGTAAAAATCTCTAAATTCCAAACGGTTTAAAGCATTAGAAACTAGACATATATACCTTTCATTTTATAGGTCATAAACCATATAAAACTTCATATCTTTAGAGTTATGCTCGTTTGAAGTTAGGTCCTGTGCGAACTCACTTGAAACTTTACCCCATCATATAATTTCCAACTTGACTTAGCCTTGAGGATTTTCTTAGACCATAAACCATTCTTAATGCACCTAATACATATATTATCATGATCAATTTCTATCATTCGTATTATTAGTCTTGTTCATACTCGAATTAATATAATTAGTACTTGCCAATCTTCCTAATGGTCTTAAAACACTTCAAACTTTTTCAGGGAGTTACACCCAATATGTGATTGTGGCTGATGATTCAGAATGTCCATGAAAATCTTAATAAAAGACTTCGAGAAATTTGGCGGGTTAATGGTGCAAGATCATGGTGATTGAGAAGAAGGAATCTTTGTGGGTTCTAAATTTATGTGACTGTAGCTTAAGGATGAGTGAGGGAGCCTCATCATTGCCTGCTTGTGTGGTTTTCGGTTATCGGTGTATTGGAGGATTAATTACGACTACGAAAAGGGAGCATCAGAGGTAATTCAGTAAAAGATTTGATGAATGTGTGTTATATTTCTCCTTATCAATTCATGCGCAGATTTTGGGGAGGCTCGGAGTTTATGCTTCTGGTAGATATGATGTACAAGGAAAATAATTCATGCGGTTGCTTCTTTGGGAGTGTTGATGTGCTGACAGCACACTAGAGTTTGGCTTATAATCGGGACCAAGTCAGAGTTGGTGACTCTCAATAGTGGTTCTAATGGGTTCGTTATGTGGATGGAGACTAGGATTTTTGCATCAGAGTGTGAAGAATACCCATGGGATTTTCTATGTTATCATCGGGTATGCGAGGCTGTTTTGAAAAAAAAATGAGAGAAACAATTTCGGATTCACGAAAGGTCTTTCAGAATAGGTATACCAGTTGGAGATGCTATTGTGCGCATGAGGAAGGTATGAGATGGTTCATGGGTATCGAGATGATGTGGTCTTATGAAGTGGGTCACTCGGGAGGAGTGTTATTGAGTTTCATTATGATTCTTGAATGGAGCTATTATATTTCTAAGTCAGGTCAAGGGTAAATTGAAAGAAGTTAGGTCGGTTAGTAATGGTTGAGTTATCATGATTGTGGCAATGATTTGTTCCTTCGGCGTGTGAAGTCATACATGTGGTTTGTGGTTGTACGTGCGGGCTTGACAACCACCATAACTTGATTAATCTAGGAGGTATTTGGTTCAAATGGCCTTGTTGTGTAAATAGATTCCGGAAGAGTCTTGGCGGTTTAGGTCACGACTCAAGGTTTGTATTTTCTGCGATTTGGGAATTCAGTTGCGTGTTGCATTGGTTCTTCTGAAATGAGCTAGGTGAAAGGTTTATAGAAGTGTTTATTCTACTAGTAATTCAGGGGTTATGATAAATTCTTGTGTTCTCGTGTAGCGGCATGATAGGTGCAGAGAGCGGCATGGGAATTTGAAGGTTGAGGATTAAGGTTGCGGTTTGGTGTCGACAAGAATGTCACGAGCTCGGATGAGCAGGGGTTAATTCAGATGTTTAGAGTGAGCTGACATTTTCTTTAGTGTCACCTGGGAATGGTGTTCTGTGGAAGAGGCTTTGTGTATTGATTTACGGATTCTTGATTCGCTTTACAGAATTAGAACCGTTGGTGGTATGGATGTGCGGACTTTGCTACCTTAGCGGAAGGTTGTGGGAGCATACTCCACGGGGAAATCTGTATAAGTGTGACATGTTAGTCACTTGATTGTTAAAGATTGAAACTAAGTATAAAGATTATGGTACTATCGTTAATGCAAGAGTTTATGCCTGAGAGACGTTCTATTCTTTGGGTTATGGACCGTGCGAGTTTGTTTCGGATGTGACGATTGTTCTAAAGTGTCATAAATAGGACCGTTGTGGATCCTTGAAAGGTTATTGGCCCAGTGTGGTATGATCAGAATCGGTTTGAGGTCTGTTAGTGGGCCTAATGTGAATGTGTGCCCTACGTCAGGTCGGACGTGTTCATTCGTCATAGAATTATTTACGGAGGAGTCGTCGGGCATTGGATGTTATTCGCTTCGTCAGCCATTTTATGTAAATCTCTATTGTGCAATATGGGTTGTGAGATAGCTTGATTATTCGCACACGTGTTGAGGTCCCATGTAGATTGTGGTGTTATGTGAGCAGGATGGCTCTCGAGATGCAGGTCATTTATTTCACCTTAGTTGTGCTTGGGTTTCATAGCGTATGGCGCTACCCGTCTCCCCGGGATTGGTATTGTGCACTTGGCGTACTTGTGGTCGATATTCGGGCATTTCGTAAGTATGAGTGTTACAACTTGATGTATCTTTTCCTCTTGATTGTTATGTGCGGATCGGGTGGCACGCTGCCACGGGTATATGGTTTGGATCGGGTGGCACGCCACCACATGCATGTTATGTGGATCGGGTTGCACGCCACAACAACGAGATGTTGAGCATAGTTTCTTACACTCATTTTGCATATCTTGTTTTCATCATTGAGGTAAGTTCATAGCATTTAATCATTCGTTTTATTCGTTATGCGGGCTGGGTAGTCCTTTTCAGAGTTCGTTCTTCCTTCTGTATCACATTCGAGTTTATAGCGTGTTGGCGCATTATAGGCGTCATATGAGATTTTTGGCAGTGTCTGAGATGGCGTATTTCCCGAGTAGTTTGTACTAGATGAGACAAGATTATTGGACTTGAAATTTGTGCAATCAGATTTATATAAGGTGCATTAAAGAGAAAATATCGTTATTCATTTCAGAATGAGGTAATGGTTCTGGTAAGGAGGAGAGTCTCCATGAATTATTGATTCGGCTGGTGGTTATGAGTTTCTACACGTCTCTTTCGTCGTGGCCGTATTGCGAGAGTTGGAACATGACTTACATGTGTCATGAAGCGTATTGTGAGAATCAGATTTGTGAAATATTAACTATTGTGGTCGGGGATGTTATTATGGACAAGCGACTTACGTGGTGCATGGTGTGGTTTCAGTAAAGATGCATGATCATGTTTTGGTACAGTATGTGGTGATTGGTACGGAGTTCGTGTGTTAGAATCTGGCCTTGTAAAGAAATTCGGAAGTTGGAACTTGGTTCTAAAGCTTGTTAGCTAAGGTTATAGGGAGGATTTTTAGTCTGGCTCGAGCTAATGTGTTCATCAACAATGTGGTGGCACGGGCAGGTGCACGAGGTATTTTACAGTGATTTTGGACAAAGCCGGAGCAGTCCTTAGCACGTTTGAGGACGAACGTATGTTTAAGTGGGGGAGAATGTAACGACCCGACTGGTCATTTTGAACTCTAGCATACCGTTCAGCGGTTTGAGGCCTTGAATAGCTTCACTTCAGGTATTATGACTTGTACGTGTGGTCGGAATTTAATTTCGGAAAGTTTGGGATTGATTTGGAAAGCAAATTCTAATTTCGGAAGTTTTAAGTTGGAAGAATTGGCTAAGATTTGACTTTTGAGTAAACGACCTCAGAATCGGGATTTAAAGGTTCTAATAGGTTTGTATGATGATTTCGGACTTGGGCGTATGTTCGGATTGAGTATCGGATCACCTGGGAGCATTTCGGCACTATTTATAGAAGGTCGAAATTTTAAAAGTTTAAGAATTTCATAAGTTTGGTTTGAAGTGGATTTTGATGTTAACGATGTTCGTTCGGGGTTTTGAGCCTTGGAATAGCTTTGTTATGTCATTTGTGACTCGTGTGTGAAATTTGAAGTCATTCTGTATTGATTTGATACGTTTTGGTATAAGATTTAGAATTTGAAAATTTGAAAATTTATAAGTTTGATTTGAGGCGCGATACATTATTTTGATGTTGTTTGACGTGGTATAAGGCTTTGACTAAGTTCGTATTGCATTTTGGGATGTGTTGGTATATTTGGTTAAGGTCACGAGGGCTTCGGGTGAATTCCATATGGTTAACAGATTGATTTTTGGACTTGAGAAATGTTGAAGCTGGGCAGTAGCTGGTGTGATCGCTTCTGCGATGTCTTGGTCAAAGAAGCGACATCGCAGAAGAGAGGTCGAGCTTGCAGAAGCAAAATGCAAAGGGACTGACAGTGGCCGCAGGTGCAAAGATTTTCCCGCATCTGCATGACCGCAGATACGGCATAGTGGTCGCAGAAGCGGTAGGGAGTGAGGCAGGATGGAGGCACAGGTGCGAGGTTTGTTTCACACGTGGGAGACCGCAGAAGCTGTTTCTTGGTCGCAGGTGCGACTCCTTCTGCTGGTGCGAAGGCAGGGGGATGAAGGGTAACCGCAAATGCGGTATGTTGGCCGCAGGTGCAAGAGGTCACTGGGCAGAGTGTTCTTTTAAGAACGGGATTTGGCCCATTTTCTCTCATATTCACTTGGTTAGGGCAATTTTGGAGAGCTTCAAGGGGAGGTTTTCATCGAGAAACACAAGGTAATTGATTCCCACCTATTACAAGTCAAATACATGGTTTGTATAACGATTTAAACATGAACATTAGTAGCAATTGTGGGATTTTTGGTAGAAAACCTAGAATTTGGTATTTTTGGATTTTGACTACAAAATTGAACGTGGAATTGGTAATAAATTATATATTTGAGTTTGTGGTGTTATGGGAAAGGTTTATCTTCAAAAATATTCGGAATCCTGGCACGTGGGCCGGAGGGTTGTCTTCATCGACTTTTCGAACGGAGTTGGAAATTATTTAAATTAATTAATTATGGGTAGTAGAATATATTTTGACTTGTTTGCACGTTGTTTGAATAGTTTTGGATCGACGTGCATTGGTTTGAGGTGTTGGAGAGGCCTTGGAGTTAGTTATGGAATTTCGGAGCGAGGTAATTCTCCTGTCTAACTTTGTGAGGGGAAAATTACCCCTAGGTGATATTTATTGTATGTGCAACTAGTTGTGGGTGCTACGTACGCACGAGGTAACGAGAGTCCGTACGTAGCTAAAGCATGCTTATGTCCGGGTAGACTTAGGACTTTGTCATGTATAATTGAATTATTTGAACTCGTTCTGCTAGCTTAATTAATTAAAATTATAACTGAATTTGACATAGAGTAAATATATGTATACTAGGCCAAGCCTTAACACTTTGAGTTGTGGGCGAGTTATTTGAGAAACGGTAAAGATTATATTCATTTTGTATCCATGTACGGTATTGTAAACACGTGTCTCGTAGTATGATAACTTCCTTCCTTTTCTTGTGGAGCGGGCCGAATGCCTCGGCAGTATATAGATGCATCTATGGATTGTACCGCACGTCCCTCGATAGTGTACATGTTATTCTGGATCGGGCCGAACGGCCTCGGCGGAATCGTGCGTTATATCGCTAGTAGTCCGGATATTCACGAAATAAACATTCCACGGATGTCCGACAATCTATAGTATTTCTTATTTATTTGGTATTGACATTTGGCATGTTCTAAGATATTAAGGAAGAATACAATATTGAGAAAATTTATGCTTTAAAGGGAATAAATTGGAAAAAGTATGGGATTAAAGATTCACTTCACTATAGTTGTGCACTTCATATCTATTATGCATTATCATATTATTTATTTGGACCTCTAGTAAGTGTCGATGTCGACCCCTCGTCACTATTTCTCCGGGGTTAGGCTAGATACTTACTGGGTACACGTTGATTTACGTACTCATGCTGCACTTCTGCACTAAATGTGCAGGATCTAACAGGTTCATTTGGAGATCGTCTTGGCGCATAGGAAGCCAATGGTGGTTTAGGTGTAAGGAAAGCTAAATCTCAAAACTTGGCTCTTCTAACAAGTCTGGAGAATGTTGAATTATCCTAATTTTCTATGGTCTAGATTATTAATTAATAGCTATTCCAATAAGTCCTTAAAAATCAATACCTCATTTATATGGAATAGTATTAATAAGGGATGGTTCTATTGCAGGAATACTTTGGGGTATCCACAACAAGTAAAATTTAAACATTTGGAATTTTCTTTGGATTCCAAACACTCCAACACTCCGGAACCTTATCTATGGTCCTTTAAACATTTCTGATCAAAATCTAACAATCAAAGACCTCAGGCTCAATAATAACTGGGACTTCTCTAAGTTGTCTTTTAATCTTCCAAATAATATTATTGAGCTCATCAACACAATTCCTGTATCCAGGAAGCCTACTAATTGTGACACTCCCTTGTGGTCTTTAAATAATAGTGGAATATTTACTACCAGCTCTTGTTATGAGTTAATTGATAATAATAGCAACTGTGATAAGAACTTCACTTGGATCTGGAAGTTACATTGCCCAAATAACATGAAATTCCTTCTATGGCAATGTTATCATGATAGACTTCCTTGTACTTATCTAAAATATATTGGCATTAACATTGATGCACTATGTCCTATGTGCAAAAAAGAGGAAGAAACTATCACTCACATCTTTTACAAGTGCAGTTTCCAATCTATCTCACTTGGGCAATATTCACTGGCTCATTGCCATGAAAAATATGCCTATTACACGCCCCCCCCTCTTATACGCTTATTAACTGGGAAAACATGTTTCGTTTTGCAATTTGGAGCCTCTAGGTCAATAGAAATAATAATAACCAGAATAATATGGTATGTTCTCTTACTCCCTCTAACGTTATCAGGCATGTCATTGAATATAGGTTTCTCACAGAAAGAGATTCCAACTTATCAAAAATAAGAACTCTAAATGTTAAGTGGTATAAACCATCTTCTGGTTGGTATAAACTGAACACTGATGGTGCTTGTAAAGGAAATTTAGTGTATTGTGGCCTTGGTGGTGTTCTTAGAAATTATAATGGCGATTGGATAGTTGGTTTTTCTAAATGTGCTTATGCAGGTTCGGCAACCCAAGCTAAATTACCGGCTTTTATGGAAGGACTCCAGCTATTATTGAATTTAAATCTCACCCCTCTTGAGATTGAGACAGATTCCACAGAGCTAATCAGAATTCTTGAACATGATTATCCCACTGTTGACTCATTAATTCGTGATTGCAGGTATTTTATACTCCAGTTGCAAAAGGTGGTAATCAAGCATAACTTCCGAGAAGGCAATAAAGTCGCTCACATTTTGGCAAAGAAAGCTTCTAGCCAATCCAACATCAACAAAACAACTCACTTCAATGTTTCCCTTTCCATTAGTAGAATCTATAGTTTGTTCTGATAGAGAAGGAACAAATACTGTGAAAACAATTTCGGATAGTATATGTACCAAGTTGGATGAACTGGGTAATCAAAATGCCTTAGAAGGCATTTATATGTTTTTGTAATATCTCTGACATCTTTAAGCATTAATATAAATATTTCTTATTCTGTCAAAAAAAAAAATACATATTTTACTTAATTTTTACTTTTTAAAAAGGTTTTAATGTCCGAATGCTTAAAATCTAAGATTTTGTTGGGTGATCCTTTCTTCTTCGGGATCTTTACACAAACAGCCAGTCATATTCATTGTATACTTTTTCTAGCCATATATATAGATTATACAATAATTATACGTAATTACACGCATATAATACATATATTATGCATATATTATACCTCCATCAGCTATTTTTAGTTTAAGTGATTAGGTAGGCGGTTATTTAGGTTAATTCTTCTTCTTCTTTTTAACTCTCTTTGTCATGTAGTATGCTCTTAGAAACACTCACTAGTTCCTTGCTGCTCCTTGTTATAAGTAGATCATCTACGTATACCAAAATAATCACCACATCCTCACCCTTTCTCATGGTGAACAGAGAGTAGTCATGATTACTTTGAGTGAATCCTGAACCTTTCAAGGCTTCCGTCAACTTAATGTTCCACTGCCTGGATTCTTGCTTAAGTCCATAAAAGGACTTGAGCAATCTATATACTTTCTTCTCCCCCTGACTTCTAAAACCTTATGGCATCTCCATATATACCTCCGCACATAGACATCCATTTAGAATAAATCCCATCCCTTTGATGATGCTAATGCTATGATTGATCTCACAGTTGTAACGACCTAACCAGTTATTTTGCTTTTTAGATTCCTATTTCCCTAATTAAGACTCCCCGTATGTGCTTTTTCTATTTTATGATATGCGGGGATGTTTGGTTTAGGTTTGGAAAGGTTCGGGTTAAAATCGAAACACTTAGTTCCTTAATAGAAGCCTATAATGGTTAAGTTTTGACTTGAGTCAACGATTTAAGTAAACGACATAGGAACCGGGATTTGACGGTCCCAATAGGTTTGTATGATGATTTTGGACTTGAGCGTGTGTTCGGATTGGGTTTCAGATGACCTGAGAGTGTTTTGGCGCTTAATATTAGAAGTTGGCGCATTGAAGGTTTTCAAGTTTTTTAAGTTTGGTTTAGAGTAGGTTTTGGTATTATCGAGATCCGTTTGAGATTTCAAGCCTAGGAATAGTTCTGTATGGTGATTTATGACTTGCACGCAAAATTTGGTATCATTCTGAGTAGTTTAAGTATGATTCGGCGTGTTCGGAGTAAGTTGGAAGAACTTGAAGCTCATAAGTTGATTTGATTTGGTTTTGGGGTGCGATTCTTAGTTTTGATATTGTTTAACGCATTTCGAGGGTTTTAGAAAGTCCATTTTATGTTTACGAACTTGATGGTATGCTCGGACGGGGTTCTAGGGGCCTCGGGTGTGATTCGGATCGAAAACGGATAGGAACTTGGAAATTGGGGAGTTGTTATTGATGCTGAAGTCTAGTGTCTTCACACCTGCGGAGGGTGTGGCCGCAGGACTCCGCAGGTGCGATCACACAGATACGGTGGAGTCATCACAGGTGCGAGGAGGTCTGAGAAGATGGCCTGGGAGCGTAGGTGCGAGGAATATTCCGCACCTGCGAGGTCACAGATGCTGAGGATTGGCCGCAAATGAGAAAATGTCTAAGGTGGCATGGGGGCGCAAAAGCGGACTTGCTCCGCAGGTGCGTGTGCGTAGGAGCGAAGAAAATCCGCAGAAGCGGACCTTTTCCATAGAAGTGAGAGGGGCTGGCCTGGGCAAGGTCCGCACCTGCGATGATTTAAACGCAGAAGTGGAGCCGCAGGTGCGACTGTTTTGTCGCAGGTGCGAAAATCGCTGGGGCAGTGAGGGTGTATTTATAACGGGACATAGGCTCATTCTTCATTTCTCTCACTTTTTGGTCGAATTTAGAGCTCTTTGAGGAAGGGTTTTTATTTAGCACTTTGAGGTAAGTAATTTCTATACAATATGAGTTTAAATCATGCATTATGGGTAGATTGTAACACAGAAATTGTTGAAATTTTAGGAGGTTATTGGAAAATCTAGGTTTTGATAAAAATGAGATTTGACCATGAAATTGGTTATGGAATTAATTGAAAATTATATATTCGAGTTTGAGAGGCTATGGGTAATATTTATCTTCGAACATTTTCGGAATCCGGGCCCGGGGTAAATTTTAGAAATCTTCCAATTTGGGTTGGGTAATTACTCTAATAGCTAAATTATAAACTTTTGAGTATATATTGATTGAATTATATAACATTTGACTAGCTTCGGATTGTTCGACATCGACTTGGGGATTTTAGAGCGCTGCTTCACCAACTCAAAACCAAGTCCGTTAACCACCCGAAATGAACCCGAGGTCCTCGGGACCTCAACTAAACATATCAACAAGTCCTAAATCATGATACGAACTTAGTCGAATCCTCAATTCACCTCAAACAACATAAAACACGAATTACATACTGATTCAATCCTAATGAACTTTGAAATTTTTAAATTCTACAAACGACGCCGAAACCTATCAAATCACGTCCAATTGACCTCAAATTTTTCACACAAGTCATAAATGACCCCACGAACCTACTGCAACTTCCGGAAACAGAATCCGACTCAGATATCAAAAAGTTCACTCTCGGCCAAACTTTTCAAAATTCTAACTTTTTGCCATTTCAAGCCTAATTCTACTACAGATATCTAAATCACAATCCGGATACGCTCCTAAGTCCAGAATTACCTAACGGAGCTAACAAAACTATCAAAATTCAAAATTCTAGGTCGTTTACACATAAGTCGACATCCGGTCGATTTTTCCAATTTAAACTTTTAATTAAGAGACTAAGTGTCTCAACTCACTTTGAATTCTCTCCGGACCCGAACAACTAACTCGATATGTCATAAAGCAACAGTGAAGTACAAAAATGAGCAGAAAAGAAGGGGAGGGGATTATGGTTAGTCATCCTAGTCTCTAAGAGTGTAACCAAGCTGGGCTTGTGTATATGTAGCATTTCTCTAAAGTTCTTCGTGAATGTGTCATTGTTATCTCCCCGTACATTCCAAATTATGAAGTTATTTGCTCGATTCAACATCATTGGTGGGATTTATTATTTCACAGTGCTCATCTCCTCCAAATGTGAACATTGGGTTTTCCCTAAGAATAGAACTTGTATCGTGACATGTTATCCTACGGTTGGATCTTGAGGAGTTCGTATGTCCATGGGGCACTTGCAAAGTGCATTCGGACAACTGACGGTGTGCCTCTTCTCTTGCATATCCTTGAAGAGTAAGGCCTTGACACCGTTTAGACTTACGAATTCGGCTCTGAGCTCCCTGGTTGGTTAGACTATCTCTTCTAGTCCCCATTACATTGTCTTTTGGTCCTGGAGCATTGGGTGGTGAATTTGGTTGAGCATTCATAGGCAGTGGATTATGCTTGATTCCCCTGAGTTTCCCATGGTATGAATATGGGATTGAGATGAGTTACTTCCTCTAGAGGAAAGAAGTCAGATTTGATGTCGTGTTCTACGGTGGGAAGATGTTGTAGTGGTTGGGAGGATTCCATTGGTTTCGCAATGTCTGAATTGGATTTTGATTTATCGATGGAGTAAGGGGTGTAGTATATTGTTCACCACAATGCCAATGCTTATTGCAAAGTTTTCCAAGGTTGGAAGTATGTGGCGGAATATTTAGATGGAACGGTATTTTCGAGTCCAGAACCAAAATAATAAATTTTTGGGCTCAAGACACAAAAATAGGTGGAAAAAAGAATTAGTGACCAAAATACATATAGCGCCCTTTTATACTTGAATATGAAAAGACGGGTAAGTATAGTGCCATTTATTACGGCGCTATACATATTTTGTGGGCCCACCAATAATTATTTTGCGCTTTAATTCAAATGGGTATAGTGCCCTTATTTAAGGCGCTATACCTCAATACATTCGACCCCTCGGATTGGGCATTGACTTATTTAAAGACGTTAAGGATTTTGTAAAAATCCATTCAACAAAATTCTCAAGTCTTGTTAAATTTTTCTTCCTTAAGTTGTTTTGCATTTTGTCATAATGTCTGAAGAGCGAAGAATTAGGGTTTCATTATATTGGTGGGGGGGGGGGAGGGGAGGGGTGAAGTTGTGGTGACGAATAACTCAGTAAGCTATAGTTTATCTCCATGGTGTCATGTTAAGTTGCCACTACAATGGAGTATGATAGATTGGTATCGTTGTTATGTAAAAAAATGAGTGTGAGCAAACGTTCGGTTAACCTTAAAGTAATCGGAAGATATCCGAATTCTGTCACTTCGCAAGGGGTTGCTTGTTATGCTGAGTTTAACATCGAGGATGCTGAAACTCTGAGTGATTTTTTGAGGACTTCGGATGAATACCGGGCATTGCTTTTGATAAAAATGTTGGAAATGTATGTCAAGGTTGAAGACATTCGCAATAATGAGGTTGCGCAAAATAGGGATATCCATCGGTCATCGGGTAGTTGTTTTGGAGCAGTTTTAGCCGAACAGGTGCCGACTGAAAGAGTTTGGACTGATCTAAACTTATCTCCACTGGCGAATGAGGAGCAAGAAAATAATGTCTCTCCTCCTTTACATGATCCACTAGACGAGTGGTAAACTTCAATTTTCCTTTGTATTATGATGTTTACTTTTGCTGTATTGAATTTGTATTAACACTCATATATTCCACAGGGGGGTACCGCCCAGATATGAATTTTACAAGTTATGAACCAATGCCCAGTTGGAATATGAGTAGTTCTGATGTGTTGGATCATGGTAGTCCATCCGGGAGTTGTCACCAACAGGATGATGTCCATCATGTGATGTCAACACATTACGATTTTTAAGTGAAGTGATATAGCTATAAGTAAAGTATTTATCAATTTGAGTAACTCATTATTTTGTGTGTTGTGTAGTGAAAACGAGCAACTTGAATGTTCTGTCCTGACTCAATTGCCCGAAGACGACATATTTAATCGGGATCTGGTAGATGCACAGAGACAGGAAGAGAACAGTGATTATGACAACAATGCCGATGAGTCCGGAGATGACACACCCTTCCCTGATGAGGGTGATGAGGAGGAGGAAGAGAATGCTGGACCTGATTTGACGAGGGAGCATGCTCCACCCCCCATTAGACCAAGAGTGTACGAGTCACACGTGTCGTTTCATTCAAAGGACATTCCCTACCTTGATCATTTGCCAAGTATGCCGGATGTGGATGCCCTCACAAGGGATACTGACGAAATTCGGACAGAAATGTGGGATGCGTCTAGACCAACGGTGCTGTTAAAGGGCATGCTTTTTCCTGATAAAGCGCGCCTAAGCAGGGCGGTGAAAGTTTACAGCGTAAAAGAGTCGTGAGATGACGGTATGGGAGTTAACTCCGAATGTATACAAGGTCATTTTCCGTAGATGGTTTACGGGTTGTAATTGGATGCTGTGTGCGAAGAAGAAGAAAATAAATATGTGGGTTGTGGGTAAATATATTGGCACCCACAATTGTGAAATGGACACATTCACTGGGAATCACTTCAACTTGGATGTTGACTTGATTTCTCTTGTCTTGATTCAACACATTGAAGCATCCATAAGGTACAAGATCAAAGAGTGTATTACATCCGTCCACCAGGAATATGGGTGCACCATTACCAAAAGAAAGGCATTTCTCGGGCGCAAACGTGCGTTTGAAATTTTTTATGATAACTGGGATAAGTCATTTGCATCTCTACCCAGGTACATGGCCGCATTGCAACATTTTAATCTTGAGACTGTTTGTTCTGGGCATTTAAACCAGCAATTGATGGTTTTGTGCATGTCGGCCAGTAATATCCATAGACGACACTCATGTCTATGAAAAGTATGATATTAAGTTGTTGATCGTCGTTGCAGTAGATGCTAATGGAAGTATATTTCCCTTAGCTTTTGCTATTTGTGCCAATGAAAGCCAAGAGACGTGGACACTATTTTTGAACCACTTAAAAGAGTACGTTATTAAACAGCGTTCATTATTTGTCTAATATCTGATCGGCATAGTGGTATTTTAAGTTATGTACAGAATTTTCATGCATAGCAGGAACCGTATGCCTACCACCATTACTGTGTGAGTCACCTAAAGGACAATTTCCAGAAGGCATATCCCAACAAGGATTTACATAATTTAATGTGGATGGCTGCAATAAATCACCAAGAGTGTAAATTCAGGTGGCGCATGGAATTTATCAGGCAGGAAGACGAGGGAGCCTATCGTTGGTTGATGCGACATGAGCTTGACAAGAGGACTTTGCATGCGGATGGTGGCAGAAGATGGGCAATTCTTACTACAAATGTGTCAGAGTCTTTCAACGGGTTATTCAAGTCTACACGAGGATTGCCTGTCACTGCCATGGTGCGGATGTCATTCAAGCTGATGGCGGAGAGGTTTGTTTTAAAGGGCTACATGTGCATCGTCATTGATGGAAATGGGTGTTGAAGATTTGAGAAATACAGGAAGAGAGAACATTGGCATCCATTTTTGCAGTATTGCAATGAGCGCAATATTTTTGAAGTTCGCACCGCTATCCATCACAACCGGGGGAATAATACACACACCGTAAATGAATCCAGAAGGTTATGCTCTTGTGGTAAATGGTCCATCTACCACATGACGTGCTCACATGCCATCAAGTGCTTTCAACATACAGGTTTAGGGCCAACCAACTACGTTGATAAAAAATATAGTGTTGATGCATACTCAAACACTTATAGTGGGTAGTTGCAGCCAGTAGGTGCTGAGCATTATTGGTCGTGGAAACCATATAAAATGGTGTGTAACAAGGAGTTTTTGCGTCAACGACAAGTGCAAAAAAAAATGCGTATACAGAACCAAATGGATGTTGGTGATACTGGTTATGCACGCAAATGTGGCATATGCTCGCAAACAGGACACGACCATCGTAAATGTCCTTCAACTTGTTTGGGTGACGGTGGTAATCCAGCTCCTGGTGGAAGTTCATCTAATGTGCCCAACTATCAAGGATACACGTAGTATTTTGTTTCCGTAATGTGGTTGTAATAAGTATATGTACTTGGTTATCTTGAAGAATGTATAAAATAAAATTATGTTTCCATTGCTGTTAAATCTTATTGATATTTAACATTAATACTTCAGTACAAAAATCTAATATAAACCCATTTTTTTTAAAAAAATAATTGTCTTGTCGACTTGAAAAAGTTGTTCGCCTGTAAAAGCTATCTTCTGGAAAAGTTGTATTGTACCCGAAAGAATTTTTAACATGCGAAGCATAGTGCAGTTAAATACTACGTTATGTGTGTTGTCTTGTCGACCTGAAAAAGTTACTCACGTGCAAAAGCTATCTTCTAAAAAAGTTGTATTGTACCCGAAAGAATTTTTACCACGCGAAGCATAGCGCGGTTAAATACTACGTTATGTGTGTTGTCTTGTCGACCTGAAAAGATGCTCGCCTATAAAAGCTATCTTCTGGAAAAATTGTATTGTACCCGAAAGAATCTTTAGCACGCGAAGCATAGTGCGGTTAAATACTACGTTATGTGGGTTGTCTTGCCTATAAATAAGTAGCGCATTTTATTTATTATTTGCGCTTAACCAAAACAAATAGAAAAACTTTCCATACATTTTTCATTTTTCTTAGATTAACAAATGTCTGGACACAATGACCAACCAAGGTGCTATTGTGGCAAACGTACGATTATGAAGGCATGTTGGTCCGATGGTAATGTTGGGCGCAGATACTGGATGTGTCTATACAGGTTTGAACGCAATGAAGAAAATCATTTTATGTTTGAGAAATGGTATGGTGAATCCATTAATCAGGAATACTATAAATCATGTTTGCAGTATGTTTGGAATACGAAAAGTGAATACCAACGCAAGATCTCTGAAATGCAATGAGAAATTGCGGCATTGCAGGAGAAACTAAAAGAGGCTGAAGAAAAAAAATAAAATGGAAGAGAAATTTAAGTGGTTGGAGCAGAGAATAATAGGCAGTAGTGACTAAACAAACACATGTATGTGTTGAGTGTAGTATTTTATCTTTATATTTTCTGTGTCATGTATTTTTATTAGTTGTACTGAATTTAAATTATGTTAAGTTGCTATATTTGTGTTTGAGTTGTAGTATTAAAATAACGAAGAACCGAAGAAATAAAAACATAATGCGCATATAATGTAAACAATAAAAATTATTGAAATTATTTACTGAATGTCATATGTATATAAAATACATAAAGAATCAATGCGTCTCACATCCTGTATGCTTTAATGCAGCCGTTGGCCTAAGGCGCATGCCATCCCGCCCCGTACTCTATCAGGATCATCCTCGTCATGTCGCCTCTTTATCGGAGGATGTGTTGCAGCATGATCGTCAGTATGGCTGACAGGCTCGGTAGAAGGGGTCGTCTGTCCAGCAGTAACCTACAGAATAATAAGATATTTCAGTATATGAAAATATATATTTGTAGTGTACGTGTTAAGACACAAAAATTTAAATTGTCTTACCAAGGTCTCGTCGGGCTCCTGAATATAATCATCCGGCGCAACCAGGTCAGTATCGCACAAAGTGGCCTCTGTGACGGGCGAAGATTAAGCCTTAATAAAAAAAAACATAAAGATATTTATGGCTAATCAATGAGATAAAAAAATTAAAATGTAATAGTAATACAAATATACCTGCGCCTGTGAAAGATCCCCAACATCCCTCGATGATGAGCCATAACTCAACCGGGCCCACTATCCACATCTCGTGTTGGCCGATCATCAGCAACGGTTGATGGGCCTGGAAGATCAGGAAAATATTGATCCCAATCCTCTCGCGTAATGCTCGTGCCCGTGATCAACAATGGAGATGACGGGGTCACCTGTGAAGTCCCTGGAGCTAGCTGAAGCTGAAGGCTGAATGACAACATGCTGTTGTGAGAGTGGTCTGGCTCAGGGAGGTCACCCTGCTGATCAACTCCAACATCCTGAGCAGGTGCCTCAATGCCCCCTCGCTGGGGACCACCTCCTCGCCGACCCCCACGACCTCGTGGGATACCCTTACCTCGTGGGGCACGCCTGCCACGTCGACCATGTTCCGGCCCTACTGGTGGCCCACTATGGTACTGCTCTGGCGCCACATACTCAGCCTCGTATCCTAATCGCTCATCATCTCGGGCTCACCTCAATGTCAGGGAAGCCAGATCGGTAACCTGCCGGCCATACTCGTGCAAAGCGGTTGCTCCCTCACCGGTATGCTGCTGCATCTGCAGTCCCAGCTGGTGGAACAGATGTAAGCCAATAGCCTGCACAACATGTGAAATATAAATTATGGAACACTAGGTTAACGTTATAAGTAGGTATACCAAATAACATACTAGTGCCTCGTGCCTCGTGCCTCGTGCCTCCCGGAGTATGGAACGTACCGACTGCCAGCGCGATAAATGGGATTCCCGACGAAAAGTCGGGTAACGCTGCGGTATCAGCCCATATAATCATGCTCATTCTCCATCCGGTCAGGTGGAGGGGGCGGAATCAGGTCATGTCACTGGTCCTAAGTATCAATTTGTGCCTCTAACTATGCCATATATGTCTAGTCCACCTTGGAACGATCATTCCGCTGGTAATGTGTGATATGCCAGGCGGGCAGTGGCGGTACAAGCCACGGGCGGCCAAACTAGGGAAGTACTCGCTCGGTGGCATGATGCTCTACAATATCAAGGCACATCAACGGGACGGAAGTAACTATTAGCTCGTCGTTGTATGGCCTCCAAATAAACTATTAAGTAACAACAGAAAACGTGAGTATACGCAACACATATGAAGCCAGGCCAAGTAAACTTAGGTATACATTTACCTGTGCGCCCTCCAGCAAATCCAACAAATTCCTGCACAATGGGAGATTATGTCGAGCCTCGTACTCTCGTCCATATCCCCGCTTATCAACCCACCTCCTAGCTAGAGGGAGAAACGGAGGTGGTGCACCCGGAGCTAATGGTGGTAGAGGTGGCTGCAACTGCAGGAACCGCTCCCAGGCCCAAACCTAACATACAAAGTGGACGTAAAATTTAAGGTATATTTTTACTAGGTATGTTATAAAGAATATAGTATTCGAATATGTTTTCACCTGTAGAAGCGGCAAAAATCCAGTAACATCACGCTGGGTACCCATGATCGCCCGACACATCTGCCTGTACAAGTAGCCGAGAACAGTAGCACCACAGCTGTACTGGGGTAAATCATCTAGCTGCTCAAGATGATGAAGAAATCTCGAACTGACTAGGCTCCCCGAAGTGTTCGGGAACAAAACCCCTCCAAACATAAGGAGTAGCAGCAACCTCGTGTACCGGTGAATATGAAGCTCCGGTGTATCGTCTGTGATGTCAGGGTGAAATGCCTCCAAATGTTGTCGGACAATCGTCAACTGCAGACGACTGGCCCCAACCAGTGCAGTCTCCTCCGGTGGCTGTAAACCAGTGAGCCGCTGCAGCATGTCCAAGTACTGCAAACCTGTCTGATTTCTCATGGCATACGACAGAGCAACATGGTGTACATCAACGGGCAGCCCATACATGACTCCACGTCATGCAGTGTGATGGTGGCCTCGCCAATGGGCAAATGGAATGTGTGTATCTCCGGTCGCCACCACTCTATCAGGGCCGTAATCAACGACCAATCGAGCTGCAACAGGCCGCTCTCCACAGTCCTATAAAAGCCTGCATCCTGGAGGCGTCTGACTATACGGGGATGGAGAGCGCGGTCCCTGAGAAAGCCCCACATATCGTCTACTCTCCTGGCGCGAAAAGTTTGGGCAGTAATTGTCCCTCCCATATGTGGGACGACCTATGATCTTCTTGTAACAACAGTAGCTCCAGGCTGGTAGGTCCGGGATGCAAAGGCGGAACCTCCATGTCGTCTACTATAAATTGAACAAGATTAATTACATTATTTTACTTTAATATGTTTGTTTTATTATTTTAAATGTTAGTTTTATTATTTTATATGTTTGTTTATAAATTAAATAATTAATTTTTATAATTATACAAGATTTAATTATTAAATATTTACATATAGGTTCCGAGCTCGATATTTGAGGCCTAGTAGCACCAACATATCCTGAATTCTTGTGTTCAAGATGAGAAAATTTTCTCAATTTATCACTCAACATGTCTGTTATTTTAAATGTTAGTTTATTATTTATATATTAGTAGTTTTATTGATTTATATGTTAGTTTTATTATTATATATTTTTGTTTATGACTCATTTATTTTTTACTATAATAAAATTAAATAGTTAATTTCTATAATTATACAAGATTTAATTATTAAATATTCACATATGGGTTCCGGACTCGATATTTGAGACCCAGTAGCACCAACATAACATGAATTCTTGTGTTCATGATGGAAATTTTTTTTCGATTTATCACTCAACATGTATGTTATTTTAAATGTTAGTTTATTATTTATATGTTAGTAGTTTTATTAATTTATATGTTAGTTTTATTATTATATATTTTTGTTTATGACTCACTTATTTTTTACTATAATAAAATTAAATAATTAATTTTTATAATTATATAAGATTTAATTATTAAATATTCACATGTGGGTTCCGGGCTCGATATTTGAGGCCCAGTAGCACCAAGGTATCCGGAAAATATTGTTGTTTTCTCATGTTATTTTCTTACAATCGTTGACTAGAATTGGACAGAGTTTCTCTTTGAATTATCAGCTATTTTGACGTATTTTTGGGTATAATAGACACTTAAATGATTAATTTCAATAACTACAAGGATACTACGCTAAAGGATACTACATTTTACTACGCTAAAAGAGCACTACATTACAAATACAAGCACTACATTAGGCCACAAGATACCACTAGAGGGAACTAAAGTAAGAATTTATCTATTTTACTAGTCTTTAAGCAAATAAATAATTTAAACCAAATAAAAATAACAAATAAATTTAATCACAAAACATTCACGAAAATACATATACCACAGTAAGAAGTAATTTATTAATATTTTTTTAACAACTAATAATAATTTCTCTATTTTTGCTAATTTTTTTAGCATACTAATATCATAATCCGAATAAAAATAACAAAATAGATAAATCGCAAAACAATCACAAAACAACATAGAACACGTTAAAAATAACTAATATGCATTTTTATACGAGTTTCAACAAAAACTAAGTCGGAATACCTCGATTTAAGGTTTTAGAAAAGTTGAAGATTTGGCGATGTAGAGCCGAAACGAGCAACCCACAACGAGAGAATGCCTTAACTAGGATGTGGGACCGGAAATCTTTACTTTTTGTGGGACAGGTGGGGTCCACTCGAGATTTTTTGGTCGTTAATGGGGGGCCGCCTGTTTTTTAACTTTTAATGGGAGGGAGGGAGTTCTGGTTTGGTGAGGAAGGGAAGGGGACGATTTATTAAATAGGTATAGCGTCGTTTATTAAGGCGCTATACTATAGCGCCTTAATAAAAGGCGTTATACTTACCCGTCTTTTCATATTCAAGTATAGCGTCCTTTTAAAGGGCGCTATACCTTAACGGGTAAATGGCCGTTAAGATATAGCGCCCTTTAAAAGGACACTATATGTATTTTGGTCACTAATTTTTTTTTTCATATATTTTTGTGTCTTGAATCCAAAAATTCATTATTTTGGTTCCGGAGTCATTGTTTGGGTGTTGGATTCACTTGTTTCTTTAGAAGGAGACACGTGTAGGACAATTGTAGGCATATTGTAATCTAAATTTGAGGCACATTGTTTTGGATTTTCGGTAGTAGTAGTATTTTTTCCAGCGGTATTCTCTAAAACTGTGCGCTCATTTTCAAGGAGTAAGAAATTATTTTTTGTCTGAACGGGATTAGTCGCCGGAGGAATTACAGTGTCCCGAGCTTTGTGCGTTTCCTATTATTCTCAATTTATTTACCTTGCCCGTTTGTTATTCTCATTATCCTTCATTGACAAGGGTCCCCCATCAACTACAAGGATAGGATTTACACCATTTTCGTGCAATTACTATGTGCACGCAAAACTCAATATACCTAAAAGAACATGCAATAAAACATACTTGTCAGATTTGTATTAAGCTAACAAGATATAATATTTATATTTTCCGTCTTTTCAGCCATCGATTAGATTGTAGTTCCAAAGAACGAAATTACAAAGTCATCCAATGCAATGTTGATTCAATTAGTGAAAGATGATAGTTTGGTTCACTTCTCTAATGGTAGTTTACACGCTTTGGTTTCAACTAAATCTAATCTTAATGTAAAATCTAATATTTTTCTAATGTGATCTTAAGAAATATTTTGCCCTAAAATAGACAACGCAGCATTTGTTCGCGAAATTGCCAGATATTAATTTCTAAACAAAGAGTTATCATGAACCCATTCAAATTATAAAACCTAGAAAACTGAAACAACAGTATAAACAAAATCATGAACAAAGAAAAATACAAAAGAAAAAAAAGTTGAATACTTGATAGTGGGAATTCCTTCACATAATTCTTTATTGCAGCATAAGGTGTTGGCAATTTTGGCTATAAATAGAGATGCTTCCCTCTATGTTTAATACACCAAAAACAAAGAGAAGCTAAATGGAAAGCAAAGCAGTGAGAGTAATCCACATATTGTTATCTGTGAGATAAATAGTGAGTGGCAATATTGTTGTAGTGATGTGTTTTAAAATAAAGTGTGTTATTTTTTTCGAAGTTGTAGTAGTCTCTTGACACTACTAAGTTGTAATATTATAGTGGTAATATTGCTCCGTTCGGGTATTGTATTTTTCTCCGTTAAAAGATTTGGTGTTATTGTTACTCTTTTGTGTTATTATTATTTGTCATGGATATTATTTCTGGGCGGAATATATTTATTTTCCCAACAACGTGGTATCAGAGCCATGGCAAATAATGGTACACTATCTTTTCAGTACCCCGGTCTCACAAAAGATAATTATGAGAAATGGCGTCTACGTATGAAAGCCATTCTTGGTCTCAGGATGTGTGGCTCAAAGGAGAGGCTAGTAAAACCTTTGATTTAGGTCCCAAAATTTTGAGGCCCCAAAAATATTTAATAATAAATTTTATGATTTTTTATTAAAGTTTGTAGAAAAATGAGAAGAAATTATTAAAAAGAAAGAAAGAAAGACTGTCTTCTTTCTGATAATAGAAACATTTTAGAATTTTGAATTAAACTACTCAAATTTTCATATTAGTAAATAATATTTTTTTACAATAATATCCAAGATAATATATTGCAAATACATGGCTAGTATCTTATTAACCTATTTTATCCTTTACTAATATAATAATACTATTGTTATGTGAAGTTAAAGGCTTAATATCTTTTAATTAAGACCACTATCCCATAAACAAAAAGTGAAGAAAAAGGCAACACTAGTATTATTATTATTATTATTATTTGTGTATTTGTAGTTAATTAAAATATTTACGGTCTCTTATTAAATTCGGATTTAGGCCACTGGCTTTATTGAACCACCCTTGTCGTGTGAAGCCAAGTATAGGCATCCACAGGTACGACTCTAAGTCTTCAACATGATGATAGAAACTAATGTATTTGTTTATAGGTCATCGAGCATCTGAGGTCCACAGAAAAACAAGTTCCTCGTCTATATGAGAAATCATTAAAGAAGGCAAAACCAACCTTCATGCATGAATGTGTTTTTTATCCGACGACCACAGAGCTAGTTCATTTGACTGAGTTCTCTAACTGCGATAGTCAAAATCAAGATTTTCTAGGCACATATCGATGTTTGGCTATAATTGTATATTTTTAGTGCATTGCTTACATTACATTTTAGTGTTTAATATTAATATGTATGACGTTTGAGATTAATTAAGTTGGTTTTATGTGTAGGATCATTGAAATATAAAGATGAGTGAAGGTTGCAAAAGAGGATGCCGAAAATACAAGAATATAGCACAAAAACCCGAAAACGGGACGGAGCCCAGCACCAGGCGCCATACCAGGCGACGCCTGGCTCCGGATGAGGAGATGCTCGCGCCCAGCCTGGCCTCGCGATGTTTCAGGCGCTCCAGACCTGGCCTCGCGAGGTCAGATGCCTAGTTGCCTCGATTCGCGAATTAAATATTTTTTACTCGGTTTTGGACTTGAAAACTCCGGCCTTAACTTATAAATATGACTTAAACGTGATTAGTGGGGGGATTGAACAATGTTTTAAGGCAAAGAGGACATAGTAACACAACTGGATCACAAATTTCATTGATTCTTCCATCCTCCATCTCGTATTCATAGCTTTTATGTTTAAAAATAATATTTTTGTTATAGTTATGATCATGAGTGGCTAGAACCCCCTTTGTTTTGGGGTTATGGGTGGTTATTTACTCTTGTTATTTGACGGTTGATGATATTACATGATTCTATCATATTGAGTTGTTTATTCAATTTTTCACTCAATTATTTTACTGCGTAGCTAACAATAGAATATTATCTACGAATTTATAGTTAAACTCGAAAGTGGGAACTATATATTGCATATAAAATTGAATAGAGTAAGTATTTAAATCCGGGCATCGGAAAATAGATTCGCGATTAGGAGAAATGTTAATCCCATAACCCCGGAATAACTCATCCTTATTGACTTTATTTCCTCCATAGGAGGCCATTTTGGAGAAATTTTGGAGTGTCATTTTCATCATCTACTATGGGGTAAGTGGTTTATTCTCATTGTAAGTTAAATACATGGTCTATATATGAATTTAGACATGAAAATTTGTAGAAATTTTGGGATTTGGAAGAAAACCTAGAAATTTATATTTTTGAATTTTGACCACGAATTTGGACATGGAATTGAGAATAAATTATATATTTGACTTGGTAATAATATGGGTAATATTTATCTTCGAATATTTTCGGAATCCGGGCACGTGGGCCTGAGAGTGATTTTACCGACTTTTCGAGCGGAGTTGAAAATTATTATAAAATAATTAATTATGAGTAGTAGAGTATATTTTGATTCGGTTGCATCATATTTGACTACTTTTGGAGCAACGGACTTCAGTTTGAGTTGTTGGAACGGCTTTGGAGCCGGTTATGGAACTTCGGAGCGAGGTAAGTCTCCTTTATAACCTTGTAAGAGTGAATTAACCCCATAGGTGAACCAAGTTATTGTGGAGGCTACGTACGCGTGAGTTGATGAGAGTCCGTACGTAGCTACTAGCTATGCCTATGTTCGGGTAGTTTTAGGCTCACATCTTGCCTTGTTAATATTATTATTAATTTATGTTTATTGTTTGCCTCGAGAGGAAGTGAGATTGAGTTTGCTTATTAAATGTTTTGAAAGGAGTTGAAATTGAAGAACTTGAGATTTAAAAGGTTTCATTTGAACTTCGTAATTTTCAAAAAGGATTGAGAAATGCTATAATAACTTAAGAAATTTATATGTAACCGCGTCGCATGTATGTTTCGCGAGCGGGGTAAGTTCCTTAAAAAAGCGCTACAAGCTGATTTTCCCTTATTTTGAAAAGAATCAAGAAAGAGATATGATTTTTAATGCTAAATTTATATTTGACCGCGTCGCAAGTATGATCCGCGAGCGGGAAGATTCCTTAAATTTATATATGACCACGTCGCACGTATGATTCGCGAGCGGGGTATTTCTTTCTACCACTCTTATGGGATCGGGTCGTTCGCCTCGGCAGGATATGTACCACACTCTCATAGGAGCAGGTTGTTCACCTCGGCCGGTTAATAGATGCATCTATGATTCGCATCGTTCGACTCTCGGCAATGCACAATTTACTTTTATGTTGGATCGGGCTGTACGCCTCGGCATTTCCTATATATATCCTCGGCAGTGCACAATTTACTTTTATATTGGATCGGGTCGTACGCCTCGGCATTTTCTATATATATTATCCTCATGGAATCGTGCGAAATATTGGCAAGAAGCCGGTGTATCTGAGATTTTTCCCTGATTTAAATTATGACCACCTCTTTGATGAAATCCACCATCTCTATATATGCTCCGGTTACAGAGAGAACTTGCTAGTTGAGAGCTCGAGTAAAATTGTAAAGAGGGGAATTATGCCACGTATTTTACACATGTTTATTTCATATATTTACTCGGTTTCATATCTATTCACTTCTTTACTGTACCTGATATTAATTATAGTCCATAGTAAGTGTCCGAGTCGACCCCTCGTCACTACTTCTTCGAGGTTAGGCGGGATACGTACTGGGTACACGTTGATTTACGTATTCATACTATACTCGCTGCATATTCTGTTGTGCAGGCAGATATATATTATTGGCCTTGTGGGCGCAGCGGCGTGGTTGATACAAGGACTTAGGTGAGCTGCATTTTGTGAGACGATTCACTGCCAGCAGAGTCTCCTTCAGAGTATTTGTATTTTTTTCTTTTCTGTCCAAATTTGTATTTCAGACAGTTATTGTATTTTATTTTATCCCCTAGTAAATGCTCATTTACTTGTGACACTGGGTTTTGGGATTGATTATGGGCGTTCAGTATTAAAATTGATAAAAATATTATTATTTATTTTGAAAAATCTCATCCTTTACTATTTAATTTGAAGGAAAATATGATTTCAAAAATATTAAAAACGAGGAGCAAATTTAGTATTTAGTGTTGATTTACCCGGCAGTGGTGTCCGGCGCCATTACGGCCTTTGACGGATTTTGGGTCTTGAAATAATAGAACTGCCAACAATGAAAAACCAATAACATTATGTCTTTTCATCCACTTAGAGGTAGTTGTCAGAAGTTTTATGTCCTAACTACTGAAGTGGTACATCAGTGGATATAGTACCAACGTTGTCACTGTATATTACTATTAAAATTAATGTCATCAAAGAACTTTTTATTGTCAAAGCATTTTCTTGATTGCAAAAGTCTCTGGCTATTTTATATTTTAATTGTATTTGACAAAGGATTCCCTGCAGCATATACAATTGTATGCTCTTTAACTCGAAGATGAACAATATGTTGCTGGATTAATTAAATTTGTTGAGTAAAGTTCACTCACAATTTTAATTTACTTGACGCAAGATGAAATTTTCTGGAAATCGGTTCACGCCAGAGATATGTTGCATTTCTTCTTGGCAGAAGAACCTAAACATTAAAGAGAGTTGCTTTATAATACAGTCCATTTGCTATATGAAGTATTTTTGCATAATTGTGCATTAGTGCATTTACTATATGAACTTCTTGGAATAAACGTGTGCATTAGTAAAAGATCCTCAATTTCGCAAGCAATGATTGAGAAATTTTTGTTTTCATGGTCAAACAGTGAAGCCTCTCTCTCTGTCTCTCTATCTACTGGTAAATAGAAGGCTCATGTAACATACCTCAAGCTCATAGTCGACATTTATAGTTTTGGTCTTTGAACAATTTACAGTTGAGGAGTTCTTATTTCTTTCAAGTCTATGCAGCATGATCATAATAAAGAAAGACTAAATTTGGTGCCAAGAGTAATATAGGAGGATAAATGTGTAGAGAGTTGAGTTGAACTTGAACCCCAAGTTGTCAACGTAATCACAAGGATACATTTATAATGCATTGTGGGATTGTTTGTTTAGAAATCAGTAAAATAATGTGAAAGTCTTGGAGTATGCTTCTATTGTTTTTTGATGCTTTGTTTCAAAGATTAACTATATCAATTACATTTTATTTGACCTGCATTTATGTGCTTCAACAGTTTTAGAATACCATATCCTATAGTTTTAGAATTTGAATCTAGAACTATGATTTTTGTTGTTTGCTGAGTGGCAGAATAATTAGTAGTAGCTTTTTCTAGATCACATGGAAAACTTCTACTACTTAAAATTTAGTCAAAATAGCATGGGCTAACCAGTTTTCGGACTGGTAATTGAAAAATAGCCACTATTTTGCTGTAACACGGAAAGTTCCAGCATAATATACTGGAGATTGGAGCACCTGTATATGAACTTCCAGCATATTATGTTGGAACTCCAGTACACGGAAAGTTCCAGCATAATATACTAGAGATTGGAGCATCTGTGTATGGACTTCCAGCATATTATGTTGGAACTCCAACACATTATAAAATTCCAGCATGTTATGCTGGAAGTTCACATGTAAAAAATTCGAACTCCAGCATAATATGCAGGAATATTTTTCGAATTTTGAACAGGGTTTTAATTCAGATTTATCTTTTACATGAAAAGTGGCTAAATTTCGATTACTTTTGAAATTATGGTTATTTTTCAATTACCACTTATAAATCTGACTATTTTTTAATTTCTCCCTAAAATCTATGCTCACTATATCAGTGCATTGCTATTATCTCAATATTCAGTTGCATATATTTTGTATGGTATTGTTAGTCCTGCTCATTCAAATTTTCTATATCTGTTGTTACATTAAATCTTGAACTTTGATTAATTGCATTTCTTTTTCAGTTTCATTTCGTGACAAAATCCTAATGTTGGCACTACCGGAGAAAGTTGGCTCTTCTTCCCAGATGCCTTTGTTTGCACTTTCTTATTATATTCTTCTAGCAAACTTGGTTCTACACATAAACTTATGAAATCAAAAGTAGTTTAAAGTAGTTGATTTTATCGTGAAAGAAATACTGGCATTGGGCACCCGTCCATAGCACGGGCACACTCATCTAGTATGTACGTAATTAGTTCCTTTACTACCACAAACCTTTATTTGGTGCACCATGGCTTTGTTTTATTAAGTATATACGGATAATATTGGTATAATCTGTGAGAATTGTGTGTAACACAATACAGTTTTTGGGAATGAGCATGAGTTCCGTGACCCTAAAGCATAAATATGGATCCGCCCCTGATTCTAAATAGCCATAACTAGTGAATAAACAATAAATCCTACTAAACCTCCGTCGCTCCTCACCGCATCCGTATATGTCTAAATACACATCACCCCTATTGCCATCCCGAAATGGATCAGTTGCCATACAAAGGGATGGCAATGGGGCGGTGGGGTGCGGGGCGGGGCGGGACGGTTGACTTTTTTAAAAAAAAAAATATTTACGGTTGCGTGGCAGTGCGGGTTCAAATCCTGACACAAAATTAAGAAAGAGATGAATCTATACTACACAAATCTATGGTTGTATTGGTGAAAAATCCTATTGGTGAGTATTTTAAAATCCAAACCCCCTCCCCTCGAACACACCCCACCCCACCCCCACCCCAGAAGAAACAAAAAGATACTTTGACAATGAAACAAGGAAACGCCAACAATTTTCTTCTAAAAAAGGTTCTTCTGATTTGTTTCATCTTTGTAATTCATCTACATTAATTATTTTCTGTTTTTTTTTTTGGGTTAAACTCCTAATAGCTCAAAAGCATATTCTTCAGTAAGACACAACTGAAGCAACCAAAATGTCTCTAGTCTTAAATGTAACCCAGATTTGAAATCCCTAAAAAAACATTCCATTTGAAAATTACCAAAGAAAAAGGAAAATTAATAAGTTTAATGAAAGTAAATATAATTAACTAAGTTAAAAAGCTTGAGCAGAAATTTCAAAGTAGAAAAAAAATAGCGGGGCGGGGTGGGACGGTGAATGCGGGTATAGTTGCGGGGCGGATGAATGCCGGTGAACATGCTATGCGGGGCGGGTTGAAATTTTCTGGGTTAAAACAGAACCCACCCCGCACCCGCCCATTGCCATCCCTAGCCAAAGCTTTAACGGTGGCAAATAATAAAATAAGGAAAGGGATAGTAGTGTTATCTGAATTTTGGGGCCTATAATAAAATATGGAAAGGGATAGTAGCTTTGGTCCTGCGCATTTGCTTATTATTTCAATATTTGCGGAGTTGGATATTGTTATCTCAATAGGTATTTTGTTTAATCGAGGAGATCATTTTGGATCAGTGTTATCTATAAATATTTTAAGTTCATGTATAATGATTTCTTAATAAGCACACAAGGTGTAACATGTAATGATTTGAGGCACAAAAAGCAAAATATCAAGATTCTTATGCATGTAAAATTGACCTGTAACAAACACTGACCAATAGGCTATAAAATAAGACATATTAAACTTAGTTCAGTACCAGCACCAAATTTAAACCGAAACATGTGCTCTAAAGAGAAAAAAGAAAACACTATAGAATGCAAAATGGTGAAACTGTAGTAAAAGAGAGATTATATTTAAGCAGAGGCTTTGAGCTTCTTAGCGATGTTGGCAATGTATTTCCCCTGATGAAAAGCTTGTTCCAATTCAATCTCTGTTGGCTGTCTTGAGCCATCGCCAGCAAAAGTTCCAGCACCATACGGACTTCCACCTTTGATTTTCTCCATCTCGAACATACCTCCTCCAAATGTATAGCCAATTGGAACGAAGATCATTCCGTGGTGAACAAGTTGTGTAATGGCTGTCAACCTGCAAACATACGTCACTTTCATCGAGAGGAGAGTTGCAGTAATGTACTTGAATTGTGTTTTGTTAATACGATCCAAATAACACTTTTCTTAATATAATGTAACAATAATTCGTTCATTTCTTTAATTTTCACGAGTTATTTAGGGAGAGTAAAAGGGACTAACGCGGTAGTCTCTTGGCCACCTCCTTGAGAACCAGTGCTATAGAAAATGCCAGCAGGTTTGCCAGCAAGTTGTTGAGTTTTCCAAAGACCACCAGTTGCATCAAGAAAAGCCTTAAATTGAGCAGGCATCATTCCAAATCTAGTTGGAAAACCAAATATAAAGCCATCTGCCTCAGCAAGTTCATCTGGTGTTATGATTGGTGTATCACCTTTCCCAGGTGCACTCATTTTTGCAAGCACATCTTCAGATAGAGTTTCTGGCACCTGTTCCATTCATATATTAACTGGCACATAAGATTATATAAAGAGAATAATTTAAGTTATATGTACTGACAGTATAAAGTGACCTGCTAGTTACAGGTCAGTTTAATATGATAGTATACAAATCTATGCATCGTTAGTGCACATAAACAGAACAGGAAAATGGTGTGATAGGCATTCAGAAAAAAGGTAAAAATTTCAAGTCATAAGTGATTTGTCATTGACAGATCAACCTATCATTAACAAATTTAAGTTTTATGTACTGACAACGAACTGGATGTAGCAAGTTATTACTCTATTTTCAAGTTACCTTATAATATTATAGATCAACTTAATCTATATACAAAACGGCAAAAACAATGGTGTGAGAGGCATTTAGAAATAATGGTGTAACGGACCTGCCAAAGCTTAGCTTCAACACCTTCAACTGATGCAGCACCTTTCTTAATCTCTTGTGCCAGCTTCTCAACATGCCCATACATTGAATAGTAACTGCCAAAATTTAAATAAACATGTTCATTAGTTTTAAAATTCAAGATTAAAAATTAAATGAAGAAATTACCTCGACCAATTCAAGCACAATTTTAGAAGTCTATTAGACTACAAAGAGTGTACAATTAGGCACCAGAACTTTGACTATTAATCCAGTACAAATCAAAAACAAATTTGAAGAAGATGTGGATATGCAGAGAGAACAAAAAGCAACACACACACTGAAACAGAAAAAGAGGAAAACATACACAATGTAGACTTTGGTTGCCATTGTAAAATCTTGTGTTTTTTTAGTTCTATGTATGTTTTATACAGAGAGGGGGGGATAGAGAATTAGAGAGTTGGCTAAGGCCACTCTGCTTATATAGTGGGGAGCCAATGGCCATGTAGTTGACCATCTCATTCTTCTCTGTCAGAGACTTACCCAAAAAAAAAAATATCTGATTCATAGAAAGAAAATAGAAATAAATTAAATAGACCTCTCAGGTCTCATCTAGAATTAACTAAGGATAATTACGTCACCTGAATGGCCATTTTATAATTATTTATCCTAAATAGGTTGTTGATATCATGCTGAAATCATCTTTAACGTCATAATTATACTTCTTCTTTTTTAATTTATTGATGGAAAAAGAAAAAGAAATGTTAGGGGGTAAATTGTGAACAAAGAAAAATTGTACGTACTGCTGGTGTTGATGCATTTTGGCTCTTCTTACATTGGTAAACAACTAAAAATTATAAGAATATGCCATAATCTTTTTCTCTTTCCAATTTAGTGAAGGTTCATTCCTATTTAAAGTTTCTGCTAATAAGTTATGGCAAAAAAGTAAATAAATGTTATACTATATCAGATTGTAGCATCCCTGAACATGGTGCTTATTGGTTTGTAACGTTCACTTCACGATTTCACGATATATATATATATACTACTAAAAAATAGGAATTAGCGACGGACAAATTCTGTAGCTAACTAGCAAAATTCATTGTTAATAGCAACAAATTAACAATAGATTATCATAAAATTCTGTTAGCTATGATCAATTTAGCGATAAATTAATGACGAAGTTCGTAACTAATTTCTATACATACATATATTACCCTCGAAATGAGAAGTATAACATTCATATCTAAACATTCTTTATTTTACATTTATCGAAATTAATATTGATGTAAAAAGCTGTAGGTGGCACGATTATTAAGACACTTCTTCTTCACTTTTCATTTTTTCATTTTTATCGTGTAAAATAAACGTAAGGGTTTGACTAAGTTGGTTGGGTGAGTGATTTTACACATGTGAGACCTGTAATCAGTTCTCATCACCAGTAGCATCCTTAATCAGAGTTCGTCGCACCGGGCGTGCCTAGTGCCGTGCGATTTACATCTCATGTGTGATTTGCGAGCTATTACATAGTGAACAGGTTACCCAATATGCATTCAAGAGTAGCGGCTATTTCCCCGGAAATGTTTTAAAAAATAATAATAAATAAACGCAAGGATGACGAAAATATTACTCATATCCTTTGTCCAGCGAAATTGAGAAAGAAGTAGAGGGATTAAAAACTGGATGCATTTGAAATTAAGGAGCCCTTTATTGTGGTTGGTGAGGCAGTGTGAATAGAATAAATGAATAACTAACAAAATTAATGAAAAGGTCTTAATTAATTATCCACGAAGAGGAGAGACGTAACACACATGCATGTATACAAATATGGCTGCTCCTCCACTGCTTTGAAGATGACTTCTCAAATCTAAGTTCCTCATGTTACAATATTTACGTACTTCATGCATCATCATGACGCCTATTTTGTGTTAAATGATATGTTCTTTGTTTAATCAAAAAATAGTTTTTGTGATCAAATCAAATAAAAGAATAATTCAGATTTTAAACAATCAATTTTACTTCACTTTTTTAAATATAAAAGAATAACAATAATAAAAAATAAAACAGAGAGAATAAATAGAAATCCTTATTGATCATGGCGGTTTTCTTCCAATAGGAAAGAACGAGATCTTCCGATGACAGAGAATAACAAGAATATTGAAAATTGATAGTTTAATTTCATAGTTTTCTTGATGGGGATACAAGATATGGAAATGGGATTTATATAATGGTATAATTTATAATCGCTTGCCCTATTTAGTTCCTACCCGTTATTGATAGTTATTCTATTAATTATCAATTACGTGGGTGATTTGTAACAGTTGATTTAATAATAGCCAATCGCGCACAATCAGGGATTCTGCTGATTTCTTTCCATATTCTTGACTATTAATGATCTTTCCATCTTTGTGGCTTCCTATGACCTTAATTATCAGCCCGTACCTATTTAGCTAACATGCATGGTATCTTCATAAACGATCCCGTGAGAATTGCTCATATCTTCTTTGCACATCAGTCTTCTTTATCGCTTCGACTCCCATGACATCTGTCATCATAATATTGGTCCACATTGTGAGTTTATTTTTCATCAATACATTATTCTCTCACCATGCCACGTACCATATAGGAGTGGGGCGGATGAAATGGGGGTTAGCATCTGGAGTCTTGTGTGACAATAAATTGGCACCGAAACTCAAAGGCAGGTTCTGTAGAGTTGTGGTTAGACCCGCCATGCTGTATGGGGCTGAGTATTGGGCAACCAAGAATTCTCATACCCAAAAGATGAAAGTGCCAGAAATGAGGATGTTGAGATAAATGTGCGGGCACACTAGGCTAGATAAGATTAGGAATGAAGATATTCGGGAGAAGGTGGGCGTAGCTCCCATGGACGACAAGATGCGGGAAGCGAGACTTAGATAGTTCGCTATCGTGCGGAGAAGCATAGATGCCCCGGTTAGGAGATGTGAGCGGTTGACATTGGCAGGTACGAGAAGAGGCAGAGGGAGGCCTAAGAAGTATTAGGGTGAGGTGATCAGGCAGAACATGGCGCGACTTCAGATCTCCGAGGACATGGCTCTGGATAGGAAGTTGTGGAGGTCGAGCATTAGGGTGGTAGGTTTGGAGGGAGTCGAGCGTTTTTCTATGTTGTTCCGGGGGCTGGGCTGGGCTGATAATGTTTCGATGTGGGTTCTTAGTGGTTTATGTAGTTTCCTCACTATTTTCTATGGTATTATTGCTACTTATTGTTATTGCTTTTACATCTATTTTCTGTTTCTTACGATGCCGATACTATTTTTCTGGCGTCTATTATTGTCATTGATCTATTATCTATTGTCTATTGTTTATTTTCTTTTTCTTGAGCCAATGGTCTTTCGGAAACAACCTCTCTACCCCTCCGGGGTGAGGTAACGTCTACGTACACTTTACCCTCCCGAAACCTCACTTGTAAAATTTTACTGGGTTGTTGTTGTTGTACGTTATTCTCTCACCACAAGGCAATCTTATTTTAAAAGCTAACTTCACTAAATTTGACGACTTTTATTTAGTGGATATTTAAACTTTAAGTTGACTTAATTACGCCCCGAATAAGACGTTTCACTATTCTCGCAGAAAATTGCACCGGTTGTTCCAAGGGACATGTCTTTAAATATTATTTTTATTTTTTACTTTGTTACGTTACTATGCTTCTTTTTCACTAAGAACAACATAGTTCTTATATTGGAAGCTTAAAATTCTTATTTTGGGGGTAAAAACTGGAAGTTAATGATTGATTATTGTCAAAATTGTTTGAATGTTGATAATTTGTGCTTAAATATTTAGTTCAAATACTAATTTAGTGAATTCCTTTAACTTTAATTTTTGTCCGTAGAAAGTGTTGAAGAAGACAAAGTGGTTCTTCTGATTTGGTGTTGTTTAACTAAATTAGTGATTGACAATCATCTGTGTTGGTATTTGGAGGGTTTATTTAAATTTGAGATCATTTGAAATGGGTATGGAGTGATTTGATCGAAATTAAAATTACAATTTCGAAGAACACTTTGTTGAACAACACATACGAATTATGCCAATTAAGTAGACTTTCATGAATAATCTAACAAAATCATGCCAAATGTTTAATGAAATCACTATTTCTTAAACATTCTAATCACGTTGTTTTTACAAGCTTTTCATTCTGTTTTACCTCTTAGGACCCGTTTGGCCATAGATTTTGCCAAAATAAATTTGGATTTTATTTGGCAAATACATGTTTGGCCATAGATTTTGCCTATATTTTGGCAAAATCCCAAATCACAAATTTCAAATCCCAAAACCAGCTCAATAGCTAGTTTTGGGCCAAAATATCACTATTACATTTTTTAAAAATTGTCCCAAACTTTTATATTTTATAAAAGAGCCCACCATTTATTATTTTGATACAAAATTATCATTTTTATAATAAACTACATGATAGTGTATCATGTAGTTTATTATAAAAATGATAATTTTGTACCAAATTTATTTATGTTTAGGACTATAGTTTGCGATAATATAATGAATATTATTGATAATGGTATTGTTGGGTATTTGTGATAGTTTTTAGAACTTGTGGGTATAAGTCATGTTTCATATTTTTCCAAAATAAATTTGGGAAATATGTTTTGAAAACTGATGTCCAAACACATTTTCATCTTCAAATCAAACTTCACCCAAATCAATTTTTTCAAAATAATTTTAGGAATCTATGGCCAAACGCTAGCTTAGTTGGAATCATTATATACAATGCCTGACAAATTCAAAAATAAATTAGTCTTACTCCTTGTAACGTTTCGTCAGCCAAAATAATTTTTTTCCTAGCTCCTAAAAACATCTTAAGTAACGATTACGATTAACAACAAAATATTATTAGTTTAATGAGGTCAGAAAATCCGTAGCAAATAAGGGTGTTTGGTATAAAGATGTTTTCCACGAAAATTATTTTCCTAAAAAATAAGTGATTTTTTTATTTATTTTAAGGTATTTAACTGTAAGTAGAATCCCGAGAGCATTTTTATATATAATCAAGAAAAATACTATGGGAGACGAGATAAGTGGGGGCTGGGTGGTAGGTCTATAAGGGGTTCGTCATGGTCAGGGTTGGGGTAGAGGGTCAGGACTAAGATCGAAAGTCGGGGTCATGGTCGTGAGTCGGGGGTCAATGGTGGGTGGGGGGTCATGATGGGCTTAGGTTGATGGTTGGGGTAGGGTTTGAGGGTCGAGGTTAGGGGTCGGAGAGTCGGGGTGAGGGGTCGAGGGTCGTGGCCAGGTTCGGAGGTCATGGTTGGGGTCGAGGCTTGAGGTCGTGGTCGGGTTTGGGGTAGTGGGTCGAGATAGGGTTTGGGGTCGAGGTTCAAATGACGGATCGAGGTCGGCATAAAGGTTAGTGATCAGGGTCGAGGTCAGGGATTCGGTGTCGGGGTCGAGAGTATTGGGTTGAGTAGGGTAGGGGTGATAGGAGTTGGTGTGCGGGGGTAGGACTGTGGAGGCGACGGACTTGGGGGGAGTGGGTAGTGGGCCAGGGCTGGGGGTGAGCTAGGCTGGGATGTCGGGGTGGGAGGTGGGCGGGGTGATGTCAGGATCGGGGGGTGCCAATGACATGGGAGGTTTGCACCGGGGGTGGGGCTGGGGATGCCTAGGATTGGGGGTGGGTGGGTAGGTTATGGACGGCTAGGTCAGGGAGGTGTGGGGTGATGGGACTGGATTGGAGGGGGAAGTAAGGACGACGATGGTCTAAAAAGAGTTTTGAAATATATTTTCCTTACTTATGAAAAGTTATTTTCTTTAAATTGAAGGAAAATGAGTTCACATGAAAAATATTTTCTTAAACATGGAAAAATTCAAAACATTTTCTGGACACATGCCCTAAATCCAATTATGCTAGTATATTGTACTGATGTTTGTTACGAGAGTATACTATTTATCAATGTTACTTTTCCCTTTTCATATTTATAGTGAGCAAAGTTTGTGTATTTGAGATTTCGATCTAGAATAGTGATATCGAGATATAGCTTAGTTCCTTCAAGAATTGCTACCTGCGAATACAAGAACAAAATAGAAGTTAAATTAAAATTCAATACCGTAAAGATGAATACTTCCATTTTCAGGCATGTAATTTCCCTGAGATTTCTCGGACATTATCCAACTACGCAGGTTACCTTCAACAGAGGTTAGTAAAAGTTTCTTGAAGTTTTGTGTAAATTAAACTCAGCAAGCTAGCAGAAAAAGGTCTAAAAATGTCAATCATGCAATTAATTAGGAGACTAAAACAATATGATGCTGACAACTTAATTGCCTCCGTAAAGGAGAAAGCTATACTATTAAAACTTGCTAAATTTAATGCTTACTTCAAATTAAACCTAGGTGCCACGTATATGTTGCACCTTTCACTTCTTTTGAATTCAGTAGCATCATTTTCGTCAATTCAAACCAGAGATTCATTTTTATGCGTCAAGATAAAGAAATATAAGCATCATGCATATTTAAAGATCCAAATTACCTGCACTTGAGTGAGGAACTTTGATATCTATTTTCACCGCATAAAATTGAAAATAAAGTAGCTAATTAATGTATGGGCCAAAATTACCCTAGTTACGTTACGGCCAAATCAACATTAGGAGAACCTTCAAAGGTTGACACGCGTCATCGGCATGAGTTCGACAAATGACGAAGGCAAGGTCGAGAAGTCAGCAGAGACCGAGGTCGAGGACGATTACTCTCCTTAAACAGAGCAATACCGGCTAGTTTTAGGGATAAGGCTTTAAAGAGAATATTCCAGTGAATATTTTCGAAATCTATACCGGGGCTATCTCACGAAGATCTTCGATCTGAACCTTCGCATCTACTAACCCGTCCTCTATTTGAAAGAAGGGGCGCTTCCGATTCTGTCGGTGCTTGAAACAATTTTCTCTTCTCCATATTCTATTAGGGTTTTGCGGCACATGTTTCCTTATAAATAGAAGGAGACATAGTTGTAGAGGGGGATTGGACACTCATTATAAGAAATAATACTTTGACATTCTCTAAAGATTCTTGCTTTATATACATCCAAAATATACTTTTTTTCTCGGATCTGATTCTAATTTTTATCCCACTGTGAGCACCTAATTTTTTACCGTGCTTGAATATTTTCCGCTCCCATCTTCCCACGCGTGTCCCCACTCTTTGTCCCCCACACTTTGTCCCCACTCTATTTTCTCTTGTCCCCCATGCTTGCCCTCGTGCTTGTCCCCCCACACTTTGTTCCCTCTCCACTTTCCTTTGTCCCCCATACTTGTCTCCCACTCACAAACTCCATACCACTCTCCCTACCCATTAAAAACGACCCCCAATTCCTTTCTTCTTGAAGGAGACAGACAAAACATCCCCTAGGAGGAACCCTAGAGCCCAAAAAGAGAGGAAGTGGCGCAACATCATTAGGAAAGAAAAAGGCAGCTGCTTGGAAAAGAAAAAGAATACAGCATCTGCTGTCCATCTTCTTGCTCAAAAAATAACCTCAAAACAACTTCATCTTCCTCACTCAATAACCATGAAAACCAGCTGAAACTTCAGCCATTAAAACACCCTAAAATTCAGCAAAGATTAGCCAAATCGGAGCTCAAAATTCACCCCAAAACTACCTCAAAACAAGTTCCAAAAACGAGCTGAAAACTGACCCCGAACCAGCCCAAAAAGTCACATGAAACTTCCAAAACGCAGCAGCTTAACCCCTTTTATACCCCTCCATTCTTGAAATAGTCTCAAAGCAGCCCCAAAAACCAATAAAAAATACACCAAACTCTAACTCAAAACCAGCCACTTCTCTAAAAGTTTTGGCCGAGCTTTGAGGTTGCCGATGAGGTTCCGTTCGAGGTCGACGGCGTTGGTTTCACATTCCATTCACTTCATAGGCGATTTGCTGCACAAGTTCCCTTATCAATATATTGGAAGGCTTTGAGGTTCATTTTTAGCCTTATCTAATCTCTTTTTAATGATTTCAAATGTTTATAATACTTGCTTTAATTGCAAGTTACTGATTTTTGCTTGGGCACATTGATCTTGAATTGCTAACTTGTTTTATTTTATCTGTGTCGTTTAGCTGCTTAATGCGTTGGAAGGTTATTGTTTGCACGCCATGAGTTTTGTAGCGTTTTGAATCTAGCTAATTTGTTTCAATACAGTAAATATTTTTATGTTAGTAAACGTTATATTCTCGTTTCTTGCTTGGGTTTAGTATGAGAAGTTGGTTGCTTTAATTTTGTCTCCTAGTATGAGTAAGTTATGATTATGAGTATGCAATTTAGCATGATTCAGTTTCTAAATGGATTGAAACTAGAATTGGGCCATAGATAAATATTTGTAGGCCATGGAGAAGTGATTTTAAAATTGAGAATTGTTGGACTTTACACTTAAGTTATGATTTAAAGTAGTATGGTCCAAAATAGACTTTGTCCAACCCAATAATATGACAATCACATACCATCTCTCCCACAATAATATTTGATTCATAAGTCATAGCCTCACAATAATCTCAAAGTTTAGGAAGAATAATGAACATCGTTATAGTTGCTTTAGGCGCGCTTTTAATTAGTTTATCGCGATTATGTATACGTTCGTATGACATAATTGTGATTTCCAAAATTAAAATCGAAGTATGTGTTCGCGCAACTTTGACCAAAATAATCTTAATATAATAAAATGCTATTAATTATGTACCCGCACGCGTAACATGATTTTGGCATAATAAACAAAATGATTTCACATACGTGATTCGTTTCAAAGATAATTTTATATTTTAATAATTAAAAGCGGATAGATAAAATATGGAAACCAATAAATTACAGTTTATCCAAAATTAATTCAAGCCAAGTTGTAGTCAATAAAGCGGCCGTGCTAGAACCACGGGACTCGGAAAATGCCTTACACCTTCTCCCCGGTCAACAGAATTCCTTACGTGGACTTTGTTTTGCAGACCAATAATAAAAGAGTCAAATCTTCCTTTGACTAGGGATTCAAACAAAAGGTGACTTGGAACACCCAAAAATCAATTCCAAGTGGCGACTCTGTAAATAAAATAATCTCTATTTAAGTTTATCACTTTAATTGGAGAAACTCTTTAACCCACCATCCATAACACACATTATCGTTTTGGGGGGGCATAAAAGGGATGTGACAGCTCTGGCGACTCTGTTGGGGACTTCAAGAATTCGAGCTTGTACATTGACTTTATTTGGCTTTATTAATTTTTGTATATATTGTGATATATTTGGGCCTAATGTGTTATTGTGATTTATTTGGGCCTAATGTGTTATTTGTCGAGTTTTTACCGTTTTGATATTGTTGAACTGTACATATAAATTGTATCTTCTCTCGCATACCTCTGAGTCTTCTGATAATTAGTTATGTTGTGTTTTCCTACCAGCATCACAAAATTTCTGTCTTGAGATAAAGCCAGTTAGCCTACCAGCTTCTGGTGAAGGATTTAATCACACGTGTTTAGGCGGGAGAGCCGTTAGCTAGCCAGTGCTATTCTACTACTGGTGACGCTTGACGCTCCTCGGCTCGGGTTGTCCGCCCGGGTAAGCCAGGTCTAGATACCATCTCCTTTAGGATTTACAAACTTAGAAGAACAAGCCACAAGCAATGAATATCCCTAGTAGGCTACGCTTTATTTGCATCATGTGCATTTGACTTAGCAGCGCTCGACACAGAGGTCGAGTTCTGTTTTAGGACAGGCTTTGTTGAGACCATTATGTCATGTTACGTGCTACTTGTTGCATTATTTGGGATGATTGCATGTCGACTGGCTTTAGCATATATCAGTTGAACGAAGAGAGAAAAAATGATGTGGTTTAGTGCATATGGTTTTTAAAGATTAATTTTCATAAAAGAAAAAAAAACATAGTCGATTTTAACCGAACTACGCGGGTCTGATTCTCACCGGATATGAGATACGTAGGCAAATCTCATCGGTTCCAACCCCCAATTTTCAAAAATCCAAAAAGATATTTTCCTTTAATTGCTTCTTTAGAAATTTCTTTTTTTTGAGACCAAAAATCCAAAAAAATATTTTCTTCCTTTAAAAAAAAAAGAAAAGTCTTTCACCCAAAATTCAAAAAATATTTTTTTTCTTTTTTCTTTTTTAGAAGTTTTTCTTTCACCAATTCCCAAAAAAAAAAAACGAAAACAAAAAATTGAAAATATTTTCTTTGCTAGGAGATTTTGTCGGATTAATTGTATATGAAAAAAAAGAGTTAGTTTATCTATTTTATTTCTCATCCACCGAACTACGCGGGTCTGATTCTCACCGGATATGAGATACGTAGACAAACCTCATCGGTTCCGGCCCCAATTTTTTAAAAAAAGAAAGAAAGAAAAATTCAAAAATAGTTTCCCTTTCCTTGATTCCCTCTCTAGAATTCTTTCCTTAGAAAATCCAAAAAGAAATTAAATCTAAAAATATTTTTCTTCTTTTTCGAAGCCTTTCATTCGAAAAAAAAGAAGAACAAAAACAATCTTCAAATCAAAATCCAAAATATTTTCTTCCTTCGTTAGAATTCCTTCTTTTTTTAAAAAACAATTCAAAATTTCATAAAAAGATAAAAAAACTCAAAATATATATTTAAAAGTCTTTATATATAAAAAAAGAAAAGAAAATAAAAAATGGGTCTTTCTATTCCCAATCCCCCTGAACTACGTAATGATCTGATTCATGCGGCGACATGATACGTAGGCAACCCACAAAAGGTTCGATCAAAAAAAAAATTCAATGATTCTAAGATGAGGGATCAATATGAGGCGTGAGTAAAAAAAATGAGAAGAAAATAAGAGCGTCAATAAGAAGCAACCTCATAAGCCGGAATAAAACATGAAGCCTCCAAAAGCATGTTAGAAATAGTGACAATGATAGGAGCACGACACATTATGTGTGATTCATATTTATAAAATGCTTAAATCTAATACGCTTGTTGTCTCTTACGCTAGTAAGCTTAAGGTGGTTGGTTTGTGGTGAAACTGGCAACACACCATTACTTCACTAGATGTAAGGGAGCAGTAGTAATGGCCAATGATGATGAGATCGAGCTGATCAGTGACTACCCCCAGGGTCAATCAGTTGAACAAGAGTCAGAGGAAATAAGAAAATTAAGACAGCAATTGTCTGATGTATATCAAGCTTGGGTGTCTGGTCAGCCTCCACCCCGGGGTCCCTCAGAGGGAACTTCCACCGTACCCCTGGCTACTCAACCACCGCTCCATGCAACGAGCGACCACATTCTACCACCAGGGTATGTGCCAAACTACAGCCTCCACGTTGCTCCTGGGAGGGAACTTCCACCGTACCCCTGGCTACTCAACCACTGCTCCATGCAACGAGCTACCACATTCTACCACCAGGGTATGTGCCAAATTACAGCCTCCAGTCGCACCGGTCAGGAACACTCCTCTAGTCGTGTCTGGCGCACCGACATACACAATCCCGCCTCCACCTCTTGTGACGAGGCCAATCAACGAGCCACCATCTCATGCTTATGATGGCCAATACTACTCTCCAAATATGGCTTTCGGGGTCTCGGCTCCATGTAATCAGACTCCTCAGTACGAGTCACCAGTGGAAAATGAAAAGCCTGCCAAGACGGTTGAGCCGGATGAGATGGCCAGGAAAATGAAAAGTCTTGAACAGAACATAAAGAACATACAGGGACTAGGGGTCACAAAAGTGTTTCGTTCAATGATCTATGCATGTTCCCTCACATCCATTTGCCACCAGGGTTCAAGACCCCAAAATTCGAGAAGTATGATGGACACGGTGACCCTATCGCCCATTTGAAAAGGTACTGCAACCAACTGAGGGGTGCAGGTGGAAAAGAAGAATTACTGATGGCTTATTTTGGGGAAAGTCTTGTAGGGGTAGCCTCTGAATGGTTCATTGACCAAGATATCTCTCACTGGCATGTTTGGGATGACATGGCCCAAGCCTTCGTCAAACAATTTCAATACAACATAGATATTGCGCCGGATCGCAATTCCCTGACCAATATGAAGAAAAAGCCGACTGAAAGCTTTAGGGAGTATGCAATCAAGTGGATGGAGCAAGCAGCTAGAGTTAAGCCACCCATGGATAACCACGAGTTGATCGCTATTTTTCTGGAGTCCCAAGAGCCTGATTACTTTCAGAACATGATGTCCGCAATGGGTAGACCTTTTGCGGAAGCGATCAAAATAGGAGAAATGCTCAAAAATGGCCTCAAGACTGGCAGAATTGTAAGTCAAGCTGCTCTCAAAGCCACCACCCAAGCTATCCAAAATGGGTCGGGAAGTTTGGCAAATAGAAAGAAGAGAGATGAAGGGTCCATGATGACTTCGGGATCCAGGGAAGTTCAAAGAGGGGCATCGCACCCTTATATACAAGTTTAGCAGGGGCAATCCAGCTACCCTCAACATTACTATCCCCCGCCAATTCCTCAGTACTCTGTGGGACTGCCACAATATGCAGTGTTTAATGCTCAATCATATGCTCGTCCTCCCAATCAACAGGTACGGGCACCAGCTCCAAGATTCCCCCGACCTCAACAGCAAAATTTTTGGGCACCCTACAATGCTCGTCCTAGGCAGGATTATGGTCGAGAGAAGAGGCCGGTGGAAAAATTTACTCCATTGGCTGAATCATACTCTAGCCTGTTTCAGAAGTTGAAGCAGATGGGCGTGATTGGACCCATCGCTCCCCACCATATGCATCCCGATTCACACGGATTTCAAGCAAAAGCTAGATGTGAATATCATTCAGGTGCTCCGGGGCATAGCACTGATGACTGTTAGACCCTGAAAAGAGCCATAGAAAGACTCATTGTTGAAAAATTGATTGTAGTCACGAATGGCGAGGACCCTCCTAATGTGACCAATAACCCGTTGCTAGTATACAATGATGTTCATTTTGTGGGAATGATTGGCCGAGATCATGAATACAAGCTGGTTGGTCGAGCAGAAATGACAGTGGTAACGATTCAAGAGGGAACCAAACTGGAAGTAAGACCAAGCCTAGATGCACCGTTGATTGTGAAAGGCGCCCAGAGCTCAGACAGGGAAACTTTATTTGTTCCAAAAATCTCGAGGTTAGAAGTTCGCTCCAATGTTCCAAACCCAAAGTTATATGTCCTTAGAGGTCACCCCATCACAAAGCAGAATCAGGGCAATACGACGGGTATAATAGAACCGATCATAATCAAGCCTTCCACACAACCCCGTGTAACAAATACGAAAACCATCCCTTGGAACTACAACAAAACTGTAGTAACCTACAAAGGCAAGGAAATCATAGAAGAAGTGGAGGAAACTGGAGGTTTGACTCGATCAGGGAGGTGTTACTCTCTAGAAGAGTTGAGGAAGGCTAAGCAAATCAGAGAAGGCCAAATGCCAATAAAGAAACCGGTCACTGAAGAAGAGGCGGAGGAGTTTTTGAAAAAGATGAAAGTTCAGGATTACTCAATCATTGACCAGCTGAGAAAGACTCTTGCCCAAATCTCTCTGTTATCTCTGCTCATACACTCAGGAGAGCATGCTCGTGTACTAATCAAAATCCTGAACGAGGCTCATGTCTCAGAGAATACCACTGTGAATCAGTTAGAGAAGATGGCCAATAGACTTTTTGAGGTGAACAAAATTTCCTTTACTGATGATGAACTTCCTGAGGAGGGATCCGATCACAATAGGGCTTTGCACTTGATTGTCAAATGTGAGGGGCATTATGTGAAGCAAGTCATAGTTGATGGAGGCTCGAGTGTAGATGTACGCCCTCTCTCTACCTTGCAAAGTATGAAGATCAATACAGACAGGATCCGACCCAGCAATGTTCGCATCCGGGCTTTTGATGGCTCAGCGAGAGATACCATTGGGGAGATCAACCTCACCATGACGATTGGGCCTGTTGATTTTGAAATTGTCTTCTAAGCAGTGGGCATGGAAAATTCTTATAACTTTCTTCTTGGAAGGCCATGGATCCATACGGCCCGAGCTGTGCCATCCACCTTGCATCAGATGCTCAAATTCGAGCACGACATGTAAGAAATTATTGTTCACGGAGAAGACGAGTCATCCATTTATAAAGACCCGTTAATCCCATGTATTGAGGCCAAGGAAGGATGTGAGTCTATTGTCTATCAGGCTTTCGAAGTGGTTGTTGTGGACCATGTTGAGAAAGGAAAGCTCATTCTGCATCCTTGTCTCTCCGCCACATCTGTAATAGTGGATGCACTTATGATGAGACAAGGTTATGAGCTAGGAAAAGGCTTGGGGGCATCATTGTAAGGAATTTCAAAACCCATTTCTCCATTCAGTAACACGGGTACTTTTGGTTGAGGCTTCAGGCCAACACAAGCGGACAAAGACAAAGCTAAGCACCGCAAAAAGTATGGGTGGGTCTTGCAGCAACCTATCCCTCACATTTTCTACACTTTTGTCGATCCACGATTCAAACATGGTCAAAATTCCACGGCGCATGCAAATATTGATGAAATTTGCCATGGCCTCAGGCAGATGTTTTCTGAAGTGGATATGATCCAGGCTGGTGAAGGCACTAGTCGTGCCGATATGCAACTAATTGGCCCAGAAACCATGCTCAATAACACGGAAGCAACTCCTCTCCCCACAAGGAAGGAGTCTTGGTAGTTGACTTTTGCAGCTTCTTTATTTTGTACTTTGGGTTACTTTTAGGGTTGTAATCCAAATATCTTAGTATGATTGTTTTATTTTAACGTTAACCCTTCTATCCTTTCAAATTCAATGAAATGCAGTTCAGTTTCGTATTAAATTTTGTATCTTTTCCTTTTCCTAATTCCTGCCATTTTATTTCCATTTCAGTTTTGTTAATGTCGGCTTTAATAACATGACATGCATGCGGAATTCATGCCCAGATCTCAAAAAGCTGTCTAACCTCAAAATAATGAATCAAGAAGCAAAATGTGTTGAAGATAAGGCTTGTGAGAAAATAAGCAAAGAATTGGAATACTAGGCCTAAGCCAAGATCCAAATGAAATCGGAAGAAGTTGAAATTCCCTCTCTTTTGATCATTGTTGAAGCTGAGATTGAGGATAAAGATTGGGTCAATAACCGGTTTGGAACAACTAATGCTGATTGATGAAAAATGGCTAGCAGCAGTGTGCTTTGGCCAGTTATACGAGCAAAGAATGGCACGCGCTTACAACAAGAAAGTGCGTCCAAGGCATTTCGAGGTAGGCCAACTCGTTCTGAAATGCGTTCTTCCACACCAAGTAGAAGATAAAGGAAAGTTCGCCCCAAACTGGAAAGGACCCTATATCATCAAGAAAGTGTTACCAAAATGGGCCTTGCACTTGTTAGATGAAGAAGGACGGGTACCAGACATGACTATTAATGCAGATGCTGTCAAAAGATATTATGTTTGATATATACCTACTGTGGAACTTTCACACATGATTTTCTTAGATCGAGATGACGAAGGCTACCATTGCTCGCTATTCCAAGCAAGTGTCACCCTTTTGTTACCCCTTTTAAGTTGTATTTTTCTTCCTTGTTTTCCATTTTTTGGAACCTGTGTACAAAAAAAAAAAAAAAAAAAGAAGTCAAACAATAAATTTTTTGAGTCATTGAACTACGTCCGACCTGATTCCGAAAGGATACATAGGCAGCCTTACCCTGGGTTCGGTCCCATCGCAAAAAAAATCCATATTCCGAATACTCCAAAACTGGGGCAGAAGTTTCTTTTTATCTTACGGTTTCCCCGTAGAAACAGTTCCAAAAGTTGTAATTCAGTTCAAGGTTCTTTTCGCCTTTTCCTGTTAAGAATTTCTAATCGATATTTGAGAATACTTGAAGTCCTCATGCCAGGGGCATTGGCCAACCTTCCGCATGAAAAAAAAAGAAAAAAAAAAGAAAAGAAGAAATGAGAGAGTCTTATCGGTGAAAACCCGTATGAGCACTGTAAGGCGATAGTGAGCAGAGAAATGCAAGAGTCTTATTGGTGAAAACCAGATGGGCACCATAACGCAACAGTGATTAGAGAAATGAGAGAGATCAGCTAGCAAAAACCCGCAAAGGGTGCTACTAGCCGAATGAGGGTCTTCGATGCTCCGGCATGAGCACAACCAAGACAGTTTCAAGATGAACATTTGCAACGTATTTTGAGAATTAGACAGCTCAGACAGATTAGGCGTCCAATCCAAAATGCATGTCATGATTCATTGAAGTCAGCACATATCTCCAGATAAGTCTCCTTATTTCTCTCCCCGAAAGGGACACCTTTTATTTAGACACAGTTCCTTTTTCACTTCCAATTGCTCTTCTATTCTTTTCCATAATTTTTTTCTTAGATTCCCTTTCGGTCTAATCTTGCATCAAAAGCAAAGCAAAATATGGCTGCAAAACTGGCTATAGTTTCCCCGTAATACCGAGCATAATTTGGAGCATATACGACATTGACGAAGGCAGGAATCCATCTGTGATCTCTTTTGATAAGGCGGACAATGTGTCTCAAAGAAACTGAAAAGGTCTCCTAAGCAAGACTTGCTTCATGGGAAAAGTTGATAAGCACTATAGACACAAATTGGTTTTGGGTGCAAGACAAGTAAGTTTAATTTTAAAAGAAAATTGCCTTGCCTTAGGAACAAGGATTAGCGGTACCATGGACATCCGAGTATGAAACAACCAGGGGCAACGTCAGAAAGATAATGTCTCCAGAAAGCGATACAGAATATCCAGGCACCTCGGTACCACACTGACAAAATCAGTTCTTCGACAGCGGAGTGGTGAATTCAAACTACTCAGGGTATCAAGGCCACAAACCGACCATCACTTTAAAAACTCACAAATTTTTCTTTGCTTGAAGCAGGATCAAAGAAGTGCAGAATGGCGATTCTCAAAGGACGAATGTCACCAAAGGTAAGTTTCGTCAAAATCTCCACTTTCCTTTATTTGCAGCATGCATCACTACTGTTCGTACCTCCCATTTTCGTAGCTTAACCCAGGTAGAAACTTTTTCGCCTAGGGGGATCCAGCTCATAGTTCCGGGTAGAAGTACTCTCCACTCAGGTTGTTTTACATAGCTTAACCCAGGTAGAACCTTTTTGCCTAGGGGGATCCAGCTCATAGTTTCCGGGTAGAAGTACTCTTCGCTCAGGCTGTTTTACGTAGCTTAACCCAGGTAGAACCTTTTCACCTGGGGGGATCTAGCTCACATTTCCGGGTAGAAGTAATCTTCGCCTAGGTTGTTTTTACGTAGCTTAACCCAGGTATAACCTTTTCGCCTAGGGGGATCCAACTCACAGTTTCGGGTAGAAGTACTCTTTGCCCAGTTTGTTTTTCGTAGCTTAACCCAGGTAGAACCTTTTCACCTAGAGGGATCCATCTCATAGTTCCGGGTAGAAGTACTCTTCGCTCGGACTTGTTTTTCGTAGCTTAACCCAGGTAGAACCTTTTCGCCTAGGGGATCCAGCTCATAGTTTCCGGGTAGAAGTACTCTTCGCTTAGGTTGTTTTACGTAGCTTAACTCAGGTAGAACCTTTTCGCCTAGGGGGATCCAGTTTATATTTCCGGGTAGAAGTACTCTCCGCCTAGGTTGTTTTTTCGTAGCTTAACCCAGGTAGAACCTTTTTTGCCTATGGGGATCCAGCTCATAGGTCCGGGTAGAAGTACTCTTCGCCCAGGTTATTTTACAATAGCTTAACCCAGGTAGAACATTTTCACCTAGGGGGATCCAGCTCATAGTTCCGGGTAGAAGTACTCTTCGCCCAGGCTGTTTTACGTAGCTTAACCCATATAGAACCTTTTCGCCTAGGGGGATCCAGCTCATAGTTCCGGGTAGAAGTACTCTTCGCTCAGGTTGTTTTACGTAGCTTAACCCAGGTAGAACCTTTTTCGCCTAGGGGGATCCAACTCATAGTTCCGGGTAGAAGTACTCTTCGCTCATGTTGTTTTATGTAGTTTAACCCGGGTAGAAACTTTTCGCCTAGGGGGATACCGCTCATATTCCGAGTAGAAGTACACTTCGCCCAAGTTTGCTTTTCGTAGTTTAACCCAGGTAGACCCTTTTCGCCCCGGGGATTCAGCATTTTTTCAGTAATACAGGGCGCCAACCCCTGGTTATATTTCCTTTTCCAGTAATACAGGGTGCCAACCCCAGGTTACATTTCCTTTTCAGTAATACAGGGCGCTAACCCCTGGTTACATTTCCTTTTTAGTAATATAGGGCGACAACCCCTGGTTACATTTCCTTTTCAGTAATACAGGGCACCAACCCCTGGTTACATTTCCTTTTCAGTAATACAGGGTGCCAACTTCTGTTTACATTTTCTTCTCAGTAATATAGGGTACACCAATCCCCTGATTATATTTCCTTACCAGTATAGGATACACCAATCCCTAGTTGTGTTCTCCAACATAGGGTACACCACTCCCTAGTTGATTTGATCTTAAATGCAGGATATATCACTTCCCGATATCGTTGCCTATATAGGGTATCCATTCCTTGGACACATTCTCCTAACATAAGGTACACCAATCCTTAGTTGAGACATCCTTTTGAACAATAAAGGAACACTATAAAAAAAAAACATTCATCATGTCCTTCTCAGGGTACACCATTCCCGATCTTTTATTGCTTTTAATAAAGAAGTAGTTTAGAATTTTGTAACAATAACTCACGAAATTTTCCTAGTGAAAACTGGGGCAGATAAATTTCGTTTGTTTGTTTTGTTTTGGTGTCTGAGCAGGTTTTACCTCGAGGCACAGGATTCGAGATGATTAAAAGATGGAGTCTCAATCCAGAATAAAGAAAAAAAAATAAAAAAGAAGTGAATCCAAAATGCAGATGAAAGATTTGAACTGCTGAAAAAAGAAGTGAATCCAAAATGCAGATGAAAGATGTGAATTGCTCAAGACGTGGCTGAAGTCATAAGCTCTGCATGTCCCCTCTTGATTTGAAAAGCTAAAAAAGAATGAACTAGCACCTGTAGCTAGCAAGCATCAAGGCTCCAATCAAAAGTCTGCATGAAGAACCATTCAAGACTCAAGATCAAGCTTCAAAAGACTTATAGATAGGAATCTTGTAACTTATAGTTGATAGGCTTGTTTAGTTCCTTTAGATTTTGATGTAATAACAGGGCCACGGACCGGAGCCTCAACGGAACCTAGCTCGACTTTCGAACTCATCACTCCATCATTCTTCTTGAACTACACGCGACCTGATTCCCTTATAACCCGGGATTTGTAGGTTGTCCAAAACCAGGATTCGGTTGCACCTTTTTCTTTTATTTTTTTTCCTCTTTTGAATAACGATATGGTCAAAAACTTAGTCACACGGCTCACTTTATCTTTGCCTGAAAACTTTTAATGTTTCCAAGCAAAGAGGGGCATGCTGTGAGCACCTAATTTTTTACCGTGCTTGAATATTTTCCGCTTCCATCTTCCCACGCATGTCCCCACTCTTTGTCCCCCACACTTTGTCCCCACTCCACTTTCTCTTATCTCCCATGCTTGCCCTTACGCTTGTCCCCCCACACTTTGTCCCCTCTCCACTTTCCCTTGTCCCCCATGCTTGTCCCCCACTCACAAACTCCATACCTCTCCCTGCCCATTAAAAACGACCCCTAATTCCTTTCTTCTTGGAGGAGACAGACAGAACATCCCCTAGGAGGAACCCTAGAGCCCAAAAAGAGAGGAAGTGGCGCAACAACATTAGGAAAGAAAAAGGCAGCTTCTTGGAAAAGAAAAAAACGCAGCATCTGCTGTCCATTTTCTTGCTCAAAAAATAACCTCAAAACAACTTCATTTTCCTCACTCAATAACCATGAAAACCAGATGAAACTTCAGCCATTAAAACACCCTAAAACTCAGCAAAGATTAGCCAAATCAGAGCTCAAAATTCACCCCAAAACGACCTCAAAACAAGCTCCAAAAACGAGCTGAAAACTGACCCCGAACCAGCCCAAAAAGCCACATGAAACTTCCAAAATGCAGCAGCTTAACCCCCTCTAAACCCCTCCATACACCAGCCCTTAAAACCATCTTGAAATAGTCTCAAAGCAGCCCCAAAAACCAGTAAAAAATACACCAAACTCTAACTCAAAACCAACCACTTCTCTAAAAGTTTTGGCCGAGCTTTGAGGTTGCCGATGAGGTTCCGTTCGAGGTCGACGGCGTTGGTTTCACATTCCATTCACTTCATAGGCGATTTGCTGCACAAATTCCCTTATCAATATATTGGAAGGCTTTGATTTCAAATGTTTATAATACTTGTTTTAATTGCAAGTTACTGATTTCTGCTTGGGCACACTGATCTTGAATTGCTAACTTGTTTTATTTTATCTGTGTCGTTTAGCTGCCTAATGCGTTGGAAGGTTGTTGTTTGCACGACATGAGTTTTGTATCGTTTTGAATCTAGCTAATTTGTTTCAATACAGTAAATATTTTAATGTTAGTAAACGTCATATTCTCGTTTCTTGCTTGGGTTTAGTATGAGAAGTTGGTTGCTTTAATTTTGTCTCCTAGTATGAGTAAGTTATGATTGTGAGTATGGAATTTAGCATGATTCAGTTTCTAAATGGATTGAAACTAGAATTGGGACATAGATAAAGATTTGTAGGCCATGGAGAAGTGATTCTAAAATTGAGAATTGTTGGACTTTACACTTAAGTTATGATTTAAAGTATTATGGTCCGAAATAAACTTTGTCCAACCCAATAATATGACAATCACATACCATCTCTCCCACAATAATATTTGATTCATAAGTCATGGGCTCACAATAATCTCAAAGTTTAGGAAGAACAATGAACATCGTTATAGTTGCTTTAGGCGCGCTTTTAATTAGTTTATCGCGATTATGTATACGTTCGCATGACATAATTGGGATTTCCAAAATTAAAATCGAAGTATGTGTTCGCGCAACTTTGACCAAAACAATCTTAATATAATAAAATGCTATTAATTGTGTACCCGCACGCGTAACATGATTTTGGCACAATAAACAAAACGATTTTACACACGTGATTCATTTCAAAGATAATTCTATATTTTAATAATTAAAAGCGGATAGATAAAACATGAAAACCAATAAATCACAGTTTATCCAAAATTAATTCAAGCCAAGTTGTAGTCAATAAAGCGGCCGTGTTAGAACCACGGGACTCGGGGAATGCCTTACATCTTCTCCCCGGTTAACAGAATTCTTTATCCGGACTTTATTTTGCAGACCAATAATAAAAGAGTCAAATATTCCTTTGACTATAGATTCAAACAAAAGGTAACTTGGAACACCCAAAAATCAATTCCAAGTGGCGACTCTGTAAATAAAATAATCCCTATTCAAGTTTGTCACTTTAATTGGAGAAACTCTTTAACCCACCATCCATAACACACATTATCGTTTTGGGGGGTATAAAAGGGGTGTGACACCCACGATCCAAGAAGAATACGAATATTCAAAGATTTATCAATCATTTATCATTATCATCGAATCCAACCTTTTTGCGGTTACCCATTTGCATTTATTTACTTTAATGCCATTATATTTCATTTGCTACCATTGAATGCTATTTTCTTTATTCTTGGGCCATTAAATACTGTCTTTATTACATACTTATTATTACCCGATAGTACTTGAACCATTTTATCACAAAAATCATCTGAACGCCTTTTGGATATTATTATTAGCTAAGATTAACTCAAATATGTTAGAAAATTTAATTGTTTAAACCTAAATCTAAATTTTAGGTCAAACAATTAACTGCTTACATACGCATCTATACATATATATTGTCCGAGACAAGGTGTAAGTTTTGTCGTATTTTTTGAGTCTAGTCTAAATCTACCGTTGAACTATTAGTTACAAAACTTGAATAATTATTCTTCTATTGTGTTATTGTATGCTTGCTACCTCAGCAAAGAAGTCATGACTAGTAGTTTCCTCGCCACGTACTTGGAGTTACTCTTTGAATAACTTAGATTTGGATAACATCTTTGAGAGTACAAGAGGGATGAATTGTAATTTTTTTTTTTTTTGAAGTAGTCGACTAATTTGAGTTCTAGTCGACTGGACTTTTCAGGAATCGAATGAAAAAAATAAATTGCAGAAAGTAAATGACACAGTATATTTTTATACTGGTTCGGATTCAGAGTGAATCTTACGTCCAGTCCCCTTGGGTTGAAAGGGTGATCTCTTTCAAGTATGAAGTGGCTTAGTACAGATGAGTTGATGTTGTTATACACCAATAGCTTTTTTCACTTGTTCTTCTCGCTATAATTGATACAATGCCTCACCAGTGTTCTTTTCTCTCTCTTTTCTCTTCTTTGTTACACAAGAAATCTAATGCAGACTACAGTATTTTGTTTGAAGTAGAACAAAGAGATTGAAGTTGGTTTGATCAAAGTATGACGTTCCAAGGACAGTGCTGTAGGTATTTATACTTCTCAATGCCTTCAAGTCTTGTACATCATTTTGAGAGATTGCGAACCCAAGGGAGTTTGTATTCAGACGGATTCGTAGATTGATTCTGACTTGTCTTGACTCGTGGGCTTGAGTGATTTCTTCCTTAATTGAGAGAATATTCCCATTGCCATATCCCATGATCGATACCTTCGATTAATGTCATTATATGGGAGAATCGTTTGCGGATGATTTCGTGCCAATAATCTCCTTTGATTTAGATCCTTCCTATAATATCTCTTTTAATTGATTTTTCCATATTCCTTAATTGATTTGTCCACTTCTCTTTCCTTTTTCGTTTGATTCATATTTTCCCCATATTATTGATCAGGTCTTTTCCTGCATATAGGGAGTAATTGGTTATTTTGCATCATTGAAATTTACTGAGATCTAACAATGTCCCCTTTTTTTATAATGACAAAATAACATTAAAATTACTTCCCTATTGATCAGTCGCCTTGAGTGTGGTGTAGTCAACTCTCCTTTAATTTACGTTTCTTGGTAGAAATATCTAGTCGACTTCCCATCAGTTGGACATTCTGTTGTGCCTCATTTGTAGTCAGCTCCCTCTCATTTGTAGGCGACTCCCCCTCAGTTGTATACCATATGATGTACCTACAATTTGAAAATAGAGCACAAAACACACAACACAGAAGCAAGGAATACATAGAAACGCAGGCCTTAAGCTTGCTTACTTACTATTTCTCCCCCTTTGTCATCAACAAAATAAAAAGGCAGGGAAATTAAAAGTATTTGTCCTAAGAGTCCAACACATGACTGAATCATCAGTCGCAATAACAGAGCAAAAAGAAAATTGTCTTAAACAACCAAATATTAGCGACACAGAAAGTAGGTAAGGGTATTGCAAACTGCCTCCTTGAGGCGATCAAAGCTAGCATTCACTATAACAGAGACCCCATCAATTCTGTCGTGTATCTCTTTGAAGGCCTTTATTACTTTTTCTGTAGTCTTGAGAATCTGCACTCGAATCTTGAACACATCGGACCTTGTCTCCTTTGCCATTCCATGGATATCTTCAATCTGGCTTTGCATAGAGAATAAGGAGTTCTTGATGACAGACAGTGTTTCATTGATGGAAACAAGCTTTTCTAAGAAGTCAAAATCACATGTACTGGGGTGAGACATATGAGCCTTTCTTGGAATCGGAGGGGACATTCTTGGTTTCACCTTCTTGTTTCTTGACCCAAGCACCCTTTACAGAAATATAACTCATGCTAGAAAATCCCCTGGAATTGTAAGACTTGGTGACAGTGATGTAGGGATGGTCAACAAGGGATATGTTGTTGGCTTCTAGCAGATGGGTGATAACTATACCACAAGGAAGACTTGTGGGATCATCGACACTTTCTATCATGAAATTGATGACCCAAGAGGACAACTTGACCTTGTGCTTGGTCAGAAGGCAGTAAACTAAGAAGGTATCATGGTGGGAGAATATAGAGAAGGATCTTGTTCTTGGAAGAAGAGTGGTTGCCACAATATGTGCTAAGACACGAGTTTCAAAACATAACATCATTAAGTCCTAGTTGACTAGGGAGAGAGACATAGGGCGATTCAGCTATACATCTTTTAGCTTGATCAAAAGAGATTTCAAAGTCCTCAGGCCAGGTATTCTTAAAGAGCATAGAAAACCCAGAACAACTACATTGAAAAATAGTATCAAATAGAGTACAATCCAGAATAATACGTTTGCCAAGAACCAAGGTTTCTTATTTATCAGGTTTACTAGAGGGGAGATTAGCATAGAACATTCAAACAAGGGATTTATATACCTTTGGAGGAGGCAAGGAGAGAAAAATTTTCCAACCCTAGAAGTCGAAGAGTTCCTTCACTTTGCAGTTGAGGCTGTCCATGACATTTAAATCGATAACTCTGTCATGAGCGACAAGCTTGTCTTTGAAAGAAATGAAGGCATCCCTATTTGGAGTGTCCCAAAATTATAGGTCAGACTCAAGAGAACCAGAGAGATCAGTTTTGGGCTTTTTAGGAGTGAAGGTTTCAGGGAGGTCTATCATGGGTCATTTTCTTAGGGCCTTGTCGTTAAGGCTACGAGCATCATCTGAGAGATATTGAGAGGAGGCAAAGTCCTTGGAGTGGTCTGATCCTAGATTGACTGGTTCACGAGGTTGAGAAGAGGGTTTTGCCCTAGAGTGAGTGCTTTTGCGGGTGGAAGCAGATGGATTTTTGGAGTGCTTTGCCATGGTAAGGTTTGGAACAGAGAAGTGGAGATACAAACAATGTGAGAGGGACATATGAGGCTTTGAACTAAAAAGGGTGATAAACGGAGGTTGAGTAAAAATGAAAAGGCATCATAGATTTGACTCAATAATTGACTAGTCTCTAAAATGTTGTGAAAATGTGTGAAACAGGAAAAGTAACAGACACATAATTAATGCATCTTACACACTTAAGGAAATATTTAAACTAAGATACAAAAATAATTAAAAATACAACAAAGGCCCTAAAATTATGAGTTTATGGAAATAATGCTAAGAGAGTCTCGTAATGCACAAAATATGTCTTCTGCTAATTGATCAGCTCTCCCATCATACTCATTTCGAACTCACTTTGCATGAGATTTGAAAAGTCCTTGCACAAAAGATGATTAGTGCTACCAAATATGATATCATCTACATAGATTTGAATAATAAGATTACCTTCAGTAGATCACTTGATAAATATAGTAGTATCCACCTTACCTCTGGTGAACCCATGATTAGTTAAAAAAGAACTCAATCTTTCATACCAAGATCGAGGAGCTTGTTTGAGTCCATAAAGAGCTTTAGCTAGCTTGTACACATGAGGTTGTTTTACATATACCTCCTCATCAATAAAACCGTTTAGAAAAGCACTTTTGACATCCATTTGAAATAATTTAAAACCTTTGGAAGATGCATAGGCAAGCAATATACGAATTGATTCTAACCGTGCTACCTGTGCAAATGTTTCATCATAGTCGACTCCTTCCTGCTGTGAGTAGCCTTGAGCTACCATTCTGGCTTTGTTTCTTACTACCTTTCTTTCTTCATTTAGCTTGTTTCGAAATGCCCACTTTGTTCCAACTACAGTAGCGTTTGCAGGCTTAGAAACTAATTCCAAAACTTGGTTTTTATCGAATTGATCAAGTTCGTCCTGCATGGCTTGTATCCAGTTGGAGTCCTTTAGGGCTTCATCAACTTTCTTTGTTTCGACTTGAGAGATGAGTGCAATATTTGTTTTCTTTTTGAGAGACCATCTGGTTTTGATCCCTTCGCTTGGATCCCTTATGATGAATTTTTAAGGATATTCAGGTTCACTTCTCCATTCATTCGGTCGGGTTCCAACTGCAGAAATAATCGACTTCTTTTGTGGTTTAACAGGATTGATCACAGGTTCATTAGTCGACTCCGTGACTGTAGCTGGGATATCAGTTGACTTCTATGGTTTATTTGTCTGTGATACTTCTTGGCTGGTGTCTACATCACCTGCAATAATTCCTTTCTAGTCCATAGAGTTATTTTCATCAAATATAACATGCACTGATTCTTTTACAAATAATGTACGTTTGTTGTAAACTCTAAAAGATCTACTGTTAATAAAGTAACCAAGGAAAATACCTTCATCACTCCTTGGATCAAATTTTCAAAGGTTATCCTTACTATTGTTGTAAATGAAACACTTACTTCGGAACGGGTGAAAGTAGCCAATATTTGGCTTCTTACCTTTCCATAATTCATATGGAGTCTTCTTCAAAATAGGTCTTATGAGGCACATGTTAAGAATATGGCATGATGTACTGACTGCTTCTGCCCAGAAGTGATTTGGCAGTGAATGTTCTAATATCGTTGTTCTTGCCATATCTTGTAGAGTTCTATTCTTGCGCTCAACTACTCCATTCTGTTGGGGTGATCTTGGGCATGAGAAGTTATGGGTATACCCTTGATCATTATAGAATTCTTCAAAGGATCTGCTTTCAAATTCTCCTCCATGGATCGCTTTCTAGTTTGTTTACCAATTTGGCATGCATCACACACATGATTTCTAGAAAAATCGAGTTTGGGAAGACCAATAACTAAATCATGCTTGTATAGTTTTTCAATAAGATGCATGTTTGCATGACCAAGTTTTTTATGCCAAAGCCATGTATCATCAGAAATGGATGCTAGACAAATGTGACTGTCAAGATTTTCAATGCCATCAAGAATATAAACATTTCCATACCTTTTTCCTGGAAGAATAGTTTTACCTGTTTCATCCTCAATGGCACATCCTGTTTTTTTGAATTTTACTTCATATCCCGAATCACATAGCTAACTTATGCTCAAGAGATTGTAGTTGAGTCCATCTACAAGATATACCTATGCAATGTCACAGTTATTTCCGAATGAAACTGTACCGATATCAACTATCTTTCCTTTTGAATCATCACCAAATTTGACATTTCCACCATTTATTTTTGTGACTTCTTTGAATAGATTTTTGTCACCCGTCATGTGACTAGAACACGCACTATCTAAATACTATTTTTCTTTATAGCTCTTTCTGTGGTGTTCTTGCAAAATAGAATTTTCACCTTCTTTTAGGTACCCAAGCTTGCTTGGGCCCTTGTTGGTTAGTTCTACTAGGATCAGGGTTGTTTTTGGGTTTCCAAATCCATCCCGAAATACTAGATTTACGAAATCGACAAAAAGAATATTTATATCCAATTTTGTTACAGTAATGACACATAGGGGCTGATCCAATTTTAGATCTATCACTTGTATTAGTACTTGTGGACTCAGTTTTAACCAGTCCTTTTCAAGTTGACTTGTAAGTCACCTGGTTAGACATGACAGAACTGTGACTGGTGGACTTGCGCATGCCATTAAGTTGCATATGCAATTCTTGAACTTCATCTTGAAGTACATATCTTTTGATTTCACAGACTTCAAGCTTATGTTCCCAGTCTTTCTTTTCCCTATTGAGTCCCCTTAGTTCATTCAACATTTTTTGAGACTCTTTTAGGGTAAGGTCAAGAATATCCTGCAATTCATTACATCTATCCCAGTTATAAGATCTTACCTCACCTGTTTCACCTCGTGCAATGAAACAATTTTTAGTATTTTCCTTGCATTCGTCGTCTGATGAATCTTCATCAGTCCAACAGCTAGAGTATTTGTTCATGTCATTTTCCAGGATGGTCATGAAACATAGATTTGCTATTTCTTTGTGTTCTGAACTATCTTCATCACTCCAACTTTCGAAGGATTTATTTTTGTTGAATCCTCTAGAGACTTTTCTTTTAAGATCTGGGCATTCAGCTTGAACATGCCCATACCTGCCATACTCATAATACTTCCCATCATTCTTGTCTTGTTCATTGTATTGCCTGGTTCGCCTAGATAGCATCCTTCCCTTTTTTGTATTTCTATACCTTCTCATTAACCCATCCATATTTGTTGATACCATAGCAATTTCTTCTTCAAGAGCTTCTGGATCGCCATCAATATCATTCTCAGGTCCTTCAGTTGTAGATTTGAAGGCAACTATTTTCTTCTTTTCTTCCTGACTTGTCTTCTTGAGATGGGTTTTCTCGAATGCTATAAGATCTCCTCTAAGTTCATCATATGAAAGTTTGTTTAGATCTTGAGATTCGAGTGCAACTATTTTTGTCTGTCAAGTGGTAGGTAAACTCCTCAAGATCTTTCGAACTTGATCACCACTTGAATAGGGTTTACCAAAAGCTTTCAGATCACTAATGATTTTGCTGAATCTTGCGAACATTTCCTCAATGGATTCTCCTTCTTTCATCTGGAAGTGTTCATTGTCATGAACCAACATGTTTATCCGAGTTTCTTTCATTTTGCTGGTTCCTTCATAAGTGACATCTGTCCCATATTTCTTTAGCTGTATCACATCTTGAAATCTTCTCATACTCTTCTCCACTTATTGTGTTATACAGCAGGTTTCGTGCCTTAGCATTAACTTGTACAACCGCCATTTGTCCGTCTGTGTATTCATCTATATCTTCAGGATCAGTGGGTGGTTGAACTGCTGCTGGTAGTGGATAGTTTCCCTTTTTGATAATACGTCATACTTTCACATCATAAGATTTTGCATAGATTTCCATTCGCACTTTGCAGTGAGAAAAGTGTTGTCCATTGAAGTATGGTGGCCTGACTTGTGACGTTCCCTCTTGAAAGAGTTCTCCAACAGTTATTTGATTGGCCATGATCTTTCCTCACAAGCGGTTAAGCAAAAATGTGAGACCGACTTTGATACCAATTGAAAGTGCAAGAGGGAAGGGGGTGAATTGTGATTTTTCTTTTCTTTTTCGAAGTAGTCGACTAATTTGAGTTCTAGTCGACTGGACTTTTCAGGAATCGAATGAAAAAAAAAGTTTCTGATATATTATTGTGTGCAAAAAACTAAACAAATGAGCATTTCTATATTAAATTATTATAAATATGAAGAACATGTTGATGGAAGCTTAAGAATCTTAGTACAGATGTGTTGATATTGTTATACACCAACAACTTATGTCACTCGTTCTTCTCTCTATAATTAATATAATGCCTCACCAGTGTTATTTTCTCTCTATCTTCTCTTCTTTGTTACATAAGGAATCTAAAGCAGACTACAGTGTTTTGTTTGAAGTAGAACAAAGAGATTAAAGTTGGTTTGATCAAAGTATGTCCTTCCAAAGCTAGTGCAGTAGGTATTTATACTTCTCGAAGCCTTCAAGTCTTGTACATCTTTTTGAGAGATTGTGAACCCAAGAGAGTCGTATTTAAAAGAGTTTTTCCAATTGAAGTGACAAATTAGAATATGGATTATTTTATTTACAGAATCGCCACTTGGAATTGATTTTTCGGTGTTCCAAGTCATCTTTTATTTGAATCCATAATCAAAGGAAGGTTTGACTCTATTATTAATTGGTCTGCGAAGACAAAGTTCGAGTAAGGAATTTCGTTGACCGGGCAGAAGGTGTAAGGCATTCCCCGAGTCTCGTGGTTCGAGTACGGTCGCTTTATTGACTTAAACTTGGCTTGAATTAATTTTGGACAAAGTGTGTTTTATTGGATTTCTATATTTTACCTATCCGCTTTTAATTATTAAAATTATTAAAGAAAGATTTGAATAAAATTTTCTTAACTAACCGCACCACGCAAGCGAATGTGCGACCGAGATGAATTTTATTGATTTTCGGCATAACCGTGCTACGCAAATAAATCTGCAGTCATGACGAGGATTATTAGTACATCATTACTTTTGGAGAAAATTACTACATTCTAAGAAATTAATTTTGAAATTTATTAAAAAGTCAACTATCACGCTACGCAAGCGAATCCGCGAGTTTAGCAAAGAGATAATTAAATTAAAAATTAACTAAAAACTAACGAATATGGTATGACATTGTTGAATTAATTTATTGAATGCTAAACATCACATTACGCAAGCGATTCCGTGAAGTTAGAGCGCGCCTACTAATTGCGTAGCGTTTTAAAAAATGAAAAAATTATGAGTGATTAAATTATTAAATTATTTTAATTATAAAAAAATATCTATTGTTATTGGAGTTAGTAAAAAGAGTCGGCACTTGAAGGCTTGGGTGATTTTTTGCTTATTGGCTTTTCAAAGCATTGGGTCACCTTATTTTCTTATGGGTTGCCTTGTTGATTCACAATAAAATATAGCAAAATTTAAGGCTCGATTTAAATTAGCCAACACAAAAGGTGAAATGATAAAAGTAGGAAAAATGTCTATTATTACGAAAATAATCCTCTAATACTTCCACAAAAGGCTCAAAGGATGTATCGGCAAAAACACCCAAATATAGGTACAAAATGATAAAAAGTAGACAAAATAAACTAAAAGGCTATTTTTAAAAACGGCCCTTTGGTACTCCCGAGGGAGGTTCAAAGGTTATCTTGGCAAAACGGTCGGAATACGAAAGACAAAATATTTAAAGGTGAAAAATAACTTCTTCTTTTTTTATAAATGTGGGTTGAACCCGATGGAGGTTGCCTACGTATCTCACATCCAGTGAGAATCAAACCCGCGTAATTCGGTGAAATTGAGTATTTTTCTCTTTTGATTTTTATGAAAATTAATCTTTACACCTCACATCAGACTACTACAAAAATCTCATTTAAAAAAAAGGATTATTTGTACTAAACTAGGAGAATGATATATATATTTTTATTATTATTCAGCCCAACTAATTTTCTAAAACCGGTCAACAATGCAAGCAAGCCTTTCAAATGATGTAACAAGTAGCACATAAGTGAACATGATGGTCTCAAAGAGGATACTTGTCTTATACGGACCCGGCCCCTGTGCCGAGCGTCGCTAAGTCAAGTGCATGTGATGCAAATAAAGCGAACCTACTAGGGATCCGGCATGAGGTTTGTTCTTCTAGGTTTAAATCCTGGTGGAGAAGGTATCTAGACTAGCTTACTCAAGCGGATAACTCGAGCCGAGGAGGGTCAGCGTACCGGTAGCATTGCTTTCCGGCTTAGCTGGTGGTGCTCCCCGCCTAAAATATGTGTAACTAAAATCCTTCACCGGGTGACAAGCACCTCGGCTATCTCAAAGAAAGCGGGCTATGTCAAGCAAATGCCCAATTTAAATTCAAGAAGACTCAGAAGGGTGCGAGCGAAGACAATTTATATGTACAGTTCAACAAAGCGGTAAAAAGCGAACAGGTAGCACATTAGGCACAAATAAATTGCAATATATACAAAATTAATAAAGCCAAATAAAAAGTCAACATGTGCAAGCTCGAATTCTGGTAGTCCCCAGTAGAGTCGCCAGAATTGTCACACCCTTTTTCTACCGCCAAAAAAAGATAATATGTGTTATGTTATTGTAGGTTAAAGAGTTTTTCCAATTGAAGTGACAAATTTGAACAAGGATTATTTTATTTACAGAGTCGCCACTTAAAATTAATTTTTCGGTGTTCCAAGTTACCTTTTATTTGAATCCCTAATCAAATGAAGGTTTGACTCTATTACTAATTGATCTGCGAAGACAAAGTCCGAATAAAGAATTCTGTTGACCGGGGAGAATGTGTAAGGCATTCCCTGAGTCCCGTGGTTCTAGCACGGTCGCTTTATTAACTTCAACTTGGCTTGAATTAATTTTGGACAAAGTGTGTTTTATTGGATTTCTATGTTTTACCTATCCGCTTTTACTTATTAAAATTATTAAAGAAAGATTTGAATAAACTTGTCCTAACTAACCGCACCACGCAAGCGAATGTGCGACTGAGATGAAATTTATTGATTTTTGTCATCACTGCGCTCCGCAAACAAATCCGCAGTCATGACGAGGATTATTATACTACTAAAAAAATCAGGTTTTAGCGACGGACAAATTTTGTTGCTAAACAGAAAAATCTGTTGCTAATCTCATTTAGCGACGGATTATCAAGAAATTCAGCTAGCTACGAGCGTTTTAGCAACAGATTAGCGACGACGTTCGTAGCTAATTCCAGTTTGTTTTGTAGTGTTAGTACATCATTACTTTTGGAGAAAATTACTACATTCGAAGAAATTAATTTTAAAATTTATTAAAAAGTCAACTATCACGCTACGCAAGCGAATCCACGAGTTTAGCAAAGAGATCATTAAATTAAACACTAACTAAAAACTAACGAATATGGTATGACATTGTTGAATTAATTTATTGAATGCTAAACATCACGTTACGCAAGCGATTCCGTGAAGTTAGAGCGCGCCTATTAATTGCCTAGCGTTTTAAAAAATGAAAAAATTATGAGTGATTAAATTATTAAATTATTTTAACTATAAAAAAAATCTATTGTTATTGGAGTTAGTAAAAAGAGTCGGCACTTGAAGGCTTAGGTCATTTTTTGCTTATTGGCTTTTCAAAATATTGGGCCACCTTATTTGCTTATAGGCTGCCTTGTTGGTTCACAATAAAATATAGCAAAATTATAAACATGCTAATATATACATATATATATATATATATATATATATATATATATATATATATATATATATATTTTAAAGGTGATTAAATTATTTAATTAGTGACAAACAATCTAATATTTGTTTTTATATATATATATATATATATATATTTATATATATATTTTAAAGGTGATTAAATTATTTGATTAGTGACAAACAATCTAATATTTGTTTTTAAGGGAAAACAAGGCAAATTTTAAAGCAGTGAGCCAACTTCTTATTAAACAAGAAATGGGCCAGCTAACACTCTTAATCTTGTTGGGCCTAAGAGGATCCAATTTGACCCAACTGCTTTTTTTTCTTAAATCAGTCCAAACTCTAGGAATATGCCAATTTTATGTAACCAAAGTTTGCCCCAAAACCTGATTCCATTCACAAAAATACGTCTCTAGTTCATTTATCTGTCTAGTGCAACATTCGAACCAAAACCAATTCACTCTGACTCAAAATCACCTAAATTGAGCAAGTAATAAAATACATGTTCGAATGGTCATTAGTTCACAAAGTTATCTTAGCACTAAAAGAATTGCACTCACCTGACACTTGAAAAATAATTCTTAATAATTCAACATCTACATGTTACTTTGCTTATTACGCAATGTTCCAGATATATAAAACCATTTATCACGTTAGAACCCTCAAATAACAATGATTTAGGCATACAAAAATAAATAAGGAATCAGTAATATCTCAAACAAAATATGCCTGGCATAAACACTCGTTTTACTAAGACATAAGTACTAATTAGGAACCAAGTTTAGGAATGAAACTCAAGAGAATGTTGTTCCATAATTACGGTTGAAACTCAAACTTGGAACTAGCACATGAAAATTTTCAGTGACAATTTTAGTAATATAGAGGAGAAACTAAAAGAACATGGAAAATATTATTCTTACTGTGCCCGAGACTCGAAATGTCTGAAACAATATATAATTCTCATGTAAGCATACACGAACCTAAATATTAATAGCATAGTCTCAAATCAAGCAAGTACAACTAGCCATACATCCATGTGAAGTAGCTAAAGGCAGTTAGGTAGGGAACTAAAAATTCAGCATTCATTCATGATAAATAAACTCACATTGCAAGTTGAGAGAGATACCTAGATGGCAGGAAAAACCAGATAATCAGTAGTGATGCCCTCTACTTTCCGCGAGCTACTAATCACAACAATAATATAGCCAATAGCAACAACCAAACAACTGCGAGATACCAGCGAGAGACTCAGAAAGAACGAACTCCAAAACCTAGCAATGTAAACTTTTGAACCAAGGAAGCAACTTGAAACTTTTATTAAAAAAAAAGATTTCTTAAGTGAAGAGAGGCTGCCAGAGGTATTTCTTGGTGTTCCAAGCTGCTTTCTCTGATGTTGTCTTTTCTTAGTGTGTAAAGGTGTATCTTTTTTAGAGTAAAAGATGTGTCTCAATGTAACATAGAGTGTGTATGAGATCAAAGAAAATGATCGGCCAATTGGGTGGTTGCTCGATAGAGAAGAAAAGAAGAGAAAGGGAGGTGGCTAGGTTTTTTCTCTAGGAGGAGGGGATGTTCTGTCCGTTTCTCCCTTTTAGTAAATTGTGGAGATGGTGCGTTTTTGTAAGTGAGGGAGGTGAACGGGGGTTGTGAGTGGGGACAAGCATGGGGAAAGTATGGAGGACCAGGGAAAGTGGAGTAGGGACAAAGTGTGGGAGACAAAGGAAAGTGGAGTAGGGACAAAGTGTGAGAAGATGAGAGCGGGAAAGATAGAGTGAGAAGTGAGGTATTGGTAAGATGAGTGGAAAAAATTCAAGTACGGTAAAAAATTAGGTGCTCATACTCGATGCTTTCAAGTCTTTTACATCTTTTTGAGAGATTGTGAACCCAAGGGATTTGTATTCAGACAGATTCGTAGATTGATTCTGACTTGTCTTGATTCGCGGGTTTGAGTGATTTCTTCCTTAATTGAGAGAATATTCTCATTGCCATATCCCTTGATTGATGCCTTCAATTGACGTCATTATGTGGGAGAATCTTTTGCGGATAATTTCGTGTTAGTAATCTCCTTTGATCTAGATCCTTTCTATAATATCTTTTTTAATTGATTTTGCCATCTTCCTAGATTGATTTGTCCGTTTCTCTTTTCTTTTTCGTTTGATTCATATTTGCTTCATTTATTGCTCAGATCTTTTCTTGCACATAAAGAGTAATTAATTATTTTGCATCATTGAAATTTACTGAGATCTAACAATCTTACCATGTTTCGAGATCGTGCCCAGCACACTCTTATTTTCTTTTTTTGATAATAATATTTTAATATTAATGCATAATAGCCATAAGCGGAATCTTAAGAAACAAAATCTTTTTTGGATAAGAGAAGAAGCTCACTGTAATGTTGTAACTCCAAAAGGTCAATTTCGATAGCACTTGAATGGTTTCGTGACGTTCGTGAAACTAAAAACATATTCATGCACTTCTTGTAAAAGGAATTAGTGGACATGATCGTTGGGCTTTGAGTAAAGTTGTGAATTGGGAAATAGAGGGAAAAGCAATGGAGGAAAATAAAATTTTAATTGGTTCATCTTACAAAGAAATGTTTTCTCTCATCGGATAAGAAGAGGAAAATTGGTATGTTTATATATAGAAGTACTTCTTCTAGCTTTTAAAGAGTTAAAAAGAGAGCAAGTCTCGCACCATCGCTCGACTTTGGATTCAAATTTGGATTTGGCCAACTAGAGGCCGGTTTACTTATGATTTCTCATATGAATCTTTTGTCTCAGGCTATTGGGATCCCACTTTCATACTAACGCAAGATATGCTTATTTAGCTGTATTAATGAGCGGAAATCATTAAGGTATCTTGGATCAACTTTATTTTCCTTTTTCGCTATTTTTTTTCTGATATTTTTTTGTGCTAAATTTTATATTAAAATTAAATTCGCGGTAATTTTCCCAACGGTCAAATTCACAACCAAACAGTACACTTAACAGAAATTTAAATAATTTATACTGAATAGACACCATTCAAACGAACAAGTATCTTTGCACTTGAAACTCAATCTCGTTAGCTATAAATTAAGAAGCTTGGCCTCATTTTTCACCACCAAAAATCTGCAAACTTTTCCTTCTCTTCTCTGCATTTCTGCATAATTTTTAAAGCAAAATGTAAGTGTCAATGGTGTGATTTACTCCGCTATTTGAGTTTACCGAGGTATGTGATTTGAATTGCCGCTATTACAAAATAATTTTTCTTTCTATCCTGGGTGGAATTAATCCATAAAACCTTAAGCAACAGCGAGAGAATTAAATTCCTTAAGGACACACAAGCAAATTGTAATGAGCTCGAAATTATTTTCTGTTTCTGTTTTTGACTAACAATGTTTACTGTTTTATTTTTAGTTTGTTGTTATTTTGCTTTACTGACTTTGAACACATGACGAGAACAATGATTTGCTTACAAATAATGGTTGTAATAGTCAAACTCAACTTCTGGAAAGAATGTTACAAGTCAACAAAAGTTTGGCAAATGACAAAATTATGAACACAAGTATATAACCTGATCCCATATTTCTGCAAAATAGCAGATGTCATCTACCGACTATAACACTAATTGTGACATTGTTTGAGGAAAAATCCTGTTTCTCATTCCATATATCTGCATCTTCATATTTTCTCATTGAAGTATAATTAGGTTGCCTAGGCAAGGGCAACCTTATATTGTCAGTCTCTAACATTAACACGACAGAAGACATATTGGGTCTGTGAACTGCCATGTCTTGAACACAAAGTAGTGCTAAGTGTATGCATCTCAATACTTCATCATGTTGACACTCGTCCCAAATAGAACGATCAACTAGATCCATCGGTCTACCTTCGTCCCACTTCTCCCATGCCTGAAACATCTCCATATGAAAAAAGAAAAGAATAAGAGAATTTCGTTATCATAGTTTATAATTATGGTATTCTCTACAAGACATAAAGCCTTTAGCTTCACAACAAATATTGCAAAATTGAATAGACGTACATAACCAATAATGCCCAAGTGCTGATCAGAACGAAAGCTTGTGTTCCTCCAGCCACAGATGATCTCTAGCAATAATACGCCAAAGCTGTAAACATCAGATTTTCCAGAGAACAAGCCTTCCATTGCATACTCGGGAGCCATATATCCGCTGATTTAAGTAAAAATTACATATGAGAGAGAGTTAGCTCTTGGATCAAGTTAGTGGTGGATTAGTAGTTATAACATGAGCTGATACTCACTATGTGCCGACTACCCTGTTTGTATTTGCTTCATTCTGGTTTCCTCCGAATATCCTGGCCATACCAAAGTCTGAAATTTTCGGCTTCATCTCTTGATCCAGCAAAATGTTACTAGCCTTTAAATCTCTATGGATTATTCTGAGTCGTGAATCTCTATGGAGATACAGTAGTCCCCGAGCAATCCCTTCAATAATGTTGAAGCGCTTCCTCCAGTTTAATTGTGCTTGTTTAGCAGGATCTACCAAAATAATTATAAGTGATCAATATTCATCCAAAGGAAAATATATTACAAATTTTAGCATTCTTCAACTAACCAAATAGAAATGAATCTAAACTTCTGTTAGGCATGTACTCGTAAAGTAGAATCTTTTCTTCTCCCTCAATGCAGCAACCCAAAAGTCTAACAAGATTTCTATGTTGTAACTTTGCAATTAGCATTATCTCATTCTTGAACTCCTCTACACCTTGTCCTGACTTTCTTGAAAGCCTCTTCACTGCAATTTCTTCGCCACTTTGTAGTTTTCCCTAAGATAAAATAAACGTCAATAAGCCTGTAATTTAGTAGAAAAACACATATCTCAATTTAGATAGAATTATCAACCTTGTAGACGGGGCCAAATCCTCCTTGTCCGAGCTTATTTTCATTAGAAAAGTTGCGCGTAGCTGCTACTATACTGCTGAAACTGAAGAACTTTAGTTCTGAACCACTTCCTTGATGCCCTTCAACACTCAGGTCTCCTGGTCCTGATAAGTCTATTGGGAGTTCTCCGCTCCTAATTGGATTGCGCATGGGCATTTCATTGATCCTGTTGGACTCTTAAAATGTGGAATTGAAGATATAAATACACTGTGTAAAGGGAAATAAATATTACAAACCAAGTTGAAAACATCAGTTATTTTGAAATTGTACCTCGTTTTTTGGCTTTGTACTTGCATAGTAGCCAAATCGCTATACAAATAACAAAAGCTACAGCTACCAGAATGGATATTACAACAATTTTGATTGTCCTGCTCTTTTTACCTATTTAAGGAAAGTTTGAAATGGGAACATCCAAAAATCAGTAATTATTGTATAAATACCAAATGAATTACTAAACATTTTACTATTTCAGCAGATTGTGATGCTTACAAAATTCAGAATGAGCGAGGCGAACATAGAGAGTGTTCCCCCCTTCCTTGAATTGCTGCAGATCAACTAAATCTCCACTCCAAATCATGCAGTAAATTCCAGTAACAAAAGCATAAGCAGTACTTGAACAATTTTCCAGGCACTTGCTTTTACACTCGTCGATGTTTTCTGCAGCTGCTCTATCCGCAAAATCTGGCAACTTGATTCCCTTGATCTCCAGGAATCCATCCCCATTTCCACTATCACTCCTCAAGACACTGCTATTTCTCCCACATTCCAATCGCGTCCTCCTAACGCACCCTCCTGACCAGTTCCTCGCATTCCACTGCTCCCAATTATTTGGAACAAATCCATATAGACAAGTACATTTTAGTGAATTTGAGATATCACATTTTGCGAAATTCCCACATGGATTATATACATCGCAATCGCCCAATGGATGAGATTGTATCATGCTCCATTGCCTCCTATCTATATCCCACTTTTGCTGCAGCTCATATCCGCTAGGACTAATATGAAACTTCACAAAATTAGAAGTGTTTGCTGCAGTGTAAGTGAAGTATAGCCTATTCCCCTCATTGTAAAGCTTGAAACCATTTAAATACACAGCCTTCATTTCTGGTACACCTGTGAATGATAGTCCGTCCCAATATCCACTTCGCCAACGTCTATTTGATCCATCCCATATCACAATCTGTGGTGATCCGCGAGGATCAACACCCAAGGAATACCTGTTGAAGACATAATTCAGTAACTAAACGTGTATACTCTCTAACAGTTTACACTTTTAAATGAACTGGTAAAACAATGCAACTGGCGGCGGAGCCAGAAATTCTAGTAAGGAGATTAGAAACTGCAAGAATACCACAGTTGGGATATGAACTTGTGACGGAAAGCAACTTCCCACCATATTTTACACTATATTTAAATCTTACGTTAAGTGGATCCGAAAAATTAAAAATTATTTTTACCATACTTGCACAATATATCTTCCGACGAATGAGATTCAATTGAACCTCTTTCATCTAATTAATTCCACCGTAGAATACAACAAGGTATCAGAGCAGACAGTACCGTTCTTGGCTCATAAAAGAGAATCAAACCCGCACATGGATGGCTGTTCAGAACATAATTAAGTAAATAAAGTGTGGTTTCTCTAACAGTTTAAGTTTTCAGATAAGATCGACAACAACGCAACATTACCTTCCAGGTGAAGGGTCACTTTCACTTGTCCACGATCTCAAAACTCCATCCATATAAACTCTCATTTCTGGCAAAAATGTGTCTGTAGGATGCTGGAAACTCTGCCACAATGCCTTCTTATTGTTGTTAAGCATCACAAGATTACCAGTATCCAAAAGGGACACTGTAGAATTTGTAGTCTCAATAACTGAAACATTCGTCGACCATAGTAAGTCGCCACGGCCATCTTTAACGACCAAATTCCCATTTTTCTCAATTGTAAATACACCATTTCGATCAGAAACTGGACTGTCCCTGTTTGCAACCCAAACAACTGATATAACTGGAACATCAGCGTACCATATACCAAGATACCTTTGATTAGAACCTTTTGGACTAAAGAATCCTAAGTTAAATTTCCCTTTTGGAGAAATTATTTTATCACCATCTCTTAGAATCTCTCCTTGTCTAATTTTATTGGATGCAGAACATAGTAAAGAGAAATAAGAAGCAATGAACAAAACAAGAAACCAATGGAAATTAATGAGACCATTGGCCATTTAAGAATTGAATTCTCAGAAATAGAGATTTGAACGATTAATCTAAAGAGAAGAAGAATGGTATAGAGTTGAGCATAAAGTATATAATGACTAGAGAAAGAAGAATTTTTTTATGGCTATTTCTGGTTGGCTGAATACCAATTTAATGTGATGCCGAGATAGATTGACTTGAAAAACTTTGATTTTATAGATTCTTGGCTGACCAAATTCCCTCTGCCCCACCACTGCGCACTTTCTTATTTTAATTGAATTTTTTCTTTTAGGTATTAACCATATGGTATTCAATATGCATTGGTTGTCCGACTAACCTGAGTAAGAAAATCGCTCTTTTCGTTTCAGAATTCGAAACTTTTAGATAAGGATTGAGAGATTTTATTTATCTCATCACATTATTTGGTAGTATTTTCTTAAACTTTTAATTTATTAATATAATTTTTTTAATCATATTTGATTTGTTAATAGATTATTTATCTTACTTTTTAAGCTACAATATTATCTTACTTATGAAAATTGTTTGTAATTGTCTTATAGGCGTTTTGATGAGATAATTGCTTTTACGTTATCATTGTAGAAGATAAGTTGTTTCTTAATTAAAACATGAGGCACATCAACGAAAAGAGGGACAGAGATGTTCTGTATTTTGACAACATGCAAGCAGAAAAACGTGCAGGACCACAAGTCACTTTTCGTATAGCCGAAATGAAAATATGTTTCACATAAATGAAAAATACAAGTCACCTACTTGCTTTTTTTCCTTCCGTCTTTTTGTTAGCTTCCATAGTTTAGCTGAAGGCTTAACTTGGAGATGAAGCTAAAAGGAAAATCGAGAGAAACAGAGTTACGTTTTTATTGAAGAGAAGAAATGAAATCGTATATTTACAAGGAAGCAACTACCGGGTATTTATACAAGTAATTAGTTACTAACTTCCTAACTACCTTCCTAATTAATCATACTAATAAGTTAGCTAACACTCCTCTTAACCACCTTAGCTAACTATAGTTTAGTAGTTCCACTTCTCTCAACACTCCCCCTCAAGCTGAAGGCTTGAAGAGGTTCTTCACTCCAAGCTTGTCCAATAGGTAGTCATGTTGAGTCTTTCCCAAACCTTTTGTGAGCAAGTCTGCTAACTGTTCCTTGGTAGATACATGCTGAGTTTTCATTACCCCTTGTACTATTCTTTCTCGAACAAAATGACAGTCTATATCAATATGTTTGATTCTTTCATGGAAGATGGGATTGGCTGCCATTTGAATTGCAGCTTTGCTATCACACATAAGCTTCACATGTGAGTTTAGCTGAATTCCAAGTTCTTTGAACAACCCAGTCACCAAACTATCTCAGTAGTACATGATGCCATACTTCTAAACTCAGCTTCTGTAGAACTTCTGTAGACAGTCTCCTGTTTCTTTTATTTCCATGAGATCAAAGCATTATCATACTTAACTATATAACCTGTGACTGACCTCCTAGTTTGTAAGCAAGAACCTAGTCACAGTATGCAAACAATTGATTTGCATTCTATGCTGGCATAAAGAGTCCTAGCCCAAGAGCCCCTTTTATGTACCTCACAGCCCTCAAAGTTGCTTCCATGTGAGACACCTTAGGACTATGCATATACTTACTCAAGACTTGAACCACAAAGGCTATGTCTGGTCTAGTCATAGTCAAGTAAAGTAGCCTCCCTACAAGTCTTTGATAGCTGCCTGGATCTTGGGTGTTGCATCCGTTGCTTCTGAGCTCCCTATGCCTGCTACAACCTTGTCATACTCCTCAGATGTTAGCTTCTGATTCAGCTCAAGGGGTGTGCCTGCTGGCTTAGCTCCTCCTAGCCCTGACTCGGATATGAGTTCCAGGTCATATTTCCTTTGAGACATGACTATACCTTCTTTTGATCTAGCAACTTCAATGCCCAGAAAGAACTTCAGATCACCTAGATCTTTCATCTTAAAGTTTCTCTGCAAATCTGCTTTTGTCTGGTTCAATAGCACCACATTGTTGCCTGTGATCAGTAGATCATCTACATAAACCAGCACCACAAATAAATCAATGCCCTTGTGTTTGGTAAACATAGAGTAGTCAAAGTGGCTTTGTTGAAATCCCATGTGCAGTAATGCCTCTATTAATTTCTTGTTCCATTGTCTTGGGGCCTGTTTAAGCCCCTACATGGCCTTATGTAGTTTGCAGACCTTGTGAGCCTCCCCCTATCTAGCAAACCCATCAGGAAAATGCATGTACACTTCTTCCAGTAGATCACCATTGAGGAAGGCATTGTGCACATCCATCTGGTAGATAACCCACTGTTTAGCATCTGCTAAGGCAATAATGATCCTCACTGTTACCATCTTGGCTACAGGAGAAAATGTTTCTGTATAGTCAAGTCCCTCTTTCTCGCTATAGCCTTTGGCTACCAGTGTAATGACCCAACCGGTCATTTTAACTTTTAGAACCCCGTTCCCTAAAATAAAAATTTCCTGTAGGTGCTTGTAATAATTTATGACTTGCGGGGATAGTTGGTTCGGGATTAGAAAGTATTTGGGGTGAAGCCAGAACACTTGGTTCCTTAAATTGGCCTTAAAATGTTAAGTTTGACTTCGGTCAACATTTTGTGAAAACGACCCCGAAATAGAATTTTGATGATTCCACTAGCTCTGTATGGTGATTTTGGACTTAGGAGCGTGTTCGGAATTTTATTTGGAAGTCCGTAGTTAAATTAGGCTTGAAATAGCTAAAAATAAGAATTTAAGTTTGGAAGTTTGACCGATGAGTTGACTTTTTGATACCGGAGTCGGAATCCAGTTCCGAAAATTTTCATAGCTCCGTTATATAATTTATGACTTGTGTGTAAAATTTGAGGTCAATCGGAGTTGATTTGATAGGTTCCGACATTGAATGTAGAAGTTGAAAACTCTTAGTTTTATTAAGCTTGAATTGGGGTATGATTCATGGTTTTAGCATTGTTTGATGTAATTTAGAGGTTCGACTAAGATCGTATGATATTTTAGGACTTGTTGGTATATTTGGCTGAGGTCCCGAGGGCCTCGGGTGAGTTTTGGATGGTTAACAGATAAAAAGTTCGACTTAAAAAGCTGCTGCAATTTTCTCTTCTGCTGCATATTCTAGGCTGTGATCGAGCCCCAGATCGAGCCCAGATATTGAGCCCATGATCGAGGCCTGAGTCGAAGCCAGGGACGAGGCTCAGTATCGAAGCCTCGATCGAAGGTAAGGCTCGAGGGCTAGGATCGAGACCCATGCTCGATGCTCTGATCGAAGGCTCAAGCTCAATGACATGATTGAGGCTATGATCGAAGGCCCAACCTCGATGCCCTGATCGAGGCCATGACCGAAGTCCAGGCTCGAGCCTGTGATCGAAGCCCCGATCGAGGCCCAGTTCGAGGACCAGTTCCGAAGGCTGCTAGGCAGTTTTATAAAAAGAGGGCATTCGTCCCATTTGCCATTTTTGACGAACTTGAGCTTGAGCAGAGAGGACCTTTGGTAGATTTTCAAGGGAAACACATTGGGGTAAGTGATTCTAACTCGGATTTGGTTTACATATACAACTATATCATTGTTTTCACAATTTAATTAGTGTTTTGAGATTAAAATTTGGAAAAGTTTAGAAATCTCATAGAAACGAAATTTTGAGATTTCGGTATCGATTCGGATTCGGATTTGAGTGATACTGGTATGGTTGGACTCGTAATTGAATGGGTTGTCGGATTTCATAACTTTCTCCAGATTCCAAGCTGTGGGCCCCGCGGGCGAATTTTTAATTAATTTCGGGATTTTTATTAAAAATGTAGTATTTCCTATAATTTTTAGTGATTGTATCGAATTATTTTGGTTAGATTCGAGCCAGACAGAGTTTGATAATCGTGGAAAAGGCAAAATTATGGATTAAATTGGAGCAAGACGAGGTAAGTCTCTTATCTAATCTTGTGAGGGGAAAATTACCCCATAGGTGATTAAAATTAAATAATTGTTGCTAATTGTGGGGGGGCTACGTACGCACGAGGTAACGAGAGTCCGTGCGTAGCTACTATTAATACTAAAATCCGGGTAGTTTAGGACTCAAAGCATGCCTTACTTGTGTAAATTGTATTCTTTGATTTATTTATATTAATTGATATCTATATGAATATATTGTGAATTGTTAGATAAAGATATCAAAGGATGGAAATCTCATAGGCTTGATTGTCTGTTTAAATCAATTAATTATTAAAAGAAATTGTTCTCTTCCCAAATTCATCTTATAATGAATATACTCTCATTCCGGAGGCACATAAGAAAATGTCCTCATTTCTTGTGGAGCGGGCCGAACGCCTCGGCAGGATAGATGCATCTATGGATCGCGCCGCACATCCCTCGGCAGTGTACACGACACTTTGGATCGGGTCGTACGTCCTCGACAGAAATCGTGCTTAATAATAATAATTACACGATACTTTAACAATTTATTTCAGCTTGTGAAGCTAATTAATAAATTGGAAAACCCTTTGAATTTAATGAATTATTATTCTTGCTTGTTTAGGAATTAATTATTACTCCTGTAAATGAGATTTAATTGATAAATTGGAATTTATTTTAATTGAAAGAATTTGATTATTTCCGCTGATTAAATAAATTATTGTAAATTCTGTAAATCATGCTGATTTAAATATCCTAGTTTTATTTTAATTATTATTGACCCATAGTGAGTGTCAAGGTCGGTCATCTCGTCTCTACCACTTCGAGATTAGGCTTGATACTTACTGGGTACACGTTGTTTACGTACTCATACTACACTTGCTACACTTTTTGTGCAGGATCTGAGACATGTACTAGTGGAGGACCTATCATCACATACCCACGTCATCCCGAGGCATAGTGGTGAGCTGCCTTTCTGAGCCGTTCTGCAGCTACCAGTGTCTCTTCTGATATTTATATTCTGTCTATTTCATTTCAGACAGTATTTGGAGTTTTGTATAATCTACTAGATGCTCATGCACTTGTGACACCGGGTCTTGGCACACATACATTGGTAGAAATTGGTATTTTATTATTTTCTTGGAATATAAGTTTAACCAATGTACGTTTGACTTATTAGTTGGCTTGCCTAGCTGTAGTGTTGGGCGCCATCACGACTTATAGGTGAAATTGGATCGTGACAATATGGTATCAGAGCACTTGGTTCACGTATGTCTCACAAGTTATGAGCAGACCTAATAGAGTCTTGCGGATCGGTACAGAGACGTCTGTACTTATCTTCGAGAGGCTATATGGTGTTAGGAAACTACCTTTCTTCATATTCCATCGTGCAATTGATGTAGTACTAAATATCATTCTCTTATTCTCTCACAGATGGTGAGAACACGCTCTAATGAGATTCCAGACCAGGGAAGAGCTACTCCCCCAGTTGCTAGAGGCCGAGGGAGGGCTCCAGCCCGTGGTAGAGGGCGAGGACATCCCAGGACTATTCCGGTTATGCCGCCAGTGGATCCAGCAGAGAATCCCATTTTTGAGGAGCAGGGTGAGGTGCATGTGGCAGAGCCAGCTCCGGTGGACTTCACATCTGCACCGGGATTTCAGGATGTCATGGGTCGTATGCTGCGATTCATGGACAATATGACTCAGGCCAGTTTATTTCCCGCAGACCCAGCCACATCTCAGGCGGGCGGAGGAGCACAAACCCCTACCGCGCAGGCTCATGGACAGGCAGCTACTGTATATCAGACCCAGGGTGCACTACCCATGGGTGGAGTCCAACCAGTGGCAGCAGCTACACCTGAGCCCAGGCCAGCTGTAGCCGCCGATCCTCAGAAACTATTGGACAGATGGACTAGACTACATCCTCCTGTCTTCGGGGGTGAGCGACATGAGGATCCACAGGATTTCATTGATCGTTGCAAGGATAGACTGTACAACATGAGGATATTGGAATCCCACGGGGTTGATTTCGCTACTTTTCAGCTAGAGGGTAAAGCCCGTAGATGGTGGCAGTCTTATGCTCTTAGCAGACCAGCAGATTCTCCTCCTATGACTTGGGACAGGTTCACCCGTATCTTCTTGGACAGGTATATTCCACCCTCCCAGAGGAAAGAGTTGCGGTTTCAGTTTGAGCAGCTCTAGCAGGGTCAGATGTCAGTGACTGATTATGAGGCGAGGTTTTCTGAATTATCTCGCCATGCACTAATAATACTCCCTACTGAGGCGGAGAGAGTGCGAAGGTTTGTAGCCGGCTTACATACTGGTATTCAGGCCACTATGGCTCGAGAGGTTGAGATGGGTACTTCTTATGAGCGAGTTGTGGAGATAGCCCAGAGGATTGAGTGTGTACGTCAGCGGAGCCGAGAGCAGATTATGAGAGATAAACGGTTCAGGTACTCTGGAGAGTTCAGAGGTGCTCCGTCCGGGGGCAGAGGTTTAGTTCGTGAGGGGACAGTCCAGCAGACCCCCATATCCAGCACCACCACCTCCTCGAGGTGCTCCAGTACGACCTTATTTTAGTGCTATACCAGAGAGTTCTTATCGCCCACCAACTATTCAGGGTTCTTTCTGTGGGTATTCAGGTCCCCAGGGCCAGACACTTAGTTAGCAGCCCATCGCACCGAAGAGTTGTTACGAGTGCAGGGATCCCAGTCACATGCGTAGGTTTTGCCCCAGGCTTCGAGGTAGACCAGTACAGCAGGGTCAGCAGCCTATGCTTACCGGACCAGTTGCTCCACCAGTAGTCCGACCACCCAGAGGTGAAGGACAGGTGGGTAGGGGTCGTCCTAGAGGTGGAGGTCAGCCAGGCGGAGGCCAGACAGTTGGCGCTCCAGCTCGGTTCTATGCTTTTCCATCTAGACCAGATACAGAGGCCTCAGATGCCGTGATTACAGGTATTATTTCTGTTTGTGGCAAAGATGCCTCAGTATTATTTGATCCATGATCTACGTATTCATATGTGTCATCTCTATTTGCTCCATTTCTGGGTGTTTCTCGTGAGTCCTTGAGTACTCCTGTTTATGTGTCCACTCCTGTGGGCGATTCTGTTGTTATGAACCGGATCTACCGGTCCTGTACTATTACATTCTGTGGTTATGAAACTAGAGCATATCTCCTATTGCTTGAGATGACCAATTTTGAAATTATTCTGGGTATGGACTGGTTATCTCCATATCATGCTATTCTAGATTGTCATGCCAAGACTATTACCTTGGCTATTCCAGCATTGCCTAAGCTGGAGTGGAAGGGTTCGCCTGTTAGTTCATTTAATCGAGTTATTTTTTTTATAAAGGCTCAACACATGGTTGAGAAGGGTTGTTTGGCTTATCTAGCCTATATTCGGGATACTACTGCAGAGACTCCAGCTATTGATTCAGTGCCTGTAGTTCGGGAGTTCCCCGATGTATTTCCGTCAGATCTTCCAGGTATGCCACCTGATCGTGATATTGATTTCTGTATTGACTTGGCTTCAGATACCCAGCCTATATCTATCCCACCGTATCGCATGGCTCCGAAAGAATTGAAAGAATTGAAAGAACAGCTTGAAGAGTTACTAGCCAAAGGGTTTGTCAGACCAAGTGTATCGCCTTGGGGTGCACCGGTATTATTTGTGAAAAAGAAGGATGGAACGATGCGGATGTGTATTGATTATCGCCAATTGAACAAAGTCATTATTAAGAACAAGTACCCGTTGCCGCGTATTGATGGTTTATTTGACCAGTTGCAGGGTGCTAGGGTATTCTCTAAGATCGACTTGAGGTCGGGGTACCATCAGTTGAAGATTCGGGATTCGGATGTTCCGAAGACTACTTTTCGTACTAGATATGGTCATTATGAATTTCTGGTAATGTCTTTTGGTTTAACTAATGCCCCGGCAACGTTTATGGATCTGATGAATAGGGTATTCAGGCCATATATTGACTCGTTTGTCATTGTCTTCATTGATGACATTTTGATCTACTCACGTAGTAAGGAGGAGCATGAGCAGTATATGAGAGTAGTGCTTCAGACATTGCGGGAACAAAAGCTATATGCTAAGTTCTCTAAATGTGAGTTTTGGCTAGAGTCTGTAGCATTTTTGGGACATATAATATCGGGCGAAGGTATTAAAGTTGATCCCAAAAAGATTGAGGCACTTCAGAATTGGCATCGTCCCACTTCGGCGACGGAGATCAGGAGTTTTCTAGGTTTGGCAGGTTATTATCGTCGGTTCGTGGAAGGTTTTTTATCTATTGCAGCACCTTTGACCAAATTAACCCAGAAGGGTGATCCATTCTGATGGTCCGATGATCGTGAGGTGAGCTTTCAGAAGCTCAAGATATCATTGACTACAGCATCAGTGTTAGTGTTGCCTTCCGGTTCGGGGATGTATACAGTGTATTACGACGCTTCGCGCGTTGTCTTGGGTTGTGTATTGATGCAGGAAGGGCAAGTTATTGCATATGCTTCACGTCAGCTGAAGCCCCGCGAAAAGAATTATCCGGTACATGATTTGGAGTTAGCTGCGATTGTTCACGCTCTTAAGATTTGGAGGCATTATCTTTATGGGGTGTCTTGTGAAGTTTACATTGATCATCGCAGTTTGCAGCATTTGTTCAAGTAGAGGGATCTAAATTTGAGGCTGCGTAGATGGCTGGATTTACTAAAAGATTATGATATTACTATCCTGTATCATCCGGGCAAAGCAAATGTGGTTGCATATGCCTTGAGCAGAAAGGCGGAGAGTATGGGTAGTTTGGCTTTCATTTCAGCAGAGGAAAGGCCATTAGCCTCAGATATTCAGTCCTTGGCTAACAAACTTGTGAGGCTGGATATTTCAGATCCCAGCCGAGTTCTTGCATGTGTTGTGGCCCGGTCTTCACTATTTGAACAGATCAAGGCTCGCCAGTATGATGACCCACACCTGGTGGTTCTTCGTGAAATGGTACTACAAGGTGGTGCCAAGGAAGTCACTATTGGTGCAGATGGTGTTCTACGACTCCGGGATCATCTATGTGTTCCTAATGTAGATGAACTGAGGAAAAAGATCCTGGAGGAGGCACACAGTTCTCGATATTCTATTTATCCAGGTGCTACGAAGATGTATCGTGACTTGAGGCAGCATTATTAGTGGCGACGAATGAAAAAGGACATAGTTGAGTATGTAGCTCGGTGTCTAAATTGCTAGCAAGTTAAATATAAGCACTAGAGGCCAGGTGGCCTACTTCAGCAGATGACCATACCAGAGTGGAAATGGGAACGAATTACTATGGATTTTGTAGTTGGGTTGCCGCGGACCTTGAGGAAGTTTGATGCAGTTTGGGTGATTGTTGACAGGTTGACTAAGTCGGCACATTTTATTCCTGTTATGGCTACGTATACTTTAGAAAGGTTGGCTCAGATTTATATTCAGGAGATAATTCGGTTGCATGGTGTGCCAATTTCCATCATATCAGATAGAGGTCCTCAGTTTACTTCACATTTCTGGAGAGCAGTACAGAGTGAGTTAGGGACCCGTGTAGAGCTCAGCACAGCCTTTCATCCGCAGACCGATGGACAGTCAGAGAGGACAATTCAGATTTTGGAGGATATGCTCAGGGCATGTGTGATTGACTTTGGAGGTTAGTGGGATCGTTTCCTGCCTTTGGCCGAGTTTTCTTATAATAACAGTTACCAATCCAGCATCGAGATGGCTCCATTTGAGGCTTTATATGGTCGGCGATATCGTTCACCTATCGGATGGTTTGAGCTAGGTGAGGCTAAGTTATATGGTACTGATTTGGTAAGGGATGCCTTGGAAAAGGTAAAGTTGATTCAGGAGCGACTTCGTACAGCACAGTTCAGACAAAAGAGTTACGCGGATCAGAAAGCGCATGATATATCATTTATGGTAGGTGAAAAAGTTCTCTTGAAGGTTTCGCCGATGAAGGGAATTTTGAGATTCGGGAAGAAGGGCAAGTTGAGCCCAAGGTTTATAGGCCCATTTGAGGTGTTGAAACGAGTTGGGGAGGTTGCTTATGAGCTTGCATTGCCTCCCAGCCTATCGGGAGTTCATCCGATTTTTCACGTATCTATGCTCCGGAAGTATCATGCCGACCTATCACATGTGTTAGACTTCAGCACAGTTCAACTAGATAATAGCTTGGGTTATGAAGAGGAGCCAATTACCATTATTGATAAACAGGTTCGCCAGTTGAGGTCAAAGAGGATTTCTGCAGTAAAAGTCCAGTGGAGGGGCCAACCAGTCGAGGAAGTGACTTGGGAGGCCGAGGAAGACATGCGGAGCAGATATCCACACTTATTCAGCACTCCAAGTACAATTCTAAACCCGTTCGAAGACGAACATTTCTTTAAGAGGTGGAGAATGTAATGACCCAACCGGTCATTTTAACTTTTAGAACCCCGTTCCCTAAAATAAAAACTTCCTGTAGGTGCTTGTAATGATTTATGATTTGCGGGGATGGTTGGTTCGGGATTGGAAAGTGTTTGGGGTAAAGCCAGAACACTTGGTTCCTTAAGTTGGCCTTAAAGTGTTAAGTTTGACTTCGGTCAACATTTTGTGAAAACGACCCCGGAATAGAATTTTGATGATTCTAACAGCTCCATATGGTAATTTTGGACTTTGGAGCGTGTTCGCAATTTTATTTGGAAGTCCGTAGTTAAATTAAGCTTGAAATGACTAAAAATAAGAATTTAAGTTTGGAAGTTTGACCGATGAGTTGACTTTTTGATACCGGAGTCGGAATCCAGTTCCGAAACTTTTCATAGCTCCGTTATGTAATTTATGACTTGTGTGTAAAATTTGAGGTCAATCGGAGTTGATTTGATAGGTTCCGACATTAAATGTAGAAGTTGAAAACTCTTAGTTTCATTAAGCTTGAATTGGGGTATGATTCATGGTTTTAGCATTGTTTGATGTAATTTAGAGGTTCGACTAAGATCGTATGATATTTTAGGACTTGTTGGTATATTTGGTTGAGGTCCCGAGGGCCTCGGGTGAGTTTTGGATGGTTAACAGATCAAAAGTTCGACTTAAAAAGCTGCTGCAATTTTCTCTTCTGCTGCATATTCTGGGCTGTGATCGAGCCTCAGATCGAGCCCCAGATATCGAGCCCACGATCGAGGCCTGAGTCGAAGCCAGGGACGAGGCTCAGTATCGAAGCCTCGATCGAAGGCAAGGCTCGAGGGCATGATCGAAGGTAAGGCTCGAGGGCTAGGATCGAGACCCATGCTCGATGCTCTGATCGAAGGCTCAAGCTCAATGCCATGATTGAGGCTATGATCGAAGGCCCAACCTCGATGCCCTGATCGAGGCCATGACCGAGGTCCAGGCTCGATCCTGTGACCGAAGCCCCGATCGAGGCCCAGTTCGAGGACCAGTTCCGAAGGCTGCTGGGCAGTTTTATAAAAAGAGGGCATTCGTCCCATTTGTCATTTTTGACGAACTTGAGCTTGAGCAGAGACGACTTTTGGCAGATTTTCAAGGGAAAAACATTAGGGTAAGTGATTCTAACTCGGATTTGGTCTACATATACAAGTATATCATTATTTTCACAATTTAATTAGTATTTTGAGATTGAAATTTGAAAAAGTTTAGAAATATCATAGAAACAAAATTTTGAGATTTCGCTATCGATTCGGAGTTGGATTTGAGTGAAACTGGTATGGTTGGACTCGTAATTGAATAGGTTTTCGGATTTCATAACTTTCGCCAGATTTCGAGATGTGGGCCCCGCAAGCGAATTTTTAATTAATTTCGGGATTTTTATTAAAAATGTAGTATTTCCTTATAGAATTTATTTTCTATAATTTTTAGTGATTGTATCGAATTATTTTGGCTATATTCGAGCCAGACAGAGTTGGATAATCGTGGAAAAGGAAAAATTGTGGATTAAATTGGAGCAAGACGAGGTAAGTCTCTTGTCTAATCTTGTGATGGGAAAATTACCTTATAGGTGATTAAAATTAAATAATTGTTGCTAATTGTGGGGGTGCTACGTACGCACGAGGTGACGAGAGTCTGTGCGTAGCTACTATTAATGCTAAAGTCCGGGTAGTTTAGGACTCAAAGCATGCCTTACTTGTGTAAATTGTATTCTTTGATTTATTTATATTAATTGATATATATATATATATATATATATTTATCATGGGACAGAGGGCTCGTAGTACCTGCTAGCGCGGCTACGCAGTGGAAGGGAAGGAGCCTAAATCGACCCCCTTCTTTTTTTCAAAGAAAAAAGCAGTAAGGAGTAAGGAGATTAAACTCTCGGATGAGACTAAGCAGCTACCGACCGTTCCGACGCGCCCTTGACCTATTTTGATTAAGACCAAAAACCTATCTCTAAAGTGGAGCCTAGTTTTAAAGAACCAGGTAAAGGAATTCAAGAAGGAAATTAGGGGGTTTACAGAAGGTATGCAGTCAGAGTTGGAGAAAGGAAGTGAAAGGAGGAACAAGGGTTCCGGTAAGAGAGAGAAAGTTTGATTGATAAGGGCATTCTGTGAATGGAGGAATTGGCACAAATCTGATCTGAAGTAATGTGTTGCCGCGAATCGGCTGAAAGAGTTTCAATAGGCCAGGAAACCCTCGGTACTTGAACTTGATTCTTTAAAGCCGGGAACTCCATTCAATTAGCCGGGCATAAGCTCTCCCCTTGCATGAGTAATTCAAAGGATAAATATAAACTCCTTCCGGAGGCACATAAGAAAATGTCCTCCTTTCTTGTGGAGCGGGCCGAATGCCTCGGCAAGATAGATGCATTTATGGAACGCGCCGCACGTCCCTCGGTAGTGTACACAACATTCTGAATCGCGTTGTACTTCCTCGACAGAAATCGTACTCAATAATAATAATTACACGATACTTTAACAATTTATTTCAGCTTGTGAAGCTAATTAATAAATTAGAAAATTCTTGGAATTTAATGAATTATTATTCTTGCTTGTTAAGGAATTAATTGTTACTCCTATAAATGAGATTTAATTGATAAATTAGAATTTATTTGAATTGAAGGAATTTGATTATTTCCGCTGATTAAATAAATTATTGTAAATTCTGTAAATCATGTTGATTTAAATATCCTAGTTTTATTTCAATTATTATTGACCCATAGTGAGTGTCAAGGTCGGCCATCTCGTCTCTACCACTTCGAGATTAGGCTTGATACTTACTGGGTACACGTTGTTTACGTACTCATACTACACTTGCTGCACTTTTTGTGCAGGATCTGAGACAAGTACTAGTGTAGGACCTATCATCACATACCCACGTCATCCCGAGGTATAGTGGCGAGCTGCCTTTTTGAGCCGTTCTGCAGCTGCCAGTGCCTCTTCTGATATTTATATTCTATCTATTTCATTTCAGACAGTATTTGGAGTTTTGTATAATCTACTAGATGCTCATGCACTTGTGACACCGGGTCTTGGCACACACACATTGATAGAAATTGGTATTTTATTATTTTCTTGGAATAAAAGTTTAACCAATGTACGTTTGACTTATTAGTTGGCTTGCCTAGCTGTAATGTTGGGCGCCATCACGACTTATAGGTGAAATTGGGTCGTGACAACTAGCCTGGCCTTGTACCTCTCAACTTCCCATGAAGCCTTGAACTTTATCTTGAAAATCCATTTGCACCCAATAAGAGTTTTACCTGTAAGAAGATCCACAATACTCCATGTGTGATTGGCTTCTAGGGCAGCTATTTCAAGTTTCATAACTTCAATCCACGTGGGGTCTAAAGATGATTCTCTGAAGGATTTTTGTTTTGTGATAGAGGAATGGGATGATAGAGCATGTAGATGAGCTGGTTTGAGAACATCATAAGACACACATGCGGAGATAGGATATTTGCAGGTATGAGATGTGACTGGTTGTGTCACATAATCTTGCAACCATAGATGAGGCTTACTAGGTCTTGATGATCTTCTAAGATTCATAGAAGGAGCCTGTGAAGACTCTGGAACACTAGGCTCCACATCATAAGGAGAAGAACCTAAAGAGGCAGGCTCCTCTGAAGTATATGAGTTATGTAAAGAATTATTAGGGAATGTATTCATAGGTGGGCTCTGAGGTGAAACAGGTGTCAAAAGAGTATCATAGGGCTCAGGCACAGAGTGCATTTCAGTGGCAGTAGATAGCAGATCTAGCACAGGGAACATGGGTGTACCAGTGATTTGTTGATATTTAAAAGGAAAAATAGTTTTTTATACACCACATTTCTACTTACAATAAGGGTTTTTGAGTGAATATCATAGACCTTATAGCCCTTCTGAATTGAAGAATAGCCTAGAAATACCCCAGGTACTGCTCCTGAAGTAAATTTGTCCAACTCCTTGGGTGAGGTTGCATAGCACAAACAACCAAACACTCTGAGATGTGAGAGAGATGAAGCATGCAAATAAAGCATCTCAAAAGGTGACTTTCCACCAATAACTCTTGAGGAAAGCCTGTTGAGCAAGTAAACAGTTGTAGATACACACTCTCCCCAGAATTCCAGAGGAACAACAGCCTGAAACCTCAGAGCTCTGGCCATTTCTAAAATTATCCCGTGTATCTTCTCAACAACTCCATTTTGATGTGGTGTATAAGTGCAGGTACTTTGATGAATAATACCCATGGATGACAATAAACTATGAACTTCATAATTAAAGAATTCACTACCATTATCAGTTCTAAGAGTCTTAACTGATGTAGAGAACACATTCTTCACCTTTGTTAGGAAATCTTTTAGAATAACCACTGTATCAAACTTAGAGACAAGTAAGAAAATCCAGGTAAACCTAGAGTAGTCATCTACAATAATAACAAAGAACCTTTTACTGTCATATGTAGGTACCCTATAGGGCCCCCATACATCACAATGAACCAGTTCAAAAACAGCATTAGAGGTAGTAGTACTTTGTTTGTAAGATAACTTTGTTTGCTTGGCTAAAGGACATACAATACAGTGTATGTGACAATCCTTGAAATTACTTAGAGCTGTGTACTTCTTGATTACATCTATAGGTGCATGGCCTAACCTTCTATGCTAAAGTACACTAGATTCAGAATGTTCATTAGCCATACAAGCAAACTTATTCCCAGACATAACAGACTTATGTACAAGTTTCACCTCAGATACTTGTTGAGGAGTTTTATTCCTTACTTGAGATGGATCATGATTGAATATACCACCTAGTAATTATTGCCTTGCAGTAGATACAATCCCTTGTCCTCCTTACCAATCCTCTTTACCTGATCACTGTAGAGATCCTGGAAGATACAGAAGTCAGGGAAAAATGCCACAAGACACTGCAACTCCTTGGTCAATTTGGACACAGACAGTAGATTGTATTTAAACTGTGGTATGTACAGTACATTATTGATATCTTGATATTTAAACGCACTTGATTTTCCTATATGTGAAATAGAGGTAACATTTTCTGTAGGCAAGTGAACTTTACTTCCCTTTTGAGGTGGAACTAACTGACAGGAACTTAGCATCTCTAATGTAGATGTCATATGATTTGAAGCTCCAGAGTCTATTATCCAATTGTGGTTAGCATGATTGGATAATAGAGCTATCAGTTTACCTGCAGTTGCAGCTCTGGCGGAAGGACCTTCATCTGCTCCCTTGTTAAGTAACTGAACTATCTGTTGATATTGCTCCTGAGTAAAGTAAGGGGTTGGTGCGTGTTACTGAGTCTGAAACCCAGTTGGTGAAGCTATCATCTACATTTGTTGAGGCACATGCTGAAAACCAGATGTAGAAGATTGCCCACCTGTTATTCCTTCTCCTCTGCCCTGCAAACCTCCAAATTGCATCTGCATCTGAGTATTTTGCATACTAGGACTGTAGTTGGGAGCAGTACTGACATGATTAGCATATGCTTCTGAGTTACCTCCCTTCTTCTTTGTCTTAAAATTGGACTTGAAGTCTTGAGGATATCCTATTAGTTTGAAACATTTCTCCTTGGAATGGCCTTTGTAGTTGCAGTACTCACAAATCACAGTTTTCTTCTGGGCTCTGATTTGGATTTTTGTTGCCATACATAGCAGTAATGTCACCAATTTCTGTCACTTGCACCATTTGAGTAAAGTTTTCCAGATTTCTTTGGCTTTTCACATCCATAAATAGAGAATATACCTTGCTAATACTAGGCACTGGTGTCATCATCATGATTTGGCTTCGAGCTTGAGAGTAAGAGTCATTCAGTCCCATGAGGAACTGAAGTAACCTATGATACTCAAAATGCTCAACATATTTTTTTGATTCTGGGCAGGGACAACCAGGACAGGGCATGAGTGTATCAAACTCATCCCATAGATCCCTTAGTTTAGAGAAATAGTCAGCCACATTCATTGTTCCTTGTGTTAGTGTATGAATTTCTCTATGCAGGTATAGAACCCTAGATCCATTCACTTTATCAAACCTCTCCTTCAGATCTTTTCACACCTTATGAGCATTCGAAGTATACACTACAGTACTCAATAGTCCTAGGCGCACAACATTCATAATCCAAGAGAGTACTACAACATTTACCTTCTCCCATTGCTCATGAAATTCAGGCTCAAACTTAGATTTTGGGTATTGACCATCCACAAAGCCTAGTTTACTTTTACCTAACAGATCTATTCTCATAGACTCCACAAAGCATAGTTATCTGAGCCAGTTATCTGAAGAGAATTGAGTGGGCTACATGGAGTATCAATCGGTTAAAGAAATAGAGGATGATTATGATCAATTGTGGGGAAGACAACAGGTACAATTGGTACATTTAAATGTCTAGATGTACTCTCGTTGGTTTCGTCTCCTATTTCCATTTATGAAGCTCTTCAGTTGATTGAATTGAAAACCCTACCTCAGAGGTGTTGTTACTTTCAGACACTTCAGCTGAATTACAGTAACACACATACACACAATTGAGTGAGGAACTAGACTGAGATCGTCATCATGCGCTCTGATACCATGTTAGCTTCCATAGTTATGAAAGCTCTTAGCTGAAGGCTTAACTTGGAGAGGAAGCTAAAAGGAAAACTCAGAGAAACAGAGTTACGGTTTTATTGAAGAAGAGAAGAAATGAAATCGTATATTTACAAAGAAGCAACTACCGGGTATTTATATAAGTAATTAGTTACTAACTTCCTAACTAATCACACTAATAAGTTAGCTAACACTCCTCTTAACCACCTTAGCTAACTATAGTTTAGTAGTTCCACTTCTCTCAACACTTTTCTCCTTTAAATAAAAAAGTATAGTTGCTCAGAAATAAAACTTTGTATCTATTTACTCTAAATTCTCCATAATTAATTAATATCTATTTATGTCTTCATTTTGTTTAATCACGATTTATTAACACACTTTGGTACATTTTATATATTTTTTCCATATAGTATCTATCACCTATTTCTATATTTTTTCAAAGTATTACCTCATAGATTAATAAAATATGGACAATTATTTACATAATATGCATAGATTTGTCTATCCCTTTAATTATTATATGATTTAGTCCGGTTATAGAGATAACAAATTCAGATAATTAGATTATGTGAAAGAGTACTATATTGATGTTGCTTGTTTTGCTACTTATTAACTGCAGAATTGTCTAACTCGATATTATAATCAGTGGAAACGCCGTTAACTTGAGTCTTAATCGTTCTTTCTTTTTCCCCCATAATTAGTCTTTCAAAATAATTCTCCGTATAATAGTACTTTTAATCATTATCTTTTTATTTTTTTCTTCTACACATTTGGAGCAACAAACACTAGAGTTCACATTGACTAAAAATATGACTTGCTGTAATTAGGTCGCAGAAATATACTCTGAAAATGACATTTCTTGTCCTTCATTTTATTCACTCGAAACGTGCGCCCGCCCCCTATCAACCGGGCGGGTCAACAATATCAGTTATGCTTTTATCAGAATTCATTAACTTTTGTCTAAATTTTACATATATATATATTAAGAAAGTAAATTTAATTATTATTATATATACTTTGAGATCACTATAGGGATTTCATATGTTTCAAATTCTCGATTGGCCTTTATAATGTTTGGCCGAAGGTGTTATTATATATGAACTTCTATCTTACGTTATTTTGTGTTTACATTAATCTTTTATGCTACTCTAAGTGTTCAGCATCTTAAAGTATGATCTGTAAGCAGTTGTATTCGTACTGAAGTTTTCAACATCTCAAAGTATGATCTGTAAGTGGTTGTATTAAAATCAGTATGGTATTAAGAACCAAAAGGAAAAGACTTTTAACTGAAAATACACTCATGAGTTGTTTGGTTGATAGACTAGTCAGTGGCGGATGCACATGGTCGTCAAAAAATAATACTGTGTATATGTATAAATTACGATTAAAACTGCATAAATTTTGTATAAATATTTTATTTGAACCCACTTGACAACTATTATTTTACGACTAAAGTTATGTAATTCTAAGATAGAACCCGCTTGCACAAAATCCTGGATTCGCCATTGAGACTAGTTACGTAAGGATTATAATGCATAAATCATTAATGTGGCGAATAATAATATACAAAGTGTTATACAGTGAATACTTATGTAGGAATTGTTATGTACGGATTGTTTATTTTAAGAGGTTTTTGGGTCTTTAAATCAATTTCAAGGTCGCAGAATTGTACATGAATATGAGAGATCAATATATCTATAATTGCCTTAATCTTGCTATGTCTAAAAATTTGAAATTGATAATTCAAGTTTTAGTGGATAATTTTGGGAAATATTTCTAGGCTCGTGAGTTGTGAGAAACGTGTGAATATATTGGTACAATGCAGTGAAGCAACACGTGCTGTACTATGTCAATTGCCTTCCAAGGTAAGGGCTGACTTTTTTTATTTTTAGGTAAGGGCTGATTGTGGTTTTGGGTCCAATCAATACGAATTCATATGTTTCAAACCGCAATCACTATAAGAGTGATCTCAAAGTATACATAATAATAGTAATTAACGGGGTCCAATCAATAGGAATAATGATTGTGGTTTTGACCCTGTTTGTTTCAGGTGTAAATCTTTAAGATCAAAAATATTATTGGTGACACTTATTTAATTTGAAATTTTGCACATTGGACAAACGAGATAAAAAAATCAATAGGGGCACCGACATGTCATATTTGTGCATATCATTATCACCCCCACCCCCCACCCCCCTATACACGTGGTACTTGGGCCGACTCTAAATTTTTCAAAGAACCAACCTCGAAATATCAAAAATGTTACGAGAATAGGAAGAGAAATGTAAAAATTTTATTGGGTGGCCACTTTCCACCATACTATTTAGCTATATTCAGTTTTTTTTTTCAAAATATTTAATCATAGTCACTATAGACAAACTTATAAAACAACTCTTCCTCCGCTTTTTCTTTTTCTTATTTTGTCTCCTTCACCACAAATGTTGTACTAATAGCCCCAAATATATATACAGACAAATTCAATATGCAAACACCATTCAAGAATTAAAAAAACGAATTGGCTTCATTTTCACTATATCTTTCTTCAATCAGCTACAGTAGTTGTTTGCTTCTTGATTCGGGAGTTTTATGTCTTTTGGGTGTAGTGTAATTCGTTCACTTCTAAACAATGATAACTTGTTCGAATTTAGAGAGGCCAACTGATTACTGTACTTTGAGCAAAGAAACTTAAAGTACCATTTGAAAATTACCATTATTGGAAGCTTAAAGAAGCGGGTCTTAAAAATAAAAAAATAAAGAAGCGGGTCTTAAATATCGAATTTAAAAAGTGAGTTTAAACCAAGCAGGTGTTATTAGAAAAGTTTTGAAACATTGGCAATGATTAAGAATGGTAGTTCAAACTTCAAATAAACTACTCTCAGTATCGAACATATATGTTTGAAAATTCAGATATTGGTAATTCAAACATCAAACATACATGTAGGAAGTGTGAGACTTTCAATCCAAACTTTAGTCGCATACGTTTGAATTTTAGATAAAATGTCTAACTTTAGTTTCTATGTTTGAATTTATGTTATAAAGTTGTTAAACTTAAAAATTTATACACTTCGGCTATACCTGAAATGAGGTCCCAAAACCTGCTATCTGTGCCCACGCCCCACCCCCCACCCCCCTCAAAAAAAAAAAAAAAAAGAAGAGAAATCCAAGAATGTTGCAAAATCACCAACAATTACCTGTCTCAATTATAGGGATCTTGATTTTGGGAACAACCAAGAGGACTATAGCTACTCAAAAAAACATTTCAATGGCAACTTTAATTTGAGAGATTAGCCAGAGTGAAGAGTATGGTATCCAATCAATTTTTTCAAACATGAACAAAGTATTTCACCATTTCCTACACTAGGCCTGAGTGAGATTTAATGAAGAAGCATAGCATTAATGCTTATCCTCGATTATGTACTACATTTATTTTGACATGAACATTTTTTCTATAACTTTCATATTACCTCATAAAACTATATCCAAACTATTGGTTAAGAAAAAAAGAAGAAGATAAAGCAGCAAACCAAGGTTGCACAACCAGATGGAAACTAAGTTCTCACTTATAATTAAAAAGTGTAGGGCAATTAGTTCATTTAGGACCATTGTTGTATAACCATTCATCATTTGTAAGATGTTCCATCAATCCTCTCTGTATTTGTTAGATCTTGTTTCACTTGTATTTATCAAGCATCTATAAAGAATAAAGACCCTTAAACTAATTTTGTCTCTGACAATGAATTTGACATCACCCACTTAAAAATGACAAACTTCTTTGAGCACCCTGATGGAAAAATAGACCACTTAATTGGTGATGGATCCGTGGTTAAAAATAATTGAGTAGTTTGATTTTTATTTTACCTATCCGTAGTAGCCAGTCATGTAATCATAGTTCTTTACACGAGTAATAGTCATTAGTATCAATTAGTATTATTTATTTTATGAAATAGGGTTAGTTGGTTTTGATTAAATAAATTCTTTTCATAACATCTTTTCAATTGAAAGTTCAATTAATCTCGGGCACTGCCGAATCTTTCCTTTCAAATCTAAATAACTTGCTTTCTCATGTTTGGACGTTTCTTATACCATTCCAACTTTAATAACTTCTATAAATTTTAAGAAATCAAATTCATTTAATAATCCAAATTCCAATTACTGATGTGATATTTTCGTTTATCATATTTACTTTTCAATTATTTTTGTTACATTGATATTTTCATTTAAATAACAACAACAGCAGTTTAGGGATGGAAGAATACAAGATGAAACAAATCATTCATTCATTCAAAGTTAAAAGATCACTTAGACTTGGACACCAATTAATCAGATATTACCTATCGTCTGCGAAACTCTCGAGTACATCGGGACCTCAAATCTTCATGTGCATGGATAAAATATTAGGAATAAATTTTGGATTTAAGGCACAAGAAGTGAAAATTTGTCCCATTAAATTGCTTCATTCTCATTCTCTTAAAAGAATGTGGTAGCAGCATGCGATAAGTCTAAAAGAAGATAAAATTATTACCGTTAAGGTATAAATGGATGTGGATGTGGCAATAGACAAAATTTTAATCATCATTATTGTGGTAATGAAAATAATAAAGATTCTCAAAATAATTCTTTACTCTGTGAAAGTAATATTTGTCATCGATTTGACATAAGATTTTGTGAAGCATATTTAGATGATTATGGTTCATTCATAATGTAAATGTGACAATATGTGATTTATGAATACATATTCATTCTTGGAAGAATATGAGCATGCTAGTGGTAATGATTATACCACACTCACCTCCAGAAGGGGGTTTGAGATGAAATAAGAAAATAATTTCATTATTATGGCATGAATGGTCATTTATCACGTACCTATTGTGAGTATGTCAAAATATTATGGTAATGCGATTATTATAGGGCAAAAATAATAGAAGCAATGTATCTTGCCTATAATTATGTTGACCATGACCATAATCATATAACTTTCTCCTTGAAAGAGATATTCACCATATGGATGTTGATGAATATATGGTAGTACAAAATTAATTGAGAGCTATAGAAGCACCAATTATACTATTTTGAAGAAATAAAATTGATTATCAATAAGGCATTGTGTTGTAGTAAGTCTCAAAGAAACTTATTGAGTTTCTAAAGTATTCGCGAAAGCGGTTGGTTATATTGAGACTATAAATAAAAAAAAGATTTAATAGCTTCTACTACTACAACTTGTAGCGGGGTAATATGTATGTGAAAAGTTACTCGCTTTATTCTTCAGTTTGTAATACACATATAAAAGAATGCCACAATAAAGTAGAAATATATTGATATAAAAACTCATATCATAATAAACTTGGAGTTTATTGATAATTGCACACGTCATGGCGTAAACCTGAAATTTATCAATATTGATAATTTCTCCAATTGGCATAATTGGTTTAGCCATTAATTTAAGTATGATGTGCAAAATAAAAGAGAAATCACATGGGTAAACATTAAAGAACTAGAAAGTTCTTTACAAATTCTCTTATGTTGTTTGTTCTCATTAATTAATAAACCAGCTAAAATTGGGATTGAATCCCATGCTGAAAATATCAAAGGTGAGTATGAGCTCATTCACCTGCCATGTATACTTCATAAGATGCATCTATAAGATGGTTACATGTGCGATTATTATTAACCTACAACCTGGTGTTTGCGAGGTAACTTGCTCAATAATTTAATTTAGAGCATAATTTCCAGATTTTCTATTCAAGAAAGTTTATCTTGATAAGTTAGTTTATATTATAGTTAGTTTAGCAAAATGATTTATTGAGTGCCTCCACTTAATAGCTAAACTATTTCTTATGAGAACAAAGTTATATATATCAGTTTGATATACGTTATATCCGAAAGTATATTACATTCTCCCCTCACAAGTGGTTCGGGGTAAAGAACCAAATAATTTCATCTTATTATTATTGATGTGCGGTGTATATATTTTGATTAATACCATAACGCACATAAGTGGGTTTTCAAAGTTCAGAAAGCAAGTTAGTTTTTCTAACATGAGGGGGAGACAGGATAAACAGTTGAGAAAAAGTTACGTGGAATGAATTATCATGTGTATATCTAGATCCTCGAATAAGATAATATGAACTTGAAGTTCATAAAAAGATATTTCATTTGCAATATATTGCAAAGCATACCAAACACATTTAGTGACCCAAAGAAAGTAAGTATATTATAATTGCAAAAACTCCTATTAGAATAAGTCCTAGAAGGACAAAGTCTATGGTACGCCTAAAGCGTATAGAAAAATTAGTTTCAAATAAAATTCTTGTCACACCCTTTTTTACCCCACAAAAGTGTCACGACCCAAAATCCCTCCACAGGTGTCGTGATGGCACCTAGTCTCTAAGACTAGGTAAGCCGATTTCAATTACATTTTGAAGCCATTTTTTTAACTAAATAATAAATCAAAACTAACATCGGAATAAATATGTATATACAACCTCCCAAGACTGGTAGTACTGAGTCACGAACTCTAACTGAATACATGAAATGATCACGAGAACCGAATATACAATACTGTTTGACAAAAAAAATTAACAGTATAATGAAATGAAAAGGCTCCAAGGGACTGCGACGACCAAGCAGCTCTACCTTGAATCCTTACGATCCTGCTTTAACTCTGCTCAAGTCCTATGTCTCCAACACCTGGCTCTGCACAAAATTGTGCAGAAGTGTAGTATAAGTACAAACTCCAACACTTGAAGTTCATAAAAAGATATTTCATTTGCAATATATTGCAAAGCATACCAAACACATTTAGTGACCCAAAGAAAGTAAGTATATTATAATTGCAAAAACTCCTATTAGAATAAGTCCTAGAAGGACAAAGTCTATGGTACGCCTAAAGCGTATAGAAAAATTAGTTTCAAATAAAATTCTTGTCACACCCTTTTTTACCCCACAAAAGTGTCACGACCCAAAATCCCTCCACAGGTGTCGTGATGGCACCTAGTCTCTAAGACTAGGTAAGCCGATTTCAATTACATTTTGAAGCCATTTTTTTAACTAAATAATAAATCAAAACTAACATCGGAATAAATATGTATATACAACCTCCCAAGACTGGTAGTACTGAGTCACGAACTCTAACTGAATACATGAAATGATCACGAGAACCGAATATACAATACTGTTTGACAAAAAAAATTAACAGTATAATGAAATGAAAAGGCTCCAAGGGACTGCGACGACCAAGCAGCTCTACCTTGAATCCTTACGATCCTGCTTTAACTCTGCTCAAGTCCTATGTCTCCAACACCTGGCTCTGCACAAAATTGTGCAGAAGTGTAGTATAAGTACACAATAGTCAGTACCCAGTAAGTATCAAGACTAACCTCAGTGAAGTAGAGAGGAGGTACAGTCAAAATACTCACTAGTCTAATAGCCTGTGTAATATAATATATAAAATAATAGGAAACAGATAACAATAAGGGCAACATAAAACAACCAGTGATATGCACAACAAGACAACAAGAACACCATTAATAAATATAATTACACCCAATTAAATTAAGTCCTTCGAATAAATGTCTTTCACATATAATTCTAAATAACTCTCTTTTAGATATAATTTCTTCAAATAAATATTTTTTGAATATACTTCCTCTAAATATATATCTTTCGAATGTAATCCTTTCCAATAAATCTTTTTTCATAAAAATCATTCCAATTAAATATTTTGAATATAATTCTTTTAATTAAAAAAATCACCATGTGATACTTCATTTCATAATCATTCCACCATGGGTCTCAGCCCATTTTTATATTTTTCTTAAATACGGGTCTCAACCTATTTTTCATATTTCCACGGCACTTCGTGCCCATAATTAAATAATTATATTTCTCCGGCACCTCGTGCCCTCATTTCATATCACAATTGCACGGATAATTCATGTGCCAATATCCTCATTATCTACTCACGGCACCTCGTGCCCACATTTTATTTTATAATCCGCCTGGCAATAGCCACAGGCTCCCAATTTCAACATAAATCAGTGATTATCAATTTACCAACAACAAGACAAATTGCACAAGTTATAAAAATAAATACAAGAAAAATCACAACATCACATAAAAAAGACCAATGCAGCCACTCCTCATCATCACATACCATCCCTGAAAATAGCCACCCTTATCTCTTCTATAGCCACCCTTATCTCTTCTATAACCACCTTTATTCCTTCGCCCTGACAATACCAATAGCTACCCCTATCGCTCATATTGCCACCCTTATCGCTCCAATAGCCGCCCTTATCGCTCCGCCCAGATAATATTCCAACAAACACAACAACAGTGAAATGTCACCCTTATATCCACATAATATCAACGGTGAAATGCCACCCTTATCTCCTCAAAATAATAACTCACACAACACAACAATTTACACGGGAAATTATCACGGCAATATAATAAAATCAATTCATATCACAATTTGTCCAATGACCACAACCAAAATTCCAAAGATACAACCAAGTCAATTAATTTTACAATAAATAGCCGAAAGCTCCAAACAATATGTATAACACCCCAAAAATAATCAACAGAGATAGAAATTACTCAGCATAAAGCAAAGCCTTCATTAATCCAAATTTAAATAATTATATTAACACTTCTTTTTAAACTTGCTTAATTAATTATTTTGCATAGGGGAAGTTCATATTGAAATTTAATTCCAAGAAATATCAAACCAACAATACTCACGAAATTACATAAGGTTTCAAGTAACAACTACATCAAATTGTCATATAAAAACAAATTCAACAACAAGGATTTAGGCATGGCAAATAGATGATTTAATAAATACTAACAATTATCCAAATTACTACACAATTTGCCCAACACTTTAACTCAATGAATTTTGCACATATAAGCACGAGAACGTACTCGTCACCTCGCGTACACGGCTTTTCACATTTCACAAATGGCACATAAGACTCGATGCCTAAGGGGTAATTCTCCCACTCGGGGTTAAGCAAGACACTTACCTTTTTGAAGTTAGGCCGATATTTCAAAATAGCCTTCTTGCTTGAATTGACCTCCGGACAATTGTACAATGTCATTAAAATTTATGAGAAACAATTTCGGATAATAATACGTCGACTTAAAATTTTATTCCAAAAAGTCAACAAAAGTCAACGCGGGGCCCGCCCCTCGGAACCCGATAAAGTTTTTATAAAATCCAAATACCCATTCCGATACGAGTACAACCATACCAATTTTATCTAATTCCAATAATAACTCGACCTCCAAAATCTTAAATTTTTGTTTTTGGAAGATTTTACAAAAATCTTGATTTTCTTCCATTTAAATCTGAATTAAATGATGGATTCAAAGGCAAAATTATGTAAATTAATCAAAACTGGATAAGAATCACTTACCCCCAAAACCCACGCAAGAATCTCTCCAAATATCGCCTTCTACCGAGCTCCCAATTTGAATTTTGTGTTATGAACTCAAACCCCCATTTTTGGGACTTTTAATTCTGCCCAGGCGTCAAAGCATCGCGATCGCGGAACATCAAACGCGATCGTGAAGAAGGAAAAGAGTGTCGCCCATTTTGTGCTTCGCGAATGCGACAACACGCTCGCGAACGCGGAGAAGAAAAGTCTGATGGCTCACGACTGGCCTACGCGAACGCAGGAAATAGTACGCGAACGCGAAGAATGGGATGGCATACCTTCGCGAACGCGAAATGAAGGACTCGAACACGAAGAGAAAGTAGTCACCGGTGCCCAACTCCTATTTTCTTCTACGCGTACGCGAAGAGAGAGCTGCGAACACGAAGAAGGGAAAGGCAGAAGTACGCGATCGCGGAAGTAAGCTCGCGAACGCGAAGAACAAATAATTCCCCTTCCAAAATAACACTATGCGAATGTGGACTGGTGGATGCGAACGCAATGAAGGAAATTTTACTTCCATCCAAATGCACTACACGTTCGCGACTCTTGCCAGCGAACGCGATGAAGGATTGAGGCACCAGATATCAGCAGAATACAGCAGTGGAAAATGAAGGGAAAATGGTCCGAAATCAATCTGAAACACGCCCGAGCCCCTCAGGACCTCAACTAAACCTACCAACAAGTCTTAATACATCATACGAACTTAGTCAAATTCTCAAATCACATCAAACCACATCAAAACGACGAATCGCACCTCAAATCAAAATCTATGAATTTTGAACTTTCAAATTCTATATCTTATGCCGAAACACATCAAATCAATCCAGAATGACTTTAAATTTTACACACAAGTCATAAATGACATAACGGAGGTATTCAAATTTTTAAAATCAGATTCCGACCCCGATATCAAAAAGTCAACCCCTCGGTCAAACTTCTCAAAACTTCATCTTTCGCCATTTCAAGCCAAATTCCTCTATAGACCTCCAAATAATTTTTCGGATACGCTCCTAAGTCCAAAATCACTATGCGGAGCTATTGACATCATCAAAATTTTATTCCGGAGTCATCTTCACACAGTTCCGATTACGGTCAAAATCCTAAGACTTAAGCTTCCGTTTTAGGGACCAAGTGTCCCAAATCACTACGAATTATCCGGTAACTGTATTCAACCACGCATGCAAGTCAATACACGTAATATGAAGTTGCTCAGGGCCTTATGCCGCCGAACGGGACTTAAATTCTTGAAACGACAAGTCGGGTCGTTACATTCTCCACCTCTTAAACAAACGTTCGTCCTCGAACGTGCTAAGAATTATTCTGAGGTTACCAAATCGATGATCTTACTTTTACACATATTCTCATGGTTGATCCCACGCTACCGCATTTGAGATAAGCCCGACAATACCATCTCATTTGAGATTATTTCTTTTATCCATATTTGTAAACTTTAAGATCAATTTCTTACACTCCAAATATTTTTAAATGGCCTGATTTTCACAACAACGCACAGTATTAGTCTCAACTGGCTATAGAAACTCGTTCCTACACACACATCAACTTTCTTGATAGTGTGGAAGTACTTCAAAATTTTTTTTGGGGTGTTACATGCTTCCCCGCTTAAGATCATTCGCCCTCAAACACATAACATAATTTATCTCTTCTTTCGCACATATCAATCTCCCAAATTTTTCTAACTCCCATTTTTTTTCAGAAATTTAGGTAGAGTCTCCCCTGTAATTGGGCCTAACCACCTGCCAGAGTAACACCAAAACAACTCCTAACAACACATCCACAACCCAACAAAATACCACAAGGTATATATCAATAACACTAATCTCAGCATTACAAGCACTGCATTATCACAATGGTATCAGGACATGAAGCACATCATATGTATGCTCATCACCACATCTCTGGTCTTAAAAGCTGTTCATAATTAATTCCAGCATCATAAATTAATCTCATATTAATCAACACCTTATTTCAAATTTTCACAACACCGACGACAGAATGTTAGGCATGAAGACCTCATAACTATTTATCCGACTTAACGAGTCACATTTAACGCCACCTGGGCACTCGCCTCGTAGGCTAAAACTCAATATTTACAGCACGAAAATGGCTGAATATGTACAAAAAATATACAAGAATTATCAAATAAGCCTAACAGGCATGACTCCCTATTAATATTATTATACAAATTAAATTTCACACAGGGAGAATTTTAATCTCATAAATATTTAACCACAAGGACCTCGTCCTTATATAACTTCCACCGCGGCTTGTAGCCCAATTTAAATATTTCACATCATATAAAAATACGAGGATCCCGTCCTCAACTCCGAATCACAAGTATTTTGCACATTGTGCCAACTGAAATTTCAATTTCCTTTCTTTCTTCTTTTCAATATATTTCATAAATAGTTTTCACAACACAAAATGAACCCTCATTCCGGTAGGGCATATAATTCATAAAAAATGGAATCAATTATTCCGAATCACATTAAACCCACTGTAATAAATAATAAAAATTACTTTTGGACTTACAGCCCTTAATGGTGTACAAAAATAAAATGACAGACACGGGCTCACATCTTTAAATCTCCCAATAGGGATAAATATATATGTGGGTCAAAAATTTACGAAGCTCACCCATAAGAAGAGCATAATAGGAGGACTCACCTCAATATTCAGAACCGAATCAAAATAAAGGAAAATATCCTTTTATAACAGAATCAGGATCGTACCTGTAACGATACCATCTGGTGTATCGGCCTCAACCAAATCATAGCGATCATATCAACGGGTCGGGCCTCCACCTCTTAGGCGCCCACTACCCGTCTGTCCTCCACTTCTAGCTGACTATACACGTGGAGTATCAACTGGAATAAAGCTTGTAGCTGGAGTATTCTAATGAAATCCACCCCTCCCAAGTCTGGGACAATCTCTCATGATGTGGCTAGTGTCACCACACTCATAACAACCTTTCTGAGGTCGCGGTTGCTCAAACTGAGTCTGTGTCGGATAACTAAAATAATCATTATAGGAATGTCGTGCCTATGGTGCATCGTAAGAACTTACTGGAGCACTCCGAGTAATCTGATGTGCGGACTGAGCTGGTCGACTGCTCGAGCCTCCACTATAACGGGTCCTAGCTGAAGAGTAAAATCCACTGAACCTTCCATATCTTCGAGACCTTTTGGCCTCCTTAGACTCCCTTTCCTCGCCTAAAACACCCTCAATCTTCCTTGAAATCTCCACTGCTTGTTGAAATAGAGTATTAGTTTGCAACTCTCGAGCTATGCATATTTTAATATCATAATCGAGCCCCTCAATGAATCTGCGGACCTGTTCTCTGATTGTAGGAACTAAGATAGGTGCATGACGGGCTAACTCACTGAACCTGACAACATATTCTGACATTGTAATAGTGCCCTGACGCAACCGTTCAAACTCTGTGTGCCACGCATCTCTGAGAGTCTGGGGAACAAACTCTTTCAATAATATTTCCGAAAATTTAGCCCAAGTTGGTGGTGTTGCATTGGCTGGTCTAGCTTCTTCATAGATTTGCCACCACCGATACACTGAACCTGATAATTGAAACGGCAAAGGGCCAAATATGCCCCTGTACTTTCGAAAATGATCTAAGAATACCCCTCGTTATACTATTGGATCATCTATACCTCTCCCGTCATACTTTGGAACATATATACCCTTATTTTGGATGGAGTGCCATGTGGCAGTATCAGATGAAAACGACCCATTTTTTTACCCGATCCGTTTTAAAAAACCCACCACCCGACCCGTTTTAAAATTTTTTTTTTCAATTTTTTTAAAGCATATATTTTGTAAAAACTGGAATTTTTTTTGTTGTAAAAACTGGAAAAAAAAAAAAGGAATTTTTAAAATATATATTTTTAAGTTTTTTCAGTTTTTTTAAAGTATTATTTTTGTAAAAACTAGAAAAAAATACTTTTTGTAAAAACTGAAAAATATATATTTTGTAAAAACTGAAAGAAAAAAAAAAGAAATTTGCAAAATATATATTTTTCAGTTTTTTAAAGTATTGTTTTTGTAAAAACTGAAGAAAAAAAAAGGTTTTGCAAAATATTTTCTTTTTTTTAAACTAATGCATATGTAGTCCACTTCTTTAGGAGAGTTTCTTTTTTTCAGTTTTTACAAAAAAAAATACTTTAAAAGAATTGATAAAACTTAAAAATACATATTTTACAAATTCCTTTTTTTTTTTTTTCAGTTTTTACAAAAATAAATTCCATTTTTTACAAAATATTTGCTTTAAAAAAACTGAATTTTAAAACGGGTCGGGTGGTGGGTTTTTTTAAATCGGATCGGGTAAAAATAAAAAAGAGTCATTTTCATCTGGTGCTGCCACGTGGCACTCCATCCAAAATAAGGGTATATTTATCCCAAAGTATGACGGAGGGGTATAGATGACCCAATAGTATAACGAGGGGTATTCTTTGATTATTTTTGAAAGTATAGGGGTATATTTGGCCCTTTGCCGTAGTTGAAATGTAGTAAAGGCAACTCCGCTCACTTCAACAATACCCATAGTGCGGAGAATACGGTAACAATTTTCTAGAAATCCTTGGGCATCCTCTATAGATGTGCCACTGAAAGTAGGTGGACTATACTTCTTAAACCTTTCAAGTCTCTTTTGTTCTTCTTCTGATGCCTCTGGCCTAACCTTATGCCGAATCGGAATAACAGGTTGTACCGGTACTACACCCGAAATCTGACCAACGTGAACCTGCTGCTCTGGAGTTGTGGTAGGAGTCGGAGCTACTCCCCCAATCAGCGGAATATTTGGTACAACGGAGATCAATTCCGCTTGGGTTAATGTACCAAAGATACTCAGGAACTGTGCCAAAGTCTCTTGAAGTCCGGGGGTAACAACAGGTGCTTCTGGTACCTGTTCCCCAACTGGAGCTACTGGCGGCTCCTCAACTGTTGCCCTGATAGGTACTCCAATCGCGACACTTGCCCTTCCTTGACCTCTGTCTCGGCCTCTACCTCGACCCCAGCCTCTTGCAGCCCTAGTAGTATGTGCGGATGCCTGCTCAGCTAACCCAGTAGCACGTGTCCTTACCATCTGTGAGAGAATAGGGATACAAAGGCTATATGCTTCAAGCTGAATAAATGCTGCACGATAAGGTATGAAAGAAGTGAAAATTTCCTAACAGTTCTGTAGCCTCTCGAAGATAAGTACAGACGTCTCCGTACCGATCCACAAGACTCTACTAGACTCGTTCGTGACTCATAGAACCTATGAACCTAGAGCTCTGATACCAACTTGTCACGACCTAAAATCCCACCACAGGCATCGTGATGATACCTAGTCTCTAATATTAGGTAAGCCGATTTCTATTACATTTTGAAGCCATTTTATTTAAATTAAATAAGAAATAAAAACTAACAGCGAAACAAATATGAATATACAACTTCCCAAGACTAGTAGTACTGAGTTACTAACTCTAACTGAATACATGAAATGATCACGCGGACCGAATATACAATACTATTTGATAAAAAAAATTAACAGTACAATAAAATGAAAAGACTCCAAGGAACTGCGACGACCAAGCAGCTCTACCTTGAATCCTTACGATCCAGCTTTAACTCTGCTCAAGCCTGATGTCTCCAATACCTGGCTTTGCACAAAAATGTGCAAAAGTGTAGTATGAGTACACCACGGTCGGTACCTAGTAAGTATCAAGACTAACCTCAGTGGAGTAGAGATGAGGTACAGTCAAGACACTCACTAGTCTAATAGCATATGCAATATAATATACAAAATAATAAGAAACGGATAAGAATAAGGGCAACATAAAACAACAAGTGATATGCACATCAAGACAACAAGAACACCATTAATAAATACAATTACACCCAATTAAATCAAGTCATTCAAATAAATGTCTTTCACATATAATTCTTCTAAATAACTCTCTTTCCGATATAATTTTTTCAAATAAATATTTTTCAAATATACTTCCTCTAAATAAATATCTTTCGAATGTAATCCTTTCCAATAAATCCTTTTGCATAAAAATCCTTCCAATTAAATATTTTGAATATAATTCTTTCAATAAAAAAATCACCATGTGATACTTCATTTCATAATCATTCCACCATGGGTCTCAGCCCATTTTCATATTTTTCATAAACACGGGTCTCAGCCTATTTTTCATATTTCCATGGCACTTCGTGCCCATAATTAAATAATTATATTTTCCCGGCACCTTGTGCCCTCATTTCATATCAAAACTGCACTGATAATTTACGGGCCAATATCCTCATTATCTACTCACGGTACCTCGTGCCCACATTTTATTTTATAATCCGCCTGGCAATAGCCACAGACTCCCAATTTCAACATAAATCAGATTATTATCAATTTACCAACAACAAGACAAATTGCACAAGTTATAAAAATAAACACAAGGAAAATCACAACATCACATAAAAATCACCAATGCAACCACTCCTCATCATCACATACCATCCCTGACAATAGCCACCCTTATCTCTCCTATAGCCACCCTTATCCCTCCGCCCTGACAATACCAATAGCCACCCTTATCGCTCCTATAGCTGCCCCTATTGCTCCGCCCAGACAATATTCCAACAGCCGCCCTTATCGCTCCGCCCAGACAATATTCCAACAAATACAACAATAGTGAAATGCCACTCTTATACCCACATAATATCAGCAGTGAAATGCCTCCCTTATCTCCTCAAAATAATAACTCACACAACACAACAATTTACACGGAAAATTATCACGGCAACATAACAAAATCAATTCATATCACAAGTTGCCCAATGGCCACAACCAAAATTCCAAAGATACAACCAAGTCAATTAATTTCACAAAAAATAGCCGAAGGCTCCACACAATGTGTATAACACCCCAAAAATAATCAACAGAGATAAAAATTACTCAGCAAAAAGCAAAGCCTTCATTAATCCAAATTTAGATAATTATATTAACACTTCTTTTTAAACTTGCTTAATTAATTATTTGCATAGGGAAAGTTCATATTGAAATTTAATTCCAAGAAATATCAAACCAACAATACTCACGAAATTACATAAGTTTTCAAGTAACAACCACATCAAATTGTCATATAAAAACAAATTCAACAACAAGGATTTAGGCATGACAAATAGATGATTTAACAAATACTAACAATTATCCAAATTACTACACAATATGCCCAACACTTTAACTCAATGAATTTTGCACATATAAGCCCGAGTACGTACTCGTCATCTACCGTACACGGCTTTTCACATTTCACAAATGGCACATAAGGCTCGATGCCTAAGGGGTAATTCCCCCACTCGAGGTTAAGCAAGACACTTACCTTTTTGAAGTTAGGCCAATATTTTAAAATAGCCTTCTTGCTTGAATTGACCTTCGGACAGGTCAAAGCTATCCAAGTTAATTGTACAACTTCATTAAAATTCATCGGAAATAATTCCGGATAATAATACGTCGATTTAAAATTTTATTTCAAAAAGTCAACAAAAGTCAACGCGGGGCCCGCCCCTCGGAACCCGACAAACTTTATATGAAATCCAAACACCCATTCTGATATGAGTTCAACTATACCAATTTTATCTAATTCCAATAATAACTCGACCTCCAAATCTTAAATTTTTATTTTTGGAAGATTTTACAAAAATCTTGATTTTCCTCCATTTAAATCCGAATCAAATGATGGATTCATAGGCATAATCATGGAAATTAATCAAAACTGGATAAGAATCACTTACCCCAAACACCCACGCAATAATCTCTCCAAAAATCGCCTTCTACCGAGCTCCCAATTTGACTTTTTGTGTTATGAACTCAAACCCCCATTTTTGGGACTTTTAATTCTGTCCAGGCATCAAAAGCATCGCGATCGCGGAACATCAAACGCGATCGCGAAGAAGGAAAAGAGTGTTGCCCAGCTTGTGCTTCGCGAATGCGACAACACGCTCGCGAACGCGGGGAAGAAAAGTCTGATAGCTCACGACTGGCCTACGCGAATGCAGGAAATAGTACGCGAACGCGAAGAATGGGATGGCATACCTTCGCGAACGCGGAATGAAGGACGCGAACGCGAAGAGGAAGTAGTCACCAGTGCCCAGCTACTATTTTATTCTATGCGAACGCGAAGAGAGAGCTGCGAACGTGAAGAAGGGAAAGACAGAAATACGCGATCGCGGAAATAAGCTCGCGAAAACGAAGAACAAATAATTCCCCTTCCAAAATAACACTACGCGAATGTGGATTAGGGGACGTGAACGCAATGAAGGAAATGTTACTTCCATCCAAATGCACTACGTGTTCACGACTCTTGCCAGGCGAACGCGATGAAGGATTGAGGCACCAGATATCAGCAGAATACAACAGTGGAAAATGAAGGGAAAATGGTCTGAAATCAATCCGAAACACGCCCGAGCCCCTCGGGACCTCAACCAAACCTACCAACAAGTCTTAATACATCATACGAACTTAGTCAAGTTCTCAAATCATATCAAACCACATCAAAACGACGAATCGCACCTCAAATTAAAATCTATGAACTTTAAACTTTCAAATTCTATATCTTGTGCCGAAACACATCAAATCAATATGGAATGACTTCAAATTTTGCACACAAGTCATAAATGACATAACGAAGCTATTCCTCCAATTTCCAGAATCGGATTCCGACCTCGATATCAAAAAGTCAACCTCCCGGCCAAACTTCCCAAAAATTCATCTTTCGCCATTTCAAGCCAAATTCCTCTACATACCTCCAAATAATTTACCGGACACGCTCCTAAGGCCAAAATCACCATACAGAGCTATTGATATCATCAAAATTCCATTCTGGAGTCGTCTTCATACAGTTCCGACTATGGTCAAAATCCTAAGACTTAAGCTTCCATTTTAGTGACATAGTGTCGCAAATCACTCTAAATCATTCGGTAATTGAATTCAATCACGCACGCAAGTCAATACACGTAATATGAAGCTGCTTAGGGCCTTATACTGCAGAACGAGACTTAAATTCTTGAAACGAGAAGTCGGGTCGTTACAAAAAGATAAGTATCATGGATTGTTGCGAGTCAAAGAGTTTTTTCAATTAAAGTGACATTTTTGAAGTAGGAATTATTTATTATTCAAAGTCGCCACTTAGAATTTGATTTTTGGGTGTTCCAAGTCACCTTTTATTTGAATCCCTATTCAAAGGAAGATTTGACTCTTTTATTATTGGTCTGCGAAAACAAAGTTCGGGTAAGGAATTCTGTTGACCAGGGAGAAGGTGTAGGGCATTCCCCGAGTCCCGTGGTTCTAGCACGGTCGCTTTGTTGACTACAACTTGGCTTGAATTAATTTTGAATAAACTGTGATTTATTGGTTTTCATGTTTTATCTATCCGCTTTTAATTATTAAAATATAAAATTATCTTTGAAATGAATCACGTGTGTGAATCCTTTTTTTTATTGTGCCAAAATCATGTCACGCGTACGTGTATACAATTAATAATATTTTATTATATTAAGATTGTTTTGGCTAAAGTTGCGCGAACACATACTTCAGTTTTAATTTTGCAAATTGCAATTATGCCACACGAACGTATATATAATCGCGATAAACTAATTAAAATTACGCCTAAAACACTCTATCAGTGTTCATTATTCTTCCTAAACTTTGAAATTATTGTGAGGCCATTCATTGTGGATGTTATTGTGAAAGGGATAAAGTAGATAAATTATGGAAAGATGAGCTAGCTTATTGAGGGATAAAAAGGGCGCGCCTCATACTGTTAAAACTGGGCCAACAATGTTTATTGGCCCCGATCGGAGTTTTTTGATGCCACCCCCACGACCCAACACGTGAAAGAGATCGTTACTCACATAATCTCCAAAACCAAAAAATTGTCCACCCAATTCCTCTCAATTCCAAACAAATAAAATACCATTGCTTTCTTCTTTCAGGTGGTCTATGCGCCTATTTTATACCAAGATCTCAACAAATGTTTACCAACAATTCCTTCTAATCACTTTGTTTAACAACCTAAATTCATGCTTCAAGCAATTGATAATTAGCTTAAGAACAAAATATTTGCACCCCTAACGCATTAATTATTAACATGAGCTAAATGATCAAAATAAATTTATACCTAATCTCAAGCCCCAACTATTTCCTTACTCAACCAAAATACCTTTTCAGTACATTAACTATTTAAATCAAGTGAAATCCAAAACTTTTGATCCTAGTTAAACACAAAACTCACTGGTGTGTTAGGTTCTAAACAAAATTAATTCACAAAGAAGCATTCAAAGGAAATTTCATCAAGGATCTTATACTCATGGCTTGACAGAAACCAAGCAAAACACATGGACACAGATTCATGAACAAACAAAATTTAAAAAATAAAAAGAAGAAAACGACTAAGAAACTTGAAGGCGAGAATGAAACTTTATACTCAAATAAGCTTCTTTAATAGAGCAAATGTATAGATCCATCATCATCATACAAGGAAAACCGACGACTACAAACCGAATAAAGAAACTCGAACGAGACCCACGACAGGAGCACTCGAACGGCGACCTCCACGATTTTGATAAAAGAAAGGAAACTGGGTTCCATTCAGGTGATTTTCGGACTGTTTCATGGAGGTTTCAGGCAGGTTTCGTGGCTGTTTGGACGTAGTTTTATGGCTAAAGCTACGATAGTTTTTGGGGCTAGTTTAAGGACTATTTGAAGTTATTTTTTTCAGCTTCGTTTGGTGGTGTTTAAGAGGTGTTTCAGAACTGAACTTTCGCTGGTTTTGGAAGCTTAATGTAGTGGTGTAAATGGAGGTTTGGTGGTGGATTTCAGTTGGGTTTAAAGGCTGTTTCTGGGCAAAAAAGGGGCAGCACTTTGGACTATTTTGCAGCTGATTTTCGCTGCTCTTCATAGCTAGTATTTTTTACTCCCCTTTAATGTGGATTTTTGAGGTGTTTTATGGGGTTTTTTGGGGTTGTTTTGTTGCATTTTTGAGCTGGAGTTTCCAATTGGTTCCCATGGTGAAAACGTGAGTGAGTAGAAGATAGGTTGTGAGTGGAGGGGACAAGCATGGGGGACAAGGAGTGGGAACAAAGAGTGGGGGACAAAAAGTGGGGAGCAAAGGAAAGTGGAGTGGGGACATGCGTGAAAAGATGAGAGCGGGAAAGATGGAGTGAGAAGTGAGGTATTGGTGAGATGAGTGGGAAACAATTTAAGCATTGTCAAAAATTAGGTGCTCACACCATGCCCCTCTTTGCTTGGAAACATGAAGAGTTTTCAGACAAAGAAAAGATGAGCGATATGAATAATTTTTGGCCATACCATTATTCAAAAGGGAAGAGATAAGAGAAAAGAGTGCGACCGAGTCTTGGTTTGGACAGCCTGCATATCCCGGGTATAAGTGAATCAAGTCGCGTGTAATTCAAGAAGAGTGATGGAATGATGAGCGTCGCGCTCCCTTTTTCTCGCGAAATCGGGTTTCGACACGTGACAGCTCTTTTAAGGAAGGGTGTTAAAAGAGAGAATAGCCACCTAACGGATTTAAGGTGCGTTAGGGCACCTTTTTGTAGATAACTCTGGTTTAACCAGTTTGCATCACCAAAGATCGGGTGAGGGCTCAAATTACCTCGAGGAGAAGGTGTTAGGCACTCTTCGAGGTCCACAACAGTGGGCCCCGACCGAACTCGAATTATATGAATTAGTCTAAGCAAAAGAGAAAAGACAAAATTGGGCAAATAAATAAAATGATTGATTTTAAAACAAAAGGGGGGTCCTAAGTTTTTTAGCCTAAAGGATCACCCCGTGCAACATAAATAATACTTCGTAACTCCCTCGAAATGGGGTGTTACTCGTATTATTCAGCGGGCACAGACTATCATCTCCTGTTACCTGATTACTATTTTTATGTTGTTTACCTAAAGCGCACTAGTTAATTCTAAACCGTATCTTATGCGTGCACTACCCGTCCCGTGCCTATGGTCCAAGAGGCATTTGGACCTTTATCTCGGGTGGTTCTAGACTTAACTTAGGTTGCTCAAAATTGAGAAAACCTAGGTGACATACAAAACAATTTGGACTTTCATGTGTGAGTAAATATGGGCTCAAGTTGGCCTCCGCATTTAGACAACAAATGCACGCAAACTAATTACCACTGACAGTTGCATATTTTAAACAAGTTAAGGTTACAGAATCCTATAGGCAGGATCTCTACGTGATTCTGAATTTTAATAAGCAGGCAGTTCGTGTGTTAAAAGCCACTTCCCTTAATACGATTTCTAAAGCCTACATAGTTGCCTACTGATTACAAGTATAATAGATTAAAACCTATGGGCATCATATCTAGGTGATTCACACAGAAACTAACAATGGTAATCATAGGAATATGTTCAGAATTGCTTAATCGAGTCCTATATGCATGGTTCCTAATAATGATAATTAGCACAGTGTTGAAAACTCTTAAAAGAAACGAACAGGACAATAATTAAGACTGATTTTAGACCTTATAGGCAGAATTTCTATAGTCATAATTGAAACTGATTTTAGATCCTATATGCATGATTTCTATAGTTACAATTAGAACTGATTTTAGATCCTATAGGCATGGCATCTAAATTTGTAGATCAGGCAGTGTGTAAACAGAATCCTATGCGCACATTGAGATATTAATCATTCAATATCCTATAGGCATTGTTTCTAACAGGTAAAAACAGAGCACATTTGAACCAAATAGAGAACCTATAGGCAGGATTACTGACACATAATAATTGAACATGTTTGAGCATAATAACATATTTAAGCAAAATAGGATACCTATAGGCAGGATTTCTAACATATAATAACTGTATATGTTTGAGCATAATGATACATTTAAGCAAACTAGGATACATATAGGCAGAATTTCTACCCATTTCAGTGCAAGTGTAAGATAAAACCCCTTTCCCAATTTTACTAATACCCCAATTGTTATTACAATAATTATTACAGACCCAAAATGAATGGAATAAAATTACAGAAATAAATGACTATAGGGATCCTACAGCAGGCCCAAAGATACACTCGGCCAGGCCAGACCTTCATTCCCATGGTTCACAATAGCCCAGAAATGACATCTTCATTGACATAAGGTAGCCAGAAATTAATTGATTTACCCACTAGGTATAAAACATATAGAACCAAGACCCTAGTGTGTCAGAGTTCCCAAGAGCTTCAAGAACCCAGGGCAGTGCTCACACTAGGGAGGTTAATGGGAGAGATTCAGAGGATAACTAGGGACCAAGTCCTGGTGTGTCAGAGTTCACAAGGATCTCAATTGGACCCTGAGCAGTGCTCATACTAGGGAGGTCAAAGGGCAAAACCTAAATAGCCTTGGCTTTCAGCTGGCTAAGGAATAAGAACTCAAAGAGACCAAGCAGTAAAGGAATAGAATGAGGTTAAGGGACAACACTGAATGACAGAATCAAATTGAGCACGTAAAAAGACAGGTAATAGAGCATGCTTAGATTTAAGACAGACTTAACCAAGTTTCAAAAAACGAGTTCAATCACATAATGCACATATTAACAAAACAAGTTGCAAGACAGACTTATAGTAAGAAGAAAAAGAGATTTCAGATTATGCTAAGTGCAGAAGGCTAGTGTCACAAGAAGGAATCATATCAATTGGCAATAGAACCTAACATGCTGAGAACTAATTAGGGCAATTGCTGGAGAAGTCAAGACATGATGAAAACAGGATCAAAACAGGCTACATTGCAGCAATTCAGAAACAGACTTGTTAATTACTTAATGAATACACTCATACTTAATCAACTAATCCATAGAAGGAGATAGGAGAGCATGTTCCAGTAGCAATTTTAAACAGTAGAGGGGTGGCTATCAATAACACATACGCTAGGCAGAATTAAAAGAAATCAATCGACTCAGGTCTAAATATGTCTCAAACTACAAACGTAATGGCATTCAGATTAGCAAAGCCTAAAATTGAAGTAACACATGGAATAAAAATCTTCAGAAGTGAAAACTCATGTTAATGATAGGTAAATCAGAATGAAATGACAAAGGTTTGGTAACTCACCAGTTAAATGAAACAAGAAAGAAAGGAAGCCCACACTGTTATGAATATCAACGAAAGAGCAAGAACCCAGAATTTTTGGCCTTGGCTTTCAGCCGGCCAGGAATCAAAGTGCAGAATAAGATTGTTAAAGACAAAGAGCGCACAACTTTAATTTTTAGTAATTTTCTTAATGATTCCAGAGTTGTTTCAAAGGGGAGTGGGGAGGGATTTATATAGTGGAGAAATCGAACACATAAACATGGAAAAACATCAGCCCTACACTTAGAAAGGAAAGCAATCGAAATCAGTAAGGAAAAGAAAAAATTGCAAAACTCTAATTTTAGGTAAAGTACACAAAGCGGCAGAAATCTAAAATAAATAAAAGGTAAAAATCACATGTTGCATAGAATAAGATGAACATAGACAGAAATACCTTTTAAAATCAAAGAATCGAACCTGATTTGGATCGATTTAAAAGAATCTGAAACCCTAATTTTAGGGTGAGTAGGAATCACAGAAATACACAGAGATTCATACCATAAAAGAACAAGAATGAACATAGACAGAAATAGCGCTTAAAATCAAAGAATCGAACCCGATTTGGTTCGAACTAAAAGAGATCTGAAACCCTAATTCTAGGGTAAATAAGAATTACAGAGGTTCATAGAGATTCATACCACAAAAGAACAAGCACGAACATAGACGGAAAAGGTCAAGGAACTGAACAAGGTTTGGTTCGAAGTTGATGAGATCCGCTTGCCATGTTTAGGCAAGCGATATATAGAAGGTTCCAGTACCAGGGGGAAGTAGAATATGGCAAGAAACAGCTATGTAATCCTATGTCCGGTGGGATTAGGAGAGAAAATTGGGGGAGACGGCTAGGGTTTGGGCAGAGAGATGAGAGAATCCAAAGGAGGCGGATGGTGGAGAAAAGTTTAGGGTTTAGGGAAGTTTGGTTAATTAAAAGGGTAGGAGTAATATGGGCCGTTGATCTCAAAGATCAATGGCCCCGATTAGTTGGGGGTTCTTGGTCGGGTTAGTTTAATTGGTTGGGCTGGGGGTTATTTGGTTTGGGCTCAGGTGTTAATGGGCTGGGGCTGGGTAATTTAGGCCCGAAATTAAGGTGAATTTGGGGCCAGATTTTAAATACCCAATGTTTAACAAATAAATAATTTATAAAAGTAATTAATAAATAAAAAAATATCATTTATGCATAAAAATTATTAAAAATAATTACTTAACATTATAAAAATATAAAAAGTCATTTTCTGCATAAATAATATAATTATATATGCATATGGGCTATTATTGAAAAAATATGCAATTTAGCCTTAAAAATACAAATGTAATTATAAGAAATGCACTAGAAATATTTAAAAACTTATATTGGTATAAATGGTAAATTTATATGATTAAATCATCACAAAAAATAATTTGTAGGGTAATTATTGGATATTTATATAATAAAAATACAAAAATAAATTGATTTAAAGTCTTTAAAAATTATGAAAAATACTCGTGTATGCTTGTAAATCAAATGATGATGCATATGCGCTATTTTGAAGGTATATATATATATATATATATATATATATATATATATATATATATGAGGAAACAATTGGGTATCAACAGATGCCCCTCTTTACTCGGGAAGGATGAAAGAGTTGTCGGGTAAAGAAATGATGATCAATTTTGACCGAACGGGGTGATTTTGAAAAATATATGTTGGACCCTAGTTTCTGAACTGCCTACATATCCCTGGTTTTACAGGAATCAAGCCAAGTGTAGTTCTGGATCCAACAGTGGAATAAACCGATGGAGTTATTGTAAGAACAGACAAGATATTCTAGATATGACAATATCAGGATTGTAAATGGATGTATCTGGGAATGGTTATGGATATTTGAATGATTATCAGATGGAAATGGGTAACAGACGGTAGTTGGTTACGTTTGAAATAATTGTTGGACATGAACGTTGAATGGAAACCGGAGCGAAGATTGCTCCAGTTAAGAGAACTATTACTTCTTGGATCACCTGCAAACTCAAAATACGATGCATACAAATACATATAGATTATTGCATAAGTTTAATCATGATGCAAATTTCCTCTGGACTATGGAGATCGTCTTTGGACGGTGAGGATGATGTCCTTAGACTGTGATGTCCCGGGCCATGAATTGTGAGATAGGGGATTCGCAGGCCATGAAATGATGTTCTCAGGCTATGAAGATGGTGCCTCCGAACTATGATGCCTTTGAATAATGATGTGCAATATTGAGAGATCCTCAGGCCATGGTATGGTGTCTTCCAGCTAAGAGGATGATGCCTTCGGGCTATGACGCCTTCGGAAAATTTGGCTATGCTTCAGCCCATGAGATGCAAAGACATAATGCTTGAGATGAAACAAGACAGAGCTTAGTCTTGTATAGAACCGGGGGTAGAGCTTAGCCCCGAGAGAAGAGAATAATGCAAGGTTTTGAACAGCGCAACATTTGTAGTTATGCAAGGAGAGACAATGCTTAGTCTTGTGCAAGATTGGAGACAATGATTAGTCTTGTGCAAGGTTGGAAACAATGCTTAGTCTTATGTAGGATTCGAGACAATGCTTAGTCTCATGCATTGCGAAGGCAGAGCTTAGCTTTATGCAATTGAGGAGGCATGGCTTAGCATCATGCAAAATGGAGACAATGCTTAGTCTCGTGCAATAGGAAAGGCAGGGCTTAGTCTTATGTAATTAAGGAGGTAGGGCTTAGCCTCATGCAAAATAGAGACAATGCTTAGTCTCGTGCATTGGGAAGGCAGAGCTTAGCTTTATGCAATTGAGGAGGCATGGCTTAGCCTCATGTAAAATGCAGACAATGCTTAGTCTCGTGCAATAAGAAAGGCAGAGCTTAGCCTTATGTAATTAAGGAGGCAGGGCTTAGCCTCATGTAAAATGGAGACAATGCTTAGTCTCGTGCAATAGGAAAGGCAGAGCTTAGACTTATGCAATTATGGAGGCAGGGCTTAGCCTCATGCAAGATGGGAAACAATGCTTAGTCTCATGCAATAGGAAAGGAAGAGCTTAGCCTTGTGCAATTGAGGAGGCATGGCTTAGCCTCATGCAAGATGGAGACAATGCTTAGTCTCGTGCAATAGGAAAGGCAGAGCTTAGCCTTATGCAATTAAGGAGGCAGGGCTTAGCCTCATGCAAGATGGGAGACAATGCTTAGTCTCATTCAATAGGAAAGGCAGAGCTTAGCCTTGTGCAATTAAGGAGGCAGAGCTTAGCATCATGCAAAATGGAGACAATGTTTAGTCTCATGCAATGAATAGATAATAAGTGATAGCAGAGTATTTCTTAGCTGGAGATATGTTTGCGTTCGGTAGCTTTGTTATTATGATGATAGTGATTCTAAGGTGTGCACGTACTCACGGCTATTCCTTGTTCCTGTATCCAAAGGAAAATTATAAGTTTTACGGGGAGGTCGGTTTGTGCCTCCGCCTGCTTGCTTTGCTTTGCTTTGCATTGAAATCCTACTCGAGTTACCATGGGTAGCATCTGGCTAAAAATAAAGCTTTCCGAAAAATATGTGTGCATAGTTATTTAAAACACTGTAATATTAAATAAATTAGATGAACCAGTAACTGGGACAATATCAAAGACATTGCGACCTTCTTGCCCAGTTTCTGATTGTGGGGAAAATGAGAATTTTATTAAATTTTGACCGAACCCACAAGGCTGCCTACGTATCCCCTCTTAAGCGGGAATCAGGTCAAGCGTAGTTCAATTACATCAGATGAAGAAATGTGAACATTCTAAACATAATATCTTTTGACTGCATCTGAATTGATAGGCTTTGGCCAAACCTCTCCGTCCATTTATGCGAGTATGAGTGCTCCTCCTGTTAGTACTCGGTGAACCATGTAGGGCCCTTGCCAATTGGGTGAAATTTCCCTTTGGTTTCATCTTGATGCGGGAAGATCCGCTTCAGTACCAGCTGCCCCGGTGCGAACTGTCTAGGTTTGACCCTTTTGTTGAAAGCTTTGGACATCCTATTCTGATAGAGTTGACCATGACACACTGCATTCATTATTTTCCTGTCAATGAGAGCTAATTGTTCATAGCGGCTTATTATCCATTTTGCATCACTGAGTTCAGCTTCTTGTATAATTCTTAAAGAAGGAATTTCAACCTCATCAGGAATGAGAACTTTGGTATCGTAGACCAGCAAATAGGGAGTTGCCCCAATTGATGTGCGGACTGTAGTCTGGTACCCCAATAAGGCAAATGGTAACCTCTCGTGCCATTGCTTGTGGTTGTCTACCATCTTCCTCAGTATTTTCTTGATATTCTTGTTTGCGACCTCCACGACTCCATTCATTTGAGGCATGTATGCTGTGGAATTCTTGTGCTTGATTTTGAAGGTCTCGCACATAGATTTCATTAGGTCACTGTTGAGATTGGCGGCGTTGTCGGTGATAATGGACTCTGGAACCCCGAATCGGCAAACAATATGATCTCTGACATAATCTGCGATGACTTTCTTGGTTACAGCTTTGTAGGATGCAACTTCGACCCATTTTGTGATGTAGTCTATGGCCACTAAAATGAACATGTGCCCATTTAAAGCGACGGGCTCGATTGGTCCAATGACGTCCATTCCCCAAGCGACAAAAGGCTAAGGTGCACTCGTTGCATTGAGTTCATTTGGCGGCACATATATCATATCAGCGTGTATTTGGAACTGATGACATTTTTGGACATACCTGATGCAGTCTGTTTCCATAGTCATCCAAAAATAACCTGCCCTCAGTATCTTTTTGGCTAAAACGAAACCATTCATGTGTGGTCCGCAAGTTCCAGAGTGTATCTCTTCGAGCAGTTTGGAAGCTTCCTTGGCGTCAACACACCGTAATAATCCTAAGTCTAGAGTCCTTCTGTACATGATTCCTCCACTTTGGAAGAAATGGTTGGACAATCTTCGGAGCGTGCATTTTTTAGTATGATTTGCATGCTCCGGGTACTCTCCTTTTGCCAAGTACTCCTTGATATCATGGAACCATGGATTCCCGTCTTCTTCTTCTTCTTTAACATGAGTGCAGTAAGCTGGCTGATTATGAATCCTTACCAGAGCGGGGTCGATAAAATTCTTGTCCAGATGCTGTATCTTGGAGGACAAAGTGGCCAATGCATCTGTGAACTCATTCTGGATTCTCGGGACATGTCTAAACTCTATCTTCGTGAACCTCATCATCATCTCTTGCACATGATATAGATATGGTAATATCTTGGTATTCTTTGTAGCCCATTCTCCCTACACCTGATGTACCAGAAGATCTGAATCACCGATTACTAGTAATTCCTAGATATTCATGTCAATGGCCAAATTGAGCCCCCATATGCAAGCCTCATATTCTGCCATATTATTGGTGTACGAAAATTTGAGTTTTGCGGATACCGGATAATGTTGACCTATTTCTGACACCAAAATGGCTCCAATACCCACTCCTTTAAAGTTTGCGGCTCCATCGAAAAACATTCTCCATCCGTCGTAGGCTTTGGCGATATCTTCTCCTACGAATGATACTTCTTTATCAGGAAAATGCATTTTTAATGGTTTGTATTCTCCTCCTACAGGATTTTCCGCAAGATGATCCGCTAATGCTTGTCCCTTAACCGCCTTCTGAGTCGCATAGACGATGTCGAATTCACTCAACAATATCTTCCATTTTGCCAGCTTCCCGGTAGGCATGGGTTTCTGGAAGATGTACTTCAGAGGATCCATCCTTGATATGAGATATGTGGTATAGGCACAGATGTAGTACCTCAGTTTCTGGGCTATCCAGGTCAAAGCACAGCAGGTGCGTTCCAGCAATGAATACCATGCTTCGTAGGGTGTGAACTTTTTACTCAGATAGTATATGGAATGTTCTTTCCTTCTCGTCTCGTCGTGTTGTCCCAAGACACAACCAAAAGCCCCATCTAATATGGAGAGATATAGTAGCAGTGGTCTACCAGGTTCTGGCGGGACCAGGACTGGCGGTGTGGATAAATATTCTTTGATTCTTTCAAAAGCGTTTTGGCAGTCTTTAGTCCAATTGGTTGTGACATCCTTCCTTAACATTTTGAAAATCGGCTTATATATCACGGTTAATTGTGCTATGAAGCGGCTGATGTAATTAAGACGTCCCAAGAAGCTCATCACGTCTTTCTTGTTCTTTGGAGGTGGAAAATCCTAGATAGCCTTGACCTTTGATGGGTCTAGCTCAATTCCTCGGTGGCTGACAATGAATCCTAATAATTTTCCTGCGGGGACCCCGAACGCACATTTTGAGGGATTTAATTTCAAATTGTACCTCCGAAGCCGATCAAAGAATTTCCTCAAGTCTGCTATGCGATCTGTACTTTTCTTGGATTTGATGATGACGTCATCCACATATACCTATATCTCCTTGTGTATCATGACGTGGAAAATAGTTGTCATGGACCTCATATAAGTGGCCCCAACATTCTTCAGACCAAACGACGTCATTTTATAGCAGTACACCCCCCATGGTGTGATAAAAGCTGTCTTTTCGGCATCCTCTTCATCCATCCATATTTGATGATATCCCGCGAAGCAATCCAAAAAGGATTGGAGTTCATACTTGGTGCAGTTGTCGATCAGTATGTGTATGTTGGGTAACGGGAAATCATCTTTGGGACTTGCTTTGTTTAGGTCCCGATAATCTACGCATACTCTGACTTTCCCATCATTTTTCGGAACTGGCACGATGTTAGCCAACCAAGTTGGATATTCAACCACTCTGAGAACCTTAGTTTTGATCTGCTTGGTGACTTCTTCTTTGATTTTCAAACTCATATCTGGCTTGAACTTTCTGAGTTTCTCCTTTACCGGTGGACACATTGGGTTGGTAGGTAGTTTATGAGCCACTATAGACGTGCTCAAACCGGTCATATCATCATAGGACCATGCAAAGATATCCTCATATTCCTTTAGGAAACGAGTGTATTCTTCTTTCTCTTATGGTGACGGGCGAATGCTTACACGTGTTTCTTTGATTGTTTCGGAGTCTCCTAGATTAACTGTTTCAGTCTCATCCAAATTGGACTTAGGCTTGTTTTTAAAGTTTTTCACTTCTCTGACAATTTCCTCGGGTATTATATCCTATTTTAGATCTTCTGAATCATTATCCTTATGTTGCGTTGTCTCATTACATGTCACAGTCGTAGGTTCATCGGGATAGGTAATAATAATGATGTAGAGAAAAAACGTAAAGAATAATAATAAATACTAAAAGAACAATGAACTTAGATAAATCTTGAAAATGTCAAACAGGTACGGCTCGATGACCCGAGCAATTATTTCAAAACAAAACATGCTTAAAATAAAATACTAAAAATGTCTTAAATGCTCATAAAAATTGCTTTTTAAAATGAATGATGCTAATGGCTAGGCTACCCAGGAACTCGATGGGCCCTTGATGGTGCACTAGTCCAGTTCTTGAGAACAGATCCCTTCTTAAACGGTCAGAATAATGAGGCCTTCCTCCTTCTCCTCAACTATCGCATTGCAATCCATGTCTTCATCATCCAGAAACAGATTCCTTATACCGGCTAGAACTTCATCTTCTTCGGACTCCCACATCATGTCAGCTTGATGAAATAAGTGGCTCAAATGTGGTACTGGTTGCTCTAGAGGGTAATAAGGACCACGCTATGGTGTCGACTAATTCTGATACTCGTGCCAGGTGTATTCATACCCAAGCCCAAAAGTTGTGCCGTGACGCTTTAGCTGTATTGGTTTGGTGATCCCCTGGAGATTCTTACCAAGACCTTTTCCAGGCTCATACCATGTCCATGCCAATATGCCTTCTTTCTTACTGCCCCACCATTTGTCTTTTTCAATTGCGTTGATGCGCTTGATGCGATGGTATATTTCTCCACCCAACTTCCTTCTATTCTCGATGACCGGAACAATTTAACTGGTGTAAATGGGATTACTTTCGTCCCCATGGATGATCACTTCTTGATGGTTCCACTCAGACTTCACAACCTGATGTAGAGTAGAAGCTACGGCCCCAGCGGCATGTATCCAAGGTCATCCCAACAATAGGTTGTAGGTAGCAGATATGTCCAACACTTGAAACTCAACATCAAACCAGGTTGGGCCCATCTGTAGGCTGAGGTTGGTTTCCCCAATTGTGGCCCTTTGAGACCCATCAAATGCTTTCACATTCATACTTTTTTCTCGTATCTCGTGCAGGCCTTTATCCAATCTTTTCAAAGTAGTTAGTGGACATATACTAAGACTCGAACCCCCATCTATCAGGACTCTGGCGAAGAACTTATCCTCAAACTGCACTGTGATATGCAGTGCCCTGTTGTGACTTAGTCCTTATGCTTGTAGCTCGTCTTCATGAAAAGTGATCTTGTGGCTTTTCAACACTTGTCCTATCATATTGGCCATCTCTCCACTGCTAATGTTGTTGGATACATAAGCCTTATTCAACACTTTCATCAACGCATTCTTGTGTGCCTCAGAATTCTGCAGTAGTGATAGAATGGATATCTGAGCAGGGGTTTTGTTCAAATGATCAACCACATAATACTCCCTTGCTTGCACCTTTCTCCAAAGATCATCCGGGCCGATTTCAATGATGGTCTACCTGGAAGCGACTTCTTTACTTGTTCCCCCCAAATGCTCGGGCATGTAAACCCTACCAATTCTGGTCATACCTTGTGTTGCACCAGTTTCTTCCATTTTCCCCTTTCCTTTCCTTCTTGCTTCCGCAACATAATCCCATGGTATAGCATTAGACTTATAAGACGGTGTAGGTGTTACCATCACGGTGAAGGGTGTTGTTACTTCAACCTCAAATGGAGTTGGTGCAGCTACCTCAACTTCAATTGGTGACTGAGTTTGTACCATGATAGGTGTGAGAGTGAATGGAGATGTTTCAGGATTATCCCTTTCTCGAATGAGTCCAATTGACCCCTCTGAGTCTCATTCTTCATCGGTCTCTATCATGTTTACCCCTCCGCCCCTATGATCCGGGAGATGATTGTTACAGACATTAGGTGCAACCTCCTTTGCCAGTATGACTTTGGTGTCAATTAGTGTCTAAATCATATCCTTCAAAGTACGACACTCATCAATAGTATGACCTTTCATGCCTGAGTTATAGGCACATGTCTTATTTGGATTGACCCATTGAGAGAAATTTTCCATGGAGACAACGAGAATGGGAGTGATATAACTAGCAACCTTCAATCTCTCGTATAGTTGGTCTATAGGTTCAGCAATTAGGGTGTATTGTCTGGGTGGTCTGCGGTCGAAATTTGGTCTAGGTTTTTGGTAGTTTTGGTAGGCTGGTGGTGAGTGGTAGTATGTGGGTTGGGTGTTATAGGTATGGTAAGTGGCAGCAGGTTATTGGTATCTGGGAGGTGAAGGTTGATATGTGGTGGAGGTGTTTGGTATGTGAGAGGATATTTCGGACCTTGGGCTACCATTACTGCACCTACTTCTTTCTTCTTGGAGATACCTCCTGACTGCAGGGCCTTATTTGTGGCATGGAGTGCTTCAAAATTTGTCACCATTCCGCTTTTGATCCCTTTTTCTATTCTCTCTCCCAACTTGATGATATCAGAAAATTTATGGTTTTCAATAATCATCAATCTTTCGTAGTATTGCGGATTCTGAGCTCTGACGAAGAACTTATTCATTTGTTCTTCTTCCAGCGCTGGCCTCCCTTTTGCAGCTTCGGACCTCCACCGAGTAGCATACTCGCGGAAAGTTTCTGTTGGCTTCTTCTTGAGATTTTGAATGTAGAAAACGTCTGGTGTGTTTTCTGTGTTAAACCTGAACCGATCCATGAAATCCGATGCTATGCTTACCCAATTAACCCATTTCTTTGGGTTCTGACTGATGTACCAAGACAGGGCATCTCCAGTGAGGCTTCTCATGAACAGCTTCATGCGAATTCTTTTATCCCTACCAACTCCTACAAGCTTGTCACAATATATTCTCAAGTGCACCTTCGGATCACCAGTTCTGTCGAACATTTCGAATTTAGGAGGTTTGTAACCCTCTGGCAATTCTACATCTGGCTGAATACACAAATCTTCATAATTCAAACCCTCAATGCCTTTGCCCCCTTTGACATTTTGAATCCTGTCGGTAAGTTTCTTGAGTTCCTCTGTTATGTTCTTGATGAGCAGGTAATTCTCGGCAGATTCGGGTATGTATAGGGTCTGTTGTGGGGTGTGGGGTAAGGTTTCCACATATATGGGATTGCTTTGGTGGACTCCGGGAATCTGGGCGTAATGGTGGTCATTGGTTGAGTTTTGCGGGTCAGGAGTAGGCTGTGGTGCATTCTGATAAGTGTGGTATGTGGTAGTTTATGGGTATTGGGTCGGATGATGATGATGTTGTGGAGGAGTTGGTGCTGGTGGAGGATTAGGATTTTGGGGAGGCGTGGCGTATTGATGAGGTGTGGGAGGATTTTGCGGGTGTTGGTTTTGTGTGTTTTGAGGAGGTGTTGAGTTTTGGGCGTTTTGTTGGTTAATGTCGGGAATAGTCAGGGTAAGGGAAAGGTTTGCCAAGTTACAGACCTGCTCAAGTTCCCCTTGTACCTCCAGTATCTTTTTCTCTAATCGCAAAACCAAGTCGTTCTGTGCCGGAGTACTCCGACCATCCGAAGTCTCAACATTCTCTGCATGTGTAGCGTTGTCTTTCCTGATACCGCTCAGATCATCCATCTTAGCCTTTCCTTTGTTCTTAGGATCACTTGGAGGAGGAGGAGGTGGAGGACCTCTAGATCTGGTATGATATGCCGATGATGCTAGTATGCACAAACCAACCTTAGGGGATAGGAATAAACAAAGAAAAGAAGAAAAACAAAAGGTAAACAAGTCAATAAAGAGTATTAAAATGATATTTACGATATTTAAACACGTATTGCGGAATTCGCGTCCTAATTTGGGGACCTCATCGTGCCCGAGGTAGGCCTAGCGACATATATCTTTGGAGAAAACTCAATACTAATAACTGCATCATTTCATTAATATGATAAATAGACCAAATATCTACTAAAACGACAATAATTATAAAGAGTCACTAGTGGTAATTGCCTTACTACAATCAAATTCTAAAACAAATCTAGAAAACATCACCCATAATCTATTTGGTCCCAAAGGGACCTTCTCCAAGCTTGGCCTTCTTAGCCCCGTCAATCAGATTCCCCAGGTCGCGCATGCCCAATAGCAGATACGCCCTTGCTAGATGTCCTCCTTTATTGCCCTCTGCATTCTGACAATCCGAGATACTTTTCCTCATTTTTTCCTCAAGTTCCATCAAACTCTGTGCCAAATACTCCAACCTTTCTGTTGATTTAGTAGTGATTCCCCTCCATTCATTGATTGCTTCCATGTCCACTTTATGCTGTTCCAAATGCCTGGACTCAGATTCAAATACCCTTTTGCGCAACCTCATGTATTTGACTTGTGCTTCAGCAGCGTCGTCTATGACCCTATTTCTCAAATCAACCCATGTCTTGACCTCTCCTGTTGTGTCATCGACCAACCATGATGGGTAGAAGTACATATGGCCGGCATGATACCTGTCTGGCTCGATGGTATCTTTCTCCACAATAATCTTTTGATGCCACATGTGTTGTGCCTAGAAGTTGAATGGAATAACATTCCCTTGAAAATCTACTTTGTAATGAACCATTTTGGAAACTCGTGGTATAACCTGTTTTCTCCCAACTTGCCTCATGACTCTGATAGGAGCATAAGGATAGATTCCCCTTAATCCGATTAGCACTAGATGAGGAACATCTCTCGACCTGATGATGAATTCACTGCTAGGGAACCACTCGAACATCCAATGTATCTTGTCATCACTCAAATTGCTAAAGAAATGTACCCACCTCACAGCGTTTCCCGGTTGTGAAAACCTGTCTGGGATACAAGTCATTCTCTTCGGATGGTGATAAGCTATGTGGTCATTCCATGGTCGTCGCGAAAATTCTTGACGGTATTGTCCTCTCTGAAGGTGTTCCAACAACCACATTTGCAGCAACATATTGCAACCCTCGAAATGCCTATATCCTTTTTTACAACGGTCTAGGGTTCGGTACATCTCAGCCACGATCATTGGGATAATAGTGTAAGTTTGCCCCTCAATTCCTTCCATTAGGGTCTTAGTGACCATAGCTAGGTGAGTGTGGATCTTTTATCCTTGTATCGGGAATATCTGCATCCCCAGAAAACAGACAATGAATATAAAAATCCGGCAGTGAGTCCAACCCAAAGAAGTGATGGCAAATTCATCATAGTAAAGGTGATATGACTTGCTGTGACCATAACGCTCGTAAAGGAAGTCGAATGGTATGTAAGATTTCTTCAGACAGACTAACTCATCATTTTTCCTGAAACCCATCATTTTTAGGAAACCTCGAGAAGTACGGTTTTTCGGTACCAACAAGCCAGGGCTATCACATGGGAGCCCAGCGAAGCCTCTTATTTCCTCTAGAAGAGGAGTCATTTCTATATCACCAAAACGGAAGACGACCCTCTTCTCATCCCAGAATATTGTGGCAGCCTCAATTAACACATTGTTCGGCTGAATATCTAACAAAGAAGGTAAATTCCCGAGAACTCTTTTCACATGGTTTTTGTCGCTCGGCGAGAGATTTTCCCACCAATCTAGCAACAAAGGTGGAATACTTCGAACCATGCCGAACCTGGGGACTTCGTACTTCATTTCTGCAAAACAATTAAAGCTAGCCTTTTTCCCCTCCAGATTCGACTATTTACATATTAATGATTAGCATATCGGCACGTTTTCTCCAAATAATGCACATATCATTATTGTACCCATTGGGATTTAAGAAAATCCCGACGGGCTTTGGACAAGGCTTGCCTTAGAGAGTTATTACGCGAACAGCGTTCTAACCCATACTAGATTTAGACATGATGCATGCACAGTTAATATTAGAGTGGGGATTTCTAGAAGAGTCTAGACCAGTACCCTCAAGTGGACAACTTGAGAGGGGAAGGCACAGAACCGTCGATTGCACCGCTGATCGACTAATTTTACCGCAAATAAGCCTTTCCAAATTTAAAAGGGTGATTTAGGAAGAGCGTGGAATCGATAAGGTTTGCCTACGTATCTCACATCCGTTGAGAATCAGACTCGCGTAGTTCGTTTAAATCGGGAATAAAGTAAATAAACTAACTCTTATTTTTTTACTCATATACAAATAATCCCATAAAAGCTCCTAACAAGAAAAATATTTTGGATTTGTTTTTTAGATTTGTTTTTTGTTTTTTGGAATCTTCGAAAGAAAGACTTTTTAAAGAAGAAAGAAAATATTTTGGATTTTCATTTTTTTGTAAATTTAAAAGGACGGAAAATATTTTTGAATTTTGATTTGTTTTTCTTTTTAATTTTGGGAGAAAGACTTTTTTTTTTTTTAAAAAAGGAAGAAAATATTTTTGGATTTGACGTCTCAAAGAAAGACTTCTAAATAAGGAATTAAAGAATTTGTTTTTTGGATTTTTAAAAATTGTGGGCCGGAACTGATGAGGTTTGCCTACATATCTCATATCCGGTGAGAATCAGACCCGCATAGTTCGCTATGATTAGGAATAAAGTAAATAAACTAACCCTTTCTTTTGAATTTTTATTTTATTTTTTAATTTTCGAAAAAAAGACTTTTAAAAAAGAAAGAAAATATTTTTTATTTTCGATTTTCTTTCTTTTTAGAATTTTTGAAAAGAGAATCGTTTTTTATATTTTTTTTGAATTTCGATTTTTTTGGAGAAAGACTTCTAAAAAAACATATTTTTGAATTTTGATATGATTTTCTTTTCAAATGAAAGACTTATAAAAAGAAAGAAAATATTTTGTTTTAATTTTTTTTATTTGGGATTTTCTAAGGTAAGACTTCTAAAGAAGGAATTAAAAGACAATATTTTTGGATTTTTAAAAATTGGGGCCTACGTAGTTCGGTACAAAACTGGTGGCATGATTTTTTTTATTTTTTTTTCAATTCTGCTCAACTAATTTTCTAAATCCAGTCAACAATGCAAGCAAGCCTTCCAAATGATGCAACAAGTAGCACATAAGTGAATATGATGGTCTCAAAAAGAATACTTGTTTTATACGGACCCGGCCCTTGTATCGAGTTTCGCTACGTCAAATGCACATGATGTAACAAAGTGATCCTACTAGGGATAAACAGACATGCAGCTTGTTCTTCTAGGTTTAAAAATCCTAAAGGAGATGATAGCTAGACCTGGCTTACCCGGACGGACAACCCGAGCCGAGGAGCGTCAAGTGTCACCAGTAATAGAACAGCACTGGCTAGCTAACGGCTCTCCCGCCTAAACATGTGTGACTAAATCCTTCACCAGAAGCTGGTAGGCTAACTGGCTTTATCTCAAGACAGAATTTTGGTGATGCTGGTAGGCAAACATAACATAACTAACTATCAGAAGACTCAAAGGGGTGCGAGAGAGGCTACAATTTATATGTACAATTCAACAATATCAAAGCGGTAAAAACTGGACAAGTAGCACATTAGGCCCAAATAATCACAATATATACAAAAATTAATAAAGCCAAATAAAGTCAATGTACAAGCTCGAATTCTTGAGAGTTCCCCAGCAGAGTCGCCAGAGATGTCACACCCCTTTTTACCCCACAAAAGATAAGTATCATAGATTGTTGTGGGTTAAAGAGTTTTTTCAATTAAAGTGACTTTTTGAAGAAGAGATTATTTTATTATTCAGAGTCGCCACTTGGAATTTGATTTTTGGGTGTTCCATGTCACCTTTTATTTGAATCATTATTCAAAGGAAGATTTGACACTTTTATTATTGGTCTGCGAAAATAAAGTTCGGGTAAGGAATTCTGTTGACCAGGGAGAAGGTGTAGGGCATTCCTCGAGTCCCGTGGTTCTAGCACGGTCGCTTTATTGACTACAACTTGGCTTGAATTAATTTTGAATAAATTATGATTTATTTTTTTCCATATTTTATCTATCCGCTTTTAATTATTAAAATATTAAATTATCTTTTAAACGAATCACGTGTGTGAATTTATTTTTTTATTGTACTAAAATCATATCACGCGTACGTATACACAATTAATAGTATTTTATTATATTAAGATTGTTTTGGCCAAAGTTGCGCGAACACATACTTCGATTTTAATTTTAAAAATTACAATTATGCCACGCAGACGTATATATAATCGTGACAAACTAATTAAAAGCACGCCTAAAACACTCTATCAGTGTTCATTATTCTTCCTAAACTTTGAGATTATTGTGAGGCCATTGATTATGGAAGTTATTGTGAAAGGGATAAAGTAGATTAATTATGGAAAGATAAACTAGCTTATTGAGGGATAAAAAGGCGTGCCTCATACTGTTAAAACTGGGCCAACAATGTTTATTGGCCCCGATTGGATTTTTTTGATGCCACCCCCACGACCCAAGACGTGAAAGAGATCGTTACCCACATAATCTCCAAAACCAAAAAACTTTTCCACCCAATTTCTCTCAATTCCAAACAAATAAAATACCACTGCTTGTTTCTTTCAGGTGTCTATACGCCTATTTTATACCAAGACATCAACTGATGTTTACCAACAATTCATTCTAATCACTTTGTTTAACAACCTAAATTCATGCTTCAAGCAATTGATAATTAGTTTAAGAACAAAATATTTGCACCACTAACGCATTAATTATTCACATGAAGAGCTAAATGATCAAAATAAGTTTATACCTAATCTCAAGCCCCAACTATTTCCTTACTCGACCAAAATACCTTTTCAGTACATTAACTATTTAAATCAAGTGAAACCCAAAACTTTTGATTCTAGTTAAACACAAAACTCACTAGTGTGCTAGGTTCGAAACAAAATTAATTCACAAAGAAGCATTCAAAGGAAATTTCATCAAGGATCTTATACTCATGGCTTGACAGAAACCAAGTAAAACACATGGACATAAATTCATGAACAAACAAAATTTAAAAAATAAAAAGAAGAAAACGACTAAGAAACTTGAAGGCGAGAATGAACCTTTATACTCAAATAAGCTTCTTCAAAAGAGCAAATATGTAGCTCCATTATCATCATACAAGGAAAACTGGCGACTACAAACCGAATAAAGAAACTCGAACGAGACCCACGGCAGGAGTACTCAAATGACGACCTTCACGATTTTGATAAAAGAAAGGAAACATGGTTCTATTCAGGTGATTTCTTGTTGTAACTAGTGATTGAGAAGTGAAATAATCATAAAAACACTCTTAAAAACTCACCTTAAGTGTGTATTAGAAGCCTTAGCCGGATGGGTGATGGAGAGAAAAGCCCTAGTCTTGAAATCATTTTCTTCTTCTTTCTCCCCGCTTATGTATTAATATGCCCATGTACAGTATTTTTTCACTAGTGATATCCCTGTACTATAAGGCTTTAGCTCACTGGTTTGATAAAATCGGGTACAATATTTTTTCACTGATGCTATCCCTGTGCTATAAGGTTTTAGCTCACTAATTTGCTAAAATCGGGTACAGTATTTTTTCACTGGTGCTATCCCTGTGCTATAAGGCTTTAGCTCACTGGTTTGCTAAAATCGGATACAATATTTTTCCATTGGTACTATCCCTGTGCTATAAGGCTTTAGCTCGCTAGTTTGCTAAAGTTTTCAGCTTCCCTCTTGTACTATAGCTGCGCTTTGGGGAGATAGCTCACTGTATTTTCTTTAGTCTTATTGCTTTGAAATTAACATCCAAGGGAGAAAGTTCTATAACCTTTGTACTAATTGATCTACCTCGGCACCACAAAACCTTAATTTCCTTAGCAAAAATTCTCCGGGGTCGTTACACATAATTCAACATCTGGTCAACCTTTTCAATTTAAGTTCTAAACCTTGGAACTAAGTATTCCAAATCAATCCAAAACCTCACCGGACCCAAACTAATCACCCTGGAGAGTCACATAACATGCGTAAAGCATAAATCAAGCAGTAAGTGTGGAAAGATGGTTGTAATACTCAAAACGAACGGTCGGGTCATTACAAATTACTTTTATGTATCTTATATGTCTGGCATGACATAAAAACTTGATGTAAATTTTAAGTCTATTTATATGGATTATTTGACTATACTTATATGACAATCCACGAACGATTTAAAATGTTGATAGCATATATAATTCTTGGAGAATTTCTTTGTCCTAAATTACCACATCCTAAGTGTAATTTGTGCACATATGTATCTTTCTATAATTATAAGCATGATAATACGATAGTAAGGGTCTTTACCCCTATGTGAAGATATTGAAATGACGATTCCAACAAGATCATATGAGGGCAACACATCTCTATCAGGAATGATGATTTCAAGGTGCAACATATTCGTTCAAGTTAATATGGCTGATTTATTTGTCAAATCTATACCAATAATGTTTTGAAGATGGTGCACAAAATTGGAATGCAAAGACTCAAATATTTGAATTGATGTTCTCATTAGGGGGAGTTTATACGCATTATACTCTTTTTTTCTTACAAGTTTTTGTCCCAGTGAGTTTTTCTTGCAATATTTTTAACAAGGCAACTAAAGGGCATATTTCTAATATGTGTACTCTTTTTTCTTCTCTAGAATTTTTTCCCGCTGGATTTTATTTTAGTCAAGGTTTTAACGAGTCACATTATCTGTTGACATTCAAGGGGGAGTGTTATAAATAAAATTATATTTAAGGTGAATGTCTATATTATAGAGATTTTAGGATTTGTTACTTGATGACTAAGTCATTTTTCCCCTATAAATAGAGGGGTTCTATTTCATTGTAATTCATCCCAAATCAACAAGAATTCTCTTTCTACTTTTCTCTGCAATACTCTTTTTCTTCTTTTATTGTTTTATAACAACTCTTTATTGAATCAACAAATAAATTGATTGATAAATACGTTTTTAGTAATAAAATAAATCAAGAAAAATTAATAATCAACAAAAAGGGCATGAATAGTGTGGGAAGGGAGCGAGCCGAACTACTAGTAGAATAAGCCCTTCCTACGTGTCAAGTTGAATATGAATAAAAAATATTTATTTATTAGATTCTTACTCAGTATCTGATACACATATTAGGGGCGGACTAAATTCGGATTCATAAAAAATTATTTTTATGTCCAACACTTACGTAATCTAAAGCAAGTTATAGATTGTGCGGGTATAAATCATTTCATAAAGGTAAAATAAGAAGTCTTAATTTAAGTTGTTAGGAGATATAGAAAGATATTATTCTTTTGTGAATTGAGACTAATTAAAAAGGAAAGAGTATGGCACAAATTGAAGCAAATGAAATATATTTAACTTATATGCATTAGTAGTGTAAAATTAATTCTAATTTTTATTTAACTTAATATGTTATTACAAAATTCTTTTGTTAATACAAACTACTAATTTTACTTATTGCGAATGATGATTTTTTATTATCTTTAAATGTTAAACTCGTACGACTAAAGCTGTGCTCCATTGGATCCAATTTGAATTCATAAGAGCCACGATGGCAATAAATATTACTTAGCTGATATCACATTTTTTAATATTTAAATCAACCAAATATAAAAAAAAATTAAAGTAAAAGTTAATTTAAAAAAAATATTACTCCCTCCGTTTCAATTTAGATGAAGTGGTTTGACTTGGCACGAAATTTAAGAAAAAGGAAGAAGACTTTTGAAATTTATGGTATTAAAAATTTAAGGGGTAAAAGTTTTGTAGGACCATGATATTTGTAAGGTTATAAAAATTTTTCATTAAAGGTAAAATGAGTAAAATAAAGAGTTTAAAGTTAAATTATTTTTAAATTTAAAAATATATTATTTATTTTAGAAGAAACTAAAAAATAAAAGTATCTCCTCTAAGAGAGGACACGACATCACATCGTCTAATATTTGTCTCATTGGATCCTCTGGTCAAAAGCTTTACACTAATGATTAAGATCTTTAACCAACTCATGTACTATGTCGCTATCTGATTTACAAATAAGGAAAGTTGGCTTCTTTTCCCTTTAAAAGTTAAAACCACCTTTTACTATTAAATTCTATATTTGTCCTTTATTTCAAGTAAGATACTGATCACTTTCTTGCCCTCTCTATATCAATAGTTGAAATTATTAACGGTTTTGACTTTCATGAAAATAAATTATTACTAACACTCTTGGTATAACATCCACCGTAGCCTCCTAATTTAGTCTTTTCTGTAATAAAAGAAATTAAAATTACAAATAGTTTCATCTCATATTCTAAAATTAGTACTTCTAAAGTACTAATCTAAAATGTTAAAATAACCCTTTAATATTTTTGTCCAGATTAAGAGGAAGTCCTAACTGTCAACTGATAGCCATTTAACTATTAACACTTTTAAGTAATTTGACAATTTGACTCGACGAAAGGAGTTTTTGTTTTTTTAAAAAAAGAAGTACACTCAGTAATCTGAACATAACACCATGAATTAAGAGAGATGAGCTTCTAATTGTGTAGAAAAATTTTAATAATCAATATGCAATGTGATTTAAAAAAAAGAAATTATATACATGTTAGCCTCAACTATCTTCATATATTATATTAAATCTATTATACTGACATTTTCAAAATAATGCCACACATTATGCATACTCTGTCCTTTTGATTGTTTGACTTTTTACTTTTTATTACATAAAGTTTTTTTTTTTAAAAAAAAAAAGACACTCCATTAAAACTTGTGCATTTACACAAATTATGGCTATAAAGCATATGATATTAGGGGTAAAATAAAAAATCTAAAATTTATTTTAAATATAAAAACATGATTTTTTAATCGGGAAATGGCCAAATATATAAAAAAAATGATTTTTTAATAGATTAGAAAAATAAAAAGTGTCTGGGACCAACCACTTTTGCCGTTTTATAAGGTTTTGATATCTCCGCTATAATCATTAATGATTGACCCAAAAAAAACATTAAGAAAATTCACAAAAGATTACTAACTAAACTGCACTTCGCATTCTTTTAATACTTAGCTGTCAACACCAGTGTTCACACTCTCCTAATCTTTCTTAAATCCTGGCAGTTGATAAGTCCACTGTACAATAATAATGCAATCTCATAGTTTTTCACATTAGATTCTTTATTGTATATTCACATATTTTACAACTCCAACCTCCTCCTCCTCTTCCTCCTTATTCTTCTGAATTTCAGTTTAATGCCTTTTACATTCCCATTTGTATTGAGAAAATATCTTTTGGATATAAACAAGAGTATCTTTTTAGTTTCATTCCCATTAAGCTGTAGATGATTTCTTGATATTTTGTGTATAACAGTTCTAGTAATTCTGCTCACCAAAGCTTAGACGGAAAGAAATAAATTAGTGGTTTTTTGTCTTTGTTGGAATTGTTGTTATAAAATACTTTGTTCAGCCATGACTATTGCTGATTCAAGCAGAATTTCAAGCCCAACAAGGCTAGAGGTTTATTTCAGACTCTCAATTTCTGTTACTCTTATTACTTTTAATCCCATTAATGGAATTGCAATTTAAATTGCTGTTATTGACTGAGATATGTATCTGAATTTTCAGGGGAAATATAGTGGAATGGTGGTATGTTGGATTCTTGGACTTAGATCACTTGTTGCTTGGAATAGTATGCTAACAATTGGAGATTACTATTATACACTGTTTCCAGTGAGTGTCCCTTTAATCATCTTTTCCTTTTATCTATTCCTCCAATAGAGTTTTAATTTGTACACATTTGGGTCTATCAGAAACATATCTCTACCTTTAAGAGTAAGGTCTGCGTACACATTAACCTTCCATATCACACTTGTGGAATTATATTGGGTTTGTTGTTGTTTTTGTAACTTGAATATGTACAAAGAAGAGAGAAGGGCAAAAATCTTCGTTGAATCCTTCAATACATTTTTTTTAAAAATCTTTTATTACATTTAGGGTCAAGAATTAAGGTAGTAGGCTAGGTAACTGAGCAGTTTCTTTGCTTGTTCCAGTAGTTTTAATGCATCCCTTAGTGTTAGTTTTGTATCTTCTTATTTTTAGATTTCTGTTATTGCTTACTGTTTCCCTTGCTTCGGTTTTTATTTTTGGTTTGTTGGTGTTGCTGCTTGGTGTTACTCTTTCCTCTCTACCTTTATGAGCAGAGGGTCTTCCGAAAGCAACCTCTCTACCTTCTTCGGGTAGGAGTAAGGTCTACGTACATCCTATCTTCCCCAAACTACACTAGTGGGATTACACTTGGTTGTTATTGTTTTATTATATTTAGGGAAGGGGGAAGAAGGACAATGAGAATTGAACACACACCTATTGTATGAGAGACTACCACCATCTTAGGTGGAGCTAGGTTATGGACAAGGGATTCGATTATTCGCGAAATATGATGCTGCATAATATGGCTAAAAACAATTTTTTTTGGTTATATATACACTATTAAGGGAAGATTCTATAGGGTGGCAAAAGGGTTACTTTTGCGTTGCGGGTTCATATCCTAAATGTTTTAGTATATTTTTGAATTACGTTGTATAAACTCCTGGCTCTGCCACTGCCCACCGGTACCACTTGACTGTAAGCTGTTGGAATTGATTCTGTTAATTGACTTTCATTGGGAGAGTTAGGCCCTTTTTGTATGAATAAAAGTTGAGACCAGGGTTTCTGCGAGCCTATGACCTGCAAAGAGTGAAATTTTTGTAGTTAGATGGGTTAGTAATATCTACTTTACAGTATAATAATCATAGAAAAGTTGAAATGATGCAATCCCAAATGGCTTCTTAGTTCTTCAAAGAAAACGGGCTCAAATTTCAGCTATCTGCTAACTAGTTTTATTTTGTCATGTACAATGAAGAAATACCATCCTTCAAGGGTTCTTACCCTCGTTTATCAGCCGTTTGCGCTGGCAACAATGGCAATTCTTGCATATAATGAGGCAAGAATTGATACAAGAAAGCGCAACCTAGCCGGATTTACTCTTTTCTTCTTAACCACATTCGCGCTCCTAGTGGTATGTTCTAATGATTTTCCTAGTCACTTCTTTTCTTTTCTAATTTTTGTTTATCCAGGCTTGACTTTACTTTTCACATCTTGCAAGTTGGATTTGGCCACATCAGGAAAGGGTGGTCTTGGAAATTATATCGGTATATGTGCTATAATCGCTGCTTTTGGAGTTGCAGATGCTTTTGTTGAAGGTGGGATGGTAGGAGATTTATCCTTCATGTGCCCTGAATTTATCCAAGTAAGATTCAAAGTTCTATTTTTTTTTCTAGTAAGTTACTATTATACTTCTTGAATCACATTTGCGAAATGTTGTATTGCGATTGTTATGAATTTGCAGTCGTACTTAGCTGGTTTGGTTGCCTCTGGGGCTCTCACCTCTGCTTTAAGGCTAGTGACTAAAGCAGCTTTTGAAAAGTCTAGTAACGGTCTTCACAAAGGAGTTAGTACGTGATTTGAAATCCTGTTGTTAGATCAAAAGTTAGAACACTATGTAGTTTCTATTTGATAATCTTTTTTTCTAAGTCAGAATCTTGTGGTTGTTGATTTTCCAGTGTTATTCCTGGCTATCTCCACATTCTTTGAATTTCTATGCATTCTTCTGTATGCATTCATCTTTCCTAAGCTACCAATCGTTAAGTACTACCGCACAAAGGCAGCAGCAGAGGGATCAAAAACGGTTGCAGCGGACCTAGCTGCAGCAGGCATCCAGACTGAAGCAACCAAAAGAGTACATAACTTATCCTTAACTAAAAACTTTGTTACTGATTTCTTGACCTTAATGTTCGATATGCTCTTGTCAACTGAACAGGCTGTTAATAGTGCTATACAATTGGAGCGCCTGAGCAACAAACAATTGTTCTTTCAGAACATTGATTACTTATTGGATTTGTTCTTGATTTATGTCCTGACTTTGTCAATCTTCCCTGGATTTGTTCTTGATTTATGTCCTGACTTTGTCAATCTTCCCTGGATTCTTGTACGAGAATACTGGTACCCACAAATTAGGCTCATGGTAAGTTTGCTTGTCTCTTCTCAGCTGGCGAGTTTGCTATGTCCTGCATTCAGTTCTTGCTAAATTTTTTGCTACACCTTTCAGTTTCTCGCTCGAACTGTTTCCTTTCATAAAAGAGTAGGCTTTTTAAGCTAATGTACAGAGAGAGTACAAAAAACACATACACACAACTATTTCGATCTGAAGTAGTATTCTTGTGTAAGTACATTGGAATAACATGCTTTAAACTTGAAATCTTATATAGCACACCATTTCATGCAGGGGCGGAGCCAAAGTTTGACGTACGGGTTCAGAAGAACCCTATAGCTTTTGTTTAGACCCTCTATTTGTATTAGAAAATCCATTAAATATGTAAAAATATTTAATTGCGAACCCATTAACTAAGAAGAGCTTTGTGTTCGGCTGTAAATTCAGAATCCATAAATTTTGAGCACGTGCAGAGTCAACTAGGTTCCTTGGAGTCTCACCAAAAATAGAAAATACCGGTGTTCGAGTTAAACTTAAGTTGGTTTAACTACAACTTGAGTAACAAAAGGAGTACTAGAAGACGACGCTTTAAGGAAACTACTATTACTTTGTATAGAACTCATGCATGCAAGAAACATTCAATTACATAGAGTATATGAACGGGTTGATCTGCTAAATGAATAATGTTAGTAAAAGGAAAGGTTTTTTTGTTTCAGGTATGCTTTAGTCCTAATAGCAGTTTACAACATGTTAGATCTGATAGCAAGATACATTCCACTGATCGAGAAAATCAAGCTAAAATCACGAAAGGGCCTAATGATCGCAACACTATCTCGTTTCTTGTTCATTCCTTGTTTTTACTTCACTGCTAAGTATGGTGATCAGGGATGGATGATAATTCTCGTATCCGTCCTAGGATTGACCAACGGTTATCTCACTGTTTGTGTCCTCACAGTTGCTCCTCAGGGATACAAGGTTGGTAAAATTTACTTCGAAAGTCTATACAAAACACAAACAAAAACATTAATTTCTTCATTAGTTAGTCTTTGCTTAAAGTTTTGAACTTACTGGATTCTGTTTCAACAGGGGCCTGAGCAAAATGCATTGGGCAACTTGCTGGTGTTATGCCTACTGGCTGGAATATTGTGTGGTGTTGCACTGGATTAGTTATGGATTATTGGTAATGGGACATTTTAAAAGACCAGTTTTTTTAAAATTTGATAGAATCATATGGCAAGCTGCATAGTGGTATGTATATATATAGATATTGATAACAACGTCATACACAGTAGATGTGCGTCCCCTTACCTAATCCCCTATATAATAGATTTTATTTTCAAGAAAAAAGAATATGAGGTCATCTCTGATAAGTTAAACCACACAAGGGATCGTGAACGTTATCTCACATGTTGTTAGTGTCCTTGTGGGTGCGACACGTGTTTGAGCTGAGGATTGATGATATCTGCCTAAGTTTCAACTGGCGTGACACGCATAGACAATCACCCTACCGTCTTGCAACAACACACTCAAGACCAACACGCGAAGCATCATAATAAACTGCATACAATCCCGATCCTGAAGGCAATACCAAAACTGGAAGTCTTGAGCCTAACAATCAACTGGTTGGCTGTATAAGAAAAACTAATTCATGCATAATTTTATTCAGTGTTTGGTTGTCAGCGTTAACTAGGATACATCCTTTTGCATAATTTAAAAAAAAAACTCACACAGTAGAAAGGGTTACAGGATATCCAGCTGTGGGGATGGGTACTAGGAAATAAGGCCACAATATCTTTTCTGAAGGATCCTTAGCTTCCCACTGAAAGTTTTTCAGTACATTATGAAGGAAAACAAGAATTAATATTCTTGCAAATTCTCTTCCTGGACATATTTTGTGTCCTCCACCAAATGGAGCTGATGTATAAGGAACTAACTGTCCATTTCCTTCAAATCTACAAGGATCAAACTTTGTAGGGTTTGGAAAATATTCACCATTTTTCTGTGTAGCTCCAAAACTCAAATATATCTGCAAATTTTGATAGCATACTTAGAAGCAAAGAATGCTAAGAAAGTCAATAGCAAAAAAAGAAGAGTTACTGAAATGGGATTATTAAAACTTTAAGGGGTTGTTTGTTACGATGATAAGCAAAAATAATCATGGGATAAAAAGTTAGTACCGCCTTATCCCTTGTTTGGTTACTAATCTTGGAATAAGTAATAATAGTACCGGGATAACTTATACATGTCAGAGGGTGGAATAATAATCCAGGATAAGTTATCCCAAGATATAACAGTAAAATTGACAATCTAATGATCAATACGACATACCAAACAGTTAATAAGAAATAATACCAATATAACTAATTCAAGTATAATTAATCTCAGCATAACTTTTCTTCAAACCAAATGACCCCTTAGTTATATACACTGAAAGTGTAAAGAATACCATGATTTAACCTGCAGGTTACTTACCATTTAATTTAGGTTATTAAACAATGCCTATTTTATGTATTACTTATATATTAAATGACCTTGTTAGTACATAGAATTAAAATCCTAGTAGTATATTATACTCATCACAATGAGTGTAATGACTAATTTGTCAATTAGGAATCAAGTTAAAGGCTACAAGATTAATGGTAGAGTTTAAGTTCTTTAAATTATTAATGCAGAAATTATTTTCCAAGTGGTTAACAATTTATTGTTTCTGTATTGATTGAGGGAATGAAGTGTAGTCTATTCATTTGATTTTGGATAATTTTCACCCCGTAAAGCTAATTTTTGAAGTTAAATTAGATACAATATCCATTATTCTTAAGATTTTGGGACGATGGAGCAATATATAAAAAGAACAAAAATTTAATCGAAACAATAACAACAATAACAAAAAGCCCAATATAATGTCACAAGCGTGGTTTGGGGAGGCTAGTGAGTGCACACACTTTATCCCTACCTTGAGAAGGTAGAGAGACTGTTTCTGATATACCTTCGGCTCAAGGAGAGATGAAAAGAAAGCAGAGCAGTAACAACAACAAAATAATAAGAAAACGAAGCGAAAGAAACAACATTTAGTAATAGAAATCTAAGAATAATAGAATACAACTACAACAACAACAAACCTAATGTAATCTCACAAGTGGGGTCTGGGTTGTGAAGCTAGAGAGGCTGTTTCCAATAGACCCTCGGCTCAAGTAACAGCGAAAAGGAAATAATAGAATACAAGACTAACACTAATATTGATGGTATGGAAAAAGAAAAACACTCGACTACCTACTAACCATCTACCCTAATTCTCAGCTTCTACGCCCTCAGAATTTCCACTTAATTACTTTCAGACATCTTAAAAGGTCGAGGAGTACGTACCTTCCATCCTTTTGGTATGAGGAAGTCATTATAAGTGATGTCCTCTATGGCTTCTCTGAAAAGGCCTTGAACAACTGGTGTGTCTCTTAATACTTCATTCACAAAGCTCCAAGTTTTCCTCATTTTCTGAATGTCATCCCAACATAGCACTATCCTTGGCATCATATTCCTTGAAATCTCATTTTGCTCTGTCATTTTAGATCCGAATTTGCAAAAAAGTCAGAAAATTTTAAGAATATTCATGCAAAGAATCCCCATTTCATGCTGTGATAAAGAGCAGTGGCGGATCTAGAGTACAATATATGGGTTCCCGGGAAACCCAGTAACTTTATTTTTATTAAAAAAAATCTACTAAATATCTATAAATATCTAATTGTGAACTCAGTTATTATTGTATTTTAATTTGAGATTGTGACATGAACATATAAACTTCAAATCCTAGTTCTGCCTCTAATAAAGAGAACCAATCGTTTCGGTAAAATTTAGATAATGTTTTGTAGAACTTCATTTCTAGAACACAAACACTTAGAGACGTTTGGATAAAAAAGGTCAATGTTTTATTTTGGCTACATTGTTGGGATTTTTACCCTAATAACCGTTTGGCTTCCCCGTTTATTTTTCCTAAATGATAAACATATATTATAAATAATTATACATAAATTATATATATATATATATATATATATATATATATATATATATATATATATATATATATTATGCATTCAGCAGCCCCCGGAGGTACTTTGATGTTACAGATTGTATATTTAGGTTAATTCTTCAATATTTTTTGTGAGGGATTGAATTTTGTTTTGGCAGAATTTAGAATGGAGTTTAACTTATGTACGCTAATCGGGTAGAGTTTTTAATTTTATCAGGTCATTTAGAAGGTAATTAATTATAGATACATAAGTGGAAGAGCTTAACTTGTATATATACACGGACAATCGTATAAAAAAATTTACACTATCAGTTTCATAAAAAAAAATAACTACTAAAAATAATCATCTAAAAGTAAGATTGTGATATTAAAAGTAAGGCAGGTTGTATGCTATAACAAACTACTATGCATAAATTCTTTACACCATTTGGTTAGTTAGTTGACTTACAACAACACATAAATTTTCATGACAAACTTTATATGATAGATTGAAAATAAAATAATGACATGTAATAGGCCCGGTATTTTTGTTTTAGCTCAAAAATCTTGTATTTTTGCTTAACTAAAAAATGGCAGCCTCATACACAAAGTATCTCGTATTCACGCAGGGTTTGGGGAAGGGTCACACCCTAAGGAATGTTATATAGACATCCTATCATAATGCAAGCATTAATAGCTAATTCCACGACTCGAATCCGTAACATATAGATCGTGCAATTTAATTTGAAGAGAAAGAAATACCTTCCATTATTTCATTGAAGAACTCAGGCTTCTCTTTAAGATACTTCATGACCAAAGTTATAGTTGTAGCAGTAGTATCGTAACCACCAACTATAAAGCCAAATAATTTATCAGCCATTTCAACTTCTGTCAAGTACTTGCCATCTTCGTCTTGTTCAGTGATCACTTGTGTTAACACATCAACCTTTGGAAGATCTGGATTTTCTTGTAACTCTACTCTTCTTGTTGCTATTGTTGAATATGAATTTATTGGCTTCTTGACCTGAAAATATAGCTACATTTTGGCCAAGTAATGAGGTTTTGAAGACATTGGATTTGTATCTTTTGGTTCTTTTTGAACAAATTCATGGACCAAACCATAACGAAGTGATACAAGGAACTCTATCGTTTCTCCAATAATTGGCCAACCATAAGTCCCTGGAGCTAAAGGGAGTTTTTCTTTAGGCTTAGCAAGGGAATATTTGAACAAAAAATTGATGATTATAGCAAGTGTGATTGCAATAGAGAGGAGGAAGAGGTCCATTTTTGACTAAGTGTGGTGTTCAAGTATACCATACAAGTAACCTGCAAGATTATAAATAGGAAAAATCTTTCTGCCATATATATAGTAAAATTGTAATATTGGTTGCTCTTTTTTTTTTTAAGAATTAACCCAAATAGCCGTCCACCTAATCTCATAAACTAAAAATAGCCTGCAGATATATAATATATGTAATCAATATATAATCTATGCATATCTTAAACTAAAAATCATCGACATATTATATCTATATATATATACGGATTAAAAAAAGTAAATATTAAATGTGACCAATTATTTGCGTAACAATCCCGTTTCTTTCTTGCTCTAGATACATAACATGGGAATTCGACTATGATCTTGTGGAAGCTAACTTCTTGTCTCCAATCAACTATGCATGTGTATATTTACATGTTGCATGCATTAGATAAATTATCTTATTAGTTTATTTTTATTTTATTAAATATTATTATATATATGGACGATTGGATGTAATTATATTTTAATTAGGTGGCCTAACAATATTTTTTTAATATGTTAGTATATATAAGTTAAACTCTTATTTTTATATTACTTTAATACAAATTATACAACCTTTTTTCACCTATGTTTCCGAATATATAAATTCTTCCATTAATCAGCACTATTGATGGTTCGAGCATGTGAAGAGCAGAAGTCCAGATGCTACAGTACGCAGGTGTGAGCGGTTGACTTTGGTGGATATGAGAAGAGCTAGAGGGAGGCCTATGAAATATTAGGGGGAGGTGTGAGGCAGGACATGACGCAGTTTCAGCTTGTCGAGGACATGATACTTGACAGGAGGGTGTGAAGGTCGATAATAAGGAAAGAAGGTTAGTAGGTAGTCGAACGCAACTTCTAGATCCATACATGGGAATTCGGGTAGTTTGATAGTGTTTTCTTACTCTTAGATTGCTAATTTTATATGTTTTCCCATTACCATCTGCGTTGGTTTGTTAGTTTCTCGATGTGGTTGATGCTCGATGCTACTGCCCTCTTCCATCTATTTTTTGGCTCGTAGTTTGTTGTGATTATCTTTCTGGCACTTGGTGTTGGTAATACCTGTTTTTATTATTTCTTTCTTCCCTCCTTAGCTGATGGTCTATCGGAAACAACCTATCTACCCTCTCAAGGTAGAGATAAAGTATGCGTACACACTATCCTTCCCAAATCCACTTGTGGGACACCACTGGGCAGTTGTTGCCGTCATTAATCTAACACTATTAAGTAGAGTTACAAGTCTAAATAACAAGAGAGCATGTGACATTTCCCAAAAGTTACTTCGACTCTTTAATCTCCAACCCATTTCAACCAAAACTTGAGACATATAGCTGTCCAGCTAATAAGATTATTTATCCCCTTTAAATTTGGATCAAATATCGATTTTCTCAAACACTCGAGTATAAAGCAATTCTCATCTCATCCCAGAAAAAGTAAAATAAAAATAAAAATATATAGCCTAGCTAGTTTTTGTTGGAATTCATATATTGGTCTTAAATATCGTGTTGATGAGCACAAAAATTAAATGTACGTCGATTTGTTGTGATACGTACGTCAAGTCGTAGAGTTGAGAGTTGAACACCTCTTTAATTAATCTTTGTCCTACGTGCTATATTAATTATCTCTTGCTTTTATTAAAAGAATAAAATCATACAAATTGTCCTTCAGCTTTTTATTTTTTTTAGTTCCCCACCCGGTATTCGATACCAACATTGGAGTCCAACTATATCTGGATTCACGCCGGGTAGGATCCCATTCGGGGGGGAGGCGCTTCCTACCAAAGATTTTTCCATACCCAGGGTTTGAACCTGAGACCTCTGGTTAAGGAAGGAGCAGCCACATCCGCTGCACCACATCCTTTGGTGGTAAGCTTTACATTTAAGTACTTCACACGTTTACATGTATTGAAGCCCGATTATATCAGAATTCGCGCCGGGTAGCGCCCCATTCGGGGAAAAGTGTTCCGTACAGGGGCGGATCTACCTTATAGCGTAGGGGTGGTACGTCACTCGCATATATAGTTCGGCAAAAATTCTTAGCAAGCATGTTGATATCTGTGCAAAAGCGGTTATATTGATAAAGTCGCACTCGGATTACACAAACATTGTGTGGGTGGCATAGTTCAGCATTGCCACTGAGGTTTCTCATTTGCCTCTGCAACTCGAGTTCGATTTCCGACAGCGCCATCTTTCCCTTCCTTTTATCTTTTTCCTACTTTTAATCCCTATTTCATTGGGCCTTGGGCCTCACCTCTTCTTCCTTTTCTTTTCTTTTTCCCCTCTTTTTTCTTCCTGTTATTTGTTGCTAAATCTCTTTATCTTCTTTCTTTTTAAATTTTTCTTTATATTAGCCTTCATTTTGCTTTGTATAATTACAACTTATTTCACGAACAATTTTTTTTGATGCATAATTTTTAATGATTCTAGGTAATATGTAATTTTTCTCATCTTAATGATACAACATTAATTTATATATTGGAGTATAATTTGAGCAGTATCATTTAATGACTTTTGAAAAAAACAAACTCATAGAATGAAAATTGAAACTTTTGCTTTGAAAATATTTTTCATATAACTCGACAATTAAATTGAGAAAACTAACCCAAGAACGATGACCAATTAATCAAATCAAACAAAGAATATATAGTAATTAAGAAATTTTTATATTTGGAGGCATGCTTTCATATATATATATATATATATATATATATATATATATATATATATATATATATATATTAATTTTATTCTAAATATAATTAAATCAAGCATTAAAAAATTGAACTAAAATCAAACTTATTTGCCTATTTGTGAATAAAAGACCTAATTGAATTAACCAAAAACTAACTGAATCGATCTATCCTTCCTATTCGGTCTTTGTGGCTAGTGGTAGGTATATTATGTATGTATAGTGGCACCCGCAACCTTCAAATTCTGGATCCGCCTCTGATTCCCTAGCAAGGATTTTTTTATACTCAAAGCTCGAAATCGAAATATCTAATTATGGGAGGAGCAGCCCCATCCGCACCATATACTTTGGTGGTAAGCTTTGCATTTAAGTACTTCACACGTTTACATGTATCTTTCCACAAGCCTAGATGATACGGAAGTATATTTTTAATCAAAATGGTCAAATTTGCTTATGTACGTTCACACGTTTACAGTTCACGCGGGAACTCTGTTAATAATAAAGAAAAATATCCAGTAATTTGTAACTGTGAGATATAAATGAACCCAAAGTGTAACGAAGGACAAAAATATTAAGCAATATCAGATAGTACAAAAGTATATTTGGACATTTTATCCGTTTCATTTGAAATTTACTAATCCCCGAGAGCAAGGTGGAGAATTCTTGGAGGGAAGGATGCCAAGGGTCTATTGGAAACAGCCTCTCTACCTCATGGTAGGGGTAAGGTCTGCGTACACACTACCCTCTCCAGACCCCACTAGTGAGACTATACTGGGTTGTTGTTGTTGTAGTAATATTCTCACCCCCCCTCCCCCCCTTTTTTTCCCCCCTCTAGTTTAACCTTTTTAGAAGAATCCAGCTTCAAACCTGAGGGGTTTGGTATAGTTATAGCTGTTGATGAAAAGAAAGGCAAGTACATGAAAAAGGAACATAGTACAAGTTAACATCTTCAATTCCTCGGAATCCCTTTTTTCCCCCCTTATATTTCTGAGGGGAGGAAGGAGAGAGAGGAATCGCGGACGGGCAACGATGAAGAAGAAAAAGAAAGAGGGTAAAAATTTATTTACATCAATCAAATCATATATATTACCCTTAATTTATCACTTAATTATATGAACTAATGAAAGTAGTATGATTTGGTGTAAATATCGAATGTCAGATAAATTTTTACCAAAAAGAGATGCATCATTGAGATAAAAATAAATCTCCAGTATTGAATAAACACTCAGTTCTCATCTTACTTCACCAGTAAACTTAACTATTAGGAAATAGGGAGATGGAATAAATATTATAGTTGAGAGAAATTACACCCACAATGGAGCAAAAATGACTTTTTACTTATATTTTTTAACAAAAAGCCACCTTAAGATAACAGGGAGTTTGGCTTAGATCCTATCTTATAAATTAAACAGAAAAGGGGGCAGATAGTCCCTTCAACTTTGCGAAATTGGGCAGATATGGCTATCGTTAATAGGTCATCTCATATATGCCCTTACCGTGCGTAGGTGATTCAAACATTTACCTGACTTAATAGAACCAACTAATTAATATAAGAACCTCATTAAAATACTAATTAGTACCAAATTCTTGAAGTTGTTAGTTCTCTTCTTCGATTTCCAACAGCTTTGTTCTTTTACTCTGTATTAACTTATAATATGACTAGATAGGTGGCGCCCGTGCACATATATGCCCGACTTGTTGTGTCAATTAGACCTTTTAAAAGGTGTTTCAACATAATAACTGAGACGGCAAAGACGGTCGCATTCTTTGAGATATAGGTACTTCTCAAACTATTTCCTGAACGCATGGTATATGTGAAAAATGAACAAATCTCAAAAGATCAGTCAATTTCTGAGAAATTTATTGAAGAATGATGGAGAATGTTTTACCTTCAAAATTCGGATAAGAAATGTATACTCCTCGCAGAAAAAGAAGCAAAAAGTTTAGACACAAAAGAGGTAGTCTAGACGCACAACTTGCAACCAATTACAACATCTGAAGGTAAAAAACATAATTATGTTATTACGCAGAGTATCGAGTCATACAAAAATAATTGATGGTGTTAGTTGAACGCTTACTGTATAGCTAACACATAAAAGGTACATATCTCAATTTAACCAAGTATTTCATCAAGCATAACTTTCAATTTTTCGAAGTCAAGATACTGCACATATCCAATCACTCTAAATCTGTGCATTTAAGGAAAGAAAATATGAATCTGTATGATTGTAATTATGTGTTTTTCTTCAAATTAAACTATGCTTTTGTTTCTCCCATATAAGTTACCACTTTATTGATGCAAAGTAATATTCAAACATGAGGTTTGAGGCAGTGTAACGCTTCAAAAGATTGTTGGTACATGTAAAGATGTTAACATGGAAAAGGTAAGAATCATCCTTAAATTTAACACTATAAAAATAACTCTTTCTAGTTAAACTTTTGTTAATACTTTTCAATAGGTCAAACTTTTCTTCAAACATGAACAACCAATCCAAAACAACCATTCATCATAAGCCACAAGATCCATCCACGGGAGATAAAGGGAACAAATGCAAACATTTTTTAACCAACCATTTATCATAAACCTAATTACTTGTGTAACGACACATATTTTATATGAAAAGCTTCACTCTGAAAAGTTTTATGGAAAAAAACAACCACAACCAGTAATTGACTCTATTTACCGTAAAAGAAGATCGAAAACTGAAAAGCTTATGCATCATTAATAACTGAATACCAAGATTTTTAGTCTTACCTTTTCAGGAGTGAGAAAATACGACAGTAAGTAACTTTTTGCACTCAAAAAAGAGGTTCACGTATCTTCTCTGAATAATTCTTGACTAAACTCAGCACAAGCCTTAAAGACGGATTCAAATTCGTCATACCCTAGGAATAGAATCTAATTGCCGGATTGACTTGCTTAACTCCAGCATCTGTAGATTTACGTATCAAAAGATAACGAAAGAACATATGAGTAACGAAATAAACAATCTAGATTTTACATACGGGGATCCAATACCTTGGAAGTCCAAAAGGTAGAATTCCTCACTTACCTAAGTGATTTGATCGTCAATTATCTTTCTATTTATCACTAAGGATCTTGAACATATCCTAATACCAGACATCAAATAGAGAATTTAAGAGAAGAACAAGCAATAATCCACAGATATTTTGCTAATGCATCATTACTCTTCCATTTGGATTACTAAAGCATAACTTATTTTTTCTTTTAACTCCCAAGATTAATCTGTCGTAAAGTATGCACACAACATAATTGAAAATTTTCGAATTTTACTTTAGGTAGCAAGTTGGAGCTAGAAATGGTACCTGAACACTGTAATATACCTCCTTGAGAAAACTGAAGAGATAAAGCTTCATCAATATTTTGGGTGCCACTGTTAGCAAAAGGTAAAAAAGGAAGAAAAAAATTCATGAGATCTGATAAACAGAACTATTACACTATTTTTTGAAATGGAACTAAAGTATCATACTAAGATATAGCAATTTGAAATAACAAACTGCTATTGATTACTTAAGATCAATATCAATTTGTAATTTAGTATATGTTTAGACATCCAATGAGTATTTGTAGACATTATGCTTCAATTAAGAATGAGAAATTATGAATACCCAATGACAACTATAGAGTTCAAAGTGCAATTATAATTATAGTACAAAGGTGTAAGATTATAGAAAGAAATGCAATAAGAAGTGAAAACTTTTGGACTATTAATAAGGTTCAAATGCCACACATCAGAATTACCAAGTGCTTGTTAGTGTTTACCACTTGAATTTTACACTCATTTATTAAATGTTAAAGTACACTTCTGTTGAAAAACGATTTGCTCCTAGTGTGAAAGAAGAAAAATGTCACGACCCAAAATCCAACTAGTTGTGATGGCACCTATCCCAACCCGCTAGGTAAGCCAACTTTCAACTATCCAATTCCAATAACAATTATTAAAGAAATTTAAGTAAATAATTATCTTAACCTTATACATTCCCCAAGAACTGGTAGTACAAATCATGAGCTTCTAAGAATAGAGTATACAAAGCGGAAATGAAATAAATACATAGTCTGTTTGAATAGTACATAAACAGAGCTTTTATAAATTTAAGGCTACCATGAACAAGAGGCAGCTACAACAGGAACGCAGGTACATCTTCAAATCTCGCAACCATAGCATAGCAACATCAGCAGTCAACATCTGCACGCAATGTGCAGAAGTGTAGTATCAGTACAATCGACTCCATGTACTGAGTAAGTAACAAACCTAGCCTTAGGTTGAAAGTAGTGACGAGCTTCTACCAAGGTCGGGTCCAAATCCACTAATCCACAACAGTTAATAACGACATAAAGCAAATAATACCATAAGTAACTCAGAGATAAAATGCCCAGTCACATCATGATTTCAGCAATAATAGTTCTTCCTTCCAAGTACATCAGTGAAAACCCAAATCTTTCGCCAAAGTTACCAAAAATATGAATAAGTTTGAAAACAGAAATTTTTCCAAAATCCTTTCAATAATAAATAAATTATCTCATTTTCTTTTCAGATAACCATTGTAAAACAAATGCATCACTATACCCATCTGTCAACATGTGTGAGAAATCATGAATAATGTGATACCGTACAGCATGAGCAAAACACATCTCTATGCATATATGTCATGTGTGTATGTCAATGCAATGTATCTCAGAGATTGTACTCACACTCTCAGAGTACTCAATCTCACTGTCTCGCATTCTCTCTCACTGTGCTCAGCACACTCAATCACTCAGCGCTATACAATACCTGCTGCGGCGTGCAGCCCGATTCCTGTTTATAGTCGACTGCGCTCACTGGGGGTGTGTCAGACTCATGAGGAGCTCCTACAGCCCAAGCGCTATAAGCACGGACAACTCACGTGCTGCACGGACAACTCACGTGCTGCACGGACAACTCACGTGCCATAATATAAATGTCTGGATCCGCACGGCCAACTCACGTGCAATAGTATAATATATATAAAGCCAACATGGCCTGCTGCGGCGTGCAGCACGATCCCAAAAATATCCTCACAATCAGGCCTTCGGCCTCCCTCAGTCATCAATCTCTCTAGTCTCTTTCTCATGGGCTCACAATGTCATGAGAACAGCCCAAAATGATGATATGATGTATCAATAAATAATAACAGAGACTGAGATATGATATGTAATGACATGAATATGACTGAGTATAAATTTTCAATTTAAAATAAATAATTCACAATAATATGACCTCTGTGGGTCCCAATAATACTAGCACATAGCCTCAACATGATTTTTAATATGCTTTTCAGCTCAATTTCTTTAACTCATAAAACCGCATGAAAAATGCCAAGATCATTTAACTACAAAATTCTACAGAAACAATTATGTCACAATTTCTATAGTGCACGCCCACACGCCCGTCACCTAGCATGTGTGTCACCTCCCAACAATTCACGAAATACATATATTCAGGGTTCATACCCTCAACTCCAAGATTAGAAGAGTTACTTACCTCGAACAAGCCAAAATGCTCCAGAAATTCCATTCTGCGCGTATCAACTTCCAAACGGCTTGAATCTAGTCACAATTAATTTGATTCAGCCCACAAAAATTATAGAAATTAATTCCATATCAAAATACTAATATTTTCCAAGAATCCGAAATTACACTCAAAAATGTCCGTGGGGCCCACGTCTTGGAACCCGACAAAAGTTATAAAATATTAACGCTCATCCAACCATGAGTCCAACCATACAAATTTCACCAAATTCCGACATCAACTCGACCCTCAAATCTTCAATTGAAGTCTTTGAAGATTTCTACCATTTTCAACCCAATCTTTACCCATTTGAACTCAATACTCTTTCCATAAACCTTATTGATACGTATAAATAATACTATTACACCCAAGAATCATACTCTTAATCACCATCATTACCCAAACTCGAAATTGAAGATTAGAGGTTAGAACCTTACCTCTTTGATGAAGAACTTGAGGGATTTCTTGTTGGATTTCAAGGCTTGGACAAGAATTTGATGAACAAGACACTTCATCTACTTCCTCTCTCTAGAACACTCTCACTTCTCTCTAAAATCATCAGATAATTGCCCAAAATAAGCCCCAAAGCCTATTTATCAAAATGGGGTCGGGTTATGAAAATAGAAAAATTAACCCTCCGAAAGCAGGTCTGCGGTCGCATAATGGACCGCAGAATGGGTATGCGGGCCGCAAAATTGATCGCAAAATCGGCGCCCAAAACTGGGCTCTTCTGGTCCATTCTGCGACCAGTTTTGCGGTCGCAGAAGCAGTTTTGCGATTGCATAACTGTTTTGCGATCGCATAATTGGTCGCAGAATTGCATTTTTCCAGCCTTTGGTAATTTGGTCATAACTTTTTGTAGGAATGTCCAAATGACGAACGGCTTGAAGCGTTAGAAACTAGACTCAAAGATCTTTTATTTGATAGGTAATACACCATATAACACTTTGTATTGTGAGAGTTGTACTCATTTTAAGTTAGGTCTTGTGCGAACTCACTTGAAACTTTAGTCTTATAAAATTTCCAACTTCTACATTCGATGCCGAAACCTATCGAATCAAGTCCGATTGACCTCAAATTTTGCACACAAGTCATAAATGACATAATGAAGCTATTCCAATTTTCATAATCGGATTCCGACCTCGATATCAAAAAGTCAACCCCCGGTCAAACTTCCCAAAAATTCAACTTTCGGCATTTCAAGCCTAATTCCACTACAGACCTCCAAATAATTTTTCGGACACGCTCCTAAGTCCAAAATCACCATACGGAGCTATTGGAATCATCAGAATTAAATTCCGAGGTCGTTTACACATAAGTGAATATCCTGTCAACTTTTCCAACTTAAGTTTTCAATTATGAGACTAAGTATCTCATTTCACTCCGAAATCCTTCCGGACCCGAACCAACTAACCCGATAAGTCATAAATCAACTGAGAGGCATAAATTGAGCAGTAAATGGGGGAACGAAGTTGTGATACTCAAAACGACATGTCGGGTCGTTACAAAAAAATTGCTGCATAATTGAACAAGGGCAGAGCATAATTCCAGAGTACCTGTGTTCCAAATTATGCAATGGAGGAACTTATATTCCTAAAAGCTTTTTAATTTTTCCTGAAGGCAAGCCACTGCCTGCAATAGAGATTAGAAATAAGCAAATGCAATTAATCTTTGTTAGTCATGGATGGAATCAATGAACGCATTGCAACCATAACTTATCACAAATTAGAATTGCAAAAGAACAATTTTTACATATCGTATGCCGTTGTGGTAGATTTCAACAAAATCCTCCACCAGTCCGACATCACTTTCAGCCAATTTGTAGGGGAAAGCACCCTTTACTCCAATCTTTTCTAGACGCCTACCCCATAAGATGCGGCGGTGCAGAGTAAAGCATAACTCAAATAAGAGGAAACGAAAAGGTAGTCAGTATCACATTAAATAGAATCGAAAAAGATAAATACAGAAATCGCTACATCGACAAACCTAAATTCACAAAAAAATAGCCACATGCATGTTATGTTTAAGCCAGGAGAAGTTTTAGGAAAATATATCTCGTCGATTGATGCATTTCCCCCACAAAGAAAAGGACTTCCCCTCCCTTTTCTTGACTGTAATATTTGAGTTTATAAGTTATGCTTCTGTAAATCAAAAAAAATCCGAAAAGACGCTGCTAACTTTACAAAATAACACAAAGCTAAGAATCAAACGGACAACCACCCACCACAAGAGAAAGAAAGAGAAGAAAAATGCTTTCAGATTACAAGGGAGAAGAAGAGCAAGTTGGGTGTTGTTTATTAATGGACACGTTTAAAATGAAAAAGGACAAAGGAAAATACAAAACACAAAATACTCACCAGAATACTATAAAACTCAATGGAAAATACAAAAAGGGATATAAAGTGAGAGGACACTAAAATTTGAAGAGAAAAAGAGATAGGTAGGAGGAAAATGAAGATAAAAGAAAGTGAAGAAACTTCTAGAGTTACAGATGGCCGTTTATTTGCACCTAAAAATTACAGAACCCAAAGACAACAATAGAAGCAGGCGATGAGATGAGTGAAGAGACCAGGAAGGAACTGAGAATGAAAAAGAGTAAAGAATGACGAAGAAGAAGATATGCCCAAATCGAATGAGTCCACCAATGGGAAATAAAAGGGTTGAAACACAAGTACCAAAATACCTATAAGAAATAATGTTATTACGAAACTACCCTTCGTCGTACCAAAAAGATCACTTATTATATAGTTAATATGGTAGTAAAATGGTAATAATACAAGGCAAGTTTCATAAACCGACATAAGTTGTTTATTCTATATTCCTATATAGAGTAAAAATAGGAAACCCAATTTTACTAGGAAAACATTCCCTAGTACCTTAAATTTCCAAAATCAATACAAAATCATCCCTATAAAATCCTAAACACCTTTGCTCTCAACGTTGTACCACAATTTCTTTGTATGTGAATTCAATCAATTCATCAAATACTTCCATATTATAATGAAGAAGACATTCTTTTACAATTTCATCCCATCAAAAGCAGAAGAAGAAGCATGCAAAGCTAGCAACACGCCGTGGGTAGTAACTCGTCAGCTAATAGAAATAAGAGACATATACCCTCCTCCAGTTCTTGATTTAAAAAATCCATGGCAAATCAAGAAAACCGTCACGTACGACGAGGCGGTCGTCGGAAAGCTAGTGCTGCCTTTTATTGACGTTTTCGAGTATATTTTTCGATATTGGACGTTGGATATGGCTAACCTTGTAGTGTCAGGGCACAAGGTTAATGTTAGTTTATGGGATGTTACAGAAGAGAATAACCCTAAGAAGTATGATAATTATTTTGAGATGTTGCCTAATGATGATTATGCACTTGTGTGCTTGGATTTGTATAAAGATCGAGGATTAAGTGTTGATGATGAGATTGGATTATATTGGGATCCTAGGTCTTCTACGTTCGTGTTTAAGGAAATATTTTGATGATTCAGGAACTAGATCATAATGATTAATTGTAGATTTTTTTTTCTTCTTATTAGTTTTCAAACTATATGGAGATTGAAAGATACTCTTATTAAATAAAAGAGTAGTGATGATATAGTGATAATGAAACTATTAACTTCTTGTCAGTATTTTGGTTTGGATCTTATTTTTAATTTACTTAATTTCTGTTCCTATACTTTGCTGCAAGTGGATTTTCGAGAATTAATTTACTAAATCTTCAAAGCTAAATTGGATTAGATCTATCACTCAATATTTTAAATAAAATTTAAATATTCAAAAATTATATGAAAAGTACTATAAGTTGCAATTCTTTTCGTGTCAATATGATAATATATATTTTAAAAAGTTGATCAAAGTTCACATAATTTAAATTTCGAAACGCAAAAATGTTCACATAAATTGTGACCGAGAAAGTATTATATTATCTGCTTTCTTTCCAATACAAAAAGAAAAAAGACAACTTGCTAAGACAACTTATCTCACATTGTAATATATTCATAATTTTGAATTGAAAAAAGTACAAAGAACCTCTTCAATGTTATAAAATAAAAACTGTAAAGTAAATAAACTGAAGACATATATGGAGAGAAATTGATATATTATTCAATTTCAAACTGATGTACATAATTAACTGAAAACTTCTCTATTTATAGAAGAAAGGAAGCAGTTGCGAGACTTTTCAGGAAGCAGCTGCAAGTCTTTTTAGGAAGCAGTTGCGAGCCTTTTCTTGAGCTACTTGTAAGTTGTTTGCATGAGCTGCTCGCAACCTGTCTGTTTAATAAGAAACTGCTGCAAATCATTTCATTGAGTTACTTGCAACTTGCCTGCATCAGCTGCTTGTAGATAAACTTCAATAGAGTACTAAACGGATAATCTTCTTTAAGAAGATTATCTATAGCGGTGTAATAAATGAACATCCACAATATAATATTTTTATAACACTTCCCCTTGGATGCTTATTAAAAGATAATGTGCCTCATTAAAACCTTACTAGGAAAAATCTAGTGGAAAAAATTCTAGTGAAGGAAAAAGAGTACACATATTTAGTAATACGCATTTCTAGCTGCCTTATTAAAAACCTTACAAGAAAAACCTTATGGAAAAAAACCTTAGTAAGGGAAAAAGAATACAGCGCGTATTTCACTCCCCTTGATGAAAAACCTTATTTAAAATATTCAAATCTCGCATTTCAATCTTGTATATCATCTTCTTGAAGGTTGCAGTTGGCAAAGACTCGGTGAACAAATCTGCCTGATTTTTACTTGAACGGATTTGTTGCACACTAATGTCACCGTTTTTCTAAAGATCATGTGCTTTTATAAATCCTCCTTTCAATTGGGCTATGCATGCAATATTGTCTTCATATAAAATTGTGGGTCTTCTATCACATTCCAGACCACATTTTTCTCGAATAAAATGAATCACTGATCTCAATCATACGCATTCCCTACTTACTCCATGAATAGTTATTATCTCAGCATTAATTGAAGAAGTATCAACAATAGATTGCTTTTGGAGTGCCATTATATGTACAGTATCTCCATATGTGAACACGTATCCGGTTTGAGATCGAGCTTTATGGGGATCAAATAAATAACCTGCATCTGCATAACCAACAAGATCTGCACTACCTTTGTTAGCATAAAACAAACTAATATCAAGAGTTCCCTTTAAATATCACAATATATGCTTAATCTCATTCCAATGTCTCTGTGTATGAGAAAAGCTATATATTTCTAGTAAATTAACAGAAAATACTATGTCAGGACTTGTGGCATTAGCAAGATACATTAAGTGTACCAACTACACAGAGATATGGCATTTCAGGACCAAGGAGTTCCTCATCCTCTTTTGGAGGTCGGGACGGATTCTTATTCACTACAAGTAAGCGAACAGCCATTGGTGTACTCAATGGGTGCACTTTGTCCACGTAAAAGCGTTTTAAGACCCTTTCTGTATAGGTTGGTTGATAGCTAAAGATTTCGTCTGCAAAATATTCATTTTGCAAACCAGGACAAAGTTTTATCTTTCTAAGATCTTTCATCTCAAATTCTTTCTTAAGATATTCAATTGTCTTTTTGAGCTCTTCTGGAGTTCCAACAAGATTTATGTCATCAACATAAACAACAAATATAACAAATTCTGAAGATATTTTTTTTTATAAAAATACATGGACAGATAACATCTTTTATGTAACCTTCTTTCAGTAAATATTCACTGAGGCGATCAAACCAGATGCGCCCGGATTTCTTTAAATCGTACACATAATTTTTTATGGTTTAATCGAGTACATTTCTCAATAATTTGAATTATATGCTTCAAGCATTTTAAATCCTTCAGGGATCTTCATATAAATTTGATCAAATGAGTCATATATGATCGAGTACATTTCTCATCACTTTCTTTATTTCCAGGTACCTAAACTTACAATCTTTTACAATATTGTGCACTATATTGTATCAAATATATCATTAACGATTATTTTGTATCAATTCCTAAGCGACATAACTTGTTGAGATCGCATCATGTTCTTTATTTTTGGGTACCTGAACTTCTTCTGGAGTTTCATCAAATGTTATGCCGTGGGCTCTTCTAGAGCTCATTTGCTCCTCATTATGATCATTTGCTCCTATGATTTTTCTAAGATTGTTACCTATGGAACCGACCGGTTTACTACGCTTCATGCTTGCAGTAAAGTTTATCCTTTAGGGACTTTAATTTTAATAGGAGCATTTACAGCTGAAATATGATATTTAATTTTGGATCAGCAAATGCTTCTGCATTTGACTTGAATTATCTTCTGAATGAGGATCATATTAATAATAATTCAATTCATATAGCATATTCTCTAGCTGCTTATTTCATCCCCCAAATGTTAGAAAAACTAACATATATCCCCAATCTTCTTTGGGAAACCTATCTTTGTGCATTATGGTAGAGAAATTAATCATATACAACACATCAAAAGTTACTAGATAGTAAAAATATTTGGTTTCCGATGCTAAACCAATTGTGAGGGGAGGACTTATCATATATTATTGGTCTGATGCATACAAGTGATGATGTATGTAATTTAGAAAATCTTAGACCAACACATAAAGCTTTCATCTCATAAGCAATAGTTTAGCCATTAATATGAGGTATTCAATGCTAAACCGGCTTGGATATAAACCAGCATTATCAAGATGAACTGACTTGATTTCATAATCTGAAAATTATGCTCTTATTTGAGAAAAGCAATTTCAAATGCCAAACTACAGGTTGACAATAATCACCCATGTAACCATCTCATATATGCATTTATAAGTGGTTCACATGATAGGTGAATGGACCCATATTCACCTTTTACATATTTCAGAATCAGGGGTCTTAGTCCCAACTTTAGCTGGTATAATCAATTTATTATGAGCTCAAGCAACACAAGAGAATTCTTGAAGAATCTTCTAGTTCTTCAATATATGCTTATTAGAATTCTCAATTAGCTCATCATATTTAAACCAGATGGCAAATAAAAACTTCTAGTTTATAATGGCATGTGTTATCTTTTAGTAAACTTCTGGTTTACTATGGAATAAACTTTTATATCAGTAAACTTCTGATTTACTGTGGCTACCTTTGTATCGGTAAATTTCTGATTTACTGTAGCTACTTTTGCCTCAGTAAAAACTTCTGATTTACTGTGACATGTGATGTAGTACAAATTGAAGAATAAGGCGGGTAGCTTCTCACATACATATTTACCCCTTATGATTGTTGAAACAAGAAGATTTTCAATCTTTCAATCATTTGTAATCTCAGTATGATAGTTATTTGTATTAGTAAACTTTGGGTTTATCATAACATATGTTTTGACCACAATAATGACAAATAAGCTCTTTAGGAGCCTTCAATTTATTGTCCACAATCAAATATTATTCAGACATTACTTGTGTAATGTGTCTTCTAGACAAACAATTAGCTATTCTATGAGCTTTTGATAAATTTTGTACTACCAGATATTGCTCAGACACTTCTGGTGTCATGAGAGAAAATCATAATCAAATGAACAATATAAAGACAATTCTAAATTTATAAATGACAAAAATTAAGAATTTTAATATTTTTACCACTACATAATATTTTTCTTCTTCAGGAGGAAATTTTAATTATTTACTACTTCAGGAGAAATTTGAAATATGAAATATTGAGAATATATTCTCTCAATCGTATTACCTCTTCTGGAGGTGAATTGTGATATCATCACACTTAAGTGTGTGTGTTCATATTTACAAGCTTCGAACCTCTTTTAAGATATTTTCTACTTCGGGAGCAAATTGAGGTATGCATATAATATAGAGAATTTTCTCTAACTTATCTTCATTGTAACCATAGCAAGCCTAAATTACTAATTCTGGTGGTCCTAGGTATATACCACTTATGATGGTTAATAAATTTAGTTACAATAAAATATATGAGATCTACCCTTTTATAGTGATCGTATTTTACTTTCAAACTCTACCAGAGTTGCAAGTAAACTTATTGTCTTTGATTTCCTTTAGAATCAAGTTATAGGACTTCAATTTAAGGTAAAAACCTTACCTGATAAGCATGAAATGCTTTTAAAGTGGTGGTTGAGTTTTAGACATGATAGACGATGTTGCTCATGAAATCATCGTAACCAAGAGAGTGACTTTAGTTGGAACACTTTCAAACAATAAAGCCAAGAAAAATATAATTGGAATTAAACGGTTATGAGCATAATACCACACAAGATAACCATGTCATGCAAAGCTAACATATCTTTAACTGGGAAGGACGTTACTGCCAGCATCTCAACACCTCAGCTGGTCAGAACTTAAACTTAATTTTAAAGCTCTACTATTCACCACCTTAAGGATGTAATCTGCCTTATGATGCTCGGAATGAAGAAGATCTAACCACGGACGTAAGAGCATCGCCTTACATCGGAGATGAACACTAAAATAGAAAGTAAATTCGAAGTAAGTGCTCAAAATGACAGAGTCTCGTACTGATAACGTGTTATAAAATAAAAACTGTAAAGTAAATAAACTGAAGACAAGTATAGATAGAGATTGATATATTATTCAACTTCAAACTGATGTACATAATGAACTGAAAACTCCTCTATTTATAGAAGAAAGAAAGCAGCTGCGAGGTTTTTCAGGAAGCAACTGCAAGTCTTTTTAGGAAGCAGTCTGCATTAGCTGCCCGCAACCTACTTGTTTAATAAGAAGCTGTTGCAAATCATTTCATTGAGTTGCTTGCAACCTACCTGCATCAGCTATTTGTAGATAAACTTCAATAGAGTACTAACGGATAATATTCTTTAGAAAGATTATCTATAGCGGTGTAATAAATGGACATCCACAATATAATATTTTCATAACATTCATAAGCTTATTGTATCATTGCTACAAATATTTTTGCAATATATTGTGCTAGTGACCTTTTAGACTGCAGTCTAAAGATATTTTTGGCAAATAAATTTTTTTATGAGAAATGGTTAAATCAAAATCAATTTTTTATATAAATTATTACAAACATCAAATCACAATTTAATATTTTGTGAGCAAACTAAAAATCGTATTAGCAAACACTAGACTCAAGTCTCACATTGCTCAAACACGATAATCTTATATTTACACAACTTTTTAAAAGAGAGGCAAAATTTAAACAATAACCTAAAAAGGATATATTTGCATAAATCCAAACCTTTCTTTTCAGGTAAAATACACAAATAGCCTTCAAAATGGATGGTCTTGAATTCTTTTTCTACTTGCCCCATGGGCAGAACTTCAAGACAAGTGTTGCTCCTCAATAACTTCATGGGCAACTGTCATGACCCAAAACTCAACCTGTCGTGATGGCGCCTATCATGGTATTAGGAAAGCTGATCACTCGGACAATTCCAACATCTTCAAATTTAAGATATGCTAAAACAGGTTTAAATAAATAAAAATCTCATAAAACTGATAAAACTGTCGCAACTCAATACAGAAGTTCCCAAAATCAGGGTGTCACTGAGTACATGAGTATCTATACAACACAAGTATGAAATACTGTCTAAAAAAACTGAAACTGAATAAATAAGACTGAGAGATAGGGGATGAGAGTCAAGGTCTGCAGACGCTAGGGCAGCTATCTCGAATCACTACAAGAAATCTGTCTTTTAGTGGCGATATTTAGTAGCGACTTTATTTATTGCTACAAATGGTATATTAATATTGGCGACCTGATAAGTGGCTACAAAATAAAAATCTTTAGCGGCAACTTTTGCAGGTCGCCTCTAATATGTGCCACTAAATCCTGAATTATGTGTTCCCGCTATGACCAAAATTTTGGCTTCAAATATTTAGTAGCGACTAATAGAGAGTCGCCGCTAAAGGTATTTTAGGGCGACAGGGTCGCCTCTAATAGTGTAAATATCTGACATTTAACAATAAAAAACTAAATACCTAAGTTAAATCTTCTCATTTAATAAAAGAAGGCCGAACGACGGTCCCTTTCTTCTTTCCTCTTCTCGTTTTCTCTCTGCAAAAGCCAGGTTGAAACCTAATTTATGAAACCCAAATTCTTCTTTCAAATTCTCAAATTAAATCTTTCACTTTTGTTTAATCACAAGATGTGAATCTAATTTATGAAACCCAAAAGCCCTAACACCATTTGTATTTTAAGATTGTACTCAAATCGGGTAATGTGTTCAAACCCCAAATTCTTTTGGGTGTTAAATGCAGTTAGCAAGAGTGACTATTTCATCATATTTACCTCTAATTTTTTTAACCCATTTAAAATCTACAGGAGTAGAAAGTAATTTTTCCAACAATATCATCGTGTAAAGCCCTTCTCGGTGTTGACAATCTCTTCGCTGGGTAATTTTTTTTTTTTTTTGGAAATTCTGAACTTTTTGGTGATTGCATGTTTGGTATTCCTCTCAAAATGCTGAAATGAGATGTGTGTGTGGTATGGGTCTGTTATTTTTTCTGATATTTCTCGACAAAATTCTAAATAGCAGTTTTCAACTGATTCTTTTATTTTTTACGCGATTCTTTGTTTTTTGCGCGATATTGTTTTTTTCCTTTTTGTTTATTTGGTTGGTTGGTTTATTTTTCTAGTCTTTTTTAACTGTGCTTGTTAAGGTTGTAGCTTTCGATTTGCTATATTTTTTTACTGAACGTTATTTGGAGTACATTAGCAATTAACCATACCTCCAGAAGCCTGCAAAAGCTCTGAGGCTCACGTAGATGGTTAGAGCAACCCGAATTCGGACAAATTTATAACTTGATGAAAGAATGAACAAGCATACAATGATTGGCCTTTTCGCAGACTTAAAAATTATCTAGGATGGCGACACAGATGATAATTGCTCAGCTCTAATTATATTATGCCTACAAAATTGCCAACACATTGCTGAAAAATTCTAAGGTACACCTCATCGGTTGAGTGACAAACAGTAATCCTCTGCCCCCGTTTCACTAATGAAGTGAAGCTTCTTGAATTCTAGCTTCTACGACTGCTAAAGTCTATAATGGAGCTGTAATATTTTAATTTCATTTGGAGGAAATTTGATCATCTTAAAAATGACAGAACTTTCTTCATATCTATTTTGGGATCTCCCCTCCTTTTTAACTGTGGCACTACTTACTGTACTAATGAACTACTTATCAGTAGCCTTTGCTTTCAGTCTGTGCCAAATCTTCCACATGTATTTGTTTAAGAAGATACAATTCATCATTCTCAAAAGAAAAAGATGAAAACGAAATTTGATAATTGTCTAAAAAGTGTGAACTTATAGATTAAGGAAGCTGTTTGATGTATAGTGTGTTGCAGTACCTTTTTTTTTCTTACTCTTTTATTTTGTGATAACAAGGCACTTGGATAGAATATCCGACTTTTATTCACATGGTGTCCTTCCTTTTCTTTTAAGTTCCTGATAATGAGTCATCAGCAAGAACTGACCCAAAACTCAATGGAAATATTTCTGTTGTTTTAAAAAGGAACAACAAATAGGACTGGTGAAAGGACACTAGTACACATTCACTTTTGAACAAAATAGGAATATTTTGAAGGTTATAACACTTATACAATCACTGGTCCTTTAAATTATTATTTTAAACTTGGAATGGTTTAACATGGGAATGTCTTCTCTGCTTGCAGTAATTGTGACTGAACAGATACTCTTAAGATAATGGCAAGCTACAAAATCCTTTTCTCAAATTGTTTTTACATGTGAAATGCTTTGTTTTTGTGTTTATATTTGTTTTGCTTGATAAGTAGATTTCAGAGATTAATCATCTAATAAAAGATAAATTTACTTTCTACACCAAAGTAGTTTGGATCCAAATATTCCTACAGTTGGATAGTTGTAGATAAATTTACTTTCTACACCAAAGTAGTTGCATATAGCTTTTTCTGTTCGATGTAGTACCCTTGTGCAAATGTTTAGTTATTGGATTGGTGGCATTTCTATGGAATCTCTCTGTCTTGGTATCATACTGATTTATCAATGCTTTGAAGTAAAATGAAGCTTGGTTATTGTCTTAGAAATAAATTATCAATGCTTTGCGCATGGATTTTCTGTTTATTATGACTCTCGAGCTTAAGTCGCTTCTTCGGCCTAATGTTCTTATCTGTATCTTTGATGTTATCTTCAAGCTCTAACAATATGATCTTGTATTTGTTTCTTTAATAATAGGGACAAGGTTCTTAAATAGTGGTGACAATGAAGGAGGAGCTTAAAGCTAAGGCACTCAATATTTTTCTTTTTAGTTATATGTAAATGCGTACAATGACAATGAAGTATTACCTAGTATATATGCGGAGGAACTTGAAGCTAAGGCACTCAATATTTTACTTTTTGGTTATATGTATATGCGTACAATGATAATAATGTATCACGTAGTGTATATGCGGAGGAGCTTGAAGCTAAGGCACTCAATATTTTGCATTTTGGTTATATGTATGTGCGTACAATGATAATGAAGTATTGCATAGTATATATGTAACTGAACTTTTAGTAATGGAAATGTTTAGTATTTGGTTTAAGAAATTATTTTGGTGTTTATTAAATACTATTGGATGATCTTAAACTTATATATTAATGTAAACTCTAGTATTCAGTTGCTACTAGAGTAATATTAATGGCGAGTTTCAGTTGCCACAAAAAATTACTATTCAATAGCGTTATTAGAGTTGCCACTGATGGCAAATTATTTTTGTGGCAACTAAGTCGCTACTAAATGTCAATCTACAGTAGCGCTATTAGAGTTGCCACTAATGGAAAATCATTTTTGTGGCAACTAAGTAGCCACTAAATGTGACTCTTCAATAGCGGTATCAGAGTTGCCACGGATGGCTAATCATTTTTGTGGCAACTAAGTCGCTACTAAACATCACTCTACAGTAGCGCTATTTAGAGTTGCCACTGATGATTAATTATTTTTGTGGCGACTAAGTCGCCATTAAATGTTACTCTTCAGTAGCGACTTCAATAAAATCAGTCTGGTGGAACTCTTTCTTATGGCGAGTACATTTAGTTTTTGTAGCGACAATGTCGTCACAACATGTATACATTCTGTGGCGACCTCATGTTGTCTCCACTAGTAACATTCAGTAATGGAAGTACTTGCAGCAGTTCCATAGTCGCTACTGTAAACATTTAGTGGCTACAATCAATGATTTTGTGGAGACTTTGGTCGCTACTAAAAGATAGATTTATTGTAGTGAATATATCCGAACGACAGTAAACTCTGAGAACCAACTCAGTGCAGGGTTGGATCTGCACACGAAGTACAGGGTGTAGCGTGAGTACAACCAACTCAATAAGTAATAAGTCTAACTATTGGGCTGAAAGAAGTGACGGACTTCACAGTTACAGTTCAATTACAAAATTACAGTACATAAATAATGTATGCATACTTCTAAGTTAAAAAGTTAAAGCCCAAACACGTAAATTATGTCAAGTTCAATTGAAACAAGATATGGTACATCTTGATATCTACATGTCATTTATGTATGCCAACTGAAGTATAGACAGTGATGAAATCATATGCATACTCTTAGAGTATCAATCACCCAGTCCTCCCATTCACTCCATCCTTACAGTCACCCAGTGTAACGATTCGACTGATCGTTTTAAGCTCTAGCGCGTCGTTCAGAGGTTTGAGTCCTTGAGTAGCTTTATTTTAGGTATTATGACTTATACGTGTGGTCGAAATTAAATATCGGGAAGTTCGAAATTGATTCGGATGGAAAATTCTAAATTCGAAAGCTTTAAGTTGGAAGAGTTGACTAAGGTTTGACTTTTGAATAAATGACATCGGAATCAGAATTTGAAGGTTCCAATAGCTTCATATGATGATTTCGGACTTGGGCGTCTATTCGGGTTGAGTATCGGGTCGCCCGAGAGCATTTCGATGCTTATTATGGAAAGTTGACATTTTGAAAGTTTTAGAATTTTCTAAGTTTGGTTTTGAGGTGTACTTTAGTGTTATCGATGTCCGTTTGGGATTTCGAGCCTTGGAATAAGTTCGTATCGTGATTTATGACTTGTGCGTAAAGTTTGGCATCATTCTAGAATGTTTAAGTATGATTCGGACACGTTCGTCGAAGTTTAAAAGTTTAAACAAAGATTTCGATCGTCGATTCATAGTTTTGATATTGTTTGGTGTGATTTGAGGCCTTGAGCGGGTTTGTGTCATGTATTGGACTTGTTGGTGTGATTGGACCAAATCTTGTAAAGATATTCTTTTTCAAAAATGCCACCACACTTCGAGCTTCATTGTTGGGTAGAGCAACGGCCTCAACCCACTTTGACATATACTCCACAGCTACCAAAATGTATGTGTTCCCACAAGATCTTACGAACGGTCCCATGAAATCAATGCCCCACACATCAAAAATGTCAATTTCCAAGATGGTGGTGAGTGGAATCTCGTTTTTCTTAGAAATCCCACCGGCCCTTTGACATTCATCACAATGCTTGACTAGATCACTAATGTCCTTATAGGGGGTAGGCCAATAGAATCCACAACTCAACACTTTTGTCGTCATTCTCGCTCCACCATGGTGACCACCATATGGTGAAGAGTGGCAAGCCTCAAGAATTTCCACTTATTCTTCCTCCGGCACACCTCATCAAATCACAACATCGGTACAAATCCGGAAGAGATACGGTTTATCCTAATAATAATCAAGGCAATCCCGTTTGAGCTTTTTCCTTTGGTTTGAAGAGAACTAATTCGGTACAATACCACTCACAAGATAATTTGCTAAGTCGGCGAACCATGGCATCTCGGTCATTGAAATGGCTAGAAGTTGCTCATCGGGGAAGGAGTCATTAATCTCAAGGCCGTCATGTGGCCTCTCCTCCTCCTCCAAACGAGACAAGTGATCCGCCACTTAGTTTTCACTGCCTTTGCGGTCTTGGATTTCGAGATCGAACTCTTGCAATAAAAGCACCCACCGCATTAACCTCGCCTTTGAATCCTTTTTGCTCATTAAGTACCGAAGCACCGCATGATCGGTGTGGATAATCACCTTTGTACCCATCAAGTACGGGCGAAACTTCTCCATAGAAAAGACAGTAGCAAGGAGCTCTTTTTCGGTCACCGTATAACTGAACTTGGGCATCGTTCATGGTCTTACTAGCATAGTAGACCAGATGGAAGATTTTGTTGATACGTTGCCCCAAAACTGCTCCGACCGCCACATCACTTGCGTCACATATGAGCTCAAAAGGCAAGATCCAATCCAGTGCGGTGATAATAGGAGTAGTAGTCAATTTGAACTTGAGAAAATTGAATGCCTTCATGCAATCCTCGTTGAAATGGAATTTGTCATCCTTCTCTAAAAGCTTACACAAGGGGTACACCACTTTGGAAAAATTCTTGATGAAGCGGCAATAGAACCCCGCATGACCCAAGAACCTACTCACTCCCTTCACGGATGTAGGGGTGGGAGATTAGAAATCACCTCTATTTTTGCCTTGTTGACCTCAATACCATTCTTTGAAATTTTGTGGCCAAGGACAATGCCTTCCTCGACCATAAAGTGACACTTCTCCCAATTGAGCACCAAGTTTGTCTCCTCACATCTTGCCAAGACCTTATCCAAGTTTTTCAAGAAATCATCAAAGGATTTCCCAACCACAGAAAAATCATCCATGAAGACCTCAAGAAAATCCTCCACCATGTCAGTGAAGATAGCCATCATACACCGTTGAAAAGTCATCGGTGCATTGCATAACCCAAATGGCATCCGTAAGAATGCGAAAGTACCATAGGGATATGTGAAAGTGGTCTTCTCTTGGTCCTCCAAGGCAATAAGAATTTAATTGTAGCCGGAATATCCATCAAGGAAATAATAGAAAGCACGACCGGCCAATCTATCAAGTATTTGATCAAGGAATGGAAATGGAAAATGATCTTTCCTTGTGACTTTGTTGAGCTTACGATAGTCCATACACACTCTCCACCCGGTCACCGTTTTGTAGGAATCAACTCGTTCTTGTCATTGGTGACCACAATCATGCCCCCTTTCTTTGGGACACATTGCACCGGAGAGGTCCACGAGCTATCGAAAATGGGGTAAACAACCCCGACATCCAACCACTTTATGATCTCCTTCTTCACCACCTCTTGCATTGCTTCATTTAGTCTTCTTTGATGTTCAACGGAGGGTTTGGCATCCTCCTCCAAAATAATCTTGTGCATGCAAAAGGCAGAGGTTATACCCCGAATATCCACCAATGTTCATCTGATAGCTTTCTTCCTCTTTTGTAGCACCGCCAAAGTAGAGTCTACCTGTACATTAGTCAAACAAGAGGAAAGAATAACAGGTAAAGTAGACCACGTGCCAAGGAATTCATACCTGCGATGTGGAGGCAATGGCTTTAACTCCAAAGTGGGAGGTTCCTCGATTGAGGGCTTTGTTGGAGGAGTCTTCCGGTTTTCAAGATCTAAGGACAATTTGCGGGGTTCATAAGTGTACGATCCCATTCCTTGCAATGCATTCACACATTCCACATAGCCATCCTTCTCATCATCATCATGATTAAGCAATACAGCCTCCAAAGTATTATCAACATTCATCATGGCACTAGTATCATCATCAATCACGTCGGTCACTAAATCCACAAACGAACAAACTTCATTGCTATTTGGTTGCCTTATAGATTTGCACACATGGAAAAATACCTTTTCATCACCCACCCGGAAGGTGAGCTCGTCGGCTTCCACATCAACAAGTGCCTTCCCCATAGCAAGAAAAGGTCTACCCAAAATAATAGGCACCTCATAGTCCACTTCACAATCAAGAATCACAAAGTCCGCATGGAGGATGGACTTATCAACTCGAACCAACACATCATCAATAATACCCAATGGTCTCTTCATAGTACGATCCGCCATTTGTAGCCTTATAGAAGTGGGTCTTGGTTGCCCAAACCCTAACGTTTTGAAAACCGAGTAGGGCATCAAGTTGATACTCGCCCCTAGATCACAAAGAGCTTTGGAAAAGTCGGCGCTTCCAATGGTGCAAGGGATTGTGAAAGCACTGGGATCTTTCAATTTAGGAGCCATTGAGTGCCCAATTACTCTCACTTGATATGTCATCTTTATAGTCTCACAATTTATCGACCTCTTCTTTGTCACCAAATCCTTCATGAGCTTTGCATATTCGTGCATTTGCTCCAAAGCCTCAACCAATGGCACATTAATAGATAAGCTCTTCATCATGTCAATGAACTTTTTGCATTGGTTCTCACCATTTTTATTGGCAAGCCTTTGAAGGTATGGAGGAGGAGGCCTTGGCATTGGTGCCTTAACCTTTGGCACTACCGGTTTCGATATGTCAACAATGTGTTCCCTAGACGGGTTCACTTCTTCTTGAGTCTCCTCCACATTTTCATCAATATCAATTTTCACTTTGTCATTTGCTTGCACCACATTGTTTGGAATCTCATCTTCTTGAATCACTTGTTCATCATCCACAATTTTTCTTTGACTTGAGGTGGTTAAAACCCCACCTTTTCCACTCCTTGTAGTCACAACCATGGCATGTCCTGTGTTGTTTCCACCCTTTGGGTTCACCACCGTGTCACTTGGTAGTGCCCCCTTAGGACGAGTGTTCAAAGCTTGCGAGATTTGCCCCAATTGAACTTCCAAATTGCGAATTGAAGTGTTGTGCGAGGCTAGTTGAGCATCAGAGTCGACATTCTTCTCCATCATTTGTTTAAACATATTCTCAACTCGCCCTATCTCATTGTTGGAAGACTTGGACCTTGGGAAGGATAAGGAGGCGGGTTGCTCGGTTGTTGATACATCGGGGGCCTTTGAAAGCCCGACCCCTGATTTCCTTGGTTATTGTTCCATCCCCCTTAGTTGTTGCCTCCCCAATATCCTTGACTATTTCCACTCCAATTGCCTTGGTTATTTTGACCATTCCAATTTTCTTGATTGTTTTGATTGTTCTAATTCCCTTTATTACTATGAGGTCGCCATTGTTGTTGATTCGGGCGCCATTGTTGTTGATTCGGGCCTTGAGAGTTGTTTCTTTGCCCTTGGAAGTTGTTCACATATTGTACTTCTTCCTCTTGGTCATTGTAAGATTCATCGTGATCGAACCCACTATCTTCTTGCACATAATGTTCCGCACGGTTTTGCACTTGACGACCTTTTTGCCTTCTCTTGTTTACCATCATATTGATACCCTCCATTGTATTTACTTGCTTAGGACCTTGAACTTGTTGAAGTTGAGCTTTGTCTAATTGATTCATTGTAGTGGTCAACTCGGCAATTGCTTGCCCATGATCATGTAATTCTTTATGTAGGTTAATCATATTTGGATCACCTTGAGGAACATTTGCTCTACTTTGTCATGCCGATGAAGTATCATCCATTTCATCTAAGATCTCACAAGCTTCGGCATATAGTGTTGTCATGAAATTTCCACAGGCAAGTTGGTTGACCATGCATTGATTGGTAGTATTAATCCCCCTATAGAAAGTTTGTTGAATCATAACCTCCATCATATCATTGTTCGGGCACTCTTTCACCATAGTTCGGTACCTCTCTCATATCTCATGCAAAGGCTCATTGAGTTCTTGTTTGAATGCTAGAATCTCGACTCTAAGAGTAGACATATGCCCGGGAGAAAAGAACTTGGCAATGAATTTCTCCGCCAATTCATCCAATGTATGGATGGAATGATTTGGCAACTTTTCTAACCAATCCAAGGCTTTCCCCCCGTAGTGAAAAGGGAAATAGCCTCAACTTTAAAGCATCCTCGGAGACGTTTGTCTGTTTACTCCCCCAGCAAGTGTCCACAAATCCTTTTAAGTGTTTTTACGCATTTTGAGTTGGAGCCCCGATGAAGAATCCTCATTGCTCGAGCAATGTGAGCATAACATTTGTGATTTGAAAGTTTCCTGCCCTAATGTGGGGCGGGACTATGACACTTGCTTACCCTTCATTCGGCAACACCCGGTGTGGAGCCGCTCTTGGTGGAGGTGGGGGTGGAACGGGAATGTTGTCTTGAGACGGTCGACCTCGTCCATTTGCTTGAGGTTCAGGTGGAACCTCTTCAACTTGGTCATCTTCCACGTCTACATCCCCCAAAGGCATGTTTCCGATAGGATCATTGTTGTTGAGGGCCATTATTTCACCTACAATTGTTTCACCAAAAAGATTAGTTACATGGAAGGAAAAGAAGATAATTCATACACAAAACCAAATATATAGCTAAATTCGTTTTTTACACTCCCCGACAACGACGCCAAAAATTAATCTCGCCCAAGTCACACCACAAATTGGGGTTGTGAAGCGGTCGATTGTAATAATAATACTCAACTAGGAGTCGGGATCGAATCCACATAGAGCATAGATGGGATTAGTGGTATGTATTTGATCTAAGCCCGTGAATTATCTAAGTTGCACTTTCACAAACTTTGTTTTGATTTTACTTCTAAAATTATACTAAGGATTACAATTGAAAAATATGAAACTAGAGAAGAATATTTTTGTTGTTGTTTATCAAATGTGTAAAAGGTCTAGGGTTGTGTCTTCCACCTAGGTGTTTGCCTAACGGGTTGTGGGCTTTAGAGCGAGTTTCGTTGGTCGGGGTTTATTATAGCAATCAACACTCAAATACCCACTCAATACCTCTCGGTGAGAGAGTGGTTTTGCCCAATTTGGCCTTTTCAAGTCCAAATAGGTATTGAACTAAACAATTGACAAATTGCTCAAGTCGGGTTTTACTATCTCTAGGTTCAACCCTTTAATTGGGACTATCAATCTCTTGATTTCATCCCAAACTCTTGTTAGCCAAGTTTTTCTAGACTAAGTCTCTCTTTCTCAAGTAGAGACCAAATCAAATAGGCTTAAACCCATGTTTGCAACTATTAATTCTACAATTATAGCAAGAACTAGGCTAAATAATACACACCCAACCATAAACAAGCCCTAAATCAAACACCCATTAGGTTTCCACACTAGGGTTGGGTCACAACCCTAGCTAGAAATTTAGCTACTCATAGTGGGTAATGAAGAAAATAAAGAAGAAAAGATGATAAAACTCATATTGAAAGATAAATAGATGAAAATCCAATGATAAAACTAAAGTTGCCTAAAAGAGTAAAGAAAAACGACTACAGGCTTTCTGGTATTCAAAACTTGCCTTAATTTCGTGAAAGTAGTCTATTTATACAAAGCTGAAATTTTCTAATAAAATTGCCCTTTCGAAGGTTCTGCGGCCGTTATATGTGCGGTCCGCACTTTGCTTCAGTTCTTGATAGGAGTTGGATCTACGGTAGCACAATTTTGCACTACGGCCGCACTTCTTGAGTTTTGCAGACCGCACAATTCTGGGTGCAGCCGCACATTTGATTTCTGCGGCCGCATAATTATAGTGCGGTCCACAAATCTTGATTGTCTTGAATTCCCAACTCTCTGAATCTTGACTTTTGCGGCCGCACAATTATTGTGCGGTCCGCACTTTGCATTGCAGCACTGACAAATTTTCTTCTTGTTCTGCAGCCGCAGACAGAATTCTGCAGTCCGCACTTTAGCCTTTTTGCTTGATTTTTGTCCTTGTTCAAAATCACTCCTCTTGAGTTGAATTTCATCACTTTTAAGTTTCCATGATTTTAAACAATTGATTTCTTCATCTAATAAAATGCATGATTTCGAAAATAATAAAATGTGTAATCAAGTTGGTAGTTCCCCGTTAGCTTCCCTAACGGCGACGTTGGACGCCATCACGGCCTATAGTGAGTTTTGGGTTGTGACACCCAGTCTTCTTAATCACTCGGGACTCGCACTTGCACTTAGTAGGTACCTACGCTCACTGTAGATGTGCAGACTCCGGAGGGGCAATTCCAGCCCAAGTGCTATAATAAGCCAATCATGGCATGAATCAAATAAACATGATGCAGCGTGCAGCCCAATTTCATAAATTAATAGTTGTGACTGAGTATCAATAATAGCCCAATCCCATAAATATCCTCACAATCAGGCCCTCGGCCTCACTCAGTCATCAATCTCTCCAGTCTCTCAGGCTCACAAAAATCATGATAATCAGCCCAAACAATGATGATATAATATATCAATAAAGGACAACAAAGACTGAGATATAATATGCAAATAATAGTTGTGACTGAGTATAAAATAGAAAATTAAACAAATAATTCAACATGCAACATGACCTCTTAAAGTTCCAACAGTACCAACACGTAGCCTAAGCATGATTTCTAATATGGCTGGCAGCTCAACTTCCCTAACACATGGTAAAAATACGGGTAACGGCAAGATTATTCAACTATACAGTTCCATGGAGTTAACCAAGTCACAATTTCTATGGTGCACGCCTACACTCCCGTCACCTAGCATGTGTGGCACCTCAACACCAATCACATAACACGTAATTCGGGGTTTCGTACCCTCATAACCAAGTTTAGAAGTGTTACTTAACTCAAACCGTGCAAATTGTCACTCCAATAAGCCCTTGTCTCGCGAATCGGCCTCTAAATGCCTTAAATCTAGCCACAAATAATTCAATACAATCAACACGAGCTAAAGGAATCAATTCCATAAGAAAATACTAAATTCTTAATAAAAAGTCAAAAAGTCATCTCAAAGTCGACCCTCGGGCCCACGTCTCGGAATCCAATAAAAGTTACAAAACTCGGAAGCATGTTCAACCACGAGTCTAACCATACCAAATCACCACTCATATCCCCAAATTAAACTCTCCAAATCCCTAGCCTCAAACTCCCAATTTCCACATAAAAAACACACAAACTAGATGGAAACTTCAATGGGGAAAAAAAATATTGAATAAAAATGATCACAAGTGACTTACCTCAAGAAACCCCTCGAAATCCCTCTCAAAAATCGCCTTAACCCGGGCTTGAAATGTCGAAAAAGGATAAAATCACAAACCCTCGAATTAATATAATTTGCCCAGTGCTTTCGCTTCTGCGGATCACTTGACCGCATCTGCGGTCTCGCTTCAGCGGATTATTTATTGCTTCTGTGATCTAGGACCTCCAGCCCTCTTCCGCATCTGCGGTCTCTCATGCGCAGATGCGCATCCGCATCTGCGGATATACTTCCGCACCTGCGCCCCCAGGCTTCCTTTCCTAATCTTGCACCTGTGAGACCTCTCTACATCTGCGACCTCGCAGGTGGGACAACCCTTCGCACCTGCGATCACTACCCAGCTTCGTCAAAACTGCACCTGCGACCATTCCCTCGCTTCTGCGGTCACGCACCTGCGACCAGAACCACGCAGGTGCAATGACACCAGACACCAACAACCCAAATTTCCTCTCAAGTTCAAATTTCAACACGATTCTCATCTGAATCATTCCCAAGGCCCCCGGGACTTCAACCAAATATACCAACAAGTCCTAAAACCTGATACGAAATTAGTCGAGTTCTCAAATCACATCAAAAATACGAATCACACCCCAATTCAAGCCTAATAAAAATTAAGGAATTCCAACTTCTATCATCGATGCTGAAACCTATCAAATTACGTCCTATTGACCTTAAATTTCACATACATTCATAAATGACACAATGGACCTATTCCAACTCCCGGAACCAAAATCTGAGCCTGGTAACCACAAAGTCAACTCTCGGGCAAACTTCTCAATTTCCAAAACTTCTAATTTTCTAACTTTTGCCATTTCAAGCCTAGATCAACTACGGACCTCCAAATCATTATCCGGACACATTCCTAAGTCCAAAATATCCAACGGAGCTATCAGAACCATCAAAACTCTATTCTGGAGCCATTTACATATAAGTCAACATCCGATCAACTTTTTCAACTTAAGCTTCCAAGCTTGAGACTAAGTATTTCAACTTATTCCGAAACATCCCTAGAACTGAACCAACTACCCCAGCAACTCACATAGCAACTAATAAGCATACAATGAGCAGTAGATGGGGAAACAAGGCTACAACACTCAAAACGACTGGCCGGGTCGTTACAGAAACACTTTTAACCTTTGACTTTAAAATTCTGTCCATGGGACAAGTGAGGTTAAAAGTTAAAGATCATCCCCAAAAAATGTTATGGTTTTGAAATCTTTTATTTCTTTTTCTCCTTTTGTTTCACGAAAAATGGCTAACCAGCTAATTTAGCCCATATGTTTTGGACTGAGACTTGATTGGCTATCTGCTTCCTCTTTAAATAAGAGTGTTGTATCCGTTAAAATTAAGGAATCTTTTACCATATATGTAAAATGATAAACGTAGTTACCGTTATTATGTATGTTCTCATTTAATTACTTAACTTAATTATCTTTACTAATTGCACGCAAAGTAATATATTAAGCTCCAATTATTTTCTCCCTTTCTCTCTTTGATACCAACTTGTCACGACCCCAATTTTTCTCTGTAGGACGTTGTTACGGCACCTAGTCCCTAAGACTAGGTAAGCCAATAATAATTCGAACGATGCTCCTCTATAACAATTCGAACCCATACCTGTACGACATCATCTGGTGTAGCAGCCTCGGCCCTACTGTAGAAAACACATCAACGGGTCGGACCTCCCCTCTTGGGCGCCCTCTACTCACCTGACCTGCACCCGAAGCTGGCGGAGCAGGGATATCAGTAACTGAAGCAAAACTCATATCCTGAATACACCACTACGACACACATGTCCAGAGTCTGGGACAATCTCTCACCATGTGGCTAGTTTCTCCGCACTCAAACAACCTCTTCACTGATATGGCTGTAAAAGTTGTCCAGTACGGGTACCCTGAGACCTATGGGTATCTGTACCACTATGCGAAGCCTGAAGTGCAAACAAAACTGGCTGACCCACAAAACCTCTACAATGTCGTACCCTGCCTCCAAAATTAGGACCAATAGATCTTTCCGGTCTACAAAGCCTCTTAGCCTCCCTTCCCTCTCTCTCCTGACCAAGAATGACCTCTCCCTCATGGTCCTTCATGCCCTCAATGAATCTACAGACCCAACTTCAACTCCCGAGCCATGTTGAACCGGATATCATAACTGAGCCTCTTAATGAACTTGCAGACTCGCTCTCTAACTGTAGAAACTAAAGTAGGCGCATGCCTGGACAAATTACTAAATATAACAGCATACTCTGGCACTGACATAGTGCCCTAGTGCAGCTGCTCAAACTCTATGTGACGTGCATCCCGAAGGGTTTGGGAAACAAACTCTCTCAAGAACATCCCTGAAAACTGAACCCATAAAAGTGAAGTTGCATCGGCCGGACTACCCAACTCATACGCTCGCCACCACTGATACCTATAGTGCGGAGGATATGGTAGTACTCCCCTAGGAACCCATGCGCATCCGTAGGAGAGTAATACTTCTTGAACCTCGCAAACCTGAGTTGTTCTTCCTCAGATGATGATGCTCTAACCACGGGTGGAACTGGGATAACAGGTTGTGTCGGCATGACACCTGGAACCTGACCAACATGGACTCGTTGCTCTGGAGTACGGGGGCGGGAGTCTGAGCTTATCCCCCGATTTGTGAAGTAGCTGGTGTACCCAGAATCAACCCCGCCTGGGCCGATGTACCAAACATTCTCAAGAACTATGCCAAAATCTCTTGAAGTCCCGGGGTAGCAACAGGCGCCTTCGGTGCCTGTCCCCCAACCGGAGCTACTGGCGACACCTTAACTGCAGCTCTAACAAGTGTTCTACTTGCGGTATGTGCTCCTCCTCGACCTTTGCCTCTACCTATGCCCTAGACCCTAACAATACCGGCTCTGGGTGCAGCATCGTCGGTAACTGCAGCTCGTGTCCTCATCGTTTGTGAGAGAATAGAATGACAAAAGTTCAAACCCTGAGATCAATAAACTCCCATATGGAAGAAGTGAAACTGTTCTAGTAGTTTTGTAGCCTCTCGAAGATAAGTACAGACGTCTCCGTACTGATCCACAAGACTCTACTAAACTCGCTTATGAATCGTAGCACCTATGAACCTAGAGCTCTGATACTAACTTGTCACGGCCCCAATTTCCCTCTGTAGGATGTCGTGACAGTACCTAGTCCCTAAGACTAGGTAAGCCTGACACTTACTGCATTAATAAAAGAATTCAACCATCAACTGATAAATATGAAATAGAATTCTTTATACACAACTTACAATCCCAAAACCGGTAGTACAAGTCATATGCTCTACTGAGTTTTCTACAAAGTCCCTAAATACAACTGTTTGGATTAGAATTAAACAGTACAAGTACAATAATAGAAGGTGACTCCGAGGCCCGCGAACACGATATCAGGTTTACCTTGAGTCTCCACAGCAGTGCTCGACCAGCTAGCTAATAATTAACAATAACCGAGGCACCTGGATCTGCACAAAAATGTGCAGAATTGTAGTATGAGTATACTACAGCGGTACCCAGTAAGTATCAAAACTAACCTTGGTGGAATAGTGACAAGGGACAGTCAAGATGCCTATCGGACTAAACAACCTGAACAAGTTGAAGGTGAACTAATAGAGAAACAATATTAATATAAAGCTAAGCAGGATAAGGAATACAGAACAATACTTGCAATGATACACTAGTAACAACAATGTTCAACAGGAAGCAATCAGGTAATAATAATGTAGACTACGCTGATCACAGTCTAAGTACGGTGAAACCAAATAAAGGAAAACCAACAACAACTCAATAAGAACAACCGCTTTCACACCAGATATGTTCAGGAATTCCCACGAGAACCTCATAATCATAGCACATGGGTCCGAATTCATGAACCCTAATCACTTGGATGCCCACATTACAACTCATAATCGCACGGACGACTCACGTGCCAATAAAACAATCATCACACAGAAGGCAAGTAGACAAGAGTATGTATAATGGTCAATAACATCAGGATTCATCTTCTATAACTGATATGGGTGATTTAATTACGCGTATGCTTGTGCAAGTGTTCTAATACAATTCAAGTCAACCAATAAGAGTAGAGACAATGAATGTCACATAAGAAATGATCACCACGAAATGTACAATATAATAAGGGCAGCAATGAAGTTGAAGCAACGACTAGCACAACAAGATTAGCTACATAGAACTAAGCAAATAGTGCAACATGGAGGAAGACAATTAATAGTATTCTAAGAAGACAATAATTAAATACGAGTACAAAAGATGGGTAAATACACCAAGAGCCCTACCGAGGTACCGCCTCGTAGTTTCAAATCATAAAATGAATCACAAACTTTCCTTATATCATCGCGGGAGCCTTTACATTTAGTTTTTGAAAATCATTTTTTCCGAAATAGCATCCCGTGTTTTAGCCCACCTTATCACATTGCATGGCTTCTAGTAGTTCCCCTACTAGCCATATGTTTCAAGCCCACCTTATCTCACCACATGCGTTTCAACACCCATACCTTATACCACTACACGCGTATAAATAATAACAACAATACGGTAGAAACCTCATGCAACACGATAACAATAACACGACAGAAACCTCGTGCAAACACAATGACAATATCACGGCAAAAACCTCATGCAAATAACATAAAAATTATCTCAACAATAACACGTATGCCAAAACATAACAAACTCAACAAAATGACTTTCACAATATGTGCCCATATGCCATAACATATTCTCAAAACAATTTCAATATCATAACCACGCATAGCCCTCAGCTCAATAACAATAAATACAATAGCAACAATGACAATAATACGAGAATACGGCAAGTAAATCAACTCAGGAACTTCAAAACATAAAGAAACGGAAGAACAAGCTCAACAAGGAAGAGATAATGTGTAGCAATGATACCACAAAAGTACAATTCAACGATAGGAGGGATAACATGAATCAATGATTCCAAATAATGATAAGTCAATAATGATGAGGGATAAAAAACTTCATTTAGGGCTGAGCAATTGCGGAAAGATACAACAAATTCAATTAGGGATAAGCAATTTATGGGTGAGATAATAATAACTTCAACTAATGATCGGCAATTACGGAAAGATAATGATAACTTCAATCAAGGATAAACAATTACGAAGAGCATAGCATGGCAATAAAAAAGGCAACAACTTCATTTAAGGCGCATAAGATTTTAATCGGCAATAAGGGTAGAACATGAAACAATTAATTCCAAATAAGACACGTAAGGGTATATTCAGTAAATAGGAAAATTAACATGACAAAACAACTTCATATTTAATGAACATAAGAACCTAAGAGCCCTAAAGGTCAAGCTTCCACAAATAAGCCTGGGCACGTATTTGTCACCTCGTGTACACGACCTTCACATGACACAATTAGCGCAAATGACTTGAATCCTAAGGGGTAGTTCCCCCACACAAAGTTAGGCAAGGTACTTACTTCAAGGAAGCTAGATCGATATTCTAAAATGACCTTCTCGAGTGAAACAACCTATGAACAGCTCAAATCTAGCCAAAATAACTTCAATTCATAAATAAAACTCATAGAAAATAATTCCGAATAATAAAGCTTCAATCTTTAACAAAAACTAAAGAGTCAACCCAAACGTAAACCCCTGGGACCGCACCTCAAAACTCGATAAAATTTGCAAAACCTGAACATTCATTCGATGACGAGTTGAACCATACAAGAATTACCAAATTCCGATATCGAATCACCCTTCAAATCCTCGTTTTACATTTTGAAAGATTTCTTCAAAAGTTTCCATTTGTCCTCAACTCAAAACACTAATTTAATGATAAAAATAAAGATGAAATCATGAAGTATAATCAATTACAAGTGAAGAACACTTACCCCAATAATTTTCTTGAAAAACCCACGAAACATCGCTCAAATCCGAGGTCTCTAGCTCAAAAGATGAAAAATGGACAAAACCCACGATTTTGAAAAATATATTCTGTTTCCCAGGTAACATGCATAGCGATCGCAGAAATTCGTATGCGATCGCGAAGAAGGAATCATCACCTGCCAATAGAAACACTACATGATCGCGAAGGTGAAATATCACTGCCCAAAGAAAAGCAATTCGCGATCGCAGAAAGAAGAGTGTGAACGCGGACATCTGACTGCATAATCTTGCGAACGCGTGACCACAATCGCATTCGCAATGAACAAAATCCCTGAGCTCCAAGAAACCTTACGCGATCGTTCTTCATCTTCGCGATCGCGAAGAGCAACAGCGACACCAGAAACCAGCAACTCAAAAGACTAGAAAAAATGGCCCGTAGCCCATCCGAAACACACCCGAGGCCCTCAAGACTCCGTCGAAACATGACAACAAGTTCCATAACATAATACGGACCTGTTCAAGATCTCAAATCACATCAAACAATGTCAAAATTACAAATCACACCACAGATCGAACTTATAAATTTCTAAATCTTCTAACTTCTAAAACTCGTGCCGAAACATATCAAATCATCCCGGAATGACGCCAAATATTACATGCAAGTTTCAAATAACATAACGGAGCTAATCCAACTCTCGGTGTCATATTCTGACCCCGATATCACCAAAGTCAACTCTTGGTCAATCCTCTCAACCTTTCAAAAATTTTAACTTTCCAATTTTTGCCGAAATACTTCAAATTATCCTACGGATCTCCAAATTCAAATCCAAATCCGAACGCACGCCTAAGTCCAAAATCACCATAGAAGCTATTGGAATCATCAAAACACCATTTTGAAGTAGTCTACATAAAAGTCAAATTTTGGTCAACTCTTACCGCTTAAGCTTCTAAAACAAGAATCTTTCTTCCAAATTGATCCCGAATTATCCGAAAACCGAACTTGACCACACACGCAAGTGATAACACATAATACGAAGCTGCTCGAGATCTTAAGCCGCCGAATGAGATACAAATTCTCAAAACGATCGATCGGATCTTTACACAAGCACACCCAAGCCAAGAATATATATTAATGATGAATTATTGACAAATGATTCAAAGCATGACTTGGTCAAATTTGAGTTTGTTAGTAGTGTCCTATATTCTTGGATTTGTTTGCAGTAGTTATTGTATAGTTTTATGGTTTACTGGTAATGGATAGTTGTTGCTTTATCAGTCGTAGTAGTGGTCAGTTTAGTGGCTTAATGGTCTGTTTATTTGTAAGCCTATATAAAGACAATGTTTGCTTCAGTTTATTAATTAATGAAGTTAAAAAGATTTCAGCACAAATCTTGCACTCCATAGATTTTCTCCTCAGATTTTCAATCTATTACTTACGTTACTCAACATCTTCGGCATCAGAGCCAGGTTATGGAGAGTGAGTAGTGGAAAACACAAACTTGAGTGATACATTTGAGATAGAGAACAATGGCAAGTAACAGCAGTGCATTGGGTGCAGCACAACCACTCATTCTTGTCTTCAAGGGAGAAGGCTACTAGTTCTGGAGCATCCGTATGAAAACTGTACTCAACTCTCAGGAGCTTTTGGAACTTGGTAGAACAAGGTATGTAGATCCTGATGAAGAAAACAAACTGCGAGCTAACAAGAAGAAAGACACTAAGGCATTTTCCCGGATTATTTTAAATCTATTTTCCCACAATATTTCAAACAACCCTGTTCCAACAGCCATGGCTATTTCTGAAAGGTTGCAAACCTTTTCAGAAATAATGCCAGCAACTCTATAAATAGAGTTTGAATCCCAGAATCTTTCCTTACAAAATTTTCTGATCTTTTTCTTCTTCTGCACAAAAATTCCAGTGTGTTTTTACAGTCTTCGAGTGGCTCGTTGTTCACCGACATTTTGGTACCAACCCTTCGGTGAGTTAAATCGTTCTATCCTGGGAGAATATATTCCAGCACCTCGGGTACTTGAGGGGAATAATTTCCTTAAGAACACACTGTGTATTCAGTGGGCTCGATTTATTCCTATACTATTTTTCCAGAATTTATTTCTTTAAACAAGTATTACTAACTTTCTGTTTTGTTTATATATTTTAGAAAGTTTAATTGTTTATTACAGCAATACAGAACAATAACAATCTTAAGGAAATTATTTTATTCTGTATTTTTGTTTGTGGAGATTAAAACCTATGTGGTTTTCTACTCCTTCTGAATTTTACTATTCTGATTTGAAGATATAAAAACTTCATCAGAGTATTGAAATTCAGAAAATGATTTGAAGAAAATAAAAACTTCATCGTTTTCTGTGAAATAGTATATAAAAAACTTTGATTTTATTTCTTATACATACTGTTTTTTTTGTTAATAACAGTATTGTTTACTGTTCTGGTTTTGCCATTAATTGAATTCTTTAGTTGTTTACAGTGAAAAAATGGCAATTGATAACGGAAATTCTTCTGCAACTGTTGCGGCAACGATGATAGCCTTGTCAAGCCGGACTGCTGTTCCACCGGCAGAGAAACCGGGGAAATTTTTCGGAGCCAACTTCAAAGGATGGAAGCAAAGGGTGTTCTTCTGGCTTACCACACTTGGTATGCAGAAATTCACTAGTGAAGTACCTCCAGTGCCTGCTGCGGACATGCTGGACAACGAGAAATTGATGATTGTTGAGGCGTGGAAGCAGGCAGATTTTCTTTGCAAAGGCTCTATCTTAAGCGCTTTAGAGGATGACTTGTACAATGTGTACAGTGCGATGAATACTTCGAAAGAATTATGGGACGCACTTGAGAAGAAGTACAAGACTGAAGATGCATGCTTGAAGAAGTTCGTGGTTGCCAAGTTTCTAGACTATAAAATGATAGACAACAAAACTATTGGAACCCAAGTTCAGGAGCTTCAACTTATTTTTCATGACCTTATTGCTGAAGGTATGGTCGTGAATGAAGCATTTCAAGTGGCTGCAATGATTGAAAAATTACCTCATTCGTGGAGAGATTTCAAGAACTATCTTAAGCACAAGCGCAAAGAAATGAAGTTGGAAGATCTTGTAATTCGTCTCAAGATTGAGGAAGACAACAAAACAGCCGAGAAGAAGTCTCGTGGAAATTCAACGATAATGGGGGCTAATATCGTTGAGGAGACTGCTCCAAAAAGTAAGAAGAGAAAGAGGTCTTCTGGACAGACTAAGGAGCAGAACAAAAAGAAATTCAAGGGCAGCTGCTACAATTGTGAAAAAACCAGTCACAAATCCCCTAATTTTTGTCTCCCGAAAAAGTATAAGAAGAAGGGACAGGCCAACATAGTGGAGAAGAATGATGACATTGATGATCTGTGTGCAATGCTTTCGGAATGCAACTTAGTTGGAAATCCGAAAGAGTGGTGGATTGACTCTGGAGCCACTCGACATGTTTGTGTTGTCAAGGAAGCATTTGCGACTTACTCTACTGCTGGTCCCGAAAAAGAGCTTTCCATGGGAAATACTGCAACAACCCAGATTGAAGGTTATGGGAAGATATTCCTGAAGATGACTTCCGACAAGGTGTTAATGCTCAACAACGTTTTTCATGTTCCTACTATTAGGAAGAATTTAGTTTCTACTTCTTTGCTTGTTAAGAATGGATTCAAATGTGTATTTGTTTCTGATAAAGTTGTTGTAATAAAGAATGAAATGTATGTTGAAAAGGGCTACCTCACAGAGGGCCTCTTCAAACTAAATGTAATGGTTGTTAAGAGTATGAATAAAATTTCAGCTTCTTCTTATTTATTGGAGTCAAATGATTTATGGCATATTCGTGTAATAAATCAAAATATCAAATATGTGTTGAGTCTAAGTTTGTAAAAAATCCTTATAAGTCTATTGAAAGGAATTTAAATCCTTTAGACTTAATTTATACTGACATTTGTGATATGAAGTCGACATAATCACGAGGTGGGAAAAAGTATTTTATTACTTTTATTGACGATTGCACTCGATATTGTTATTTTTATTTGCTTAATAGTAAGGATGAAGTAATTGAAGCATTTAAGCAATACAAGAATGAAGTGGAGAATTAATTGAATAAAAAGATCAAAATGATTAGAAGTGGTAGGGGTGGAGAATATGAATTTCCATTTGCAGAAATATGTTTGGAATATGGAATTATCCATTAGACTACTGCACCTTACACACCTCAATCCAATGGAGTTGCGGAAAGGAAAAATCGGACATTAAAGGAAATGATGAATTCTTTATTAATAAGTTTCGGATTACCGCAGAGTTTGTGGGGCGAATCTATCCTTACAGCTAACCGAATACTTAACAGAGTACCCCACAACAAAACGCAATCTATTCTATATGAAAAATGGAAAGGAATAAAACCCAACTTGAAATATTTCAAAGTGTGGGGGTGTCTAGCAAAGGTACAAGTTCCTTTACCTAAAAGGGTTAAAATCGGACCAAAAGCTGTTGATTGCATTTTCATTGGATATGCTACAAACAGTAAAGCATGTCGGTTTTTGGTTCATAAATCCGATAATCCCGAAATTCACGTTAATACGGTAATGGAATCAGATAATGCTGAATTCTTTGAAAGTATTTATCCGTATAAAACTGAATGTGAGTCGTTAAGTGAAAGACCTAAACGACCTCGGGAAGAACCAAAGGAAAATACTCCAAGTATAGAAGATCCAAGGGGTAGCAAACGTCAAAGAACATCTACTTCCTTTGGACCAGATTTTGTGACATTCTTGCTTGAAAATGAGCCTCAAACTTTTAAAGCAGCTATGTCATCTTCTGATTCAGCATTTTGGAAAGAGGCAGTCAATAGTGAGATTCAATCAATTTTGGATAACTATACATGGGAATTGGTAGATCTTCCTCCGGGAAATAAGCCTTTAGGTTCGAAATGGATCTTTAAACGGAAAGTAAAAGCTGATGGCACTATTGACAAATATAAGGCAAGACTTGTTGTCAAGGGTTATAGACAAAAGGAAGGCCTTGATTACTTTGACACTTACTCGCCAGTAACGAGGATAACATCTATTAGGGTGTTAGTGGCACTAGCGGCCGTGTATGGTCTTGAAATCCATCAAATGGATGTTAAAACAGCTTTCTTAAATGGAGAATTAGAGGAAGAGATTTACATGGAACAACCTGAGGGTTTTGTGGTTCCTGGTAAAGAAAATAAAGTGTGCAAACTTGTTAAGTCGCTTTATGGACTTAAACAAGCACCCAAACAATGGCATGCCAAATTTAACCAAACAATGTTGGCAAGTGGGTTTAAAATCAACGAGTGTGACAAATGTGTTTACATTAAAAACACTCCAGGTCATGAAGTCATTGTTTGTTTATATGTTGATGACATATTGATAATGAGCAAAAACATGGCAGATATAAATGCTACTAAGCACATGTTGGCTAGAAAATTCGATATGAAAGACTTAGGAGTTGCTGATGTGATCTTAGGAATCAGAATTCACAAGACTCCACAAGGTCTAGCATTATCACGGTCTCACTACATTGAAAAGGTACTTGACAAGTTCAAGTATTTGGATTTCAAAATTTCCAAGACTCCAATTGACGTGAGTTATGCACTTCAAAAGAATGAAGGTGAAACTGACTCACAACTGGACTATGCAAGAGTATTGGGAAGTTTTATGTATATAATGAATTGTACGCGACCAGATATAACATGTGCTATTAGTAAAATGAGTCGGTTTACAAGTAATCCCAATCACATACATTGTATGGCAATGAAACGAGTATTGGGGCTTTCAACCGCCCTGATCGGGAACCTGCATATAGGTTAGTGTAAAATAAAGAAAAAGGGATATAGTGATGCAAATTGGATCACTGGATCATCTGAAGTTAAATCCACGAGTGGATATGTTTTCACAATTGGGGGTGGAGCAGTGTCTTGGAGATCATCCAAAAAACATGCATCGCCCGTTCTACAATGGAATCTGAATTCATAGCTTTAGATAAGGCCGGTGAAGAAGCTGAATGGCTCCGGAATTTCTTGGAAGATATTCCATTTTGGCCCAAACCTTTGGCACCTATTTGTATACATTGTGATAGTCAAGCAGCAATAGGCAGGGCAGAGAGCTTTATGTATAACGGAAAATCTCGTCATATACGATAGAGACACAATACCGTTAGACAACTACTCTCTAGTGGTGTTATCACAATTGACTACGTAAAGTCAAGAGATAACGTGTCGGATCCACTTACAAAAGGCCTATCTAAAAAGGCAGTTGAAAGATCATCAAAGGGTATGGGGTTAAGGTCTAGGACAAGTCATCATGGCGGTAACTCTACCTAGCAGACTGGAGATCCCACGAGCTAGGTTCAAAGAGATCAAACAAAGTTATGAATGACGGTTCAACATTGTCAAATAACTCAACCCATTCTCGTGATGAAGACAATGTTCATAAATCGAGATAAAACATTAAGGCTTTTTGATGAGTCAACAAAGCTTAAAGGTTTTTTAATGATTTGCTACGTCTGGCAGGATATGACCAGATAGTGTGTCTATAGGATTACACGTTTAGAAATCACCTATGTGAGTGTGAAGTGTAAGCCACTTCAAGGGGAATGAAAGTAAAGGCCCATTCTCTAAGCACTCATGAAACTAGGCAGTGTTCATGGCTGAAACGAACACAACCGTGAGAACCATAGATGGTTAAGGATTGATTGTGTGACTTATGTTGTCTAGGTATACAACAAAGCTCGACGGTTCAAAGATATCAAATCTACCGATTGATCGAGTATATCCGATATAAGTTCACTACGAAAAGTTCAAAGGAAAACCTACTTATCCAGATGCAATTAATCCTTGCATGTAAAACACACACGCGTCCGTGCATTCCTTTATTTTATCGACATTTCCCATTTATGTGGGGGATTGTTGGGATTTTAAGCTTGTGTAACTTAAAGAGGGTGAATGAGAAATTGAGGGAAAATGAAATATCTGAGTTTCCCTCCTTGGCAAAGGGACATTATCCCATATTGGAGGAAGAAAAGGCTTTTGATGGGTATATATATAATTGCTCTTCTTCTAGCTCTTAAAGAGTTAAGAAGAAGGCAAGCCTCGCGTCGTCGTCGTCGTCGTCGTCGCTCGCTCGGCTCGGCTTCGGCTTCGGATTCAGATCTGGTCAACGATTGATTGATTAATCTTTTTGGACAATTTTTTTTTTAATTATTTAATTAATTAATTAAATAATTAACGAAAAATTCAATCCGGAATAACCCATGACCCGCGACCCGGTCTGGTCAGGCCCATTTTCTTTTTCGAATTATTTTAAATCCATTTTCCCACAATATTTCAAATAACCCTGTTCCAACAGCCATGGCTATTTCTGAAAGGTTGCAAACCTTTTCAGAAACAATGCCAGCAACTCTATAAATAGAGTGTGAATCCCAGAATCTTTTCTTACGAAATTTTCTGATCTTCTTCTGCACAAAAATTTCAGTGGGTTTTTACAGCCTTCGAGTGGCTCGTTGTTCACCGGCGTTTTGGTAAAAACCCTCCGGTGAGTTAAATCGTACTATCCTGGGAGGATATATTCCAGCACCTCGAGTACTTGAGCGGAATAATTTTCTTAAGGACACACTGTGTATTTAGTGGGCTCGATTTATTCCTATACTATTTTTCCAGAATTTATTTCGTTAAACAAGTATTACTAACTTTCTGTTTTGCTTATATATTTCAGAAAGTTTAATTGTTTATTACAGCAATACAGAACAATAACACTTGATACAAGTGCAATGAGTGACTCAAAGTTGTGGCATTTGAGGTACGTGCATCTCAACATAAAAGGCCTGAAACTACTAAGTGATAAAGGTATAATTCTTGGACTACCTAAAATTAACTCTATTGAATTGTATGAAGGGTGCATTTATGGAAAACAAACTTGAAAATCTTTTCTTGTTGGAAAGGCTTGGAGGGCTTCAAAGTGTCTTGAATTAATACATGCTGATTTATGTGGAACTATGCATACTACATCTTTTGGTGGGAGTCGTTATTTTCTACACTTTACTGACAATTGTAGTCGCATGAGTTGGGTTTATTTATTGGAAAACAAATCTCCCAGAAATTTAAGCACTTCAAAGCCAAAGTTGAGAAGCAAAATGATCAGTTCATCAAAGCTCTTTGCACTGATGGAGGCGGTGAATTCTTGTCCACTGAATATAATCTTTTTTTTGTGAACAAAATGGCATTCACACGGAGTTGACAACACCTTATACTTCGGAGCAAAATGACGTCGCTGAGCAAACGAATCGCATTGTTGTGGAGATGGCAAGAAGCATGTTACAAGCGAAGGGACATCCAAATCATTTTGGGCTGAAGTTGTGGCAACATCAGTCTATTTCTTTAATCTTTCTCCCACAAGGGCTGTCATGAATCAAACTCTATATGAAGCTTGGCATGGTAGAAACCCATCTGTAAGCTACTTAAGAATTTTTGAATGCACTGCTTATGATTTGGTAAATTCTGAATTTCGTCATAAGTTGAATGTAAAATCAGAAAAAATGCATTTTTATTGGTTATTGTACACAATCTAAAGTTACAGATTGTATAACCCACTTAGTGACAAGACCATGATTAGAAGGGATGTAGTATTTGATGAAAATGGAAGCTGGGATTGGAGTGAAAGCGATGAGAAGATACGATAACAGGTTCTTATGCCCATTGGAATTACTTCTGATGGAAGTCAACAACTAACACCTACTGCTACACCACCTGGTTCTTCTACGGCCTCTCCAAATTCATCAACTACGACATCACCTAGCAGAAGCTCTTCATCTCCGACTCTTAAAGAGACTTCAGATGAGCCAAATCCACAAAGAAGATCAACAAGGCTTAAAAAGCCGAATCCTAAATATGCTAATGATATTTATGACACCTGTCATATTGCTCTCAATGTTGTAGATCCTATATCCTTCAAAGAAGCAGCTAAAAAGGAAGAATGGCAGAAAGCAATGTTAGAAGAGATGAAATCTATCGAAAAGAATGACACATTGGAGATGGTAGAATTACCGGAAGGCAAAAATGCAATTGGCTTGAAGTGGGTGTTCAAGACAAATGGGAGCCTACAAAAGCACAAAGCCCGTCTTGTGAAAAAAGGCTATGCACAATAATATGGTGTTGATTTTGAAAAATCATTTTCTCCAGTAGCTCGGTTTGAAACTGTGAGACTTGTTCTAGCACTGGCTAGTTTATCAATTTGATATCAAGTTTAATGACACTTACAAGAAGAAGTTTATGTAGCACAACTAGAAGGTTTCATAAAGGGTGGCAATGAGACAAAAGTGTACAAGCAAAAGAAGTCATTGTATGGTTTGAAGCAAGCCCTCGAGGGTGGTATAGCAAAATCGATGGGTATTTTCAGAAAAAAAGATATATGAGAAGCGAAAATGAACCCACCTTGTATGTGAAGAAGGAAGGTAATGATTTCATCATTATTTGTCTTTATGTTGATGGTATCATTTACACTAGCTCTTCTACTTTTCATGTGAATGACTTTAAGTCTCAAATGATGAATGAGTTTGAGATGTCGGATATCGGTTTATGACATTATTTCCTTGGTCGTGAAGTCCATCAATGTCATGACCCAAAATCCAACTAGTCGTGATGGCACCTAACCTCACTCGCTAGGTAAGCCAAATAACAACAATCCGATTCAATTAATATTTAACTAACTCTAGTACACTTCCCAAGGACTGGTAGTACAAATCATGAGTTTCTAAGATTAAAGTTTACAAAGCTGGTATGAAATAAATACATCATCTGTTCGAAATGTACATAAATAAATTTTTTTTATAAATATAAGGCTACCATGAACAAGAGGTAGCTACGACCGAAACACAGTTACATCTTCAAATCCAGCTCCCATCGATCACAGCAACATCAACATCCAATATCTGCATGCAAGGTGCAGAAGTATAGTATGAGTACAACCGACCCCATGTACTCAACAAGTAACAAACCTAACTTTAGGTTGAGATTAGTGATGAGTTGGTAACACATGTCAAAGTCCAACAACAGCTCATAATAATATAAGTCGCCTCTTATCGAGTCTAGAGTTCTAAAATTAGAGAAAATGAGATGAAATCCCGACTTTCTAACTTTTTGTTCAGTTGCAGATGTCGCAATTGCGACATTGGATTCGCAATTGAGAACCCTCGCAATTGCAAAGAGTGCCTTGCAAATGCAGCTACTGACAAACCCAGGAGATGTCTTAATTGCGACACAGACTTCGCAAATGTGAAGTGAAAATTATCGCAAATGAGAACACACCTACCCAAGCCCAGATTTCTCAATTGCGAACCAGGTAACGCAATTGCAATACCTGAGCCCCCCTGTCATGTTCGCAATTGTGATGTTGGTGCTTGCAATTGTGACGACTACATCACCAGCATACCAACAACCTGTTTTCAGTTCAAACCTTTCTGAAACACGTCATAAACTCACCCGAGCCCCCGAAGCTCCAAATCAAACATCCATTGTAATGACCCGACTATTCTTTTTGAGCATTTGCATTTTATTCAGCGGTTTGAAGACTTGAGTAGCTTTATATTATTTATTATGACTTGTGTGAATCGTCGGTTTTAGTTTTTAAGTTATTCAGAATTGATTTGGAAAAATGATTCTCAACTAGGAAGCTTTTAAGTTGGAAAAGTTGACCAAATTTGACTTTTTAGTACTTGACCTCAGATCGGAGTTTTGATGGTTCCGTTAGGTCCGGATGGTAATTTTGGACTTGGGTGTATCTAGGAGTGTTCATGGTTCGGTTTGGTTCGGTTTTTTCCTAAAAAGAAACCAAACCAACTAAGTCGGTTCTTCAAATATTGAAACCAAACCAAACCAAACCAATTAAGTCGGTTTTTTATCGATTCGGTTTTTGTCGGTTTTGGTCGATTTTTTGTTTTTTTCGGTTATTTATCATTTTTTTCTTAAATATGAGACATACACTACCAAACCCATATTCCGGAGTCTAAATTTTCAATGTAACACTATCAAACCAATTGCTCTTTGAGAAATCTATCATTTACCAAGATATAATGATGATAATTGAATCAACTAGTGATGAATAATTTAAGTACTCAATTAAAAATCGATTATTTTTAACATGAAATAAATTCTTGTATTTAGCAAAAGAAAACTACCAATCAAACTAGAATGTAAGCATGTCTACAATACCAATTCATTACCAATAGTTTTATTATTTTTAAAGTCTCAAATAGACAAGTAATACAACCACAACATAACATATTTTGAGTTTTCCAGCACCAATACACAACCAACACTATGTCTACGGAGCCTCTATAGATAAAGAAGAGTACAATGATAATTCCGGCAATAAAGCCCCGGCTATACCTCAAACAGAATACACAAAGTACAAAAGATACATGACCCCGCGATGAGGTAGGGCTCACCAAGTCAGCTTGGAAGAAGGTATACTGCTATCACTGATCAATATCTCCTGCTGTGGAACCACCTCCATCCATTTAAAGGTGCAGCGCCCCTGGCAAAAGAGACGTTAGTACCGTTGAATAGCACTAGTATGTACAACTAAACACCCTCTTAATAGAACAAATAATACAAACAAAAATATCATAATATCAATGAAAGCCTTAATCAACATCAAACCTAAATTTAGGATCAAGACAATGTTTAAATTAATTTCCATATTTCACATTGGGAGATTCTTAGTATCGATATTCCATTGTTCATAATACCATTATTCACAATACTAATACCACCGTACTCTTAGCACGGAGTCCGATCACGACCAGATCGGCTAGGCTATCTTATTAGAGACATCAACCGCAATTACTTTCAGTATCAGTACCACCGTCTTTAACACGGAGTCTGATCACGATTCGATCGGCTAGGTTATCCATTAGGGACATCGACCATAATTAAAATTTCAATTATAATTTTCAGCACAATCACCATCCGATCGGCTAGGCTGTCTTATTCGAGACATCAACCTTTTTGTATCAATCATTGCATTTCATATTACTTTCACATCTTTTTTACTTCATTGGCACTAATGGCCATAATTATAAGATCATTCTTGGCACGTTGGACGTATTTAGTATTTCATGCTCACCTTTTCACTTTCAAACATCAACGTCATCATTACCAACAACAACAATTCAATTCAAGGTGTGTAGTACACCTGTGAGCAATTAAGGGTCTAAGGTACATAGAGATATTTCATAAAATTTGGCATAATAGCCTTCATTTGAACTTGACTAGAAGTCGAAACATTATTAATGCACAGCCCATATTTTAATACATCCTCAATTGATAATATAATATAGATAAAGCATTTGGGATACTTGTGAACATATGTCTTTCAACCCAATCTTACTCGGAATAACCAATTTTATAATGAACCACTCGGGACTTACACAATTTAGATGAATATCATGAGATTCAATTCTAAGAGAAGAGTTTAGCCAACATACCTCAATTGAGTTTCCTTAAACTCTAAAATGTTCCGGAATTCTTAGCAACTTCAATCTATCATAGAAATATAATAAATTGAATCAAAATTAGGAAGATGATGTATGCATTAAGGTTTCAATGTCCTTTTATGGAGGATTCCATCATCCCACAACCCAATCTTTACCATTTTTAGCTCAACAATCTTCCTACACCCTTTGATAACACATGCATGTAAAATAAATAACTCTCATGCCCATAAATTATCTTGTTAATTACCCATTTCTAGACAAATTCTAAATTGAGGGTTAGGGTGTAGAATCTTACCTTTAGGTTGAAGACCTTGTGGGTTTTCCTTGTTAATCTTCCAAGAATTGAAGAATTAATTATTGAGGAATACCTTCTCACTCTAGGGCACTCTCTCTCACTCTAAAATGTCATATTTTGGCTCAAAAATGGCCCAAAGCGTATATTTAATGAAGTAGGGTCGGGTTTTAAAAATCCAAAATGAAGCTCTGGAACAAGGTCTGCGATCGCATAATCGATATGCGGACCGCATATCGGTCGCATAATTGGTGTCCAGAACTGGCAAAAATCTGACTGTGTCTGCGGTCACTATGCGGCCCGCAGACCTGTTCTGCGGCCGCATAGTGAACAGCAGAACAATTATGCGGTCACATAATCGACCACAGAATTCCATCCAAACTGACCCTCTCTTGCCTCATTTCTGCGGCCATTATGCGGCCCATAGAGTGATTCTGCGGTCGCATAATGGACCAAGAAATGCATTTCGCTGCCAAAATTTTTTTCTTTAATTTTCAGTGCATTGTTTAACCCAAAAAGTCCGAGCCGCGACGAGCTTGCGAGCCGCAAAAAATTTTTACAATCCTCAAACACGTAAGCCTAGTCCAACACCATGAAACATTATTTTTCTTTTGCAAAAATTTTACGGTGCCTTACACTTTTCTTCCTAATTCCTACTATAATAGATATTCGAGTCATGCCAAAAGTAGCTCCACTCTAAGTTATACTTAGCAATTATAGTATATTTGTAATTTTGGGTTTAACTTCGTGTGCATATATCCTTCAATGTTTGAACTCGCACTTTTTTTCTTTTAATTTTATTTTATATATGCCTCACATATGTTTTGAAACTTTTGTGATTTGTAAAAAAAATTACTAATTGACTGCACGTAAGACGCACGAGACAAGATGTACGTACGGTGCACGAGACATAATGCACGTGAAACATGTGACTAGAAGCTAATCTAATTAAATATACTTTAGCCTTTTTGTAGACACAAAATTTTTTACCCTCCCTAAAATTTTATATATATATATATATTTGTGTTTAGATATTTATTTAGGTCTAATATCGCTATTTTGACTATTTTTAACTTTTTGCTTAATTTTTATTTTAAAAATAAAAACGACAAAATATTTTTCTTTATTTAGCGAATTGGTATTTCGTCTAGTTATATTTAGTTTATATTACTTTCCATAAAAGTAAAAAAAAAATACAAAAATAGTCTTGACATTTTATTTTTGAAAAGATAAGAAAGAATATTTCAAAAATACTTTTACTTAAATTTAGTTTGTAAGAAGTAGGCTTTAGTAAATATTAAATAGTAGTTAGATTGTTTTTAATGTAGCTATCATATTTCTCTTTTTAATATTCACTATTATTTTATATAACTAGTAATTTTGGTTCATCTTTAGAAGAAAAGAAAAAATAAAAAAACAAACAAATGAATCAATACAAAGTGCCACTATCAAAAGATTTTATTTTTATCTGTGTCATGACAAAACTTTTACACTAAGTAAGAAGTAATATTCCCTCCAAATTTTGGAGCTTTTAATTTGGAAGCATTACCCATGTCACTTTAGAATTTAATTACAATCCGAATCTTGCTTGTGCATGCAAGAAAGAGACTAAAATAATTGGAGAGACTGATAAGTGAGTACATATTAGTGAAACCACACTGTCAGCGTTGGGACAACTTAGTTTTAAAATATAGTTTTAAATTTATTAATTACTAATCACATCTTCTCTGGAAAATCTGAAAACTCTTCTTTGGGGGCGATAATATCAAAATATCAAATTAATTACCCACCCAGTATTGTTCTAATTGAATTTCAAAGAATCTCGCTTGCTGTCAAAGCGCATTTTGTGAAGTGTTCTCCTGCCCCTGTCACCTTAGATAAAGTCAACTGAAAATCATGATCGGAGTTGTGGGTTGAAAATGATGATTTGAAGATTCATTCGACGGAGAAGGTTGTCTTGGTTGCTGATATCGAGGTTGAATGAATCATTCCACCTGGCAACAACAAAAGTAGAGTTTGGCATAGGTATTAGGTTATGATGGTCGTGATGAGCTCTACTAGAAAGAAAATCTCTTTTATTCATAGATGAAGTCCTATCTAAGGGCATTCGTTGCTCTTGATTCCATTTGTAGTTTCTTGTTATATCCTTCCATACATTGTGAAGCAAGTTAGTTTTTAGTATCACAAACAATTGGGAAGAAGATTTCGTATGTGATTTTTAATTTCTGAAGTTACTTATGTAAAGTGCAACAATAAATGATTCAATTTTGGATAGTTATTCCAAAACACAAAATCTACAACTTGGACAGTACTCAACAAATGGATCGCCAGAACAATACTGAATGACTGTTATAACTAAAGGTACCGGGGCAATCACATCTTCGAGACCAATTCCAACAATATCGAAATTCTAGTCAGATCCCGATTTCTTTCTAGGAACTAATCAATAGGTAGGTGTCAGTTCTCATAGCGAGGCTTAGGCCGACGAGGTAATTCATGGCCCCACAATTCTCAACCCCGACCTACACAATTGCGCAGGAATATGAACAAAACATGCATCTTTAACCCAAGGGTGCGGCTTAGAGATCAACGGAGCGTGTGAAAACCATATGAGACAAGGGTTTAAATCCCAGCATATGCAAAAAATGCCACGAGCCTTAGCCAAAAAAGTTACTCAAAATCTGTAGGGTGAGAGGTAGCAGGTATAAGGTGGAATAGTCGAGGTGTGAGTGAGTTGGTCCAGATATCATCAATTTTTGCTAAAACTGTTTGTTAACTTTACTTTGTCTTGGCAATGATGGCAAAAAGGGAAAATGATCAGATACACGAAAGTGAAAAAAAATCAGGCTGTCATCATAAAAAGGAGGAATTTATTGGAAGTTTGATTTTGATGATCAATAAATGTGTCACCTGCTAAGTCTTAGACCTTGGGTCTATTGGTGGTTCCTGTACAACTTGGAGTCCTAGAGAAAATGGGATTCACTTTCGAGTATCGCTAGTTATACCGTGCTAACCTGGCAGCCCTACGATTACATCAGAAAATCTTAACAGATTCATATGGGTTGACTTTGGGCCAATACTTAAGGAAGTACTTATGGAAATAAACTTTCTTAGTCTTTTACTTCCTTTATTTTCTAGGGTTACGAGATTTGATAATTACTCTTTCACTTCTTGCTGTCTACTATATATTCATATATATAGTACATGTTTACTTGGACAGAAAAAAAATATAAACACTCACATATCTGATAAATCCTTCTTGTGAGCAGCAACCTCTGAGAACCAAGAGCAAGACAAAGAGAAGAATCTAGTTTCAGAGATTGATTCAAGTTTAGTTCGTTTTGATTCCAGAATAGATTTTTGATAGTTCTGTTAGCTTAATATGATGATTTGAAACTCGCACGTATGCACGGATATTAAATTGGAGGCCCCAAAGTGATTTGGCGTAATTTTCCGAAAAATTGTTAACTTTGAAAAGCTTTGAATTCTAAAATTTGGCCATAATTGGATTTTTGTTGATAGTGGGTCACGATTTGGATTCTGAGAGTTCGAGCAGCTTCATAATAATATTTATGACTTGTGTGCAAAATTCGAAGTTATTTCGAGGTGTGTAGGCACGTTTTTTGTTAGTTTTTAAAAAATTAAAAGTTTTAATTTTATAAAGCTTGAATTCATTGCGATTCGTAGTTTTGATGTTATTTTTGTGTTTTAATCACTCGAGCAAGTTCATAGTATATTTTAGGACTTGTTGGTATATTTGGTTGAGATCTCGTGGGATTCAGGTGAGTTTCGGATGGGTTTTTAATGTGTTTGGTATTTTGGAATGTTTTGAGCATAAGCATATAATGATCCAAAGGTCCAATTTTAGTTCTAGAGATCGAAATTCAATTTCAAAACTTCTGGGAGTTTGATAATGATTTATAGGAATGATCTGGAATGTTTAGTCTAATTTTATTAAGTCGCGATAGGGTTTTTACTGCGAAGCATGAGTTACTTATTTAACGAGCGAAATTGGTATCGCATTGAGCATATAAGCTCCGAATTGAGTTTTGACTGAACGATTAAGTTCGTATTATTATTTGTGACGCATAGGATAAAGAATCGTCGAATTTTGAGTTCGTATGAGGGAGTTAGAGTCTTTTTAGTGAAAAACAAATTGCTGGTGTGCGAGTATGTCACGACCCGAAATTCACCTAATCGTGATGGCACCTAACCCAACCCGTCAGGTAAGCCAATTAACAACTATCCAATTTAAATGAGATTTATTAAGAAAAGAAATAATAATAAAATTGCTTTTATACAAGAATTTTTCCAAGGACTGGTAGTACAAATCATGAGCTTCTAAGATTAAAATTTACAAAGTTGATTTGAAATAAATACATCATCTGTTCGAAATGTACATAAACAGATTTTTATAAATCTAAGGCTACCATGAACAAGAGGCAGCTATAACCGGAACGCATGTACGTCTTCAAATCCCGCTCCCGTCGATCCCAGCAACAACATCATCCAGTATCTGCACGCAAGGTGCAGAAGTGTAGTATGAGTACAACCAACCCCGTGTACTTAATAAGTAACAAACCTAACCTTAGGTTGAAAGTAATGGCGAGTTGGAACATAGATCGGGGTCCAACACCCATAGCCAACAACAATTCATAACAACATAATGAAAGTAATAAATGAAGTAACTCAAAGATAAAATACTCAGCTCATTCATAGTCCCAGAATAATAGGCTCGCTTTTCAAGTAGATCAGTGAAAACCCAAATCCTTTATTGAAATCACCAAATATATGAGTAAGTTTGAAATCGTGATTTTTTCCAAAACCTTTTCAACAACAAATAAGATGTTTTATTATCAAATGGCATGAGGAAAATACACCTATATGCCTACATGTCAATATGCAGGTGAAATCGTGAATGACACTAAAAACCGGAGGGGCAAAAAGAAATGCATCTCTATGCATGTATCTCAAGTATGCGTGTCAATGCAATGTATATCAGTGATGAACTCATATACTCACTCTCAGAGTACTAAATCTCACTATCTCACACTTTCTATTCATCACGCTCAGTCACTCAGTACTGTATATGGCCAATTCAGCCCAAGTAAGATCCATCCCAATATATATATATATATATATATATATGTCAATTGATAGTAAGTCACTTAGTACTGTATAAGGCCAATCCAGTCCGGGGAAGAGCCATCCCCAAATATAAATGCTTCGGGCAAGATCCATGCCCAAGGAAGATCCATCCCTCAATATAATCAACTGCACTCGCTGGGATGTGTACAGACTCTGGAGGGGCTCCTTCAGCTCAAGCGCTATAATCCGCACGGACAACTCACGTGCAATAGTATCAATATCTGGATCCGTACGGATAACTCACGTGTTGTGCGGACAACTCACGTGCTGATATATCAATATCCTCACAATCAGGGCCTCGACCTCACTCAGTCATCAATCTCTCCAGTCTCTCGGGCTCACAATGCCATGAAACTAGCCCAAAAATGATGATACGATGTGTCAATGAATAACAACAGAGACTGAGATATGATATGAAATGAATGAACATGACTGAGTATGATATTGCAATGTAAGCAAATAACTCAATAGCATAAATGATCGCAGTGGATCCCAACAGAATGAACATATAGCCTAGACATAGTTTATAACACGGATCACAACTCAATGGCTCTATGGTTACAGATACGATCACGTAACTACATAGAACCATAGAAATAACGAGTCAAGATTCACATGGTGCACGCCCATATGCCTGTCACCTAGCATGTGCTTCACCTCAACACCAAACACATAACACGTATATTCAGGTTTCATACCCTCAGAACCAAGTCTAGAAGTGTTACTTATCTCGATCAAGCCAAATCCAATACCGAGCAAGTCAAACGATGCTCCACAATGCCATCTCGCGCATACCGACTTCTGAATGGTTCGAAACTAGTTAAGAGCAACTCAAATACATCAAATATAGCCCAAGGAAACAATTCCAAATGGTGAAGGTCGAATCCTAATCAAAAGCCCAAAATAGGCCAAAACGTCAAAACCCGGGCCTGCGCCTCGGAACCCGATGAAACTTACAAATCCGACAACTCATTAAAATAAAAGTCCAACCATACTAGTTTCACTCAAATTCGACTCCAAATCGATGTTTAACACTCAAAAATTCACATTATGAAACTTTAGGCAAAACTCCCTAATGTTCTCTTTATATTTACAAACCAATTACCAAAAACGAAGATAGATTCGTAAAATATAATCAAAACTAAGTGTAGAACACTTACCCCAATCCTTGTGATGAAAATTTCTTCTAACGTCATCACAATACGAGTTCCATATCTCAAAATATGATAAAAGAACCAAAACCTCGATTTTATAGCTTCTGCCCAGCGGTTTCCGCATATGCGGTCAAAATGTCGCATTTGCAACCTCCACTTCTGCAGATAAAATCTCGCCTCTGCGAAGCCCTATAAAGACCGGCCCTTCTGCACCTGCGGATATTTTTTGCCTCTGCTCACGCGCAGGTGTGCCAACGAACCCCCGCTTCTGCGGCTAGTCTTACGCTTCTGCGGACGCGTAGATGTGCCTTTACTTTCGCTTCTCTGGTCTTCCTCACCAGCTCGCACCTCTCTTCTGTGACTCCTTTTGTCGCTTTTGTGACCATTGCACCTGCGCAACCCAGCCGCAGGTGCGATTACACCAGATCTGCCACCAGCAACTTTAGCCAAAATTGGTCCAAATAAATCCGAACCTTGTCCGAAACTTACCCTAACCCCTCGGGACCACGTCCGAACATATGAACAAGTTTTGTAACATAATACGGACCTACTCGAGGCCTCAAATCATTCATAACAACATCGAAACGAGAATCACACCTCAAATCAAACTTAATAAACTTTAAACATTTCAACGTCCAAAACCCCCACCGAAACATATCAAATCAACCCAGAATAAACCCAAATTTTGCACACAAGTCCCAAATGAAATAACGAAGCTATTCCAATTCCCGGAACCACAATCCAAATCCAATATCCTCAAAGTCAACTCTCGGTCAAACTTATGAACTTTCCAAACCTTCAAATTTCCAACTTTTTCTAATTTGTGCCAAAAATCTTCTAGAAACGTCCAAATGCAAATATGGGCATACGCCCGAGTCCAAAATCACCATCCGGACCTAATGGGACTATCAAAACTCTGTTTCTGATCTCAAATGCTAAAAAGCCAAACTTGGTCAACTATTCCAACTTAAAGCTTCAATAATGAAATTTATTCTTCCAAATCGATTCCGAATAACCTGAAAACCAAAACCAACGATTCACACAAGTCATAATACATCATACGGAGCTACTCATGCCCTCAAACTACCGAGTAAAATACAAATGCTCAAAACGTCCGGTCAGGTCATTATTTTCTCCCCCACTTAAACATATGTTCATCCTCGAACGTGCTAAGAATCGTTCCAAAGCCATCAAACCGATGTGCAACCTTACCATGCACGTGCCCGGGGGTGATCCCATGTCACCCTAATCAATATAGACCCGACAACGCAAGATAACTGAAGATTCTTAATCAAACCTTAGCCCATAAACCTTGAAACTCAATTTCCTACAAGACCCGAATCTCGCTTTCACACACTGTATGAGTCTGAACAAGCTATATCAAGCCATAACCATAACCCAAGATGTAATCACATGACATACTACACGACACACATACTCGTAGCAAAATTTCCGATCATAGTACAACAACAACAACAACAACAACCCAGTAAAATCCCACTAATAGGGTCTGGGAAGGGTAGTGTGTACACAGACCTTACCCCTACCCCGAAGGAGTAGAGAGGCTATTTCCGAAAGACCCTCGGCTCAAAAAAATAAAAAGACAAAATGACAAAAAGGAAACAATATTAGTATCACAACAACAATCATAGGATAAATAGGAACACCATGAAATCCAGAAGAAAGATGCAAAGCAAAGGGAGACAATATTAGTAAATATTAGTATCACCACAACAATCATAAGAAAAATAGGAACACCATGAAATCTAGAAGAAAGATGCAAAGCAAAAGCAATAGCTAGTAAATAGGACATGCACTGAAAAGCGAAATAGTAAGCCACAACATTGCCAATAGCTATCTTAGACAAAAACCCTACATGGCTAGTCCCACAATGGTACGAAGTAAGGCACGACTCAACTACCTCCTAACCTACAACCCTAATACTCGACCTCCACATCTTCCTATCAAGTGTCATGTCCTTAGAAATCTGGAGCCTCGCCATATCCTGCCTGATCACCTCTCCCCAATACTTTTTAGGTCGCCCTCTACCTCTTCTCGTGCCATCCACAATCAGTTGCTCACACCTCCGTACCGGAGCATCTGGGCTTCTCCTCTGAACATGTCCGAACCATCTAAGCCTCGCTTCCCGCATCTTGTCATTAATGGAAGCAACATGCACCTTCTCCCTGATATCATTATTTCTAATCTTATCTATCCTATTGTGCCCGCACATCCACCGCAACATCCTCATTTCTGCCACTTTTATCTTTTGGATATGTGAGTTCTTGACGGGCCAACACTTGGCCCCATACATCATGGCCGGTCTAACCACCGCTTTATAAAACTTACCTTTGAGTATCGGTGGCACTCTCTTGTCACACAGGACTCCAGATGCTAACCTCCACTTCATCCATCCTACCCCAATACGGTGTGTGACATCCTATGCCAGTAATAAACCTTTCCGATCATAGTAGTTTCTCAAAATAATCTATGCCGGTAATAAACCTCATATCAAACAAAACCTCATTCTAAAACCTTCGTACACTGTAAATGATGAAAGAAACATGCAGAAACCTTTAACCACTCATCAGATCAACAAGCCATGGAACTCTATCTCGTCCGACAGGAACTATAGCTAATTTCCAAGCCGATCAATGACATTGTCCTTTCAACTATACCGCAATCAAATCCTATAGCACCCATTCTAGGTCTGACGACCTCCTCTTATCAAATTCAAGCTATTCTACTGACATGCCACACCAATAATACACAGAGCCACAAACTGTGCAATTCATGCACCAATACGCAATAACTCAAATATACTTAATCATGGAAAATGACTCAAACGAGAGAACCATCTCGCAGGCTCAATAAGTACCGCCACAACGAAATGCTAAAAACCCATCACACACCGTAGAACCATAACACACGAACCTAACACAAAGGATCATATCTCAACATAACTCTGCTGTAATGCGTGACCCCATCCAATCTCTGGTCCATATGAAATACTTAAAGCCACCCTGCTCAAAATCAATAACCACGTGCAATTCGACATCAAATACCCAAGGTGCATGACCATACCCATGGAGAAGCAAATGACACAATGCCACACAAACTTGAAAGAACATAACCAACGCACAATCAATCATGCCACACCCATATACCCATGTCGCTCAAATTTTGCTATAAGGCCCCAATAGAACTGCACCATGTGTGCATATAACCAACGACTCACAACGCCTCGGAGCATAGAGGAGTAACATATAGATCATATTAAACACGTATAAGCTCAAATATAACCAAATGACACATCCCTCAACAGTAGCAGTACGAAGTCAACCAATCCGACCTCGTGTAGAATACACATCCTCATTGGGCCTACCAATGACCCCCAGATCAATCCTGGTCATCCACCAATAGATGAATAACCTTCCAAAGGTCCACAATTACCTAAACCATAACACATACCATCCTCTGACCAGCTCTGGCCACATTTTCATAGTCCAAAACCACGAAACAATCTGCTCCTGAGAACTCCCAGTCCCCCAATCCATAGAACACACGAAATACCATATCTGATCCCAACTCCACCGCCTAAATGTCCAACACATCTCTTATACACGATTATCCCACAAAGAATACTTCTATAATCCTTCCGTGCCACATACAAAATTCTAAATATCAACAATCGCTCCACCAAGCGAGTACCACAATATCAATGAAGCATCCGTAAATCAATACTCAATGCGCCTTATGAAATGCTCACCCTTCTCAGGAATTACTAAGCATTTATAAGTTTATAACATGCACCTATATATCTGAAATTGTCTATGCTGTCCAAAATTCATGACCTTCTCTCCAAATATGAACTGTGACCTTGCACATGCAAAACTCAATCCTACACAACACAGCGCATCTATCATGTCATTATATGAAACGTATGAGAATCTTATAATCAACTCTAAGTCACATGTAGAACACATACCCAATAAGTCATAAACCTTCCATTTTATCCCATCCAGGAGAAAATCACAATACGCAATATGCTTCTCATGCCGGTAGGAAATATCTATCTCAAGCCATGATAGAAACCATCGAGAACTCTCTGAAACCCATTTATCCATAACCAAACTATCAGAACTGAGTCTCTCTAACTCAACCAAGCCATGCAGGTCGCCAAACCCAAGAGCATTGCCAAAAAACACTTGTAGAGACTCACTACATCATAAGTACCCAAAGAACTGTTCATATCCATTACCGTGCTGATCCAACCTACTACCATGCTGTCCTATTTCTCCGAGTTCCTTCCTAATTACCCTCAAGTTGACACTTCTACTTGATAGAACAGTACGATCCTTACCCAAAGCTCACCATCGGAAATCCTAGCATAAAACCACATCGCCCTAAGGCCCATAAGTCGTCATATTCCCCCTTAAGCACCCCAAAAGTACCACAACCGAGACACCCACTCTAAAGAGACCTTCAGTGAGTCTAAAGTCATTTCTTTTACCTTCCTGATACTGAAATATAGAATCCATAATTATATAGAAATATCGCGAGTCCCGACACCATCCAATGTAAATCTCAGTTTCTAGCCTTATACCAATCCGCAAAAGTCTCAATCGCTACATATAAATCTTGAATCCCTTAGAACCTTTTCGAGAGTTATCCACTCCGCTCAAATCTCAATTGCACCGATCAAACGGGCTGAACGACCTGTGCCCCATTATCACTACAACACCCAAAGAAGTAACCTCGCATTAACGTGGCCGAGCAAAGTCCTACTCTATGCGCACTACATCTTCCATAATAACAACTCAATCATTCCATGATTCCCATAAACCCATAAAGTATAACATAACCCGTATCCAGAAATTCCTTTACTCGAGTCACCTTCAATCTTAATCTCTGCGAGTCATATCCGATTCACAACTATGCCTCAAATCGAAACCAGTACAATACATAACCACGCAATCAATTCGTCGATAGCAGACTCTTCCACTTGGCTCAAAGCCATAGAATAAAACACTCGATAACTCATAATACCCATACTCTATTACTGCCATAATCCCGCACCGAAGTTCAACTAAACCCTTCATAAGATCACATAACACCAACTATATAGTACCTCAAATTATCTACTAAGCTCGCAGACATCCACATGATGATCCGGTCAACTTTCTCAACCAAATTCAAATTCAAATTCAAATATCATCACATATATACCTCTGGTAGAAAAGAAACTCTCCACACAACATCATAAGGATCACACCTCCGTAGATTACCCCGCATGTGATAATCCACCTGCTTAGCCTCAAACTGACACCTCTCTATACCTTTTCATAGCCACAACTATTGCGCAATCACCTAATCTTCCCGACTCTGTACTCATCAACGAGCCTTGAGAATCTAATTCATTCCATAATTAAACAACATGAAAGATCCTTCAATACGCTCATAACTCGAGACTATACGTCACATCAAGACAGAAATCAAGCACCCAATAGCCATTTTTATCTCAAGAAAACTCTTCTCATCACATTCAAACCATCTTAACACAGTCCGTAGTCACATCATACTCATCATTTAGTCATCCAATCACTCATCAGGCCACAAATTTCACTGATAGGGACACCAATGGACATAGAAGTCAAAAAGCACATTATCACACAACTGAAACTACCGAGCCTAAGCTGCAGTCCAAACCCAGCCTCAAGTCCTTTAGACTGGCCCATCACCAAAACACAGAAAACATATCTCACACCTCATCCATGGAATTCCACAAGCTGTCAATGTAAAGCTAATACCGAGCGCTTACATGCGCATACGAGTGAGTGGAAATAATTCAAAGAGATATGCTTCAAGTTGAATCAATGTCACACGATAAGGAAAGAAAGATGGAAATTTTATCCTAAATGCCCTGCAGCCTCTCAAAGATAGGTATGGATGTCATTATACCGATCCGCAAGACTCCACTAGACACTTGCTCATGACTCGTAGAACCTATGAACCTAGAGCTCTGATACCAACTTGTCACAACCCAAAATCCAACTAGTTGTGATGGCACCTAACCCAACCCGTTAGGTAAGCCAATTTAACAAAAAATCGAATACCAATGAGATTTACTAATAAATGAAATGATAATATAACTGAACTTTTATACAAAGAATTCCCAAGGACTGGTAGTACAAATCATGAGCTTCTAAGATTTAGCATCTTGATATATCCTTTTGCAAATTGGCATCATGCTATACCCTTTCGCAACCACGATTACTACGCCATTACTTAATCTTCCTGAGTCTGAACTCACAACAAGACATGAAAATCTACTTTGTTCCACAATTAAACAACATGAAAAATCTTTCAACACACTCATAACTCGAGACTATACGTCACATCAAGATGGAAAACAATCACCCAATAGTGCTTCTCATATCCCAAGCAAACTCTTCCTGTCACATTCAAACCATCTGAACACATCCCGCAGTCACATCATACTCACCATATGGTCGTCCAACCACTCATCGAGCCACAAATTCCATTAATAGGGAAACTACCAGACTTATAAGTCCAAAAGCACGTGCTCACACAACCAAAATCCCGTGCTCAAGATACAGTCAAAACTCGGCCTCAAGTCCTCCAAACTGGCCCATCATCAGCATACGAAATCACATCTCGCACTTCATCCATAGAATCACAAGTCACCGGTGTACCGCTGATATCGAGCACTCACATGCGCATATGAATGCGTGGAAGGAATTCAAAGAGTTATGTCTCAAGCTGAATCAATTCTACACAATAAGGAAAGAAAAATGGAAAATTATCCTAAATACCCTGTAGCCTCTCGAAGATAGGTATGGACGTCATCATACCGATCCGTAAGACTCTACTAGACACTTGCTCATAACTTGTAGAACCTATGAACCTAGAGCTCTGATACCACCTTGTCACGACCCAAAATTCACCTAGTCGTGATGGCACCTAACCCAACCTGTCAGGTAAGCCAACTAACAACTATCCAATTTAAATGAGATTTATTAAGAAAAGAAATGATAATATAACTGCTTTTATAAAAGAATTTTTCCAGGGACTGGTAGTATAAATCATGAGCTTCTAAGATTAGAATTTACAAAGCTGGTATGAAATAAATACATCATCTGTTCGAAATGGTCATAAACATATTTTTATAAATCTAAGGCTACCATGAACAAGAGGTAACTACAACCGGAGCGTAGGTACGTCTTCAAATCCCGCTCACGTCGATCCCAGCAACAACAACATCCAGTATCTGCACGCAAGGTGCAAAAGTGTAGTATGAGTACAACCGACCCCATGTACTCAATACATAACAAACCTAACCTTAGGTTTAAAGTAGTGACGAGCTGGAACCCTTAGCCAAAAACAGTTCATAATAACATAATGGAAGTAATAAAAGAAGTAACTCAGAGATAAAATACTCAGCTCGTTCATAGTCCCAGAAAAATAGGCCTTCTTTTCAAGTAGATCAGTGAAAATCCAAATCCTTTACTGAAATCACCAAATATATGAGTAAGTTTGAAAACCGTGATTTTTCCCAAAACCTTTTCAACAACAAATAATATGTTTTATTATCAAATGGCATGAAGAAAATACACCTCTATTCCTACATGTCAATATGCAGGTGAAATCATGAATGACATTAAAAATTGGAGTGGCAGAAAGAAATGCATCTCTATGCATATATCTCAAGTATGCGTGTCAATGCAATGTATCTCAGTGATGAACTCATGTATTCACACTCTCAGAGTACTAAATCTTATTGTCTCACACTTTCTACTCATCACGCTTAATCACTCAACATGCTCAATCACTCGACACGCTCAGTCACTCGACATTATGACCGCATATGCAGAAACCGCTGGGCGGAAGCTATAAAATCGAGGTTTTGGTTCTTTTATCATATTTTGAGATATGAGACTCGGATTGTGTCGAATTTTGAAGCAATTTTTATCACAAGGATTGGGGTAAGTGTTCTACACTTGGTTCTGATTATATTCCACGAATCTATCTTTGTTTTTTGTAATTGGTTTGTGAATTAAAAGAGAAAATTGAGGGGTTTTGCCTAAAGTTTCATTATATGAATTTTCGAGTTTTGAGCATCGATGTAGAGTCGGATGTGAGTGAAACTAGTATGGTTGAACTTGTAATTGAATGGGTTATCAAATTTTGTGAATTTTATCGGGTTTTGAGGTGCGGGCCTAGGTTTAACTTTTTGGTTGATTTGGGCTTTTGATTAATTATTTGACTTTATCGATTGGGTTTGTTTCCTTTGGTATTATTTAATGTTCTTGAGTTGTTTTGGCTAGTTTTGAGCCGTTCGGAGGTCAGTACGTGCGAGATGGCATTTTTGGAGTACCATTTGGCTTGCTCGGTATTGGATTTGGCTTATTCGAGGTAAGTAACACTTTTAAAATTGGTGTTGAGGGTATGAACCCATGAGTATACGTGATATATGTTTAGTGTTAAAGTGACACATATACTAGGTGACGGGCGTGTGGGCGTGCACCGTTGAATTATGACTCGATTGTTTCTGTGGTATTATGTAGTTACCCAATCTTGTTTTTATCCATGAGATTTCTACGTGTTAGAGTAATTGAGATGTGATCCATTTTAGAAACCATGTTTAGGCTATATGCTTATTCTGTTGGGACCTACTGAGGTCATATATGTTGTGGAGTTATTTGCTTAAATTGCAGTTATATACTCAGTCATACTCAATCATTTGCATATCATATCTCAGTCTTTATTGCTATTTATTGATACATAATATCATTATTTTTGGGTTGATGTTCATGATATTGTGAGCCCGAGAGACTAGAGAGATTGATGACTAAGTGAGGCCGAGGGCCTGTTTATGAGTAATATTTATGGGATCGGGCTCACACCGTAGCAAGATGTATTGATTCATATCATGATTGGCTTATTATAGCGCTTGGGTTAGATCTGCCTCTCCAGAGTCTGCACACCCATAGTGAGCGCAAGTACCTACTGAGTGCAAGTACCGAGCGCGAGTTCTGTGTGACTGTGAGGACTGAGTGACCGTGAGGACTGAGTGCTTGCGAGGACTGAGTGGCTGGGAGGACTGAGTGAATTGATACTCTGAGAGTATGCATATGTTTTTATCACTAAGTTGCATTGCATTCGGCATGCACATTTTGACATACAGGCATAGAGATGCATTTTTCTTATGTTGTACGGTATTGTGTCATTCATGACTTCACATACACATTGACATGTAGGCATATAGATGTACTTTCCTCATGCCATTTGATAATGAAATATCTTACTTGTTAATGAAAGTTTTCAAAAAAAATCACAAATTTTCAGATTTACTCATATTTTGTGATTTCAGTAAAAGATTTGGGTTTTCACTGATATATTTGAAAAGCATGCCTATTTTCTGGAACTGTGAATGACCTGAGCACTATACCTCTAAGTTATTCCTGGTACAACATTTATTATATTGTTATGAGCTGTTTCTGGCTATTGGTGTTGGACTCTGACCTTTGTTCTAGCTTGTCACTACTTTCAACCTAAGGTTAGGTTTGTTACTTATTGAGTATATGAGTTTAGTTATACTCATACTACACTCCTGTACCTTGCGTGTAGATTTTAGATGTTGATATTGCTATGTGTAGAGGGAGATGGAATTGAAGATGTACCTGTGTTCCTGTCATAGCTACCTCTTATTCTTGGTAGCTTTAGCATTTTGAATATATTCATGTATATTTCAAAATAAATGATGTATTTATTTCATACCAGCTTTGTACACTCTAAATCTTAGAAGCTCATGATTTGTATTACTAGTCCTTGGGAATTCTTTGTATTGAAGTTCAGTTATATTATTATTTCATTTATCGGTAAATCTCATTGGTATTGGATTTTTTGTTAAATAGGCTTACCTAACAGGTTGGGTTAGGTTCCATCATGACTAGTTGGATATTGAGTTGTGACAAGTTGGTATCAAAGCTCTAGGTTCATAGGTTCTACGAGTCATGAGCAAGTGTCTAGCAGAGTTTTGCATATCGGTATGATAACGTCCATACCTACCTTCGAGAGGCTACAGGGCATTTAGGATAAACTTCCCATCTTTCTTTCCTTATGTGCGGCATTGATTCAGCTTGAAGCATATCTCTTTGAATTATTTCCACTCAATCGTATGCGCATGTGATCGCTCGGTATCAACTGTACATCGACGGCTTGTGGAATTCCATGGATGAGGTGCGAGATGTGTTTTCTATGTTTGGTGATGGGCTAGTCTAAAGGACTTGAGGCTGGTTTGGACTGCAGCTTAGGCTCGGTAGTTTCAGTTGTGTGAGCATGTGCTTTTGGACTTCTATGTCCACTGGTGTCCCTATGAGTAAAATTTATGGCCCGATGAGTAGTTAGATGACTAAATGATGAGTATGATGTGACTGCATGTTGTGTTAAGATGGTTTGAATGTGATGAGAAGAGTTTTCTTGAGATGTAAAAAGGGCTATTGGGTGCTTGATTTCTGTCTTGATGTGACGTATAGTCTCGAGTTATGAGTGTATTAAAGGATCTTTTCATGTTGTTTAATTGTGAAACAAATTAGATTCCCAGGGCTTGTTGATGAGTACAGAGTCAGGAAGATTAGGTGATTGCGCAATAGTTGTGGCTGTGAAAAGGTATAGAGAGGTGTCAGTTTGAGGCTAAGCAGGTGGGTTATCACATGTGGGGTAATCTACGGATGTGTGATTCTTATGACGTTGTGTTGAGGCTTTCTTTTCTACCACTGGGTTATATTTGTGCGATTTGAGTTTGGATCGGTTGTAATACTTGACCTGACCGTCACGAGGATGAATGCGAGATTTGCAGATGATTTAAGGTATTAGATGGTTTGTGTTACATGAGCTTATGAAGGATTGAGTTGAATTTCAGTGCGGGATTATGACAGTAATAGAGTATAGGTATTATGAGTTATCGAGTGTTTTGTTCTATAGCTTTGAGCTAAGTGGGGGAGTCTGCCATCACGATTTGATTGCATCGTTATGTGTTGTGCTGTTTTCGGTTTGAGCCATACTTGTGAATTAGATATGACTTGCGGAGGTGGAGATCGAGGATGACTAGAGTAAAGGAATTTCTGGATACGGGTTACATTACACTTTATAGGTACATAGGAATCATGGAATGATTGATTTGTTATTCGTGAAGGATATAGTGCGCATGGAGTAGGAATTTGCTCGGTTTCTTAAAGGTATGGATTACTACTTTAGGTGTCGTCGTGCTAATGGGGCACAGGTCATTTGTCCTATTTGGGCGGTGCAATTGAGATTTGAGCATAGTGGATGACTTTTGAGAAGGTTCTAATGGATTCAAGAGTTATATGTAGCAATTGAGAATTTTCAGGATTTGTATATGGCTAGAATCTGAGATTTACATTGGATGATGTCAAAACTTGCGATATTACTCTATCATTATGGATTATACATTTCAGTATCAAGAAGGTGAAGGAAATAAATTTAGATTCATATAAGGTCTCTTCGGAGCGAGTGTCTCGATTGTGGTACTATTAGGGTGCTTAAGAGGGTATACAACGGCTTATGGGCCTTAAGGCGGTGTGGTTTTATGCTAGGATCTCTGGTGGTGAGCTTTGGGTAAGGACCGTGGTGTTCTGGCAAGGAGAAGTGTCAACCTGAGGATAATTAGGAAGGAACTCGGAGAAATAGGATAGCCTGGTAGTAGGCTGGATCAACACGGTAATGGATATGATCAGTTCTTTGGGTACTTATGATGTGGTGAGTCTCTACATGTGTTTTGTGGCAATGCTCTTGGGTTTTGGCGACCTGTGTGGCTTGGTTGAGTTAGAGGGATTCAGTTATGATAGCTTGGTCATGTGCAAATGGATTCCAAAGTGTTCCCTATGACTTCTACCACGGTTCGAGGTGGATATTTCCTACTAGTGTGAGGAGCATATTGTGTATTGTGATTTTCTCCTAGATGAGATCAAATGGAAGGTTTCTGACCGACTGGGTATGTATTCTGGTTGTGACTCAGAGTTGATTATGAGATTCTCGTACTTTTTATATGATGTCATGATAGATGCGGTGTGTTGTGTAGGATTGAGATTTGCGCGTGCAAGGTCACGATTTAGTTTTGAAGGGAATGTCATAAATTCTTAGACAGCATGGACGATCTCTGATATTTAGATAAATGTTATAACTACTTGGTATTGCATGAGAAGGGTGCGCATCTCAGAAGGCGCACTGAGTTTTGACTTATGGATTATTCATTGGTATTGCGATACTCACCTGGTTGATCGACTGCTGATATTCAGACTTTTGCTATATTACACGAAAGAATTGTAGGAGTGTTCCTCATTGGATGATTGTGTATGAGAGATGTGTTAGACATTCGAGCGGTGGAGTTGGGATCAAATATGGTGATTCATGTATTCTATGGATTTGGAGACTGGGAGTTCACAGAAGCAGATTATTTCGTGGTTGCAAACTTTGAAGATGTGGCCAAGGTTAGCCAGACGGCAGCCAAGGTTAGCCAGGCGGTGGAACGTATTATGGTTAAATCCTTGTGGACTGTTGGAGATCTAATTATCTATTTAGGAATGACCGGAGTTGAATTGGGGCCCATTGACAGGCCCAATGAGGATGTGTATTCTACACTGAGTCAGATTTATTGACTTCATACTGCTATTGTTAAGGGATGTGCCATTCGGTTAGAATTGATTTTATTTGTATCTGATATGTTATACATGTTACTCTTCCATGCTACGAGGGGTTGTGATTCATTGGTTATATGTGCACATGGTGCAGTTCTGTTTGGGCCTTACAACGGAATTCGAGCGAGATGGTGATTGGGATGTGGAATGCTTGATTGCGCTTTGGTTATGGTATTATTTGCTTCTCCGTGGTTATGGTTATGCACTTCGTGTACTTGATGTCGAATTACGTGTAGTTGTTGATTTTGAACATTGTGGCTTGAGGTATTTCATATGGACCGGTGTTTGGATGGTCACGCATTGCAGCGGGGCTATGTTGGGATATGATCCTTAGTGTTAGATTCGTGTATCTTGGTCCTACTATGTGTGATAGGTTCATAGCATTGCGTTGTTGTGGTACTTGTTGAGCTTGCAGAACGGTTCTCTCATTTGAGTTATTTTCCATTTTTGGGTGCATTTGAATTGTTGGGTATTGGTGCACGGATTGCACGGTCTGTGGCTTAAGGTTGTATTGGTGTGGCATGTCTGTAGAGTAGCTTGTATTTGATGAGATGACGTCTTTGGGCCTGAGGTGATTGCTATCGAATTTGATTACGATATTTGGAAGTGTAATGTCAGAAGTCAGCTTCGAATTTGGGCTATGGTTCTGGTTAGGCGAGAGAGTTCCATGACTTGTTGATCTGATGAGTGGTTATGAGTTTATGCGTGTTTCTTTCATCATCGGCAGTGTACGAAGGTTTTGAACAAGGTTTTTTATTAGAGATGAGGTTTATTAGCAGTATTAGGTTTGTTTTTAGCAGCTACTATGGTCATAAGTTATTGCTGTAAGTATCTGAGTTATATGGTATATCATGTGATGATATCTTGGGCTTTGGTTATGGCTTGATACAGCTTGTTCAGACTTATACATTGTGCAGATGCAAGATTCGGGTCTTGTAAGGAATTTCGGATGTTGGCAATTGAGTTCCAAGGTTTATGTGCTAAGGTTGAATTAATGATCTTAAGTTATGTTGTGTCGTCAGGCTTATATAGATTAGGGTGACGTGGGATCACTCGCGGGTATGTGTATGGTAAGATTACACGGTGGTTTGATGGCTTTGGAATGACTCTGGGCACGTTCGATGATGAACGTATATTTAAGTGGGGGGAGAATGTAACGACCCGACCGGTCGTTATGAGCATTTGTACTTCATTTAGCTATTTAAAGTCCCGAATAGATTCATATGATGTATTATGACCTGTGTGAAGCGTCGGTTTTGATTTTTCAGGTGATTCGAAATTTATTTGGAAGAATGATTCTCAACTAGGAAGCTTTAAGTTATAAGAGTTGACCAAAATTGACTTTTGAGTATTTGACCCCGGAATAGATTTTTGATGGTTTTGTTACCTTCATATGGTGATTTCGGACAAGGGTGTATGCCCGGATTTTAAATTGGAGGTCCCAATGTAATTTGGCGTAATTTTTTGAAAAATTGTTAACTTTGAAAAGCTTTGAATTTCAAAATTTGGCCATAATTGAATTTTTATTGATACCGGGTCCGGATTTGGATTTCGAGAGTTCAAGCAGCTTTTATTATAATATTTATGAGTTGTGTGCAAAATTCGAAGTTATTCCGAGGTGCGTAGGCACGTTTTTTGTTAGTTTTTGAAACATTAAAAGTTTTGATTTTATAAAGCTTGAATTCGTTGCGATTCGTAGTTTTGATGTTATGTTTGTGGTTTGATCACTCTAGCAAATTAGTATCATGTTTTAGGGCTTGCTGGTATATTTGGTTGGGATCCCGTGGGGCTCGGGTGAGTTTCGGATGGGTTTTTAACGTGTTTGGTGTTTTGGCATTTTTTTTATCATAAGCATATAATGATCCAAAGGTCCATTTTTAGTTCTAGAGATCAGAATTCAATTTCGAGACATCCGATAGTTTGATAATGATTTATAGGAATGATCTAGAATGTTTGGTCTAATTTTATTAAGTCGCGTCGGGTTTTTGCTGCGAAGCATGAGTTAATTATTTAACGAGCGAAGTTGGCATCGCATTGAGCATATGAGCTCCTAATTGAGTTTCGACTGAACGATTAGGTTCGTATTATTATTTGTGAATTAGGTACAAGAATCGTCGAATTCCGAATTCGTATGAGGTAGTTAGAGTCTTTTTAGTGAAAAATAAATTGCTGGTGCAAGCAAGTTCTGGTGCGTACCTTTAGCGACCAGATTTGAAACTTTTAGCGACCAAATTTGGACTTTTAGCGACATATTAGTGTTTTTATTGGGCAGATTTTTTTATAAACTCATTTCAATATTTTTGGAGTTAGGGAACTCGGATTTAGGTGATTTTTGAGAGGATTTCTACCGTATGATTTGGGGTAAGTGTTCTCTAATAGTTTTTGATTATATTTCATGAATCTATTATCGTTTTTGGCATTTGGTTGATGATTTCAAAAGAGAAATTTGGGGGGGGGGGGAGGGTCTAAAATTTCATAAAATAAATTTTTGAGTTTTGAGCATCGATTGAGAGTCAGATTTGAGTGAAACTAGTATGGTGGACTAGTAATTGAAAGGATTGTCGGATTTTGTGAGTTTTGTTGGGTTCCGAGGTGCAAGCCAGGGTTTGACTTTTTGGTTGACTTAGGATTTTTGATTAATAATTCGACCTTTATCGATTGTGTTTGTTTCCTTTAGCATTATTTGTTGTTCTTGAGTTTCTTTTGGATAGTTTTGAGACGTTCGGAGGTCGGTACGCGTGAGATGGCATTTTTGGAGTATCGTTTGGCTTGCTCGGTATTGGATTTGGCTTGTTCGAGGTAAGTAACACTTCTAAACTTGGTGCTGAGAGTATGAACCTCTAAATATACGTGATATGTGTTTGGTGTTGAGGTGACACACATACTAGGTGACTGGCCTGTGGGTGTGCACCGTGTAAATTATGACTTGGATATTTCTGTGGTACTGTGTAGTTACGTAATCTTGTTTTTATCCATGAGATTTCTACGTGTTAGAGTAATTGAGTTGTGATCCATGTTAGAAACCATATTTATGCTATATGCTTATTCTGTTAGAACCCACTGAGGTCATATCTGTTGTGGAGTTATTTGCTTAAATTTCAGTTACATACTTAGTCATACTCACTCATTTGTATATCATATTTCAGTCTCTGTTGCTATTTATTGATACATGATATCATCATTTTTCGGTTGATTTTCATGACATTGTGAGCCCGAGAGACTGGAGAGATTGATGATTGAGTGAGGCCGAGGGCTTGTTTGTGAGTGATATTTATGGGATCGAATTACATGCCACAACAAGCTTTATTAATTCATGCCATGATTGTCTTATTATAGCACTTGTGCTAGATTTGTCCCTCCAGAATCTTCACACCCACAGTGAGCACAGATACTTACTGAGTGCGAGTGTCGAGCGCGAATGCCGAGAGCGAGTGCGGGTGTCAAGCGTGACTGCGAGAGCGAGTACCGAGTGATTGGGAGGAGTGAGTGACTGTGAGGACTAAGTGGCTGGGAGGACTGAGTGAATTGATACTCTGAGAGTATACATATGGTTTTATCACTGAGTTGCATTACATTCGACATGCACACTTGGTATACATGCATAGAGATACATTTTCCTCATGATGTACAGTATTGCATCATTTATGACTTCACATACACATTGACATGTAAGTATATAGATGAACTTTCCTCATACCATTTGATAATGAAACATCTTACGTGTTGTTGAAAGTTTTTGGGAAAAATCACAGTTTTTCAGATTTACTCATATTATGGTAATTTCAGTAAAAGATTTAGGTTTTCACTGATATACTTGAAAAGCATGCCTATTTTTCGGGACTGTGAACGAGCTGAGCATTATACTTATGAGTTATTTCTGGTACCACTTTTATTATATTGTTATGAGCTGTTGTTGGCTATTGGTGTTGGACTCTGACCTTTGTCCCAGCTCGTCACTACTTTCAACCTAAGGTTGGGTTTATTACTTATTGAGTACATGTAGTCAGTTGTACTCATACTACACTTCTGTACCTTGCATGCAGATTTTGGATGCTGATGTTGTTGTGTGTGGCGGGAGCTGGAATTGAAGATGTACCTGCGTTCCTGTCATAACTGCCTCTTATTCTTGGTAGCTTTAGCATTTTAAATATGTTCATGTATATTTCAAACAGATGATGTATTTATTTCATACCACCATTGTATACTCTAAATCTTAGAAGCTCATGATTTGTACTACCAGTCTTTGGGAAATCTTTGTATAGAAGTTCAGTTATATTATCATTTCATTTATCGGTAAATCTCATTAGTATTGGATTTTTTGTTAAATTGGCCTACCTAACGAGTTGGTTAGGTGCTATCACGTCTAGTTGGATTTTGAATCGTGACATATATAATATATAATATTTTATAAATTATTTTTGACTGATTAACCAAATATGTTAAAAGCCTGCAACCAACTATTTAAGTTAATTTCTCAAAATTAATTAAATATACACCCTCTTCTCTTTATCTCAAATTTCCACAAGGAAAAGTGAAAAGTTATCCACAACATGATAAACAGTAGATTAGGTCCACCTTTTGAAAAGAATGTGAGATATTGACGGTTCTAAATCTGTAATACCACTTCGGATTGGGATAATGAGCTTAAAAAAAATTAGAGTAAGAATTATATACATAGCTCGAATTTAGTATAAATAAATATTATTTACAATTAGAAATTATATAGAGTTAGAGTAAAAAAAATAAATATTTTACATTCGCTCCCTTTATCACGATAACTCACTTGTAATCGTTGCTCTTTTAATACAATCAAGTTTTAATTTAATTTTTTTTTGCATGCTATTTTCTTGACATTGACCCGTCACTCTAAGGGGTCGTTTGGTAGAGTGTATAAGAATAGTGCGAAATATGGTGTATTAGTAATATAGGGATTAGTAATGCATGGCTTAGTAATGCAAGCATTAGTTATGCAGATATTATTTCTTATAAACTATTTGATGTGGTGTATTAAAAATTATAATGTATTGCATAATGTTTTAGAAAAATAGTTGTTTACAAAAATGCCCTCCATATTCTCTAGCTTTAAGGGGTTTTTAAGATAATTTTATCTTTAACCATACTAATGCATGCATTAATAGCCTTGGTATTACTAATGCCATAATTTTCTATGCATTACTTATACATTGGCTAATATCAAGTATGATGTATAACTAATGCAAGTATTAATTATACACAGATTGAAAAAATATACCAAATAAAATATTAGTAATGCATAAAGCTAATGTTTGCATTATTTTTTCTAATACCTCCTACAAAACTACCCCTAAGTGTATCGCTCTAATATTCAAACTTATTGTCTTGAGGGCGACCTAGCAAACACCCTATTCTCATTTAATCACTCAACTAGAAGTTCCATTCTTCCCTTGTCTTCTTCCTCCAATATATTCAATTCACTTCACCCTTGCTTGCACTTAATGGATTCCAATCATGGCAGACATTCTAACTTAATGTACTGAGGCAACCTAGTGGACAATCGATTGACAGAAAATGACCACGAAAATTAGTTGCTTTTTTCCTTCTCCCTTCTAAGATATTCGAAGAGTAATAAATATTTTCATTGAACAATAAATATTTATACATACTCAATATTTATATCACGCCAAGTAATTTTATATTAGCAGTTAAAAATTAAAGTAAAAATACAAATCATCAATGATATAAAATACACATATTTAATATTTATTTATTTGATGTAAATAACAAGTGAAAATAAATGTTTAACCCACTCAACATAGTGAACCATTTCACTTTTCCCTTTCTCTCACTATATCATGGATATCCCTGTATATAAAGAATCAAATGAATAGAGTACATGGTATTTATATGCTCTTTCAATCAATCAGCTTCTAAAATCAGCTTATTTTAAAAAGTATTTTTTTTCAAAATTAATTTTCAAAAAAACACTTTTGTTGATAAGTAAATTGTGATTGACTAACTAATTTAAAAATCACTTTTGAGTAATAATTAGTATTTGACCAAATTTTAAAAAATACTTCTAAGTGTATTTTTGTTAAAATGCTTTTCGAAAAATTACTTTTCGAAAAAACTACTTTTTTCTGTTTTTCAAAAGTTATTATCCTTATACTTAAAAGTTCTTTTTTTTTTGTTCTAAAATCTTGATCAAACACCTTAATTTAAAATTAAAAAAAAGTATTTTTAATATTAAAAAGAAATTGCCAAACAGGCTATTAACTATTCAATTAATTGCGCACCCTTCTTGGCCGTAACGTAGGAGAAGAAAAATCTAAACATGCAATTCATTTTTCCCTCCTAATCAAATTCCCAATACTATGGCTAATTTACACAGAAAATCAGTTTCCCCTCCATCTTCAAACCCTCTCTTCTCCACTATCATCACTCTTTACACTCTCATTCTTCTCTACTTCCCCACCAATTACCAAACAATTCTTTTCTCTCCGGTTTTCCTTTCCACTTCACTTCTTTTACTTTCCCTTCTAAGACTTGGTCAAACTCAGAAAACTAACAAAGAGGATAATTACCAAGGAAAAGAAAAGAAACCCAATTCAGAGGAATTCATTTCCACCCAAAAATCATCATCACTGGTTTCCCGGGTTGACCCGAACCCGAATCCGGTTCCATTACTAGTTTCGGGTGATCATGATTACACATGTGTTTCACACGAATCCAGTGTGCACCTCAAAACCGAGCAAGACCCGGATCTTGGCACGAACCCGAACTTTAACCCGAAACCCGATACGTTTTACGCAGAATCATTCGTTGAATGGAACGTGAGAGCTCCATTGGAGGTGATTCAAGAGGAGTATGAAGATGAGAAATTCTACTACACGGATACGGATATGGACACGGGTGCCAATACTTCGTCGGGCGGGGAATCACCGGTTATCGGAAACTGGGACTCGCCGGGGAATTTGTGTTTCCGGTGGGAGGAAGAAGATAGGGAAGGATTAATAGAGATTGAATTGGACGGGAAGAGGAGTTGTGAAGCTGAAGAAGAGAATTTGATCGAAATTGATCTGACTCCGTCGAATTTCCCGGGAGATGACGTGGCAACTCATAGGACGATGGTACGATGATGTTTTAGAAACAATTAACTTTGTTTTCCGTAGAAGATTTAAATTATATGCGTTGATAATGTAAAATGTTTTTGCACCACAAACTTTAGTTTAATAATTAAATAATTATTTATTTCCTTTCTTTTGTTTTTCTTTCTTTCTCTTACTTTTTTCCTTTTCCCCGTGGTAATGTATGGTTGGACTTGTTTACAAAGTGAAGAGCATGTAATTTGTTACAAATTTTCAACCTTAACAAGCCAGCATATCAGTTTTAATTTGAATGGAAAAAAGTAAGCTTATAAATACATAATAGTATATTTTATTTATTAATCTCACATGTTATATTTTATTAATCTTTAATTAAAAATACTTATTAGAGGCCCTATAACCAATCTCCTCCACTTATCAAGGGTTTAAAAGTATTGGGCAAATTCATATTTATAAAATAAAACAGTCCTAGTTCAGCTCGAGAAATTTAGATACTAAACATGGAATTTTGGTGTCACATGTAGAAATTACAGGAAATTTCGCATTGATTAGCTAATTCAAATATATATGTTTTTTCGCTTAAAATGTTTTTCGTCATACACGTGGATGTTATGTAAGATGAATTGTTGAAATAATAGTGTACTTAATATTTCCGCAACCAAATTTAGCATTTTCTAGTCTTATATGCCTAATGAGTTTTTTCCCCCCTCATTTAGACAAAATAATTTATATGACTTTGATACAATAAACTGAAAGGATGATGATTATCGGTGGAATTAACCTATCTAATGACCATGATGATCATTCGTGAAATTAACCTATCTACAATAACAACGACAAGTGGAGTTTGAGGTAAAGGTAATGTGCACCTACACCTTACCTTTACCTTGTAAAGGTAAGAAAACTGTTTTCGATAAACCCTCGACTCAAGGGATAGTGAAAGGGAATCAACAAACAATAACAACAAAGTATTAAGAAAACATAAGTGAATGACAAAATTAACCTATCTAATGAGAGACAAAGCTAAAATATCTCGTATTTATGCAGGGTCCCGAAAAAAGTCTTATTCCAAGCAAATAAAGAAGATACGGAGTATTAGCAGGAAAAAGTTGATATTTTGTTGATTTTTCCTCTTTTATTCCTTTCAATATAGGAGAAGAACTGAGTCAGCTACTATTCAAAGGCTGGAATTATAGGTGGAAGTCGGATTCATCCCATTGAAGGACAGCAGATTCCAAATTCTGTTCTCTCTTTAGCTTATCTTTCAAAAACCAATCACATATCCTACCAGCATTTAATTCCTCAATTGAACAACCTTCTTGCTCTGCTATCACTCTTAGTAAATTCAGTGACGATATCTGCACAATACAATTGTATCGATTATATTTACAAAAACGTAAGAGCCTCTTCTTTTACAAAATTTCAACAAAATTGTGTGACTCATCATATTTTTCTTGTAGTTTGAATTTACTCCCTCCGTTCACTTCTACTTGTCCATTGTTCACAAACCTATTCCCATCCCAAAAAAATCTTAAAACAATATAATAACGAGTTTAATTTTTATAACCTTTTTACGCCATGAGGTTAAGATGATATACACTAGCAACATGTTATTGACTGTAATAATCACACATAACTTGGTAATATAAAAAATAAAGCAAATCAAATGTTATAACAAGCTCGAATACACTACATAACGTAAACTTAATTGTACTATCAGTATATATAAGTTAAATCCATAACGTACCGTCAATCGACATAGAAAACGTTCGTGAGTGCTGAGACCAGACATTTCAACAAGGCCAGCTTCTTCTAGTGTCAAGAAACTACGCCTTTCCCCACCACTACTTCCTCTCACTACCATCTGCTTTCTTCTATTTTTATGAGCAATTTTTAATGATTCTGCAAAATTACCATTTGCAGTTACACATTTGGAACTTAATGAAGGTACTAATTGATGGTAGTTTTCTCCACAAGTTTTGAGCACATTCATTGTTTGGATAATGGGGGTACAAAAATCTTACTGTGTTTATTTCTTCTTCAATGGCTACACCTAATACATGGGTGGATTATTCTATCCCTATGGCTTTCTTTTTTGTGTGGTTTAAAATTGCCACATTTGGATGCTTCTGCATTCCCTCTACAATTTGGCTAACCAAACACCCAAGTCAGGCCCAATAATTTTATCTGATTGGTTATGTTTGCCTAGATATACTAGGCCCAAATCTTATATGCCTTTATATTTAAAGAATTAACCCAAATAGCTGCTTTATCATCTAATCTCTTAAATTAAAAATAGCCGATGGATGTATAATATATATATAATTCATGTATAATATGTATATAACTATATATAATCAATGTATAAAGGTTAAAAAATGAATAGTGAATCTGATTGGCTATTTGTATAACAATCCCTTTATATTCATTGAAATCGAATTCCGGAAAGTGCTAATTGTATAAATGTTAGAACACTTAATGTTACAGAATCTAAGTTAAATGCTGAACTAAGACGAATTTAAATGGTGCAGCGTGAATAATGATGATTCATATTGTCGATCTTAACTAATTTGTGATAAAGCATATTTATCGTTGTGTCACAATTTGCAAGTTTGACCTCAATATTTGACATATGCATATTGATCCTTAGTATAATTACATATTCAAGAACTTCACGGGGCGTGGAAGCACATAAAATTGTCATTTAAAAGCCATTCAATATTTTTATCCTTTTGTTTGTTGTTTTTTTAAGGTGTTATCTCCTCATAGTAGCTAGATCTATATTTCATGACATATTCGGAATTTTGTTTTCTGTAAAGTTTTCTTGTAAGCTGCAAAGCAAAACACAGTTTACATGAGGGTCCTCTCTCACTTTAGCTTGAACTAATTCAATAAAAGTGATTAATGACGTTAGATAGGCAAATTAAAGATAGAATAAACGACCAAACCAGTAGCAATGTTGGATCTGGGAACGTTTATATGCTTAACAAGTAACATGCCCTCGATTCGGAGCCAAACACTTATGAAGGGCTATGAACAAAACTAAGAACTTAGAATAATCTTTAGAAGTAGAGTAAACAAAATGTATATTGCCGTAATATGCGTGCTATAGTGTCCCTAATGAATAATCAGCTTCCTCTTTATATAGTAGAGGAGTTTTACCCTAAGTACAATTCTAAAAGAGGTAAAAATCTTTTGTTATCTAATCACTGATCTACAGCTGATATGGGCCGGGATTCACGGTGTGATATCCGGTTGGACACAGCTATCACGACCCTTTGTTAATCATGCGCGATCGTTTGGTAATGCTCTCTGAGGTCTTGTAACTCAAACTGGACCCGGGGCGTGGTCTCGATAGCTCCGATGGCAGGTGTTTTGCTCGAGCCTTGATGCGAGAGGCTCCTGGCTTCAATTTTGATTCCTTACAATCATGTCCTTGCTTCATTTGCCTCACCGGGAAATCGGGGTTCTCATTAGCCTCGATTTTACCCGTATATAGATAGTCCTCTCATTTCTCAGATAGTAGGTTTGCCAAAATGATGAGAAATGACAGATGTTCTCTGGTTCCTTCCTCTATATATTACGACGAATAAGCCGAAACGTCACATCAGTCGTGTCGTTCTGACTTCGGACACGTATCAATTATCGGATGGTTGCCCCTGAATGCGAAGCGTCGCCTACTTTCCTATAAAAGCTTCCATCATTTGTTATTTTTCTACTCTTCGACCAAGCTTTTACCTTCGAGGTTCCCAGCTACCGGCGGATTTAAAAAACCTCGCGAATTGACTTAGGTTACAGGTGTCTTTCAAACCTTCATCTTTTGATCTTCAAATCTTCATAATAGTTCTTAGATTCTTGCCCATATCTTCTTAAATTCTTCATATCCCGCTGTTCAGCCTTCAAACTTGTTCTTCCAAACCTCAATACTTCTTCTTCAAATCTTCAAATTTTACCAGCCAACAATGGCTAAAACTTCCAAGTCAGTTCCCCAACAGGATGCCTCTTCATCTTCCCAACCGGCCGCTGGTACTAAGGCGGTCAATCCTAAAATAGTTGTCCTCGAGGCGGCTGCTCCCGACGTGGGTGCCACCGAGTCGACAACGGCTGAACCAGCTCCCGAGCCCCTTTTGAAAATGTTGTTTCCGGGTTGTTCTATTGCGGATGACTTCAAGGTTGAGAAACCCTCGTCCAAGCAGGACCGGGGTGAAGGAGCATCAAGGTACATATGCTCCCTGACCGAAGACGTCCTTCCCGTGATACGAGAGGACTATAATTGGGGAGGTAAGGACATGGTAGTCCACGGGCCCGAAGACGCTATTACTACCCACGTTGAGGGGTACTTAAATGTTTACACTTACCCCTTCACGCTAGGCCCGGTGGACCCAGTTGTTTTAGATTTTTGTAAGAGATACGAGGTGTTCCTGGGGCAAATCCACTTGTCTCTATGGAGGATCGTGATCCTCTTTCGCTATTTCATGAATAAGACTGAGTCTCGTAGGTTCATCATCGATCATCTACTCCGTTTATACGGTCCCCGAATCATTCGAGGGGGACTAATCAAGCTTACTCGTCGGCCAGCAAGGCCCCCTTTTTGAGCGTTGATGAAGACCGAGACCAGGGCTGGCAGGGACACTTTGTTCGGGTAAAGATCGAAGACTTTATTCCTCCCGAGTTCATGCCATTCCTTGAGAAGTGGAATGCATCTCGCAAGTGCAGCCTCTCCTTAAGCGTTAATTTTTCTTCATTTTCTTTCCATTCATTCACTCTTGTGATTGTACAGCTATTGCTCGGGTTCCAAATGTGGTCCCCCAGCTTAAAGAGTAGATCTAAGTCATTTGCAAGCAGATGTCATACTTCGAGCGCTTATGGCGCAAGTTGTCGAAGGCCCGCTGGGAGGACCGTTCTCATGGTAAGGTTCCCCTTCAAATAGTTGTTATCATGTCTTTAGTTCACAACATACAGACTTCTCTTCTCTCTTTCTCTTTTTCTTTTATATAGGTTTTCCTAAGACCATCGAGCTTAGGCATTTGGAAGGGGACGAGGACGTATCCGTTGATCCCTCTGTTACGGGACAGCCCGGGGCTGCCGCGGGGGAAAAGAAGAAAAGGAAAAGAAAACTTTCGGGCTCCCCGAGCCCTAAGGTGAAACTAAAGAAGAGGGTGGATCGCAAGCCCAAGAAGAGCACCAGCTCCTGGGTGCTAGACTCCGATTCGCTTCTCCGGCTCAGAGATGAGCCGGAATAAGACGATATTTTCATTGCCCATGGATCGATCCCTCCTGGGGAGCAGGGGACAACCGAGGGGGAGACTCGTGAGGCCGACCTCCCTCGGACTCTAGAGGTCGATATAGAGATCGGGGGTGGGACCCCCCCTCGGGACGTAGACTCCGCTCCGAAGGAAGCGCCAGGTATAATAGAAATTATGGGGACGCCCTCCTATACCGAGTCCATGCTTGAGGAGGCCCAAGCAGGGAAGGAGAAATCCAATGAAGGGATCCATGGTGTGGACGATCCTCTTCATTCCTTTTTTGATGGTGTGGACTCGTCCACTTTGGAAGACTTTTCTGGGTTGGGTGACCTAGAAGTCCTTAGGAAGGATATATCATCGGAACCTAGTGGGCCGAGTTCGAGCCCAAAACTGGTTAATCAGTTCCCTGCTCCGAGTGTGGACCTCAATTGCAAGAGATCAGTTATCCTCACTGTTTCGGAGGATGCCCGAGTTTTATCCGCTCCTGTGGGAATAGCCAGTTACCTCCGATGCCTGGTGACCGAGGAGGACCAGGCAAAAATGAATGAGGTAGACGTGGCGTGTCTTTTCCACGAGGCGCAGCAGGCGCTGAAACGGGTATGGCGTCATTCCGTCTTTTTGAGTTTCACTTAGGCTTGGATATTTCTCACGACTTTCTCTGTTTTGCAGGCCTCGGTACTTCATCATGAAAGCTTCCTCCGATACCGCGTCAAGGTCAACCAGCTCGAGCTTGAGCTCAAGGAGCAGGCCCAGAAAAGGGATACGTACAAGCTCTTCAGCGAGCAACAAGACAAGGTCATTAAGGACCTTCAGGCCGAGTTAGATAGGGCTCAGAAAGAAGCATCGATCATGAGGCGCGATTAAAAGTGGGCCGGGCCGGGACCGGCCCCGGCCCGCGGGCTAAAACTGGCTGGGACCGTTAGGCCCGCTAGAGGTGGGCTCGTGCCGGTCTCGTGGGCCGGTTCTTAGCTAGGAACCGTTAGGACCAGGCCCGTTTGTCCTGCCAGGAGACCGGGACCGAACCGGTCCCTTGGCGGGCCAAACGGGCCCAACGGATATTATTTTTTTAAAAAAACTAGCCATTTGACTATTTAAAAAAAGAGATGTTGGGCTTTAAAAAATAGTTGTTGGCTATTTAAAAAATAGCCATTTAATCCTCCCAACTTAAAATTTTTATTATTATATTTTTTCCTATTTTTTATTATAAATACCCCCTCATTCTTTCATTTTCTTATAAAATCAATATCAATCTATCAAAATCTCTCTCTAATTTTCTTCTATACTTGGTACAATTGATTACTTTATCAAAAAAAATGGTGAAAAAATTGTGAGGTATCTACTATAATTTACTTTATTCTAAAAAATAGTCAAAAAATATTGAGGTTGTTACAATTTGTGAAAAAATTATTAAGTTGGTGAATTGAAGTCTTCAAGTCTTCAACGATAGTTAATTTTCAACAAGTTGTTCGTCAATTCGGTAAACTCGTTCCAACTCTTAAGTTTTAATATTATAGTTTTGTTTATTTTATTTATTTGCTATTACTTGATTAATTAAGATGTCTTCCTTAAGAAATATTTTTGGTAAAAATAAGAATAAGGAAAAGTCCAAGAGTAACGAATCTAGTGGTACTGATGTTCCTCCTCCCCTGCCCCCGGCTCCCTGAACCAAACCCCATACCCGTCTTACACCTGCTATTCTTGATACTGATAATAGTTTATTACAATTTAGTGACACTGAATTTTGCCATAATATTACACACGGTGAATATTTAGACCATGAATTAATGAATGCTCTCTATTCTAATAATTTTGTCAATTCTTCCCGATCTTTTTTTGAGTAAAAAAGGGCCAAACAGGAGATGTTTCGTGCCGTTTGGTAGGTTCTCTAGAAAAAGTAGGAGCAGTAACGGGAGTATCAGATGGGTCATCATTTGGATTAGCAGGGTTATCACTAGTTGGGTTAACATCAAGAGCAGGAGTAGTGGGTGCATCATCGTCCGGTTGAATTTCATCAAGATCAATTTCCTCATCATCATTTTCATCAATAGTATTAAAATGGTAAATGTTATGTGCTTACCCTATAGTTTTCCTTCAGACCCTGCGTTTTTGCATTATATTAGAAATTTTTTTTAATCCTACTTATAAAGATTTTCCTCGCACAACCGTAAAAAGCGATATTAATAAATATAAGCATGAATATGAATAATATTTGCGCTATTTATTTACTCATATAAATTATCGTGTTGCTATTACAATTGATATTGGTAGAAGTAACAACGACTGTCATTACCTTACTGTTACATGTCATTGGATTGATGAGGATTGGATAATGCAAAAGGGCATAATTGCTTATAGAATAATTGATTCACATCACATATGGCAGTTTATTGCTATCACACTTATGAATATTTGCAGATAGTTTTGCATTAGTGATAAAATAATATCGGTTTCAATGGATAGTGCTACTAATAACACAAATGTTATAGACTTGCTTACCACTACGCTAAATCCTGCATTCAGTAATATTTTTCATGTTAGATTTATTTGTTATATTTATCATTTAATTATGGATGATGGTATGAGAATTTTAAATATTCAAATTGAAAAGGTTAAAATGGCTCTTAACTGGCTTTTTTATTCAAACCGTAGAAGTAGACTTAGAGAATATTTTAAAAGATGCGATGATTGTGGCCTAAGAGAAAGAAAGGTTCCTAAACCTTGTCCAACTATATGAAATTATGTGTATGAAAGTTTGGTTGTTGCATATGAATATAGAAACCTCATAAACTCAACGTTTAATGCACATGTAAGTGATGATGACGAGTACCTTACGAATGGGGATTGGGCTAATATTAAAATGCTTGTTAATGTTTTAGAAAAATTTCATATTGCTACAAAAGACTTTTTTGGGCAATATTATCATACTATTTCTAATTATTTAGTTTATATTGCAGAACTTGTAAATTTGTTTGCTCATTTTTCATAGGGTGGGGAAATTGATCAACTTGCTATTAATTATATGATAAAAAAATTTTAAAAAATATTTTTTCCCTATTCCCCCTATTTATGGTATTGCTGCTTTGTTAAATCCTTGTATGAAATTAGGAGGTCCTCAATTTTGATATGAAACTGTTTATAATGGTTTAGCACTTGAAGATGATGAGTTTCCTAAACTTCCGGAAGCAATAGCCTTAATTAGAACAAATGATAAAACTATTTATAATGCTTATCAAGTTGCATTAAATCATGCTAGACCAAATGTTCCAACTTCTTCTTCTTCTTCTTCTTCTTCTTCTTCTTCTTCTGATGATGATGATGATGATGATTCTCAATCTTCTAAAAGACCTACAGGAGTAAGAGGACTTAGTGTTTGGGCAGGGTTTAGGGGTTCTTTTGGTTCTAGTAGTAATGAATTTTCACAACTAAATGAGCTTGAAGTTTATTTGTCGCAATAACTTGAGGAATTGAATCCGGACGACACCTTTAATATTTTGCAATGGTGGAAGGACAAAGAAAAATACTTTTCGATTCTTTCAAGGATGGCCCGAGATATTTTAACTATTGAAGCTTCAGCTGTGGTATCGGAGAGCTCTTTCAGTCAAGCAAGACTTCAAATCGGTGATTAAAGAGCGTCTATGAGGGAGATCTTGGAAAAATTAGTATTTTTCAGAGATTTGATCCGTTCAGAAAGAAGAAATTTTGGACTTGCTGAATCACAACCAGAGGTAGACGAAGCTTACGAAGAAATGCTAGCTGAACTTGCTGAGGATGCTGCTTCGCCCGACAATAGAAGCGGCGATGACCAAGCTACTTCTCCGCCACTACCAACGGAACTTCCTCCGAATCTTGAAGGATTTATGAAGTTTGTAAGAGATAGCATGTAACTTGTATGAACAAAAATTAGTATGTATTATGTAACTTGTATTTTGGCACATCTTGATTAGTTATTTTTTCTTCTCAATGGTAGTATTAGTACCTTGTTGTGCTCATTCCATAGAGGGGAGAAAGATTAAGAGAGATATTACCATATTTTTTATTGCTATAATAAAATTACAAGGCATTGCCTTAGATATTTTTTTAACATCTTTTTGTCTCTAATTTTTATTTAATTTTTTTAAAAAATTATTACTTTGCCGTTGGGCCCGTTTAGCCCGTTAAGACTGCGGGCCCGACCCGTTTAGCCCGTTAAGACTGCGGGCCCGACCCGTTTAGCTCGGGTCCATGAGTTCATGGGTTCGGTCCTGGACCGGTTCCATCTAAAAGCATGTTTAGGTCGGGACCGTTTATCCCATTTATTTAAGGATCGGGATCGGCCCGGAACTACGACCCACGAGACCGGTCCGTTAGGCACATTTAGGGCCCGACCTGACCCACGTGCCACCCTTAGGTGGAAGTATGCCGACTTGGTTGAAAAGGTAAAGATCTTAGAAGTTAGAAACGAGGAACTAGTCGTAGTGGTTAACGACAAAACCTCACAGGTCCAGTAGAAGATTGACCAGATCGACCAACTCCGAAAGGAGATGGACGAGATCCAAGTCATGGCCGATGGGTGGAAGAGCAAGATGGATATGCTGGCCTCGGAGAAGGAAACAACCCAGGCAAAGTTATCTTCGATAAAGGTTCAGCTTCGGATGGCAAAGGAGAAAGCTGATAAACCGGCTCAGCTAAATGAAGACCTCCTAGCACAGCTGAGCTCTGTCGCCGCAGAATGGGACGCCCTTGGTAAAGATCTCAAAGCAACGACGTCCAAGCTGGAGACAACCTCTGCCGATGTTGACGAGATGGTGGCCCAATACATGGCCGATGTCAAAGCAGCTGAGGCCCGCCTGAAGACCAATGCCGAATATGTAAGGCGGCTGTCTCGAAGGGAGACCCTTGAAGAGATCCATGCCCGAGGCTTCGACCTATCGACCGAGATCGAGGAGGCTCAAAACCTTGAGGCTGAGGTGAAGAAACTATGCGAGTGTGGAGGGTTCCAAAGGATCCGAAGGCCCCGATGGTTCTGGTAACGAATCAGTCCGGTGAAGATCAAGCGTGAATGCCTTAGTTTTTATGTCGTGTACATATGTTTTGTTCATTTTGAGGCCGTTTTTGTTGGGACTTTGTAAAGATATTCCTAAATATATAAAATTTCCCCTTTTGGCAATTTCAACCTTTTTAGCATCTTTTCGCAATTTCTATTCTTGCAAATATTTCTGATGCCTTAGCATAAAATCGAATGTAGTAATAAGTCATTTGTATTTCGGAGGTCCAAACAGAACCTGACCTCAATGCAATTGTTTATTTGCTCGAAGATTTGAAAACTCGGAGTGATCGAAAGTTTTCCAAAAATGCTTAAGTGTTCTTTAGATGATGCTTTTGCCGAGGGTAACCTTTTGGCAGGTTTTGAATTTTTATTGAAGGCCTTATGTTTTGATTATGGGCTTCGGACGTCTCCGAGCTATTTTTAGGGCTGTCGTAGCCTTTTAGGTTTAGGCAGTACCTAATAGGTTTTGTGCCTTTCGGTTTTGATAACCTGAGTTGTCCGAACGTATTTCGGACGACAATCCCCGAATGGGGGTAGCCCTTGGCTCGGATAGGGATAGCCCTTAGGCTTGATAATTTAAAAGGCAAAAATACGTAATAGCAAGGTGAAAACTTTTTGTGTGTAAAGTACATGATTAAAATGTGTAAAAGCTTGTATTATGGCTAAGGTGGCCTACGCGGGCACGATTCACTAGACCGTTTGGCACTTACAATAAATCCTAACCACCGAGCCTAGGATGTTTGAGCACAAAGTTTCTTTTCCATCTTTCATTGCTAAGAAACTTAACCCGAGGGTGATGCCCCCTAGTATTCTAGGTTGACCTTGAGAGGGCTCAGATATTGTTGATGCGACCATTAATTCCGATTTATAGCCAGTCTTCGAATATAAGTTAGCACGATTTACTATTGCCTGGTTAAAAACCTTGTCGGAAAACCCATTTGGGACAAAACCAGTCCAAGGGAAAAAGTGTGCAACATGTGCTTTCAGACCTAATAGTCATAATCTCCTTTGGTTATTTCCTGCAAGTGTTAGTCCGATTCGTAATGTTATAAAAAGGTAAATGAGACTGTACCTTAGCAGTAGTACCGCTTTAAGTGTGTCACGTTTCAGTTGTTCGGTAACTGTGCACCATTTCTCGCTTCTAATTTGTACGAGCCTTTACCGGTAATCCTGATGACTCGATACGGTCCTTCCCAATTCGACCTAAGCTTCCCCTCGTTCGGGTTTTGGGTGTGCAGTGTTAGGATTCTTAATACCATGTCCCCGATATTAAAGTATCGGAGGTTGGCTCTTCGGTTGTAATAACTTTCTATCCGCTATTTCTGGGCGTCCAATCGGACTAGGGCGGCCCCGCTCCTTCTATCCAATAGTTTCAGGCTCGTGCTTATGGCCTCACCTTTTGATTCTTCGGTCGCATATCAGAACCCGAGGCCCGGCTCTCCCACTTTGACTAGTATTAGTGCTTCGGCATTATAGACCAATGAAAATGGAGTGGCCCCGATACTTAGATTTTGAGGTTGTACGGTATGCCCACAAGACTTCAGGCAGAATTTTCTTCAATTTCCCTTTGGCATCAGTCAATCTTTTTTTTAGGTTTTGAAGTATAGTCTTGTTTGTTGATTTCGCATGTCCGTTCTTGCTAGGGTGATAGGGTGTTGACAAGATTTTTTTGATCTTTTGATCTTCGAAAAAATTGTTCACCTTACTGCCGATGAACTGCTTCCAGTTATCACATACTATCTTGACCGGTATCCCAAACCGGCATATTATATGGTCCTAAATGAAGTCAACGACTTCTTTTTCCCGGACCTTCTCGAATGCTTGAGCTTCGACCCACTTAGAAAAATAATCAGTCATAAAAAGTATGAATTGAGCTTTACTAGGTGCCCACGGAAGGGGACCGACAATCTCCATTCCCCACCTCATGAATGGCCAAGGTGACAAGACCGAATGTAGTAGCCCTCCGGGTTGATGGATCATCCGTGCGTGTCTCTGACAACCGTCACATCTTTGTACAAAGTCCTTTGCATCTTTCTCCATGTCGATACAGTAATAGCCAGCCCTGATTATCTTACGAACCAAAGATTCCTCCCCCGAATGGTTTCCACAGGCGCCTTCGTGAACTTCTCTCAATACATATTCGATATCTCCCGGTCCCAAGTATATGGCGAGCGGGCAGTCGAATGTTCTTCTGAACAGAGTCCCTTCAGATAGGCTGAACCTGACCGCCTTCGTGCGTAGAGCTCTCGATTCTTTAGGATCCGAGGGCAACTTCCAGTCTTCAAATAGTCTATGTATTTATTTCTCCAATCCCAAGTTAAACTTGTTGAGTTTATTTCTGTATGGCCTTCCTCTACTATCGATTTCATGAGCTGTACGACCATTCCTGAGCTGAATTCATCATCATCTACCGATGACCCCAAGTTAGCCAGAGCATCGGCCTCGCTATTTTGATCTCGGGGTACATGTTGTAGGGTCTACTCCTTGAATTGATGCAGCGTTACCTGCAAATTGTCTAAATACCTTCGCATTCGTTCCTCATTTACTTCGAATATCCCATTGACTTGATTTACCATAAGGAGAGAGTCGCACATGGCTTCGACCACCTCGGCCCCAAGGTCTTTACCCAATTCGAGACCTGCAATCATGGCCTCATACTCATCCTCCCTGTTAGTCAATTTCACAGTTCTAATGGACTACCTAACTACGTTACCCGTAGGTGGCTTCAACACGATGCCAAGTCCAAACCCTTTTACATTCGAGGCAATGTCCGTAAAGAGGGTCCAGACCCCCGAGGAAGTCCCCGAGGTTAACAAAAATTAATTTTTGACTTCGGATATTAAGGCCGGCGTGAAGTTGGCCACAAAGTCTGCCAAATTTTATGATTTGATGGCAGTTTGGGGTCGATATTCGATACCGTACCAGCTAATTTCTCCGACCCATTTGGCCAACCGGCCCGAGAGCTCGAGTTTATGCATAATGTTCCTTAGTGGGTAAGAAGTTACGATACATATGAGGTGGCATTGAAAATACGACTTTAACTTTCTGGAGGCTCTTAGCAAAGCGAGCGCCAATTTTTCTAGGTGAGGATACCTTGCTTCGGCCTCGCCTAGAGTTCTCCTAACATAATAGATAGGAAATTGCGTACCTTCCTCTTCCTGGACTAAGACTTTAGTTACCTCTACCTCGGATACCGCTAAGTACAGGTACAACTGGTCATCCGCCTTCAAAGTATGGAGCAAGGGTGGACTCGAAAGGTACCGTTTGAGTTCATCCAAAGCTATTTGGCATTTCGGGGTCCAAGAAAAGTTATTCTTCTTCAATAATGAGAAGAACCGGTGGCTCTTATCAGAAGACCTCGATATGAACCGGCCCAGGGCGGCTATACGCCCGGTTAGCCTTTGAACAACCTTAATAGTGTCCACCACAGTGATGTCTTCTATAGCTTTGATTTTATCGAGATTGATCTCAATCCCTCGATTGGACACCATAAATCCAAGAAACTTTCCGGATCCGACCCCGAATGCGCATTTCTCCGGGTTCAACTTCATATTGTAGTTCTTAAGTATGTCAAAGATTTCCTGCAAATTTTTCAAATGGTCCTATGCTTGTAGGGACTTAACTAACATGTCATCAATATAAATTTCCATTGATTTTCCTATTTGTTCTTCGAACCTCCAGTTTACTAGGCGTTGATAAGTGGCACCGACATTTTTAGTCCAAACGGCATTACGTTATAACAATAGGTGTCAAATTTAGTGATAAAGGAAGTTTTTTCTTGATCGCCCGGGTCCATCCGGATTTGGTTGTACCCAGAATAGGCATCGATAAAGCTGAGTATCTCGTGCCCGGCCGTCGTATCGATCAGGTGATCGATGTTAGGCAAAGGAAAAGAGTCCTTGGAACATGCCTTGTTCAAGTCTTTGTAATCTACGCACATTCTTAATTTATTTCCCTTTTTAGGCACTACTACTATGTTATCCAACCAATCCAAGTACTTAACTTCCCGAATGGAACCTATTTTAAGGAGTTTGGATACCTCGTCTTTGATGAAATCATGCTTGACTTCGAACTGAGGCCTCATCTTCTGTTTAACCCGGTGGAACTTTGGCTCCAAACTTAGCTTATGAGTGGTTATTTCTGGCGGGATCCCTGTCATATCAAGATGGAACCAAGCAAAACAATCTATGTTAGCTATAAGGAATTTAATGAGTTTTTTCCTAAGCTCGAGTGTTAACCCCGTGCCTAGGTATACGTTCCGATCAGGCAAGTGTTCAATCAATATGACTTGATCCAGCTCCTCGACCGTTGATTTGATGGCGTCGGAATCGTCAGGGGTGATGAACGACCTAGGAACTCCGTAATCATCAACCTCGTCTGTTTCTTATTTCTCCGGTTCAGTCGGGGCCGGTGTCGGTGATTTCTATTTAGTTTCTTCCTTCCTAACCGGCTCCGTGTTCTTTGATGTCGAGAGTGTGGGCATCGGTATCACCTCATAGACCGCAAACATTTCTTTTGCGGTCGGCTGCTCTCCGTAAACCGTTTTGATCCCTCCCGGTGTAGGGAACTTCAGTGCCTAGTGTAGTGTCGAGGGTATTGCCCTCATATTGTGAATCCATGGCCTTCCGGATAGAGCATTATATCTCATATCCTCTTCAATCACATAGAACTTTGTTTCCTAAATGGTCCATGCGATATTCACTAGCAGGGTTATCTCCCCTTTAGTAGTTTTGCATGCCATGTTGAATCCATTTAAAACCCGGACTGCATGCACTATTTGGTCTTGTAGACCCAACTGCTCTACAGCCCTCGATCTGATGATATTAGCCGAGCTACCTGGATTAATCAATGCACGCTTAACTCAAAATTTATTTATTAGTACAAATATTACCAATGCATCATTATGCGATTGCACGATGCCTTCAGCGTCCTCATCGTTGAAAGAGATGGTCCCCTCCGTTATATAATTTCGGGTTCGTTTTTCCCTTGCGATGGACACCATAGTGTGCTTTAGCATTCATCCCTGGGGGGTGCCGACTCCACCAATGATCATGTTAATGACATGCTGAGGTTCCTCTTGTTCGGTCTGTTTGTTGGAGTCCCTATTCGTGAAGTGATTTTTGGCTCGATCACTCAGAAATTCCTGGAGGTGCCCGTTATTGAATAACTGGGCCACTTCTTCTCTTAGTTGCTGGAAGTCCTCGGTCCTATGGCCATGAGTGCCATGATACTTACACATCGGGTTAGGGTCTCCTTGAATAGGGTCGGACTGCAATGGTCGAGGCCACTTGGTATCTTTGATGCGCCTGATGGCAGATACGATGCTAACAGCATCGACATTGAAGTTATATTCCGATAATCTCGGTGCCTCTCTGGCCCCGAGTGGCATGTCGAAACCTTTTTAACTCATGAGTTCCCGGCTATTGTGGCCTCAATCGCTCCTTTTTTTCATTTATTGCAGGGTTACGCCCGGATCCGCTACCCCTTCGATCTCCGCTATACAGTTGATACCAATCTCTATTCGGTCTTAGTTCATGATCGACGACTCTTTTAGACCTGTCATTAGTTTTGATGGGATAAACGGACCCGGATGGGGGGCCCGAGCTGATCGTCCTCGACTCTGATTTTTGATTAATACATATTATGGACGTCGACCCAAGTTACCGCCGGGTATTCTATCAAATTCTATTTCAGTTGATGTGAAGCCAAGGAGCTTTTGGGGTTGAGTCCTTGAGTAAATGCCTGAACGGCCCAATCGTCTGCAACCGGAGGTAGGTCCATTCATTCCATTTGAAACCTCGACACGAATTCCCTGAGCATTTCGTTATCTCTTTGTTTTACTTTGAAAAGGTCCGATCGATTTTCTGGTCTCGACCTTGATGGACCCGGCGTGCGCTTTTACAAAGGCATCTGCAAGCATAGAAAACGAATCAATAAAATTAGGGGGTAAGTTGTGATACCATATCATTGCTCCTTTTGATAGTGTTTCTCCAAAAAAAATTTCAGCAAAACCGACTCAATTTCATCATCTTCCAAGTCGTTTCCTTTGATGGCACACGTGTAGGAAGTCAGGTCGTTCAATTGGATCAGTGGTTCTATTATACTTCGGAATTTTGGGTATACGGAACTTCTTCGGGATTGTCTTCGGTGCCGCACTCGGGGGGAAAGTCTTTTGGACAAATTTCTTGGAGTCCAGGCCTTTCAATAGCGGGGGCGCCCCTGGGATTTGATCAACTCTGGAGTTATAGGTCTCCACTTTTTTGTCGTTGATATCAATTTTCTTCTCCTCCGATTCCACCCGCTTTATTAGTTCTTCAAGCATCTTTATTATTTTGGGGTTGGTCTTGGGCTCAACTTCACCCAGCCTTTTCGTGACTTGTTCATTTCTTCGGGTGTTTTCTCGGGATGGTTTAGGTTCAATTCTGTTGGGGGCGTGACTTTGGTTCTGCAGTTGGGCTATCGCCGCCTGTTGAGCTTGTAACATTTCGAAGATCACCCATAGATTGATCCCGTCGCCTTCACCATCGTGCGTACCTCGAGCTGTTGATCGGGCTCCTCCGCAAACGTTGTTCTCGGGGTCGGTAGACATGATTGCATTGATGGCTACATGTGAGTTGGCATCGATTGGGTCCGCAACTGGGACTCCGTTGGGATCAGCAGGGGGCACCTCGATTCTAGGTACTATATTGTTATTTTCGCCATGGTGACAAGAATCGTCATCAACGTTCAAGTGAGCAGATTGAGAGTTTGACATTCATAAGTTGATCTGAAATTAAAATCTCAAAGAATAAGCATAAAATAGAGTATGTTATGGAAATTTATATCAAATTACCACTATTATCCTTAGCCCCACAGTGGGCGCCAAACTGTTTACCCTTAAAAATGGATAGCAATTAAATTTTTACGCAGTTTTAAGGATATGTGGACTAATTCAATACGAGTGATTAATGACGTTAGATAGGCAAATTAAAGACAGAATAAATGGCCAAACCAGTAGCAATGTTGGATCCGGGATCGGTTATAAGGTTAACAAGTAACCTGCCCTCGGTTCAGAGCCAAACACGTATGAAGGGCTATGAACAAAACTAAGAACTTAGAATAATCTTTAGAAGTAGAGGAAACAAATATATATTGCTTTGATATGCGTGTTACAATGTCCCTAATAAATAATCAGCTTCCCGTCTATATAATAGGGGAGTTTTACCCTAAGCACAATTCTAAGAAAGGTAAAAATCTTTCTTTTTGCTAATCACTGATCTACCGTTGATACGGGTCGGGATTCACACCGTGATATCCGGTTGGACACGGATATCACAGCCCTTTGTTAATCGTGCACGATCGTTTAGTAATGCTCTCTGAGGTCTTGGAACTCGAACCGGACTCGGGGGCGTGGTCTCGATGGCTACGAGGGCAGGTAATTTGCTCGGGCCTTGATACGAGAGGCTCCTGGCTTTGATTTCTATTCCTTGCAGTCATGTCCTTACTTCGTTTGCCTCACCGGAAAAGTGGGGTACTCATTAGTCTCGGTTTTACCTGTATACACACCTGGCGTCGGTTACCTTATTCAAGCCTCGAAAAATCTAAATCTGCATTGTATAAGGCCCATTAAAGAAAAAAACGCTTCCTATTAGAATATCTTTTATTCTTACAACCCAAACGGAGGCCTATAGTTGATTATGAATGAATCCTATCCATCCCAAATATTAGCCATTTTCTGGGGAATAACAAATGGGATTCTTTAATTTGTACACAATCAATTGCTTAATTATAACTACGTTACTAAAGAAATTGCTGAAACCAAGTATCTACGATATGTTCGACGTGGCACGGTTCTCACTACAGTTCATATTTTTCTGTTGGAAGTACAGTTCTTCTAAGATTAAAAAATTTATTGCAGTCAAATCTCTATATATAAAAGAAAACCACGAATTTTATAACATTTAGAAGTAATTTGCACGATTTCCCCGGCCAATTAGATTCTACGCTTGTGACAGTTAATATCATGCCGCTGTCTTGACAATTATTTAATTAATTTTTATTGACGTGTTATCATGTTATAGGATATATGGTAAAAATCTTCTTGGATGAAATTTTAAATTAAATTAATCAATTATTTTGTTTATTTTTGATAGTCTCGTAAAATATAATTAATAATAATTCCGATCTTTCCAGAGATGTCAACCATTAATCAAAGCCTCCACGTATACCAATCAAATGGGAAGATCGTAAAGCACTCAGAGGACCACATTTTCTGGAAATTTCTCGACTTTGACCTTTAAATTCATTAATATAATTATTATAATACTAGGAGAGAGTCAAGTAAATTCATAAACATTAAAGTATGCAAAACAGCTTATGATTTTTGTGCATTGTGTTTAAAGATATATATATTTTGCGCTATATAACATGTAATTTTACACATTATGATAATATAACTTGAAAAATAAAGTAATAGTTTGTTATAATTAATTAACTGACATTAATATTAAAAATTATTTATATCGTCAATACATGTGGCTTAAATTATTATGTGAATATCATTTTACATGAATGGCATTATGAAATGTATGTGTGCATGACCTTGCTCTAAAATAGTGCTGTAAATGCTATTGGTACACCGGTCCTATATAATACTAATATAATGATCCTGGATTTCGTAAAATAGAAACAACAAAATACCATCCACTAATACTTTGGATATCATTTCTAAAAATAGCTATGGACCTCATCAATTTATTTTTTTTTAAAAACCATTATTAGCAAAATAATTATATTCAGGGGTTTGTTAGAGAAATCGAACAACTCGCTATAGAATATGCACAATACGCTACTATTTAATTTGATAATAAATCCACCTAAACTGCACACATGTACATCTGCTGGCCGATTTTATAACGTAAATTAAACTAACAATTTTGGCAACCATGCACAAGCAAACTCTAATATTTGGACAAGTTGTTACCAATTCAAGTATTCAGATGTAAGCATTCGTTAAATTATAAGTATCATAAATTTAAAAAAACAAATTAAGTGTTAAACCTACTCTATTGTCTGGACAAGTAGTTATCCATTTGAGAATATGAGATTAGGAGTTCGTTAAATAAAATAGGGAGTTTTACACAAATAGCTGGCCATATTAATTATTTACTTTTTCTAACCATATACATAGATTATACATTTATTATACACAATTATACACATGTAATATATAAATTATGTATATATTATACATTCACCGACTATTTTTAATTTGAGTGGTAGAGTGAGCAGCTATTTGGATTAATTCTTCGATAAAATATACTGCTACTTGAACTAATCGCATAATCAGCATTCTTAAACTTCATCTTTTACTTTAAATATGCTTTCATGACACCAAACACTGAGACATTAGCCTAAACAGCATATCATAAGGTTATGTGTTTGTCAGTATTAGCTTATTCTATATTGGGCTACATACATACCTTACTGTTACTTCATAGGAATTTTAGAAATATATTCATGTAGCTTTTTCAGTTTTATGTCCAAAGAGATCTTCCAAATGTTGACAAAACCCTTATATGGGAACGAGTTTGAATCATGTCACCCCAATATCAGAGTCAGTACTTTGCAATTACACAAATGTCTTACGGGAAGATAAATATATAGGTAAGTGTGATTATAATATATTGGTTGCGTACGTGATTATCCATATTTGGTTGCCCGTTAAACTTTTTTATACCATTTGGTCATCATCTAAAAGATGGTAACTATTGTAACTGTTTATAAAAAGTGGGCTCTGTAACTTAACATATAATAAATTATGTGATTATCTTATCTAAAAATTTAAATTATTAGAAGTTCATACTTTTATTTACTTAATTATATTTTTAAAACGGCCCTCACGTACATATAGGTATGCAGATTCTTTTTTATGGAACAAATACGTGGAAATTCTTTTTTATAACAGACAGTGATGAAACTCGAAATTAGGACTTCAATCTAAGAGAATTTAGGATTCTAGAATATGGATGCACTATAAAAAAAAAGACAGTATTTAGTGTGAGTTGATCCCTCTTGCTTTTGGTAAATAACTCAATATTTAATTAAATATACTATTCAGTCTTTTTAGAGTATAGGGGGAAATAAATAATATTAAATTAATTTAAAAATATGCACATAAAATAACTAGTTTGGAGAAAATACCATGAGTTCACGTGCTCCATAATTTGGGCCTAAATTGTTACGTACTGCCCACTCATATACCATGCATATTGAAGTTAAATCGTCTAATCATCTTATCTAAAAGCTTAATCTGTGAGAGTGTATATTTTTATTTACTTACAGATTTTTAACAAAAAAAATTATATATGACAAATTACATGTTAGAAGAATAGGTTCAAATGCATGAATATATAGTATAATTTTTTCTATATTGTTATAGTATATATATGTAAATTATTTTTGATATACCTACACAAAGGTGAGAAGGGTACACAAGCAAGCAGGAGTTGGGGGGGGGGGTGCTTGGGAGGTGGTAAGTCAAACAGAACAGCATGCATGGGAAAGAAAGAGAAGCAGAAATCTTAATAGATGCATAAAATAATGTTTGACCTAAAATACACACTTTGCTCTGTCAAGCAATAAAGGTGGAAAAAGGGTGAGACTTTTTGCTCATGATTTTGTATTTATTAGCCTTACTATATTGACATGAATTTAATTAACTTTTCCAAGTCTGAAATATAAACACCATAAAAAGCCAATAATATGCTCTTCTGTTCCTGTGATATCAAAGCAGGATACTTCTCTTTCTCCGTATCCAACAAGTGTCCTCATCTAGCCCTTTCGATTTTCTTTTCCAAATTTTTCATGTTCTCTCTATTTTCAGTTCGTTGCACAAAATATTTCATATTCACACAAAGTCTACAAAAAGGCCATACTTTATGGGATGTGATATAGACAATTTATCCTAATACAAGATTAGTGGTTGTTTTCACGTCTCAAACCCGTAACTTATAAGTCATACGGGACGATCTTACCGCTTGCGGTTCCACGGCTTCATTCTCTCCTTTTTTAATCTAATATAGAAATGAATCTAATGGTGCCACGTCATCTGGTGCCACGTCAACCCGTAACTAATCTATGCTTTTAATCTAATGGTGCCACGTCATCTCTATAGAAAAGAATTATATAAAGAGAGAAAAAGAGAAGAGAGATATCCTTGTTTTATTGCGATAATAATGGACTGAGACACGGAAAATTTTATTATACACACAACGGCAAGTGAAATATCAAAATTAGATGATACTTCTATACTCCCCACCTCCAACCTTTAATCTTATGCTAATAATAATGGAAATAACTAAAAAGATCTGGGAAGTTACACATGAACAACTAATGGATTGGATTATAAAATCGTTGATTGGCTAACAGTTTGCTTATTTTCTTGGCTGTGGTCTTAACGAAGAGGACACAAAGCGTATTGCATGACTCCACGTAGCTTACTCAAGGTTTTATTGACATTATTAATAAGCTAAAAATAATACTGCCTTGTTCATTAAAGAATTAAAATTTTAACTAATAATTACTCTATTAATGAATTAAATTTTGTGGGTTTTATTTTACACGTTCATTTAGCTTGACTAGAACATCGCCCGGTCCAAATTTTTGCCGCTATACGCATTTGAGTTTAAGTTTTATACTCCGGTTAAGTTATCTATAATTATAGGTATGTGTTTATCAAAATATTATAATTCAATAACCTAAAAAAATAACGTAGTTAACTTAAAAAATAACTTGTAAAAGTTTTTTGCACTCTCAACATATATAACTTAAATTAATTTTTATTTGATACATAAATTTAAGTTATATTTACATCACCATATTGTTAATAGCATGTTAACCAGAAAGATAAAGCTACATGTAATTGCTTTTAAGTGACATGAGCTTTTAGACCGTCAATACAATAAAATTTAAACTCATATATCTTTTACATATTCATTTAGTGGCTCCTTTTTTTCAAAAATATATGAATGAGCATCCAATTTTTACACCAATTCATACTAATTAATATGCCATGATTAAGTGGTAACGGACAACAAAATTTAAACATTTTCTTCTTCTACTTTTTCTCTTAAATTTTCGTATCCAATTAATATCATCTCAAAAAATGGGACGGATACGTGGCTTCTTCAAAGTTTGACGACAGCTAATTATTTGAATACCGAAACAAAGAGAAGGCCAACTATTGGAGAATATGATGTATTTGAATTTGATGGTCATATTCAGAAAGAAAAAGTGGAAAAGAAAGAAACGCTAATTAAAGGCTGATATATACATCCATACATTAAGGGTGTGTTTGGTATAACGGAAAATATTTTCCGTAGAAAATGTATTTCGTAGAAAATATTTTTCGTAAAAAATATTTTTCGTAGAAAATATTTTCCAAAAAAATATTTTCTTAAAAAACAAGTAATAATCTTATTCATTTTTCGGTGTTTGGTACGCAAATTAAGAAAAATAACTTCTCAAGAGTATTCATAAATAATTTAGATACAATAAACATGAAGTCATAATCTTTCGAACCAACAACCTTTCGAACCCACAAATTTCATAAACTTTCGAACCGCTAAACTTTCGAAACCGTGAAATTTCGAACCCGTAAACTTCCAAACAGATAAACCTCAGTACTCATAACTTTGGAACTTGTAAAATTTCGAACTTGTAAATCGAAAGATGAAAAAACTAAAATTGAATATATATATATATATATATATATATATATATATATATATATATATATATATATATATATATATTTTCAGGTGATCCGCTTGTGCGGGGGTGGGGGTGCAGAAAAACGAAAAAATAGAAATTTAAAATTACAAAAAAAAAACTTTTTTTTGTGCGGGGTGGGGGTGGGGGCAGTGGGTGGGTGGTGTAGAAAAAAAAACTGAAATTTGAAATTACCAAAAAAGTAAAAAAAAAAAAAAAAATTTGCGGGGTGGGGGGCAGTGGGATGGGGAGGGGGAGGGGGTGCGTGGTGCAGAAAAAAAAAAAGAAATTTGAAAATTATAAAAAAAAACATCTTTTTTTTGTGTGGGGTGGGGGGCAGTGGGTAGGTGATGCAGAAAAACGAAAAAACAGAAATTTAAAATTACACAAAAAAAGTTAATTTTTTTTTGCGGGGGTTGTAGTGTGGGTGGTGACGGAAAAAAAACTGAAATTTTCTAATAAAAAAAAACTTTTTTGAAGAGAGGGGGTGAAGTTAGGTGGGTGGGTGTGAGGGTGTGGGGTGAGTGGGTGAGGGTGGGGAAGGTTGAGAAGGAGTTTTGGAAAATATTTTCCCTTCTCTTGATAAGGAAAATATTTTCCTCCAATTGGAGGAAAATGAGTTCATAAGAAAAATATTTTCCAAAACATTTAAGCCAACCAAACATAGAAAAATTGGAAAACATTTTCCGAAAAAAAAATTTCTTCATACCAAACACACCCTAAATATATATATTTGTACTAGCTTCTTACAAGGGAGTTTCGAAGAAATGGTAAAGTTATTTTCGTATGGCTTATAGGTTATGAGTTCGAACCGTAAAAATAATTATTAATACTTGTATTAGGGTAGACGGCATAAAGTAATATTTTTTTTGCTTCTTATCTTGTTGATTTTATCCTGGGAGCAAACATTGGTTGATTTAATTTAAAAGAGAAGGGACACGTCCCCCATTTAGTGATCACAAACAAAGGACGGCACCAAATCCCTTTGACTTCTTATTTTTCCTTTTCTATTTTTCCCTTGCTTCTCTCCCTCACTATATAATACAACACACACACTCAATCCACATGTACTTTCTTTACGGTCTGTTTTCTTCTTCACATCTCAACAAGTTCACATACTACTTATTTTTCTTCTCTCACTTTGAGTATTCTTTTTTATTAAAAAAAACTAAAGTATATTATAATTTTTACTATGGGAAGACCACCTTGTTGCGACAAAAATGGACTTAAGAAAGGGCCATGGACTACAGAAGAAGATCAAAAACTCATTGATTACATTCAAAAACATGGCTCTGGAAATTGGAGGACACTTCCTAAAAATGCTGGTATTTTTCTAATTTTTCTCTCCTTTTTCTTACTTATAAGTTGTAAGTGTATTTTAAAGTTTTTTAACAGTACTATTTTTTGTAAATATGTTTTTATAGGGCTTCAAAGGTGTGGAAAGAGTTGTAGGCTACGTTGGACTAACTATCTAAGGCCAGATATTAAAAGGGGGAAATTCTCCTTTGAAGAAGAAGAGACAATCATCCATTTGCATAGTATTCTTGGAAACAAGTAAGTTTTCCTTTTTTAATTAAAATCATTTAAAAGATATATTCGCTTTTTTAGTCATAATTCATTGTTAATATTTTCAACTTTGATGTAGGATCACTTTTTGTAGTCATAATTCATTTTTACAATTTTTCTACTTTCTCCATAGCTTAGAACTTTTTCCAACTAAAGTAACTACTATAGTAATTGTCATAAATGAAATTAAGTACCCAAAAAAAAAAAATTCATTGTCGACGTACATAAGTTAATTAAAAAAAAAATTGGGTCATACTCTAGAGTTGGATTCTTGCTCATTATATTGTATATCATTTTTGACTATAGGTGGTCTGCCATTGCTGGTCGCTTGCCTGGACGGACTGATAATGAAATCAAGAACTACTGGAATACACACATTCGAAAAAAGCTTCTGAGAATGGGAATTGATCCAGTGACTCATAGTCCTCGTCTTGATCTTCTTGATCTTACTTCCATTTTTAACACTTCACTCTACAATTCATCTCAAGTGAATCTTTCAAGGTTATTAGGTGTACAATCCCTAGTAAATCCTGAGATTTTGAAAATAGCCACTTCTCTCTTTTCTTCCCACCACCAAAACCAAAACCAAAATTTCTTATTGCCAAGTAATTTTCAAGAAAATCAACTATGTAATTCCCATGTCCAAAACCAATTGTCCCAATTTGTCCAAACTAGCCAAATTCAAACCCCTATTCAAAATATTCCATCTCTTCCATTTTATGGCGAAGCTCAAGTCATGCAACAACCTAATGTGGAGCAATTCTCATCAAATATTTCTAATTTTAGTTCACAAAATTGCCAATTAAGTGAGTGGCAAAATTTTACCTTTGAATCTCTTTTGTCAACTTAATCAACACCTTCATCAAGTCCAACTTCATTGAATTCGAACTCAACATGCATCAAGAGCAGCAGCACTATAATTTCTGAAGAAGAGAGGGAAAGCTACTGCAGCAGCATGTTGAATTTTGATATTTCAAATGGCTTGGATGTTAATCATGATTTTTTTTAATTTACTCTTTCATAAAGTTCCACTCAAAGATTTAGAAAAAAAGGTGTTTCTTGTTCGCTTAGCCTTGGACATATTGTTGTTTCCTTTATTTGTTAAAAAAAATATTAACTTCACTACTGCCTGAGTGGAAAATGGTCATTCTTTTGTTTTTTTGCTTCAAATTAAAAGGTCTCCATACAATAGGAATATCTTGTCAAACTTTGTATCCCTTGTTTTGCCCTTTTGTTTTCAAATGATTCTTGAGCGGAGGATCTATCACAAATAGATTCAATTTTCTATTTTCGAGGTAGGAGTAAGATATGTGTAATTTTTTCCGGACCTATTTATGGGATTACACTAGATTTGTTATTGTAATCAAATGATTTCCGAAAAGATTGAGAAGAACATGAAACATATAAATCAAATTAGAAGAGTTCAAAAGAGAAAGAAAAAAAATGTGCATTGATAGAGACATTGATGATGCTTGTCTCAACTACTGTATCCACGACTTTCCATAACCATCAATTTCGTCTTCCTTTTTTCTTAAAAGAATTTCTTCAACACATTAAATATTACAAAACAAAGGATTCTATAATCTATAAGTTTTGTAGTGGCTAGTCATCTTTAAGAGTGTTAAAGAAATGAAAATTTGATATATAATAATCTCTATAGATAGACAGATCACGAAACCAAAGTCACAATCACATCAAAGACTTTCCTTATTTATGCATTATTATTATTATTTAAACAACTCAATTAAATAAAGTGTCGTTCTTTTAGTATTTTTAGGTAGGCTGTATATATCTCACTGGATAAGTGACTATTCATACCCCAACTGGAAGATAATCTTCTAAAAGTAGAAGTATGAATAGATTAATGTTTGATAATTAGATGGTTCCGTAGATCCTAACAGCCAAGACACCGGAGACAACGCCGCCGTGTACCGTGGCCGGAGATTAAGAAGGTGACACGTGTTCCATAAGATGTCCTTTTCACGTTCAAATAACGTAATTCATAATTACATGGGTTTGTTTATTAAAATTAAAATTGCAAGATTTGACCAAAGAGGAGTACACGTGGTAGAGACGAGTACCAAAGGTAATTATAATGTGGGACCACGTTCCCCGAAAGGGAAACTATTAAAAGAAAGAAAAACGGGCCTCCAAATAATTAGCTTAATTGAAAACTCTGCGTGGCTGTTGTGTTAATTTTTGTTTTTTATGTCCTTGCCATGCAATTAATGAGGATGTGGGTCCATTTGCCTTCTGGCCACGTGGACTCATTTGAAGTTTGGGATTGGCTTCACTAGTTAAATATATTATAAGATGAATACGACAAAAACTGATCGTACAATATATAATTAAGGCGCATATACAGCTTCTAAGTAGTGACTTCTCATTGTCTCCTACAACGGAAGTTTCAAACTTAGGCTCTTTATAATAAGATGAAACTTTTTTACTGCATGTCCACGAAGGGACTAAAATAAGATAAACTCACGAGTTATAATTGGTTCTACAATTTTTTTTAGGCTATGATTGACAGTCTTATCCTATTGTAATTTAGTTCGATCATATTTTGTTTTTTCATATTTTTTCACTTAGGAAAATCATTATTTCTTGATTTCCTCCTATTATATAAAGTAGGCTCTTCACTAATTGTGAGGAGGTTGGTGGAATAGTATAGGGAGAAAGATGGACTTGCCTATACATTGACCTAGAGAAAACATACAACAAATTTTCAATGGAGGTTCTATGGAGATATTGGGAGACTAGGGGTATTCTTGTTGCTTACACTAGGAAGGTTAGGGATATGTACGATGGAGTTAAGACCCGGGTGAGGACAACAGGAGGGGAGATACGAACCACTTTTCAGTTGTGATTGGGTTGCATTAGGGGTCAGCTCTTAGCTCATTTTTATTTACCTTAATTGGCGATGGACACACTGACGCGCCATATTCAAGGAAAGATGCCATTAATTTATGTTATTTGCAAATGACATTGTACTAATTGATGAGACGCGAGGCTATATTAACACGAGACTGGAGGGTTGAAGATAGATCCTGGAGTCTAAAGGTTTCAAGGTGAGTAGGACCAAGATAGAACACTTAGAGTGCAAGTTCAGTGAAGGGACCAATGAAGTGGACGTGAACGTGAGGCTTGATATATAAGTCATCCTTAAGAGAGATAGTTTCAAGTATATTGGGTCTATTATCCAAGAAAATGGAGAGATGGACGAGAATGCTACATACTGTATTGCAGCGAGATGGTGAATGGAGGCTCGCATCCAGTATTTTATGTGATAAGAATGTGCCATTTAAACAACCTGGGACAAAGTGTTGGCCAGTCAAGAACTCCCATGTCCCGAAGATGAAAGCAGCAAAAATGAGGATGTTGAGATGGATGTGCGGACATACCAGGATTATAAGATTATGAATAAATATATTGGGGTCAAGGTGGAAGTAACCCTGGTGGAGGACAAGAAGCACAGATGTCTCAGTAAGGAGGAGTGAGGGGTGGCCTTGGTGGGTCTGAAGAGAGATAGAGGTAGGATAAAGAAGTATTGGGGAGAGGTGATTAGGCAGGATATGACGTTGCTTCAACTTACCGAGGACATGACCCTTGATAGGAGGTGTGGAGGTCGAGGATTGAGGTAGAAGGCTAGTAGTTAGTCGAGAGTGTTTCTTAATTTTCTATACCAGTGGTATTACTGTTAGTCTTGTATTCTATTATTGTTAGATTTCTATTATTACATGTTGTTCGTTTCGCTTCGTTTTCTTATAATTATCTTGTTGTTACTGCTTTTTTTTTTTCAATCTTTCCTTGAGTTGGGGTTCTATTGGAAACAACATCTATACCTTCAAGGTAGAGGTAAGATCTGCGTAGACACTACCCTTCTCAAACTCCACTTGTGTGATTATACTAGATTTTTTTATTTTGTTGTTATTGTTACTGCTGCTTCACTAATTGTGATGACGATATAATTAAATGAATAAAAGTTCTAATAGTAATTTAATTAAATGCAAAAATTTACACATTTAAATATTATATCATAGTGGATAGAGGTTCTGGTTCAAGTCTTACATCACCTAGTATTAAAGAAAAATCATGTGTTTGACCTTTGAAAAGGAATCAAACCCACATACGAGGAAACATGTCAAAAATATAATTCTAAATGCATAAAACTATATCCTCTAGCTCTAATACATTAAATTTTTAAATGAGATGGTTCACACAATTTAACAAGATTGAATATTGAATACCCCGCACATGAATATAGAGGGCGTTTTTTTATGGTATTTCAAATTGTCTTTAAAATTACATTCACATTAAAAGTTACTGAAAATTTTGCAGATTAACAAACTCTAAACGAGCGAAATGATATTTCTACAAAGAAAAATATAGAAACGCATACTTATAAATGACTTTATTAGAAAGTTGAATTAGCTACTTCAATTCAAAATAAATTTCAAGTGGATGAAATCGGCCAAATGTCTTGGTTAAAGACGGGACTGCACATATCAATGAATTCAACGAGATTTAAGATGGCAAATTGATTGACTTTGCAAATTAAAGCCGGGTGCAAACAATTATTCCCTGAATCTTAGGAACTGTCGTATGTCAACGGAACAAGTAGAGACAAGATAAAAAGTTATGGGTTCTGAATTTGCTGTTAAATTCATAATTTATTTCAATTACTTGATTCGTAATTAAATATTTATATATTTTAAATGAACTTACTAGGTAATATAAATATGATCGTCTCAACCAATAACTAATATTGTAGCTCTGCCCCTGAGGTGACTAATTATATACGGTCAAATTTCTCTATAACAACCTTATTTGTTTCGAATTTTTTTGGCTATTATAGCGAAATTCTGTTATAGAAAACATATACTATAACATAAAAATTGATTCCATAAAAACTTAACTTTTATAATAAATTGTTATTATATAACAATATTGTTATAGAGGGGTCTGACCATAAAATTAGCGTAGACTCAAAGGTCTCATACAACGAAGGTTTATTATGGCCTCAAATTCATCCTTGGGATTGAAAAGTGTACACAAATAGTCAACTCCTTAGGTGAGAGGTTGAAGAGCACATCCACATAGCCTACCCAAACTGGACCAATCCGGTTACGGGTCAATCCAGCCCGTTAGACACCCTTATATTTAGGTCAACTTCAAGGTAATTAAGATACCTGAGAATATCCCCCTAAACACTTATGTCACCCATACGTACACCAACAATCAGCTGTGATTGACTATTCTTACACAAGATAAAAGTAAAACTGTACTCGACTGCGTATTTAGAGTCAAGATTTAATTAACGTTGAAGAACAAAATGATACATCCACTGGTTTGACTAATCACCGACCATAGCCGTAGAGTCATACTCTCACCAGGGTTGAATATTGCATTAAAGCAACAAATTCAATCAAAATTATAATTTTCGATGTGAAGCATATATAAATTTATGTGGAAAGAGGTTTTTTGTCTTTGCTAGCTTACGTTTCCATCTCCTTTTTTTCTTCCTAAAATCCTTTTCCTATTGTCTGTGTTTTTGTTTTGTTATGATTCTTTTTCCATGGTTTTTATATGATAGTATGCCACTTGAGAGAATACATGTTCAAAGCAAGGAAATTATGTCCACAAGGAATAAGAAAATGGGACCTTTAATTTTCAAGGAATTAATTTCATTTTCTTGTTTTCTCCATTTATTAAGATGATGCTCCTCTTCATTTTTTTTGTGGGGATTGTAACAACCTGGTTTTTAAAGCAACTTTATGTGTTATTCTCCGATGATAGGATCAAAATTGTATTATTGTTTCTTCCAATTGTATATAACTTTGTATTTGTATTTGTTATTGATTTACATTCTTATATATTGCTCCTGTCTGCAACAAGAAATACAAGCGCGTGCATTCCTCATATAGATTATAAGTAAAAGTTTTATTTGATAAAATATGACAAAAAATAATTTTATAACTTTATTCTTATAATTAATGAAAAATGATAACTTTATGCCATAATAGGTAAAGTTCAACTTATGAAATGTGACTATATATAATGGGTAAAAATTAGTTTTTTGATCGCACCGCCAATGATTTGATGCACCGACCATAGTCGTATGTATAATCATGAACTCACTTTCTCTTTTCTCACGACCGCCCAAAGAAATTAAAGTTTCTTAGTTTTGAATATAAATTAGATTCCAAAAGTTCGTTTCTGTCATCGCTTGTGTTTTCATTTGCTTGAATTGAATAGAAAAATGGCAACTTTTCAAGGAAGTCCCTTTTCTAATTTTCTTGTTTCTCCAACATGTGGAAGAGATGCCCTCCTTGACTTCCATTTCTTTTAGAATATCTTATGAAAACAATAATGAAAAAAGTAATTCGAAGCCAGAGCATACACTAAACGATGTTAATTTATCATGATTAAATAATAAATTATGAAAGTAATATAAATTAATTAATTATGATTAAATGATAACCTTATGTGAATGACAAGTGTCATGCAGTTTTGCTTTAATTGGTGCATACACCAAATGCAAATTGGTTTTTTTCTGCATGTAACAATTAAATTTATTATCCTTCCTTGTCATATTTAGACTATGAAAAAATTTACGCATTAAAAGAATTGCATTTTCCAATCTTTCTAAATTTCTATTATAATCATAGTATAACTACAAAAAAACCACTGGGAGGGCGATGTCTAGCTACTTCTGTCTTCTGGAATATCATGTTTTCTTAGAGTAACTCTTTTGCAATTAGCTAAGAAGGGACGGAACATATTAAACTCTTTAGGTAAACAATTACAGTACTTATATATGGACAGTTCATAAGTGAGTACTTAATCCGTTCATCTCAATTTATGTGGCAACGTTTGACTGAATAAGAATTTAAAAAAGAAAGACATTTTAATCTTATAATCTAAACTAAACCAGAGACATTTGTAAGTGTATGAATATAAATATTTTATTAAGGGTAAAACATCAATTTTTATTTTTAAATATTAATAAAAATATTGTTTTTTTTTTGGATAAATTAAAAAGAAAGTATACCATATAATTTTGCACTGGGTTATTATCATTCATGTAGCATTTATTACATTCAGCGAGTGGCAATTTGAGATATTCCATCAGCCTTTACGATGTCAATTTTCGGATTTTTTTCCATAGATATAATCGTAGAGTCAAGTCCACTTTACCCCCTTAACCTTTAATTAAGGATTGGGAAACAATAACCTCCTCACGTTTTGAATGGGAAAAGAAACCCCCTTGTGCAATAGCTTTCCGATGAAATAATTTTTTTTAAATAAAAATTTTTTCTTTTTTGGATAGATAATTTTTAGAATAACCAAGTTCTTTCGTTATAGCCCAAAAACTCCACATATGACAAACAACTAGGATCTATATAATTTATGAATTTCTCCGTTAGCCTTCTTCCTGCATAGTTTAAGATATTATGTAATGTAAAATGCTTCCATAATAAATTTTCAAATATGACATTATCAACTACAATTTCTGTTCAATAAAGATATTTTTAAAATAAGTAAAGTTTAATAATTGCTTTAGTATAATAATTTTAATATAAAAAAATACATAAGTACCCCCCCTAATCTATAGTCAGTGTAACGACCCAACCGGTCGTTTCGAGGTTTAGCGATCCGTTCAGTAGTTTGAGGCCTTGAGTAGCTACATATTGTGTATTTTGACTTGTGTGCATGGTCGGATTTGATTTTCGGATGGTTCGGAATGAATTCAGATGAGTGATTCTCAGTTTAGAAGCTTATTTTGAAAATGCTAACGGAGATTTGACTTTTATGGAAACGACTCCAAAACGGTATTTTTATGGCTCCGATAGGTTCATATCGTGATTTTGGACTTGGGCATATGCTCGGAATCGAATTCGGAAGTCCGTAGGTTGATTTGTGATGTTTTGCCGAAAGTTGGCAATTTTAAGGCCTTGAATTTTCATAAGTTTGACTGTAGGTTGACTTTATAACTATCGTGTTTGGATTCCTGTTTCGAAAGTTGGAATAAGTCCATTTTGTCATTTGGGACTTGTCCGCAATGTTTGGCGTCATTCCGGGTTGATTTGATAGGAATCGGATGCGCGGTCGCATTTTTAGAAGTTTTTGAGTTTCGTGTTGAATTCTTGTGTTTTGAGGTCCGATTCGTGATTTCAGATGTTATTTTGATGATTTGATTGCATGAGCGAGTTTGTGTTATGTTTTTAGACTTGTGTTAATGTTTGGTTTGGAGCCCCGAGGGCTCGAGTGAGTTTCGGACGCGTTGCGAAGTGTTTTGATAGAGTTTGAGCACTGATGGTTTTGTGCAGAAGCTTCAGGTCTCGCGATTGTGAGAAATGAGTCACAATTGTGTTTTTAGTTTAGGTGTGTTAATTTCGCATTTGCGAACAAAGAGTTCGCATTTGCGAAGGAGGGGCTGGGCAAGCTGTTTCGCATTTGCGATCAATCAAGTCGCATTTGTGAGTGTCCATTCTTCGCTTTTGCGAACTTTATATCGTATTTGCGACTCTAGCAGGGATGGGGGATCTTCGCTTTTGCGATGGATTTCTCGCATTTGCGAGATTCGCTTCAGGTCGTAATTGGGACACCTGCGACTGGACATAAGAGCTGAAGGACGGGAGTTTGGTCTCATTTTCATATTTTGGAACACTAGACTCTGTATGAGGCAATTTTGAAGAGGGATTTTCATCTACAAACTTTGGGTAAGTGATTCTAATCTATTTCTAATCATATTCCATCATTATATCTTGGATTTTAACGTCAAAATCATGTGATTCAAAGTGAAAATTTGTGAAACTTTGTCAAATTTTTGAAAAATAAGAATTTGAGTTTTGAGAGTCGATTTGGACTCGGATTTTGAAACTAATCACATATATGAACTTGTGGGGTCATAGGTAGTCGCGATCTACCATTGGACCCGAGTTTTTACCGGACGGGTCCCAGGTAGACTTTTGTTGACTTTTGAGCAATTGTGGAAAGATCGTAACTTTAATTATTGGGATTGATTTATCTTGCATTATTTGATATTATTAAGTCGATTTTGGTTAGATTTGTGACGAGCGGAGGTGAATTGTAAAGAAAAAGCTATTTTTGAGAATTGTTTGATGTCTTTTGAGGTAAATCTTGCCTAACGTTGTGTGGGGGAACTACCCTGTAAGAACTGAGTTGTTTGCACTATTTGAACTACGTGAAAGACGTGTACATGAGGTGATGAATGTGTACACAACTTATATATGGAAATTTGACTGGCTTAGACTCTTAGGTTATCATGTTCATTAAAAATGAAGTTGTCTTATCATGTTAAATCCTCCATTTGCTAAATTCTGTCTCACGTGTCTTATTTGAAGTTGATTGATTCATGTTGTACACTTGTTGTCAAATAAACCCTTATAGGCCTTAATTGAAGTTGTTGCCTCTTTAATTGACATGCCATCTCTTCCGTAATTACTTAACCTTAATTAGAGTTATTGTTATCTCTTTCGTAATTGCTTAACCTTAATCAAAGTTATTGTTATCCCTTCATTATTAATTATTATTGTTTGGAGTTATTATTCGTGTTATCTCCTTCCTTATTGATTTTTCGTTACTTGAAGTAGTTGTTCATGTTACCCCTTTACTTGTTGATTTCTATTATTTGAGACTTATTGTTGAATATTATCTCTTTTAGTATGAGTTAGTCTTATCTAATATTGTGGTTATACATTATTTCTCTCATTGTTGAGTTATTTGGTGTTGAAGTTGTGAAAGTTAATACTTTGAGGCAATGTTGATTATTATTGAAACATCTATCTTATTGAGCATTTTTCATCCATTGTTGTTGTTGATATTCTTGTATACATTGTGGTGGAGTTGTGGGCTATTATTGTGAAAATATTGATGTTGTTGTTGTTGGCCAGTTATGATATATGGGCATTTGTGGTGTAAATTGTTATTGTATTATGATATTGATGCGCATGCGGTAGTATAAGGCTTGGGGTTGATGTGCATGCGGCGGTATAAGGTGAGACTTATGTGCTTGTTTCTTGTAGGGGAACTATGTGAAGCTACGCGGCATCATAAGGTGGGCTAAAGTACGTGTAGCTATTTCGAAAAAATTATTTTCAAAACCTATTTCAAATGTAAGGCTCACGCGGCAATATAAGGAAAGATTGTGATTGAAATTGAGAAATGTGAATATGAGGCAGTACCTCGGTTGTGATTCTTGATTATACGAGGCGGTACCTCGGTTTATTTTCATTATACACGAGGCAGTGCCTCGTTGTGATCCTTGCTATTTATTTCATGTTTCAAAGTATTTTGGTGGGAATATTTTTTGTTGCTTCATTCTTTATTATTCTAGCAGTTCTTGTCCGTTCATGATCATTGTAGCCCTTTAGTTGCTTCTTTTATGCTATTTCCATTGTTAATTTTCAGTACTAGTTCATGCTATTATCTTGGTTTCGTCTCAATTGTCTCTTCATTTTTTCATTACATATATGTATTATATTTTCATACTGTCTATGACCTGAGGGCATTGTTATTGAAGATAGTTGTGTTGTGGTGTGCCTACTTGGTGTGAGTTATGCATTTTACTTTTTGTAGTTTTGTTACCTATGTACTATTCGATGTCTCTGCTCTTACTTATTGACTTGAGTTGTGATAGAACACTTGCACAAATATACACGTAATTAATCACTCATATCGGTTAAAAAAGATGAATCCTAACGTTTATTGACCATTTACATGTATTTTTGTTTACTTGCCTTCTGTGTGAGAGTTGTACTATTGGCACGTGATTCGTCTGTGCGGTTATGAGATATTATCACTCCCTTAGCACGTGAGTTGTCCGTGTAGATATGAGGTATTAATGGTATTGGCACATGAGTTATCCGTGCAACACATGAGTTGTCCACGATTTTGAATTGTAATGTGGGCACAAGATGCCAAGTGATTAGGGTTCGTGAATTGGGACACGTGATTGAAATTATGAGGTGTGGTATCTCGGGGAAACTCTTGAATAGATCTTGTGTGAAAGCAATTATTCTTATTGAGTTCTTACTTATTTTCCTTACTTGGTTTCACCGGACTTAAGTTGTATTCAACTTACCCTATGGTGTTATTACCCGTTTGTTTCTTGTTGATAATTATTGCTTCTAGTTTTCTGATTCAAGTATTATTGTCGTTTACCATGTTTAGCTCTATATTGGTATTGTTTCTTATTAGTTTTATATTTACACTCGTATAGGTTGTCATGTCTAGTAGGTGTCTTGACTGTCCCTCGTCACTACTCCACCAAGGTTAGTCTTGATACTTACTGGGTACCGTTATGGTATAGTCATGCGACGATTTCTGTATAGTTTTGTGCAGATCCAGGTACTTCGAAGTTTGTGGATCATTAGCTAGTTGATCGGACATTGACGTGGAGACTCAAGGTATACCTGCAATCGGGTTCGCAGGCCTCGGAGTCAGCTTTTGATAGTTTACTTTATACAGTTTATTTCTATTCCGGAATAGTTGTACTTAAAAATTTTCTAGTGAACTCAGTAGAGCTTATGACTTTTACTACCGGTTTTGGGATATTATATTGTACCCGAGGCTATTGGCTTATTATAGAAGATTATTGTTTATGTTCGATAGTTGTTGTGGTTAAATTCTGTCATCTAATTCAGTAAGTGTTAGGCTTACCTAATCTTAGAGACTAGGTGCCATTACGACTTCCTATTAAGTGAAAGTGGGGTCGTGAAAGTCAGATTCCCAACTGCGCACTCTATCTTTTTGGGATTTTATTATCCCTCTAAACTAATTTAAAGTAGAATTATTTGCACCCTTAAAGCTTACGTGGCTGAGTGCATGTATATCACTCTCCTTGCTTTTTTTATCATTTTTAGCGAGGTATATAATTTCTTACTTTTTGTTTCCTTTTCCTTTTCTTTGTCTTTTTCTTTTACTTCTTTTTTCGTTTTTTCTCTATTTCCGACGGATATTCACTCGCTGACGACTTTGTCTAACCATTCTTCTTCATTTATTATATTTTTCTTCTTCCTCTTTCTATCATTTTAACACACAAATTAAACTCTCAAAAAGATCTATTCATAAGAAAAGCAAAATACACTCAGATTTGGAGGAAAAAATTCATCATTGAAAAACCTTCCCACGCAGGAAAAAATGGAGGTATTGAAATTTTAACTGGAACACCTATTATAACCACCATCCAAAAATAATCTACCATAATAGCCATTAAAGAAGCGTAGCAGCAAACAAAAAAGAAAAATATGAGTGAATCTTTATTATTTCCGTTTGTTGGTGATGACTGGAGTAATGAAGTAGAGAAAAGAGAAAGAAAAATACAAATTTTTATTTTTATTGTTTTTATATGAAATCTGATGTGTCAAGCGAGTGTGGTTCACTGCCCAACGGACATTTGGTCGTGGTACTTTAAGGGTGAATTTATTTGACTTTAAAATAGTTGAGAGGGGTAATAAAAATTTCGCAAAGATAGAGTGCGTAGTTGAGAATCTGGCTATAGATCAGGGGGTAGTTATGCATTTTTTCTTTAATATACAAAGAAAAAATATAAATAAATTAATACTCACAGCAATAATTCTTTCATCTAATATATGTCAGAAAATTGACTATTTCAGTGTATCCTTCTCTCTTCATAAAATGCTAAAACATCTATGGTGAATGTGGGTTCAACATATTTCTTGAATTTCATAAGCAAATTATTTTTCTTTATTGCAACAATTCTAACATTGACCTTAATATAATAGAAAAATATCTTAAATTTTACAAGCAAGAAAGATGAAATTTAAGTATTGATTTAGATGAAAAATATTATACTTCACATTTAAAATGATAGAGAAAGAGAAAAAAAATCTTTATTTTAAAAAAGAATCTCTCACCAAAAAATATATTGCATAAGGGGGTTCCTTTTCCCATTCAAAATGTGAGAGGGGTATTATTTTCCAACCCTTAAAGGTTAAAGGGGTAAAGTAGATTTTACTCTATAATCAAATAATATTTATCCGTTTTAGCTGAAATTTTGGGTTTTAAAAAGTAGCGAGATTTTTCTTTAAAAAATATATATAACCTGGTTAAAATATTCAACTTATATACAACTTACATAGAAAATCTTTTTTTGTATACAATCTGATCAAAAAATATAATTTGCACACAATTATGTTGGTATATGTATTTTTTGTTAGTATCTTGTGCCCAAAAATCAGTAAAGTAAAATAATAATAAACTGGAGATAAAATATTATTGTTGTTAGTCAAAACCAAAATAGAAAATTATTTCGATGCAACGATTTGCTTGTGTGTCCTTAAAAAATTTAATCCCCTCGCTGTTGTCTAATGCTTTATGGATTAATTTCTCCCAGGATAGAACGAAAATTTATTCAGTTTTAGTGGCAATTCATAGAACTTTGGGGAACTCAAATAGCGGAGCAAATCATGCTTGATACTTACTTTTTTTGTTGTGAAAAACAATGTAGAAATACATAGGAGAGAAGGGAGTGCTGCAAATTTCGGTAAAAAATAAGGCCAATGTCACGACCCAAAATCCACTATAGGTGGTGATGGCGCCTAATGCCGCCGTCAGGCAAGCCAACGGTGATTTATCGATTTGATTACTCATTTTATTACTTTGAAATCATAATTTTCAATAATTAAATATTATAAAATAGAATTTACAGGGTAGATGATAATATTTACACGAACCACAAAAATGAACAACTAGAAGGAACCCCCAAAACCCGGTGTCACAAGTGCATGAGCATATTTCTAAGGAGTACAATAATAATACAACATCTGTCCAGAATATAAATAAGACATGATAAAATAAATAGTACGATGGAGACTCGGTGGACTGCGATGCGTAGCCTGAATTGCAGCTCACATAAAATCTCCTCAACAGATGCACCTACGCGCCAAGATGATCACCAAATGAACCTGTCATATCCTGCACATTTAGTGCAGAAATACAGCATGAGTACGTAAATCAACACGTACCTAGTAAGTATCTAGCCTAACCCTGGAGAAGTAGTGACGAGGGGTCGACATCAACACTTACTAGAAGCCCTATAAAATAATATAATTAATTCATAACAAATATGAAGTGCACATCAATAGTGGGGTAAATCTGTAAATTTTATAATCTTCCAAATATTTCCTTTAAAGTATAAATTTTTCGATCTTGTATTCTACCTTAACAACTCAAAAAATATCAAGTGCCAATATCAAATTAATAAGGAATACCATAAAAATGCCTAGCATCAGTGAAGGGTTTATCTCGTGAATATTCGGACTACTAGCGATATAATGCACAATTCTGCGGAGGTCGTTCGGCCCGATCCAGAATAATGTGTACACTGCCGAAGGTTGAGCTGCACAAACCATAGATGCATCTATTATATTGCCGAGGCATTCGGCCCGCTTCACTTGAAAGGGTATACATATATTTATTTCTAAATCAAATCAGTTATAACTTTAATTAATTAAGCCAGCCGAACGAGTTCAAATAATTCAATTATTACATGATACAGTCCTAAGTCTACCCGGACATAAACATGTTTTAGCTACGTACGAACTCTCGTTACCTCGTGCGTACTTAGCACCCATAGCTAGTTGCACATAACAATAAATATCACCTAGGGGGTCGTTATCCCCTCACAAGGGTAGACAAGAGACTTACCTCGAGCCGAAATTCCAAAACCGGCTCCAACACCTCTCTAACTCTTCAATTCAAGCCAAACGATTCGAAACTAGTCAAACAATGTGCAACTCAATCAAAATATACTCTAATACCAATAATTAATCAATTTAAATAATTCCCAACTCCGCTCAAAAAGTCGATAAAGTCAACCCTCGGGCCCACGTGCCCGGATTCCAAAAATATTTGAAGATAAACATTACCCATAACAATACAAACTCAAATATATGATTTATTCCTAATTCCATATCCAATTTCGTGGTCAAAATCCAAAAATACCAATTTTTAGGTTTTCTACAAAAATCTAAAATTTTTATAAATTTTCATACTTAAATCCATATATAAACCATGTATTTACCTCACAATGTGAAGAAATCACTTACCCTATAATAGATGATGAAAATGGCACTCCAAAATTGCTCCAAAATCGGCTCCCATGGACAAAACAAAGTGAAAATTAGCCAAACCCCCGATTTTAAAAGAACACTGCCCAGTCCGACCTTCTTCGCGAACGCGACACTACTCTCGCGTTCGTGAAGCACAACCTGCTTTAGCTCCAAATTCCTCCTTCGCAGACAGACGCGTGAACGTGATGCCTTTCTAGGCATGACCATCGCGAACATGGAACCATCCTCGCGAACGCGTAGGCTAAAAACATCCCAGGCCCAGCTTACCTTACGCGAACGCGACCAGTCAATCGCGAACGTGGAGCACAACTGCCCACACCTTCGCGAACGCGACTTCCTTATCGCAAATGCGTAGAACAAAAGGGCCCGGTCCAATATTCCTTCTTCGCGAACGCGCGAGGCTCTTTGCATTCGTGAAGAACAACACCAGCACCAGCAAACCAACAACATCAACTTAGCCAAACTTGGTCCTAAACTACCCCGAAACACACCCGAGGCCCCCGGGACTCCGTCCAACCACACCAACCAGTCCCAAAACATGAAACTAACCTGCTCGAGGTCTCAAATCATACCAAACAACATCAAAACAACGAATCGACGAACAACATTTTTCTTTAAACTTCCAAACTTCGACAAACGCGTCTGAATCATATAAAAACATTCTTGAATGACGCCACACTTTGTGTGCAAGTCACAAATCACGATACGAGCCTATTCCAAGGCTTAGAACCCCAAACTGACATAGATAACATCAAAATCCACTTCAAATCAAACTTATGAAATTCTTAAACTTTTAAAATGCCAACTTTCCACAATAAGCGCTGAAATACACCCGGACCACCTGATTACTCAACCCGAACATACGCCCAAGTCCGAAATCATCATACGAACCTATTGGATCCGTAAAATCCAGATTCCGAGATATCACGACCCAATTTCACCTATAGGTCGTGATGGCGCCCAACACTATAGCTAGGCAAGCCAACTAATAAATTAAACATATATAAAAAAATATTTAAATCCAAGAAAAATAATAAGACACTAAATTCTACCAATGTGTGTGTCAAGACCTGGTGTCACAAGTGTATGAGCATCTAGTAGATTATACAAAACCATTAATACTGTCTGAAATAAAAATAGACAGAAAGAAAAATACAAGGAGAGACACTGGTAGCTGCAGAACGGCTCAGAAAGGCAGCTCACCACTATGCCACTGGATAGCGTGGGTGTAAGACGATAGGTCCTCCACTAGTATCTGTCTCAGATCCTGCATAAATGTGCAGCAAGTGTAGCATGAGTACGTAAACAACGTGTAACCAGTAAGTATCAAGCCTAATCTCGAAGTGGTAGAGACGAGATGACCGACTTTGACACTCACTATGGGTCAATAATAATAATTGAAATAAAATTAGAATATCTAGATGAGCATGATTCACAGAATATATCAATAATTTATTTAACCAGCAGAAATAATTAAATTTCTTTTAATTTTAATAAATTTCCAAATTTATCAATTAGTATCATTTACAGGAATAACAATAATTCCTTAACAAGCAGGAATAATAATTAATTAAATTCCAAAGATTTTCAATTTATCAATTAGCTTCACAAGCTGTAATAAACTATCAAAGTATCGTGTAATTATTATTATTAAACACGATATCTGCCGAGGTCGTACGGCCCGATCCAGAATTTTGTGTACACAGCCGAGGGACGTGCGACACGATCCATAGATGCATCTATCCTGCCGAGGCGTTCGGCCCGCTCCACAAGAAAGGAGGACATTTTCTGCATCTATCCTGCCGAGGTGTTCGGCACGCTCCACAAGAAAGGAAGATATTTTCTTATGTACCATCGGAATAAGAGTATATTTGTTATAAGATAAATTCAGGAGGAAGAACAATTTCTCTTAACAATTAAATAAATTTAAACAGAACAAAAAAAAAATCAAGAATATGAGATTTCCATCCGCCAATATTTTTATCTAACAATTCACAATATATATGTATATATATCAAATAATATTAATTAAACAAAGAATACAATTTACACAAGTTATTCATGCTTTGAGTCCTAAACTACCCGGACTTTAGCATTTAATAGTAACTACGCACAGAATCTCATCACCTCGTGCGTACGTAGTCCCCACAATTAGCAACAATTATTTAATTTTTAATCACCTATGAGGTAATTTCCCCATCACAAGATTAGACAAGAGACTTACCTCGTCTTGCTCCAATTTAATCCACTAGAAGGCCTTTTCCACGATTATCCAACTCTGTCTGGCTCTAATCTGGCCAAAATAATTTGATACAATCACTAAAAATTATAGGAATCAATTCTATAAGAAAATACTACATTTAAAATAAAAATTCCTAAATTAATTAAAAATTTGTCTGTGAGGCCCATGTCTCGGAATCTGGCGAAAGTTACGAAATCAGACAACTCATTCAATTACGAGTCCAACCATACCAGTTTCACTCAAATCCGACTATGAATCGATACCGAAATCTCAAAAATTCATTTCTATGAGATTTCTAAAAATTTCCCAAATTTCAATCTCAAAACACTAATTAAATGATGAGAACAATGATATATTTGTGTTTATAGACCAAATCCGAGTTAGAATCACTTACCCCAATATCTTTCCTTGAAAATCTATCCAAAATCGCCTCTGCTCAAGCTCCAATTTGTTAAAAATGGCGAATGGGACGAATGCCCTCTTTTTATAAAGCTGCCTAGACAACCTTCGAAACTGTGCCTCGAACGGGGCCTCGATCGTGGCTTCGATCATGGCCCTCGAGCCTAGGCCTCGATTGTGGCTTCGATCACAGGCTCGAGCCTGGACCTCAGTCATGGCCTCGATTATGACATCGAACATGGTCCTTCGATCATAGCCTCAATCATAGCATCGAGCTTGAGCCTTCGATTGTGACCCTCGATTTTGGGTCTCGATCCTAGCCCTCGAGCCTTGCCTTCGATCATGGCCCTCGAACTGTGCCTTCGATCATGGCTTCAATACACAAGCTCGAGCCTGAGCCTCGTCAACCCAGGGCTCGATATCTGGGCTCGATACTAGGGCTCGATATCTTGCTCAATATCTGGGCTCGATCACAGCCCAGAATGTCCAACAGAAGAGAAAAAATTGCAGCTGCTTTTTAAGTCAAACTTTTGATCCGTTAACCATCCGAAACTCACCCGAGACCCTCGGGACCTTAACCAAATATACCAACAAGTCCTAAAATATCATACGAACTTATTTGAAACCTCAAATCACATGAAACGACACTAAAATCACAAATCATGCTCCAATTCAAGCTTAATGAAACTTAAAATTTCCAACTTCTACATTCGATATCGAAACCTATCAAATCAAGTCCGATTGATCTCAAATTTTGCACACAAGTCATAAATGACATAACGGAGCTATAAAAATTTTCAGAATTGGATTCCGACTCCGGTATAAAAAAAAGTCAACTCCCCGGTCAAACTTCCAAATTTAAATTCTTCTTTTAGCCATTTCAAGCCTAATTTCACTACGGACTTTCAAATAAAATCCCGATCAAGCTCCTAAGTCCAAAATCACCATACGAAGCTGTTGGAATCATCAAAATTCTATTCTGGGGTCGTTAACACATAATTCAACACCCGGTCACTATTTGAACTTAAACTTTTAATTTTTCATCAAAATTTCATATCTCGGGCTAGGGACCTCAGAATTTGATTCCGGGCATACGCCCAAGTCCCAAATCACGATACGGACCTACCGGAACTGTCAAAACACTAATCCGAGTTCGTTTACTCAAAATATTGACCAAAGTCAACTCAGTTGAGTTTTAAAACTCTAATTCACACTTTAATCCATTTTTCACATAAAACTTTCCAGAAAATTTTACGGATCGCGCACGCAAGTCGAGGAATGATAAATAGTGCTTTTCGAGGTCTTAGAACACAGAATTAATTATTAAATTTAAAGATGACATTTTGGGTCATCACATTCTCCACCTCTAAAACAAACGTTCGTCCTCGAACGGAGTTAGAAAAAGTACCTGAGCTGGTAAATAAGTGTGGATATATGCTCCGTATATTTTCCTCGGCCTCCCAAGTCGCTTCCTCGACTGGTTGGCCCCTCCACTGGACTTTTACTGCAGAAATCCTCTTGGACCTCAACTGGCGAACCTGTTTATCAATAATGGCAAATGGCTCCTCTTCATAACCCAAGCTATTATCTAGCTGAACTGTGCTAAAGTCTAACACATGTGATAGATCGGCATGATACTTCCGGAGTATAGATACATGAAAAATCGGATGAACTCCCGATAGACAAGGTGGCAATTCAAGCTCATAAGCAACCTCCCCAACTCGTCTCAACACCTCAAATGGGCCTATAAACCTTGGGCTCAATTTACCCTTTTTCCCAAATCTCATGATTCCCTTCATCGGCGAAACTTTCAAGAGAACCTTTTTGCCTACCATAGATGATAAATCACGCGCTTTCTGATCCGCGTAACTCTTCTGTCTGGACTGTGCTGTACGAAGTCGCTCCTGAATCAACTTTACCTTTTCCAAGGCATCCTTCACTAAATCAGTACTATATAACTTAGCCTCACAGGGCTCAAACCACCCGATGGGTGAATTTCATCGCCAACCATATAAAGCCTCAAATGGAGACAACTCGATGCTGGATTGGTAACTGTTATTATAAGCGAACTCGGCCAAAGACCAGAAACTATCCCACTGACCTCCAAAGTCAATCACACATGCCCTGAGCATATCCTCCAAAATATGAATTATCCGCTCTGACTGCCGGTCGGTCTGCAGATGAAAGGTTGTGCTGAGCTCTACACGGGTCCCTAACTCACTCTGTACTGCTCTCCAGAAATGTGAAGTAAACTGAGGGCCTCTATCTGATATGATAGAAATTGGCACACCGTGCAACAGAACTATCTCCTGGATATATATCTGGGCCAACCTATCTGAAGTATATATAGTCACAATAGGAATAAAATGTGCTGACTTGGTCAGCCTGTCAACAATGACCCAAACTGCATCAAACTTCCGCAAGGTCCACGGAAACCCAACTACAAAGTCCATAGTGATGCATTCCCATTTCCATTCTGGTATAGTCATCTGCTGAAGTAGGCCACCTGGCCTCTGATGCTCATATTTAACTTGCTGGCAATTTAGACACCTAGCTACATACTCAACTATGTCCTTTTTCATTCGCCTCCACCAATAATGTTGCCTCAAATCACAATACATCTTCGTAGCACCTGGATGAATAGAATACCGAGAACTGTGTGCCTCCTCTAGGATCGTTTTCCTCAGTCCATCCACATTAGGAACACATAGACGATCCTGGAGTCGCAGAACACCATCTGCTCCAATAGTAACTTCCATGGCACTACCCCGTAGTACCGTTTCTCGAAGAACCATTAAGTGTGGATCATCATATTGGCGAGCCTTGACCTGCTCAAATAGTGAAAACTGAGCTACAACACATGAAAGAACTCGGCTGGGCTATGAAATATCCAATCTCACAAGTCGATTAGCCAAAGATTGAATATCTAAAGCTAATGTCCTCTCATCTGCTGTAATGAAAGCCAAACTACCCATACTCTCCACCTTTCTACTGAAGGCTTCTGCAACCACATTTTCTTTACCCGGATGGTATAGGATAGTAATATCATAATCTTTCAGTAACTCAAGCCATCTGCACTGTCTCAAATTTAGGTCCCTCTGCTTGAACAAATGCTGCAAACTGCGATGATCAGTGTAAACTTCACAAGACACCCCATAAAGATAATGCCTCAAAATCTTAAGAGCGTGAACAATCACAACTAACTCCAAATCATGTACTAGATAATTATGCTCGTGGGGCTTCAGCTGACGTAAAGCATATGCAATAACTAGCCTTTCCTGCATTAATACACAACCCAAACCAACGAGTGAAGCGTCGCAATACGCTGTATACATTCCCGAATCGGAAGGCAATACTAACACCGGTGCTGTAGTCAATGCTGTCTTGAGCTTCTGAAAGCTCACTTCACAATCATCGGACCATCGAAATGGAGCACCCTTCTGGGTTAATTTGGTCAAAGGTGCTGCAATAGATGCAAAACCCTCCACGAACCGACGATAATAACCTGCTAAACCCAGAAAACTCCTGATCTCAGTCGCCGAAGTGGGACGATGCCAATTTTGAACTGCCTCAATCTTTTTGGGATCAACTTTAATGCCCTCGCCCGGTATAATATGCCCCAAAAATGCTACAGACTCAAGCCAGAACTCACATTTAGAGAACTTAGCATATAACTTTTGTTCCCGCAATGTCTGAAGCCCTACTCTCATATGCTGCTCATGCTCCTCCTTACTGCCCGAGTAGATCAAAATGTCATCAATAAAGACAATGACAAACGAATCAATATATGGCCTGAATGCCCTGTTCATGAGATCCATAAATGCTGTCGGGGCGTTAGTTAAACCGAAGGACATCACCAACAACTCATAATGACCATATCTAGTCCGAAAAGCAGTCTTCGAAATATCCGAATCCCGAATCTTCAACTGATGGTAGCCCGACCTCAAGTCGATCTTAGAGAATACCCTAGCACCCTGCAACTGGTCAAATAAATCATCAATATGCGGCAACAGGTACTTGTTCTTAATAGTGACTTTGTTCAGTTGATGATAATCAATACACATCCGCATTGTTCCATCCTTTTTCTTCACAAATAATACCGGTGCACCCCAAGGAGATACACTCGGTCTGACGAACCCTTTGGCTAGTAACTCCTCAAGCTGTTCTTTCAGTTTTTTCAATTCTTTCGGAGCCATGCGATACAGTGGGATAGATATATGGTGGGTATCTGAAGCCAAGTCAATACAGAAATCAATATCACGATCAGGTGGCATACCTGGAAGATCTGACGGAAATACATCGGAGAACTCCCGAACTACAGGCACCGAATCAATATCCGGAGTCTCTGCAATAGTATCCCAAACATAGGCTAGATAAGCCAAACAACCCTTCTCAACCATGTGTTGAGCCTTTAAAAAAGAAATAACTCGATTAAATGAACTAACAGGCGAACCCTTCCACTTCAGCCTAGGCAAAGATGGAATAGCCAAGGTAACAGTTTTGGCATGACAATCTAGAATATCATGATATGGAGATAACTAGTCCATACCCAGAATAATTTCAAAATCGATCATCTCAAGCAATAAGAGATCTACTCTAGTTTCATAACCACATAATGTAATAATACAAGACCGGTAGATCCGGTTCATAATAACAGAATCGCCCACATGAGTGGACACATAAACAAGAGTACTCATGGACTCACAAGAAACACCCAGGAATGGAGCAAATAGAGATAACACATATGAATACGTAGATCCTGGATCAAATAATACTGAGGCATCTTTGTCGCAAACAGAAATAATATTTGTAATCATGACATCTGAGGCCTCTGCATCTGGTCTGGCTAGAAAAGCATGGAACCGAGCTGGAGCGCCAACTGGCTGGCCTCCACCTGACTGACCTCCACTTCTAGGACGACCCCTACCCACCTGTCCTCCACCTCTTGGTGGTCAGACTACTGGTGGAGTAACTAGTGCGGTAATCATAGGCTGTTGACCCTACTGCACTGGTCTACCCTGCAGTCTGGGGCAGAATCTCCGCATGTGACTGGGGTCTCCGCACTCGTAACAACGCTTCCGTGCGATGGGCTGTTGACTAAGTGTTTGGCCCTGGGGACTTGAATACCCACTGGAAGGACCCTGAATAACTGGTGGGCGATAAGAACTCTCTGGTATAGCACTGAGATAAGGTTGCACTAGAGCACCTCGAGGAGGCGGTGGTGCTGGATATGGGGGCCTGTTGGACTGCCCTCTCACGAACTAACCTCTACCCCCAGACGGAGCACCTCTGAACTCTCCAGAATACCTAAACCTCTTATCTCTCGTAACCTGCTCTCGGCTCCGCTGACGTACACCCTCAATCCTACAGGCTATCTCCACGACTAGCTCATAAGAAGTACCCATCTCAACCTGTCAAGTCATAGTGGCCTGAATGCCAGTATGTAAACCCGCAACAAACCTCCGCACTCTCTCCGCCTCAGTAGGGAGTATCATAAGTGCAAGGCGAGATAACTCAGAAAACCTCGCCTCATAATCGGTCACTGACATATGACCCTGCTGGAGCTGCTCAAACTGAAACCTCAACTCTTCCCTCTGGGAGGGTGGAATATACCTGTCGAGGAAGATACGAGTGAACCTATCCCAAGTCATGGGAGGAGAATCTGCTGGTCTGCTAAGAATATAAGACTGCCACCATCTACTGGCTCCTCCCTCTAGCTGAAGAGTAGCAAAGTCAACCCCTTGAGACTCCAATGTCCTCATGTTATACAGTCTATCCTTGCACCGATAAATGAAATCCTGGGGATCCTCATGTCGCTCACCCCCAAACACAGGAGGATGTAGTCTAGTCCATCTGTCCAATAGTTTCAGAGGATCGGCGGCTACAGCTGGCCTGGGCTGAGGTGTAGCTGCTGCCACTGGTTGGGCTCCACCTACGGGTAGTGCACCCTGGGTCTGATATACAGCAGCTGCCTGTCCATGGGCCTGTGCGGTAGGGGTCTGTGCTCCCCCGCCCGCCTGAGATGTGGCTCGGTCTGTCAGAAATAAACTGCCATGACATCCTGAAATCCTGGTGCAGATGTGAAATCCACCGGAGCTGGCTCTGCCACAGGCACCTCACCCTGTTCCTCAATAATAAGATTCTCTGCTGGACCCACTGGCAGCATAACTGGAACAGTCCTAGGACGTCTTCGCCCTCTACCACGGGCTGGAGCCCTCCCTCGGCCTCTAGCAATTGGGGGAGTAGCTCTTCCCTGGTCTGGAACCTCATTAGAGCGCGTTCTCACCATCTGTGAGAGAATAAGAGAAGGATATTTAGTATTATATTAATTGCACGATGGAATATGAAGAAAGGTAGTTTCCTAACACCCAATAGCCTCTCGAAGATAAGTACAGACGTCTCCGTACCGATCCGCAAGCCTCTATTAGGTCTGGTCATAACTTGTGAGACCTATGTGAACCTAGTGCTCTAATACCATGTTATCACGAACCAATTTTACCTATAGGTCGTGATGGCGCCCAACACTATAGATAGGCAAGCCAACTAATAAATTAAACATATATCAATAATATTTAAATCCAAAAAAAATAATAAGACACCAAATTCTACCAATGTGTGTGCCAAGACCTGGTGTCACAAGTGTATGAGCATCTAGTAGATTATACAAAACCACTAATACTGTCTGAAATAAAAATAAACAGAATAAAAAATACAAGGAGAGACACTGGTAGCTGTAGAACGGCTTAGAAAGGCAGCTCACCACTATGCCACTGGATAACGTGGGTGTAAGACGATAGGTCCCCCACTGGCACTTGCCTCAGGTCCTGCACAAAAAGTGCAACAAGTAAAGTATGAGTACGTAAACAACGCGTACCAGTAAGTATCAAGCCTAATCTCGAAGTGGTAGAGACGAGATGGCCGACTTTGACACTCATTATGGGTCAATAATAATAATTAAAATAAAACTAGAATATCTAGATCAGCATGATTCACAGAATATATCAATAATTTATTTAACCAGCAGAAATAATTAAATTTCTTTCAATTTTAATAAATTTCCAAATTTATCAATTAGTATCATTTACATGAATAACAATAATTCCTTAACAAGAAGGAATAATAATTCATTAAATTCCAAAGATTTTTAATTTAGCAATTAGCTTCACAAGCTGCAATAAACTATTAAAGTATCGTGTAATTATTATTATTAAGCATGATTTCTGCCGAGGTCGTACGGCCCGATCCAGAGTTTCGTGTACACAGCCGAGGGACGTGCGACACGATCCATAGATGCATCTATCCTGCCAAGGCATTCGGCCCGCTCCACGAGAAAGGAGGACATTTTCTTATGTACCTCCGGAATGAGAGTATATTTATTATAAGATAAATTCGCGAGGAAGAAAAATTTCTCTTAACAATTAATTAATTTAAACAGAAAATCAAGTATATAAGATTTTCATCCTATAATAATTAAACAAGGAATACAATTTACACAAGTAATTCATGCTTTGAGTCCTAAACTACCCGGACTTTAGCATTAATAGTAGCTACGCACGGATTCTCGTCATCTCGTGCGTACGTAGCCCCCACAATTAGCAACAATTATTTAATTTTAATCACCTATGAGGTAATTTCCCCTTTACAAGATTAGACAAGAGACTTACCTCGTCTTGCTCCAATTTAATCTACTAGAAGGCATTTTCCACGATTATCCAACTAGGTCTGGCTCGAATCTAGCCAAGATAATTCGATACAATCACTAAAAATTATAAGAATCAATTCTATAAGAAAATACTATATTTTAAATAAAAATTCCGAAATTAATTAAAAATTTGTCTGTGGGGCCCACGTCTCGGAATCTGGCGAAAGTTATAAAATCCAATAACCCATTCAATTACGAGTCCAACCATACCAGTTTCACTCAAATCCGACTCCGAATCGATACCGAAATCTCAAAAATTAGTTTCTATGAGATTTCTAAAAATTTCCCAAATTTCAATCTCAAAACATTAATTAAATGATGAGAACAATGATATATTTGTGTTTATAAACCAAATCTTAGTTAGAATCACTTACCCCAATATCCTTCCTTGAAAATCTATCCAAAATTGCCTCTGCTCAAGCTCCAATTTGTTAAAAATGGCGAATGGGACGAATGCCCTCTTTTTATAAAACTGCCCGGACAACCTTCGGAACTGGGTCTCGATCGTGGCTTCGATCATGGCCCTCGAGCCTAGGCCTCGATCGTGGCTTCGATCACAGGCTCGAGCCTGGACCTCGGTCATGGCCTCGATTATGGCATCGAGCATGGTCCTTCGATCATAGCCTCAATCATGGCATCGAGCTTGAGCCTTCGATTGTGACCCTCGATCTTGGCCCTCGAGCCTTGCCTTCGACCATGGCCCTCGAGCTGGACCTTCGATCATGGCTTCGATACACAAGCTCGAGCATAAGCCTCGTCAACCCTGGGTTCGATACCTGGGCTCGATATCTGGGTACGATATCTGGCTCGATATCTGGGCTCGATCACAACCCAGAATGTCCAACAGAAGAGGAAAAATTGCAGCAGCTTTTTAAGTCAAACTTTTAATCCGTTAACCATCCGAAACTCACCCGAGGCCCTCGGGACCTCAACCAAATATACCAGCAAGTCCTAAAATATCATACGAACTTATTTGAAACCTCAAATCACATAAAACGACGCTAAAATCACGAATCATGCTCCAATTCAAGCGTAATGAAACTTAAAATTTTCAACTTCTACATTCGATGTCGAAACCTATCAAATCAAGTCCGATTGATCTTAAAATTTGCACACAAGTCATAAATAACATAACGGAGCTATAAAAATTTTCAGAACTGGATTCCGACTCCGGTATAAAAAAAAAGTCAACTCCCCGGTCAAACATCCAAATTTAAATTCTTGTTTTAGCCATTTCAAGCCTAATTTCACTACGGACTTCCAAATAAAATTCCGATCATGCTTCTAAGTCCAAAATCATCATACGGAGCTGTTGGAATCATCAAAATTCTATTTCGGGGTTATTTGCACATAATTCGATACCCGGTCACTATTTGAACTTAAACTTTTAATTTTTCATCAAAATTCTATATCTCGGGCTAGGGACCTCAGAATTTGATTCCGGGCATACGCTCAAGTCCCAAATCACGATACGGACCTACCGAAACTGTCAAAATACTGATCCGAGTCCGTTTGCTCAAAATATTGACCAAAGTCAACTCAGTTGAGTTTTAAAGCTCTAATTCACATTTTAATCCATTTTCACATAAAAACTTTTCAGAAAATTTTACGGATTGCGCACGCAAGTCGAGGAATGATAAAATAGTACTTTTCGAGGTCTTAGAATACAGAATTAATTATTAAATTTAAAGATGACATTTTTGGGTCATCACACGAGATCTTTTACTCAAAAGTCAAACCTTAATAAAGTTTTTCAACTTAAAACTTCTGAATTTAGAATTTTTTTTCCAAATCAACTCCGAACTTCCCGAAATTCAATTTCAATCATGCGTACACTTCATAATACCTTAAGTGAAGCTACTCAAGGCCTTAAACCGCTGAACAACACGCTAGAGCTCAAAACGACTGGTCGGGTCGTTACAGACAAGCATATGAATTTATAGCCAACTAGCTAGAAACTCAACAGGTGCAAAAGTGACTGTTCGAAAATAACAGGCAGTATCTATTCGGAAATGTCTATTCAGAAATTATTTTTTCAAATTTTCGTTTAGGACCATTTGGGAAGAATATCGTTATGCCGGAGAAGTTTAAATGAAAATAACGCGCAAAAAATTTTCAAAAAGCAAAAAATAAGTAACGAAAATAGAAATCCAAAGAATATATTAATCAATTATTTGACCAAATCTAAATCTAAAGACAAAGTCGAACCCGCAAGCGACGACGGCACAATGTTTGTCCTTTTTTCAACTCTTTAAGAGCTAAAAGAAATGCTTATATAATTAAGCATAATATTTTTCCTCTTCCTATTCAATGAGGGATAAAGTTTCTTTGTAAAATGGAACCAATTTAAAAGTTTTATTTTCTCCGTTACTTTTTCCTCCATTTCCTATTCATACCTTAACTAAAATCCAATATTTTGTATATTATTTATATGTATTATATATATGTTCTGTATACGTGACAGTATGTCTAGTGATACATTTAGGACATACAAATAGTATACATCCGATAAAATACATACAACTTATTTAGACATTTGAATCTAAAAAAATAACATTATTCTTCCTTCTCTTCAAACTTTAATATGAAATTTTAACCAAAACCAACTTTAATTTTTATCGAACTCCCTAAAAACGAGATATAAACTCCAAAGGGTATTCCCATTTGTTTGCAATAACACCACCCAATCCAAAGTACAAATAACAATTTTACATAATCCGATTATCAAATTTAAAGCTTGAATGTTTTAATGGCTGTCAATAAAGGTTTTAATGAAATTTACATCTTTATTATCTTTTAGAGCCATTTATAACAAACGTAAAAATTATAATTACTTAACTAAATAAAATTTTCTCTGAATTTACTATAGGAGTTCGATTATACATATCATGTTCATGTGTAGCAAACCCTTTTGGTCTTACTTCAAATTTAAAGGCTTAGGATCAGAACTTTTTTGTACTCAAAGTATGATTTTGAGCACAAAAATGTTGAGTAAAGTAAGCAACAGATTGAAAATCCGAGGAGAAAAGCTATGGAGTGCAAGATTTGTGCTGGAGTTTTTTTAACTTCATTAATTAATAAACTGAGGCAAACATTGCCTTTATATAGGCTTACAAATAAACAGACAACTAAGCCACTAAAATGGTCACTACTACCACTAATAAAGCAACAACTATCCACTACCAGCAAACCATGAAACTATACCATAACTACTGCTGACAAATCCAAGAATATAGGACACTGCTAACAAACTCAAATTTGACCAAGTCATGCTTTGAATCATTCGTCAATATGCCCTCTTGATTCAAAGTTACAGATAACAAGCAAAGCTCTTAAGTACAAACTTGTCTGCTGCCAAAGACTTTGTCAGTATATCAGCTAATTGCTCATGAGTGCTACAATGCTTCAGAATTATCTCCTCCTTCGCAACCAAATCACGGATGAAATGGAAGCGAACATCAATGTGCTCTGCTGTGAAAAGTTGGATTTTTTGTCATGGAGATCGATGCTTTGTTATCACAGTATATCTCAGTTGCACCTTCTTGCTTATGTCGAAGTTCTTCTAAGATCCTTCTTAGCCATATGGCTTGGCAAGCTACTGAAGTGGCTGCAATGTACTCAGCTTCAGAGGTGGACAAGGTTGATGTAAGCTTGCTTCTTTGAGCTCCAAGTTATTACTCCTGATCCAAGAGAAAAAGCATGTGCTGAAATGCTCCTTCAATTCTATCATCCAATGATCCAGCATAGTCACTATCAGTGAACCCACATAATCTGAAATTAGAAACTTTTGAGTACCAAATCCCATAGTTCATAGTTCCAGCTATATAGCGCAAAACAATTTTTGACGCTCCAAAATGAACCTTTGAAGGTTGTTGCATAAACCTAGAAATAATGCCAACACGGAATGCAATATCGAGACGAGTGTGGGCTAAATAAATTAAACCTCCAACCAAGCTTCTGAAAGTTTAGCCTCAGCCTTCAGAGCTCCATCATTAAGCTGCAATTTTTCACTAGCATTCATAGGTGTAGCTACTTAACCATGCCGAATTTATTGAGAAGATCTCTGGTATATTTTCTTTGTGAAAGAAATATTCCATCTTCACCTTGATTGTAACTACCCGACTTGTCGTTTTGAACATTTGCGCTCCTTTCAACTATTTGAAGTCCTGAATAGTTTCGTATGATGTATTATGACGTGTGTGAATCGCCGGCTTTGATATTTCAGGTGTTTCGGGATTAGTTCGGAAGAATAAATTTCATGTTGGAAACTTAAATGAAAAGGGTTGACCAGAGTTTTGACTTTTGTACAAATGACTCCGGGATAAAGTTATGATTATTCGAATAGCTCCGTATGATGATTTTTGACTTAGGAGCATGTACGAAAAATTATTTGGAAGTCCGTAATTAAATTAGGCTTGAAATGGCTAAAATAGAAATTTAAGTCTGGAAATTTAACCAGGGAGTTGACTTTTTGATATCGGGGTCGGAATTCGATTCTGAAAATTGGAATAGGTATGTTATATCATTTATGACTTGTATGCAAAATTTGAGGTCAATCGGACTTGATTCGGTAGGTTTCGGTATCGAATGTAGAAGTTGGAATTTCTTAGTTTCATTAAGCTTGAATTGGGGCATGATTCGTGGTTTTAGTGTATTTGATATGATTTGAGGCTTCGACTAAGTTCGTATTATGTTTTAGGACTTGTTGATATATTTGGTTGAGGTCCCGAGGGGCTCGGGTGGATTTCGGGATGGTTTCGGATCATTTCTAAGCCATTTTTAATTGCTAGTTTTTGTCTACAGAGGTGTGCATCGCGATCACAAACATTTGGTTGCGTTCGCGAAGAGAAAATAACAGTTTGGGGCCTTGTGAATCGTGAGCTTTCGTGATCGCGTAGAACAAAATCTCTGTTGCACTGACCCGACTTTGGAAGCTTATATCTCGCAATCTATAAGGAATTTGGAGATGATCTAAAAATAAAAGTTGTAGCCCTTGATATCTAGTTTTCAGAAAGGTAAACCATTTATCATTTGGAGTTTTGTCAAAACGTTATGACCATTATACTAGAGGCTGTCTGGAAGAGTTGGGGAGTTTGTTCTTCGCGATCGCAAAGGCAAATTTTGGGGCTGGAAAATTTTATGCTTCGCGATCACGAAGAGTAAATGCCTGGGCAGAAGATATATTTCGAGGTTTCGGCCATTTTAACACATTTGGAGCTATGAACCTCGGATTGAAGTGATTTTTAGGCGATTTTTACCATATAGATTGGGGTAAGTGATTCTAACTCGGTTTTGGTTAAATTACATGAATATATTGTTGTTTTCATCATCAAATTAGTGTTTTGGGTTGAAAATAGTAGAAAATTTCCTAAACTTTAATTGAGGATTTGAAGGCCGAGTTGTGGTCGAATTTGAGTAATTTTTGTATGGTTGGACTCGTGGTCGAATGGGGATTCGGATTTTGTGAGTTTTATTAGATTCCGAAATGTGGGCCCCACTGGCGATTTTTGAGTGTAATTTTGGATTTTGTGGAAAAATTAGTATTTTCATATGAAATTAATTTCTATAATTTGTGTTGACTGAATCAAATTAATTGTGACTAGATTTGAGCCGTTCGAAAGTTGATACGCATCGAATGGAATTTCTGGAGCATTGTTTAGCTTGCTCGATATTGGACTCGGCTTGTTCGAGGTAAGTAACTCTTTTAAACTTGGAGCTGAGGGTATGAACCCTGATTATAAGTGTTATGTGTTTGGTATTGAGGTGACACACATGCTAGGTGACGGGCGTGTGGGAGGCATCGTGTGAACTGTGACTCTGTTATTTCTGTGGTACTGTGTATTTACCTGAAATTATCTGTAATCATCAAATCTCTACATACTAGAGTTATCGAGCTGTGATTCGTGTTAGAAACCATGTCTAGACTTACTCATATTTTGGTGTTTTTGGTAAAAGATTTGTGTTTTCACTTTTATACTTGAAAAACATGTCTATTTTCTCGAACTGTGAACGAGCTGAACATTTTATATCTGAACATTTTGTCTAATTAATGAAAACATGTATTATCTCCATTTGTGGATGAGTTTGGGTAGAAAGAAATCTAACAGGCTTTCTCGGTCATGTTCACTCGGTTGAGTGCCGGTCGCGTTCCTCAGTTTTGGGGCGTGACAAACTTGGTATCAAAGCAAGGTTTTAAAGTGTCCTAGAATGTCTCGGAGCCGTATCTAGTAGAGTCCTTGTTATCGGTGTGATGTCGACCACATCTATAATTAGGATGCTACATAGGCATTTAGGAATAATATCCTTCTTTCATGTTCTCGATCGTGCGATAAAACTGATGGTAAGATTATTCTTACTTTAACTCGTGCACTACTTTAACTTTCAGTATATGACACCTAAGAAGAAGGTAAGAACTGGCCAAAGATCCAATGTCACCCCAAGAGTGACAGTTGACCCTATAATTGATGATGCGGTTGAGCACCCGAGGAGTGCGAATATTCCTCCAGTTATTACACTGCCTGACTCTACTACAACTGATCAGACCGCACCTGTCCCTACACTTACTGAGGATGCAACGGTCCCTCCGACTGGTATACCAGTTCCAGCTTCTGATTTCGGTGTTTCTGATATTGATCTTAGGGGAGCCATACAGATGTTGACTCAAATAGTGGCTTTCCAAGCCCAGATATCTAATGTTATACCTACTTCTTCCAGTCAGCCAGGGGATTCTTCTAGTTCCAGGGTGAACAGGTTTCTCCAGTTGTATCCTCCAGTGTTCACAGGTACTAACACAGAGGAGGACCCCAGGACTTCATTGATGATATGCACATGACTCTCCGAGTTGTGCGTGCTATTGAGACAGAGGTTGTGGAATTGGCCTCCTACCGCCTGAAAGAGGTGGCTTATTCTTGGTTTGAACTATGGAAGGAGTCCCGTGAATAAGGAAGCCCTCCGTCGAGGTAGGGTGAGTTTGTCGATGCCTTCATTGATCATTTCTTGCCTGCCGAGACTAAGGTAGCCCATGCTGCTGAGTTTGAGAACTTGAGGCAAGGTAGCCTGAGTGTGTGGGATTACCATATAAGATTCGCGTACCTGTCTAAGTATGCTATTTACATGCTGTCCACTATGGAGGCTAGAGTGCGCCGACTTGTATAGGGCCTTAGTCCCTTTGTAATTAATGAGGCCGCTACAACAGCCTTGAATTCTGATATGAACAATGGAAAGATGGTGGCATTCGCTCAAGCCACAGAGACCCGCAAATTGAGGAACAGAATGGAGCGAGAGGGTAGTAATAAGGCCCGGTCTGCGGGCAACTTTGGTAGTTCTTCTGGTGGTGGCAAGTCAATATTCAGGGGAGGGTCGTCAGGGCCATCCCAGTCCTTTTATCAGTCTTCGGCTAGTGCACCGCCATCCGGGCCCAGTCATCAGCAGCAGTGGAGCCATTTCAGGCCCAGTCAGGGCAACAGGGGCTCCCATCAGCAAGGTCATCATGGTGGTAGATTCCAGCAGCAGAGGAGGCCCCCATTCCCTCGTTGTGGAAAGATGCACCTAGGAATATGCTACATGGACTTACCCATATACTACGGATATGGATTTAGGGGTCACATTCAGAGGGATTGTCGTTCGTCCCGCCAGGGTGCTGGCAGGGGCATGGCACAACCAGCTAGTTCTGCAGCTACTACATCCATAGCACCACCTCTAGCTCGAGGCACTCCAACACCCGCATGGCATGGTGCAGCTAGGGGTGGATCACATAGTTTGGGAGGATCCAACCGTTTCTATGCTATGAGGGGTCGCCAGAATTCAGAGGCTTCTCCAGATGTTGTCACAGGTATATTGACTGTTCAATCTCATGATATGTATGCTCTTATTGATCCAGGTTCTACTTTGTCATATGTCACTCTTATGTTGCTTTGGAATTTGGGATAGAACCGGAACAGCTTCATGAGCCGTTCTCTGTATCTACTCCGGTTGGTGAGTCTATTTTGGTCGCACAGGTTTATGGATTATGTTATCATGTTGTGTGGTTGGGGTACCATGTCCGATCTCATTGAATTGGGAATGATTGATTTTGATGTGATAATGGGGATGGACTGGCTTTATTCTTGTTTTGTCGAGCTTGATTGCCAAACTAGGACTGTTAAGTTCGAATTTCCAAACGAGCCAGTTATTGAGTGGAAGGGTGATGTTGTATTGCGGAAGGGTAGATTTATTTCTTACCTTAAGGCCACGAAAATGATCAACAAGGGGTGTATTTACCATTTGGTCCGAGTTACGGACATTGAAGCACCCACACTTGAGTCCGTGCATGTTATGAATGAATTTTCGGGAGTCTTTCCGGAAGATCTCCCTGGGATCCCACTAGACAGGGAGATTGATTTTGGGATTGATGTGATGCCTGACACACATCCTATATCTATTCCTCCCTATAGAATGGCACCGGCAGAATTGAAGGAACTAAAGGAGCAGCTGAAGGACTTGTTAGAAAAGGATTTTATCCGGCCGGGTGTGTCGCCTTGTGGGGAACTGATCCTTTTTATAAGAAAGAAAGATGGGTCACTGAGAATGTGTATTGACTATCGGTAGCTTAACAAGGTCACAATCAAGAATAAGTACCCACTGCCAAGGATAGACGACTTGTTTGATCAATTGCAAGGTGCCATTTAGTTTTCCAAGATTGATTTAAGATCCGGGTATCACCAATTAAAGATCAGGGAGCGTGATATTCCGAAAATAGTTTTTAGGACCCGGTATGGGAGTTTTGAATTTCTGGTGATGTCTTTTGGGCTAACAAATGCCCCAGCAGCCTTCATGGATCTTATGAATCGAGTTTTTAATTCATTCCTCGAATCTTTTGTGATAATGTTTATTGACGATATTCTTGTATATTCACGAAGTCGAGAAGACCATGCCGATCATCTCAGGGTAGTTTTGTAAACCCTATATCAACACCAGTTATATGCAAAGTTTTCAAAGTGTGAATTTTGGCTTGAATCGGTCATATTCTTAGGTCATGTAGTCTCTAGTGAGGGAATTAAGGTTGATCCTCAGAAAATTTCAGCTGTGAAGAATTGGCCGAGGCCTACAACTCCAACAGAGATTCGCAGTTTCTTAGGTTTAGCTGGGTATTACAGAAAGTTTATGGAGGGGTTTTCTACTCTTGCCTCTCCATTGACTAAATTGACACAGAAGGCAATTAAGTTCCAATGGTCAGATGTTTATGAAAAGTGTTTCCCGGAGTTGAAAGCAAGATTGACTACGGCACCGATGTTGACTCTACCAAAAGGTATAGATAGATTTGTGATATATTGTGATGCTTCAAGAATCGGGCTTGGATGTGTATTAATGCAACATGACAAGGTTATAGTTTATGCTTCTAGGCAACTCAAGAATCATGAGAAGAACTATCCAACACATGATTTAGAACTTGCGGCAGTGGTATTTGCATTAAAACTTTGGCGTCATTATTTAAATGGGGTCCATGTAGATATATTCACGGACCATAAGAGCCTTCAATTTATTTTCAAGAAGAAGGAATTGAATCTGAGGCAGAGAAGATGGCTTGAGTTACTCAAGGACTACGACATTGATATTCTATATCATCCGGGAAAGGCCAATGTTGTGGTAGATGCTCTTAGCCGGAAATCCATGGGTAATTTGGCTCACTTGGAGGCATGTCAAAGGCCATTGGCCAAGGAAGTTCACTGATTGGCTAGTTTGGGAGTTCGTCTTGCGGACTCTAGTAAAAGAGGGGTAATTGTGCAAAATAGGGTTGAATCATGCAAAATAGGGTAATTTGCATACAACAATAGCTATCATGCTAGCATTCAGATGGCACCGTTTGAGGTTTTATATGGTAGGAGATGTAGATCTCCTATTGGGTGGTTCGAAATTGGGGAAGCAGAGTTGATAGGGCCAGACCTCGTGCATCAAGCTATGGAAAAAGTTAAAATTATTAAGGAGCTGTTGAAGACTTCTCAGAGTCGTCAAAAATCCTATTCGGATGTTTGTCGTAGGGATTTGGAGTTCAAAGAAGATGATTGGGTATTCTTGAAAGTTTTCCCCATGAAGGGTGTAATGCGATTTGGTAAGAAAGGAAAATTAAGTCTGAGGTATGTCGGACCGTACAAAATCATACAGAGGATTGGTGAGGTGGCGTACAAGCTTGAGCTACCACCTGAGATGTCATTAGTACACCCGGTGTTTCATGTGTCTATATTAAAGAAAGTAGTTGGAGATCCGACACTCATTGTTCCGGTTGAGACTATTGAGGTAAATGAGAAATTGACTTACGAAGATATTCCGGTTTCTATTATTGATCGACAAGTCCGAAAATTGAGAAATAAAGAAATTGCCTCCGTGAAAGTGTTATGGCGAAACCAACAGGTTGAAGAGGCTACATGGGAGGCCGAGGAAGAAATGAAGAAAAATTATCCTTATTTATTTGAATAACCTTGTATTTATGAGTTGTGCCTTATGAAAATGCTAAGAGATACTTTCTATGAATTATGTATGATTTGTACATTTGATGTTAAGGGTGTTCCGTTCCGGTAATATAATTGCTTGTGAGGCCAAAGTTGGTATTGTTTTGTGTTATGTTACGTTGTTGGATTATGTATATGTTTTAAAGATGTGTTTCTGGGCTCTCTGACAGGTGGATAGGCCTAGTTACAAGGAAAACTCGGCGAAAGTTTTGAAAATTTAGGGAGTTAGTCAAATTTTGGGTTGCTGGTGTGCGGTATGAAAACTGAGTTGCATAAGATGCTAATAATAGATTTTGATCCTCATTCGAGGACGAATGATCCTAAGTGGGGGAGAAAGTAAGGCCACGTAAAATTTTACAAAGGAAAAATAATATTTCATGGTGCTGGACTAGGCTTACGTGTTTGAGGATTGTAGAAATTCTTCGCGGCTCGGACTTTTTGGGTTGAACAATGCACTAAAAATTAAAGGAACAATTTTGGCAGCGAAATGCATTTCTTCGGTCCATTATGCGACCGCAGAATCACTCTGCGGGCCGCATAATGGCCGCAGAAGTGAGGCAGGAGAGGGTCAGTTTGGATGCAATTCTGCGGTCGATTATGCGATCACATAATTATTCTGCGGTTCACTATGCGACCGCAGAACAGGTCTGCGGGCCGCATAGTGACCGTAGGCACAGTCAGATATTTGCCAGTTCTGGACACCAATTATGCGACCGATATGCGATCCGCATATCGATTATGCAATCGCAGACCTTGTTCCGGAGCTTCATTTTTGGGTTTTTATAACCCGACCCTACTTCGTTAAGTACACACTTTGGGCCATTTTTGAGCCAAAAACTGACATTTTAGAGTGAGAGAGAGTACCCTAGAGTGAAAAGGTGTTCCTCAATAATTGATTCTTTAATTCTTGCTCAAATCTTGGAAGATTAACAAGGAAAACCCACAAGGTCTTCATCCTAAGGTAAGATTCTACACCCTAACCCTCAATTTAGAATTTGTCTAGAAATGGGTAAGTAGCAAGATAATTTATTGGCATGAGAGTTATTTATTTTACATGCATGTGTTATCAAAGGGTGTAGGAAGATTGTTGAGCTAAAAATGGTAAAGATTGGGTTGTGAGATGATGAAATCCTCCATAAAAAGACCTTGAAACCTTAATGCACACCTAGTGTTTGATAAAATGCTCTAATGAGCTAGAACCATGAGCATCTTCCTAATTTTGATTCAATTATTATATTTCTACGATAGATTGGAGTTGCTAAGAATTACGGAATATTTTAGAGTTTAAGGAAGCTCAATTGAGGTATGTTGGCTAAACTCTTCTCATAGAATTGAATCTCATGATATTCATGTAAATTGTGTAAGTCCCGAGTGGTTCATTATAAAATTGGCTATTCTGAGTAAGATTGGGTTGAAAGACATATATTCACAAGTATCCCAAATATTTTATCTATGTTATGTTATCAATTGAGGATGTGTTAAAATATGAATTGTGCATTAATAATGTTTTGACTTCTAGTCAAGTTCAAATGAAGGCTATTATGCCAAATTTTATAAAATATCTCTATATGCTTTAGACTCTTAATTGCTCACAGATGTACTACATACCTTGAATTGAATTGTTGTTGTTGGTAATGATGATGTTGATGTTTGAAAGTAAAAAGGTGAGCATGAAATACTAAATACAGCCAACGTGCCAAGAATGATCTTATAATTATGGCCATTAGTGACAATGAAGTGAAAAGATATGAAAGTAATATGAAATGCGATAATTGATACAAAAAGGTTGATGTTTCAAATAAGATAGCCTACCCGATGGGGTCGTGATCAGATACCATACCGCACACATGGTGGTGATTGTGCTGGAAATTGTAATTGAAATTGTGATTGTGGTCGATGTCCCTAATGGATAGCCTAGCCAAATATGACCAATGACATATTCTTTCGATCTGTTTATTATTCGTGTCCTAGCTACCTTCGGGGTTGCCCAGTTGGTTTGGAGGGCGGTCATCCATACGGATGACCTGGGATCGAATCCCCCTCAATGCCTTCTGGGTTGAGCCTGTCGCACATGGCTTGCCTAGTGCGGTTTACCTCCCCTGTGTGGTTTGCAGGCTATTACACAGGGGGAGGTTTACCCGGTGCGCACCAAGTGTAGCGGCTGCGGGTTTCCCTCTTATAAAAAAAAAAAATATCTGGCTGCTAGTTCGCCTCCAAGATGCAGCCCATCGATTTTTGTACGCTGATTTCGATGTAGTCGCTTGTAAATGGCTTTGTAATAAGGTGCCCAAAGACACTCTTCTCTGTTTATGATGTGAAGTGTTTTTTCCTCATCTAATCAGTCTTTATGAATTTCCATTCTCACTAGCTTGTGTCCCATTTATGATATTACACTGACAATAAAATAGTAAAAGGTCACAAAGATTTTAATCTCAACAAAGGAGTAAAAAATTCGAAGATTGTAATATACAAAATGAGAGTAGATATTACAAGGATTAGTCTCCCACAGGCAAAATATAAGATGAACATAGAATTAAAATTACGTTCCTTAAGCTTCTTATCTTTCTGTATTCAAAAAATAAATTTTGCAACCTATAAACAAAACAGAAAACTATATATGTTAACATTTGTCACACTTTTTTTTTCCCGAGGAATAGGAAAATTTTTTCAATTAAAATGGCATTAATCAAAATAAAATTATTTATTTAATTCAGAGTCGCCACTTGGAATAATTGTTATAGTGTCCCAAGTCACCGATTTATTTTAAAATCCCAAATCGAGGAAATTAACTCTTATTTATGGTCCGCAGATACAGAAGACCGGATAAGGAATTCTGTTAACCCAGGAGAAGATGTGAGACACTCCCGAGTTCTGTGGTTTTAGCACGGTCGATTAACAATTAATACCTGGCTTAATTATCTGATTTATTATATGTCTACAACATATTCTGCATTTTTACTTTTTAACCGCTTTTAATTATTTTTAGCCCTATTAGTATTTATGGAATTTATTTGAACAAGCCGCGATGTCGCGCACTCGTTGTTTTGGTATATATTGCAAATCATGCCACGTGAAATATACCCGTGATTCACAATATATTTATTTTAATTATTTGAAGTTGGGGTCAAGTCGCGTGAAACGCGCACTTAAGTTGGGATTTACGTATCATGACTATGCCACGAGAACCGTATCCATAGTCATAATGATTTATTATTAATCGCGCCTAAAGCAGGTTGCGATGTTTATTCTTCCTAACTTAAAATTATTGTTATGCATAAGTTATGAAACTTATTGTGGAAGAAATAAATCAGATTTATTATGGAGAGATGGGCTAGCTTCAAATTAGCTCTTAGGGCCTAGAAGAATTCATCTATTTGGTCCAAATGTTATATCACTATCATAGTTCAAATTGTTAAAACTTATCAGACAAAAAAAATGGAACTTATATTTTAAAGTTCTTGGCAGTAATCTAACCAACATGAAAACCTTAGCAACACAAGTTTAAAAATCAACCATTAACTTAAACAAATCAATCTGAAACCCAAAACGGCCCAGTTGTCTCATCTAATAGCCCAAATTATAAGACAACCTATTATTAATCTTGCAAACTTCTGGTATACATCAAAACTTAAAAATTTTATTCAATTGTAATATAACAACAAGAGAAAACTAATAGGCTACTAATCACATACACAAAATAAATTATATTGTCAAAGCAATAATAGAAGAAGGGTGGACCTCTCTTTTGCTAAATTTCTTTTTTGCTACGTACAATGATATGGAAGCTCCTGAAGCAGAACTCTTGGAACGAGCCATCAACTAGGACCTCGAACCGGCAAACTCGAACATCACCTTACTCTAGAGATGGTTTCGGGACTAATTTTCAACATGTTTCAATGAAATTATCTAGGCTGAAATTTTGGTATTAAAGAGTGGTGAAAGACGGAGAAAAAATGACACGAATAGAAATTCTCTTAGCGCAGAAGAAGAAAAAAAAATTCTCTCAATTCTCTCCTCTCTTTTTTCTCTCTCTCCTTTTTGTAGAAAAGTTTTTGGAATTTTTCAGATTATGTTTTATTTTTTTATTTTTTTATTTTATTAGTATTTTTTAATTAAAAAGAATTCTCACTTCCCATTTTTTTTTCTTTTTAAAAAAATAATTTCCCACTTTCCTTTAATTTTATTTTTTAATTTCCTATTTTTTACTTTTATTATATTTAAATTCCCACTTTTTTTACTTTTCTTTTTTTATTTCCCACTTATTTTACTTTTTTTTTTAATTTTTACTTACTTTTACTTTTATTTAAAATATATTTCAGCTACCTTTACTTTTATTTTTTAATTCTAAATTTCTTTTACTTTTTATTTTTTAAATTTTCACATTCTTTTACTTTTATTTTTTTAAATTTTCCACTTTATTTCTTTTATTAAATAATTTTCATCTACTTTTACTTTTACTTTTTTAATTCTGTATTTCTAATATTCCTATTTTTTATTCCCATCCGAATATTGTTTAAAAATATATATATTTAAATTTGTTTTTCCCAATTTTTTTAATTTATTTTATTTTAAAATAAAGATAAAAATAAAAATAAAAATAATACTAATAGTAATAATTGACCTTTTAAAAGTTTATTAATTTTCTACCCTATATATAAAAAATATGTAACAAAACTAAAAATATATATTAAATTTTTGAAAATATTTACATAGTAGAAGGTGATAAAAATTCAAATATAGTGAAATATTAGGTGCTCATAGCTGCCCCTCTTTGCTTGGAAATATGAAGAGTTTTCAGGCAAAAACTAGGTGAGCCATGTGTCTAATTTTTGACCAAACCATTATTCAAAAGGAAAGAAAATAAAAGATAGGGTGCAACCGAGTCCTGATTTTGGACAGCCTACATATCCCGAGTTATAGGGGAATCAGGCCGCGTGTAGTTCAAGGAGAATGGTGGAATGATGAGTTGAGGAGTCGAGTGAGGTTCCGCCGAGGCTCTGGTCCGCGATCCTGCTATTATATCAAAATAAAAAAGAAACTAAAAAAGACTATCAGTTATGAGTTGCAAGATTCCTATCTATGAGTCTTCTAAAACTTGATCTTGAGTCTTGACTGGTTCTTCACGCAGACTCTGATCTAAACCTTGATGCTCGCTAGCTGTAGGTTCTAGTTCATTGTTCTATAGCTTCTTCTAATCAAAATGGGACTCCAATGCTCGTGGCTTCAGTCATGTCTTGAGCATTCCACATCTTTTCAACTACTTTTACATTTTGGATTCATTTATTTTTTTCTTTTCTTTTATTCTGAATTAAGACTTCTTCTTTTGGTCATCTCGAATCCTGTGCCTCGAGGTAAAACCTACTCTGACACCAAAACAAACAAACAAAAGAAATTTTTCTGCCCCAGTTTGCACTAGAAAAATTTCGTGAGTTATTGTAATAAAATTCTAAACTACTTCTTTATTGAAAGCAATAAAAGTTCGGGAGTGGTGTACCCTAAAAAATGTCATGCTATTTTTTTTCTTTTTTGGATAGTGTTCGTTTATTGTCAAAAGGATGTCTCGACTAAGGATTGGTGTACCTTATGTTGGAAAATATGGCCAGAAAATGGGATACCCTATATTGGCAAAGATATCAGGGAGTGGTGTACCCTACATTTAAGATCAAATCAACTAGGGAGTGGATACCCTATGTTGGAAAGGAGACTAGGGAGTTGATACCCTATGTCTAAAATAAAATCAACTAGGGAGTGGAGACCCTATGTTGGAAAAGAAGATTAGGGAATGGAGACGCTATGTCTAAAACAAAATCAATTAGGGAGTGGAGACCCTATATTGGAAAAGGCGACTAGGGAGTGGAGACCCTATGTCTAAAATAAAATCAACTAGGGAGTGGAGACCCTATGTTGGAAACATCAACTAGGGAATAGAGACACTATGTCTGAAATAAAATCAACTAGGGAGCGGAGACCCTATGTCTAAAATAAAATCAACTAGGGAGTAGTGACCCTATGTTGAAAAAGGCGACTAGGGAGTGGATGCCCTATGTCTAAAATAAAATCAACTAGGGAGTGGAGACCCTATGTCTAAAATAAAATCAACGAGGGAGTTGAGACCCTATGTTAAAAAAGGCGACAAGGGAGTGGAGACCCTATATCTAAAATAAATTCAACTAGGGAGTGGAGACCCTATGATGGAAAAGATACTAGGGAGTGGAGACCCTATTTCTAAAAATAAAATCAACTAGAGAGTGGAGACCCTATGTTGTAAAGGGCGACTAGGGAGTGGAGACCTTATGTCTAAAATAAAATCAACTAGGGAGTGGAGACCCTATGTCTAAAATAAAATCAACTAGGGAGTGGAAACCCTATGTTAGAAAAGAGACTAGGGATTGGAGACCCTATGTCTAAAATATCATCAACTAGGGAGTGGATACCGTATGTTGGAAAAACAGACTAGGGAGTGGGGACCATATGTCTAAAAAAATCAACTAGGGAGTGGAGACCCTATGTTGGAAAAACGACTTGGGAGTGGAGACCCTACATCTAAAAACATCAAATAGGGAGTGGAGACCCTATGTTGGAAAAACAAACTAGGGAGTGGAAACCCTATGTCTAAAAATATCAACTATGGAGTGGAAACCCTATGTTGGAAAAGCGACTAGGGAGTGGAGACCCTATGTCTAAAAATCATCAACTAGGGAGTGGAGACCCTATGTTGGAAAAGCAGAGACTAGGGAGTGGAGACCCTATGTCTAAAAATCATCAACTAGGGAGTGGAGACCCTATGTCTAAAAATCATCAACTAGGGAGTGGAGACCCTATGTTGGAAAAGTGACTAGGGAGTGGATACCCTATGTCTAAAATAAAATCATCAATTAGGGAGTGGAGACCCTATGTTGGAAAAGCAACTAGGGAGTGGAGACCCTATGTCTAAAAATCATCAACTAGGAAGTGGAGACCCTATGTTGAAAAATCGACTAGGGAGTGGAGACCCTATGTCTAAAAATCATCAACTAGGGAGTGGAGACCCTATCTTAGAAAAGCGACTAGAGAGTGGAGACCCTATGTCTAAAAATCATCAACTATGGAGTGGAGATCCTATGTTGGAAAAGCTACTAGGGAGTGGAGACCCTATATCTAAAAATATCAAATAGAGAGTGGAGACCCTATGTTGGAAAAGCGACTAGGGAGTGGAGACCCTATATCTAAAAATCATCAACTAGGGAGTGGATACCCTATGTTGGAAAAGAGACTAGGGAGTGGAGATCCTATATCTAAAAATCATCAACTAGGGAGTGGAGACCTTATGTTGGAAAAGCAGACTAGGGAGTGGAGACCCTATGTCTAAGATAAAAATCAACTAGGGAGTGGAGACCTTATGTTGGAAAATGAATGTTAGGGATTGGAGACCCTAAACTACCGTGATTTGGAACTTTTTTTTTTTTAGAGAATGAGTAAAATGCGGGAAAGAATTTAGAGAAACTTCCCTTTTATTTTTTGAGTGGTTGTTGCTACAGAGCTATTTAAGTCTCCGCGTGATTTTCTTTTTGTTGCACCAGCTTCTTGCAAGGTTACTTTGGATTACACCTGTTTCCTATTTCTCAAACAAAGAACAATTTGTCAGTTTGAAACGGTGGTTGGCTTTGTGGCCTTGAACGTTTCAGTCACTTAATCTCGGCCCTTTCAGCCGCAACTGGTTGTTTCCTGAATACCGATTGCATTTATAACCTCGGAGAACTTCTGGCTTTTCCAGACTTTGCCAAGACGGTTAGTCACGTGGGATTTAACCTTTTCAACTTTATTTTGCCTTTGTGAGCATTTGACTTTGAATTTCCTCTTTCAACAATTTTTGATTTTGAAGCAGCGGCCACCATGTCAAGTCGGAGTCGACTTGATGCCCTTGCCAAGGCTAGGTGCCTTTTTTGCATATTGGCTTTTATCAAGTGAGAACCCTGTAAATCAGTCTTTCAATCCCTTCCTCGTCTTAGTTTTGGAATAGAGTTAGACCGAAAGGGATTCAAAGAAAAGCAAACAATGGACTGGACAAATGAATTTAGACGAGAGGTATCCCTTTCGGGGAAAAGAAAGAAGGACTTATCTGGAGTGCATGCGGACTTCAATGAACATGATATGCCTCTTGGACTGGATGCCTGATCTGTGTAAACCGTCCAACTCTTAGAAATTCATCACAACTTATGCCTCAAAATCGAGAAACCTTGCGAGGACTCTATCGATGCCTATGGTTGTGAGGATCCTCTTTTCGATCAGTGGCGCCCTTTGCAGGTTTTCACCAGCTGACCTCTCTCATTTCTCTTCTCACCGTCGCCTTATAGTGCTCTTGTGAGTTTTCACTAATAAGACTCTCTCATTTTCAATTTATCTGCTTACCATCGCCTTATAGTGCCCGTGAGGATTTTCATCGATAAGACTCTCTCATTTTATTTCTCTCATTTTGTTGTATCAGATCCAGGTAACTGTATCCTCCCATTTTGAACCCCTTTGCCGATTGATCAGAAGGACTTGAACAAGGTTTTTGGGTAAAAAACATTTGGATTGAATTACAACATTGGAACCCTTTAGGCGTACTCGTCGCTGAATCATTGTAACTTCTGCCCCAGTTTTAACTTTTGGGGGAATTTGGATTTTTGTTTTGGTGTGACTGAACCCCAGAGGGAGGCTGCCTACGTATCCTTTCGGAATCAAGTGCAACGTAGTTTAAGGAACTTTCTTTCTGATTTTCTTTTGTTTTTCCTTTTTTTTTCTTTTTTTTTTTCAATTTTTATTTTCCTTTTTTTTTCATTTTATTTTCTTTTTGTCTTTTTTTTTCAATAACACTTTCAGGTTCCAAAGAGGGTAATCAAAGAAAACGAACCGACTCAAAGGGTTTGCAAAGGATTGGTAGTGTTTGGATAGTGAGAATAAAAGCCTTCTTCATCCCAATCGGAGAACATTAATGCTATATAGAGGATCAAACATAGTACCTTTTCACTGCACCTCAGGTTGATAGTTGTTTCAGGGATATTTCCTTCGATTTTTCCCAGGTACAACGCTCTCTTTTGGCAATACTCTTGTTACAATGTATGAACCTTTTCAATATGGAGTCAATTTTCCTTTAGCTATTCCAAGTCTTTATTTTATTTCCTTAAACTTATTTCCTTAAACTTGATTCATTATTTCGAAGTCTGACAGCGTTTTAGGATCTGGGCATGTAGTCCTCAAGAAAGTCATGTCATTAAAATCTGCATTAAAAGAACAGAAAAGAGAATAGGAAAAGTGATAAGATTAAGAAAAGAGACATTCCTAGACAATGAAATATTAATTTTATTTGATTTTTTCATATTTTTAATTTTTTTTTTAATTTTTAAAGATTGAAAGATTTACATCAGAAAGTAAGATAATAAAGTAAAACATTCGGGTTATACCCTGAAATAATCCGAACGCAAAAAGGATAGCAAGACTGGCTACCGAGATTCCCGTCTGATGAGGGACTTTCAGGCTTGGCGACCTTTTTTTTTGGATTTTCTTCTGTCTCGGCAATGGCTGCAATGGCCTTCAGTACTAGATCAAATTGCTCATCTTCACAGATCATTCCGACTACTGGCCCATTGGTGTGAGTAAGCAGAGGATTGTTCATCATATTAGTGGCCTTTCATCCCTAAGCACTATTGCTTAGACCTCGATAAGGTCTTTCACTGCTCTCTTAAGAGTCCAACAGTCCTCTGTATCATGTCCCACTGCTCCAGAGTGGTGTTCACATCTAGCATTAGCCCGGTGCGCCTGTTCGGGGTTACCGGTTGCAGCAGACCTAGCATGACTAGCTTTTGGAACAAGCTCGAGTATGATTCACCAAGAGGGGTGAACTGATTCCTTCTGGGGAGGCTTTTTTTTTTTCTTTTTCTTTTTTTGTTTTTTAATTTTTTTTTCATATCTTGATTTCTTTTTCTTTTTCTTTTTGTTGTTTTTCGCTCTTTGATTTTCTTTATTTTTTTTTTGCCACTCCTTTATTTCCTTTTCTTTCTTCTCTTTTTTTCACTCGATTAATTTAATGGCTAAGATCGAATCTGATGAGGATTGCCTACGTATCATGACGCCGCATGAATCAGATCTTGCATAGTTCAGGGAAGATCGGGAATAAAATAAACAAACTAACCCTTTTTTCCTTTATTTATTTTTTACTCATACACAAAACAATCCATAAAAACTTCTAACAAGGAACATATTTTTGAGTTTTGATATTTTATTTTTTGGAGGGGAATTTTTGAAAGGAAAACTTTGTTAAGAGTAAAGAAAATATTTTTGGAATTTGATTTTTTTTGTTATGTTTTTTTAATATATTTCTTTTTATGTTTTCTTTTTTTGAGAATTTTTGAAAATAAAGACTTCTAATGAAGAAAGACCCATTTTTTTTGAATTTCGATTTTTATTTTATTTTTTCCGAAGAAAGACTTCTAAAGAAGAAAAAAAAACATATTTTTGGATTTTGATTTGATTTTTCTTTTTCGAATGAAAGACTTCTAAAAAGAAAGAAAATATTTTTGGTTTTAAATTTTTTTATTTGGGATTTTCTAAGGAAAGACTTCTAAAGAAGAAATTAAATGAAAATATTTTTGGATTTTTGAAAATTGGGACTGGAACCGATGAGGTTTGCCTACGTATCTCACATCCGGTGAGAATCATACCCGCTCTAGTTTGGTCAGTTTTGACGGAACAGGGGAGGAAGCTTGACTTTTTAAAATTTTGGCAGAGTTTCAGAATTTTTCAAATATCTACCTTTCACTCTTGTTTTTTTTATTTGTTTTCGATTTTCTTTCCCTATTCTAGAAACCGGTCAACATGCAAGACAAAATAAATATACGCACAAGTAGCACGTAAAAATATATCAAGATGGTCTTTTATATTGGGTACACCTGTCCTAGACGGACCCAACCCCTGTCTTGAGTCCCCAAAGTCAAATGCATGTGATGCAAACAAACGTACCTACTAAGGATTCGGCATGATGTTATGTCATTCTAAGTTTAAATCCTGGGTGTATCGTTCTAGACCTGGATTACCTGAGCGGACAACTCGAGACGGGAGGGGGGAGGGGGGGAGGGGAGCATACCGGGAATACAGAAGTTTCATCGGCTTTGCAACTTGTCCGATCCTCGTTCTAAATTTAGGGTATGATTCTAACAGAAAAGAAACCACGCGAATCGCACGCTTCCCAGAAGATTTAGAAGACTCAGAGAGAAGAAGGGTTTTTGTAACAGTTTATATACAGTTCACAAAATATCAAAGCGGTAAAAAATGCCATTTAGCACATTAGGCTCAAACACGGAAAAATCAAATAATAAACAAAACCAAGTATAAAAGTCATCTAAGCTCGAATTCTGAACCCTGAACCCTGAACCAGAGATTTTGGGTTCTTGTTCCCCAGCAGAGTCGCCAGAACTGTCACACCTCTTTTTTTCCGAGTGATAGGGGAGTTTTTCTAATTAAAATGACATTAATCGAAATGAGATTATTTATTTAATTCAGAGTCGCCACTTGGAATAATTGTTATGGTGTCCCAAATCACCGATTTAATTTAAAATCCCAAATTGAGGAAATTGACTCTTATTTATGGTCCGTGGACACAGAAGACCGGATAAGGAATTCTGTTAACCCGGGAGAAGGTGTGAGGCACGCCCGAGTCCCGTGGTTTTAGCATGGTCGCTTAACAATTAATACCTTACTTAATTATCTGATTTATTACATGTCTACAACATATTCTGAATTTTTACTTTTTAGCCGCTTTTAATTATTTTTAGCCCTTTTAGTATTTATGAAATTTATTTGAACAAGTCGCGATACCGCACACTCGTTGTTAGGGTACATATTGTAAATCACACCACGTGAAACGTACCCCTGATTCACAACCTTTTTATTTTAATTATTTGAAGTTGGGGTCAAGTCACGTGAAACGCGCACTTGAGTTAGGATTTACGTATCATGACTATGCCACGGGAACCGTACCCATAGTCATAATAATTTATTATTAATTGCGCCTAAAGCAAGCTACAATGTTTATTCTTCTTAACTTGAAATTATTGTTATGCATAAGTTATGAAACTTATTGTGGAAGAAATAAATTAGATTTATTATGGACAGGTGGGCTAACTTCAAATTAGCTCTTAGGGCCTGGAAGAATTCATCTATTTGGTCCAAATGTTATATCACTACCATAGTTCAAATTGTTAAAACTTATCGGACAAAACAAATGGAACTTATATTTTGAAGTTCTTGGCAGTAATCTAACCAACATGAAAACCTAAGCAACAAAAGTTTAAAACTTAACCATTAATTTAAACAAATCAATCTGAAACCCAAAACGGCCCAGTTGTCTCATCTAATAGCCCAGATTATAAGACAACTTATTTAATAATCTTGCAAACTTTTAGTATACATCAAAACATAGAAATTTTATTCAATTGTAATATAGTAACAAGAGAAAACTAATAGGCTACTAATTACACACACAAAAGAAATTATACTGTCAAAGTAATTATAAAGAAGAAGAGTGGACCTCTCTTTTGCTAAATTTCTTTTCTGCTGCGTACAATGATATGGAAGCTCCTAAAGCAGAACTCTCGGAACGAGCCACCAACCAGAACCTCGAACCGGTAAACTCGAACATCACCTTACTCTAGCGATGGTTTCAGGACTAATTTTTAACATGTTTCTATAAAATTATCTTGGCTGGAATTTTGGTATTAAAGAGTGGTGAAAGACGGAGAAAGAATGACATGAATTGAAATTTCCTTAGCGTAGAAGAAAAAAGAAATTCTCTCAATTCCCTCCTCTCTTTTTTCTCTGTCCTTTTTATAGAAAAATTTTCGGAATTTTTCAGATTTTGTTTTATTTGTTTTATTTTATTATTATTTTTTATTTAAAAATAATTCCACTTCCCATTTTTCTTCTTTTTTTAAAAAAATAATATTCCACTTTCCTTTAATTTTTTTTTAATTTCCCATTTTTTCTTTTATTATATTTAAATTCTCATTTTTTACCTTTCTTTTTTTATTTCCCACTTATTTTACTTTTCTTTTTTTTAATTTCCACTTACTTTTATTTTTTTTAAAAATAATTTTCAGCTACCTTTACTTTTATTTTTTAATTCCAACTTTCTTTTACTTTTCATTGTTTAAATTTCCACATTCTTTTACTTTTATTTTTTTTTTAATTTTCCACTTATTTTTTTATTAACCCATTTTTACCTACTTTTACTTTTACTTTTTTAACTTTATATTTCTACTTTTTCTATTTTTTTTATTCCCATCCGAAATTTATTTTTAAATATATATATATATATATATATATATATATAAATAAATTGTTTTTTTAATTTTTTCGATTTTTTTATTTAATTTATTTTAAAATAAAAATAAAAATAAAAATAAAAATAATACTAATAGTAATAATTGACCTTTTAAATTTTTATTAATTTTTACCGTATATATAAAAAAAATATAACAAAGCTAAAAAATATATATTAAATTTCTTAAAATATTTACATAGTTGAAGGTGATAAAAATTAAAATATATTTCAAAATTAGGTGCTCACAACATTTATATCTAAAAGGATATTTTAAGGGTGTGTTTAGTATGAAGAAAAATATTTTTTTAAAAATATTTTCTAATATTCTCATATTTGGTTGGCTTATATGTTTTGAAAAATATTTTCCTCATGACCTCGTTTTCCTCCAATTGGAGGAAAATATTTTTTCTATCAAGAAAATGAAAAATATTTTCCAAAACTCTTTTCCAACCTTTCCTTATTCCCCATTCCCACCAAACCCTACCAACCCACCCCCACCCCACCCTACCCCAAACCCAATCCACCCCCACCCCACCCTACCCACCCTCACCCCACCCTAATAGTACTCTCTTTTCATGTTATAGATATATATAGTATTTTATTTTTATTTCAACAAATGAGTATTTTCTTTTCACAATAAAAAAAGTATTTTTTTCATTTTAACAAAAAAATGTGCTTTCTTTTCATGATGTAGAAAAAATATTTTCTTTTATTTCTATAACGACCCGACTTGTCGTTTTAAGAATTAACGCCCTGTTCAGCGATTTAAGGTCCCGAGCAATTTCGTAATATGTATTATGATTTACGTGTGCGGTCGAGTTTGGTTTTCGAAAGATTCAGAATTAAATTGAAAGAACAATTCTTATTTAGAAGCTAAAATGAAAAGAGTTGACCGGAGAGTTGACTTTTGAGCAAACGACTCTGAAATGAAATTTTGATGATGTTAATTGCTTCGTATGTTGATTTCGGACTTAGGCGTATGTCCGGATTTGGAAGTCCGTAGGACAATTCGACGCATTTTGGCGAGAGTTGGAAAATAGAAAATTTTTGGAAAGTTCGACCGAATGTTGAATTTTTGATAACTTGGTCGGATTTCGATTCCGGAAATTTGAATAGCTCCATTACGTCATTTATGACTCGCATAAAAAATTTGAAGTCATTCCGGATTGATTTGATACGTTTCGGCGCAAATTATAGAAGTTGGAAGATTTGAATACTCATAATTCGATTCGATGTGCGATTCGTAATTTCGGTATTGTTTGACGTGGTTTAAAGCCTTGACTAAGTTCGTATTATATTTTGGGATATTTTGGTACATTTGGTTAAAGTCCCGAGGGCCTCGGGTGGATTTCGGAAGGTTAACAGAGTTGATTTTTGCACTTGAAGAGCTGCTGGAATTTCTGGGCAGCAGCTGTTGGAGTCGCACCTGCGGAATTATGGGTGCAGGTGCGACCTCGCAAAAGTGAGACAGCCATCACAGAAGTGACATTGGACAGGGCTGGTGTTTGGTCGCAGAAGCGGAAGAAAATGCACACCTACGACAACGCATGTGTGGTGCCTGGAACAAAGGAGCGGCTGGCTTCGCAGATGCACATTCTTGCATCGCACCTGCGATCGCGCAGAAGCGGGAACGTGTCCACAGGTGCGAGGGGAGTTGCTGGCCAGTGCTTTCAGAGAAGCGTGATTTTTCTCGCAAAAGCGAGTACGCAGGTGCGTGAAATCAGTCTGCATGTGCAAAACTGAGCAGAAACATAAGTCAACTCCCCTAATAATGCAAGAAGGCAATTTTAGAATATCGACATAACTTCAAAAAGGTAAGTATCTTGCCTAATCTTGAGTGGGGGAAATTACCCCTTAGGCATTGAGTCTTATGTGGAAATTATGTAATTAAAAACCATGTACGCGAGGTGCCGAGTACGTACTTGTTACACCCTATATTTTCGTACGTAAAAATGCATCGTAAGCAAACTAATGTAGGACCAAAAATAAGATAATATTTAAAAGTATATAAAGTAATTTAATCATGTTACCTCTGAGGTTACAAATATTGAAGATCATGAACAACAAGTACAAAGAGGGTTGGACGGTTCAGAAGCTAAAGCAATTGAAGAAAATAATGTTTCGTCGAAAGTCGACAAGTTGGGAATGTTATAACATGTACCTTTGGGGTGAGACTAGGGTGCTTAACATGACAAGGAGATTATGTTATGATTTATATTAGTCGTATGACATCCGTATGTTATGTTTTGAAGTCAAGCGAGTTGTGGAACAAAAGTCGATAAAAGTCATCACAAGTTACATTCATAAGTTTTACTGAAACTTTGGGTCAAATGTAACTGCAATTTTATCCCAATATACTTAGAGTTATGGGGTGTTCCACCCATTAAATTAAATATCTATGAGTCTATTAAACCGTTTATCAATACGACATTGGAGTAGAAAGATATGGGCATTTGTGCGATACTGCGCAAGCTACTAGGTGACAAGTAGGTGTGTGACCTACTTGCTTAAATGAGAGCCCAAAAAATGGGCCATTTCGGGTCATCCAAAGAGGCCTTTTAAAGGCCTATTTTCTTCATATATTAGACTTAAAATAGAGCATAATAACCAGACATAAGCTCTGCAAAAAAAAAAATCCTCCCAAAAATTTTTCACAAACCCTAATTGATTTTCTCTCCCTTTCAAGTTCTAATTGGAGGTAAAACCTAGAGTTTGAAGAACCAAGATAGGAGCTGAGTTATCCAACAAATAAGGTGAGTTTACTGCTCTCTTTCATCTAATTTTTCTTCTGTAAATTCATGGTAAGTCGTTCTATACTTGTAAGAACTCACGGGACGGTGATCGGAAGCCGTGTGTTCAAGTTATTCACTTGTAGCGGACTGTATTGTGGACTGTTTTGTGTTGCTGTTGGGCTGCGTGTTTTACTACTGTTTTGTGGAGTTTTGGAGGAGGAAGGGGGTTTATAAACGCCATATAAATGTAGGGTGGTTGGCTGGTAATTCATCATAACATTTTTGGGTTGTTTGACACTACTACGGTGGTCGTTTTGTGTATGAAGAGATTGGGGTGTGTTGGGCTATTTTGTAGTATTTGATGGTGTATATAGGGCTGGAAAATGATGTATATATGTTGTTATTGTTCTGTTCTTGTATTGTTGGTGTTATCTTGAATTTGGAGGAAGTAAGGATTATAGGGGAGATGCTGCCCGTTTTAATACAAAATAAGTTTGTCGTTCGTTGTGCGATAGTTGTACCTTTCATAACTTAACGATAGTATTATTATCATTCTTGTAGATTAAGGTGCGAAGAGGTGAGTTCAACTTGGTGATTGGAAAGATTGTGATAAGGTATGTTAAGGCTAAGCCCTTCCTTCATTTTGGCATGATCTCGTAGCTACATGTGTTAATAATGAGACATAAAGAGAAGTTCGTATTCATGAATTCATTCACATTATTCTAGTCTCATAAGTTACAATATTATTCCTTATCGGGACTTCATATTCAGTTTAGTTTTGTCTTTATTCAGTCAAGAGAGCATAGTATTACACTATTTTCACCACCATCGAGCTATAATCGGTGGGCAGGCCCCTATTGGGCAACCTCTGATCAGATGGTAAGTTATATATACCGAGCCTACTGTGGCTGAGCGCCTATAAGCGAGCCCAGGATGGCCGAGATACAGATCCCAGTATGGCCGAGCGCCTATGAGCGAGCCTACTACGGCCGAGCATTTACACGTACCGAGCCTTATAGGGCCGGACATTTATTTTACTTACTATATTGAAGGAGTTTAGTCACTATCAGCAGGTAAGTATATCTCTAGATCATCTTTGACTCCTAATTACTTCCAGTTATTATATTATCAGTTCAGTTTCGATTTTCAGTTATGTTATTGCCTTACATACTCGGTACATTATTTCGTACTGACGTCCCTTTTCCGGGGATGCTGCATTTCATGCATGCAGGTTCAGATAGACAGACGAGTAGACCTCCTCAGTAGGTGTTTCCAGAGTTTAGCCTGATCGGTAAGCTCCACATCTTTCGGAGTTATCGGGTCTAGGTTTTTGTGTGCATCTTATGTATGTATTTATATATATAATATGGGTAGGTCGGGGCCCTGTTCCGATCACAATATATCTATCAGTAGAGGCTTGTAGACATATCATGTTGGTTAGTGCAGTATGTTGGGTTTGTAGGCCTGGTATGTATAATTTGGTGGTTTGTCAGCTGTAGTAGCTATGACGGCCTTTTCAGCCTAGCTTTATATTGATGTTTAGTTAGCGCTAGTTTCCATTCAGTTTTATATTTTGCTTCGCAAATTGTCTTGCAAGGTGGCCCCATGGCCAAAGTATGACATTATATGTTCAGAGTCCCTTAGTCGCAATTTGGTACGCCAGGTTAGGTGAGGCACCGGGTGCTTGTCTCGCTCCTAGGTTCGGGGTGTGACAAACTTGGTATCAGAGCAGTTCTGTCCTAGGGAGTCTACAAGCCGTGTCTAGTAGGGTCTTGTTTATAGATGTGTTGTGCACCACATTATATAAGCAGGGAACTACAGGGCATTTAGGAGTTGGTTACCCTTCTTTGAAATCTAAATCATGCCATAGAACTGAGTTATAGGAAATTTGAATTAAACTTATGTGTTGGTATTTGCATGCACAGATGACGGTGACTAGGAAGACTACGGCTAGCCAGAGGAGAGATACAGCAGCAGGTGAGGGGACCAGCAGGGTACCCCCAGTAGATGGGGCCCAGTCTGAGGCTCAAGGTGAGACCCCTACTCAGCCATTACCGGCTCCTCCACCAACTACGGAGATTCCTAGGGAAACCGCACATCCAGTTCCCCCTCCACTTCCATCAGATCAGGACTTGAGGAGTGCGGTGCATTTGTTGACACAGTTGGTAGCTACCCAGCAATAGGCTAGGGCATCAGCTAGTGCAGGAACTTCTGAGGGGTCTGGGAGTTCAAAGGTCCGAGAGTTTATTGCTTTGAGTCCCCCAGAGTTCACGGGGACAGATCAGAGGGAGGACCCGCGGGATTTCATAGATCAGCTTCACAGGATCTTTCATGTTATGCATGCCACGGAGAAAGAGGCAGCTGAGCTAGCAGCTTTTCGACTCCGAGATATAGCCATCATTTGGTACGAGGGATGGGAGAGGTCCAGGGGACGTGATGCACCTCCAGCTATTTGGGAGAATTTTTCAGATGCCTTCCTTGACCAGTACTTACCACGGGAGATCCGACAGGCTCGAGTCGATCAGTTTCTAGCCCTTAAGCAGGGTAATATGAGTGTTCGAGAATATAGTCTTCGTTTTGACTCATTGGCCAGATATGCACCATCCATAATTGCTACTATGCTGGACAGGATTCACAGGTTTATAGCAGGGTTAGCCCCAGAGTTAACCGAGGTATGTGCCACCGCTGCATTGCAGGATAGTATGGATATCTCCCGGATTCAGGCATTCGCCCAGAATATAGAAAGGGGTAGGCGTCGGCAGCAGGGTACAAAGAGGGCTGAGCAAGGGCAACGTAAGAGGATGAGATTTCCCAGGTCTCAGGAGCAATCTCAGGGTAGTTATAGGACCCAGTACTTCGGACGGCCACCTAGGCCTCCGCCACCTCAGTTACAGGGTTACAGGTATGACCGCTATACTCAGTCAGGACCAGGTGAGAGCTCACGGGTGTCGGGTTTGCAGCGACAGCGAGGTTTTGCGCAGACATGGTCATTTCCTCTGCGGTGTGACATATGTGGTAGAGGACACTTGGGCCAATGCCGAGCAGGTTCTGATGCTTGTTATACATGTGGGCGTCCGGGGCATATGATGCGAGATTGCCCAAATAGAGATTCTGGGGAATGACACAGCCAGCGAGTTCAGCAACAGGATCATCTATGTCCATGCATCCTTCAGGGCGTGAGTCTCAGTCTTCGGCTGGTAAAGGTCGAGGAAGAGGTAGAGGTTCCAGTTCAGGTTGTAATCAGAACCGTATCTATGCTGTAGCGGGTCGACAGGACCAGGAGTCTTCACCAGACGTTGTGACAGGTATATTAACCATTTGCTCTCACGATGCTTATGCTTTAATAGACCCAGGATCTACTTTATCGTATATTACCCCATTTGTCGCGAGGAAGTTTTGTATAGTGCCTGAAATACTAAGTGATCCTTTTGCGGTATCTACACCGGTCGGAGAATCGATTATTGCTAGACGGGTTTACCGAGGTTGTACGGTGACAATTTGTAGTCGTCAGACCTCAGCTGACCTAGTTGAGCTAGAGATGATGGATTTTGATGCTATCATGGGCATGGACTGGTTGGCAGCTTGCTATGCCACAGTTGATTGTCGAGCAATGGCAGCCAGATTTCATTTTCTGGGTGAGCCAGTCCTTGAATGGGTAGGTAATACACCAACACCCAGAGGTAGGTTTATTTCCTATCTGAAGGCGAGGAAAATGATCGCAAAAGGGTGCATTTATCATATTGTGCGAGTTAGAGATGCAGATGCTGAGATACCTACACTTCAGTCTATTCCCGTAGTCAAAGAGTATGCAGATGTGTTTCCAGATGAGCTTCCAGGTATTCCTCCAGAGCGAGAGATTGATTTTAGCATCGATTTGCTTCCAGGAACTCAACCAATATCCGTCCCTCCGTATAGAATGGCACCTGCCAAATTGAAGGAGTTGAAGGAGCAGTTAAAAGATTTGCTGGAGAAAGGTTACATCAGGCCCAGTACCTCACCTTGGGGTGCACCGGTACTATTTGTGCGGAAGAATGACAGCTCGCTGAGGATGTGTATCGATTATAGGCAGCTGAACAAGGTAACTATTAAGAATAAATATCCACTTCCAAGGATCGATGACTTGTTTGATCAGTTGCATGGGGCTAGATGCTTTTCAAAGATAGATTTGAGGTCGGGGTACCACCAGGTCATAGTTCGGGAAAAAGATATTCCGAAGACAGCCTTCACGACCCGATATGGCCACTTCGAGTTCCTTGTCATATCCTTCGGGTTGACTAATGCACCCGCTGTATTTATGGACTTGATGAATAGCCTATTCCGTCCATTTCTAGATCTGTTCGTGATAGTATTTATTGATAATATTCTGGTTTATTCCCGTTCAGAGGATGAGCATGCAGACCACCTGCGAGCGGTACTCCAAACCCTCCGTGATCGTAAGTTGTATGCTAAGTTTTCTAAATGTGAGTTCTGGTTAAAGTCTGTAGCATTCTTGGGGCATATTGTATCAGATGAAGGGATAAAGGTGGACACTCAGAAGATTGAGGCCGTGAAATCTTGGCCTAGACCTACCACTCCGACAGAGGTTCATAGCTTTCTAGGCTTAGCAGGATACTATCGGAGGTTCGTAGAGGGTTTTTCTTCCCTTTCAGCACCATTGACGAAGTTGACACACAAAGAAACTAAGTTTCAATGGATAGAGGCTTGCGAGCAGAGTTTCCAAGAGCTTAAGAACAGGTTGACCTCAGCTCCAGTTCTAACACTTCCAGAGGGTCTAGAGGGTTATGCCGTGTATTGTGATGCATCATGTGTCGGGTTAGGATGTGTCCTGATGCAACATGAGAAGGTAATTGCGTATGCTTCAAGGCAGTTGAGGAAGCACGAGAGGAATTATCCGACCCACGACCTCGAGTTAGCTGCGGTTGTTCATGCACTTAAGATATGGCGGCATTATTTATATGGTGTTCATATTGATGTATTTACTGATCATAAAAGCCTACAATATATCTTCAAGCAGAAACAGTTGAATTTGCGACAGAGGCGATGGCTTGAGTTATTGAAAGATTATGATGTTAACATTCTCTACCATCCAGTGAGCTGATTTTGTGAGCCTATCGACTATCACCCATATGGAATCGAAATTATGATTAGAACGAGGTAAACCCGTTATCGCCTCCCATTTCCATGTCGGGATCTCTATAGTCTGCATTAGCCCTCCGGGCTTCTGGTGCTCTACCTTCACTTGCTGGCAACTAGTACATTGGGCGACAAACTCAGCAATATTCTTCTTCATATCGTTCCACCAGTACACATCCTTAATGTCATGATACATCTTCGTCGACCCAGGATGGATGGAATACCATGAATAATGTGCCTCTGACATAATCCTGTCTCGTAGCCCTGCTACATCTGGAACACACAAACGACCCCTATATCTGAGAACCCCATCTCCCTTTAGCTCTAACAGTGGCTTCTTCTGCTGCGGAACTCACTCTCTCAGCTCGACCAACTCTGGGTCCTCGTACTGCCTTTCCTTGGCTTCGGCTATGAGGGATGATTTTGTAGTGTTTTGGAGTACAACTCCACCATCCTCAGAATCTACTAACCGAGGCGATAAACATGGACTTTATCACGGGTTTACCTCGTTCTAATCGTAAGTTCGATTCCATATGGGTGATAGTCGATAGGCTCACGAAATCAGCTCACTACCTACCGGTCAGATCTACATATACAACAGAAGATTATGCAAAGTTATATGTTAAGGAGATAGTGCGGCTACACGGAGTACCAGTTTCTATTATATCTGACCGTGGGGCTAAGTTTACATCACATTTTTGGAGGTCATTTCAGAGAGGTCTAGGGACTCAGGTGAATCTCAGCCCAACTTTTCATCCACAGACTGATGGACAAGCCGAGCGCACAATTCAGACGCTCAAGGATATGTTACGAGTATGTGTGTTGGATTTTAAAAGAAGTTGGGATGAACATCTACCTCTTATCGAGTTTGCATATAATAACAGTTACCACTCTAGTATCCAGATGGCTCCGTACGAGGCTTTTTATAGGCGTAAGTGCAGATCTCCTATAGGGTGGTTTGATGTTGGGGAATCTGGGTTATATTTTCCAGACCTGGTTCAACAGGCCATAGAGAAAGTAAAGCTTATCCGGGAGCGACTGTTGACAGCTCAGATTCGTCAGAAGTCATATTCTGACGTGCGGCGATGAGACTTAGAGTTCAGGATTAATGACTGGGTATTCTTAAAGGTATCACCTATGAAGGGCGTGATGAGGTTTGGCAAGAAAGGCAAGCTTAGACCACGGTATATTGGGCCTTATAGGATCATTCGGAGAGTGGACCAAGTAGCTTATGAGTTAGAGTTGCCCTTAGAATTGGAGTTTGTCCATCCGGTTTTTTACGTATCTATGCTACGGAAGTGCATTGGCGATCCTACCCGAGTGGTGCCCACGTATGATGTACAGATTACAGAGGACTTGTCATACGAGGAAATTCCAGTTGCCATCCTAGACCGACAAATCCGCAATCTACGAAATAAGGAGGTAGCTTCCGTAAAGGTTTTATGGAGGAGCAAGAATGTAGAAGAGATGACGTGGGAATCGAAGGAAGAAATGAAGTCTAAATACCCCCACCTATTTCAAACTGAAGATATGGCTCGAGATGGGATGCTACAACACAGCTCTATTCAGGCTAGCAGGTCATCAGGTAAGCTTTTATTTTTCACTTTTAGTATTTATGATTTACGGTTGGTGAGGCAAAGTGTTGCTATTTATAAACATTGGCCATGTGTGGCATGCACAGTATGTTTTCTGGCGACGTGCAGGTTGGTTTTAACCTAGTGTACGAAGGATACTCTGGCAAAATTTTCCAAAGTCTCTAAGAGTAAACATTCGAGGACGAATGTTCCCAAGGGGGGAATGATGTTACACCCTATATTTTCGTACGTAAAAATGCATCGTAAGCAAACTAATGTAGGACCAAAAATGAGATAATATTTAAAAGTATATAAAGTAATTAAATCATGTTACCTCTGAGGTTACAAATATTGAAGATCATGAACAACAAGTACAAAGAGGTTTGGACGGTTCAGAAGCTAAAGCAATTGAAGAAAATAATGTTTCGTCGAAAGTCGACAAGTTGGGAATGTTATAACATGTATATTTGGGGTGAGACTAGGGTGCTTAACATGACAAGGAGATTATGTTATGATTTATATTAGTCGTATGACATCCGTGTGTTATGTTTTGAAGTCAAGCGAGTTGTGGAACAAAAGTCGATGAAAGTCATCACAAGTTACATTCATAAGTTTTACTGAAACTTTAGGTCAAATGTAACTGCGATTTTCTCCCAATATACTTAGAGTTATGGGGTGTTCCACCCATCAAATTAAATATCTATGAGTCTATTTTCCAACGCATTAAACCGTTTGTCAATACGACATTGGAGTAGAAAGATATGGGCATTTGTGCGATACTGCGCAAGCTGCTAGGTGACAAGTAGGTGTGTCACCTACTTGCTTAAATGAGAGCCCAAAAAATGGGCCATTTCGGGTCGTCCAAAGAGGCCTTTTAAAGGCCTATTTTATTCATATATTAGACTTAAAATAGAGTATAATAACCAGACATAAGCTCTGCAAAAAAAAATCCTCCCAAAAATTTCCCACAAACCCTAATTGATTTTCTCTCTCTTTCAAGTTCTAATTGGAGGTAACACCTAGAGTTTGAAGAACCAAGATAGGAGCTGAGTTATCCAACAAATAAGGTGAGTTTACTGCTCTCTTTCATCCAATTTTTCTTCTGTAAATTCATGGTAAGTCGTTCTATACTTGTAAGAACTCACGGGACGGTGATCGGAAGCCGTGAGTTCGAGTTATTCACTTGTAGCGGACTGTTTTGTGGACTGTTTTGTGTTGCTGTTGGGCTACGTGTTTTACTAATGTTTTGTGGATTTTTGGAGGAGGAAGGGGGTTTATAAACACCATATAAATGTAGGGTGGTTGGCTGGTCGTTCGTCATAAAATTTTCGGGTCGTTTGACACTACTACGGTGGTCGTTTTGTGTATTAAGAGATTGGGGTGTGTTGGGCTATTTTGTAGTATTTGATGGTGTATATAGGGCTGGAAAATGATGTATATATGTTGTTATTGTTCTGTTCTTATATTGTTGGTGTTATTTTGAATTTGGAGGAAGTAAGGATTATAGGGGAGATGCTGCCCGTTTTAATACAAAATAAGTTTGTCGTTCGTTGTGCGATAGTTGTACCTTTCGTAACTTAACGATAGTATTATTATCATTCTTGTAGATTAAGGTGCAAAGAGGTGAGTTCAACTTGGTGATTGGAAAGATTGTGATAAGGTATGTTAAGGCTAAGCCCTTCCTTCATTTTGGCATGATCTCGTAGCTACATGTGTTAATAATGAGACATAAAGAGAAGTTTGTATTCATGAATTTATTCACATTATTCTAGTCTCATAAGTTACAATATTATTCCTTATCGAGACTTCATATTCAGTTTAGTTTTGTCTTTATTCAGTCAAGAGAGCAGAGGGTCTATATATATATATACACAATATTATAGTATTTGCACCACCATCGAGCTATAATATATACAGTATTACACTATTTTCACCACCATCGAGCTATAATCGGTGGGCAGACCCCTATTGGGCAACCTCTGATCAGATTGTAAGTTATATATACCGAGCCTGCTGTGGCCGAGCGCCTATGAGCGAGCCCAGGATGGCCGAGATACAGAGACCAGTATGGCCGAGCGCCTATGAGCGAGCCTACTACGGCCAAGCATTTACACGTACTGAGCCTTATAGGGCCGGACATTTATTTTACTTACTATATTGAAGGAATTTAGTCACTATCAGCAGGTAAGTATATCTCCAGATCATCTTTGACTCCCAGTTACTTCCAGTTATTATATTATCAGTTCAGTTTCGATTTTCAGTTATGTTATTGCCTTACATACTCGGTACATTATTTCGTACTAACGTCCCTTTTTCGGGGACGTTGCATTTCATGCATGCAGGTTCAGATAGACAGACGAGTAGACCTCCTCAGTAGGTGTTACCAGAGTTTAGCCTGATCGGTAAGCTCCACATCTTTCGGAGTTATCGGGTCTAGGTTTTTGTGTGCATCTTATGTATGTATTTATACATATAATATGGGTAGGTCGGGGCCCTGTTCTAATCACAATATATCTATCATTAGAGGCTTGTAGACATATCATGTTGGTTAGTGCAGTATGTTGTGTTTGTAGGCCTGGTATGTATAATTTGGTGGTTTGTCAGCTGTAGTTGCTATGACGGCCTTTTCAGCCTAGCTTTATATTGATGTTTAGTTAGCGCTAGTTTCCATTCAGTTTTATATTTTGCTTCGCAAATTGTCTTGCAAGGTGGCCCCATGGTCAAAGTATGACATTATATGTTCAGAGTCCCTTAGTCGCAATTTGGTACGCCAGGTTAGGTGAGGCACCGGGTGCTTGTCTTGCTCCTAGGTTCGGGGCGTGACAGTACTTGGGTTATATGTGCAAATTATATCGGTTGAAATTCGTAGACGCCCTTAAGTATTAAATTGGAATAATTGTTGGAACTTAGTAAATCCTTAAATTTGTCATGCCTCATTCCTTGTTTGTCGAGATTGTATTTTATATGATAATTTGGTGTGATTGTCACTTGAATTTTTATGTGAATTCCGTGAGTTTGTTGATTTGATATTTCCTAGAAATAATTATATTATGGATTTTCCATTTGTAAGTAATTAATTAAATAAGTTTAAATTGAGGTGTTAATATAATTATCAAAAATTTGGATTAATGAAGGTGTTCCCCTATACTGAGTTATTTTTCCATCTCTGTTGTAGTAGTAGTAGTAGTAGTAGTAGTAGTAGTAGTTATTGTTGTTGTTGTTTTTCTTGAGGTTTTGTGTATATTGTGTGGAGCCTTGGGCTACTTGCTGTGAATTTAAGTGAATTTGTTGTATCTTTAAAATTGGTTGTGGCCTACGGGCAAATTTTGATATGAATTATTGTATTGCTGTAACGACCCGGCCGGTCGTTTCGAGAATTTAAGTCCCGCCCGGTGGCATAAGGCCATGAGTAGCTTCATATTATGTGTATTGACTTGTGTGCATGGTTGAATTCAGTTACCAGATGATTCAGAGTGATTTGGGACACTTAGTCCCTAAAACGGAAGCTTAAGTCTTAGGATTTTGACTGTAGTCAGCACCATGTGAAGACAACTCTGGAATGGAGTTCCGTCAGTTCCATTAGCTCTGTTGGGTGATTTTGGACTTAGGAGCATCTCCGGACTGTAAATCTGAGGTCTGTAGCTGATTTAGGCTTGAAATGGCGAAAGTTAAATTTTTGGAGATTTGGACCGGAAGTGCACTTTTTGATATCGGGGTCGGAATGCGATTTTGAGAGTTGGAACAGTTCAGTTCCGTTATGTTATTTGGGACTTGCTGCAAAATTTGACGTCATTCCGGGTTGATTTGATAGGTTTCGGCACGAGTTTTAGAAGGTGAAAGATTTGAAATTTATAAGTTCGATTCATGGTGCGATTCGTGGTTTCGACGTTGTTTGATGAGACTTTAAGGCTCGACTAAGTTCATATGGTGTATTAGGATTGGTTGGTATGTTTGGTTGAGGTCCCGGGGGCCTCGGGTGAGTTTCGGGTGCTTAACGGATTAAAATTTTGATTTGTGCTACTGCTAAGTCTTCAGGCTTCTGGTATTTTCACTCCTGCGAAGAAGAGACTGCAGGTGCGAGAGCGCACATGCGGAGAGGCAAACGTAGAAGCGGAAAAATGGAGAAGTGCCAGGGGTCATAGGTGTGAGGAAAAATTCCGCATCTGCGATGCACTCAGGTGCGGAGATTGAGGCGCATGTGCGAGAAATGCCGGACTTGACAGTCTCCGCAGGTGCGAAGAAATTGTGCGCATCAGCGGCTCAGGAGAAGCGGATTTTTGGCACGCAGAAGAGAGAGGAAGCGCATTTGCGGTTGGACATGCTCACCTGCGGTCGCGCAAATGCAGCTAATTATGCGCAGGTGCGGTCACGCCGGGGCAGAAAAGAGAAATCCGAGGGTTTGGTTTCATTCTTCGTTTTTGGACTTGAGAGCTCGGAATTTGGCGATTTTTCGAGGGTTGTTTTCTCCATTTAGTTTCGGATTTTTGGGGTCGAAATTGGGAAATATTGGAAGAACTTCTTCTATGAAGATTTCGAGTTTTGAAAGGGGATTTGTGGTCAGATTTGAGTAATTCTTATATGGTTGGACTCGTGAGTGAATGGGTGTTCATATTTTGTAATTTTACCCGATTCCGACAGGTGGGGCCCACGGGCGATGTTGAGTTAATTTCGGAATTTTCGTTAATATGTTGATTTCGTTAATTAGATGAGTCTATTATTGTTGTAATTATGATATGCAATTGTGCTTGGTTAGATTTGGACCATTTGGAGGCGGATAATTGAGGAAAGGGCATTCTTACGGACTGTTTGAGCTTGGTTCGAGGTAAGTATCTGGCCTAACCTTGTGTGGGGAAATTTTCCCTTAGGATTTGAGTCTTCTATGTTGATTGTAGTCCATGCGTGCGAGGTGACGAGAGCGTTCTCAGACTTATTTGTAAAAAGTTGGCCTTTTAGGACTCTTAGGTCCTTATATTCACTGAGTATGAAGTTGTTCTTGATATGATTAAGTTCCTATTTACTAGTTTCGCCTCTACATACTTTAATTAAAATTAACTACTTTCAGGATTTACTCTTATTGCCTATTTGACTCTTATTTGACTTAACTGAAGATTTTACCTCCTCTATTATCATGCTGTATTTTCATAACTGCTTATCTTTATTTGAAATTATTATTGTATCATATTAAAATTTGTGCAGTCTTAATTGAGGTTATGATTATCTTTCCGCTGATTATCCTTAATCTAATTGTTGAAAATCCTTAGTAATTTCTCAACCTTAAAAGAAGTTTTAGATATCATATTTCTTAGTCGACTTGTTTTATTTGGAATTATTTGACTCGTATTAGTTTCCCTGTTGTTGAAATGTATATTGTGGGATCGTTGATACACATTAGTTTCCCCTTTGTTGAGTTGTTCTCTTTACGCCTATCATTCTTTACTGTAGTTGTTCCTTGTGATTTGGTCCCATATCTTTCCTGTGATTTAAAAGTTCTTGAGTTGATTTACTTATCGTACTTTGTATTATTGCCATTGTTGTTGTTGTATTTGTTGTGGTGATGCACGAGGTTTCTGCCGTGCGGTTGTTATTATTGTGATGCACGAGGTTTCTGCCGTGCGGTTGTTGTTATGGGGTTGCACGAGGTTTCTGCCGTGCTATTGTTACTATTGATATTTGCACATGCGGCGTGACAAGGTGAGATATATATATATGGGTTGGGCATGTGGCGAGACAAGGTGAGAACATTATTATGCACGTGTGGCGAGATATATATATGTGTGTGTGTGTGTGTGTGTGTGTGTGTGTGTGTGTGTGTGTGTGTGTGTGTGTGTGTGTGTGTGTATGCACGTGTGGTGAGACAAGGCGGGCAATTATGTTACTATTGCACACATGGCGAGACAAGGTGGGCTATGTCAGGGATTGATTTATGATGATTTATGGCCTGGGGGCATTCTTGTGGTTGATATTTGTGTAGTGGTATACGTACCTGTGTGAGCTTTATCTTGTGAAAGCTGTGAGAAAATATTCTACGTGTTGTCCATTCTTCTTCTTCCTTATGCTTATTTGCTGGTATGGACTATGTTAGGACACTTGCACAGGCATACACGTAGTTAAGCACTCTCATCGGATAAGAGGTGTTCTTGATATTGTTGAGCATAGATGCTCACCCTTGTTTACTTGCCTTCTATGTCAGAATGGCTCTATTGGCATGTGAGTCATCAGTGTGGTTATGAGGTGTTATGAGGGCACATGATGCCAAGTGTTAGGGTTCAGGTATTGAGACCCGTGAGTTGTGAATTGTCTGAGGTTCGGTACCTCGTGGAGTTGTTGACTAAAACCTGATGTAAAAGCAGTTGTAATTACTGAGTTATTACTTGTCCTTGTTGTACTCGTGATTCCGGATTTAGGTTGTGTTCCATTCACTTTGTCTACGTCATTTTCATGATATTCCGCTGATACTTGCTGTTTCTTGCTTTGATGCCATTACTGTATTGTGAGTCATATTGCATAGTCTTTATGTAGACATCATACTTCTATTATTCATGTACTTATATCTGTTCAGTTTATTAGACCAGTGGGTGTCTTGACTGTTCCTCGTCGCTACTCCACCGAGGTTAGTCTTGATACTTACTGGGCACCGTTGTGGTGTGCTCATGCTACCCTTATGCACATTATTTTGTGCAGATCCAGGTACTTGTTCGTTAGCTAGCTATGTGGACTGTTGCTGTGGAGACTCAAGGTAAACCTGCTGCTACGTTCGCAGGCTTCGGAGTTACCTTCCAGTTTTCGTTTGCACTGTTTATACTTATTTCTGGACAGTTGTATTTAGAAGTTTTCTAGCAAACACTCTATAGAGCTTATGACTTGTATTACCGGTTTTGGGAATTTTAAAAGATTCTATTTAATTAATGTTGTTGTTTTAGTTATTGTTAGGCTTACTAGTCCCTAAGACTAGTTGCCATCATGATACCCAACAGACGAAAAATTTGGTCGTGACAATTGCATTGTCGTGATAATATTCCGAGTAAATTATTGTGTGATTTGAGTTATTATTATGAGGACATAAGGGTGGCATTCTACTGTTGACATTACATGGGTATAAGGGTAGCATTTCACTGCGGTTATGTGTGTTGGAATATTGTCTGGGTGGAGAGATAAGGGTGGCTATTAATAGGAGTGATAAGGGTGGCTATTGATGTTGTCAGGGTGGAGGGATAAGGGTGGCTATTATTATGGAGTGATACGGGTGGCTATTGGAGAGATAAGGGTGGCTTTTGTTAGGGATGATACATGATGATTTGAGTATATTTTGTTGGTGATTTTTATATGATGTTGTGATTTTTCCTGGTGTTTATTTTTATCTCTTGTGCAACTTGTCTTGTTGTTGGTAACTTGATAATAGTCTGATTCATGTTGAAATTTGTGAGCCTATGGTATTGTCGGGCAGATTATGTTATTAGCACATGAACTCTCCGTGCAGATGTGATATGAAATGTGGGCATGAGGTGCGAGGAAAATATAAGAAATATGTTATTGGCACGTGAACCGTCCGTGCAGATGTGATATGAAATGTGGGCACGAGGTGTCGGAGAAATATAATAATTTTTATTATTGACACATGAGTTGTTCGTGCGGTGTTGACAGAAATATGGGTACGAGATGCAATGAAAATATGAAAGTGGGTTGAGTCCCGTATTTTTATGATTATGAAACGAGGTATCACAGAGTGAATTTTATTCGAAGGAATTATATTCAAAAGATATTTATTTGAAAGAAGTATATTCAAAAGATATTTATTTGAAAGTTATTTATACTCAAAAGATATTTATTTGAAAGGGGTATATTTGCAAGATTTTTATTTGAAAGAATTTTATATTCAAAGGATATTTATTCGAAAGAAATATATTCGGAGAGTATTTATTCGAAAGAATTATATGTGAAAGATTTATATTTGAAGGACTTGTTTAATTGGTTGTATTTGTGTTTCTTATTCATTTGAGCAATAATTATGAAGTTTTTTCTGCATTGCTGTGTACATCACTAGTTGATTGTTATTGCTATCACTGCCATTGCACAGGTTAATAGACTAGTGAGTGCCTTGACTGTACCTCGTCACTACTCCATCGAGGTTAGTTTTGATACTTACTGGATACCGACTGTGGTGTACTCATGCTACACTTCTACATATTTTTGTGTAGAGCCAGGTATTGGAGATATCAGACTTGGGCAGAGTTAGTGTGTTGATAGCATGGATTCAAGGTAGAGTTACTTGGTCATCGCAGTCCCTTGGAGTCTTTTATTTTATTGTACTGTCAACTCTTATTCGAACAGTATTGCATATTCGATCCTTGAGATCATTACATGTATCCAATTAGAGTTCGTGACTCAGTATTACTAGTCTTTGGAAGTTGTTATATTTGTGTCACGACCCAAAATCCAACTAGCCGTGATGACACCTAACCTCACCCGCTAGGTAAGTAAAATAACAATAATCCGATTCAATTAATATTTAACTGATTCTAATACACTCCCCAAGGACTGGTAGTACAAATCATGAGCTTCTAAGAATAGAATTTATAAAACTGGTATGAAATAAATACATCATTTGTTCGAAATGTACATGAACAGATTGTTATAAATCTAAGTCTACCATGAACAAGAGGCAGCTACAACCGAAATGCAGGTACATCTTCAGATCCAGCTCCCAACGAACACAGCAACATCAGCAGCCAACATCTGCACGCAAGGTGCAGAAGTATAGTATGAGTACAACCGACCCCATGTACTCAATAAGTAACAAACCTAACCTTAGGTTGAAAGTAGTGACGAGCTTGTACCAAGGTCGGGTCCCAACTTCAATAACCAACAATAGTTCATAACAACTTAAACAAGTAATACTAGAAATAACTCAACAATCAAATGCTCAGCAATAACATGATTACTGAAAATAGTTCTGCCTTTCAAGTACATCAATGAAAACCCAAATCGTTTACCGTAGTTGCCAAAAATATGAATAAGTTTGAAAACAATAATTTTTCCAAAATCCTTTCAATAATAAATAAGATGTTTCATTTTTCTTTCCAGATAACCAGTGTATAACAAATGCATCACTATTCCTATCTGCCAACATGTGCGAGAAATCATGAATGATGTAATATCGTACAGCATGAGGAAAGTGCATCTCTATGCATGTATGTCATGTGTGCATGTCAATGCGATGCAACTCAGTGATAAAATCATATGCATACTCTCAGAGTGTCATTTCACTCAGTCCTCCCAATCACTCAGTCCTCCCAATCACTCAGTCCTCACAGTCACTCAGTCCTTACAATCACTCAGTCCTCCCAATCGCTCGGCACTCGGCACTCGCACTCAGTAGGTACCTGCGCCTACTGGGGGTGTGTACAGACTCCGGAGGGGCTCCTTCAGCCCAAGCGCTATAATCTGCACGGACAACTCACGTGCTGCATGGATAACTCACATGCTACAGTATCAATATCTGTATCCGCACGGACAACTCACGTGCTATAATAAAGCCTATAAGGCCTGCTGCAAGCGGGTAACCCCGATCTACATAATAATAAAGTATATAAAATAAATATGGCATGTTGCGGCGTGCAACCCGATCCCATAATTATCCTCACAATCAGGTCCTCGGCTTCACTTAGTCATCAATCTCTCCATTCTCTCTCTCAGGGGCTCATAATGTCATGATAATATCCCGAAAATGATGATATGACGTATTAGTAAATAACAACAGAGACTGAGATATGATATGTAATGTCATGAATATGACTGAGTATGAAATTTCAATTTAAACAAATAATTCACAGCAATATGACCTCTGTGGGTCTCAATAATACTGGCACATAGCCTCACATGATTTTAATATGATTCTCAGCTCAATTGCTTTAACACATACAACTACATAGAAAATGCCAAGATTATGACTACAAAGTCCCACAGAACCAATTACGTCAAAATTTCTATGGTGCATGCCCACACACCCGTCACATAGCATGTGCGTTGCCTTCAAACAATTCACATAATGCGTATATTCAGGGTTCATATCCTCAGCTCTAAGATTAGAAGAGTTACTTACCTCGAACAAGACGAATCCAATTCCGAGCAAGCTAAACAATCCTCCAGAAATCCCATTATGTGCGTATCAACTCCTAAAAGGCTCGAATCTAGCCACAATAAATTTGATTCAGTCCATACAATTTATAAGAATTAATTCCATATCAAAATACTAATATTTTCTCACAAAATCCGAAATTACACTCCCAAAATGCCCGTGGGGACCACGTCTTAGAATCCGATGAAACTCACAAAATCCGATAACCAATTAAATTACAAGTTCAACCATACTAATTTCACTAAATTCCGACTCCAAATCAATGTTCAAAACTCAAATATTCATTTTATGAAATTATAGGAATTTCTGTCGATTTCTCTTGAAGATTTGATAATCTTACACCAAAAATGAATATTAATTCATGAAATATAATCACAAGGGAGTCAAGAACACCTACCCTAAGTTGTGTGAAAAATTTCCTCTCCAAAATTGCCCAAACCGAGCTCCAAAATCCGAAAATGGGTGAAAATGTCGAACCCTTGAACTTAAAGGATTCTGCCCAGCACTTTCACAGATGCGGTTAAGAGGTCGCCCCTGCGACCCTCGCTTATGCGAAAAACAACTCGCTTTTGCGAGAATAGCTTGGCCAGCCCAGATTGCTTGTGCGTGTATAATGCCGCTTCTGCGACCATTGCACCTGCGAGCCCTTTTCCGCAGGTGCGATCACACCAGAACTAGCAAATCCTCAGCAATTCTTCAACTTCGAACCTTGGTCCGTTTACCACCCGAAATCAAACCGAGGTCCCCGGGACCTCAACCAAACATACCAAAAAGTCTTATATCCCAATAGGAACTTAGTTGAACTCTTAAATGACCTCAAACAACTTCAAAAATATGAACTACACACGGATCCAAGCCTAATGAACTTTGAAATTTTCAAATTCTACAATCGATGCCGAAACCTATCAAATCACGTCCGATTGACCTCAAATTTTCACACAAGTCACATTTGACATAACGAAGCTATTCAAATTTCCAGAATCGAATTTCGACCCCGATATCAAAAAGTCAACCCCCCGGTCAAACTTCCTAAAAAATTTAACTTTCGCCATTTCAAGCCTAATTCCACTACAGACCTTCAAAATATTTCCGGACACGCTCCTAAGTCCAAAGTCACCATACGAAGCTACTGGAATCATCAAAATTTGAATCTGAGGTCGTTTACACATAGATCAACATTCGATCGACTTTTCCAACTTAAGCTTTCTATTTAAGATACTAAGTATCTCATTTCACTCTAAATTCTCTCCAGACCCGAACTAACTAACCCGATAAGTCATACAACAACTATAAAGCACAAACAGAGCAGTAAATAGGGGAACGGGGCTGTAATACTCAAAACGATCGGTCGGATCGTTACATTCTCCCACACTTAAACATGCATTCGTCCTCGAACGTGCAAAGAGTTGTTTCCAAGCCCTCATATCCCTATTCTATCTTACCACACACGTACCATGGGGTGTTCCATCGTCACCCTATTCCATATAGACCTGAAAACACAATACAACTAAAAATCCTTAATTTAACCTTAGCCCAAAAATCTTAGAATTTAATTCCCAACCTTTAGAATTTCTTACAAGACTCGAATCTCATAGTTACACACTGTACAAGTCTGACCAAGATGCATCGAGCTATAACTATAGCCACGGATATAATCACCCAACATATTACATAACTCGCATGCCCGTATCACCATTCGTGATTAGAGTGACTACTCCAAAAGCAACCAAATGCTAGTATTAAACCCATATCGAACCAAACCTCATCCAAAAACCTTTGTACACTGTTGATAATAAAAGAGCACGCAGAATCTCGTAACCCCTTATCAGATCCACAAGTCATGGAGCTTTCTCGCCCCAACCAGAACCATAATCACTTTCTAAGCTGGCTTTCAATATTATTCTCCCGAATATACCGTAATCGAACATGATAGTACCTATTCTAGGTCCAATGACCATATATTATTAAACACACTATCCCCCGACATGCCACACCAATATAACTCAGATCCACAAACTGTGCCACCCGTGCACCAATAATCAACAATTCAAATGTACTCAATCATGGAAAATGACTCAAATGAGAGAATTGCCCCGCAAGGTTAACAAGTACCGCTATAAAGAATTGTTGAAAATTCATCGCACACCGTAGAACCATCACACGATTCTAACACAAGGTTCCTACCTTAACATAACTCTGCTACAATATGTGACCCCGTCCTAATGCTGGTCCATATTATATACCCCGAGCCATCCTGTTCAAAAATCAATAACCCCGGAGTGGCAAATGACACAATGCCACACAAAACCCGAAAGAACATAACCAATATGCAATCAATCATACAATACCCAAATACTCATCTCGCTCAAATTTTGCCATAAAGCCCCCAATAAAACTGCACCATGTGTGCATATAACCGATGAATCACAACTCCTCGTAGCATAGAAGAGTAACTCACAGATCACTTCAGAACATGAATAATTTCAACATCAACCGAATGGCACATCCCTCAATAATAGCAGTATAGAGCCAACCAATTCGACTCGGTGTAGAATACACATCCTAATTGGGCCTACCAATGGACCCCCAAATCAATTATGGTCACCCACAAATGGATAAATAACCCTCCAAAAATTCACACCGACTGAATCATAATACATCTTATCATCTGACTAGCTTCGGCCACGACTTCACAGTCTGCAACCATGAAACAATCTGCTGCTGAAACTCCCAAATTCCAAATTTATAGGACACATGAATCATCATAACTGATCCTAATTCTAGCCTTTGAGTGACTAACACATATTTAATGCACGATCATTCCACAAGAAATACTCCCATAATTCTTCCGTGCCAGATAGCAATAATTTGAATATCAGCAGTCTATCAACCATGTGAGTACCGCAATACTAATTATACATTCGTAAGTCAAAATACAATGCGTCTTCTAAAATTCGCACCCTTCTCATACAATACCAAGTAGTAATAGTATTCATCTAGTTATTTGGAACCGCCCATGTTGTCCAACATTCGTTACCTTCTCTTCAAGAATGTACTGCCACCTTGTACATGTAAATCTAACTTTCGCACAACACATAACACCTATCTTGCAATCATGTAAAAAGCACAAGAATCTTATTATCAACTTTGAGTCACCAACAATTTACATACCCTATTAGTTAGAAACCTTTCTCTTTCTTCTTTCCAGGAGGAAATCACAATACACAACACGTTCCCGACACCAGTAGAAAAGTATCCGGCTCAAACCATGGTAGAAACCATCAAGAATACTTTGGAATCCATTTGCACATAATCAAGCCATCAGAACTGAATCTCTCTAACTCAACCAAGCCACGTAGGTCACCAAACCCAAGAATATTTCCACCAAAACATCTCTAAAGTCTTACCACATCGTAATTACCCAAAAGACTGATCCTACCATTACCATACTGGTCCAGTCTACTACCCAGTTGTCCTATTTCTTTGAGTCCCTTCCGAATTTGTCTTCAGATTGATACTTCTCCTTGCTAAAAGACCACGATCTTTAACAACAACTCACTATAAGACACCCTAACATAAAACTACACCGCCCTAAGGCCCATAAGTCAATGTATTCTTTCTTAAGTACCCCAAAAGCACCACAAACGAGACATCCACTCTGAAAGACCTTATGTAAATTTAAAATTGTCCCACTTTCCTTTCTTATACTGAAATATAGAGTCCCTAGTCATAGAGAATTTCCGCAAGTCCAGTCGCCATTAAATGAAAATCTCAGATTTTTTATCCATACACAAGTCCGGAGAAATTCTCAATTGCTATATATAAACCTCGAACCTATTGGAACTTTCTCGAGAGTTTCCCCCTTTGTTCAAATCCAAATTACACCGCCCAAATGGGCCAAGAGACACGTGCCCCATTAGCACAACAACACTCAAAGAATTAACTATACTTTAATACCACCGATCAATTTCATACTCCGTGGGCACTACATCATTCACAAATAACAACTCATTCATCCCACGATTTTTATATACTCATAAAACGCAATATAACCCGTATTCAGAAATTTCCTTACTCGAGTCATTCTCGAACTCCACCTCTACAAGTCATCACTGATTCCCAAGTAAACCTCAGACCAAAACAAAAATTTGATACATAGCCATGAATTAAATTTTCAATAGCAGACTCCCCCACTTTGCTCAAAGCAATAAATCAAAACATTCGATAACTCACAATACCATACTCTATTACTGTCATGATGTTGCAGTCAATTCAATGAAAATTCTTCTCAAGCTCATGTAACACCAACAATAAAATACCTCGATCATCCTCTAAGATCGCATTTATTCTCTTGATAGTCAAGTCAACTTTCTCAACCAGATTCAAATTCAAATCTCAACACACATAACCCGCTGGTAGAAAAGAAACTCTCCAATCAATATTATAAAGAACACACCTACGTAGATTACTCTGCAGGAGATAACCCACTTGCTTAGCCTCAAATTGGTATCTTGTTATACCCTTTCGCAGTCAAAATTACTACGCAATCACTTAATCTTTCCAAGTCCAAACTTATTAACAAGACATGAGAATTTAGTTTGTCCCAAAATTTAACAACGTAAAAGATCCTTCAAAACATTCATACTCGAGACTATACGTCACATCAAAATGAAAATCAAGCACCCAATGGCCTTTGCTTTACATCTCAAGGAAACATTTCTCGTCACATTTAAATCGTCTTAACACATCCCGCAGTTACATCATACTCATCACAAGGCCATTCGACCGCTCATCGCTCCACAAACTCCACTCGTAGGGACATTACCGGACATATGAGTCCAAATGTACAAGTCATAACTGAAGCTACCGAGCTTAAGTTGCGGTCTAACCATGGCCTCAAGTCCTCCAGACTGGCCCATCACCAAAACACGGAATACACATTTCGAACCTCGTTCATGGAATCACAAGCCGGTGATGCACAACTGATACCGAGCGCTCATATGCGTACACGAATGCGTGGAAGGATTTCAAAGAGTTATGTCTCAAGCCAAATCAATTTCACACGATAAAGAAAGAAAGATGGGAAATTATCCTAAATGCCATGTTGCCTCTCGAACATAAGTATGGACGTCATCATACCGATTTGCAAGACTCTACTAGACACTTGTTCATGACTTGTAGAACCTATCAACCTAGAGCTCTGATACCAACTTGTCACGAGCCAAAATCCAACTAGCCGTGATGGCACCTAACCTCACCCGCTAGGTAAGCCAAATAACAATAATCCGATTTAATTAATATTTAACTGACTCTAATACACTCCCCAAGGACTGGTAGTACAAATCATGAGCTTCTAAGAATAGAATTTACAAAACTGGTATGAAATAATACATCATCTATTCGAAATGTACATGAAAGGATTGTTATAAATCTAAGGCTTCCATGAACAAGAGGCAGCTACAACCAAAACGCAGGTACATCTTCAGATCCAGCTCCCAACGAACACATCAACATCAGTAGCCAACATCTACACGCAAGGTGCAGAAGTGTAGTATGAGTACAACCGACCCCATGTACTCAATAAGTAACAAACCTAACCTTAGGTTGAAAGTAGTGACGAGCTTGTACCAAGGTCGGGTCCCAACTTCAATAACTAACAATAGTTCATAACAACTTAAACAAGTAATACTAGAAGTAACTCAACAATCAAATGCTCAGCAATAACATGATTACTGAAAATAGTTCTGCCTTTCAAGTACATCAATGAAAACCCAAATCGTTTATCGTAGTTGCCAAAAATATGAATAAATTTGAAAACAATAATTTTTCCAAAATCCTTTCAATAATAAATAAGATGTTTTATTTTTCTTTCCAGATAACCAGTGTATAACAAATACATCACTATTCCCATCTGCCAACATGTGCGAGAAATCATGAATGATGTAATATCGTACAGCATGAGGAACGTGCATCTCTATGCATGCATGTCATGTGTGCATGTCAATGCGATGCAACTCAGTGATAAAATCATATGCATACTCTCAGAGTATCATTTCACTCAGTCCTCCCAATCACTCAGTCCTCCTAGTCACTCAGCCCTTACAGTCACTCAGTCCTCCCAATCGCTCGGCACTCGTACTCAGTAGGTACCTGTGCTCACTGGGGGTACCTGCGCTCACTGGGGGTATGTACAGACTCCGGAGGGGCTCCTTCGACCTAAGCGCTATAATCTGCACGGACAACTCGCGTGCTATAGTATCAATATCTGTATCTGCACGGATAACTCACGTGCTATAATAAAGCCTATAAGGCCTGCTGCAGGCGGGCAGCCCTGATCTACATAATAATAAAGTATATAAAGCCAATATGGCTTGCTGCGGCGTGCAGCCCGATCACATAATTATCCTCACAATCAGGTCCTCGGCTTCACTTAGTCATCAATCTCTCCAGTCTCTCTCTCAGGGGCTCACAATGTCATGATAATAGCCCGAAAATGATGATATGATGTATCAGTAAGTAACAACAGAGACTGAGATATGATATGTAATGTCATGAATATGACTGAGTATGAAATTTCAATTTAAACAAATAATTCACAGCAATATGACCTCTGTGGGTCTCAATAATACTGGCACATAGCCTCACATGATTTTAATATGATTCTCAACTCAATTGCTTTAACACATAAAACTACATAGAAAATGTCAAGATTATGACTACAAAGTCCCGCGGAACCAATTACGTCACAATTTCTATGGTGCACGCCTACACGCCCATCACCTAGCATGTGCGTCGCCTTCAAACAATTCACATAATACGTATATTCAGGGTTTGTACCCCTAGCTCCAAGATTAGAAGAGTTACTTACCTCGAACAAGATGTATCCAACGCCGAGCAAGCTAACAATGCTCCAGAAATCTCATTCTGCGCGTATCAACTCCTGAAAGGCTTGAATCTAGCCACAATAAATTTGATTCAGGACATACAATTTATAGGAATTAATTCCATATCAAAATACTAATATTTTCCCACAAAATTCGAAATTACACTCCCAAAATTGCCCGTGGGGCCCACATCTCGGAATCTGACGAAACTCACAAAATCTGACAACCCATCCAATTACAAGTTCAACCATACTAATTTTACTCAATTCCGACTCCAAATCGATGTTTAAAACTCAAAAATTCATTTTATGAAATTATAGGAATTTCCTTCGATTTCTCTTGAAGATTCGATAATCTTACACTAACAATGAAGATTAATTCATGAAATATAATCACAAGGGAGTCAAGAACACTTACTCTAAGCTGTGTTGAAAATATTCCTCTCCAAAATCGCCCAACTCGGTCTCTAAAATCCAAAAATGGGTGAAATTGTCGAACCCTTGAACATAAAGGATTCTGCCCAGCACTTTCGCAGATGCGGTCAAGAGGGCACACCTGTGACCCTCGCTTCTGCGAAAAATAACTCGCTTCTGCGAGAATAGCTTGGCCAGCCCAGATCGCTTCTGCGATGCCTAAGACCGCACCTGCGGTTGCATTTTTGCATAACAGGAACCACACCTGCGAAGACCCTCGCTTTTGCGTGTATAATGTCGCTTCTATGACCATCGCACCTGCGAGCCCTTTTCTGCAGGTGCGATCACACCAGAACCAGCAAATCCTCAGCAATTCTTCAACTTAGAACCTTGATCCGTTAACCACCTAAAATCAACCCGAGGTCCCCGGGACCTCAACCAAACATACCAACAAGTCTTATATCCTAATACGAACATAGTTGAACTCTCAAATCACCTCAAATAACTTAAAAAATATGAACTACACACGGATCCAAGCCTAATGAACTTCGAAATTCCAAATTCTACAAACGACGCCGAAACCTATCAAATCACGTCCGATTGACCTCAAATTTTGCACACAAGACACATTAGACATAACGAAGCTATTCATATTTCTAGAATCAGATTTCGACCCCGATATCAAAAAGTCAACTCCCCGGTCAAACTTTTCAAAAAATTCAACTTTCGCCATTTCAAGCCTAATTTCACTATTGACCTCAAAAACATTTCCAGACACGCTTCTAAGTCCAAAATCACCATACAGAGCAACTAGAATCATCAGAATTCAAATCCGAGGTCGTTTACACATAGATCAATATCTGGTCGACTTTTTCAACTTAAACTTTCCATTTAAGAGACTAAGTATCTCATTCCTCTCTAAATTCTCTCCGTACCCGAACTAACTAACCCGATAAGTCATACAACAACTATAAAGCACAAATAGAGCAGTAAATAGGGGAACGGGTCTGTAATACTTAAAACGACCAGCCAGGTCATTATCATTTATTTCCGCTTTTGGTTTCGACACTTGTATTAAATTATATGTTTAAAAAAAAATTAAAAATGGCTTGAAATGAAATTGAAATTGGCTTACCTAGTCTTAGAGACTAGGTGTCATCACGACGCCTAAGGTGGGATTTTGGGTCGTGACAAGTTGGTATCAGATCTCTAGGTTCATAGTTTCTACGAGTCACGAACGAGTTTAGTAGAGTCTTGCGGATCGGTATGCAGACGTCTGTACTTATCTTCGAGAGGCTACAGAACCGTTAGGTAATTTCCACTTCTTTAATTCCTGTCATGCGCATGTGTTGATTGTAGAATCTGAGCCTTTGTATCTCTTTTCTCTCACAGATGGTGAGGACACGTGCTACCGAGTCAGCTGAGCAGGCCCCCGCACATACTGCTTGGGTCGTAAGAGGTCGGGGCCGAGGTAGAGGCCGATGAAGGGCACGTGCCGCAACTAGAGCACCTGTCAGAGTAGCAGATGAGGAGCCACCAGTAGCTCCAATTGGGGGACAGGTACCAGAAGCACCTGTTGCTACCCCCGGACTTCAAGAGACTTTAGCACAGTTCCTAAACATGTTTGGTACATTAACTCAGGCGGAATTGATCTCTGTTTCACCAAATATTTCACAAATCGGGGGAGGAGTTCAGACTCCTATCGACCGTGCTCTAGAATAGCAAGTTCATATTGGTCAGGTTTCGGGCATAGTACCGGTAGAACCTGTTATTCCGGTTCAGCCTCAGGTCAGGCCATATGCATCAGAAGAATAACAAAAGAGACTTGAGAGGTTTATGAGGTATAGTCCACCTTCTTTCAGTGGCACAACTTCAGAGGATGCCCGGGAATTAATAGAAAAGTGTCATTGTATTCTCCGTACCATGGGTATTGTGGAAGTGAGCGGCGTTGCCTTTACTACTTTTCAACTGTTAGGCGCAGCGTATCAGTGGTGGCAAGTTTATGAAGAAGGTAGACCAGCTAATGCAATGCCACCAACTTGGGCTCAATTTTCAAAGATATTTTTGAAAGAGTTTGTTCCCCAGACTCTCCAGGATGCGTGGCGCACAAAGTTTGAATGGTTGCGTTAGGGCACTATGGCAGTGCCAGAATATGCACTCAGGTTCAGTGAGTTGGCCCGTCATGCACCTATCTTGGTTCCTATAGTTGGAGAGCGGGTGTGCAGATTCATTGAGGGCTCGATTATGATCTTAAAATATGCATGGCCCAAGAGTTCTAGGTGAGGAAAGGGAGTCTAAGGAGGCCAAAAGGTCTCGAAGCTATGGAGGGTTCAATGTATTTTACTCTTCAGCTATGACCTGTAACACCCCGAAAAAGTTCGAAGTACTTAAGTGCTAGTAAGAAAGTGGATGTGTGCTAATTATATTATTTTATGTGCAGACAAGGACTATTAATATGATGGATATCAATTGGATATGATAATAAGTGTAAGAGGCATATTATAAGTAGTGTGGGGTCTAAGGAGAGACCTAAGTCTAAGTCAAGTTGGAAATTACATGATAGACTAAAGTTCCAAATGAGTATGCACAAGACCAAACTTTGGACGAGCATATCTACATATATGTAAGGATTTATATGATGAACAACCTATTAGATTAACTCCCTTTGAGTCTAGTTTCCAACGCATCAAACCATTCATCATGTGGATATGTATACAGAAAGTTATGGCTAGTTTACTGGACCTATGTCATATGCGCGCCCAGATGCGCGGCCGCGCATATTTGGGAGTTTTTGCCTTGTGTGCGCGGCCACTTGCCCAGGTGCACGGCCGCGCATGTATGAGCCCGTTTAATACCCCCAAGTCCGGGTAGAGAGAGGGGTTAAGTCATTTTTGAGCTAAAACATGATATATTTAGAGAGAAGTGAGAGTGTTCTAGAGAGAGGAAGATCTCACAAGATTCATCAAGATCTTATTCAAGCCTTGAAATCCAACAAGGAAATCTCACAAGATCTTCACTCAAGAGGTAAGATTCAAACCCCTAGTCTTCAATTTTGAGTTTGGGGTAAAAGATGGGTGATTGGGAGTATGATTCTTGGGTGTAAGAGTATTATGCATATATGCTTGTACCAATAAGGTTTATGGGAAGATTGTTGAGCTCAAATAAGTACGAATTGGGTTGTGGAGTGAAGGAAATCTTGTAGAAGAACCTTGTAACCAAATTTGCACACCTAGTGTTTGATAAAATGCTCAAATTAGCTGAAACCATGAATATATTCCTAATTATGGTTCACTTTTGTTATGTTTCTAAATAGATTGAAGTTTCTAGGATTTCTAGAACCTCGTAGTAATGTAAGGAAGGCTCAAGAAAGATTGGAGCCGTCCGGAGGTCAATTCACGTGAGAAAGCTATTTTGGAATATCGACCTAACTTCAAAAAGGGAAGTATCTTGCCTAACCTTGAGTGGGGGAATTACCCCTTAGGCATTGAGTCTTATGTGGAAATTGTGTAATTGAAAACCATGTACGCGAGGTGACGAGTACGTACTTGGTTTAGATGTGCAAATTATATCGGTTGAAATTCCTAGATGCCCTTACATATTAAATTGAAAAATTGTTGGAACTTAGTGAATCCTTGATTTGTCATGCCTCATTCCTTATTTGTCGAGTTTGTATTTTATATGATAATTTGGTATGATTGCCACTTGAATTTTTATGTGAATTTTGTGTGTTTGTTGATTTGATATTTCTTGGAAATAATCACATTATGAATTTTTCATCCGCAAATAATTAATTAAATAAGTTTAAAAAGAAGGCGTTGTCCTATGATGAGTTATTTTCCCATCCTTGTAGTTATTTTTGAGATTTTATATACATTGTGTTGAGCCGTGGACTATCTTTTGTGAAATTAATTGACTTTATTGTACCTTTGTAATGGTTGTGGCCTACGGAAAATTTGTAAATACGAGTTGATGATGCTGTGCTATTGTGATAATATTCTGTGTGAATTGTTGTGTGATTTGGGCAATTGTTAAGCGGCATATAAGGGTGGCATTCCATTGTTGACATTATATGGGCATAAGGGTGGCATTTCACTGTGTTATGTGTGTTTGGATATTATCTGGGCGGAGTGATAAGGGAGGCTATTAAACGGAGCGATAAAGGAGGCTATTATAAGAGTGATAAGGATGGCTATAGGAGAGATAAGGGTGGCTATTTATATTGTCAGGGAGGAGGGATAAGAGAGGCTATTATAGGAGTGATAAGGGTGGCTATAGGAGAGATAATGGTGGCTATTGTCCGGGATGATATGTGATGATGTGGGGTTATTATGTTGATAATTTTTATGTGATGATGTGGGGTTATTATGTTGTGATTCTCCTTGTGTTTGTTATTATATATAGTGCAACTTGTCTTGTTATTTTGGTAAATTTGATAATAGTCTGATCCATGTTGAAATTGTGAGCCTGTGGCTATTGCTGGGCAGATTATGTTATTGGCACGTGATTTGTCCGTGCAGATGTAATATGAAATGCGGACACGAGGTGCCGGGGAAATATGATGATTATGATATTGGCACGTGAACTGACCGTGCAGTTGTGATATGAGATGTGGGCACGAGGTATCGTGAGTAAATGATAATTGTATTATTGGCACGTGAGTTGTCCGTGCAGTTATGATAGAAATATGGGCACGAGGTGCCGTAGAAATGTGAAAGTGGGTTATAACCCGTGTTACGAAAATATAAAAGTGGGTCGAGACCCGTGTTTTATGATTATGAAATGAGGTGTTACAGGGTGACTTTTATTTGAAAGAATTATATTCGAAAGACAATTATTTGAAAGAAGTATATTCGAAAGATATTTATTTGAAAGAAATATATTAAGAAATATATTCGGAATGTACTTATTCGAAAGAATTATATGTGATAGATTTATATTTGAATGACATGTTTAATTGGATATACTTGTGTTTCTTATTCGTTTGAGTAATAATTATGGTGTTCTTGTTGCCTTGCTGTTTATATCCCTGGTTGATTTTGTTGCTATTATTGCTAGTTGTTTTCCAGTACTATGTATACTGCTATATTGCACAGGTTATTCGATTAGTGAGTGTCTTGACGGTACCTCGTTACTACTTTATCGAAGTTAGTCTTGATACTTACTGAGTACCGACTGTGGTGTACTCATACTATACTTCTACACATTTTTGTGCAAAACCAGATATTGGATATATTGGTCTCGGGCAGAGTTAGTGGGTTGATCGCAAGGATTCAAGCTAGAGCTGCTTGGTCATCGCAGTCCCTTGGAGTCTTTCCATTTTATTGTATTGTTAATTATTGTTCGAACAGTATTGTATATTCGATCCTTGAGATAATTTTATATATCCAGTTAGAGTTCGTGACTCAGTATTACCAGTCTTGGGAGTTTTTTTGAATATTTCCGTTGTTGGTTTTGACACTTGTATTAAATTATATATTTAAAAAAAATGGTTTGAATTGTTGTTATGGTCGGCTTACCTAGTCATAGAGACTAAGTGACATCACGATGCCTGTGATGATATTTTGGGTCGTGACATGACCCATTATGATCGAGGCTCGAGCAGTCGGCCAGCTCAGCCCACACATCAGATTACTCGGGGTGCTCTAATAAGTTCTTATAGTACACCACTGACATGAGGTTCTTACAGTGGTTATTCCAGTTATCCGGCACAGACTCAGTATGAACAATCGCGACCTCAGAGGGGTTGTTATGAGTGTGGTGATACTAGGCACATCATGAGAGATTGTCCCAGATTTGGGAGGGGTGGATTTCATCAAAAGACTCAGGCTACGGGCCCCAATGCAGCTACTACCCCACGTGTATAGCCAGTTAGGGGTGGAGGACAGGCGGGTAAAGGGCGCCCTAGAGGGGGAGGCCCAGCCCGTTGATATATTTACTATGGTGTGGCTGAGGCCACCACACCAGATCATGTCATTACATGTACGATCCATATTTGTTATAAAGGGATATTTCTCGTTAATTTGATTCGGTTATGAATATTGAGGCGAGTCCTCCTATTATGCTCCGTTTATGGGTGAGCTTCGTACTTTTGTGACCAACTTATATGTTTATCCCTGTTGGGAGATTTGATGATGTTAGCCTGTGTCTATCATTTTTATTTTTGTACACTATTGAGGGCTATAAGTCCAAAAGTGACTTTCTATTACTCACTACAGTGGATTTTGATCTGATTTCAGAATAATTGATCTCAATTTTATGAATTATATGCCCTATTGGTATGGGGGTTCATTATGTGTTGTGAAAATTGTTTACCGAATTTATTAAAAAGAAGAAAGAAAGGGAATGGAAAAAAAATAAAAAATTTCAGTTGGCACAATGTGCAAAATACTTGTGATTCAGAGTTGAGGATGAGATCCTCGCATTTTTATATGATGTAAAATATTTAAACCGGGCTACAAGCCGCGGTGGAAGTTATAAAAGGACGAGGTCCTTGTGGTAAAAAATTTATGTTTAAAATTCTCCCTTTGTGATATTTAAATTGTACTATAATACTGATAGAAAGTCATGCTTGAGGCTTATTTAATAATTTTTGCATGTATTTTCTGTGCATATTTAGCCATATTCGTGTTGTAAATATTGAGTTTTAGCCTATAAGGTAGGTACCCAAGTAGCGTTAAATGCGACTCGTTAATTCGAATAAATAATTATGAGATCTTCATACCTCGCGTATTGCTGTCAATGTTGTGAAAATTTGAAACTAGATTTTGGTTAATATGAGATTAATCGAGGATGCTGGAATTAATTATGAACGGCTATTATCATCAGAGATGTGGTTATGGGCATACGTATAAGGTGCATGTGGGCACGAAATGGCTACAGTCGGATGAGACTAATACAGTATCTTAATATGAAAATATCAGGCATCTGAAATTGATTGGAGTGTAAGGAGTTGGCTTTAAAGCTTATAAGTGTGGATAAAAGAAATCATCTCCATTGAGATGGTGTTTTCGGACGCCTGCTAAGTTTGTGGTGGCATAGAATTAAATTGAAAGAACAATTCTTATTTAGAAGCTAAAATGAAAAGAGTTGACCGGAGAGTTGACTTTTGAGCAAACGGCTCCGAAATAGAATTTTGATGATGTCAATAGCTTTGTATGGTGATTTCGGACTTAGGCGTACGTCCGGATTTGGATTTGAAAGTCCGTAGGACAATTCGACGCATTTTGGCGAGAGTTGGAAAATAGAAAATTTTTGGAAAGTTCGACCAAATGTTGAATTTTTGATAACGAGGTCGGATTTTGATTCTGAAAATTTGAATAGCTCCATTACGTCATTTATGACTCGCGTGCAAAATTTGAAGTCATTCCGAATTGATTTAATACATTTCGGCGCAAAATATATAAGTTGGAAGATTTGAAAACTCATAATTTGAATCGATGCACGATTCATAATTTTGGTGTTGTTTGACGTGGTTTAAAGCTTCGACTAAGTTCGTATTGTATTTTGAGACATGTTGATATATTTGGTTCAAGTCCCGAGGGCCTCAGGTGGATTTTGGAAGGTTAACGGAGTTGATTTTTGGACTTGAAGAGATGCTAGAATTTCTGTTGTTTCTGGGCAGCAGTTGTTGGAGTCGCACCTGCGAAATTATGGGCGCAGATGCGATCTCGCAGAAGCGAGACAGCCATCCCAGAAGCGACATTGGACAGGGCTGGTGTTTGGTTGCAGAAGCGGATGAAAATGCGCACCTGCGACAAAACGCAGGAGCGGCTGGCTTCGCAGATGCACAATCTTGCATCGCACCTGCGATTGCGCAAAAGCAGAAACGAGTCCGCAGATGCGAGAGGAGCTGCTGGCCAGTGCTTTAGCAGAAGCGTGATTTTACTTGTAAAAGCGAGTATGCAGGTGCGTGAAATCAGTCCGCAAGTGCGAAACTGGGCAGAAACATAAGGATTGAATTTGGTCATTTTACCTTTTTCGTTTTGGATTTTTGGAGCTCGGATTTGCGCGATTCTAGAGGGATATTTCACAAGCTTGGTTGGGGTAAGTGTTTTATATCCGAAAGTGATTATATTTCATGAATCTATAGTTATATTCATCGTTTAATTCGAGTTTTATGGAGGAAATTGGGATTTTTGTAAAAACGTTTCAAAAACGGAAATTTAAGATTTGGAGGTCGAGTTGTTATCGAAATTTGATAAAATTGGTATGGTTGAACTCGTATCGGTATGGGTGTTTGGATTTTGTGAAAATTATGTCGGGTTCCGAGAGGCGAGCCCCGCGTTGACTTTGGTTGACTTTTTAGAATAAAATTTTAAGTCAACGTTTTATTATACGGAATTGTTTCCGATGAATTTTAATGAATTTATATGATTAATTTGGATAGATATGAGTTGTCCGGAGGTCAATTCAAGCAAGAAAGTGATTTTGGAATATCGGCATAACTTTAAAAAGGTAAGTATCTTGCCTAACCTTGAGTGGGGGAAATTACCCCTTAGGCATTGAGTCTTATGTGGAAATTGTGTAATTGAAATCCATGTACGCAGGGTGACGAGTACATACTTGGGTTATATGTGCAAATTATATCGGTTAAAATTCGTAGACGCCCTTAAGTATTAAACGGAAAAATTGTTGGAACTTAGTAAATCCTATCATTCCTTGTTTGTCGAGTTTGTATTTTATATGATAATTTGGTGTGATTGTCAATTGAATTTTTATGTGAATTTCGTGAGTTTGTTGATTTGATATTTCCTAGAAATAATTATATTATGGATTTTCCATCTGCAGAAAATTAATTAAATAAGTTTAAATTGAGGCGTTAATATAATTATCAAGAATTTGGATTAATGATGTAACGACCTGACCGGTCGTTTTGAGCTCCAGCGCGTTGTTCGGCGGTATAAGGCCTTGAGTAGCTTCACTTCAGGTATTATGACTGGTACGCGTGGTTGGAATTGAAATTTCAAAAGTTCAGAGTTGATTCGAAAAGAAAATTCTCTTCTCAGAAACTTTAAGTTGGAAGAATTGACTAAGGTTGGATTTTTGAGTAAACGATCTCGGAATCGGGATTTGAAGGTGTCAGCAGGTTCGTATGATGAATTCGGACTTGGGTGTATGTCCGGATCGGGTTTTGGATGAACCGGGAGCGTTTCGGCGCCTATCGTGGAAGTTGCCATTTTGGAAGAATTTCATAAATTTGGGTTTCAATGTTATCGATGTCCGTTTTGGATTCCGAGTCTAGGAATAGCTCCGTATGGTGATTCTGGTATTGGGAGCACGTCTGGAAGTGGATTCGGAGGTCCGTAGGTCATTTTGGAGTTGTTTGGCTAAGGCTAGAAATTTGAAGGTTTTAGAGAAGTTTGACCGGAAGTGAACTTTTTGATATCGGGGTTGGAATCAGATTTTGTAAGTTGGAGTAGGTCCGTAATGTCAAATGTAACTTGCGTACAAACTTTGAGGACAATCAGACGTGATTTGATAGGTTTCGGCATCGATTGTAGAAGTTGAAGTTTCAAAGTTCATTAAGTTTAAATTGGGGTGCCATTCATGATTTTGATGTTGTTTGATATGATTTGAGGTCTCGAGCAAGTTTGTGTTATGTTATGGGACTGGTTGGTATGATTGGATGGGGTCCTGGGGGGCTCAGGTATGTTTCGGGGTGGTTTCGGACCAAAACGGAATGATTTGCTACTGCTCAATCTAGTATCTGGTTTCCTTCTTCGTGAACGCGAAGGGAGTCCCGCGTTCGAGGAACTTTGAGGCTGTTGGGATTTAGCCTTCGCGATCGTGAAGGTTGAGACAAGAACGCGGTGAAGAACTTGAGGAACCTATGCGAACGCGTAGAAGGAAATGAGGACTGGGCCTGAGGATGTTTGGCCTACGCGAACGCGAGGCTGGGTATGCAAACGCGAAACAGTGAGGGCGGAAAGCTTCGCGAACGCGTCGTGAGGAACGCGAACGCGAAGAGGAAATTTGGGGACAGTGTGTCTTTGACCTTCACGATCGCTAAGAAGGGCGGACTTGGGCAGTGAGGTTTTATATACGGGATTTGGCCATTTTCCTCCACATTTCATTTTGGTTGGGCGATATTTGGAGCTTTTGAAGAGGAGATTTCATCATCTATTATGAGGTAAGTAATTCCCGCACATTATGAGTTAAATACATGGTTTATATATGAATTTAGACATGAAAATTTGTAAAAATTGTGGGGTTTTGGTAGGAAACCTAGAAATTGGTATTCTTAGATTTTGATCACGAAATTGGGCATGAAATGGAGAATAAATTATATATTTGAGTTCGTGAAGTTATGGGTAAAGTTTATCTTCAAAAATTTTCGGAACCCGGGCACGTGGGCCTAAGGGTGATTTTATCAACTTTTCGAACGGAGTTGAAAATTATTATAAAATGATTAATTATGAGTATTAGAGTATATTTTGATTGGATTGCAACTTATTTGACTAGTTTTGGAGCGACGGGCATCGGTTTGAGGTGTTAGAAAGGCTTTGGAGCTAGTTATGGAATTTCGTAGCGAGGTAAGTCTCCTTCCTAACCTTATAAGAGGGAATTAACCCCATAGGTGAACTAAAACATTGTGTGCTTCTATTTGTGGGGGCTACGTACGCACGAGGAGACGAGAGTGCGTGCGTAGCTACTAGCTATGCCTATGTCCGGGTAGTTTTAGGCTCACATCATGCCTTGTTGATATTGTTATTGATTTATGTTTATTGTCTGCCTCGAGAGGGAGAGAGATTGAGTTTTCTTATTAAATGTTTTGAAAGGAATTTAATTTGAAGAACTTCAGATTTAGAAGGTTTCATTTGAACTTCGTAATTTCGAAAAGGATTGAGTAATGATATAATAGCTTAAGAAATCTATGTGTAACCGCGTCTCATGTATGTTTCGCGAGCGGGGTAATTTCCTTAAAAGGCTACAAGCTGAATTTCCCATATTTTTGAATAGAATCAAGAAAGAGATATCATCTTAATGTTAAATTTATATTTGAATGCGTCACAAGTATGATACGCGAGCGGGGAGATTCCTTAAATTTATATTTGACCGCGTCGCACGTATGATTCACGAGCGAGGTATTTCCTTCTACCACTCTCATGGGATCGGGTCGTTCGCCTCGGCAGGATTTATGTACCACACTCTCATGGGAGCGGGCCGTTCGCCTTGGCAGGTTAATAGATGCATCTATGGTTCGTGCCGTTCGACCCTCGACAGTGCACAGTTTACTTTTATGTTGGATCGAGCCGTACGTCTCGCCACTTCCTCGTACGCCTCGGCATTTTCTAAATCATGACCACATGGAATCGTGCGTAATATTTGGCAAGAAGCCAGTGTATCTGAGGGTTTTTCCCTGATTTGAATTATGACAACCAATTTGATAAAATCCACTATATTTATATATATGCTCCGATTACGGAGGGAACTTGTCATATGAGAGCTTGAGTAAATTATAAAGAGGAAAATTGTAGCATGTATTTCATACTTGTTTGTTTCATATATTTACTCTGTCTCATATTTATTCACTTCTTTACCGTACCTGATATTATTGGACCACTAGTAAGTGTCGAAGTCGACCCCTCGTCACTACTTCTTCGGGATTAGGCGGGATACTTACTGGGTACGAGTTGATTTACGTACTTATGCTACAATTGTTGCACATTCTTGTGCAGGTACACATACGTTTAGCGGCCTTGTGGGCGCAGAGGCGCGATTATGGCGGGCACTTAGGTGAGCTGCATTCTATACGATGCACCGCAGCCACCAGAGTCTCATTCAGAGTATTGTATTTTCTTCCATCTCCAAGTTGTATTCCGGTCAGTTATTGTATTTTATTTTAAATTTTTAGAAAAGGCTCATGCACTTGTGACACCGGTTTCTGGGATGATTATGGGATGTTCAGTACCGAAATGGGAAAATACTGTTATTATTATATAAATTCATCTTTTACTAGTTAGATTGAAGTAAATTTATGATTTCAAAAATATTAAAATGAGAATTTAATTAACCATTTAGTGTTGGCTTGCCTGACAGTGGTGTCTGGTGCCATCACGACCTTTAACGGATTTTGGGTCGTGACAACATGGTATCAGAGCACTAGGTTCACTTAGGTCTCATGAGTCATAAGCGAGTCTAGTAGAGTCTTGCGGATCTGTACGGAGACGTCTGTACTTATCTTCGAGCGGCTATAGAGCTGTTAGGAGCACTTCCCTTCTTGATTCCTCATCGTGCGATTTGATTCTTTTGATGCTTATGCCTTTATTTCCTTCCCATTCAATCTTATGTGACGTGAAGCGCTTGCTATAGATCGAGAATTAAGGAATTGTAATGGTACTACAGATGTGGTGCGGGATGTTTCTCCTTGCGAAGTTGATTGGACTATTATCGTCGCCTTATGGAAGGATATTCTGTCATTTCAGCCCAGTAACTGTACTTCGTAGAGCTTTGAGGCTATGCACAAGTTGTTATGATGCTCAGGAGTTGTTGTCGCACAGTATTGATATGATGGTAGGATGCTTGCCTATGTATCGTGGCAGTGAATGACTTGGAAGGAGGTTTACTTAGTGTATGGTTCCGAGATTTAGTATTTTATTTCGCCGGAGGAAAAGCAATTGGCCTATGAATGTCCAGATTTGGGTTGATGGAGTAACAAGGCTTGGTATTTTCTAGTGTGATGGAATCTTCATCCGAGGTGTGGTGTCGTCGTCCTTGATTGAATGTGTTAATTTCGTTGGTGTTATGATTTTCTTCGATTCGCCTTTGGGGCAGGGAAGCATATGGATTCCGTGGTAAGATGACTACATGCCTTGAGAAAGTTAAGAGTGATTTGGGATTCATGGTGGACCGTGACTACATCTACGGACTTAAATCTGAGTATTGACTGCTATATTAAGGAAGATTGGGTGTGACAGGAGGGAGTTGCTTGATATGAAGAAGGATACAACATGACTTTGGATTGGAATGTATTGTCGCACCTTTAGTTGATGTCCATGAGCAGTGAACGGATATGTACAGCTGGTGAATGAGGACGGGCTCAGGATGGGTTACTGATTTCATAGTTATTGTACCTAGTGCAGCAGCATTGGATGATGTCGGCATGGAATTTCCACAGGTAAGTTATCTCCTGTAAGCAGGTTAGCGGTTGCGTGGTGTTGATGGGGCTGTCACGAAAGAATTCTACTGGTTATCCGGCAAAAGGTCGAATATGTGAATGTGGTTAGTGATTCAGAGTGTTCATGAAAGGTCAAATGGAAGGATTTCGAGGAACTTGGCGAGTTGGTTGTGCAAGATCAGTTCAACGATGAAGAAATAATCTTGGCGGGTTCTAGAGTTATGCAATGGTAGCTTCAAGCTAAGTAGGAGAGTTCCACCGCCTATGGTTAGATTGCATGGTCAGCTAATTGTGAGATTTCTGGTTATCGGCATATTGGTGGGATATTATGACTAAGGAAGAAAGAACATCAGCGGTAATTTGAGCAAAGGATTGAGGAATGTGTGCTATAGTAGGCCTTACTGACTCATGTTCAGGTTTTGGGGAGATTCGGATTTATGCTTCGTGTAAAGGTGATTTGCAAGGAAAGTGATTCAGCCGGGTGCTTCTTGAAAGGGCATTCATGTGCTAGTGGAGCCTGGGAGTTGATTATATTCAGGACCAAGTCAGAGTGGGTGACTCTCAACAACGGTCCTAGTGGATTCAAAAGTTAAAGTGTGGTGCCTAAGGATTTCGAGTCCGTAGTATGGGTAAGTATTGAGCTGTTTGCAGCAGATTATAAAAGTGGCTTGGAGTGTTCTATGTTATCTTCGGTATGCGGTGTAGCAATGGAAGAATGGGAGAAAATAACTTCGGAATCGTAAAGGAAATATCAGAATGGGTGTACCAGTTGAAGATGCGGATGTGCACACAACGAGGGTATGAGATGGTTCGTAGGTTTGGGACAGCATGGTCTCGTGAAATAAGGTCACTCAGGATGAGTGCGGATTTAGGTTCGTGAGGTAATGAATGGAGCTATTATTATTTCTAAGTCAAGTTAAAGATAAATTGGGAAAAGACGAGTCATCTAACGATGGTTGAATTGGCATAATGGTGGCAATGATCTGTTCCTTCAGTGTATTGAGTTATGCATGTGATTTATGGCGGTACGTGCGAGACTTGACGGCCGCCGTAATTGATTTTATTTGGAGGAATTCAAGTATTATGGCATGTTATGTGTAGATGGATCCAGGAAGAGTTATGGTGGTTTAGACCACTACTTGAGATTGGTATTTTCTGCGGATATAAGAATTCAGTCACGTGTTGCAATGGTTCTCTTTAAACGACTTAAGTAAAAGCTTTCTATGTGATGAAGTGTTTACCCTATTAGTAGTTCAGAAGTTAAGATGAAATTCGTGTACTCTTGCGCAATGGCGTGACTAAGTGCAGTTATCGGCATGGGATTCGGAAGTTAAGGATCAAGGTTGCAGTTTGGTGTCGACAAGAATGTCAAGAGCTCGGATGAGAGGGAATGGATTTAGATGTTTAGAATAAGCTGGTATTGTCTCTAGCGTCACCGGAGATCAGTGTCCTGTGTAAGAGGCTTTGCCTACTGATTGCGGATTCTTGATATGCTTTACACCATTAGTGTGACCTATGGTATGGATGTGCAGACTTGTTACCTAGTGCGAAAGGTCGTGGGAGAGTGTCCCACGGAAAGATTGTGTAAGAGGGGCATGTAGTCACTTGATTGAGTGAAGATTGAAACCAACTATGAATATGGTGGTAATATCGCTGATTCGAGAATTTATGCCTGGAGGGCGCTCGGTTCACTTGGCTGTGGACTGTGGAAGTTTGTTCCGATTATAGTGGATGTTCTTGTGTGTTATGGGAAAAAAGGGTTATTATGGATCCTTAAAAGGTTATTAACCTAGTACGGTGCGATCAGAATCGGCTTGAGGTCTGTGGATGGATTTAAATATGAATATGGGCTCTATATCAGGCCGATGTGTTCATTGAAGCATAGCGCTCCTTATGGAGGAGTATTCAGACATTGGATGTCGTTTCGTCGTCGGCTATTTCATGTAATACTATACTGTGCCATGTGATGTGAAATGGCTTGGTAAATTTCTTATGTGTTGATGTTCCGCATAGCGATGGCGTTATGTGAGCAGGATGGCTCTCGAGATTCAAATCATATATCGCACCTTAGTTTGCTTCATTTTTGTAGAATATGGTGCTATCTGTCTCACCGGGGGTGGTATTATGCACTTAGCGTGCTTGTGGCCGATATTCGGGTATTTTGTAGTAATGAGCATTCTAGCTCGGAAAGTATCTCTTTATGTAGATTTTATGTGTGGATCGGGTCGCACGCCGCCACGGGTATGTTTTTTGGATCGAGTTATATGCCGCAATAGTGGGATGTTGATTACAGTCCCCTATATCTATTTTCGTGTGTTTTGTTTTCCATTTTCTAGGGAAGGTTCATAACACATTTTCGATTGTCTAATTAGTTGTGTGGGTTGAGTAGTCCCTTCCAGAGATTCGTTTTCCTTATGTATCACATTCGAGTTTGTAGCTTATTGGCACATTGCAGCATCATATGAGACTTTTGGTACTGTCTGGGGTGGCTTATTGCCTGAGCAGCTTATACTGGGTGAGACAAGATTTTTGACCTGGGATCAGTGCGATCAGATTATATGAAGTATATTAAAGAGCAAATACCATTATTTGGTTCATAATGGGGTTATGATTCTAGTCAAAGGGAGAGATTCAATGATTTGTTGACTCTGCAGTTGGTTATGAATTTTTACACATCTCTTCCGTCATGGTGGTATTGCAAGAGTTGGAACAAGACTTATATATGTCATGAGGTGCATTGCGAGCATCAAATTCATGGAATTTCGGCTATTGTTATCAGAGGATGTTATTATGGTCATGTGAATGTTGAGGTACATGGTGTGAATTCAGCAAAGGTACGCAGTCATGTTTGGGTACATCGTGTGGTGATTGATACGATGATCGTATGTAGGAAACATGCCTAGGAGAAGATTCCGTATGTTGGAATTTGGCTCTATGGCTAGTTTGACTAGACAAAAGGGTAATCTTCAGATTTACTCGAGCCAGTGTGCTCAACTGAGTTGTGGTAGCACGGGTAGGTGCAAGAGGTGCTAATCAGTGATTTCGGACAACTCCAGAACAGTTCTTAGCACGTTCGAGGACGAACGTATGTTTAAGTGGGAGCAAATGTAATGACCCGACCGGTCGTTTTGAGCTCCAGCACATCGTCTGGAGGTTTGAGGCCTTCAGTAGCTTCACTTCAGGTATTGTGACTGCTACGCATGGTCGGAATTGAAATTTCGGAAGTTCAGAGTTGATTTGAAAAAAAAATTCTCATTTCGGAAGCTTTAAGTTAGAAGAATTGACTAAGGTTGGATTTTTGAGTAAACGATCTCGGAATCGGGATTTAAAGGTTCTTACAGGTTCGTATGATGAATTCGGACTAGGGCGTATGTCCGGATCGGATTTTGGATGACCCAGGAGCGTTTCGACGCCTATCGTGGAAGTTGGCATTTTGGAAGAATTTCATAAATTTGGGTTTCAATGTTATCGATATCCGTTTCGGATTTTGAGTCTGGGAATAGCTCCGTATGGTAATTCTGGTATTGGGAGCGCATCCGGAAGTGGATTCGGAGGTCCGTAGGTCATTTTGGAGTCATTTGGTTAAGGCTAGAAATTTGAAGGTTTTAGAGAAGTTTGACCGGAAGTAGACTTTTTGATATTGGGGTCGGAATCCGATTCCGGAAGTTGCAGTAGGTCTGTAATGTCAAATGTGACTTGTGTGCAAAATTTGAAGACAAACGGATGTGATTTGATAGGTTTCAGCATCGATTGTAGAAGTTGAAATTTCAAAGTTCATTAAGTTTGAATTGGGATGTAATTCATGATTTCGATGTTGTTTGATGTGATTTGCGGTCTCGAGCAAGTTTGTGTTATGTTTTGGGACTTGTTGGTATGATTGGACGGGGTCCCGGGGGCCTCGGGTGTGTTTCGGGGTGGTTTTAGACCAAAACGGAATGATTTACTACTGTTGTATCTGGTATCTGGTTTCCTTCTTCGCGAACGCGAAGGAATCCCGCGTTCGCGAAGAGGAACTTTGAGGCTGCTTGGATTTGGCCTTCGCGATCGCGAAGGTTGAGACACGAACGTGGTGAAGAACTTGAGGAACCTACGCGAATGCGAATGGGGAGTCGGGGACGTGTAGAAGGAAATGAGGACTGGGCCTGAGGATGTTTGGCCTACGCGAACGTGAGGCTGGGTATGCGAACGCAAACCAGTTAGGGCGGAAAGCTTCGCGAACGCGTCGTGAGGAACGCGAACGCGAAGAGAAAATTTGGGGACAGTGAGTCTTTGGCCTTCGTGATCGCGATGGTCTTTCCGCGATCGCGAAGAAGGGCGGACTTGGGCAGTGAAGTTTTATATACGGGATTTGGCCATTTTCCTCCACATTTCATTTTGGTTAGGCGATTTTTGGAGCTTTTGAAGCGGAGATTTCATATCTATAATGAGGCAAGTAATTCCTGCACATTGTGGGTTAAATACATGGTTTATATATGGATTTAGACATGAAAATTTGTAGAAATTGTGGGGTTTTGGTAGAAAACCTAGAAATTGGTATTCTTGGATTTTAATCACGAAATTGGGCATGAAATGGAGAATAAATTATATATTTGAGTTCGTGGGGTTATGCGTGAAGTTTATCTTCGAAAATTTTCGGAACTCGGGCACGTGGGCCCGAGGGTGATTTTATCAATTTTTCGAACGGAGTTGGAAATTGTTATAAAATGATTAAGTATGAGTATTAGAGTATATTTTGATTGGGTGGCAACTTATATAACTAGTTTTGGAGCGACGGGCATTGGTTTGAAGTGTTAGAAAGGCTTTGGAGCTGGTTATGGAATTTTGGAGCGAGGTAAGTCTCCTTCCTAACCTTATTAAAGGGAATTAACCCCATAGGTGAACTAAAATATTGTGTGCTTCTATTTGTGGGGGCTACGTACGTACGAGGTGACGAGGGTCCGTGCGTAGCTACTAGCTATGCCTATGTTCGGGTAGTTTTAGGCTCACATCATGCCTTGTTGATATTGGTATTGATTTATGTTTATTGTCTGCCTCGAGAGGGAGCGAGATTAAGTTTGCTTATTAAATGTTTTGAAAGGAATTGAAATTAAAGAACTTAAGATTTAAAATGTTTCATTTGAACTTCATAATTTCGAAAAGGATTGAGTAATGCTATAATAGCTTAAGAAATCTATATGTAACCGCTTCGCATATATGTTTCGCGAGCGGGGTAATTTCCTTAAAGACTACAAGCTGAATTTCCCATATTCTTGAAAAAAATCAAGAAAGAGATATCATCTTAATGTTAAATTTATATTTGACCGCGTCGCAAGTATGATACCCTAGCGGGGAGATTCCTTAAATTTATATTTGACCACGGTGCACGTATGATTCGCGAGCGGGGTATTTCCTTCTACCACTCTTATGGGATCGGGTCATTCGCCTCGGCAGGATTTATGTACCACACTCTTATGGGAGCGGGTCGTTCGCCTCGGCTGGTTAATAAATGCATCTATGGTTTGCGCCATTCGACCCTCGGCAGTGCATAGTTTACTTTTATGTAGGATCGGGCCGTACGCCTCGCCACTTCCTATATATATATTATCCTTATGGAATCGTGCGTAATATTTGACAAGAAGCCAGTTTATCTAAGGGTTTTTCCCTGATTTGAACTATGACAACCTCTTTGATGAAATCCACTATATCTATATATATATGCTCCGATTACGGAGGGAACTTGCCAGATGAGAGCTTGAGTAAATTGTAAAGAGAAAAATTGCAGCACGTATTTCACACTTGTTAGTTTCATATATTTACTCTGTCTCATATTTATTCACTTCTTTACTGCACCTGATATTGTTGGACCACTAGTAAGTGTCGAAGTCAACCCCTCATCACTACTTCTTCGGGGTTAGGCGGGATACTTACTGGTTACGCGTTGATTTACGTACTTATGCTACACTTGTTGCATATTTTTGTGCAGGTACATATATGTTTAGCGGCTTTGTGGGCGCAGAGGCGCGATTATGGCGGGGACTTAGGTGAGCTGCATTCTATACGACGCACCGCAGCCAGCAGAGTCTCCTTTAGAGTATTGTATTTTCTTCCATGTCCAAGTTGTATTCCGTACATTTATTGTATTTTATTTTAAATTTCTAGAAAAGGCTCATACACTTGTGACACTGGGTTCTGGATGATTATGGGATGTTCAGTACTGAAATGGGAAAACATTGTTAATATTCTATAAATTCATCTTTTACTAGTTAGATTGAAGTAAATTTACGATTTCAAAAATATTAAAATGAGAATTTAATTAACCATTTAGTGTTGGCTTGCCTGACAGTGGTGTCCGGCGCCATCATGGCCTTTAACGGATTTTGGGTCGTGACAAATGAAGTCGTTGCTCTATACTGAGTTATTTTTCCATCTCTGTTGTTTTTGTTATTGAGGTTTTGTGTACCTTGTGCTGAGCCTTGGGTTACTTGCTGTGAATTTAATTGAATTTGTTGTATATTTAGAATTGGTTGTGGCCTTCAGGCAAATTGTGATATGAATTGTTGTATTGCGTTGTTGTGATAATATTCCGAGTAAATCGTTATGTGATTTGAGTTATTATTATGAGGACATAAGGGTGGCATTCCACTGTTGACATTACGTGGGTATAAAAGTAGAATTTCACTGTGCTTATGTGTGTTGGGATATTGTATGAGCTGAGTGATAAGGGTGGCTATTAATAGGAGCGATAAGGGTGGCTATTGATGTTGTCAAGGCAGAGGGATAAGGGAGGCTATTATTATGGAGTGATACGGGTGGCTATAAGAAAGATAAGGGTGGCTATTGTCAGGGATGATACATGATGATGTGAGATTATTTTGTTGGTGATTTTTATATGATGTTGTGATTTTTCTTGATGTTTATTTTTATCTCTTGTGGAGCTTGTCTTATTGTCAGTAACTTGATAATAGTCTGATTCATCTTGAAATTTGTGAGCCTGTGGCTATTGTCGGGCGGATTATGTTATTAGCACGTGATTTGTCCATTAAGATATGATATGAAATATGGGCACGAGGTGCCGAAAAAATATAAGGATTATGTTATTGGCACGTGAACCTTCCATGAAGATGTGACATGAAATGTGAAAACGAGGTGCCGGAAAAATATAATGATTTTTATTATTGACACATGAGTTTTACGTGCGGTGTTGACAGAAATATAGGCACGAGGAGCGGTGAAAATACAAAAGTGGGCCGAGACCCGTATTTTTATTATTACAAAACGAGGTGTCACAGAGTGACTTTTATTCGAAGGAATTATATTCAAAAGATATTTATTTGAAAGAAGTATATTCGAAAGATATTTATTTGAAAGAGATTTATACTCAAAAGATATTTATTTGAAAGGAGTATATTTGCAAGATTTTTATTTGAAAGAGTTTTATATTCAAAGGATATTTATTCGAAAGAAATATATTCGGAAAGTATTTATTCAAAAGAATTATACGTGAAAGATTTATATTTGAAGGACTTGTTTAATTGGTTGTACTTGTGTTTCTTATTCGTTTGAGTAATAATTATGACGTTCTTGTTGCCTTGTTGTTTACATTACTAGTTGATTGTTGTTGCTATCACTGCCTATTTGTTTTTTATTATTTGTGTATGCTATATTGCAAAGGTTATTTGACTAATAAGTGTCTTGATTGTACCTCATCACTACTCCACCGAGGTTAGTCTTGATACTTACTGGGTACCGATTGTGGTGTACTCATACTACACTTCTGCACATTTTTGTGCAGAGCCAGGTATTGGAGATATCAGACTCGGACAAAGTTAGTGAGTTGATCGTAAGGATTCAAGGTAGAGTTGTTGTCACGACCCAAAACCACGTGACCAGCACCCGGTACAGTACTCGATCCAAGCGAACCAAACCATGTGATGCACCCAAATCATATGCATGAAAACCAATTTATCTGCGGAAGCTACTTGAAAATTATATACATTTTCAAGCTAAATGATTAAAATATTTTTCCAATTCAAAATCACACATGACGTATTTCATGAGAATAACAATGAGACTAAGTAAAATAAATATACTTTCATGTATGTCGTGTACAACCCCGTTACTATAACCTTTCACAACTATCTATGGAGCATCTATACCAAAGAATAGAACCAACGATTGGAGTAATTCCAACAAAATAAAATAAGAAAGAACATGATAGCTACCACGAAATAAAAGTGGTGCTTCATAATACCTCGGAAAGAGAGTCATCCTAGCCTGATCACATGCCACGTATAATACATCATCCTGAAACATGTAAAGTAAGCAGGGCCCTGGACGGGGGCCCTTAAGGGCTGAGTACACCACATCGGTACTCAATAAGTGACATAGACTCTTTCTAACTTAAGTTCTTAGGACAAACTTTATAAAAATAATGCACCAATATTTGATATAAAACGATAAGAAATTTTATCAATTCACGACCCTTGTTATTTTAAATAACAACCAAGTGAAATATAACCCACAATATAAAATTTTAAAACATTTACGTCAATCTAAGATTTTGGATAAAATCATACAAAATTATTCCATTTGTTGTAAGTCGTCGAAATCACTTTCAGCTCCTTAGGCCTAAACATAAGAAAAGCATCCTTACCTTTCACTGGGAGTACTATACCATCACCGACATAAGAAGGTCAACTAGGTTATGTACCTAGCGGCAAGTATCATATACCCTACTTGCCCAGATCGTCTCATCGTAGTACCATATGAATCGACTCGGCCATGCTAATAATAACACAAAATAGTACCATATCGAGGGAGAGTACTCTGTCGTAGTCTATACCACAAAGTGGCCATCTACGCCTTGACCGACACGTGTAGTTTCATGACAACGAACACGATACATCTGAAGCCAATCTCGGTGAACACAAGTAACTCCCAAAATATTTGATACTTCAAATATAGATTCATAGCATAGTGTCCTCAAATGATCTATTTTTATCAAATCATAGCATTTATAGAAAATCTAAATCCTTTGAACAAAATTTAAATAAATAACCTTTTACATGCTAAAGCATTTAGCAATTTAACATCAATATTTAAAAGATACCACAAGTGCCATTTTATTCGTCAATTTTCAAAAGAAATACTTTCTACGAAAACTTATCTTTAGCACTCAAATATGTATACTTTTGTAAATACGTAAGTTTTGATAAAAATTTATAACATTTACCTTGAGTGTCATTTTGCAACAAGATTTTAAAATAAAATTTTATAAAATGGCATGACACTACATATGCAACATAATATTCTAGTACATGGAGACAACCGTACTTGTTTGTCCCCATAAGTATGAAAGCACATTTGCAAATAATTTAAGTATTAACTTGAAACATATTTTTAGAGAAATTCCCACAAGAAGAGTAAATTTTAATCAACTTACCTCGCTTTCGCTTTATTAACATTCACAAGCTTTCAATCCTCCTCCATCATTCCAATGTTAATTAAAATGCTCAACATCACCAACAAGTCGATATCTACAATTAGATATCCTAATTACATCAAAATATGACCTAAGATATTGATCAACATCCATATATGGCTTATAAGTTGGCTACAAGCCTCCAACAACTCAAATCGTCAAATTATTTTACATGCTAGACCATTCAACTTCATTCTTATGTTTTAATACCCATTCGAAGTCATTAATGAAATACATCAATTGTCCATTGCCACTAAGTTACTATTCATCGTCTTCCATAATCAATACTTGCAAAATATACAATTCGGGTGATTACGTAGTTGATCACTTCCATCTTTTGCTAACAAATAATTCCATAGGTTCATTGTATTCATAAATTTCATCACCAAGATTACCATTCATCTTCTCTCTTATTTTCTCAAAAGTACTATTCATGCCATGAACTATAGTTTTATAATCCAATCTTTCAACCATTAAAACTTGTAACAAAAGCTTCAAATAATTTTAACTACTCATAATAAACGAGTTTGAAATATTGGAATTACCTCTAGTAGATCAATCTTGAAAAATCACAACTTTGGTGATTTTTGTGTTTTTGAGGATTTGATAATGAAATCTAGTATTTGGATGTAAGAATGATATTTGAACTCATGTATATTGAGTAAGAATTAACCTAAAATATCATTAACAACTTACCTTAGTTGATTGGACTTGATTTGAGCTCAAAATCATCTATTCACCATCAAGAATCCTAACCCCCAATACACAAAATACTCTCTTCCCCCGATTTTGTATTTATAAGCTCAGATTTTTGGGTTTCGGATGCGGCCCTGGATGATTTGCATCCCCACTTCACTCCTCTTTGAAGCTAGGATGCGGACCTAGATGCTATGGCAACACTTCACTGCCGGCCTTTCTTTCGGACGCGGCCTCGGAATCTTCGCATCCGCAGACTCCTCTGCCAACCTTTGGTAATTTGGTCATAACCTCTTGTAGGAATGTCCAAATGACAAACGGTTTAAAGTGTTAGAAACTAGACTCAAAGAGATTTCATTTGATAGGTTGTCCATTACATAATCATTTTTATATATATGTATATAAGCTCATCCAAAGTTTAGTCTTGTGCGTATTAATTTGGAACTTTAGTCTATCATGTAATTTCCAACTTGACTTGAACTTAGAGCTATCCTTAAACCCCACATCACTTATAATTTATCCCGTACACTTATTATTATATCCACTTGATATCCATCATATTAATAGTCCTTTCCTGCGTATAAAATAATATAGTTAGCGCACATCAACTTTCTTAATAGCGCTTAAGTACTTCGAAATTTTTCGGGGTGCTACAGCTGCTTGGTCGTCGCAGTCCTTTGGAGTCTTTCTATTTTATTGTACTGTCAACTCTTATTCGAACAATATTATATATTCGATCCTTGAGATCATTATATGTATCCAGTTAGAATTCGTGACTCAGTATTACCAGTCTTGGGAGGTTGTTATATTTATTTTCGCTTTTGGTTTCGACACTTGTATTAAATTATATGTGGGATTTTGGGTCGTGACAATTTCAATAAAATGATGTGGTAAAACGTATTTTTTTTATTGCAACAAAAAGAGTATTTTCATGTTGTAGAAATAGTACTTTCTTTTTCAACCAAAAAAAGAGTATTTTTTTAGTTATGGAGTACAAATTTAAACGTTCTTTGTGTAAAAAAGTAAAGCAACACATTAGTTCCTTTGGATTTGTATGAATTTTTAGAAGAATAATTAAATCCTTGAAAGAAAATAGAGTCATGAAAATATTGGGTATTTGGAGGGAGGGGAGCACAGGAAACATAGGGACTAGGGGGAAGGGGGATGAAGAGAGTAGCATAAAAAAATTATTTTCTTAAAAAATATTTTCTATTCTCTAACCAAACACTAGAAAATATTTTTCGTAAAAAGTTTTTACTCACTAACTAAATAAGAAAAAATAAGTGATAAAACCACTCATTTTTCATGAAAACATTTTCTAGAAAAATATTTTTCATGAAAAATAATTTCCTTTCTACCAAACACACCCTAAGTTTCTTCCCATCGTTTTTCCTTCTTATGGAAGGAAAATTTGTTGCTTCATATTTATTTCTCTTCTTTTCCCCTTATGAAAAGAGGAAGTAAATGTGATTCTGGTAGAGTAAATATCATATGGAGAGAAAATTTCTTGCTTTTTATTTAAGTCTCTCACTTTTTACCTATTTGTGGAAGGCAAATCAAATTGAATCTGATAAGAGTGTAACACCCCTTATTTTACCCCTTTAAAGATAAAGTTATTTTTAAGAGCAAAAGAGTTTTCAAAATTGAAAGTGACAAAATATTGGGTTTCAAAAGATTATTCGGAGTCGCCATTTGACATTTGACTTTGGTGTGCCAAGTTACCAGTGTAAAGGTATTTTTTCTTTCAAAACACATTTGACTCCAAAATCGATTTGCAAAAGTAGATTCTGGGTAAGGGAATTCATTTGACTCGGGGAGAAGGTATTAGGCATTCCCCAAGTCCCGTGAAAGACATGGTTGCATAATTGATCAAGTAATCTTTCAAGAGTACTCTAATTGAGGTTAAAACACACAAAAGGTTCAAAGTCGTCCCTGCCTATTAAAAAAAAAATACTAGAAGTAAATCTAAACTATCATATACCATACCTCCTTGAAAGGTGTCCGCCTTTGGCTTCTAATTACATGTACTTCGGGCATTTCCCTGATAAATATTTATATGCATTTGGGAATTCCCCTGATAAAATAATAATTAACTAAAAGGGATAACATCTCGCCTCTAAGTCTAAACGTACATAAACATCCTAATACTTGCCTACTCATGTATTAGCTCTCCTAGCATGATCCTAGTGACTTTAAGTTCTCGTTTGGCATGAGGGATAAGGAATAATTAATCTCGTGACTAAATTTAAGAAGAGCTTATCTCAGTTTTGGTGGGAGAAAATTGCGGTATAATTAATCCCAGGATTACTTATCCCGGGATTGTAGTTTTTTTATCCCCATGAAAAGGTAGAATAACTAATTTCGGGATAACTAATTTCGGGATAATTAATCTTGGGATAACTTTTTTCCGACCAAGCGACTCCTAAGGAAATAAGTAATGTATTATAACAATTAAGGTCCAATTCTACTTCATTTAGAGTTATACTTGGTAACTTTATCCTTATAATACCTTAAGTCAAAATAATATTGGTAAAATGTTAGCAAAGACCGAAGTCGAGGAGTTGCCAAAGATCGAGGTCGAGGTGGAGTACCCTTGACAGAGTTATAACGGCTAGTTTTAAGATAGAACATTAAAAAAAAATATTTTAGTGGATATTCTCGGTATTTGTATTATTAGGGTTTTTAGAAACATGTTCCCTATAAATAGAAAGAGGCAAATGATAAAAGACATGTGATATTCATTTGTAAACTTTGACTTTAGGAGAGAGAATACTTTGACTTTAGGAGAGAGAATCAGATCTTATTGCAAGTATACAAAAATAACATTTTCACTAAGATTCTTATCCACACTTTTCCTCGAGATCCGAGAATAACTCAGATGTTCAAAGGCTCATCCATCACTCATCATTGTCAGGAGGAACATTCACTAATTTCGTCCTTGGGTGACTTTTATTTACATAAGTGACATTTATCGTTGTTCAGCACTATTTAATACTACATTACTTCCTTTGACTTCTTAAACATTAATTGTGTGCCGACATTGCCATTTATATCTGCATATTATTTATTTTACTTCCGAGAATTTCATCTTTGGGATATTATTGTTAACTAAAATTAACTTTCATTTGTATAAATTTGAGATTGACAGTGGCGCTTTGCATTGATTCTTTTGTTTGTTTTTTCTTAATTTTTTTCTTTTCTTCTAATGATGAACCAAAAATACTATTTATATAAAATGATAGGAAATATTAAAAAGAGAAAGCTATATAAAAAAAATCTAATTACTATTTAATATTTACTAAAGCCTACTTACAAACTAAGCTTAAGAAAAAGTATTTTTTAAACATTTCTTTCTTATCTTTTCAAAAATAAAATGTCAAGACTATTTTTGTATTTTTTATTTTTATGAAAAGTAAGATAAACTAGATATAACTAGACCAAATATCAATTCGCTAAATAAAGGAAAATATTTTTGTAGTTTTTATTTTTAAGATAAAAACAAGGCAAAAAGTAAAAAATAGTCAATATAGCAATATTATATCTAAAACAAATATCTAAAAAATAATTTCAGCCAGGGTAAAAAATTACGTGTTTACAAAGAGGCTAAAGTATATTTAATAAGACTAGCTTCTAGTCACTTGTTGCACGTGCATCCCGTCCCGTGTGTCGTATGTACATCTTGTGTCGTGCGACTCTCATGCATCTCGTGTCCATTAGTAATTTTTTTAACAAATCACATAGTTAAATTTTTAAAATACGTGTGTGAGGTATATAAAATAAAATTAAAAGGGAAAAAGTACAAGTTCAAACATCGAAGGATATATGCACACGAAGATTAAACCCAAAATTACAAATATACTATAATTGCTAAGTATAACTTGGACGTGGCGCTACTTTTGGCATGACTCAAAGATCTATTATAGTATAGTAGGAATTAGGAAGAAAAGATAGAAAAGCGGGTGAAGAATGTATAGTACATAATTTTTTTTGTGTTCTACAATGACTATAGTAGTTGTAATAGTATCATGCATCTGCCAAATAAGGCCACTGACATTCTTTTGCAGCCGTGTAATTAATATCGCCTCCAGGATGCAGTCCATCGATTGCTGTACACTGATCTCGATGTAGTCGCTTGTAAATGGCTTTATAATAAGGTGTGAAATTGTTTATCCGTAAAACGGTACAGTTAAATTTATTTGTGATTTTTAGAGAAATAAATTAATTTGATCCTGAAATAATAAAATAATCGAAGAATTATGCAATACTTAGCCTTAGGATATAGACGAAACAGCAAAAGCAACAGTTCCAGGAACAGAGTTTCCGGGCACAATAATAACGAAATCAAAGAGTAAGAAAATAAGATTGTATTGAGCTTTGTATAGAATGTAGCATAAGTTTGACGAAAAATGTGTGTCTCTTATAATGATAATTGAGCTCACTATTTATAGCTATGAAGGAGGTCCTAGGATTGTGCCTTTCTTAACTGTCAATTATGAGAGACATTGATGAAGGTATAACGGTGAACATAAATGTCAAATTCTCTGTAACGGGTAATTGCTCTTAATGCGATGCAATATTCTCTATTAAATACTATCGGGTGAAAAGCATTTGTCGCATCTTTATGAGCGTTATTCTTTTCGGTGACAAACGAAACAGTTGCCTTCGGTCTTTGGCCATCCCCCCGTCTTGAGGTTCTACGTGTCCCTTTTTTGGACGGCCACATGTTATAGCATATTTTACCCTATACAAATAGTCCCCCTGCTTTCCTGTGACATAACTTTGTGTTACCGGAAAATTGGTAGAAATACTCTTTTTACGGGAATTATTATAATTCCCTCTAAAGGCTTTTGACGGCTGATTAGACGCACGCCTCTCCGCATTTAATGCTCCGAACACGCGTTATCCCATGATTCAACACAACTTTTGCCGATTATCGAGGTAATCATGGCCATAAATTTAGCCGCCAAAATTTTTATTTAAATGTATCAACCTTCTCCCTTATACTTCATAATTTTTCAAGCTTCCCGTATCTAACTTGCATCTCGCTCTTCATCTTTTCTGTAGTTCTCTTCAAACAAAAACCTTCTCCTTCTTCTATACAATGGCTTCTTCCTCAAAGCGTACCAGTTTTTCAAGAGAAAGAACAAGGGCGAGGACTCTTATAATGACCCGACCGGTCGTTTTGAGCTTTAGCACATCGTTTGGTAGTTTGAGGCCTTAAGTAGCTTCACTTCATATATTATGACTTGTATCTGTGGTCAGAATTGAATTTCGGGAAGTTCGAAATTGATTTGGAAAGAAAATTCTAATTTCGAAAGTTTTAAGTTGGAAGAATTGACTAAGGCTTGACTTGTGAGTAAACGACCTCGGAATCGGGATTTGAAGATTACAACGAGTTCGTATGATGATTTTGGTCTTAGGAGCATATTCGGATGTTGATTTGGAGGTCCGTAGGTTATTTCGGCGTTAATTGGCGGAAGTTGAAAATTGGATGATTTTTGTGAAGTTTGACCGGGAGTAGACTTTTTGATATCGGGGTTGGATTTCGATTCCGGAAGTTGGAGTAGGTCCGTAATATCAATTAGGACCTGTGTGCAAAACTTGAGGTCAATCGGACTTGATTTGATAGGTTCCGGCGTCGGATGTAGAAGTATGAAGTTTTAAAGTTCATTAGGCTTGAATCGATGAGCGATTCATGTTTTTAGCGTTGCTTGATGTGATTTAAGAGCTCGACTAAGTTCGTATGATATTTTAGGACTGGTTGGTATATTTGGTCGAGGTCCCGGGGCCCTCGGGTGGTTTGCGGATGATTAATAGATCAATTTGGACTTGTGTGAATGGCTGCAATACACTAACTCTGGTGTAATCGCACTTGCGCAAGATTGACCGCAGGTGCGATCTCGCAGAAGGTGGCATGTGATTGCAGGTGGGACATGAAGACCGCAGAAGCGGAGTCGCTTCTGCGGAGGAAGGAGCGCAGAAGCGGAAAGGCCTAGGAGGCCTCTTGATCGCAGAAACGGACATGGTCCACAGGAGCGCGTGCGCAGAAGCGCTCCTTGGCTGCAGAAGCGGAAGCGCAGATGCGCATTTGGGTCTGTAGATGCGGACGTGCCTGGACTAAGTTAGAACCGCACCTGCGATGGAAATTCCGCAGCTGATGATGACGTCCAAATTCACTACTAAAAACTAAATGGACACGATCGCATGCAATATAGTTTACCCAACTATGAGTCGGGGTCGAATCCCACAGAGAACATTTATAGACGATTAGGAATGTAAGAGAATTATCACTTATTATGCAATGCCAAAATACTTAGAATGATTGTTGAGAAAATATTATAGCTAAATGCGAAAATGTAAACTAACCTAGAAAGCAAGTAAAATGATCAATGGCTACAAGTATGGATGCATCGGGATTTACACTCAAGTAACGATCCAATGTATTTCACGATTTTACAAATATGAACGAGTTTATTTAATTAGCCTCGGGTAATAATTCTATATTAGCTTCTTCCGAAGACTAACAAGACTTCCTAATTGAATTATCCCTAAAATAATTAAGAGATTAAGCACACCCGGATACGGCTACAAGTAGTTCAATTCTATCCCTAGGTAGAATCTATAAAGTGAGGTTTAAAGCCCCAAGTTCTTGTTAATTAATCTTTTCCAACCCCAAATAATCTTTCCCAAAATTAATTCGAAGTTAATGGGCGAGTCCTAAGGTTAGATAATCCCTTTGGAAATATTAAAGAACAAGAATAATTAAAGAAACAAAAACTCACTTCATAATAAATAAAAATCGTTCAATACATAAGCACAATAAGATATTTAATCCACACTTTAAATATGAATATTCCCATAAATAAGATTCAAGTGTTGGAAAAAAATACTACACACTTAAATATTCAATACAAAGTAAGAAAATGAAGAGATGAGCATAAATGAGTAAGAAATTCTCAACCAAAAGCTTCAAATCTTCAAGACCCAAGTGTGTGTGCAAGAACCGTAGCTTCAAAACTTATCTTCTCTAGTCTAGGAACTGAAAAATAAGACAAAGAGCTTTTATAAATGAGCTAGGTCGTGTATTAAATGGCTTGGGGGTCAAAAACATGAAATTCTAGAACTGCCCAGTTTTTTCGCCCAGTTGTTCTTCGCATTCGCGACTATAACTTCGCGTTCGCGAAGGCTTGTTTCCTTCAGCTTCATGTTCGCGACTATACTTTCGCGTTCGCGAAGGTTTGCTTCCTCCAGCACCGCGTTCGCGAAGGTTTGTTGCCTGATGCTCCGCGTTCGCGTCTAACCCTTCGCGTTCGCAAAGGGTAATTCACTGGGCAGATACTTTTGTTTGCATTTTAGCTCCTTTTTGACTCGTTTTCACATGGTTTCTTCACCATCACTCCTAAATCAGTTGATACCTGAAATATGCCAATAAACCTCAATAAATGCCTTACTTCCTCAACAAAATCATACAAAAGCCTAAGTATCAAGAGGAGATAAGTTGGTAAAATACCTACTTATCAAACCCCCAAACATAAACTATTGCTTGTCCTCAAGCAATTCAACAACTAAGAACATCCTTCAATAAAATCATCAATTAAGTTCAATGACATACCATACATCATTTCAAGTAAAAAAGGTTCACGTTAAACACAACCTAGTGACTTCGGTTGGTTCCAACAATTAATCCAAAACATATGAATCACCAACAACTTCTCACAAATTTCATTTCAATTCAAGTTCTCAAACACCACTTTAATCAAAGTAGAAACCAAGTCATGACACTAAAGCTTCAAAATTTGCCTCATAATCACAACTCAAAATTTCACGTGCCCTCACACTTAAGAGATAATCCCGACCTATAAATTATAATTTAAGTACAAATGGATATCAAATGGAAAGAGTTAACTCTCTCTCTCACACAAAGATATTCAAATGCACAAAAGTAGTGCCATAGGCTTGCCCTTAATGTATTTCTCCACTTATGTAGACATACTTGGTTCCAAATTAAGTAGGACTTAAAGGGTTGTAATGTAGGTTTTTGGCTAAGGTAGGGCACAATTTGGATAAGAGTGACTCAAAACCTCCCTAAACACTACAATTTGCAACAATTAAAGCACACTTCCTTCAAAAATATTTTTCATCCTTTCTTCAGTTTTCATTCCACACCTAATCTTCTCTTTATTCACAACTCCTTATTTTTCCTGCCATTTCCTTTCCTTTTTTTTTTGTCTTTTTTTAAATTTTATTATTTATTTCTTTATTTTTTAATTTTTTTCTTCTTACTCATCATCATTTTTTTTATTACCTTTCACCTTTTAAGCAACTTCCATATCACAACTTTTGCAACATTCACCCCCAAACTTAGGCTTTTAGTTTACGTTTACATTCTCAAAGTACTTGGGGAGGTAGGATGCCAAAATAAAGATCAATAAAGAACGAAGGGAAAGCTTGTAACATGGTTGCCAAGGAAAAGGTTTAAAGGCTCAAAAGGGGTTGACTAGGGAAAATATGCAAGGGTAGGAAATTTAAGGCACAATAACGGTCCAAGGATGGCCAAAAATCATTTTTCAACCCAAGTTAATCTAGGATTTCGCCTTGAAGCACATTCTGGGCAAGTTCTAGACTACAAATGATGCAAAAGAACTTCATAATAAGTCTCACCACACATGGCACATGAAAACTCAAGTGGAATACAAATCCAAAATCCAATTGAAACCAATGAACTCAAGGAAGTCACATATAGCCTAAGAAACTATTTAGTGAATCAAAGAGCCAAAAATTGAGTCTAAAAGTCATGACAATGATATTTACCTCAATCATTTTTTTTTCAAAGATCAAAAATTCATATGCCGAGGTTTAAATTATGTTGGTACCAAACAAGCCACATGTTGGTTTATGGATAAAAAGATCACACCCAATAGCTAATTTATTTACTACTAGCTACTAACTAAAAAAAAAATATATTTACCTAAAAATAAACACTGAGACGAGACTAATCCCTTAAGAAAGTTGTCACGTCATCCATCATAGAAAAAAGTCACCCGGTTCGACATAAATTATTTTCTTGAAAAAGAACCGCGGCATAAAAAAAATTAAGGATTTTAATTAATACTACTACAAGTAAATAAAGTAGCAAAATTAATGCTAACATGCTAGAATTAAACTTCAAACTATCACTAATAGACTACTACGTCAACCAATCTACACAAGTTACCACAAAAAAAATAATCATGCTCCATCTACATCATCACATGTAAATGAGTCACCCCCAACCTAAAGTGTTGCACTGTCCTCAATGCAACTAAACAAAACAAGATAAAATGAAGGAGGTGCTCCCTGAAACTGCATCACTCGGAGCTGGAGGTGGTGGGAAATTTGAGCTCCAAATCCTCATCATCATCATCCTCTGATTCATGTGAGCCACATAATGAACTCAGCTTGTGCATTATTTTGAACAGAAATTTGCTTTTCTTTTTCTCACGCTCCTTGAACTTTCTCCGTCGCTTCTCAATCTTCCCTTGCCGGCGGCTCATATTTTCCAACCTGTTTTTCATGGCCTCCATCTTGCCTGTTATTGATTTTTGCTATTTGACCACGCCATCCAGGGAGAGTGGGGTAGCAGTGCTAGTAGATGTGCTAGCCCCAGGCGGGCCAGTAGGAAGGCTAGCTATCAGCTGCTTAATGTGTGCATCTACTCCATGTATCTAACTGGATAAGTGACGCATAGTGTGAGGGTCGGACATGAGTGGTACTATGGGGTCAAATGACCCTGGTGCAAGTGCACAGGATCCAACGGTATCGGTGGTGGCCTCAGAGAACTTCCCAAATGAAGAGGATGCCACACCAATTCTCCTCTTTTTCTGCTTGTCACTCAGTCCCCTTTTCAGAGGATGGATCATCGGCTTTCCCTGTAACGCCCCAGCCGGTCGTTTTGAATATTATAACCCTGTTCCCCCATTTACTACTCAATTTATGTCTTGTAATTGATTTATGACTTATCGAGTTAGTTGGTTCGGGTCCGGAAGGAACTCGGAGTAAAATGAGACACTTAGTCTCATAATTGAAAATTTAAGTTAGAAAAGTGGACCGGATATGGACCTATATGTAAACGACCTCGGATTTGAATTTTGATGATTCCAATAGCTCTGTCCGGAATATTATTTTGAAGTTCGTAGAGGAATTAGGCTTGAAATGCCGAAAGTTTAATTTTTGAGAAGTTTGATTGGGGGTTGACTTTTTGATATCGGAGTCAGAATCCAATTCTAAAAATTGGAATACCTCTGTTATGTCATTTATGACTTGTGTACAAACTTTAAGGTCAATCGGACGTAATTTGATAGGTTCCGGAGTCGTTTGTAGAAATTAAAATTTTCAAAGTTCATTAGGCTTGAATTGGGGTGTAATTCAAGATTTTAGCGTTGTTTGAGGTTATTTAAGGGTTCGACTAAGTCCGCATGATATTTTAGGACTTGTTGGTATATTTGGTCGAGGTCCCGAGAGGCTCGGGTGAGTTTTGGATGGTTAACGGATCAAAAATTTGGATTTGAATAGCTGCTGAAATTTTATGATATCTGATAATGTTTTCCTTCTACGCGATCGCGTGAATGCATTTACGATCGTGTAGGCTTATTTGGTCAGTGGGGGGTTTTTGTTCTACGCGATCGCGTGGGGATATCTGCAATCGCGTAGGGTTAATGTGAGGCAATGGTATTTTATGCTTCGCAATCGCGTGAAGCGGGATGCGATCGCGTAGCTCTGGAATTTTGTTACTCGCGAATGCGTGACAAAGGTCGCGTTCGCGTAGAGTAAGTGGAGCAGAGTAGAAGTCATGCATTTTGTGCTTCGCGATCGCGTGGACTAGTCCACGATCGCGTATGTCTGTGATGTTGTGCATCGCGATCGCGTGGGAAAGTCCGCGATCGATCGCGTGGGAAAGTCCGCGATCACGTAGAGTAAAATCTGGGCGATGGAAAATTGTTCTTCGCGATCACGTGGGAATGTTCGCGATCGCGTAAAGCAAATGTCTAGGCAGAGAGTTTAAGTTCTGAAAATGGGACTTCGTCCAATTTTCAGTTTTTGACGATTTGGAGCTCGGATTGAGGCGAATTTTGGGTGATTTTCAGAGGAAATAACGGGGTAAGTGTTCTTAACTCAATATTGGTTAAATTACCCGAATCCATGATTGTTTTTATCATTTAATTGGTGAATTGAGTTGGGAAAATTTGAAAACCCTCTTGGTTTAAATTGAAGATTTGAGGGTCGAGTTGGGGTCGGATTTTGGTAAAATTGGTATGGTTAGACTCGTGGTTGAATGGGTTTTTAGATTTTGTAACTTTTGTCGAGTTCCGAGATGTGGGCCCCAGTGCGATTTTTGAGCTAATTGTCGGATCATTATTTTCCTATGGAATTAATTTCAATAAATTTTATTGACTGAAACGAATTATTTATGACCAGATTTGAGGCATTTGGAGACCAATTCACGAGGAAAGGGCATTGCAGAATAAGAATTTCATGGCTTGAAGTAAGTAACAGTTTTAAATCTGGTCCTGAGGGTATGAAACCCCAGATTTTGGTATCATGCGATTATTTTGGAGGTGACGCATATGCTAGGTGACGGGCGTGTGGGCGTGCACCGAGGGGATTGTGACTTGGTCAGTCCCGAGAAACTGTAAAGTTGAATAATTTGTTGTTAGTTATATGTTCTCTATGTGTTGATAAAATTTGACTATAAATCATGTTAGAAATCATGCTTAGGCTATGTGATAGTACTGTTGGGACCCACTGAGGTCACGTACTTGTTGAATTGCTTGCTAAATGCTATATGTACTCAGTCTCAGTTTTTACTTGCACATTTTATCTCAGTCTCTGTTATTATTATTGATACATTATATCATTGTTGTTTGGGCTGATTTCACGATTATTGAGAGGCCGAGAGACTGGAGAGATTTATGAATGAGTGAGGCCAAGGGCCTGATTGTGAGATATTGATACTATAGCACGTGAGTTGTCCGTGCAGCACGTAAGTTGGCCGTGCAGATCCTTATATTATACTATAGCACGTGAGTTGGCCGTGCGAATCCTTATATTATACTACAGCACGTGAGTTGACCGTATGAATGCTTATATTATACTATAGCACATGAGTTGGCCGTGCAGCACATGAGTTGGTCGTGCGGATCCAGATATTTATATTATGGCACATGAGTTGTCCGTGCAGCACGTGAGTTATCCGTGCAGATTATAGCACTTGGGTTGTAGGAGCCCCTCCGGAGTCTGTACACCCCCAGTGAGTGCGGGTACCCATTGAGAGTGTGTGATGAGGGCTGGGAGCTCAGTGAGTGATTGTTGTCCTGAGAGGTTATACTTGATTTTCATTTGTTCTTGCACTTAGTTACTATCTGTCATTGTTGTGAAATCTCTGAAAGATTGTTGATATATGGATTACATGAACAGGAACTGTATAAAAATTGATTTGACATTAAACTATCAGATTTGATAGCATGTGTATTCTTTGCTGGGATTACTGGAAATGAACCATAACTGTGTAGCTCGTTACTATCTTCAGTTCCTTATTTATTATTATTACTTGCTGAGTTGGTTGTACTCATACTACACTCTGCACTTCGTGTGCAGATCCAGGTGTTCTTGGACATAGCGGGTGTTGATCATTTCGCGCGGTTGATTTTTAGGAGATTTTAAGGTAGCTGCCGTGTTCTGTAGACCTTGTCTCTCCTTCTCTATCTCTTTGTTCACTGTATTTGGTCTCAGACTATTATAGACTAAATTTTCCAGACTTGTATTCATATTAGATGCTCATGTACTCAGTGACACCAGGTTTTGGGGAGTGTTTGTATTGTATTTAAATATTATATTTTCAACCTTAAAGAGAAGTTTGGGTTTATTGAGATTATCGTCTTGCCTAGTATCGAGATAGGTACCATCACGACAGGTTGGGATTTTGGGTTGCGACATTCCCTGACCTTTCTCAACATCATTTGGGCATTTTAACACGCCAGCATCATAGCATAGTCGAGTGATCAAGGATGGGAAGAATAGGCTCTTAGACCTCCCATGGGTGGATTCTTCGATTTCTCTAACAATCTGCTCCCCCACGTTCACAGGTAGCCCATCCATGAAAACAGCAATTATCAGTGCCCTCTCTGGTGTCACATCAATGTCATTTGTAGAAGGCAAGACTCTTTGTCACAACCCAAACTAACCCTGTCGTGATGGCACCTATCGTGGAACTAGGCAAGCCGATTCATTTCCAAAACAAACCGATATTTTCATTTCAAAGATAATTTCAAGGCTATTTAACATAAAAAACCTTCGTAAAGGACTTCAAATCAAAACAAAAGTGCGGTAGAGAAAAGCCCGACATCGGGGTGTCACTAGTCATGAGCATCTACTATAATTTGTCTGACAATATCGAGACTAACATATTCTGGAAATAGCTAAATACAACTAAAGGAAGATAAGAGGGAGAAAAGCAAGGCTGCGATCGCCAGGCAGCTATCTTGCTATCCCAGAGAAAATCTGCATCCAGAATAGTCAACAGCCACTACCGCGTCCAGATACACCTGGATCTGCACACAAGGTGCAGGGAGTAACCTGAGTATGCCAACTCAGTAAGTAACAACAGTAAATAAAGGCTGAGAAGTAATGAAGAGCTAGATGCAAGTATAGTTCATATCACAAAACTTTCGTAAAGTACAGCATGCTTTAAAAACCAGTGTTTGAATCAAATCAGCTCTTTTAAATCCAGTTCGAGTAAAATCATTTAAAGACATCTTTCAAAAAATTTCAAACAAAGGCTCAATGCAAAGGTGAGCAAAAATAATGAAATCATAATCAGCCCCTCAAGCAACATCACTCATATACAGCCCCTCGGGCAAATCTCACAATCACTCATATACAGCCCCTCGGGCAGACCTCACCATCACTCATGCCTCCCAGTCACTCAGCACTCGGCACTCGCACTCAGTAGGTACTTGCGCTCACTGGGGGTGTGTACAGACTCCGGAGGGGCTCCTTCAGCCAAAGCACTATATCAAGCCAATCATGGCATAAATCAATCAGCGTGCAGCCCGATCCCATAAATATCCTCACAAATCAGGCTCTCGGCCTCACACATTCATAAACCTATCCAGCCTCTCGGGCTCTCAGAAAACAAAGTATTCAGCCCAAACAACATTTATATAATGCATCAAAATATAGTCATAGAGACTGAGTTATCCTGTAAATATGTATAAACATGATTGACTATAGATTTTTAATGAAAAACAATGAGAGGATAGCAAGAAAAGACCTCTAAGGGTCCAAGCAACACTGGTATAAGGCCTAAACATGGCATCCAACCTGATTTACAGAAATTCTTTCTAAAACACATAAGAATCATATAGTTTCAACAAAATATTCAACTTTACAGTTGATACGGGACGGACCAAGCCATAATCCCCAACGGTGCACGCCCACACGCCCGTCACCTAGCATGTGCGCCACCTCCAAATAGTAAAATGATACAAAATTTCGGGATTTCATACCCTCAGGACCAGATTTACAATCGTTACTTACCTCAAATCCGAGAAAATCTCTACTCTGCAGTGCCCTTGCCTCTCGAATTGGCCTCCGAGCGTTCCGAATATAGCCACAAGCAATACAATACGATCAAAATAGGCTAAAGTGATCAATTCCACAAGCAAAATACCAAATTATAGCCAAAATCCGAAATCAGCCCAAACCCGGCACCCGGGCCCACGTCTCGAAATCCGACAAAAGTCACAAAACCCGAAAGCCCACTCACTCACGAGTCTAGTCATACCAAATTTACCAAAATCTGACAAAAAAGTCCCTTTCAAAACCTCAAAATTCCATCTCAAGAACTCTTCCACTTTTTCCCCAATTTTTCACCCCAAATCACAATTTAGATGATACAAATCAAGATATAATCATGGAATTTAACCAAAATCAAGTGAGAAACACTTACCCCA